>NC_041823.1:17017672-18311422 GCF_900964775.1 Scleropages formosus | reverse complement strand
CCTGAAAGTGCCTGCCAAACCCTGCTGTCACCTATTTAATGGAAGTGTTATCCAATTCTCTGCTGCTGCATTTTGACTCTACAATACTATTTTACATTTACATGCTTACACATGCCATCAACAAAATTCTTCCAAGGTGGATTTCTGAATAAATTTTAGAAAACTGAAGTGTCCTTCTCATAGTTCATATAAAGCAATATGTGACAGTAAGATATAAGGAAAAAGTGTCCATGACTTTTCACTGGTGTCTGAATTCACCTGTTAGGATAAAACTCACCTGTGGATCTGAAACACTGGGTGTAGAAACATGATATATTACACCAAGTACACACATTACGCTAGATTTTTACCATTCACCAGTGCCCTGGTGCCTCTGTTAAATACCCAGTTATTAAGGGTCACCTAGATTACACTAGATCTCATAACATCAAATTTGTTAAATGTCCACTGAAAATGATAATCCTTGACTTCTAGATGTCATCAACATGTCTGTCTCTCAAAGGATATCAAAAACCACACCAATTATTTTTGAAAATGCAAAATGCACCAATTCCCTATCTGGGTATTATCAGGTGATTCATGTCATTCTACAAGCCAGAACAAAGCAATGACAAATTTCTACTACATCCTCTATAGAGACCAAACAAAATGAAAGATACATGCAGCACTTACATACAACACACACTACAGCGTACGGGTCACACTATACCTAAACTCGTGCTCTCTTACCTACATTCTCTACTCTTCAGTATTCAGTACTGACTGTCCCAATGGCTTATAACAATGCAATACACCCAGTAACATCCAAATAAAAATTCCCATTACACAAACTGTTTAATCTTGTTTTCCTTCCACCTATGGTGAATTTCATGACCACCTGCAGAAAACTGCAAGCAGAATAATGAACAACGATGGCTACCACAACCCTATAGTTTCCTCACTGCAGCTGGCTGTCCAGTGCACTGAAGTTTATTCAGCCAGGACTTTGTTTTGCACCTGGAGCTAAAAGTGCTATACAATGTACACACAAACTGTCATCACACAAGACACAGCTGGAGAGAAACACAGAAAAGATGTTCACCTGGTATCCCAAGAGTCCACTATCCCGCTCATCTGGCACCTCCTCAGTGAAGCGTCGCTTCTGCGGGGGATTGGATGGAACCACAGGAGGTGTGGCTTTTGGCTGGACTGGTACTGAGGGAGGGAAAGGTGCAGGTGGGAGAGGCTACAACAGAGGAGAAAGAACATCACAGTCTTGGACATACTTATCAAAAACAACTAAACATTGTGTACTGATCTTCACTATAACTGCACCACTTTTGTAGATCAGAAATTGGCACATCACGATAGAATGGTGTAACTCTATGATCTGCCACGTTGTTTTACAATTGCAAGTGTGCTGAAGCATCAAAAAATAGCCACAGAGAATCAGGCATGAGGGGACCCTGAGGCTAACAAAGAGACAAAGTACAACTGTTTCAGTGTTACCTGCGGGACAGAGGCAGGCGCAGGGGTGACAGAGTACTGTGTACTTGGTGGGGGCATGACTGCTGTTGGCCCGGGGGGTACAGGAGGGGGCACTGTGTATGGAGGAGGGACTGGCTGTGGGGGAGGCACGGGCAGTGGATAGCTTGGCTGGTACCCTGCAGGAGGGTAGTAAGGAGGCTGTGGGGGCATCCCATTTACAGCAGGAGGCTGAATAAACCCTGCAGAAGATGAAAATAAAAAAGAATACTTTGTAACTCTCCTCAGTTATAGGATGGGTAATTACGGAAATATATTCTGAATGATGAGACAAATCAAAGTGCTGGGTGGGTGTTAGATGCACTTGTTTGTAGGGTGTTTTCTTGTACCCTGAGTTGGCATCATGGCGTTCATCTGGCTGAGGAAGCGGGAGTACTCTGCATGTACCTGAAGGAACACAAAGAGAGTAAAATAAGACTGACAGACCCAGCAGTCCCCTGTCACAGGAAGCAAAGAATGAACAAGCAAAAATACACCATAGGACAACCCGACACAGAATATACACGCAAACTGAAGTGACCCCACACAGAGGAAGACAAACTGGCCCACTCACAGTCTGGAGAAGGTTTTCACACAGGGTCTTGGCTGCAGCCAGGCCTTCAGGCTTGGGATGACTGCATGGGGAGGAAGAGCCAAGGTTTAGCTTTGAAAAACCAAGACTGCAAACACAGACAGAACTTACATATACCTTTTAGTACTGACAAAAAACATTTTATAATTTAAGTTGAATCACTGACAGTCACTCCTTTGACAAAGTATGACATCATAAAGCAGTACTCTTATTACCTTATGTAGATGTACATAGGTTCAAAGGCTTCTCGGCCAGAAGCGGGTTCGAGGCAGCCAGAACCCTTGCCCCTGAGGAACACTTTGGCACCCGTCTCTGCTTGGATGTGCTGCAGATAAGAGCAACCAGGGCCTTCCACACGCTCTTTCACTGAGAAACCAGGGACAGCGTGTTCCAGACCAACAAACACCTTGTCTTGCACATAGTGCATCTGGGGTGGGGAGAAGATGACAGAAGTCACAACCACGCTTGAAAAAACAAAGATTCAAAGAGGACAGCAAACACAGGAGGAAAACAACACGTGACTAGGTAGCACAGGATGGTAAGCAAGTCACAGACCACCAACATAAGTTCTCCCTTAGTTTCTTACCCCTGACTGAAAGTGTGGCTTGTGCCCCATAGGTGGTAATGAGGGGGGTGGAGGGGCATGCTGATGGTAGACGGTGACGGTGGCTCCATTATAAGAGGAGCTGGAGCTGGTGGCTGCCTTGACTACCCCATTGGTGATGATCTCCTTAATCCTGTTCACAGCCCCTTGGAGACAGACAAAGTCACATTCAGCTCCCTGTATCCATTCTTGCAGTTTAAAAAGACTTCATGATGATCCAAAAGAACATGGCGGAGAACTTACTATCAACAAGGTCTCTTGTTTGTCCCTGGACATGCAAATACAAAGGACGGTCACTGGAAAGAAAGCATTTGCAGTAGTTAGGACTTTCATGGCAATATTCATGTTAGACGACTGATTGCAAGTTACATTTGAGTAAGTTACCCTGGCAGAGCTTTGCCCTTTTCTTCAGCTGTCATGTACCGCCCCCTTGTGGATACTGCAGCCCCGCTCACTCTGCTGATCTGCAAAAGCAAAGGCTCAGTTTGGAGAGTTGACAGTTTTATAACACTTTACAAACTCAGACAGAGGTACATTTCTTAAAGGAAATGTAAATAGCTACTTCTGGTATTACTCTCCCCATAGCTAGAGTCATCACTTAAATTTTCAACACCTTGTAAAAAACTGACCTCAAACAGATCTGCTGAAGGTGGGAGGAACAAAGTTATATTAAATAAAGATGAAAAGCAACTTTGCTCTGACCTCATCCTGTGTCTGCCCGCGGGTGAGCAGGTTACGACAGGTCAGTGGGACATCATTGATCTCCACCTCTGCCACCACCAGGTCATCCTTGGCCTTCATTGCCGGCATTGCCTTTCCAGCTCCTGCAGCCTGAAACAGAGGACAGACCCCAGCAGGTTTACACCTCCAGCATGCAGGCATCAAAATCACAAAAGTGTTAACCACTGCTCAGCCCCTACAAAGAGGTCCAGGTCAGTGTTCCCTCGAAGCTGTGTGTGCGCATAGTTCTTTAACTAAGTGCACATGCCAAAACACAGAGCACACATAAAACATGTCTTCTAATGATCAAAAACCTTATATAACCAGTCAATGTAAACTGTCTGATGGCTGCCTGCTCCTACCAGGCCAGTAAAAATGTTATTGTCTTTGACATGCTGTTCTCACTGAGGTCATTTCTTTCTACAGTCTTATTTTTTATATAGTGTCAGATTGCTAAATGTCTTTTCCCTTATGGCACACATACATCAACTATGTCTGAAAATCTCTGAACAGTGACCTAGGTTCTCACTGAACTGCCTGCTGTAGCTGGGCATGACAGAAAATATATTGGGCAGCATCCACTAAAACCTGCCCAGCAGTTTCTGTTTCAAAAAAATCTAAGACCTTTTTCAAGGATTAAATGCAACTACTTAGATATTTTAGAGATGAACAGCATTTCCTGCTGTCATTTTAACTAGAAACATCCATCCATTGCTTATCAACAACTGTCCCATAGAGGGTTATGGTGGTCCAGAGACAATCCAGGAAACATAGGTGTAAGACAGCATACACTCATAACAGGACTCCAGTTCATGGCAGGCCAATCACACACACACACACACACACACACACACCCACCCTACGGGCAATTTAGTGCGACCAATTCTTCTACACTGTGATATAAAATCTCTCACACAATTTTTGGTCTTTCACACACAATGACATGGGTTATATGCATACATACACATACATGTTTTAATTTTGTAAAATTATATATTTGTATGGAGTTCATACACTCTCACCATCATGACCTCTCCACTCCATACACAATGCATAAATTCAAACACGATATGATTTGAGTCTGTCCTTACTTTATCTGCAGGCCCTGGTATCCCAATCTGTGATGGTTTCAACTTGCCCTTGGCTACCAGCATGGCGTTGATTTTGGCTGCAACAGCAGCAGCGGCGTCCAGAGCTCCGGTGGGAGCCGTCTCACTCTCCGCCACAGAACCTGGACCAGGCTGGTCCCATTTACTGCGGCGACTGGGCATAAAGAAATAGCAGAGGTTTAACACCAGACAAAACCAGTCCAACTGTACAGTTTTTACTGGAACATACTGCAGGTAAAAGCTTTGTAAATGAAAACAATGTACATTTATGGTAATACATACAGGAAAAAACTTGATAGCAGAGCATATGCATTTATTAAATTAGCTGACCCTTTTCTGCAAAATGACTTACAATGTTAAACTATCTACAATTATTTACCCATTTATACAGCTGGGTAATTCTTTTACTGGTGCAATTTAGGCTAAGTACTTCACTTAGGCTACTACAGGTGGAGGTGAGATTTGAACCCACAACCTTTGAGTCCAAGAGAAGCAGCTGTAACTACTAACTGTCCCCACTTCAGGTTGTTGATGATAGGGTTTAAAATATACATTTACACTATTTCAGTCAGCTGATGCTTTTCTTCAAAGCAACTTACAATTATTTATCCATTGATACAGCTGGGAAATTTGTACTGAAGCAATCTTTAAGGTAAGTACCTTGCCTGAGAGTAATACAGCTGGAGGTGAGACTCGAACCTTCGGCTCCAAAGGCAGCAGTTCTAACCACTACGCTACCAGCTGCCCCATTAATGCGATGTAAATCTAACATTTCAATTGAAATATGACTAGAAACGTATATAATTTCATGCTCACTTAACCAATTTCTTTACAGAATATTTAGAAATTGCATTACTAAAAAACAGAATTTAAACACCTTCGAGGTCAGAAGTGCTGTGACAAACAAAGCATTCAGACTCAACAGAATCACATTATCTGCCAATGTACACTATCTTAAAAATACATACGGACTGATCTATTATCCATTTCACAACTGATACATTTTTTTTTTTAAAAAAATCTAATAATGCTGAACACTGACAGACATATAGCAGAACTTCCAGATATTCACTCCAGTACTTTTAAAAGAGTGAAGAAGGAGAAAGTGAGGCAGACAGTCTCTGTCTGAGACTCACATACATAGGAGTGCATAAAATATCATTAATGAAATTATCATACTGATACTGTCAGTATTATTATTATAAATGATTTCCACGGAGCTAACACACACACGATGATTTTCTCAGTTCACAGCTACACACACACAGTGCGAAATCCGCTTCTGTACACAGAGTTCACTCAGAACCGGTCTCACAGTGTCAATACTAAATAAAACGCCATGGTTTGAACGTCCTTGAGACTTGAGTCTGATCTGAGCGTCGCAAATTTTTATTTTTGGAAAATATATACTCGTTTTATCTGCTGTGTGTGTGTGTGTGTCTACCGCCGAAAAAAAAAAGCAATTTGAGCTTGAGGGTTTATATTTGTATCTTGATGTCGGTCCATGCACGTGTGGAAACGCGTTAGTTTTTCATGTTGTTTGCGATATCTTTAAAAAATATATGTATTTATGTGCGTTTTGTGTCGGAGGACGGAGAGCTAACATGCTAACACTGCTAGCGCGCAAGCAGCAGCGGGACGAGGAGCCGCCGCCGCCATGTTTGCTCTAGCTCCTCACGTCTACAGTCACTGAAATAAACATTTCAACACACGGCGCGACACGCTGACAGCTCTAACGTCAACTCACCCGCCATTCTGTGTGCCACCGAACGACATCAGCTGCTGTTTTCCAGGCTGAATTCCGCCTGAACGGTAACGATAAGGTGGGCTGAGGCTGCAGCCGTCCGGCAGTAATGGCGGAAACCTGTGGGAAGTGCTTCCGCGCGCCTACGTAGCCCTCTGCGGCAGCGCGAGGGCTGCTCTTACTCAGGATCTCTGCGAATGAGCGCCAGAAGTCGGCTGTCACTGCAACCGAAACCCTCCCCGTTGTCAAACTCTCCGTGAACGCTCACTATTTGACTAGTGAATTGTGTTGAGGTGATTTGCCTTTCTTACGAACTCAGCACCGTGTCATCAGACAAAAGTGAATTTCACTGGAAACGCGTCTTTACAGGACTCTGACTGACTTCGCGCTTCGCTTCAAGTGAAAATTCGGTCACGCTGACAGACTCAGTCAGTCAGTGTCCGTGGCCCTAACTTAGTCACAAACCCAGGACTTGATCATGTACTTATGTAAAACAAGACTGAAAACAAAAAGTGTTAACTTCCAAGCGCTTCGGATCCTTGGGGTGATTTCCCCATTTTCAGTATATTGATGGTTTTTGTAAATATTAACACGATCTTAAATTTAATGCTGGTTATCCAATTTACATTTAAATTGCACGCGCACTGACTGATCAATACACTCCAAAAAATGAGGCCAACACAACAGACCGAAAAAGTATATTTAATTTACTCACAGTAAAATGTCACAAAATATGCACTTTTTGTCCAGGTATTTCACAGACACCTATTCCAGATAGATAGAGTAGATTTCTGCTTAAAAAGTCTTAGCAAGACATTAGGGCTAACAAGACAGTAGACATACACATAAAATTTATGCAATAGAAAAATCCATGTTGGTTCCGACATTTAAGTCGTGGTCTGCTGGTTCTTCTCCTTTTGGAACTGGCCAAGGCGGCTCTCCATCACGGGACGGAAGTGTCGGATTAATCCCTAAAAGAGGCCCGGGGGAAGGACAAAGAGGACAGATTGGCGGATTAGCAGCAGTCCACGCAGTTGGAAGACTTCCCCTGATCTGAGTATATCCCCAACCCTCTGAGCTCGTCACAGTCCCAAGGTACTGCACCCAAATGACCAGTGGGACCGTTCTGTTTCCTGGCATTTTACTGACGCCTGACAAACTACAATTAAATCAAAGTGAAAATGACTGAAAATAACAGAGGCTCTTACGAAATGGTTTGAGACAACATACATTTTTAACAAACTGAATTATACAGTACAGAGAATCACAAGCTGCCACTTTCAGTATCATTCTTTGACAAATTCCAATATCTTCATATTCACACTTAAATACAATGATGGTTACTCTTAGCCCCCAGTGACCACGTAGCTTTTGTTTACCAACATACCCTATACAAGTGATTGGCAGCCATAGTATTTAAGGGGTATAAACCTTCCTTTTTACAACAAACTATTATAGCAGCTAATTAAAGCCTGGTCTTCCCTATGATTATATATTATAATAATTATTTCAAAAATTATACAGGCAGTTCCTTAAAAAAGCTGACTTTAGGGGCTTTAAGTGATAAAAGTTTCCATCCCTTAATCTAATTTTTTCCCCCCAAGGCTAAACACTTTTTCACCTGTACAGGCCATGCCGCTCCATCACCAAGTGCACATATTGTATGTCCCTCAATCTGCTTGCTGATCTCCCAAATCATGTCAATTTCAGAATACTGTGCATCACCCTGGACGAACTGCCACATCATCTTGCTCATCCAGTCCACCCCTGAAGGCAAAATGTGAAATTACAGTTTTTATTTATCTCATTATTGTCCAAATAAGTAATTTTTGCTGTGCTGGATGTGCAAGATCAGTATAAACAGTTGTCTGCACCGAATGTGCATGTATGAAGACCCAGCGATTTACACACAATATCCTGCTAGGGTTGTGGTTAGAGCTTCAAATCTCACGGCCAGCTGTAATACCCTTAACCAATACACTCACCCTAAAATTGCTCCACTAAAATTAACCAGGTAACTAATTGTAGGTATATTAACAGTGTAAGTTACTTTGGAGAAACACAGCAGCTAAATGAACAAATGTAAATGTTTACCCTCTCTGCAGGGGGTGCACTGGCCGCAGCTCTCATGCTTGTAGAATTCGACAAGGCGAGCAATAGCTCTGATGATATCAGTCTGCAAAATCAATACCTCAGTACATAATGGCAATTCTCACATGAACACTTGCTATAGTTTTTAAAACTTTAATTTCCCCCTTACTTGTATACACTGGTTCCTTGTGTTACCAACATCAGAATTTTGAAAATGTGAACATTTCCCAATTTATTTATTTTTACTTGCATTTTCTTCACTTTGCTGTTTTATAAAATCTCTATTTGTCGCGATGCAAAAACGAGCGGCATTGCACATGTCGCCATCAGTTAGCAGCCAAACTCGGAGAGAATCGGAGAGTGGGACCCAGTTTAATTTACATGCTTCTATAATGTTTATGATGTTTCCAGCTGGAGTCTGATGTTCCTAAGTGTCTGTGACAAATAACAAAATGACACTTGATGTGGATGTGATGTCACCATGTGTAGCCTGCCCTGATGGTGACATCA
The DNA here is from genome assembly GCF_900964775.1 of Scleropages formosus. Classification (NCBI taxonomy): domain Eukaryota; kingdom Metazoa; phylum Chordata; class Actinopteri; order Osteoglossiformes; family Osteoglossidae; genus Scleropages; species Scleropages formosus. The sequence goes on along the minus strand of NC_041823.1, from coordinate 18,302,549 downwards.
CATCCACATCAAGTGTCAATTTGACTTCTGGTCCAAATTGAGTTTGTAAATTGAGGACCCAATGTAGCTGCACTTCCAATCCACCCTTGTTAAAATTATAATTCAGAACAAATATTATGAAAAATCTACCTAAAGTATGTTAACAGCATAACTTTCTCATGAAGTGTAATGCATGAGTTGGACTGCAGTCCTACTCTCCGGTGGGTCTGGGGTTCGAGTCCCGCTTGGGGTGCCTTGTGACGGACTGGCGTCCCGTCCTGGGTGCGTCCCCTTCCCCCTCCGGCCTTACGCCCTGTGTTGCCGGGTAGGCTCCGGTTCCCCGTGACCCCGTAAGGGACGAGCGGTTCTGAAAATGTGTGTGTGTGTGTGTGTGTGTGTGTGTGTGTGTGTGTGTGTGTGTGTGTGTAATGCATGAACAAAGCATCACTTTTGCACAGAATGGCTGTGCATAATTCAGTTAAATGTTCTACACCAATAATATAATTTCCAACAGACCTACTTTTATCAAACCAGCTCCTAAGATTGAGCACAATATGCATGGTAATTAAGTGATAGCATATGCAGCTTAATTATGAGAAGTGCCCATGACAATTACTTACAGATTTATCCATGACAATGATGGCAGCAGTGCCTAGAGCTGTCTCTGCCTCAATAAGGGCATCAAAATCCATCATCACATCATCACAGACAGACTTTGGGATAACAGGCGTAGATGATCCTCCAGGAATTACCCCTAAAAGGTTATCCCATCCACCCCGCACTCCTCCTGCACCAATCAAAAGAAGATGACACTCAGTCCATGCAGAGCACAAAGAAATGCCAATGAAAATATGTATACACCATGGCATTTTTGATCCACCAAATTAGAAAAATACAAAATGCCACAGCAAGGAGCTAGTTTTGCAATTTTGTGCAAATGTTGTGTTTAAAATCTAAGCGAATAAATGTAAATGTAAAATGCAACTAAATAAGAATTTTTACCTGCATGTCTTTCGATTAGATCTTTGAGAAGAATGGACATCTCCTCCTCCACGGTGCAGGGGTTGTTGACGTGACCGGAGATGTTAAAAAGTTTTGTCCCAGAGTTTCTTTCTCTCCCAAAGCTCGCAAACCACAGACCACTACGGCGACAGATGGTGGGGGCTACAGCAACTGTCTCCACATTAGCAACAGTTGTTGGGCAGCCAAAAACTCCTAAATTCGTAAGCGAGACAGAGTGTAACAAAGGTTTGAGTTCATGTAGTTTATATATACGACACTCCACCCAACTTGAACCATTAGTCCTCCCATGTCTCACCAATGTCAGCAGGGAAAGGGGGTTTCAGCCGGGGCTTGCCCTGCTTGCCCTCAATGGACTCAATAAGTGCGGTCTCCTCTCCACAGATGTAGGCACCTGCCCCCCGCATCACAAACACATCAAAATCATAACCAGAGCCACATGCATTCCGACCAATCAGACCAGCTGTATATGCCTCATTAACCGCCACCTGCAGGAGGTAGGAGGGAAAAATAAAAGGAATTAAAATACATATTGGTGTAGCGGTATTCTGTTGCCCATCTGTGCCAATTTGTTTGACACAAAAGAGTACAATGCATAACAGTGATTTAGTACTGAAACAATTTTTTTTTTAATTTAAAAAAGTATTTCTTTCTACACTCACTGAAACTGCTTGTTCTGAGTAGGGTCACAGCAAAGCGGAGCCTAACCCAGCAACAGAGGGCGCAAGGCTGGAGTGGGGGAGGGGACACACCCAGGATGGGATGCCAGTCCACCACAAGGTACCCCAAGCAGGACTCGAACCCCAGACCTGCCAGAGAGCAGGACCCGGCCAAGCCCTCTGTGCCATCATGCCCCGCTTTCTACACTCACTGCTTCTCTTTTACGAAATAAAGCTAATGTCTTGTAAAACTGCCAGAGGATATAACTGTGTGTCAAAAAACACACATATACACAGCACACCATATTTTTGCACTACAGTTTCTAAGAAGGTTAAGCATTTTCCCATGCTGCCACCTGGAGGTTAGAGGATTCGTTGTAAAACTCGCCCCTGATGTAGATGTAGGCAGCACGAGCACCCATGGCTCTTCCAGCCACCAGACAGCCCTCCACGAGCTTGTGGGGGTCATGACGCATGATCTCCCTGTCCTTACAGGTGCCTGGTTCCCCCTCATCTGCATTCACCACCAGATATTTCGGTCTGGAAAACAAAGGCTTCCATGAATCATGGTGAAAATAGTAAAACCTATCTATGTACTTTAAGCACTTATATTTTGACTACGATTACCATTATTCTGGGGCACTTATTTGCTGTTTTATTGAAACCTAAATGCAATTTAATTTTATCAGAGCAATTCAAGTTAGGTGCCTTTCCCATAAGTTCTACAGAATGACCTCTAATGGGACTTGATATAGTACTGCCAGGGTAGAACTTTGTATCATTAACCAATATGCTACTCACTGTACAGTAGCAAGGCTATAATGACCTGCCATCGTTGGGTTTGTTCATAAAGCTCCACTTCATGCCTGTAGGAAACCCAGCTCCACCCCTCCCACGCAGGCCAGATATCTTGATTTCATTGAGGATCCAGTCCGCCCCCTTCAATAAGATCTCTTTTGTTTTGTACCAGTCGCCACGGCTCAGTGCGCCCTTCAGGCTTGAGGGAAAAAAAAAAAAAAATCAAGAATACTGAAAATTAAATTAATTAGAAAAGGTCATCAGGAGGGCTAAATACAGAAACTGTATTATTGTCCCAAAACACAGCCATTCATTTTTGTTCTCTCTGGAGTACACATGGTATTTTTAAATGTCTCCCCCAAACTGTACAAGCAAGAATTAATTTCCTAATGTCCCGATGAACCTCACACAGAAAATACTACTCTTTCAAATAAAACCACATATCAGGGGTGGGGCTGGACACCTTCCTAGAAACCCTAGCAGTATGTCAAAAACATTTCTGTTGCATCTCAGGAGGAAATGACAACAGTGCTCTAATAGAGAAATGCCCAAGTGATGGCTAAGATGCAGAGATTTTTGCCAAGGATATTTGGAAATATCAAGTATATTGTCTATCATAATACGATGCAAAGAAATACTGTATCATACAGTGTATGCGCATAAGGATTGAGATGCCAGTATATTGGATGCACATGTATGTACATGAATTAAACAGTCTGTTACCTCCAGTCATGGCGACCATATAAATTGGTAAATATCCTGTCCTGATCACTCAAGGGGCCAAATTTTGTTTTCTTCACCTTGTCCTATAAATAGAGAAATATTATAGACTGAACCTTCAAATCGTTGTCTGGCAAAAGTCACTCACATGTTTAACAGGCGAAAAGTTTTCGGATCATGAATCAATTCAATTCACAGACTTGAAGGGTCACATAACCGCATATTAAAGATATATTTCGGAATATCCTGTCCATTTAATGGCGAGACGGCGCGGCTGTACTGTATAAAAAGAAGAGTTTGCAGTGGTTTGAAAAGGTGCGCACATACCTTGTCGCCGGTGCTGCTTCCTCTGAGCGGGACGAGGCGGACGCGGGGGCGCGTGCACCGCAGCGGGGGGGGCGCGCGCACCGCAGCGGGAGAGCGCGCGACACGCGGACAGCATGTTGCGCAGCGTTCACCTCACCTGAGATGCGTACACGGCGGAAAACTGTTCACTTCGTTTATTAACTACTCCGCTATTACAGGTCTATAAACATCATGATCATAGTGTAGCGGAAACGGGAGGAAAAAACTTGACAGTTTTACAAGTAAATTTTATCAGTACTGTGTTTCAGAAAAAGAGGACTGAAACCCACAGTGAAACAGGAGACAAATTCAGCGTTTAAATTAATTTACTTAAGTAATTTCGTCAGCAGTGACACTAGACTAGGGAAAGTCCTCCTGCGGAGATTTACGTGTCTGGTGTAATTATTTTGTCAGGATAATATCCTTAATCTGAGATTAGGAGCCAGTTCTCTGAGTCGCCACTGTATTTGAACCCCGTGTTCTTCCCGTCGAAATACCCACCGGGCAAGAACCCGTTACCACCCGATTAAATTCTGCGGACTAAGAGCGAACTATCACTAATATCGGTCTGTCGATCTAGGCAAGAAGAAGCTGAACTCGACGCCGGTCCGCGCCCGCGCGCACACTGCTGAGGAAAGCGCGCCAAACCAAACGCGGCTCTGCCGGCGTCTCTGTGTACGGCGGACTTTAGTTTCTCACGCGATTTAATGGACTGTAGCCGCGTCAGCCTGCGAACTTTCTCTCAGATCAAAGATGCGAAGAGGGCGCGTTCTTCCTCTTTCTGCAGGCGTGTCTGTCGTTCGGTCGCCTCCTGTCCAACACACACACATACACACAGTCAGTGTACAGTACTGAGCACTGCGATCGCTTGCTCCCGTCTCCAAATCCCTCTTCCAGCCAACGGTCTGACGAGACCCGAGGCGCGTCCACGCGAGTCCAGGCGGCGCCTCCGCCAAGTCTGTCACCTGATCACATGTTCGAGCGATTTGTGGAGGAGATCGGTCTCAGATGCGTCGCTGACCTCAACAATTTGGTTCACGCGGCCAAAGCACTGACTGATCTCGACTTCAGCGCGTTACAAACCCCATAGTATAGTTATCATCATACTCTCATTATTAACCGCCTTCGAAAACCAAAGTATCTACACTGAAATTTTCGAGGACCATCGAGGTGACGCGTCTGGCATAATATACTTCGTTACAGGCCCATTACATAACAGATATTCTAGTAACAGTGCACATTCAGATTTTAAGTGCTGACAAGCAACACAACTTTGCATTAGCTTTTAGGCTGCGTATCTATTCGATCACTGATCAAAACCAGTAGGAACAGTACTCAGTGGGGTTATGCACAAGTAAGGGAGGCAAGTGGGCCTTCTTCAGAAGTGCGGAACAGCCCCTGCCTTGCTGTGGCTATGGTGCAACACGAAAGAGAGCGCAATGCAGGAGCAGCTTTCTCTAAAAAGAAAGCAAAAGCAAAATCGTTTTGGAAATGTCTTTAAGTAACATATGCAGACTTACGGGAGTAGAGATTTCAAGCAGGCTGGACTGCAATATTTTACGTCGTCACGACAACGGAAACAAAGCGCATTATTTTTCATGTGAAAAACAAATACACGCAGAAAGGACCGGAAAGTTGTTTATTCATTTGCTTCCTTTATATCAGAAATAAACATTGGGATACTATCAGTGAGAAAGGATTTACTAAAAAAAAAAAAAAAAAAAAAAAAAAAACAAAAAAGTAGTATTTATCCCTGAGAGGGGTTCTCACAAATCGCAAACCCCTCACCCCTTCACCCAGGCAAAGCAAACAGCACAAAAAGTTTCATATACATTTCTTTAACAGCTGCATTGCTTCACCGTATAGACACACACTGCTGCATGTGGTAGCATTAAAACCCTTCATTTCAAACATTCAGTTTAAGTACTATAAATACAAGTTGAACTCAGTTTCTTTTTTGCAAAGTGCCAGAGAGACTTTAGTTTTATCTTTATAAATCATTAGGGGATTTTTTTTTTTTTTTTTAAATTACCATTTTGTCTGGTTTTTGTACCGTTACCTATATTACCAGGTGGTGAAAATAAGACCTATTAAACAGAGGCTGTGAATACTTTCAAGTACATCTGTGTACAAAGACATTGCTCTGTAAACCTTGCATATTCACTCAGTGCATTGGCCAAGATTTCCTGAGAATAGTTGCAAAAAAGTCCAAGGCAGCTTGACCCTTTACAAATAAACTCCTTACTGTAACACGTATTGTACATCTATGCAGTAAGAAGAATAGACAATGTTGTACATCACCAAGAAATAGTTCTATATATCATATATTCTCATACAATCAAAAATTTGTCATGGAATGGAGATTGGCAGAAGGGAAAAATAAAGCTCTTAATTTAGTGCAAATAAACCAGAAACAAGCCCCTCTTCAATACAGTACAATTCAGACACCACACAGCTAAAGTACAGCAGATCTGGGCTTAGTTAAAGGCATGTTAGCTCTTAAGATAAATAACTACCATCCAGTGGTGACATTGTTAATACTTCACGATGTACAAGCCGGTGATGCACTCTGCTGACCATTCCAGTATTCCAAGATCCACAAAAGGTCCTAAAGATGGCTTCAGTAATGCACCAAGAGAAACCTGGTAGCTGAACTAATGCACCATTAAGTGGTTTTTATACTAAAAGCTGATTGGAAAACGCAAAACGTAAGTCCTTCAGGACTTTACTCAAGACACGTCCTTTCAAAGACATAGTTGCAGTAGACGTACTACACAGGATATGCATGTGTATTGCTTTTATTCATTCTATCCCTAAACTGTCTCCAAAGTGGATATAGTAAACATGTGTTCTTGACTATCAAATTTACTTTGTCTTTCTGTTATAACTTCTCCAGAGGTCCTGGGATCCCCATCTCCTACTACTTGCAGACATCCAGGCCCATCATTTCTTCCCATCTATAACTGCTGCAGAGGACAGACTGCTTGCATGCAAGTACACTGTGGATGAGATGTGCAAAAAGAGCAGGGAGCCATCCAGAAGACCTAGATGGGATGAGCCTTCGAGACGTGTTCAACAACCGAGCTACCATTTCCACAGTTTACAGGGCACATTTTCGGTGCAAGTTACGCATTGATATGGGGATGCCGAGAAAAAGGAAGCGAGAAACTAGAAAGCCAAAATAAATACAAATAAATAAATAAATACATTGCATTCTTTCGTTTCATTTCACCTAAAATGAACATACGGAATGATTTGGAAGACTAAGCTGACAGTGGGAGACCAGGACAGAATAACATGAAACAAGAAGAAAAAAAAAAAAAAATAAAGCTTTCTCATGTACCAATTGCCCACGCGTTTGGTCTGACATTCAAATGAGAATCTTAAAAACAGTTTCAGCACTTTACCTCACCCGTACTTGCAACCCCAGCAGCACAAGTGTCATTAATGGCAGAATATGAGGGACTGAGTTACTGGAAGGTGAAACTCTACAACCTTTGCAGGTTCCTTTGTGTTCCTGGCTCCTTCCTCGTGATCCCCGAATCAGAATCGCTGAGCTCTTTGTCGATCTCACGCCTGTCCCACGAACATCAGTCCCGCAGCAGACTTCTTTGCGGAAACATTATAAATCTTACAGTTTTTACACTCCAAACGTCCACTTAAGCATCTTGTCCACGAATACCCAGAACGGAGCCATCCCTGGGATATGAACCAGCCACTTTCACATTACAAGTACAGGCCCCATGACTGCTTCCTGCCTCCCCTCATAAAACAACGGGTACAATTTTTGTAGTTTTTGGTTACATGCCGAAAATGTACGAAACGCTAACACCGTAACTAAGAAAGCGAACTGCAGAGAACAGAGGTTATAATTTCATTTGGGTTTCAACTACAGAGCATTAGCGGATCCCCCCCCCCCAGGAGCAGGGTTGACAATCAATGCATAGCTGTCCAGAAGCAATTCTACTTCTCGTCCACTAGGTGGAAGTTTAACTAACATACAAGAAGATGAAAAATTACTGCATGATCCAGACATTTAGAGTGGACTGTTTGAGGTGTCAGTAAACAATATGCTTGAATTCAAGCAGAGGATCTTTTTAATGGCTTGATACACCTGACAACAGTGTAACAAAAATATTTTATACATTTCTCTCTTTGGTCGGGTTTATACATTTCTACTTTTCTGCACAGCTCTCGCACCATTGCATGGCCGCATAGCCTACCCATTTCCACACCTCCCTTAAGTACCAAAATATTAACATAACAAGTCTTACACAGTCTCAATCATATTTCTTTTTACAGTACAACAAAGGTTAATAATTACAGAAAGAAATAAAAGAACCCAAATTAAAATTAAATCCAAAAAAGTTGCTATAACCTGAAATAAAACTGGAAGCCGGGAAAAAAAAAAAAAAAAAAAAAAAAAAAAGAGCCAGAGAATAAAATCAGAAGACCTGTTTTTCCCCTTTTAAGTTTTCACAGAGAGCCCTAAAATGAGCAGTATGTTGGGCAGGTCTGACCACCTGAGCGAAACACACAGCCTTACTGAGTGGACAGCAAGACGGGGGAGACGCGTGCGCGCGCGCACACACCGACACTGCTACACAGAAGACACCGACATACAACACACCCAAAGTACACACTCTCGCAGACTTTCGTCCTTCCCTTTATCCATCTTCCTATTCCTCTTCTTCATCATCTTCTTCTTCTTCTTCTTCATCATCATTGTCATCCTCCTCCTCCCCCCATCTTGCTTGATGAGGCTGGAGACCACGCGAGGGATCAGGAGCTCCGGGCTCTTCTGCTCCACCTCCAGGCATCCCCATGCTTCTCCAAAGGAGGTTACGGTAAGGCAGCCCAGGTGGGCCCAGCAGAGACATGGCATGCATGGGGATAGGGGGGTCGCTGCCATCTGGGGGGTACAGCAGCGGGTGAACAGAGGAATTGCCGCGTGGGGGTGGGGGGGAGCGGGGGAACGTGGACGCGTGCCCCAGAGAGTGCGGATCCAGCAGCTGGGACCCGAGGCCAGGCCCTGGCGCCACGGCCCTGCGCGGACGCCGGGTGCGCACCTCCAGGCAGCTGTGGCCCTTGCGGTGGCGCTGCAGGTGGTCCTCGCGGACAAAGGCCTTGTGGCAGAGCGGACACTCGAAGGGCCGCGTCCCACTGTGCAGAGACAGATGGTTCTTCAGATCGTAGGAATGTAGGAAGCGGGCGGGGCAGTGGGGGCATGGGTACGGTCGCTCTCCCGTGTGCTTACGCATGTGGATCTTCAGCTTGTCGTTCCTGTCGGGCCGCAGTGGAGAGGAAGAGGGAGAGCGGGGCTTTTACACAGAGTAGCACAGAATCACAGCCGGTAAATCAGCAAAAAAAAGGTCTCATCCTGAAACAGTGCAACTGAAAAGGCATTCAAACACTACAACTAATGTGCCTCAGTGAAGCACTCGCTCTCTCTCTCAGAGATACACACACACACACACACACACACACACACACACACACACACACACACACACACACACACGCAAAAGCATATTTGCTCACCGGGTGAAACGGACCCCGCATGCCGAGCACTGGAAGGGCTTCTCCCCCGTGTGTGTCCTCATGTGTCGGGGCAGCTTGCCCGCGCCGTGGATGATCTTCTGACACACAGGGCACTGCTGGGGGGTTTGAGACTTCCTCTTTCGGCCGCCACCCGCTACACCGCCCCGCTCGGGCAAAGACGGGGGCCCAGAGTCAGCCCCATCCCTGAACTCCGCCTTGTCCTCCTCCTCCGACAGCCTGTCTTCAGCAGCAGGCGCTAAGGGGGCTGCTTGCTGAGCCCAGTGCACATTCCCATTCACAGCCACGTCAGCCTCTCTGCTGCTGTGCTGCGGCTCGCCGTTCTGGCCCACCGCGGCAAAGTTCTCGTTGTACTCTGGGCTAGGGGGCGCTGTGGTGCAGCTTGGCCGGCTGTCCGCCAGAGGAGAGGAGGGCGGAGAGCGATAGACGAGTTGCGGGTCAAACAGCGTAGATCTGGAGACCTGTCGCCTGTCCCTCTTGCGTCGGGAGCCGTGTGCAGTGTCCTCGTTGTGGACGTCCTCCTGCTCCTCGTCCGCCTCGCCCAGGATGTCCCGGCAGGCGTCTGCCACGCACTGGATGCCCAGCAGCTGGGCCGCCTTCAACACCTCCCTCATGCCCGAGCTGCGGATAGTCAGGGTGGCTGTGTAGGCAAACTCCAGCAGCGCGCCCAGGGCATCGGGTGCCACGCAGTCCAGCTGACACACGCTGCAGCCACCCCCCGCCCCAAGGTCCCCCGACTCCCCTTCCTCTGCCCCAAAAAGCTTTCGGAAATAAAGGCTGACAGCAGCCATGACAGAGCGATGTGTGGAATAGCGGGCGCCCCTGGAGGTCAAGGTGAGGTCGCACAACAGCCCTGCCCTCCTCTGGGCATTTAGGCAAGACAGGAGCTCATTGCTGTGCTCCGGGAAGGGGATCCCGATTAGACCGTCCTCTCCTGGAGACATCGCCACCTGCTGGATGGGAGGAATAATTGTAAGCTTAACATTACACTAAAATCGTTGCTAACACAGCAGGCATACATGCAGTACCTGCAGGGTGTATAGTGCTGTACTAAGGTAACATGGGAGACAGGTTAACCGACAACACCGTTTCCTTCTCCTGTGACGAGCGAACAGTTCAGATTTCTGATGATGGTCCCCAGGTTTTCCCTCCACCCCCCCCTTCTGTCCTTTTACCAATTCAGACAGGACTGCTCGAAGCAAGGCAGTGGAATCAAAGGATCAGAGACAGAGAGATAGAGAGAGAGCGAGCGAGATGGGGGAGCGAGACAGAGCTTTGTAGCTTTATCTCTCAGTGTAAAAATAGCAGGATCATAGATGACGAGGGAGAGGAGAGAAACGACGCTCCTGCCGCCTGTAGTTTTAACTCCGAGCTGCGTGCAGAAGTGCATGCATGCTTCTGCAGAACCTGTTCAGCAGGTCAGCAGAATAAATGTGATCTCAAAGCAGGTCATAAGCAAGCATAGCTGATATGGCTGGGGGGTGTGGGGGGGGGGGGGGGGTTGGTGGTGGTGGTGGTGGCAAAACAAGATGGAGGTACCACAATGGCCTCTGGCTTTCGCAGTTTCTTTCTGTACAACCGCTCTTTTAAAAATATCCCATCTCCCCTTTCTCAACTAATTTTTGTCACTCTCAAGCCAAAGATTTATTTTTCTTTCTTCTTTTTTTTTTTTTTTTTTAAACACCTTCCTGCTTAGAATGGTTTGTGGAGTGACCGAGGGAAAGAAAGAAAAAGAATGCAAGAAACGGAGGTAGTTTGAGAGGAGGGTCTTATCGTAACCACTGAACACCGGGCCTTCTGCCTCATGGTGCCATTTTAGTCTCTTTTCCTTGCTTCACACCTCCATTTTACCACCACAGCCTTCATTTGTCATGGTTCCAACAGGGAACGTAGAACAAGAGCAGTAGAACACAAAGCTTTATGTTTTTCCATTCACGCATCAGCTGCTTTTTCCCTTAATGGAACCTTTACTTGCATACGTTCGGGTTTTTGGGAACCTCGGTTTTTTTTTTTTTTTTTTTTTTAAATCTTTCTCCTTTTTCAGAAATTCTTCCTAACTTTCACAGCCCCTTGGTGTTTGAGTCCGTCTGGTCACCTCTTTCTTGTACCTGCTGCAATGCTCTCTCCCACCTGATGATACTTCGTCACTCACGTATCGCAACGAACGGACGGAAACACCAAAGTACTCAAAAGGACTCAGAAAAGTGTTTATATTGACGCAATTTGTTTAAAATGCTGAAGGCTTCAGTTCTGTTTCACCATCCACAATACCAAATCCCCATTTCCACTTTATGCGAGACTTTAAAACTCCATTAAAGTCTCTCACAGAACCCACGTACTACACCGATACTCTTTCGAATAACAACTTCGACGTGTTCTTCCAGTTGATACACAGAAGAAAATATTACACATAATTTTTTTTAGTACTCAGGAAATGTACGTTGAAATGGTTTTTCTGTTCGCCTGTCTCTAGAAGAGCACATTTTGAAATTTAATGGCTCTGGCAACATCTCTCTTTAATACTACCTGTTCAGCCACTCACACAGCACCTGGGGTTATTTTCCATTAATAACTGACTGGCCCATGACCCTCCCCCACATGCCAGTAACTCTCCCTATTGTAGCAACCAGCTGCCCGGTCACCATCCCATAATGCTCACTGCACAGTGCCTGGGGGGTGCAACTCGACAGATACACATTCAGTTCACCTGAATAACCTGCTCCTCAACTACACACCCAGTACCGTTTCTTGGACTGAGGGATCGTGGAAACAACTCCAGTCTTAATAATGGATACGAACCCTACTTGATGAAATATAAAGTAAATATGTAAAAGGTTATTATTTATTTATTTTTTTTTTAAAACTGCCACACAGAGAGGTTAAGCAGATTATAAATGAGTTATCCCCCAACCGCTCCAGTCCTCTCCTCCCCAGTCATCCTCTGCCCGTTCTCCTCGTACTTTGAAACTAACCTACGACATGAAGGCGATGTAGTCAGCGACTCGGCAAATACGGCATATTCCCAAATATGACTTTATTCAACCCCATAATAACTGCGAGAAGAGTCTACCCAAACCTTGAACGTAATTTCAACATCTGAAAGTTCAAACAGCAAATTTGAACCCAAATCTGACTTTACCTTGCCAGCCCGCAGGGTAGAGCGAGGTGTGATGGGAAAAAGTCCAGGCTGTTTCTGCGTCATAGCATCCGTCTAGGTTTTTGGGGGTTCGTACTTTGCGTCGCCTTCTTTATACACCTTTTGCTGTCGAAACGTTTTGTGCCTTATGCCTGCTTTTGTCTCCGTCGCATTTGAAAGTGAGGTACCACAGTCATCCTAGGGGATCGCTACCTCGTTCTTTTTCTCGCTCGCTCGCTTAGTCTCTTCCTGTTTTATAAAACGAGGGTGTTCGATGACAGAAAGATCGCAAGAGAGACCCCTCCCCTCTCGCCCACATGCCCCCTTTCCAAATACACTTCGAACGATTCCCCATTCCGTCATTCTCCCGCTGACAATAATTTCTGACAAATAACATTAATCTCGCCACCGGAAGCCATCGTCCCTCATTCGCCACTTCCAGCTTTGGCCGAGGACTGTTGCAGCTTCAGATCAATGGTCAGGAAGGCCTCGTCTCTCCACGGATGTAGCTATGCAATGAGATCATAGGTGACGTTGTGAAACCATATATTCTGCCCATCGTATGTACTACGAAAACCTATTATTCGAAATACGGCAAAACACTACATGATATTGAAACAAAAATCAACATCGCTGTTGATAATTAGCATAGTAACAGGACCCTCACGAACCCGTTTTCATTTTCAGCATTAACCAAAGCCAATAAAATGAACTGGGGCATCCAAAAAAAAGTTAAGCGCTTCTTACGAGCCAAACACACTCTATTACAATATTACACTATAGCAGCATAGTGCAAAAAAAAAAAAAAAAAAAAATTCCACTAGCAAGAGCAGTACTAGCAATACGTTTAGGAGTAACAGCCACAGTGCCCAATCACAGAGTAATGTAGAAGAATGAGGAGGTTCCAAATTCGAAGACACCTCCGGCACAGAGCATCTCCCACATGTGCAAGAGCATGAATAACATGCTGGAAAAATAAAACGGATGGGTACTGAAGACTGATCACCGTAAAAGGTCATGCATGACATGCCAAGAATGGTAAAATGGGAAAGGCTTGAGGCATTTGCTGCCTTTTTTGCTTGCCGATACAGTATGTTTACGAGATGACTGGCCCAATGAAAGTTTCCTGATGAACTTAAATTATTTATCTACATTGTAGAGTTCAGCACAGAGAGCTGCAAGGCTTGAGGACTAAACAATGTGACCAAGCTCTGCAAGAATGAAATTGAAAAGTAAGGTCTAAACTGAGTCAGACTGTGATTAAAAAGAACTGGAAACAAATAACATTGCTATTTTCAGCACTGGCTTCATTTCATTTGTCTTATCTAATGTGAAATTTAAGAAAAAAGTGTAGCGCTTGTCACAAACGAGGAGTCATTTGTTCATATTGAGAAAGGAGGCTAACGGAAGGTCGTGTATGTTTGTCTGTCATTTTTAAATTACTATCAACAGTCTTACTAAAATTTTAATTATTACAACTGCTGGAGTTGATTTACACGTTATTTCAAAAAGAAAATTCATTTGATAAGTGTGTTCAGGTGAATTGACAATAGACAAAAAAGGCACAAAGATGGAGGGATAGGAAGAGGGGGCGGCAGGTTCGTTTCCGGCGCAAAGGAGAAAAACCCTGACTTCAGCGATTTTTATTTTTTCTGTTGTCAATTCAAGCACGGTTTTCTTTTGCTGTTTAGCCGTGGAAAACTGGCCAAATTCTTGACTCTGATTCAGTAGATGATACATGAACTCCAACATCCACAAAAGGACAAAAGGATATGTCAACAAGTGAATCACAGATGAAAAAAAATAAAAGAGCTAACAGCTCTATGTAGGCCTCATGTACAGATTAGAACTCAATGACCTCTTGACTGAAATACACATGAACAAACAATTTACTCTGCAAAAAACAAAACAGCATTGTTCTTTTGTGCCAATGACCAAATATATCCGATATGGTCCCACAAGACAAAAATCCCAGTTACAACACATCAGTTCCAATAAACGTATCCGAACACCAGCACCGAAGAGGGAGTAAATGCGTGTTTGATCTCATAAATAGTACGGGGAATACTGATTTTTAAAAAAATACAGAAGATATGTCGAGGTTTGTCAGTAAACACCCACTCGTTTTGTAACCCACCCTCTCTCTCTCTCCTTTCCTATCCTCCTGGGTCTCTTGCTTTTCTCAGTTGTTCTTAGTCACCATCTCTGGTTTGTTTGGTAGCATATAGGTGTTGCTAAAGAAACCATTTCACTCTCAATCACAGAGACAAAAAAGACATACAGATAATGCTTAAACTAAAAGATCACACGTAAACACGCGCAAAGCGTAGCTGTTCATTCACAAGCCAAAAATGAACGATGTTACACCTACATCTGTTGTCTAAAAGGAAGTTTTTCTTTTTGTTTTCATCCTGCGCTAAAACACAAAAGGTCTAATGCTAAGTGCTAATGCTAAAAATGCTAAATTATCCCCCTTAATGCTCTTTCTGCCTCTCTCGGAGAATGAGACAGAGAGAGAGAGAGACGAAGACGAACAGAGAGAGGGCCGCATGAAGCACTTGTTCTTGGAAAATGTCAATGCAAATGTTAATGCACTACACATTATGCAAAACAAAGCTCTCCAGGAATGAATTAAAGAGGGATGGGCATGGTAGTCAAGGTCAGCTTTAACAGAATGGTTCTCCTACACGGGCCATCAACGTACATAGGCCGAAAACTGTCTCTACAACTGTTTCTTTCATGGAGAAAGCTCTGAAGAAATGTTTTATAGCTAAAAGCGGAGAGCCAGCCGCAATCCATTTAATGCGCAATGATCCCATGAGAAGCAGTCCTGAATTCAAAGTGCCGCAAGCCAACAGAAATCCATGTCACAGGCCTCTAACCACAAAAAAAATGAAATAAACTGCACTCAATGAAATCGCATCTGTTTCTTTATACTGTACAGAGTTTCACTAAATTTCCCTGTATCCGCCAGCTGGGATATTCAGCTCTTAGATACCACTGAAAGCGGCAACTAAGTCAGAGAATCAGTAAACCTATAAAACACTAAGCAACTTAAATCTGTCAGAATACAGCAATGCATTCTTGAAGTACATGATTTTTGCACATATGAGCGATGAGGAGCTTTACTAATTCTGATAGCAATTTTACCTTATACTATTTACAACGTAAGCTTAACCATTACAAACACTATACATGCATGCATGCATAAATGTGTTGAATGACACGCTCAATCTATTTTTTTGTCTGAAACTGATTAGAAAATTTCACATAACAGGAGGATTTGTATATTACATGCACATATTGCCCATTTCTCTCTCTCACTCAAAGCGGATTCTCAACACCCACTCCTCTTTCAAAACTTGTGTTAATCTTTGCTCCTTTGACAATATGGTTTCCTTGCCTCTCGTTTTAAGTCATGTCTGCACACCGCCACTCAAGTTATCGTCGTTCCCTCTCAAAACCGTTGCTCTACCTCTCCCTCACTCGCTGGCCTATGGTTTTACAGAAGGCCAAAGGTGACGTAGGAGAAATGTTTCTCCATCTTTTTCCATTTCCACCTCACCTTTCCCTCCCCACACAACACTGTTGTTCTCACCTCCACCACCGAAACTTAAACTGAACTTACAAAGAAAGCACATCAGTAGCTAACGGAAGCCTGCTTGGCGCTCACTTTCCGTTGCCTTTCCAGCAAGTGTTCCCAGCAACCTCTTTTACATCAAGCTTGCAGAAAAGTGGAAAAATCTGTTTTTATTTCCTTAAGAGAACAATACTGGTTCAAAAAGTCTGGGAAACAAAAAAAAAAAAAAAAATTATCTTCAACGAAAAGACAAAAATCATCAACTAATTTATAATACACATTCAATAATAAGTGACAAATGTCACATAGAGGTGTATACACTACTAAATTTTAACTCTGTAACACACATTTGCCATTTTAGTAATTTAGAGTACACTCAGCATAATTTTCCGTTACCAGCTGTGAGGTATTTTTCGCTTTGCAAATGCTATGGTTAATTTTCATACTGCCCATCTGACAGTAATAAGCAGAGGCACTTGCGTATAATTTACAGCAAACATTATAATATTATGTATTGTTAGTGCTGCACGTCCTGCCATAAATGTAAGAGCTGATACATCTAACGCAATTTTTGATGTTCTCAACATAGCCGCTATACTGAAATTCCAGATTTTTTACCAGCATTGCGTGCTTTTTGAAATGAGGCTCCCCAGTGAAGACTGTACACACAAACTTGTCTTAAAGAAAAGTTTCACGGTCCAAAACAACACAGTTTTCAGGTAGATCTTTGAAGTACTGCACGACAATCAGAAACACTGACGGCTCCTTCCAACAATCTAATTCAACTCAGCTTTTAAATAAAGCAGAAAATACATATAGGAATTATGGGCGTTTATCAGAAAAATGCAGTTTTGTTAGGACAGTCCAATTTTAATTCCACCTGTATTCATGAAGACAAAATACAATACAGGATCAAAGATTTCTTCATTTGTCTGAGTTAAGATGAAAAGTAGTTCAGGGTATGTACAGTACCATATTCAAAACTTGCATGAATAGTTAGAATTATTAAATCTAAAAACAGAACAGCTTATTACTTTTGTCTTTTATTTACTCAATATGAGAAATCGGCTTCATCGGAATATATATATATGCCAAACTTCAAAAAAAAAAAAAAAATAAAAAAAAATAACAGAACTCCATTTCAGTAAAACATAAAATTCAGGACATATCCTGAATCGTACAGACAAGTTACTAGCAACTCCAAAGCACAGTGCTTCATGAATTGAAAGATATTCATCTATTTTTTTTTTTTTTTTTTTACTGAAATGTCAGTTACTGCAAGATGAAATTTACATCGAGACTATTTGCTGCAAAAAAAAGAAAAAAAAACACCCAGAAATGGTTCCACCTCACAAAAACAAATGCGTTTTCGCAAAAAACAACGATCAAACCCCGATGACTATGACATATTCCAGAATTAAAAACAAGACATCGCAACAGCTTAAATGAGCCAGCGTGACGTTAGTTCATGCTTGCATACATTTTTTCCTTGACACCAACTGGACAAGAGGTTCCTTAATCACAACAATCAAAAAATGAACCAGAGAGCTATAAATAGCACAGGAACTTCCAAGACACAGCAAATACAACATTACACAGCTAATGTATAGCTAAACACAACAACAAGACAGAACAGGTGGAAATAAAGGCGAGTCTAGCTTCACTCTCCGTACCCTTTGATGCTCACGTGGTCCTCTTACTTTCCCCCTTCCGTGCTTAGACTCCCTCTAAAACGGAGGGGTTTTGCAGCTAATCTATGTGTGTGTGCATGCGTGTGCGTGCTTGGTTGGCAGAGCAGACGTGAAACAAAGAGGCAATGAGAATGAAAGGAAGAGATTTGCTCCCCACATAGCCACACAAAGCCCTAACAAGGGTAACAGTGTAGAGCATGCTCCAACAACACTCTTCTTCTGAGAAAGATCAGCTCATCACTATGGGATTGGTCTTAACATGCATTATCCCCACAGCACTTTTTGATATTAACTCCGCCATGGACGGTCCCGAGCCCGGCTGAGAAAGGAGGAGGGTTGAGCGTGGGGCTACTAGCTACCCCGCACCGTAAAAACCTTGCCAGCTACAGAAACACCAACAAGGAAACTTCAAGCGCCTGAAGAGCCCTTGTTGGGGGCCTGTGCCCCAGGAGGGCTGGAAGGCGTTGATGACGACGACTTTTTGATGCTCACGTTTCTTTCTTTATTTTTTTAAACTTTGGCTGCATTCAGCAAAACAAGCCATTTTAAAAACACTGCATATATTGCCAGTTAAAAGGCCTGCAAAGTTCCCATGAGCTTAAGGATAAAGAAAAACAGGGAGAACCCCAAATTTCCTCTTGACCGAAACCGTCCTTAAAGACCCAAGGAACTGGGTGAGGCCTACAAAACAGAAATATACTATACCATACTACATACATACGTACTATACATATACCAGTGCTGGGCTGAAAGCCACGAGTATGAAGTTCTGCATAAAGCTGCAGGGCAACGGTAAGATATAGTGGAGTAAATTCAGTAAATAAGAATTTTGAAATAAGTTTAGCGTCGGTCATTCGTCTCCAGCTTCAAAGTCTGAAGAAGCGACTTTGTTCGGCACCCTACTATTCACGCAGTACACATTTACAACCCATCCGTAGGTCCCGCTTTCTGAATAAAAGTCTTTGCAGACTTCAAAGTGCTCTTTCTTGTCTATGTGTGGTTTGAGCCGCACAGTGACTCGCACACACACTTTAGCTCTCTACAATAGGATCAAATACAAATGGTTCGTAGGCTGACCTGCCCAGAACACCGGATGACAAGGAATTACAAGAACATATTTTAAATAGGATTTCCTAAATGGCAGTACTGACAAAGCGTCATATTTGACGAGTATCCAGGATGGCTGTCTTTTGGCAATGCCTTGGAAACACACGGATGTTCTGCGACAACAATTCATACTATGAAATTTTCATCGTAAAAACAGGCTCACAAAAAAAAAAAAAAAAAAAAGATATCAAAATACAGAGACGTTGAAATTAGTTTTTAATTGGTTAGAGAGCGGGTAAAAATGACATTTCAGAGGAGGTGGGTTCTAGACATAACACACACACACACACATCACACATTTTCAGAACCGCTTGTCCCATACGGGGTCACGGGGAACCGGAGCCTACCCAGCAACACAGGGCGTAAGGTCGGAGGGGGAGGGGACACACCCAGGACGGGACGCCAGGCCGTCGCAAGGTACCCCAAGCGGGACTCGAACCCCCGACCCACTGGAGAGCAGAACCTGGTCCAACCCACTACGCCACCGCGCCCCCCACTCTAGACATAATAGTGCTCTTTAATTAAACAAAGTGAATACAGACCAGACTAAGCAATTTTGATAAATTTTCCTAATATAAAGTGCTTGATGTAAATACTTCTAAAACACGATGCACACTGTGCCAGATGCTTTCTGAGTAGGATACCGGCATGTTTTTTTTTCCTGGGTAAGATACCGGCACTTTCTACAGAATGTCTTCTACAGATATTTTAAATTTCAGATTCTGATTGGGTTGAACGCGGAGCAAATCACTGACTGAATAAAAAAGAAACTTACATTTTGAGAGCAATCCACACATTTCCGTTTTACTTCATCTGGTTATAACGTTAACGCTACGTGCGGTGTTAGATCTCGACGGCAATTTCACCGAAAGAGAGCGGGGAGCACAACGTAACGGGGGAAGAGATGGAATGAGGCTAAGAGGGTCTGAAGTTGAGGGAGAAAATGACGCCACATACGAAAGGCCTTGTTTTTTCCTCAAATAGCATGATTCTTGGAAGACAAGCTGACATAAAAGGTGAGAGAGTGGGAGCGGCGTGTGAGCGAGCGAGCGAGCGAGCGAAGAGCGGGCGGCAGGCGTAAGAGAGAAGCTGAGGGGGTGGGAGAAGGGGCTTAATCTCAGAAGAAAATCAAGTTTAACCTCCAAAAAATCTGTCGCGGGGAGAGAGACTGATAGGGGGGAACGTCACACTGCAAAGGAGAGGAGAGGGAGAGAAGAAAGAAGAAAATCGTGCTGTGGTTTTGCTGCAGGTGTGTGTCTGAGAGTGCGCTGCAAGGGCCCAGAAAAAGCTGCCGAAGCAAAAACAGGCCCCTCTCCTCCTGCGCGTGGAACCCGAGTCGGAAGCAGCGCGAGCGAATGCGAAGGCGGCCGTCGGGGACAGGGGCAGAGACAGAGCGCGAAGCCCATCCGTGGCTCCCGGGCGTCCCGGCGGCGCGCGGTACGGGGCAAACGTCCCCTCGACGTCTGCGAAGACCGCAGCGACGTCTTTATTGACACGGCCCGTTACAGTTCTGATCGCAAGACTGCAAGTCCCTGCCAACATTTACAAGAGTTGCGTGGGGGGGGGGGCGGAGGATCACGTCTCAGTAAAGTTCTTTCAAAAGGCGATGTTCCCGTAAGATAAACTGAAAATTTCAGTCCACAACCTGTTTCACTTTTAACAGCACATTTATTATGTGAAAACATGCCAGACTGATACACTCCTGCCATAAAGGGAATGACTAGCGTGGTGGTTTCAGATGAAATAGATATATTTTCTCCTCGCTCACTGGTCAGAGGTTTCCGCTGCGAAATTGGGCAGGAACGGATGTCTTCGCACCGCGCCTCCCCGAGCCGTCACCCTCGCGACGTTCTACGCTCAAAAGTCAAGGTCTCTAAACGTTGCAAGAGCTCAATTACGTCGGAAACGTAAAAGAGAGAAATTCTAGAAAAAGTCAACGCCTTTGCGGACACGCGTGCGAGCCGGCGTTGGGGGATCTGCCGGTTCAAAGGGGCGCTGACAAAGTGGTTTCGCACAGCGTCTCCCTCCGTTGCGTCTTTTCGTTACACCTCCGTCTGGTCAGCACTTTCTGAGTAACTCCCCCTGACTCAGAGGCTAAGTGTGAGGGTGTGCGTGAAGGGCCCTTCGAGCGCATATCCACGGAACGCGCGCAGAAGTGCAGAAGGTGCGTGCGCGCGCTCGGTGACCGCGTGCGTGGAGGAGCGTGGAGCCTCTGCGCGGAGGTCAGCCGCGTGCACGACTGCGAGAAGAAGCCACGAGGGTCGCAGCAGCCTAGAAACGTAAGCTTCTGCCACCTACTGCATACTCGCCTGTTTCGCAAAAGAAAAAAAAAAAAAAAAAAAAAAAAAAAAAACACACACACACACACAAAAAGCTCAGAGTAGGGTGATCTTGCAGAACCAACTGATCCTGATCAGCTTCCTGTTCCTCTTGCATTTGTGTCAGAACAAGAGCATCTGCTCTCGGGGAAAGGAAGAGGCGAGACGAGAGACGGACTACGTGACGGAGAAAACGGAGAGCAGGAGCGGGGACCAGGAGGGGAGCGAGGGTTCGGCCGCAGGGAGAAGGCCTGAGAGCGAGCAAGAGGAAATCAATATTAAGACTTGTACACCCATCACGACAGGCGTTTTACACCTAAATTTCAGTCCAATTCCGAAGAAACGCAAGCCTGAAAATCATCGTTAATGAGTAGAACGTCAGCAAGACGGTCAACGCGCTCAAACATACGCTACACGTACACCCTACATAGACACGTCGCACTCCTCCGTGCTCATCTCTTTCACGCCACTTCTGAAAATCCTGAACATCTGCCAATTACGCGAAGCGGCGAAGGCTGTTTTCTAGTGGTCGAAAAAAAAAAAAAGCCGTGAATATGGCAGAACCTTAAGAGAAAAAAGGAAGTGCGGAGCAAAACGCTTCCTCTTTTCTAACAAACGCGGGGGGTCAAACGCGACGAACGCTCCGAAGCCGGTTCGCTTTTCCCTTAAGCCGCCCGGGATCCGCGCTGTCCGGCCAGCAAGCGGAGCGCAAAGAGAGCGTGGACCTTCGCCTTCGCGGAGCTGCCGGATTCGCCTCGCCTTACAGAAAGTATCGGCGGTTAGCGACGGGCCGTCGCTCGGGCGCGAGAAGAGCGGGGCAGCCTGCAGACAGGGCGAGGGACGGGCCAGCTGAGGGGAGAACACCACGAAAGCTGCTCGGAATGGGAATTGCTGACAGAAGTACCGAGGGAACTTAATCATCTCCCCCTCATTCTCTTTCTCCCTTTTGTCTGAAACTGAAACCCCCATGTGTTAACAGGGGGAATTTACATGGGTCCACATGGCCTAATTCAGATATTTACTGGAACTGTACTGTGTGTGTGCGCATGTGTGGGTGTGCACGAATGCGTGAGCGTGAGTGTGTGTGTGTGTGTGTGCGCGCGTGTGTTTCTAGGCTCTTCCTCTTTCTCAGAAAGCCCACCCAATAATTACAGCTACCGTACACGCATCAGCATCACGTTCGCGCTACGCTGGAAAAACCAACTCGGTGCCTCACACACAGAGGTTTTTCATTTAACGTTGACACCCCATCCTTAGCAACAGCAAAGTAAAACAATTTTTAAAAAAATAAATAAATAAATAAATGAATGAATGAATGAATGAAAAATATGTGCACTAGTACTGGTGGGTACAAGACTCATGTGTGTTGGCGGGCTTTCGTCAAATTCCCCTACCTCCAGTCCATAAACTCAAGAGAGGATGACTCCCTGCCGTGTGTCCTCTGTCACTCGCGGTCTTCTCTGGGCGAAAGCTGCGGGGCTGACATTTAGAAAGATGAGACAGGGACACGAATTGAGCAGAAATCATCACATCGCAGACGCGCAGGCGAGAAAACGGCGAGCTGCGCACGGGAACAGGTCGAGACAAGCAGGACTACAGTGGCGAAGGCAGCGCCGTAAGGGGAACTGGGGGTCCGTTCAGCAGGGGAGGAGATGGTGAGATACACCACTTCCCCTTGCCTCAGCGCAGAGCTGCTACAGCAATAACCAGGAGGAAGGGGCACAGAGGGCGGCCAACCTCCCTGGGTGGGGAGCAGACGCTTGCAACAGAACACATGGACTCGTTACATTTCGTGGTTCAAAACCACGGCTTGCGTTCCGCTGCGAATTCTCCAACCCGCTCCAGGACGCGAGACGGGGAAACGAGAAGTTCCAAGGGATGACGTGCTCATCACTATTTCGCTGGAAACTGGCACCGTGACGGCGTCTGAGGGCAAATCCTTGCGAGGAGCAGACCTAACCGGTCACTCCGGGGTGTGTTTCGGAAAGGAGGATCTCCACACGTTGTTCAGATGAAAAAGGCTTCCTGTACCAGGTTCTTACTTTCATTTACAAGACCACTTAATTAGGTTACAAGAGCTGACAAACTCAGCAACGTGCAGAGCGCCAGCTTTACTACTTCAAATTTCAATTCGAATTTGAGACAAGTGTATCTGATGAAGCGATCTACATGGAAAAGAAGCTGAAATAATGTTTTCTTGTATTTGGTTCTCTAAATTATCACGGTTGGATTGATTGTGATTGTTTTGCCTTCCTCGTTTTATTGCTAGTCACTGTTCCTTGTATCAATGTACTGAGCATGAATTTTATTCCAGCAAATGGAGAGGGGGGGAAAAAAAAGGCTATACAAATCAACATTTAATGCAATTTTAAATTACATTTAAAGTTTAAATGCAATTTGTGGGAGTGGTGTTGAAAGTTTGAAAATCCACCAAGGAAATTATACCCAGAGAAAATATATTTAAAAGAACACATTAACAGACACCACCAGATCAGTTAGTATTAAAAAAAAAAAAAAAGTGGACTTGCCAAAACACAGGTCCAATACACATAACAAACTTGGAATTGTGCCCCACCTGCTCTTCAGACATGAACTTATCTTACGGTGCGATGTGGTAAAGAGAGTTATTTTAAATAGATACAGCAGTAAAGGTGAATGCAGTTTAATAAAGTAACATGACAGCACTTGGAAAGAATAAACTAAATTATAGGAGTGCTGCGGTGCCAAACATCCTCAGCTGCTGTAAGCAAAGGAAAAATGTCAGGATACCGTTTGCTCAGAGTTCAAGCATCATGAAAGAAACAGATTCAAGGAAAAAGTCAAGTACTAATAAACTGGTGTTTGGGGTGATGTGGGCAATCAAAGGACCGCACGCCTGTCAAAACCCACGCAGGTGCCCCTTAAGACACCTCAGCAGTGTGTGTGTGTGTGTGTGTGTGTGTGTGTGTGTGTGTGTGTGAAGGTTATGTGACACCTACACACAACGTGCTCTTCTCCTGCCCACACATTCACAGAAACACGTGGACCGTCGTGTCACCGTAAACATTTGTTTTTCTAGCACGGTCGGAATAAATATACCAGGCTGAAAGGGAGTGCGTCCCACAGGATTCACGCATCCAGTGCACTTCTCAAGTGACCACGGGCTGGATGCTCTAGAAAGTGGAAGCAGCTCGCGCTGGAGATACAGCGTATGGATGGAACCCGATTAATAATCATATTTCTGCTGCCACTGACACTTTGATCCCGTCCCTTTAACGCGCCCAGGCAACTACACACACACACACATTCACATGACAAGTTGCTCATGATGAGGACACACGGCCAGTGGTGGCAGTGACAGGAGGATCCACGTGAGACACACCCATCCAGCACACGGAACCTGTGACATTCTCGGCTCGCTCTCACGACGCGTGTCAGCCGCGTGGGGTGGAGAAACAGCACAGGTACGACTGATGCTGAAGGCGTAACCCGTGTGTTGTGTGTTTTGTGTGTGTGTGTGTGTGTGGGGTGGGCGGTGCAGCGCAGCGACGCCGAGACGGGTTGAACAGGCTCAGCCGGTCCAGTGTCACCGACCCACGCCACGGTGCGGAAACACGGACTCAACAACGGCGTACTCTGACACGTTCGGCGCGTGTCCTTCCCCACGAAAACACTGACTGTTGTCCCGAGTGGAAAAGCACCGCGTGAGACGTGCAGCAGTGCAGGAGAGCGGAAGAACAGGCAAGGAAGGAGGAGGACAGCACCACAGCGGCGACGTCCAAAACTTAAGTTAAATACGAACATAACAATGACAGCTCGATCAACGCAGTTCAGGAGTGTGTGTGTGTGTGTGAGAGAGAGAGAGAGAGAGAGAGACAGAGAGAGACCCCGGTGTTGTGTATCAGCCTGGCGTCCCTCCGCGCTATTCTTAGCAGCCAGGTAACAGGGCGCGCGACGCCCCTCACCTGCGCGCGCGACCCCCGTCACCGCTGACATCACTGCGCGCGTTCAGACGCGCCCCCGCAAAACGGTGCCGAGCGCCTCTCGGTGCGGATAAAAAGGTGCGCGAAAAGAAAGTCTCCGCCGCCTGTGGAAGACAGCTCGTTCGCCAGAGAGGAAGAAATTAATGCCGACACGTCACACGGGAGTTACCGAACACCCGTGACGTGGGTTAGTCCTCCCGTGACCCCGCGCGGCTGAGGAGTGGGGAGCCGAGCGGGGAGGGCGCGTGCTCTGCCAGCGGGGCGGGAGTACAGAATATGTGAGAACATCAACAGCAAACTTGATCTTCCAAAACAAGTTTTGCCCCAAAAGAGGAATAATATACTGAGATGGAGAGGCACTTTACCTGTGCGCCGGTGCGTGCGCGCTCTTCACCTGCGCTCGGGCGGGCGGGCGGGCACGCGCGCTCTCTCTCTCTCTCTCTCTCTCTCTCTCTCTCTCTCTCTCTCTCGCTCTCGCTCGCTCTCGTCCCACCTGATCGGCTTATACTTCCTGGATTCGGACTGGAGCTGTACCACCCCGTGTGCCCCCCTTCTCCTCCTCCTCCTCCTCCTCCTCCTCCTCCCCCCCTCGCAACCCCGGGGTACCTGCCGGGTCTCCTGTCTGTGTCTGCTTCTCCCGTCCTGCGAGGGGTCTGTCTCTGTATGTATACTGTGTGTGTGTCGCTCGGCCGGTCTGTCTGCCTGTCTATCAGTGTGTGTGAGCGAGCACCGCCGTTTCCTGCTCCTTCCCCCAACTCCGGCGGACCGCCGGCTCGTTCACGAGAACTCCCCCCCGTGTCGCGTGGCCCACTCCAGCTCCCGGCTCCTCCTTCCTCTGAGAACCAGGAAGCGGCTTGCCCTACTTAGGCCCCGCCGCGGATTGGCTCCACCGCGCCAGGGACAGCCGGGGGGGTCGGACACTCAGCTACAGTCCCGCGCCGCGTCCGTCGCTCCGAGGTGAGGAGCGCGAGCGCGTGTGGTGCGGGGGGGGGCTCTCCAGCGATGACAGCTGAGGTGCAATGATGAAGGTGTGTGAGAGAAAACACACACGTGCCGTTTCGGCTTTTCACAAACCTACGATCTCGTCGCTTGTTTTGGTGGCGGACTTGTTGGAGCGCGAACGTCAACTCTCTTCACTCGGACTCTTACAAGTGGCCACTAGCAGTATTTGCAAACCAAATGGCGCACATGGGGGGGGGGAGCGGGGTGTCAGGCGTCCCACAGCCCTTTTATTTACTCCCTGGCAGCATTTACACGGAACATTATTAACACACAACATGATAACCAAGCAGGTAGTTTTGCTTTTACTATAAAATTATCAATATATGCTATATATCAGTCCCCGCCCCCTGGTTCAATATCCCGTAATGTGGTGACGTGACACACACACACACACACAGTACACTCATTGTATAGAGTAGTAGCGCTCTCTCAGATAAGTGTGTATGTACTTTCTTGCTGTGTGCAGCAATATGAACCCCTGTGTGATAGCATGATAACAGGCATCAGGAAGTCCAGCGTGACACACACACACACACACGTGCTCGCCCACACTCGCTTCATTCTGACATTTCAAAAATCGCTTCATTGACATTTACAAAAAAAAAAAAAAAAAAAAACAAAAAAATTTTGGGCAAACAGCACATAAGTTTTAACCCCTATTTCTAGCCGTGTTTCCTTCCCGGAGTGGCTTCGGGGCATCTGCTCTCTCTCTGTCCACTGATAACGGCGCGCACACGCACACGCGCAGGCAGAAATCGGCGCACGGTGACAATTCCAGCGGCGCGCGTGGAGGACGGCAGAGAGTCTAGCGCCGAGAAGCGACCGTGTGCGACAGGCAGGGGAGCGCGGAGGCGACACGCACAAAGGGGAAATACAGTGCAAAGGCGAGGGATGTGCAAGGGAGGAGAGTCGGAGGATGAGGTTAGCGCCCTGCAGCCTTACACCCCCCTCTCATCCACCCCACTGCAAACACACTTCCTGTTTGAAGTGGTTACATCAGACATAGGGATCACCTTACTCTTTCGAAGTGTACGAGTGACAGCCAGCGCCTCGGTCCCGCCGCCGCCGCCGCCCCCCAATTCCGCTCCAGAAAGGGGGAGCGGGAGAGGCGCGCACTCGCAGCACTACTGACTGTATATATAGAAGCGTGCGGTGAAGCCGCCGAGCCCACCTTCCCCACCTTCCCTCGTCTCACTGCCACCCTGTCAATCTGTGCGCACTTTGTGGTGAAGCGGAGCTACTGTGCAACTCGCTGAGGTCTCAGTGGAAACTCTGCTCCCCCTCACTTAACACCTTATTTAGTCATTCATTAGCCGGGCAGCTTTTTCAGTAAGCTCCACATCTTTATCAACGCTATCTGCAGAGTGTGGCTTTTACAGCTTACTTCAGCAGAAAACGTTAGAACCACTGTAGCCTAGGTAGGTGCAACCTGAGGGTTTACGCCAAAAGCGATTGAGAGGGGGGTTATGCCACTGCTTACTTTTTCGTTAAACGCTCTGATGAAAGTCACAGAAACGACACGTGTTTTCACTGTTTTTCCCTTACATTCTGCGTTATAATAATTCAGTCCCTCTAAATAATCCTGATCGCACAGCTGCACTTCACAAACGTTTCCTATACACTCATGCCCAAAATGACTTTTATTTAAAGGGAGGGGGAATACAAAACATCCCACAAAGCATATCTTGTGCCGATATGCTTGTTAACCACGATATATTATATACACACACACACAACTGTCCAGCGTTCATCTGGCTATAAAACCAGATATGCAAAAATACAGGGGCAGAATTGACCGTTTTGCGCCATCTGGTGGCCAGTGACTGTATGACACGCGACAGAGGCCAACAGAGTGACAGTCTATGTGATCAGTATTATTATAGTATTATTAATAATATTGTGTACAGACAAGGGCTGTGCTGTAACTCAAGCACACAGCGATCGGCTGCAGTCTGGGCGTTCAGCCCCAGTTAGTGTAGGCATTGGGTTTTAAAGATGCAAAAGTCATAGCATCAGCACCTGCCCTTCATCTTCATTCTGGACCTGCATGATTCAGGCATCAAAGGTGAGGTGAGCCTGTCTCCTGTGCTTCCACAGCTCTTCCACATTTTGCATCCAAGAAATCTACAACAAATCACACAGCACCATTTCAGAAGGATACTGACAAGAAATTAACATGGACCGAGCACTGAAAACATACATCACCTTGAAGAACAAGGACAGAGGTCAGGCTGCTCACCAGCAGAGAGTTGGTGGTCAGAAGGCTGCCCTGGTACCGCACCAGTTCGTCCAGTCTCTCCGATAGCCCCGCAAGCTCCTCGGACAGGGTGGCACACGCGGCCTCGTACTCTGGCAGGAATCACAGCGAGAGCCATTGAACAAAGACACTGTTGATGCTGAGGAAAGAGACTGACCCAGTATAACAACGCTAATAATTGCGTCGGAAAAGCGAATCCCTAACTCTGAGAATTCGATTCCACCAAATGATGAAACAAAACGCCTGACTTTGCTTAGACTAAAATAACAAAAGCCCAAAGTAAACATGTACTGTCTGTTTAGGACTAAATAGCACACTACAGGTAACTGAGCATGGTGACTGAAGGCAAACTGAGGAGAACTCTGACAAAGTACACACTTGGTGTGTGCAGTCTGGCCACACACACACACACACACACACACACACACACGCACACACACACACACACACCTGATTGCTCAGGAAAGACTGGATGTGCTCCCACTGCGATCAGAAAAAACTGCGGATAGAGGTGTACTTTTTAACTCGCTGCAGCAAATACAGCGAAATGCTTCCCCACATCTATAAATATTGCATCCACTTTCCAAAATCTAACAAACAACGATCTGGTACTTTTATTATTCGGAGAAAGAAGAGACCACGAGAAGCCAGCAGCACAGTATGTCCACACCTGTCATAAGAGGAGTGATTGCACCCACCTACCCACACACACTTTGGTTTTGTTAGTAGTTCAGATATTCCCTTAGACTTTTTTTTTTAAAATTTAGCTTTGTACTTTATACATTTTTAATAGTTTCATGGCATAATATCCATTACAAAATCTTGCCTGATTTCTAAAGCCTTGGTTGAACAATCTGTTGTGTCGTACTAATACTTCTGACAAAAGTCAGAATTAAACTGAAAGGGAAGAACATGAACAGAAGGGTATAAAGTTTAATATAAAAAGATGTAAAGTAGATCACACGTGTGTGTATACAAGCGCTCGGGCCAACGACACACTCTAAACTGAAGTTGCGTTCTCCGCCACTAGGTGGAGCCAGCGACACCACGGCGCACTTTCGCACGAACGAGGCCGTTAGAGGCGCTCTTGCGCGAGCAGGACGGACGGGACAGCAGCGTTAATACCGCTCAGCGAACGCTGGCAGCACTGGCTTCAGTTACCTCTCAGGAGTGTGACATGTGGCCTCACTCACATGATTAATATCGCGAGGGAAAAAATGATTAAAAACGAAGCGATCAGTCGCTAGAAAACAGTTATTTAACACCCTCCAGTCATTCGACGCCCTGAGTGTAACTGGAAAACGAGCACCGGCGTTTACGCGCTAAACCGACCCCTCGGCGCGCCTCGGAGAAGTTTTTACTTTATAAACAAAGTTAAAAAAATATATATATTAATTCATTTCTGCAACTAAGTACTGGAACGTGACAAGAAGGTTGAGGTTCCAAACGTCACGGTAGGTCTCTACTCTAATCATAGGTATCCCACCTTCCATCGCCTTCTCCAAGTCAGTCGACATCGTCAACAAATATTTCTTTTGCGATTCACCACATACGCTAAAGCATCTATTAATCCGACTTGTTAAGATTAGCTGCCTTTCTGTGTACCGTTTTCCTCTTTCCAACTCGGCGCCCTTAACTGAGACGTCATCGCGCCCACGCGCAGTGTTCCGTGTTTACCGTAAGACACAGAATAAATGCAACTTTGTGATTTCAAATAGGAAATATGACTTGCTTTGTTAGTCGCTTTTATGGAAATCATCAGAAGTTACTTCGGGAGAGTGCGCTTCTGATCAAGATTAGACCCCGTTTGCCAATGAAAAATACTAGTGACGCCATAATTTATTTTTACATTTATTTTTTAGCAGATACTTTTCTCCAAAGCAACCCAGAACAGAGAGAAAACAATCAATAAATAATAAAGAGATACCACATCTCACAGAAGTTTCATGAAACAGAATCTGGCACTAATCTAAAAAAAGGTAATTGCATATATATATATACTTACTATGATCAAGGTGTGTCTCGGTTTATTTTGACGTCCCCATGCCGTTGAAAATTGCATAGCATTTTCCTCGTGCCCATTTAGTTCAGGTGGACGACGTTGGCCGTGCGCATGCGCATTCCCGCCCTTCCGCTAAGATCGTAGCTTCTGTTTGACACCCGTCGGTGTCGGGACGCGGCGTCTGATCTCACCTCCTCTTTGTTGTGCAGCAGCGCTGTCCGCGTGCGCGAAGTACACGTGCACTTTCTCTCTCGGAGCAAATTACTGTGAAATGCGTTGCTCTTTGTGCTCCTCACTGGGTTTTATTTTTTTCCTACAATACTATAAATAAGAAAACAAGCAATTTTGTGCTATATGTAACATTACACTGTACAGTGACTTTGATTGCGAATCCAGCTGAAGTTCCATGGAAGAGACATTATGCGCCGTGTCCTCCACGTCATTGTAAAGGGCACATTGGCATGGATTAAATGTCAGATTAAATGCAATGCTCTGGATCACATTAGCATTTTCATTTTAAATTTGACGAAAATACAGGATTAATATAAATACTTTGCAGTGATCATCTGAACTCTGATTAAAATCTGTTTCTATTATCACAAAGGATCCGGAACAAAAGATTAAGACGAGATGCAGTGAGTTTTGATTGAATTAGGCAGCTGTGTCCCCCTTCTGTTTTGACTGGATGATCCCGAACGTTTCCCATACTCTCTGAATTCTTGAAATTATTCAGATACACCAAATGCACCATAAAACTTGTAGGTTTCCTTCTGAAACATTTGAGAAAATATTCTGTTTAATAAGCAAAAATTTATTTCTGGTTCATATGTTTAATCGATGCTGTATATTTTTGGAATATTTAACAATGGTTTATGTAATAAAATCAAGTGCGTAATTAATTATTTCAACAATTTAATATGCCATCATATTATTATTATTATTATTATGTTTCCAAATGCAATTACAAATGCAAACGGCCTGCATTCATGGCACATTGGCTGAATTAATTTCTGAAAGTTTTCTTATATCTTGAACCATAAGCGCATGTATTTTTCAGACTGCATCTTCTTTAACTCCGTCAGTTGCGTTTCAGCAACACCGAAATCTACACAGGGCTTCGGGTCTCTTTTGCTTTCATGTCAAAAAAGCTGTTTTATGTTGTACCTGATGAAATCGCCATGTAGCTTCTCATTGATCTTTTTCGTGCTCCACAAGCCCACAAAACACACTGCTGACAGTAAGGAAACGCTCTTAGGTTTTTTTTCTCTCTTTATTGTGGATTTTCTCATTTGCATTTTTAACATTTTCATCCTGTCTGCTTCAGGCCTCTAGTTTGTATTAAATGCCTAAAACAATACAGTGTCTGTCCAAAGGTTATACATCTAATTTTTTGCCATCATCCGAAACTGCCACATTATTTAAAAGTCCAAGGATGCCAAAGGGGGTCAACGGATTTTAAATAACTTTAAGAAATTGTGTTACTGCTCTCTAGAACAAGTTAGTTTGCGTTATTGACTTAATTCACATCAATTTCACAAGGATGTCCCCAAGGACACAATTTCACTGAATGGAAGCTGAACCTGACCTGTGCTTGTGTGTTTCAAAGCTGAGTTACAAGTGATTAGTCCCAAGGGCAAATACACAAGCAATTTATTTTGCTGAATTCAACTCTGATTCAGCTTTATCCTTACCACCATTTTCATCTTTGTCACCATTACTGTGATCATAGTCATCTTTATGTCCTATTTTCACTCTTGATGAAAATCTAAAGCTGTGGTAACAAATAAAAATAAAACATTTGGTCCTTAAATGTACACATTCTAGGCAACATGGTATTTGAGATTTAAAAAGCAACCCTATTTCAACATCAGTACAAGACATCAAAGAACAGCTCTGAATAGGAAAAAAGGGAATGGGGAAACAGAGAGGAGGAGGAGGAGGAGGAGGAGGAAGAGTATCTGACCAGGGCCACAGTTTAAGGTAAACAGGCTGACGGAGAGCGGGGAGACTAGACGCAAAAATATAACGAAACGGAGGTACAGGGAGATCGAGATACACACTTGAAGAGCGTGAGGGAAAGCTTGATGTGAGTGATACAAACTAACGCACGCCGTAAGCGAGAAAGCAGTTTAAGTTTTGCACGTAAAAACACCGTTTAGTTACAGTAGTAAGTGAACATGTACCTTAGTGTTTTATTGGTCCAAAGCTAACACCACACACCTGGGACAACAGACCACTAGTGGATTGCTCCTAGTATTTTATGACCAATATATTAATCACTACCGTGTTCTTTTTATAATATTATTATTATTGTTATGGTGACAGATTTTACACTTTGGTGAGAAAGAAGAGATGAATTGGGGGGTGGAACCCGAAACGATGGCCTTTTACTCCCTGCGTTCGGCCTTGAACTCTTGCGCACAGATGCTGTTGATAGGTAAATGCTGTTGCGCAATCTTCATCATTTTCCTCATTCTTGTCGCTGCTGTCAGCACCTCTGTCTACCCTCGAAGCATTTATACCTCTGCGCTGCAGGATCTTCCCAGTTCCACAACCCCACCAGCTTCAGCAACCACGGACACACTATGTAGGCTTAGAATTAATGGTTTTTACACCCTCGGTCTGCTCCACGGCTCTGGACTCGTCTCACATGTTGGCAGGAAGTTTGTGTCTCAGCGCTTCAGTCTCTTTTCTGGAAAGCGCTGGACCTGCGTCTTTGCTGCCGCCCTTCGTGGAGGATGCTGGGGCAGCAGCAGCAGCAGAGCTCAGCGTGTGGGAGACCTGGGTGATGCTGGGGGCTGCCGGAGTGGTGGGTGTGACGCTGGAGAGCGGAGAGGAGGATGGTGGCGTAGGGGACAGCTTAAGGCGTGGGCTCTGGGGCAGTGCCGGGGCAGAAGGGGAAGATGCTGGAACAGTAGAAGAGGGAGGGGAAATGGGCAGAGAGGGAAGTGCGGAAGTGGCATTGGGGCACACAGCTTGAGATGGCGCCGGGGCACCGGAGATGGGAGGCGGCGTAGAAGACCGTGGAGGGGAGGAGGAGCGTGACGGTGGTGTAGGGGTGGCTTTGGACTGCTGACCCTGTGGGAGGGCTTGGGTCAAAGGGGTTGTAGTGGGGATGACGGGTGAGGGGTAGGAAGCGGAAGGCTTGGGGCAGGAGGCCAGCTGAGTAGCTGCAGCTGGGGCAGACGAGGACTGCGCCAGCCCCTGGGGGTGTGCTTGAGCCTGCTGCGTGAGCGGGGCCTGCGCAGGTGTTTGTGCAGGCAGGAGCAGTTGCTGCGCAGACGGGGCGATGGTACTCAGCACTCCTGCACTGCCCCCTCGTGCCAGCTGCCCCGGGGACACCAGGAAGGGAGCAGGAAGCAAATTGCCTCCGGAGGCTTTTCGATGCAGCGGAGGACAGGCCTGCACCCCTGCCCAGCCCCTGTGCGGCAGCGTAGGCTGTGAGGCAGAAAGCAGCCGCGCCTCCTGGGTCAGCCTGCCCAGCGCGGGCAGCGCCTGCGTACTCCCACCTCCGTGGCGCAAAAGAGCCTCCTTCGCCTTTTGCTGGCCCGATCCATGAGTGCGGGAATCAAGGGCTGCAGTGGCACATTTCTGGAGGGGTGAAGCGGCGGCCCCCGAAGCTGCAGCACCGCTTACGGAGCCTTCCGGGCGCAGACGGAGACTGTGGTGCAGCGTTCGACCAGCCAGGACAGGAGCTGGCACAGAGGATGCAGGAGGCGGCGTGTTCGCCACCGGTGGCCCGCCTCCTACAGGTCCACCTACTCCAGTCGGACCCATCGGTGAAGGAGACGGAGTACAAGACATGGAGGCAGGTGCGACTCCCCTGGGTGATATGCCTCCCACCATCCCAATGAGGGAGCCCACCGACTGGCGTGGGAGCAAGACGGGGGGCCGCGGGGGAGAAAGAGGACAGGAGGAGGGCGAGGGTGAGATAGGGATGGGTGAAGGGAGATAGACAGCTGCCCCCAAGGCATGCTGCTGCTGCAGCTGCTGGAGCTGTTGCTGCTGCTGTTGTTGCTGGTGCATTAGGGCAATGGCCACATTGGTGGTCGCTGCAGCTGTCTGCAGAGGCGCATGGACTAAAGGAGCCCAGATCACGGGATGGGGCCGGGGGGAAATAGCGCCCCCCCCTCCCCCGGCCTCTGTGCGGCCAGCTCCCGGAATCCCACCATCCTGGGCAGGCATGCTGTCGTGCTTAACAATTTGCTGGACAAGGATGCTGTCGCTAGAGCCCAGTCCCATGCCACCCCCTGCCCCCCCACCCCTACTGCCCCCTCCACCTCCCCTCCCCACGCTGCTCCCCGCTACAGATCCCCCCTGGGAGGCCTTCCGCAGCAGGATGGAGTTCTTCTTGCCTGAGAGACAGACACAAGGACAGACGCAGAAAAGGATTTGTGATCATTCTTTCATTATCACAAATGTCCAGAAACAATTACTTGACCATGTGAAATTCCATCAGATTACTTTGTAATATAAACAGCGACCCTAACGGATGGCTAATCGAGAGAGCCGATTACCGATGCGGTTCAGTCTGTCTGCAGCCACCGTCTCGAAAGCTCGCCTCATCATGGGGTGCTCCTCAAGCACCTCATTGAAGCTGTCCACCGAAAGGGAGTACAGGCGGCAATAGGTGTCGGCCCGGACGCTGGCCGTACGCCGTCCCCGTGTTAGCAGGCAGATCTCTGGCGGTAGAGCAGCACGGATGAGCGGAGGAGGTGGAAGCCACCAGGAAGAAAGAGGAAGCAAGAAAGTGAAGCATAGATGAGGGGATAAGATGGAAGTTTCACGAAAATGAGAGTCGTGAGGATCAAAGAAAGGTTTAAAAAGTGCATAGAGTTTTACCATTGCTCTGGTTTGTCCTTGTAACTTTTCATTTATTTTGGAAGAAGACGGACCCAGCAGTAAGGTTTCACCTTCGTCGATGTGTTGGATGCAACGCTATATTCGTTCGAAGCAAAACTGAGCACAAGGGCTCCAGAGCTGGTAACCCGCACTCGGAACACTCACCCCCGAAATAGGAGCCGTCACTGAGCTTGGTCTCCTTGTTCCCGCGGGTGAGCACGCTAACGCGACCGTGCTGGATGAAGTACATCTTGCGGCCCACGGTGCCCTCCCGGATGATGAAGTCGGTTGGTTGGAAGACCTCAAAGCGCAGCTTGGTCAACACCGCTGTCACAAAGTTGGGATCGGCATTGGCAAAAAGCGGCATGTTGGCCACCAGACTACGGCAATTAAAGCTCACAATTTCCTGGAAAAAGAGGAACAAAGGCGATTTAAGGCAGTTCTGGAAAAGATTCATTTTTCGCCATAGCCGTAAGAAGTGACAAACGCCTCTCAAGCACAACGTCCAACCTTGCAGTTCAGGAGAATGACTGCAAGTGCAAAGATGATCTCATTGTAAAACAGCGTGATCTCAGATTCTCACGTCAACACAAAATGCTATTAATATATCTAAAACCAAGAGACCAAACGTCGTTATGCTGCGAGTTATGAAAGAGAACGAGTGTAATGGACGGACAGAAATGCCAAAGAAGGAGACAGACCTCTTTGAGTGGTTCGCTGAGTTCCCCCAGGATGCTCTCCTCGTCAAACATCTTGCCCTGGTACCGATGCTCGTAGTACTCGTGGATCTTCTGACGCACATCCGCTGGCAGCTTGTGGAAGGACATGTACTGCTCCACCTGCTTATACTGAAATAGCAATATTGTGTCTACTATTTGTAAGGGAGCTCAGATACTTCACAAGTTGAGTGATGTAAACAGTGAGATAACTAAAGCCGCTGGGGTTTCGAAGAGCCGGTCTTTGAGAAAAGCGGCGCCGCTTCGGGAATCTGATGCCGTAACGCCCTGGTCCCCGTGTCCAGTTCATGGATCACTTGTTACTGCTGAAGCTCCTTCAGAAAGCCACCACTGTTAACGGTGGAAACGATCTCTCTCTAATGATGCAGCCGCAGCCTGTCCCCTGTTGATTACAGATTGATTATTCCCTTAAACTGCTGCGGGCTTGACTGACAACGTATGGATGAGTTGGTGAATACAGGGAGGCAGGGGGTACCTTCTCCTGGTACTGGCGGCGGGAGGAGTCGAGGGACTGGATGAGGGCCGTGGCGTGACCTATAAACATGGCATAGCAGGTGGCACCCACAATCATGCTGAGCATGGTGAGCCACACGTCCGTCATTCCCTCCGGGGCCTGGGCGCCGTAGCCAATGCACAGCATGTGGCTCATGGCCTTGAACAGGGCGTAGGAGTACTGCACGCCCCACGTGTCATTCTGAGAGAGACACGGAGAGCGGCAGCAGAGGGGAATAGGGGAGAGAACAAGAGAGACTATGTCAGGAAGGGGGTTGAGACAGCGGGAGGCTTCCCGCGGCGAGGAACATAAGGCAAACAGTAACTACTCCGGCGAGTCCGGAAGTCATTTTAACCTCTTGCATTCAGTCTGCCAGCTTAACGTGTTACATATATTCAACGTTATATTCGTCCCCCGGATTTATGATTACTGGAGCCATTTATAACCTGGTTCAGATCTAAGTGGTCCAGATGGAAAGTGCCTCTCTCTAGGGGATCTCTGAGCATCAGCTGTGTGGTAACTGTTGCCGTAGTAACGGGAGCGGAAACCCTGCTGTGCCGTGAGTCAGCAATTCACAGGAATACACGGGGCAGGGGATGCTGGGGGCAAGGGACGTCCGAATTTCAGTCACATCGATCTCAGTCTTAATTGGGAGGCTTTCTCCTCGGTCCTTAAAGACATGCCCTGACTCATACCAATTAACACATACTGTAAACAAACATTTCCCAAATACGCAGTCCACACAATGTACGCAACCTCTGTACACACACACACACACACACCGACTGTGGGTACATAGTGCAAACACCGCACAGTAACACACTCCAGTCGTTGCACGCCACTACAGTGGTGTGAATACTTCACGTGCTCACAGAGTACACACAGAGTGATACCAGCAATGGCAGGCTTTCTCGTTTCTCCCTCTCTCACACACTCGCACCCAAAAATATACTTACCACCATGTTATTCTTGGACACCCAGCAGTCTGGAGGAAAGTCCTGCAGCATGGGCACCAGGAACTGCAAGCAGCCGTCCCAGTGGCACAGCAGCAGCATCATGCCGATCAAGTTGACAATGCGCACCATGGCGCTGGCCAGGTCATAGGTCATGTGAAAGATCTGACACCCAGGGAGAGCACGTGTCAGAGGAGCCAGTGGAGCAGAGCGGTAGGATCCTGCAGTGTTTTCACTCTCATTCCCACACATTTCCCCCATTTACCACCCACCTTCTTTTGACCTCCCTCTTACTACCATCCCATGCCTCCTCAATTAAGCAGAACTAAAACACATGAAAGAATTTTTAAATCAGATGTAAAATGATGTAGAATCGTTCTGGCACATTTCATATTCTGTTCATATGGAAATATATGGAAAATTATTTGTTGCGGCCACCTTTAGTACAGTATATACGGTAAATAGTTTTATTCATGTATATATTGTACCTTTCGCCTTTCTTGCCAGTAACTGCTGCATTTAATGTGTGATGCACAAATGCTTGGTGTTTGCAAATTACGTCTTAGCAAACAGCAGTCAAGAAAGCTTTCCATTTTATTTGTAATGTCTCGTTGTTAAAAACCTATTCATTTTTGACGATTTATGGCCGAAAATAACGATGTGTTACCCTTGGCACTGGGATCAGCCATATTCCTTCTCATTAGTCACAGAGGTGATTTGGCACAGGAGATGAGGTGCTTTAAGCCGGCAAATTCGAAGCAAGGTGGCAATCATGGGGAAAAAGCACAGAAATGAATACGCTTTGCATACCGAGAAAGCGGTACTTTCGCCATGGCTATTCTTGAGCGTGGCCATAGCCACGGAAACAGTCCGGCAGTTCAAGTCACATTCTCAGTCAGCCTCAGCAACATACTCTTTCATGCAAGATGAGAGAGCGTGTTACAGTCATGCCTTTGATACCTTTGTTGCTCTGTTGGACATTCATGGGAAGGGCTAAGATGAGCGTGGCACCTAGGGCTCGGAGATTAGTGAACAAACACATGCTTGTCCAGGCTCTATTAGTAGAATTGGACAGAATCCCACAAGACAGCATCTGCCACCCGGTGCAAAGCATGCGTCGGAGATGTACGGTTTAATTGCCTCCAAAGGATGCCTCACAAGCTATTAGGCTGTGACTTTCACAGCGGGCCCCCTGTCGTTCAGCCCTGTTGACGACAAATGTTGATCTGCATAATTAATTTACCTGCGTTGTCTGCATTCCACAAAACGTCAGTGTTCCTATCACAAAAAGCTTCAGTAGATTTCCTGCTAATGTCCTGTTCGCATTGGTAATAAATATAACAACACTTCTTTTTGCTGCTTGCTACGCGTTACTTCTCACAAGAGTTCCTTTGCTCTACTTCTGAGCTACTTGCCATATTCATGAGCACCATCCCTTTGGACGCATGCCCCTGAGGCCTCACCTCTTCCCACTGGTGGATGTAACGGATGAGTCTGGAAAGCCGAAGCAGCCGAAGCAGACTCAGTATCTTCGTGAATCGGACGATACGCAGGGCACGGGCCGTGCGGTACACTTCTGAGTCCAGTCGGGCCTCCAGGTCCACCATCAGAAATATATAGTCCACGGGGATGGAAGAGACGAAGTCCACGAGGAACCAGCTCTTCAGGTACCGCTGCCGGATGGCGCGCGGGTCCAGCAGAATCTCCGTGCTGTCCTCCTTTACTATGCCCGTGCGGAAGTTGAGGACCAGGTCCACCAGGAAGAGTGTGTCAGACACCACGTTGAAGATGATCCATGGTGGTGTGTTCTCATCCTTGAAGAAAGTGATGCCCACTGGCAGAATGATCAGGTTTCCCATCATCAGAAGGAGCATCAGCAGGTCCCAGTAGAACCTAGCCATAGCGGGCAGAGCAGGGAAGGGTTGACCAAGTTACGGCACTCGCCAGACAAAACACACCTCCACCCCTCAACCTCACACTACAAGTATAATTGCTGGCTCAAGCTTTTACTTCACATGACTTAACAAATAACATTGTAATGGACTGATACGGCATGAAACCCACTGACTGAGGCATCTGCCGTGTTGTGCAACCGTATCAGCAGGAGTCCCTGCAGAAGCTCTCAATGACAGCAGTATTACGGTACGCTTCTCTTGAACGTTTCCTCTGAACGGAGAGATGAAACACAGCTTCGCTGCTCCACGTGACTGCAATTCACGCTGCCGTGGTACTGAGAGCACGTTCATTCTCACGCAGTTCTTGTGAAAGGGATAGATCTGAAGGCCCTCGGTACAAATCACAGACAGGATCTCCCACAAGGAGAACCTGTCTGGGATACTTTTCTGCCAATAGAACCAAAGAAGAGAATGGAAGTAGGGATTAGCGAGTCCTTACTTTGGGACTCAACAATGTAATGTCCTCAAACTTTGCCATTAAACAGCAATTAGAAAATCAGAGCTGGGACTGCAACACACAGAAGTGCACGGTGTGTACTGACACTGCTGAGCGAAAGGGCAGCGTATCGTGCTCGCTCCTCTGGTCGATACTCGGCATTAGATTAAGTTCTGCGCCGCCTGGGAAGCCGAACCTGAACAACTGCCAGTTAGAAGGGCAAAGCCCATTACCCACTAGTGCTGGGCAACATGACGAACTCAGCGTCTCATTATATTTAACAGCCAATAGAGCCTGGCAACCTTCGGCACGACTGCTTCAATTTAGGGTAAAATGATGGTTTTTCATTGCAGTACACCATTTCAGTTGTGCCAAATCATGAATGATACACTTGAACACGGATACATAATAAATGTGAGTCAAAGGTGGCATCAGGGAGTTAGAAATAGGAACGTTTTATGCCTGTTTTTCCTGAAACGGGCTGGCAAAAAAATTGTTGAGATCTATAGTTTCTCCTTATAAGGCTTGTGTATTTAGTGTTTAGTGCAAATACTTACAGAAAATAAATATAACACATAACCTGCTAGACTGAATCAATAAATTTAGTTCATCTAGGAAAAATAAAACAAAAAAATGAAATAAATTTGATTATGGGGTACCACATGTGCCCTCTAAGGCTTGAACCCAGTTGAGTCTGGGTGGAGTTTGCCTGTTTTTCCCACGTTTGTGTGTTTCCTCCACAGTCCAACGGCATGTGTTTCAGGTAGGTGGGTGACGGTATGTGTGTGTGGATGCCCTGTACCCTGCTTAGCCTCCTAACCCTGTGAATCTGGGACAGGCTCTGGACCACCACGACTCTGCAATGGACAAGCAATAACCGAAAGGTGAAATATTCTTTTTTTTCCTCCATTCTTGAAAGTCAGACTGTTAAAGAATTTCTGCCTGCTTTAGCCATAAATCACTGACATGTTGACCGGACTGTATGCTTTTCGCATCGTGACTAAGACATTTACGAAAGGATTACATTTCCAGTTTAATTCTGGCAGGATTGTGCCCTCGTGAAAATAAAATGCTAATCGGGGGGGCTGTCGACCGAAGCCGGGGGGAGGATTCCAAATCCATTCGGTTCACTGCACTAACTTTGTGGATGGAGCCGAAATGAAGCATGACAACCAAATCTTCTCCATGCTTCGTCAACGCGCTCCGCCATAATGTACAACTACAGCTTCCATCTTACTTTTCATCACACAGCTCAGTTGTACGCGTTTTTATCCTTCACACAACTGCACACACACACCACTTCATTCCTGCCTGATGGATGGTTTGTCATTTCACTAGAACATATAGGGGATAAAGGACATGTTTTCACTCGAGTTCGATCAACCCCGCATAAGACCGAGCCGCCCAGCAAGCCCTCCACGCCCAGCACGTTGCTTGGCGACACGGCAGGTATGCGCTCCTCCGGCGCTCTCCTCCAACGCCCCGCTCCGCGAAGCCGACCGCCCTCCGTCCACGCTGCGGGACGCTCGCACTGATCTACCCCCGTTGGTGCGGGACCACCTGGAGGTGTCTGCCAGACCCCAGAGAGACACTGACGCGGAAGCCAGCCAGGAGCAAGAGCCTGATTCCGGTCCTCCCTCCGCCAGAACAAGAACAAGGATGCTTATTACATTGCAGTGCAACAGAACCCCTGGACACAGCTGTCTAATGACATAACGTAGACCTAAACCGAGGTCTAGACTGCTGTAGGATTTAGAGTGCACTTGGAATAATCGCCCGTACTGGAGGAACCGCTCGAAAATCCTCCCCACATTGTGCTCCGGGTTTTTAACAGCCAAAAAGAAAAAAAAAAAAAAACTGTCATTTTTTTAAACCTGTTCCCTGTTAGGTAATGTCACAGCCACCCACGGGCTCTGCCCGACAGCCCCAGGTTAGCATCTCGCACTTCGGAGGGCACAAAGCTTCAGAAATAAACTGAAGAGGCACTCGCATCCATATAATTGCGCTTTTTGAAGTGGCAAGGCAACGCTTGTGGCAATAATAAATAGACTTGGGAGGATATGAAGCTCATACTTGATTTACTTTAACTGCATGCATTTTTTTAAACTTGAGTTGAATTTTGATTAATTGCAAACGCTTTCGTTTATGGAAATAGCAGCAGTATTTGGTGTAAGATCCATTTATTTATTTGATCCTGGCACTGTTATGCCCAAAGGCCTAACTACCGCAAAGCAGGAATTTTTCTGCAGGACAAAGGAAAAGAGAATCATGCGGAGCGCTGACTTGACGCCGAAGCAGAGTAAAAGCCGAAAAAACAAAAGTACAAACACATGTTTTTAAATCCATGGACACAGACCACAATAGACAGCGGGGCAGCAGACAAGACACTGGTTAGAGCTGCTACCTTACACTCAAACGCCCTAACTTTGACTCCCACATCTTCCTATAATACCATTAAGCGAGATACTTAACGCTGAATTACTCCAGTAAAAACTGTGAAAATAGGTCAATCATTGTAACCTGAGTCGGAGAAAAGTGTGAAAGAACGAAAAAGTAATTATGCGTTTATATCACATGGCATCTTCTGGTGAATTGGAAAATGCTAAATAATATTGCTTTAAATTTGGAAATGTAATTCTAAAAATAAAAAACGGCACGGTTCTTAAAGCCTTTTCAAGCTAAAGTATTTTCCACGCTTGTATCTGATCATCGTCTGATGACGGAAGCGCCGGGCCGGCAGACCGGAGTGCCGCAGTGACAGAGATGCAGATGCAGAACACAGGATGCGCTTCTGAAATGTAAAACATCACTCATCAGAAATACACCGAGGCGCATCTCCAGCCCGCAGCAACACACCTCCAGAATACTGACACGTGATCGCGTACAGGTTGGCCTATATAATTTATTTTGTTGCCTGCCTCCTGAAAAATATGATAGATATGATACACATATATACACACATATCTGACAAGTATGTGTGTGTATATATGTATTATGTAGGAGTCTGATCTCACGTTCTTCTTCTGCATGTATTGCGCAATGCAAACAATGCATTCTGATTTATGCTACACAAATTTACTGTATGACAGCAATTTCACATCATCCTGTTGTGACATTAATTATATATAAGGAAGTAAAGTCAGGCTTTCCCACTCCTTCCCTCTGCAACCTCACAGTTGACCCTGACAAACCATAGTGCAGTAATTAGACCCCATTAGCAACTGTCCATCAGCCGAAACCAGAGCACGGTGAGAAAATCTACTAATTATGTTACGCTGAAACGGAGGGGTGGAGGGGAGGCAAACTGTGACTTTT
The DNA here is from genome assembly GCF_900964775.1 of Scleropages formosus. Taxonomy (NCBI): domain Eukaryota; kingdom Metazoa; phylum Chordata; class Actinopteri; order Osteoglossiformes; family Osteoglossidae; genus Scleropages; species Scleropages formosus. Next base: position 18,259,683 of record NC_041823.1, on the reverse strand, counting down.
TTCATTCTCAAAACAAACACTTTAAGTCAACAGAGGTTGGCGGGAAATGATGACTTCGTTCGCAAAGTCCAAGTATTTTATATTACATACCTAGCTTCAAAAATGTTTCTGTAAAATAAAATATTTCAGGAAGCTTCAGTCCTCTTCAGGGCTGAAAATGCATTTTAAACGCAAGAAACTGCAACCAGTGAGAACTATTCTGGAGCAGTACAATGTGCTGAATTAATTATTTACTTGTTTTGTTTATTTCCATTGTGTGTGTGTGTGTCTATTTCCATCCCCTTTTTTTCCAACTCAAATGAGCTTTGTAGCAACTTGTTTTATTACTCAGAAGAGATCAAAGTGAGATAAGTGAGATGTGCGTTTTGCAGATTATGGAGACACATAATTCCAGTTGTAATAAAACCAATACCAGTTGTCGATACAATAAAGAGTCCATTATCTGTGACAGGAGTTGCAAGAGTGTCTGGTAAATAAAGGCCAAGCAATAAAAAGTAGCAATTTTAACTAATTGTGTAGGCTATTCAGAAATTCAGGAAATGTGAATTTCAACATGTCAGCAATGGGCTTTCTGGAATCAGCAGAGTTGCATGGGAAGAACAGCCTGGCTTATTTCGATATAATCGCTTTATAAATTTAAACACGTAACAATAACCGTCACACACCACACAACAGTCATCATACAAGAGGAAGATTCCCACTGGCCTGACCAAAGAGAGTGTCAAATACACAAAAATATTTTTCAAGATGTTTTCCTCATGGCAATTTAATTAATTAGTTTCACCTAGTTTTACTTATTTTTTATGGCATGAATGTGATTTGCATGTATTTGCATAATGAACGCTTTAAAAAGCTGGAAACAGCCAGTAGGGGGTGCTTTACATCATCTCTAATTTCCATCTCATCATGTGACTTCTATTTAAAAATCATTAATATTGATTAATTAAGCAGTACACCAAACACCTAACTGAGGACAGCTTAACTGTCTTAACTAACACGTTGCTGCCGTCATCTTGAAACCAAAAGAGACGTGTTTTGAGTCAAGGGATCAGGATTTGTGGAAATAACACGGCCCTAAAAATGGACACCAGAGGGATGCCAGTCTCATTATTCCATCTGATTCTGACTGAGCCTCTACTGATTACACTCCCTTCAAGTCCAAATGTTCCCACCTGCTCCATTCGTGCTCCTTCTACCCCCATCCGGTGGACACCTCTATCTACTCACAAAATAACGTGTCTACGTGCACCAGGATGCTCACCCTTCCTTTGCCACAATGTTGACCTTTCTTGAAATGATGGGGGTTTTTTTTTTTTAATCTTTAATAACCCTTTTGTAATTATTTCATGGCATCACTACCTTCTGGTTTATTTTATTTTTAATAAAAAAAATTTTACAGTTTACTATTCATTTATGTTGATGTGAGCCAGTGTGAAAAGACCTTTGTCCCCTCGCATGTGACAGTGCACCCTATTGTCTGGAAGTACATGCCACACAGCTCAATCCCCTCTCCTTTGTGGAACCCCTATCTGTCCAGGTACCTGAAGTCACTGTAAGGATGAATGATCCACGATCCAGCAGACTTCAGCCTCTCTTGCTCCATGGCAACAGCCTTGTGGCTGCCAAACATGCGCAGGGAGAACTTGTTGACCCCCGGCTGTAGCATGGCCCCGAACTGCCTCTGGATGAAGGTGGACTGGTTGGAATAGCTGTAGTCCTCGCCGTCCAAGGCAGCGTCCGGGGTGCCGGCAGCATTGGAGTTGCAAGCAGTGGTGGTGGTGGTCTCAGGGCCGGCCGCCACGACGACGACGCCTGTTCCGGCGGAGGAGGTAGACGCCAGGGCTGCCCGTGAGGACGTGAAGCCCACGGAGCGCTGGGAGGGTCCAGATGGGGGTGGAGGAAGGGGTACTGGCGTGGTGGGGGTTCCCGCTGTGCGGAAAGGGAGGCCATCCCGATTGGAGCTCATGATGGACAAGCGTCTTCTCCCGGTGTCCCCACGGTCGCCCTCCAGAGAGGCCTGGGAGAGGCGATACCCAGGGGAAGGCAGGCTGCCTTTACTGCGGCGCTTAGAGTCCCCATTTCGGGTGGGTCGGGTTTCCGCGCTGATCGGCCCGGCGCTGCCCCCGACGCCATCCATTCTCGCCCGACACGCCCACAATACGAGGATCCGCTCTGACCTGTTACTCCACCTCACAACGAGCCCAAAAGCGCTGCCGCCCGATGCCTGTTAGACGGTATCCATCGCCCAGTTCAGCCCAAGAGACAAATGTTACCACGCAGTCCCAACATTTTCATTGTCCCCAGCGTGTAGGAGTTCTCTCATTCGCGGCAGTTCCAAGGAGCAGATAGTGCAGCCCACACCTCCAGCCTCCTCCTGTGCCACATGCGTCCATTCTCCTGTCCGCGGTGCCCTTGGAGCCAGCCAAAACGAGCCCGTAGATAAATGGTGCGCTCCACGAAAACGGAGACCGCGATGCGCTCCGCACGACGCTCCCTTCTTGGGCGAGTGTCTTCACCGTGATCCCGCGTTCAGTCCTCCTCCCCCTTGTCCTTGGAGCAGAGCACTTTGGGGGAGGCCCACCCTCTCCTCACCCCCACCGCCTTCAGCGCTCCCACGCCGGGCATGTTGGCATCGAATTCCTGTCACGGGGAACAGCCCCACGCCGCTCCCCTCGCGCTTTTCCCGCCGCTCTGGTCCGGAGGCTACGACTCCCCCATCTTATTCAGGCGCCAAATCCCGCGTTTTAAGATGTGTCACTTTGAAATATTCCGCACGCACGCGGCAAGGACACTTGAAACGCACGCAGGTCGTCCGCGCAAGGGCTGCGCACGGATGCGGAGCTGAAGGCACACGCGCTCGCTGACACTGCCCGAGTCACACGCGCCCCGACTCACGCTGACACGCTCGCGCACGGACGCGCGAGCCGGCGGGATGGACTCCGAATAAAGCCCACGGGCGTCGACATCAAGACGCCGGGCGGGAGAGGCGCGCCCCGACAGTGGCGGGCGCACACAACAAGCACGCAGCGCTCGAAGCCCGATGCGCTGTACACGCGTGTAGGGACGCAACAGGGAGGGATTCCGGCGTTGAAAGAAATCGTCACGGCTGCAATAACCCCACGGAGCGGAACGCGCAGCGTGGCCAGATGCTGCTGGAGGTGAGCGTATTCCCTGGATTTTCTCTCATTTTATTCACGGCTGCGTTCGACCTTTCCCGTCATCTCCCGCAGTTGTCATCGACATCGGTGTCCTCCGCCGCCTTTCCCGCCGCGGCGGCTGCTTCCTCTCTCCCCTCCCTCTTGACACTCGAAAATAGAGATTCTTTTACCTTTCGCGTTCACGGAAAATTATCCGTTAACATCCACAATAATACCGGATACCGGCGGTGTCAGTCACTGACACAACGCCGCGTAGTAACAGTTTCACCAATTAATATCTGAAATTGTTTTTTAAATGTCACAATAAGATTGCACGTTTGAAGAGCAGCGGCTACCGCGTATGCATCTTCTTGCTTTTGCGCAAACGAGAAGTGCAAATAAGCAAGCATAAAGAAACAAATAAATAAACAAACAAGGTCTGAATGTAATAAGCTTGTTGTCACGGCAACCGCATCCCCATCACCCTTTTCCAGGGCCGCGTGCCTGCCCGGTCTCGCGTCTACGCAGCACAGGTGTGGGTCGTACGTCATCGACACTTACACAGATACAGCCTGAACGGTGGACGAGGGCGTGGCTAAGGGCGGGGTCGGAGCGGGATTGCAGCTGCGGATTGGACGAGGGCACAACGGAGGTGTGGCCTGATAAGCGAAACGTTTATTCTGTGCCAAAAGCTGGACGGAGAAAAGGGAGGGAACTGAGTCACGTCGGTTTAATTAGTTGATAGGTTGCCATCTTTAGTAAAGTGGGTCACATCAAACCATGCAGGGCAACGCTTGGCTTAACATTACTGTAAACCATAATAAGACAGAGGCAAAACTGACTTATTTTATTGTTATTTTATTATTTTATCATCCTGAATGTCACTGTCATATGATGACAGCCTGAATGAAATATAGCGGTGCAGGTAACACAAGATCAGCCTAGAAAAAGACATTCAACAAGTCATTTAACAGAAAGTCAAACAAGGCAAAAAGAAAAAAACAACTCCAAGGAAAATTCTAGCTATGACAAAGAAGCAAGGGTTAAGAACACAATGAAGACCTGTGAGAAAGATCACACACAAAGATGTATCAGACAGTTCCGCAATAAGGAGTGAAAAATCAGTCTTCAAAAGTTGACGGAATTTTAATTTTAAATGACTGGTGGAACATTTGACTGGATGCGTATGCCATAGCTTAAGAGAGAATGAGCGATTCAGTAGTGTGTCCTTGGGGAAAGGAAGCACAGACAAATCAGGTAGAAGCCAAGCGTGGATTACGTGATGACAGAAAGGACACTGGATGTGGAGAGAAACCAAGCCATGTAAGTACCCGTAGTCTAGGATGATGGTATTCAACTGGACCCTTGCTGCAACGGGGAGCAAGTTCAGAGACCAGATCACAGGAGTGGCATGCGTATAGTAAGGAACATTATAGACAAGAGGCAGCATTTTGAATGAGCCAGAAAGGGTAGAACCAGCAACCTTCAGATTGCAAGATAGTGACTCTCACTATCCATTCCCCCAGTTCATATGTTTATTAAATATCATGGCCAAATTAGAAACTAATTGAAATTAAATAAGTTTGTGAAAGTTCATTTTAACTGGTAGAACATCTTTAAAGTTTCATAACTGCTTGAATACAAAATAATGTGAACGCTAGAGAATAAATCAAAACCATTGTAAATGATTGCTGTAAAAGCAGAGTGAGGATGGAGGATTCATGCTTCAATCTTTATTGGAATCACTGCTTCGTTAAAGCACAGCAGAAAACAGAAACTCATACAGTCTCCACCTCAGTAGGACCAGGGTGTAGGGTTTCCGTGTATATCAGGCTGTCACCCTGCAGAGCGCTGTCTATCAGTGTAATGGCACCAAATGGCCCATCAGACAGTATGAGGACAGCAACCGTGGGCTTAAGCCTGAATCCTGAAACTAACGCAGCGATTCAGCATTTGGCACAGAACAGGTTTATAGTGTGAAATATCCATTTGCTGTTGTCAGCAAGCAAGCCAATATTGATTAAGTAAAGAGAATATTAATGATGTGTGACAGCTAGTGTGTCACTATCAATCAGCCAGCAAATCAGTCAGTATGTTTAATGTTCACTTCAGTCAAAGTATCAGCGTTTTAGTCATTACAGCCAGTGTAACTTAGGTTATGCATATTTGCTTTTAGCTTACATGTCATTGATTGCATTAGCCAGTTTGTCAGATTTTAAGTCATCTGTCAGTATATCAGCAAAGCAGATTACAATTTGTAAAAAAAATGAAGTGTCTAGGGTACTGTGACAGCCCTCATAATATTGGTGTGTCCAGATCCTGGGCTCCACCCAGTCACTACAATCACCATATCCCCAGCCTTGAAGAATCCACGGGCCTTCCCTGAAGAGGCAGATAAGAAGAAAGAGCCAGAATTAACTGACTGATTGATGAAACTTCATTAATCGTAGAGGGAATTTGTGGGCTGCAGCAACATACAACCTACGTATACACACACAAAGATATACTTGTAGGCATTCATCAAAGACACAAGGATAAATAAATATATAAGATAGTTATGTAAATGAATAACTTAGGTGAATAAATGTATTTACACAAGAGAAGCCAGAGTTAGTTGAGGTGGTGCAAGGTGTTTTGAAATGGTACAGAGCAGCTCAGTGCCACTTGGTCATGAAAAAGTCACCACCCTGGCAGTATAAAGTCTAACTGTAGGACTCATTGTGACTCTAACCTGGCCTTTCACCAAACACACAGACATAATGTTTCAAGCCAATTGTCCTCACCTATGTCCATGCCGAATGATACCCTGTTGTCGACATCATCGGCCCAGACTGGTGCTGGCTGTGGCCGGAAGAGAGCGGGGAAAACACCCCTGAGAAGCTGGGATTGACGGGCCACCTTCTCACTGCGGGTCACAGCAATGATGGGGCAACGTGGGCGATAACGGGACAGCAGATGAGCTGACCTGGTGCAGGAAGAGGAAGGGACAAAAATCAGCATTTGTGGACAATAGACCAGTATTCTCATCTTTATGCAAGGCTAATGGTCCACAGAGTCAAGCAGAATGATTAAAAAAAGGAAACGCTGGCACAAAGACGAGGCGTAAATGTTTCTGGCCTCTGTTTGGTATATGAGGGTTGAGAGAAGAGGGAAAGCACACGGGTTTTCCACCTGCCACTGGTTGTAAGGACAATAATGGCTCCAGCACAGCATTTGAATGAGGACTCCACTGCTCCAATAGCAGTGACTTCAGTGGGGTCAGAGGACAGCGGGGTCAAGCGGCGCAGCTCCTCGAACAGCTGCTGGTGAAAGATAGCAGCCTCTGCTTCTCTACAGATCTATGTATGTGGCAAAGGAAAGACCAAGTTTGGGGGGTTTATAAGAGCCCACACAAATTACCCTTTGCAGTTAAAATACACAGTTATAGAAAGAAAATATGTAGTAATCAAAAAGATTTTTTATGCAAGTACTAGCACAAAAATAATGTGACAAATATGAAATATTTAAATAAGCAGAAAGGACACAATAGCTTATAGGATGTACAATAATCTTCCCTTTACACACTGGCTAAAATGCACACACACACACACCGAGTGCATCAAGGCCACAGCTTCCACTGGATACCGTCCTTTGGCAGTCTCTGCTGAGAGCATCACGCAGTCAGCTCCGTCCAGCACAGCATTGGCCACGTCACTGCCCTCTGCACGTGTGGGCCGAGGGTGGCTGACCATACTCTCCAACATCTGAGCCGAGGGGGGCAGAGACAAGAGAACAAAACAACAGAAAGGACATTCACACAGGATGGACTGGCATTAAGTATGGACTTTTGTTAATTCTTACCTTAATGTAGATGCCAAAAATTCTTGTGTCATAGCAGGATTTTTTGGCATCTACATTAACTAACTACATTACCTTTTTTTTTTTTTAACAGAGGAGGTAAAGTGTGAACAGATATAACCGAGAAAAGAGTGACATAGAGAGAGACAGAGTGTGAATTTGGGTGAGAGAGATAAAGAGAGCAGGATCAGGTCCATGGGTTCAGTTTTCAAGTGAGCTGTCCAAGGCAGCTAACCAGAGGCCTGCAGGCCAACCATCTCCCAAGCACACTGTCCGTACCAATTATAGTCCTGCTAATCCTGTGACCACATGTTCAAACACATCTGCAGATGATGAGCACTTATGATGAACCTGGAAAAACTGTCAGGCCAATGAAGAGTTTCATTCCAACAGCAATGAGACACAGTGACTCAGTGATGCTTCAGGACATGTTTCCTGGTAAGGAAAATACAGAGGTGAGGGTAGAAAGTGATACTGCGTGTGTGTGTGTGTGTGTGCGTGTGCGCGTGTGTGTGTGTGTGTGTATACACGTGCATGTTTGCTGCATCAATGACCTGAGTGGCACAGATGACAGGCTTGCCCGCAGAGTTGCACCTCCCGATCATCATCTTCTGGGCAATGAAAACTTTTTCAGCAGGAATCTCTATGCCCAGGTCACCACGAGCCACCATCACGCCGTCACTTTCCATAAGGATCTCCTCAAAGCTGGGGAAAGGCACATAAGAAGAAGAGGGGGAGGGTTGGACCAATGATTTTTGGAATTTTGATTAAAAAAAGCTTTTCGTCAGCAATGTAATTCATAATATAATGAACCCATGGTGTTCAGTCCTTTTTGGTTTCAGGCCTGATGCATTTCTCTCTGCCCTTTAGAAGCAATTCAGGAAATGCATTCGCAAAAGCTGAAATACTGACATGTGGGGACAGAGTCAGGGAAGATGACTAATTACTGCAAAAGCATTGCAACATAATAGAGAGAGCCAGGTACAAAAGAAGCCAGAATGTTAAAAAATTAAAAGGACAGATGGAGACAAACACTCAGAGCACAGAAACGCTGGCGCAGTCAGGAAGAGAGTGAGACTCTCTACAAGGTTCCTGGGAACAGACCCAGACACAGGATGATACACACACTGAGACACATGATCTACTTGAGGCAGACAGAGACATACAGAGGGCTTTAGTGTCATGATTGCACAACTATCTGCAGTAGTGCATGTCAAACACGTTACTGAGACACAATACGAGATGGCAAATGGAACTGCCTGTATTAACTGCCAAAAAGGCTTGAATACAGCAAATTAGTTTTGGGTGTATGGTAAAGATGTGTGTTAAGCCTGACCAAGGATGAATGCATGTTTCCCTTTAGGTTGCACCCATAGTTACCATGACAGTTTGCCAAAATGCTGATTGATAATGTAGGTGTTTTAAGCACCTATTGAGAATGAATGAAAAAAAAGGATACTGATGTACTGATACACAAAGTGTAGGTCAGGTATATCGGTATTTATAGAGATATTTTAAATATATCTTCATTTGTTCATTTCACACATCAGCCATTCGAATGTGTGTCCTTTGACACCGTGTTATGCATTTAATGCACCATTTAATTTGTAAAGGCCTGATTTTTTTTTTTTTTTTTAAGTTGTGCTCAGAGATGAAAAGCTTTTGTTTTCATTTGTTAATGCAGTAGGACAAATTAATCAATGTAATAACTTTAAATTGTGACAAATTTTGTTTCTGAAACTTGAAAAAAATTAGAAAAAAAAACATGAATTATCCATGTGGAAAATGGCCAATAATAAAAAAAGCTACTGCTGAATAATTTAGCATTTCACATTATGAAAATGAATTGTACTGTGCTCTATCAGACGAGAAAACAATCTTAGAAGACCGTGTTTTCATGGGCTTTTGCATATTGTGATGATTTCTCATGAAACATGCACTACGTCCAGAGTGTCCTTGACACACACACTGACAGTAGCCCCTTACAAAATGTGCACACCTGAGGGCTTGCAGCATGCTGCACTAGCAGGAGGCTGAAATTTAGAAATCACACACTGTTCACAACATAACAGCTGACTTCACACCTTCCTCTGTCATAAAACTAGAGCCCAGGAACTGAGACAGACAAGGACATGGAAAAAAAACACATAGACTAACAGACAGAGAATGAGATATACATACAGAGATGGACAAGGACAGACTGCTCTACACTAAGACAGAAGATGGCAGACAGACAAACAGACTGACTCACTTCTGGACACCTTGACGGCTCTCAACCTTGCTGACCACCTTGATGTCCTGTCCCTTCTGACCCAGAGCCTTTCTAACTGCCCGCACATCTTCAGCACAGCGGATGAAGCTGGCAAACACCATGTCCACACCCTGGTCCACCCCAAAAAGAAGGTCGGCCTCATCCCGGGGGCTGACCGCTGGAAGATTGATCAGATCTGCTCCTGGGAGGTTAACCCCCTTCCTACTGCACAACACTCCCCCATTCTCCACCTCTGTTTGAACCCAGTCAGGGCCTGATGTGCAAAAATAAATCAAATGAATAACGTAAGAAAATGTAGACTTGCACTGGATAAGGGCATCGGAAAAATAAAGAAATGCATATTTACTGTTATGACAATGAGAAACACACGGAGTGTACTTAAAGTGAGCATTATGACCCTTTGGCTTGCACTACAGAGAGGGATTATGAATGCATGTTAGTGTATGTTCTGGCACCTATTTCCAGCACTTTAAGGGCAATAAGCCCATCATCGATGAAGATTCTTCCACCCTTCTTGACCACCTGGGGCAAACTGGGGTAATCCACCCACACAACGTCTCCGTCCGTTTTGTCTCTGTCAGCCTCAGCTGTCACCACCTGCACCCGCGTCCCCTTCTTCAGCTGCACCTCCCCCTCTGCCTGCTGCGTGCACAAACACACAGTGTTACATCATCATTGTCTGGCAGACAGGCCTGCCATGTTAGCAAAGTGGGTTGCCTAATTTCTTTAATAAAAAAAATTTTAAAAAAAGTTCAGTGAGCCCTGTTTAGTGAACAAGCTCCTCTTTAAATCAGGGTGTAAAAGTAAAAATGAAGTGCCACTGTTTTTGGTTTAATCAGACAGAGGACTGAGTAACACAAATTCCATACCGGGGTGAACAGGTGAAACACTGCATTTACCAGTGATTTATTATCATGGTAAATACTAGACGAAACATCTTCATTTACCTGTATCATGTCTAGTCTGGGCCCTGCACAATCTACCACAAGTCTTACCAGTCCAGTAAAACCAGAAAAATACAGAATTTTTTCAGCTTTGCAAGACCCCTGATAAAGTCAAACTAATAGTCAATATAAGCCTGGTGCCGTGTGCGTCACATGCTTCAAAGAACTCCACCAATATATTGGCTTACCCCTCTTACGAGGCCAGTGCGTATCTCAGGGCCTTTGGTGTCAAGTGCGATGGCAATCGGACGATAGTACAGAGGGTCCGAAGTCAAGGTCTCCACAGCTTCCCTGATATTCCTGATCGTTTCACCGTGGTACTGATTAAAGGACCAAAACATCATGCTCACAAAGACAAATCCAGTTTTGAATCTCCCACACACAGATACGAGACCACATACAGACCTCATGAGAGCCATGCGAGAAGTTCAGTCTTGCAATATCCATTCCTGCTTTTACCATCTCTTGAATTTTCATCACACTCTGAGAAGCCGGACCTGAGAGATTAAAGAGGGAACAGGAGAACATGAAAGGAAGACAGAGATGTGATGGCAAGCATTGATGCCAAGGGAGGTAAGAGAAAGAGGTAGAGGGTAAGAGTTTCAGTTGGTCAGTCTGTGATCATTCAACACTGTTACCAAGAGAAACATCTGCAAAATCAATCTGGCATTCAAATCAAGGTGACAATATATTAAGAGTAATAGTGCTAAACTACATCCATCCATCTACAAATATAGATACATTTTCCTTTTTTATTTGTAATTGCATTTTCTCCACAACGCTATTGTCTAAAATTTCAGTCTTTTTCAGAGCAAAAGAAAAAAAGAGCTACCAACAGCTTTTAGCACAAAAAGCAACAGCTTTTGGTAGTGCTGCTACCTTTGGACCAAAGGTTACAGGTTTGAATCCCACCTCTAGCTGTAGTACCCCTGAACAACATACCTACCCTCAATTGTGCTAGTAAAATTAGCCAGCTGTGTTAAATAATGATATGTAGATTAACATTGTAAGTTGCTCTGGTGAAACACATCAGCTAAATGAAGAAAATATATTTAGAAAAATATATATCAACTGCATTTCTGTATCCAGCCATTAGTTGGCAGCAAAATGCAGTCAAAAGCAAGAGAAACATATTGGAGTATGTCCACCTTCATTCAGCTTGCTTCCAGTGTTTACAGCTTGAAGATGTTAAAAGGTATTAACTACAGCTATATCCAAGAGTTTTACATAATCTTACTTATACACTGAGACACCTCTGTTTTTTTTTTTTTTAGCCTTTATCGTGTACAAGAAGAAATAAAGTGATCCAAAGCTAAATGCTGGACATAATTATGTGAGGTCAGAAGCATTAAATGGGAGCTTGTGTATATACGGTATTTTTTACTCATATTAAAAGAGTTTTAATGCAGATTGAAGTTACACTGCAACATAGTAGCATAATGTCTTGGGTGTAGACCCCTCTTGCACTGTCACTGGGACACAGTACACCAGCACAACTCTGCTTTGGATGCACCATTATTGATCATGCATGGATAGAAATGTTAGTCTTTTTTCATTTTAGCTTTTTCTACAAGTTACAAAGAATCTGATCCATTAAGAAGTGGAAGGACACTGTGGTTTAGTGGCAAAATTTACAGATATAATATAAATATATTTAAATATATATAAACAGATATTTTAACATATAATCGGTGCACCAGGCCAATATATGTGTTAAACTGTTTTAGAGACAGTTGGTATCACTTCAGTTCTGCCCACCAATAGTGCAGATGATGCTGGTGTTGCGGGCTGTGATTGGCTCCTGGTCAATGTCCAGCAAGCAGAGGTGCTCCAGGAATGTGTCAGCCATGGAGGCATCAAGCTGCTGACGTTGAATGAAGGAGTCTGGGAGAGACATGACGTCCGAATAGCGTCTTATACGAGCTGGGAGAGAGAGAGAGCGAGGTTAAATAGCACACAAAACCAAGCTGTGAGGCAAGAATCGAGCATGAACATGGTGTTTTACTTTAATTTTGATTTCATTCCTTTCTGTGTTGAGGAAAGGGATGGGCATGGGGGGTGTTCAGCACATAGATCGCATGATAGTAATTCTTTTGCCTTCTTTCAAAGGCATGGAGGTGTGACACCGTACAGAACGCAGGAAAAATTAGAGAGACATCAATAATCAGTATTTGTCATGGATACAATGCAGAAACCTGTGAGGAGAGAGAAAGAAAAAAAATAAATAAATGAAGTGGTGCATGAAGACATTTCACTGATCACTCCTGCATGCACTCAGGTTCTTACCAGGTCATAAAGGACAAAAAAAAAGGTCTTCCAAAGGAAGGAGGATTAAGAGGACACAGGTGGAAAACGCAAGAAAAGAAGAAAGGGAAAGCTGAAACAGCAAAAATAGGCCAGGAGTACCCTTGTGGATTGGATTCCCTCAGGAAGCAGACGGATGAGGGCACAGACAGACAAGCAAGGACACTTAAGATATAAAACTAGGAAACACATTTTGGCAACTCTTATGAGCCATGCTGCCAACTGCCACCATTAAAACAAGATGCTGCTTTGTAATGAGGGCCCCGTATTATTTATACAGACATAGTAGCAGGCTGACAAATATTTACACTTATTGAATGACTAAGTGTGTATCCATGTTGCAGTGCACAGCAGCTCGATGCAGCACATGTAGATTGTGTTAGGAGTGACAGTTTGCTCAAATGTAAACTGTTAGTCTTACAGTAGGGAATGAATAGGACTGTGTGTCCATTTACCCAATATCTCTGGCTGAAACTACCTCAGGGACAGCAGGAAGGCTGGAGACCTATGGCAACATACCAGGCTTTCAGGCAGTAAACTTTGTACAGAACAGATACCACACAGAGCTGCAGAGTCATCATAACCCAGAGAAATCTGGGCAAAAGATACTGTAAACTTCAGCTGAGCACTAGCTGACCAGCACCGATCTGTACAGGAGACAACTGTTGACCGTTACAGGGTATAATAAATTATGAAGCCCCACAATTATGGCGAAAAACTGTCATGGCAATAACACTTAACTTCGTACAGTGATTTCCAAAAAAACATTTCAAGTGAAAGTGATAAAAGAATGCTGAAGGACACAATCTGCATGGTGCGGTGTCATATTTACGCAGGACCATGGCAATCACGGCAGTTACTATTAATAGAAAAACTGCAGTTTCTCAATGATTTCTTTTTTTCCACAGAGAGGTAAGAGTACAAAGGTTCGTAATTGTAACTTTTTGTGCTTCGTATCAAAATACCTTTCTTAGTTTTCCTAATTAAAATTAGCAGAATATATATCAATAAAATAACCATCTACAGTTTAAGAAATGTGAATAACAGAACCCTGCTCAGCAATCTATATTTTACCAGTATAAATCAAAACAATTAACTGTCTCATGTTGGGACTCTGTACAGCAATTATAACCTCAAATTATTAGGTAAGCTGCTGTTATTATTGTACCTATTATATCAACATTTCCTCCTAACTGGGGTTATCTACAGTATAATGTTCTAAGGCATCATACGTAACAATAATTTTACCGCAGTGGGCTTTGACAGTGTCCAGAGAAGAGTGTTGGTGAAATCAAGTATTGAGCATAATCAAATATATGAAATCAAATATAACTTTAAAAGGTCATGCAGAGTAAAACTTGAGGCTAATCTGAAAATATCCTCCTTACTTTCAGTCAGAGATTTATGTGCACTCCTGCAAAACCTGCCTACTAACTTTGTGTAAAACCAAATAATCCAGGAGGGCATTTCTACTTTGTTTTACTGTTATGAAATAATTTGGAAATATAAGCACACGAAGACTGGAGATTTCCATAGTTGGTCTATGTGTTAAACAGCGCAGCGATTAGAGCTAATATATTCGGACCCAGTGCCTGTTGGTTCAAATCCCACCTCCTGCAGTTGTACTCAAGGCACCAACCCTACTTTACTCTAGTAAAAAATGACCCTAATGTATAAGTGTGTTAGTAATTGTAGGTACCTTCTTTACATATTAAATTGCTTTGGGGGGGGGAAAAGTGTCAGCACAGTAGTTCTTGATCTTGGCTTGAGATGATCTCTCAAAGACACACGCAGCAAGTGAAATGTCATCATGTGTGGCCCTGCTGCTTACAGGAGACCCAGGGCAGTCAGGACTGTGGAGACTCACCTCCCATCCTGCTAACTGCTCCTGCTACTCCGTCCATGACCGTTTCCCACTTTCCTTTCTTTCTGGGTGAGTGGGTGTGTGTGCGCGCGCCTTCCTTACCCCCGCGAGCCCTAAGTGTGGTCATGTGCTCACGTCCATCGCTCCCTCCCTCCCTTCCTGTGTCCAACCCACTGCTCCTCCCCTGTTTCTCAGCCAAACACCCAGGAAGCTACGGAGGAGGCGCCCTGCGTGGTGTGGACGGACACGGCTATTCGAAGCACTCGGCAGGAAGGGGAGACGTGGAAAAACTCAACTGTGTCTGTGTTCTTAGAGACGAGGAGGCGTGTGGTTGAGGGGGAACGTCAAGAGTTCCAGCTCGGCTCTTCTTATGGCCCATAATGGAGTTCAGCGGTCAATAAGTAGCCAGAGGAGCAAACAGACCTTTGCGCTGTAGTGGAGGAGGGAAGCAAGAGGAGCTTCCCACGCTCTCACCTCACCTCTTCCCTCCCTGTACCTCGTGGCACACACCGTACCAAACAAACAAACGAACGAACGAACGAACAAACAAACAATCAAACAAACAACCTGAGGAAAAAAAGGCGGGCGCAGCTCGCGCCGCGCAGCCCCGGGACTCGGTAACGCGAACAGACACGGGCGCCCGAATTCCTTTATTTAATCAACAGCAGATGCAATAAATATATCGATTACGCTTACATTTAGAACAGTAACGTCACATCTACATGATTACACAAGAAAAACAAATGCCCACTAACATGCTACCCCCCCCACCACGAAGTGCAGTTACCGTGCGGGGAAACGCTGACGCTCCGTCGCGAGACACCGACACGAACAAAGTGTGGCGCGTGACAAGTTGCAGGAACAGCACGCACACACGTTTATGAAATATAATTGTTCCAGACACAGTCTGAGTCTGGTCCAGCTTAACTGCGCCCTTTAAGTGTCACCAGCCAGGGGTGAGCTGAGGAAACACTGCCGTGGGGACGAGCTTGGAATACGCTTCTTCGGAGGAAAAAAGTGGGAAAATGAAAGTTGAAACGGTTAGTTTATGTCGCCATCTTGTGGAAACACGAACCGTTTTTGAGAGCTTCTCCGCGGAGAGGAAGAAGCGCTTTATTACGCGTAAAAACGGTGCCTAACTAAGACAGGTGTGACGTCACAGGCGGGGTGTTCAGCTGCGGCCGTGTGGGGAGTTCCCAGCGCTGCTATGGCCAGGTCAGCGGAGGTCAGCCGAGGTCAGAGGAGGCAGAAGGTGATGAGCGGAGGCGTCTCGGGCTGCAGGATGAACGAGTACTTTGTTTCGATGTCAGCAGAAGAAGGGGCACTGAGCTGGAAATTCAGCAGGATCTGGAACAGGAGAAAGAACAGCCCTGCTTATTAGAGGACATGGTTTTTCCAGCCCTGTGCTCTTTGCACTCTCGTTGTCCCTCTTGTCCCCCACTGTCACCGGTCAGTCACTCACATGCAGTAGCAGTAGCTGCATCTCGTTCTCGGCTATCCTCCTTCCCACACACTGTCTGGCCCCGAAGCCGAAAGCCAGGGAACGGAAGCCAGCCCCCGGCCCCGTCTCCGCCCGCACCTCCTCCTCGCCGTTGGCCTCCAGCTGCCCTGACTTGGGCTTCACCCAGCGGGCTGGTTCAAATCGATTAGGGTCCTGAAAGACTTCCTTGCTGCGGCCTAAGGGGTACAGGCAGGCTTGCACAAGGGTCTATGAGAGAGAAGTGAAGAGACTTCAGTGAAAACAAGAGAACTTAGGGTGGGTCAGTGTGCAGCCAAGAAGGCCACTCTCTAGGAGCTGCACCGATGCATTGCTGGGCCTATGACATGTTGTCCACTATATTGTCGGGACATCGTAACTGTACTGTCCTGTATGTGTTAAAAATGTCTGTCAGACACAGAGGGTGGACTCTCACCCCAGCAGGGATGTGGTAGTTCTGCAGCACAATGTCCGTGACTGGATAGCGCTGCACCATGATTCCAACTGGATACAGTCTGGACCAGAGATGGACATAATTAGGTTTGTTGGTAAGAGAGCTATGATTATAAAGCATATTAAAGTTACTTCCAAATGCTGCAAGGCATCTCATGGGTATGATTAATATTAAATTTAACAGTGCTTACTAGCCTAAGAGCCCAAAATCTGCCATACCTGAGAGTCTCCTTGATGGTACCCTTGAGTAACGGGGCTCCTTGTAGCGCTTTCACTGGGTCGCCCTCAGCTCGCGTCCAGGATTCACGTGCCTGTCGGCGGACCCTTTCCTGCACCCCTGGATTCCGGGCCAATTCGTACAGTGCAAATTGTAGCGGGATTGCTGTCTGAGGTCGGGTGGAAGTGTGTAATGAGGGTAAGGTAAACTCATTGTTGAGAAAGAAGAAACTGTACTTGTGCCTGAGACTTTCCCATTTTAATGAACCAACTAGTATGAGCTCAGTTTAATTTATGCTTTAATTACTCAACTGAAGTGTCGTTGAGTGAACCCAAACTCATAGTGACCACGGTTTACTAGGCCAAGGAAGGAATAGAACCAGTTTGCCAGCGCTACCTTCTGTGTATGTTTGTAAGGTGTAAACAATGGGAGAACATACAATCGCCACACACCCTGAGATGCATTCAAACAATATACTCACTGAGAAGTACCAGCACTACCTGCTGTGCCATCATGTCCCACAATTTTATGTTATAATTTAATATTATTATATATGTTATAATTCAATACCTCCATCTATACTTTGTGCCTCTCTAAGATAGTTGGTGTACTCCAAAGCAATTACAGGATTAACACAGTCATCCATTAGCAATCCCAGGCTGCACAGCTTTCTGGACAGTCTCACCGTGTCCACTCCCCCCGCCATCAGCTCTGTGATGTTGGCCTTAATGAGCTCCAAAGATAGCTGCCCCTTTTCCATTAGCCGTCCCAGGACTCCACCACTGTGGCCCTGGTTTCCAGACAGCTCCCCTTTTGCCCCAGAAGGTTTCCTGGACTGAAGTCTCTGGCATCCCCTCTGGATACGGGCCTCAGCTGGGGAAGGGAAGGAGTGGGACAGCGCACAGAATGAGAGAAAACAGACAGAGGTGTTCGGGGGAATATGTAGATTAATTCATAGTGAACACCTAGATTAGGATTCTCAATGGTTAAAATAAGATCCTTGCTAATCGCTCGGTATTGAATCACACCTGTAATGTTGACCGCCTGGAGACCACGTTTCAAACCACATGTGCAGAATTTTTTAAACCATCCTGTTTTGGGTTTTTACCCCATATCTGTCTAGTTTTTCATTTTACACAGTGTTATTAGTTTTCCTCTATACTTATGCACTTGTAGGAGTGACAAACTGTATTATCCATGAAAACATTTATCCTTTGATGTTTACAAAAATGGTGACTTTGAGTGTGTGTGCCGTCCAGCTGTGCTGTTCTACTCGTTCTTAGACGGCCAGCAGCAGACTCACCGTCACTGAAAATGTGGTCCCAAGCAGTGACATGCTGTATCCATAAGGGTGTGTGAAGGCGGTGCATGAGCCCAACAGGCAGGTAGAGCAGAGGCTGGGTAGTGGCTAGCATTTGTTCTACAGCCCAGATAAAGCGCTGGGCCTCCAGGGAGGGGGGAGAGGCGAAGAGGCCCATTCGCTCGCCATATAGGACATGGCAGCTGGCTAGAGAGACGTGCCAAGAGAGGGAGATAAGAATAAAGGGGGGACCATGAACGTTCGAAACAGTGCAAATGCGATATGGACAGCGAAGAGAATTAAATTTGTCAGAGTGGTACGTTACCCTTCTTCCAAAGCAAATTATTTATCTTTAGCCTAAAGGTTCTCAAGCAGTGCATTACAAAAGAGCTCAAATGAAAACATTTGGTATGTATATCTGTGTTATTTATTGAGCCACATTTGGTTGACACACAACACAGAGGAGCTACTATTAACACGGAGGTCACAGCGGTTAAAGATGTGCAATCAATCTTGTTTGATGTGTGCACACAAAGCATAGTTTACGACTGGCCACGCAAAAAAAAAAAACACATATTCACACATAGGTAATGGTTTCGCTCTCTTTTAATAAAAAGCAGCCAGTGTACTTTACAGTAAAACAGAAGAGACTTACCCTCCAGGGCAAAGCGAAAGAGGTCAGGGCTGGGGTCAAGCGTCAAGCTGCGCCTGTTGTCCCCATGTCCCCCCATCTCCACCTTCCTCCGCAGCAAGGAGCAGAAGTCCTTGGCTACCTCTTCCATCAGAGGCACGAATTGATGCACCGATGAGCTCACCATCACCTCTCTGTTGAGCAGCACCCTGTCAGCGTGCCACTCGGTGCCGTTCCTGTGGTTGGGGACAGCGGTCGGGGGGAGGCACAGAGGAGCAGCCGAAATCACGCTCCGACATTGCGCTCACTGGACAGCTTTTCTGTATTTTGTTCAGCTCTTCCATTTCACAAAACATTTTCTTTTTAAAGGAAACATCTTACATACAGGCTAAGAACCACATATAAGGCCCCAGTGAAAGACAACCAAAGTGGAGTAAAATATTACGTGTATGTATATGCATGCGTAACAGAAAGCATGTACACAACTGACTTGAGGAAGACACCCTTGCAGTGTTGCCGAGTCTCTCGGTGTATAGCCCAGGGCCGCAGGGTCATGCGGCGCGGGTGAAGGCCTTCTGAGCGTAACACTTCGCCAATGTCAGCTGGGAGCAGTATGTTCACGCTCTCATGGGAGCCAAGGCGTTCTCTGTGGGTGCGGAGATAGTATAAGGGATGATAAATATATATGACTTATAATGCATGTGTATCTTATACATATATAGTTATATATATATATATATATATATATATAGTTTCTGTCACCAAGACAAATTCCTTGTATGTGTGAACATACTTAGCAATAAAGCTCATTCTGATTCTGATTCTGATTATATATGCTCAAATAAATGTCTGCAACAGCTGAAGCAAAAATTCTTATCAACAGTTACACACCATCTGAAACTACTTGTCCCATACAGGGTCGCGGGGGAGCCGGAGCCTAACCCAGCAACACAGGGCGCAAGGCTGGAGGGGGAGGGGACACATCCGGGGCAGGATGCCAGTCCGTCGCAAGGGACCCCAAGCGGGACTTGAGCCCCAGATCCACCGGAGAGCAGGACCCGGTCAAACCCACTGCACTACTGCGCCACCGCACCACCCCCGAATCAACAATGAAATTTTCTTAAATGTTATTTTCCTTTTATCATGTGTCTTTTGGCATTTTTGTTTATTTAAAAAAATGAATACACACACACACACATTTTCTGAACCGCTTGTCCCATACAGTTAAGAAAAAGTTTTACAGTATATACGAATCATCACCGTGTTTGCAAAGTGTTTGACGGTGATTTCCTGCAATGAGTGTCCTGTTTAGGGTTTTTTACCCTATATCTATTTGAGTGTATGAGTTCAGTTTCTATATATCTTGGTGCTTCTTTTTTCTTACACAGCTGAAACCGAACATGAAAGACTGGAGGGATCAGGCATACACTTTTTAACATATACTGATAATGAGTTACCGTGAGCTTTTGTACAAACATGGAACTCTAAATGCAATACTACACATAGAAAAGCAAGGGTTACTCAGAGTCACTGGCCTTCATTTAATGGGTCCATAATACAAGAAGTACTGATACAGTGAATGATGGTTGATAAAAATCTTGGCTAGCACCATTACATACCAGAGCGCGCTAGGATAAGACCTGAGAAATGCTGCGTTATATCTTACGGATAATACGTACATTTCCCATTTATTCGAGCGATTGGTAACTACTGTCTCTTTTCCATTCAAGGCAGTACTCAGTACCTGTATATGGGCCCAAGGGTATTGAAGGTCCTCTCCATGTGTTTGTGCAGAGATCGGAACCGGTCCTCCCTCCAGAACCTGATCAGGTTGATCCAGCCGTTGCTCCCCGAATGGGGGACCTCGTCAAAACCCCGCACTTGGCCTTCCCTCCTTCTCCTCCGGGTGTTGTCATCCAGCCCCTTGCTCTTCTGGCTTCCCGCTATGAAAGACAGGCCACGCCTTGGGCCGGCGGAGAGGCGCACAGGTACGCTCCACATGTTCGCCTCGCGTTCTTGCCTCTGACAGTCTCCCAGGACC
The DNA here is from genome assembly GCF_900964775.1 of Scleropages formosus. NCBI lineage: Eukaryota > Metazoa > Chordata > Actinopteri > Osteoglossiformes > Osteoglossidae > Scleropages > Scleropages formosus. Next base: position 18,239,206 of record NC_041823.1, on the reverse strand, counting down.
ACTGCACATGGGCTTTCCTCTTCCGTCTTTTCCCGTCTTTTCTTTGGCTGTCTCTTCCTCCCTCCTCCCCCCTCCCCCTTCGCCCCCTCTCTATCGCCACACTGACAGAACTCACAATTTATTTCATTTTAGGTCAAAGTTCAAGAGAAAAATAAAAGTCAAGCTCTTTCAAAAACAGACTGCTGTCATGCCTGTAAACAGACAGGCCCCCGTAGATGTGCGCCAGCACGAATGAAACCGGCATACGAAAACACCTTTTACACCCACAACGCATCTTTCAACACGCGAAAAACACAAAAAGGTCACACGGGCAAGCACATCTACTTGGATAAGCACAAGTACAACTTCCAGCTAAATTTTGCAGGGAAGTGTCAGTAACACATAGGGGAATCAAACTGAATTTATTACAAATGTGAGCATACAGTATCACATTGAGAAATCATTACAGTTGAGCTCTTTGAGGTTCCCGGGAATGAGATATACATACGGTACAGGCTTCCCAGCATCCCTGAGTTCTACGTTCCAACCAAAGCAAAAACAGGGTTCTGTTCCTGCGTTAGTGTGTTTACAGTACATAAAAAGTTCCCATTATTCCCAGGCGGTGGGTGACTAACATCGCTGACAGCAGCATTTGCCTGGTACATATAATAGTGTGTACAAATGTGGAGAGAGCAGAAATACCATAGGTTGAACTGAGTACAGTAAAAATGAAAAAACGTATTACATGGGTACTATGTGGAAGAAGAGCAGCACCGCTGTCCCTGTTTGTCCAGCGAGTCATCTAGACAGAAACGATCAAGAGGCAAGACGACCCGGTCGATGCCTGAGGGCATCGCATGTCTTGCTGCTGCGTTAAAGTGGGGAGAGATGAATGGTGGCCAGATTAAAGTGACACGGCAAAAGGAGCATTCGTAGCGACAGGATGACACGGCGGCGCAGTTTACGTAACACGACATCATGACCGCAACACAGTCGGAATCAGCGTCAAAGCTGGACGCTGACCGTGAACGAAAGAGGCCAAATAGACGTTCGAGCGGTTCCAAACAAAACTGCACCGCTCCCGTTTCGGCGCTCGCGTGGCTGAAGTCTGCTGCTTTGTGGTGCAGGGTTACTCTTGTGCTGCAAGGGGGTGCGGAAAGTGGCGCTTCGGCCACGACGGAAGATTCTTCGGGCGCTAGCCGTGGGGTCTTCCCGGAGTCAGATCTCGCGATCCGAACCAAGCGTCACCGGGCCCGTTTTCACCGTGCGTTCCCATCATGCATCAGTACGATTACAGTCAGCTTCACATGAGCCTGCACTGCTCCCCGCCGGGTGCGGACGGGGTGGGCGTCGCCGTTGCGGTCTGCGCGTTGCCTGACATCATGCCCAGATTGAGACTGAGGCCTTGGAAGGCGCTGAACAGGTTGTTGCCCTCATCCTTGGCCTGCGCTTTGGGCCGCACCATTGCAGCCAGCTCGCGGGGGAGGGCCGCTTTTCCCCCGGCCGTTTTCAGATGGCTGGCATCCTTCGTGTTCTGACGTGGGGAAAGACAGTAAGTACGCACATGGATAAAACGGAAAGATTTCCGAGCGGCGGCTATTAACGTCTATTAACTCCTCTGTGTTTCTTGAGGGCTGCAGGCTGTGCCGAGATTTACTCTTTATCAACTCTTAATGGCTACATGGAAAGAGTTAATTAGACAATATGTCAACTGCCCCGGTAATTTAAGTGTCGGGCAGACAATAATTAAAATTTATTCACTGAAAACTGCAGGGCTCCATACCTCAAGGCCTGGAGATGTCCACTCGCTTTCTAGAGACTTACAATCTAAGGGCTCAAACTCTTTCCACTGCTTGACAGACAAACGCTGTAATTAAGGCAGTAGTGAGCGTTTCCACAGTTTGAACATACACGGAACACGCTAGAAAAGGAGGTGCTTCTCTAACCGTAGCGCTAGTTCCGTTGTCTTTTTTTAACGTCTGCCTACTAGGAAGCAGAGGCACTAAGACATGACAGACGACGAACCTTTGGCAGGCAGTACTTGGAGCGGTAGTGGGCCCTCATTGCCGCACGCTCTGCGTTCTTCTGAGCATTTCTTGCCTCCCGCAGCTTCCTGCGTCAAACACACCAGAAGTGCGTGTTACGTTCACAGAACACGCGGGGAAGCCGGTCATATCTCAGAAGAAGAAGGCAATGAGTCAAGGACGGTTGTCTATGGGGAGAGATCAGACTAACAATCTGCAGCGAAAGAAAAGCTCGTCCACTTGCCTTTCCTTCTCCAGGTCAGCCTGGTATGCGCGCATCTGGTTGGCATCCAAGCCAGCCTGTTTTGTCCTGGAGGGGGCACTTTTTCCTTTGCTCCCCTTTTTCATCTTGCCCCCTCTTTTTGTCCAGCCCTCGCTTTCTTTTCCCCCTGAAATGCAGCCCGTGAACTGCTTGATGGGTGCAGTCAGGGTCTTCTTGACCACGGAGTCCATACCTGAGCCGAGGTAGCAGATGAGGGCCGTGTGTCCTACTGCCCGGTTTGTTTAAACAAATGCCGGGTTGCTATCTACCATACGTGCAAGTTTACCAAAGTTGTTCCGTGTGCCTCGGTGACGAAGCCCTTCAGGGAGCGCGTCTCAGGGAGCGTTCAGCCCTGCAGTGCCCAAGGCGCACGGCGTTAGTGAAGACCGTCTCGGGGCTCATACGTGTTTGCGCAAAGAAGTCACGCTCTACACTCAACACACACAGACAGAACGTGGAACCAGACAAACGGACAGAAGGCGGGAAAAGAGATCGAGCACGAGAAAGAATGGTTTACCTGTGCAGGTGTCGGAGCCAAAATTGTTGGAGGTTCACTTAAGAGTGCTATTGGTGATAAAGGAGGATACACGGACGTTCATCGGCTACTTGGATAAGGAAAAAGATTCGCATCGTAGCTCCTCGGGTATAATATTCCCCTGCCCCGTTTACCACCTGAGCGCTCCTGGTTGCTCTGGAGCAAATGCTGGCTTTTCTCGCAAGGGTTGTAGTCTAGCTTCAACCGCTTCATCTCCTGGCCCCCTCCCAACACAACCCCAGATTATCTAGTTAAAGGCATTAGTCTCAGCAATCCTGTTAGCTGCAGCATGGAACACACCCAGACTCACGTGAGTGAAGAAAGGAGCACACGCGGTGACAATTTTGCTCCGGATATGCCCAGAATGCTGTTACGCAGGTGACATCTGGGGAGCCAAATTCTGCGCACCACAACTAACGAATCGCTATGCTAGATCAAAGTGTGATGACAGCGGAGATGTGGACCACAGGCACGACAGATTAGAGCAGATGACAGGTGTTTTATTTCAGAGGCAGATGGACCGTGAAATGTGGGGGACAGATGGGAAGGGAGGTCCAATTTGTAGGCCGAAATAAGATAAGCTTTTATCAATGGAGACATGAGAGGATAGAGGTGCTTCTCCCTGAACTTCATCACAGTTGATAAGTTGCCCTTTCATTGAGCCTAGAAAAAAAGAAACTCATCCTCAGAAAACTTGTATAATTATATGGCGTTCATCGATGGTTTATGTTAGAATGAGAAATTGATGTGATTGGGCAAAGTGGTGTTTATTTTACCTTGAGTGTAGGACAGTGGCTGAGGTATCCCACAGAGGGTCAGCCCTGTGTTCAAATACCCTTGATTTGTGTGTGTGCGTGCAAATGTTAGAAAATCCAACAATTGTTTTAGTGTAAATTGCCTTTTGTTCATCTCCAAAGGAGTGAAAATTGTTTTAATGTCTAAAGAGCCAGATAAATATACAACTAAAAATTAGCAAATGAAAAATGCACCATATTGGATGCAGCTCCTGAGGTACCCAGGGGTTCACGTACCCCCAGCTGAGAGCCACTGGTGTAGGATATAAATTATCTGAAGACTCGGAATAAAAACGGTTTAATCTCGAAATCACGTAGACGCTTAAAAATCTGCTAAAAACAAGAGGTCTTGCAGCAAAGGTATCTGGAAATTTACCATTAAATAGCTGTAAATCTAATCACCATTAAAACTACTTAAAAAGTGACCCTTTTAACGAACAAATCATTGTTCTCCACAAACTAAAATTGTACATTTTAAGTCTTAAATTGCATTAAATTCTAAGGGTATGTGAAATGCTGTAAGTTTACATCATTTAAGAGTTGGAAATTACTTTAAAATGACCTTTCCAACAGTTCCTTGAGGGTCTCCTTAATTATATGAATTGGGCAGCCGTTCTATTATATTAAATACATGTTAAATATAACTACAATATTAGTCTTTCTGAGCTTCACTGCTGGAATGCATTTCATTTTTGCTCACATTTTGGGCAGGAAGGATGACACAAATGCAATTTATTTTCCTTCCACAGTGAGCAATGGTGCCCTGGGGGAACCTCTTTGTCTTGTCCATCCATTTATTATCCATCTCTTAGTTACTAACTCATAAAAACAATTAATTCACTTAACCCCACAACCAGCTGTTCGTACCTAACAATTAAAAAGGTGTGATATTACATTTTTGAATAAAACATTAACAAGCACTGCTTTTAAACAGCGATGCTAGTTGGAAATAATTAGTTGGCACTAATTTGAATATTGTGATCAACGACCTTATAAGAAAGTGGTGCGACACATATGTCACTGACTGACAAATGTTGGAATTGAAAAAATCTCTACTTGTCAAATGAAGAGTAACACCATTTAACAGTATTGACTGTCATTCAATGGTCAAATCCCATCTTTCTGCATGTAATTATTTACGTTTATTTATCAGACACTTTTCTCCAAAGTAACTTCCAAGGAACTCTGTGTAGCGTTATGAGCCCACACACCTTATTCACCGTGGTGACTTACACTGCTAGATACACTACTTACACTGGGTCACTCATCCATACATCAGTGGAACACACACACTGTGGGGGAACGTGAACAGCATGTCTTTGGACTTCGGGAGGAAACCAAAGTAACAGTAGATATAAAATAAGCATGCTTATGAAAACATCTGTTCTACTAATACAAATATCAGAAAATAAAAAAAATCACCAGTATACACTACACAATTTCCTGAATAATGGTGGTACAGGAGCGAACATAAGTGAAACAAGAAAGTCGGATGCTGAAGTGGTACCTGATCAAGTGGTACCATGAGTCACCAAAGGAAGGTTGGTATGTGCACTGTGCCCATAACCGTGCACCAAAATTTTTCTCTACGTATTTTTGTACGACAAGAGAAGCAATTCCTGTTTAGTTTCGTTTTTTTTCCCGCACCTGTATTTGATGGTTTAGATTTGCAGCGATGTACATATTTTTGTGGCACAGTGGTCCAGCAGGTCTCACCAGTGCCTCACCTCTCAAATTCTAAAGACCTGTTTCAGGTAAGCCACCGTGTGTGTGTGTGTGTGTATATAAGATCGCCCTGTGATGGATCGGCATCCTGTTGAGGGTGTATCTCCTTACGCTTCCCACTGCTGGCTGCAGGCCATTTCAACCTTCTACCAAATAAGCACTTTCTGTATCGATGTATTTTCAGTGCAGATAATCAATATACATTTGTTTACAAATGTATACTAATTATCAGTCTTAAAGGAAGGTAGGTTTAGGCTAAGCGTAAAACAAATATGGAATCTCCTTCCCAGAACATGTCCAGCACAAGGGAACAGCTGGCTGAATCTGTGAGGGCTCCTGCAGCCAGTATGGGCAGATGACACCACACCCTTCCTCCACTGTGTGCTTGCATTTGTGAACCGCAGCAGATGGAGGATCGCAGGTGAGAGGAATACAGCCATGAGCACAGGTGTCAGCACACAGGTGTCCTCCATCTGCACCAACTGCACACCTATCCAGTACTGTGCCACCTGTGAATGTTCACTCAACTGTTGTCTTAAATTTTCTCATTAGACATTAACAGATTTTTTTTACTTAAGCTTTTATGAAACCAATCTGTAGGGCTCTTCCAGTAAAATTTTAGCAATCGCTCCATTCCAACCCCCCGCAGCCCTGTGAAATCACACAAACCGCCCTTCTCCCACACATTTGACACTGGCCTCGTGAATTTCCAGCACTCTCAAGGTCTGTTAGTCCTGAATTCTCCCCCGCCTCTTCTGGCCTTCAGCTTTGACGGGTGAGGACACCATCAGTAACTTCTGCAGAGAGCCCTTAGAGGCACGGCAGAATGGCTCGGCCAGCCTCGCATTAAAGCTAACATCCTCACGCTTAAACGATGTATGCAGCTCAGTCTTGGTTCCACAAGAGTAAATCAACACAAACGTCGACTTGTTTAGTGTATATTGGCACTTAATATTTTCCTATTTTTAAACGTCTTCCATGAGATTTGCTAGTAGAAACCTTGCTGATCAAAGGATGTGTGGCACTGCCATAGTTGCTGCCTGAGAGCCTTAAGTCAGAGTGCACATGTTGATCTCGTAGAGGCAGCAGGCTACTACTGGCCTCCCTTCTGTACGCAGAGGTACGAGCCAGAGAAGATTAAAGGATTCTGGTTGGATCAGTGCCGGCACACGTGAAGGACGTCTGGCATGAACAGCCACAAGGTCACTAGTTTCTTAGAAAACCAAATGGCAATGAGTCCTGCTCAAGCGTTTCAGTCATTCAAATTTGCCTAGAGCAAGTACAAAACCCTGAACACTTGAATTTGTTTTCCCACAAAGGCAGCAGGATCAGTAGAAGTGAGCAGTAAACATGTTAAGGCAGAGTGAAACTGCCCTGACAGCGGCAAAGCACAAAGCAGCTACCCTGGATTAGCCATTAGGCAAGACATCTTCCAGCACACATGGGAGTCAGGTGACAGACAAGGTCTCACTCAAACCACACGGAGGACACTCGCAGGCAGAGCCCAGTATCCCGCCTTCAGTGCCAACGACATTCATCCACATTAACACACCATTAAAACTGCCTTAAAGATGGGCTCTCCATTAGGTAGTGCCAACTCTGAAACACACACCAGGAGTGTTAGGGTCTCAGACAGACACAACCATGTGTTACCAGCTGCTCTTCTTCCTCTTTGGGTCTACGAGTTCAAAGAAAAAAAATCACAAACCTTTAAATACACTCATTCACTGCAGCAGTATCATTCTGTGTATCACTAAGTCACATGTCAGTTTTGCCACAAACAGAAGCCAATAAGGGCCATTATAGGAGTTGACTTTTATTACAGAATTGTATGTATATACACTTTATACACAATCCATTCATACAAAAAAAAAAAAAGAAGCTTAGTACCAGCTTCTCAAAATAAATACTGTAAACGTGTGGATGTCCTGCCTGTAGCACTGAGTATGTATCAAAAGTAGGTACAACCATGTGTGCTTTGTTTAAACGTCACACAGATAGAATTCTTTGTAACAGGTAAACTGTGTGTTGTGTGTGTGTGCCTCAGTCAAAACTTGTTACTGTATTAACAGGAAGCAAAGATAAATGGTGACAGAAGCTGACGCTGTGAAAATCACATCCCCCATGAGAGCCAATCAAGTGGCAGTGTGGAGTGTCGATCACTTTGATGGATGGTGTCACCTTACTCCGAACAATTAGATCCAGATGGCAGGTGTGCTGTGTACTAGCTGGCTGGTGATATCACAGATCCCGCTGACTGCACTAGCACATCAGCCTATTGCCTTGTCGGCTGCCGGGGTGCATGGTTGGAAGAGCCACGAACACTCGGCAAGTACACAAAGGTCCCCTGATCGTCTTCTTCCATCTGCACAGCTTTTTTCTAACAACAAGCTGTTCCCTTCTTCCCGTTAAGACTTTAAAAGAAGACTGACTGGGGTGTCAGATCTTCCTTGTCAAATCACCAGTATCAATAGTCTATGGGTGGCACCATCTCGGATTGGCTGACAGTGACCTGCGTGTCATTCCAAAGTCTACACCACAAGGTAGCAGGTCAGTTTTTGCCTCAGGTTTACACACTGCCCATCCCTCTTTCGGTCAGTACACATGAGTGGACAGGCAGGACAGAAACAAGAGGGAAGGAAAGGCGAGTGAGGTGAAAAGTAGGAGGATGGAGTGGAGAAGTAGGGCTTCTGTTTTTCTGATCCTTTGCCAGTCACCTCGTATTATTGCCCACATACAGTCCATTTTGTACATCAGCTGTGCCCCTTTCATGTCCAGACCCCTGCAGCCCCACCCCTTGGTCACCGACTGATATCACGGTTGCCCTCCCAAGTCTTGTTGCCTGACTGGTCTGCCCCGAGCCCCCCTTCTCGAAGAGGGAAGAAGAAGGGGTGGCGAAGGCAGCCAGCAAGTGTCAAGCGCTTGGAAGGCTCATACTCCAGCATGCCCTCAATCAGGTCAAACAGTTGGTGGTGCTCTTCAGCCTCCGACAGCACGTACCTCTGTAGGAGAGACACACATGGTGCAAGTCAGTACCTCAGGGGGTTTCTAAAACCTTTTTAAAACAGAAATTGAAGGAATCCTATGTGCCCCAATCTCTGTTCATTCCTCACCCGCAGCGGTTTGCAGTTCTCCCTCACATATCTTCCAGCGGAGGAGTTCTCGTCCCAGTCTAACCGGCCATGGTAGAAGTACTTCTGTTTCCTGAGGAAATCACAACAGTTTCAGTCAACACATACATAAAAAATAAGTGCAACCCTTTCAGGGAGAGAGGATGTCTTACAGCTGTGACAGTTATATGTGTCAGCTCAGTATCTGAAAGCGAAGCTGATGGGGAGGGGGGGACTACGCAAAGCAAGTCTAAATAGTTCTCGTATCACTCAGAGCATCGAGTCTGTATACAGAAAAACTGCATTTTATATGTTCCATCTCAAATGTACAAGACCATGCAAAGAACAGTGGGAGGGACGGGAACACTGATAATAAAGCATGCCACCATCAAAGGAGTGCAACAGTTAAGGGTAAAAGCTGGGGATGTGGGAAACTATGAGGCAGGGGAGAGTTCTCCAGGTCCAGCACTGATTGCAAGGAATCTCTGACCTGGTCCGGCGGATCATCCTGGATGGTATTGGTCCCTGTATCCGCTCCATCATGGCCAGGTGCTCCCTGTTGTCATGAGTCTGTTAAGGGAAACCATATGACGTGAGAGCTGATGCAGTACAGCTACGCCCACGGGAGAACATTTTCCCATAAGACGCTCCACGATCAAGGTCTGCACAAGGACAGGAGACGAGCGCACAGAATTGTGTGTTCTTGGGAGCACAGTGAAAACAACGTGACCTGAATGCAGCTGCTATTGTGGGGCAACCCAAGGCTACATGCTGCAGCCACACCTGGAAACCAGTTTTCTCCACCCTAACAACTCTTTTCCAGCACGACTCCCTCTCCAAAACAAATACAGACCGTGGAGACAAAATGGTTCCACGGTAAAATTCAAACGCGGCTCTCGAGGACTACAGTGATATCACAGCTGATGAAAGGCTACATGAGACTGAGAGAAAACCTTGTATCTGTCCTGACCTTTATAGTACCCCATGATACCCTGGCACTCCCATGGCGTTAAGATTTGAGAAAGCGTGTTGCTATTCCGGTCCCAAGCTCTCTGTCAGTGCTACCCTGCTGTCAGCTCAGGGTTTTGCTCTCTAGGGGCAGTGGAAGCCCCCAGCTGTCTCTCCCTGACGCTGCAGCCTTGACTGGGTTCAGTTACCGACTGCTCATCCTTCCACAAACACACACTCATCAACCCACCCACAAAACAAACTTCAGAGCTGCAGCATTTAAAACTGTTACAAAACCAATGCACGTAACATTGCAAGGTCACAGAACCTACCTGAAACAAAGTGAATCCCTGGTAGTACTCAAACAGAATACAACCAATGCTCCAGACATCACACGGCTGGCTCCAGCCCAGCTCTGGAAAAGGCAGGACATGAACATTGTTAGATTTTATTTAATTTTATATAGCGGGGGAGAACCCCAGCTTTCAATCTTGAATTTAAATTACTTCTGTTACAAAAGGTCCAGGCAGGCAGTTGTTCTCACCTAGTATGACCTCTGGGGCACGATAATGACGAGTAGACACAATGGTGCTGTGGTGCTCGTGATCAAAAGTGGCGCTACCGAAGTCCACCACGCGTACAGATGTGTTCTTCACTATCCGCTCATCACGCTTCTGAAAACACAAGACAAAGGCATACAGGAATCGTTACAATGAACCGGCGAGGAAACACCACGGCAGCAACATAACTCTTTGAACTTACTCATTTTGTGCAGTACAGTAAAGAATTTAACTGCTTAAAAAAAAAACTGAAGCTCTGAACTCTATCAATATGTCAACAGATATCTGTATTAAAACGGCTTGCCCACAAATTCTGAAGACGTACTGCTACAGACTGAAACAGGCTTCAGCTCAAGGAATGCCTTCCCAAGCTGTGACATGTAAGTGGAGGCTAGACCAGCCACTACTGCACTGCAATTTTTTTCTGCATCCTCCTCTTTTAACTCTGTGCTCACATCTTACCTTTTCAGCATTGTAAGTAATTGTGTAGTCTGAATTTACAAACAGGATGTTCTCTGGCTTCAGGTCAGTGTGTGTCAGCTTGTTATCATGGAGAACTGAAAGGACAATGAGAACATGATTACATTCTGATTCTGAAATAACAGTCCTGCCCTCTAGTGGTCAAACTCACTGTGTAAAACTTAACTGAATTTACATTTAAGAAGCGCAAAAGAACCCCAAGGAGGACCCCAAGCATGAGTGCTTTCTACAAGATGTGCTTGTAGAAAAGTGTGGCAAGTGGATAAATTACAGAACTAGATGTAAAAATGTATGAGCCTTTACACTCACACCGAACAAATGAGTATGAGAACCTGTTATAAAAACCTATATAGTTACATGATGGGGGTGCGGTGGCACAGTGGGTTGGACCGGGTCCTGCTCTCCAGTGGGTCTGGGGTTCGAGTCTCGCTTGGGATGCCTTGCGACGCACTGGCGTCCCGTCCTGGGTGTGTCCCCTCCCCCTACAGCCTTATGCCCTGTGTTGCCGGGTTAGGCTCCGGCTTCCCGCGACCCCGTATGGAACAAGCGGTTCAGACGGTGTGTGTGTGAGAGTTACATGATGTGAAAGAGTAAGAATGAGTCTATACTTTCACACCATGTGAATGAATAGAAACAAGTCTTACATTTACATTTATTCATTTAGCAGATGCTTTTCTCCAAAGCGATATACATCTCAGAGAACAATTTGTGGATTACATTAGGAGAAAGAGAGAGTTGCAGGCGTGATTCTTAAGTTAGTTTCTTTCCACTATATGCACCAATGTTCATCACACGAGTGGCCGCATAAAACTCAATAGATGATTCCAGATCACCTTCCGTTTATGTACATTACAGATGCAGCGGTTGTGTAAAGCCTTATCCGGGCATGATCATAAAGTTATGGTGCATGAACATTTACACCTTACATAAGCTTAAGAGATCATGGGCGAAGTGAGTCTGGAAGAGGTCTTACACTAACTGTATGAAGGAGTATGACAGTCTACACACATGTCGAGTACTGACAGAACACCAAACAAACAGGCCTGTGCGCACTCACACTTGACAGCATGGCAGATCTGGTAGCCCATGTGGCGGACCTGGCCAATGGAGTAGGGCACGTAGTTGTTGTCCTTGAGGAAGTCGAAGGTGCTGAGTGCCAGCAGTTCAAATGAGATGCACATGTGGCCATGATAGTCAAACCAGTCGTACATCTGCACACACAGACTGGGAAAGGATAAACCACAGTGAGCCACAGAGAGTTGCAAAACAGAGACGAAAGACAGACAGAACCGGAAAGAGGAAGGCAAAAGCAACATGACAGAAGGGAGAAACACAGAAAACAGAGCGATGTGACAAAGAGACGAGCAAATAGATGTTACACGTCCAGTAGCTGCACAACATTTGTTCTGTATATTGAATTACAGATCAAACAACAACAAAATAAGCTATATTAACATGCTTCTGTCAAAATTGTTTAGAAGTAACTATGACCCAGTACTCCATTTTACTGTAGGATACAAAGCATACACAGCCTCAGCCATCTTTTATTAAAGCGCAATCCAAAAAAATTCATATTTCTCTCCTGAAAAGGACTGAATTTAATGAACAAAAGATAAACTGGTTTATTAATACACTGAGAGGTCTACTGCATCACCTATTAGTGTGGGGGGGGAAAACAGCTAATTTAAAAAGTTCAAAGGACCTTGAGGAAATAAATTAAGTATAAACTTTCCCAAACTGAAGAATACAGAAACATTCTGTAACAAACCGATACAACTATTTTTATCCATATGAAACTACAGATTTGCAACGTACAATATTCATACTGATAAATATTAGTGGAAGTCAAATGAACTCGGCTTTCCACATCTGACGAGAATTCAGATTTTAGAACTCCGACGTGTGGCAGAGCAGTGTCTCACAAAATCTGGATCCTTGCACATTGCAGGGATGTACCACTTTCCCATGGAGCTACAACACTTACTGCTTGTTCTCTGGGTCCTTCTCGTTGATGCGTTCCAGCACATTGATCTCCAGCCGCGCTGCCTCTTTGTACTTCTCCACATTTTTGATGATTTTTAAGGCGACACGAGCTCCACCCCTGTTATAAAGGCACAGAAACACATACTTACAGCAAAACTGAAAAACAAATCTGACTGAATGACACCAGCATGCCAGCCACAGTCCTTCCAAAGGCGATTTGTCTTGTTTTATTTAATAAAGTTGAGGCCACTTTGGTTAAAAGCAAACATTCATACATGCATCTCTATGAGGACATACTGGCAACTTCTTCAACCACTTTTGTATCTATCCAGAAGTTGGTAATTATAGAACGGCACCTACCTATGATGGTCCACACACTGTACTACCCTCCCAAAGGTGCCCTCCCCCAATGTGTTGACAATCTCATCTGTGGGACAGAGACAGACAACAGAGACAAAGAGACAGAACAAATGCAAACAGTTAGAGGTGTAGAAAGGCAGAGGAACTCAGTGAGGACCACTTTCCCCATTCATAGGTGGGCCAACTACCTTTCCAAGAGCTTACAGGAGTAAAATACAACTGAAAAGCATTCCTTGGAAACGAAAGATTAACTGTTAGCGGTGTCATGTTACATAGTCCAACTATGACAGGATCTCAAACTAAACAAGAGTTACATGCACTGTCTTTCCTGAAGCTGCTGTGGTGTTTCAGTCCTGTTTTGGGGATGTCATCTTATCAAAATGACTAGCTAATTTTTCCACCTTCCACCAAACAAATACAGCTGAATCTCCTGAAAAACACAATAGAGCCTCTCCTGGAGAGTGGAACTGGGGCATACAGGGAAGAAGGAGTATGCGGGGTAAGGAAAAAGGGAAGGGTTCAGTTATAAAGCTCATCTCCCCTCCAAAGTCGTATATTTCAGGTGCAGGGGGTGACTGAGGACAGACAAAACACTACATGACCAAAGCCAGCGTTCACTTTTATCTACATTTTTCTCTAAGCAAACATACCTTCAGGGAGAAAATAGGACAGGATACCAGTAAAAATTAATTCACTGTAGCTTCTGGCCTACAACTGAATTAATCCAAAACCACATAAATTTAACACCGCAAATAAAAGAAAAAAAAAAAATTTGCTGCATTTTTAAAATTAACGTGGGTCTTATTTCAAGATGCTTTTAAAGACCACATAGGAATGTGTAGGGATTAAAGTGATAGAGGGAGGGAAAACCAGATGACCTTGAACTTTTCATTTTTATCTTTTGTTCTCAGTTGTTTTCATTCTGTATATAGAAAGCATACAAAAATCATAAAAAAAATCTGTACCATTGAAAATTAGCTAAAAATGTCTTCGCTTGAATATACACATATCTATAAAGAAAGGTCAATAGATGCATGTGTACTTCAATCCATCAGCTTTTCAAGAGGGGCAGATAGAGCGGACAGCATTCTAACATGATCCTTAGGCAATCGTCTTTCTTTGACTGCTCTATGGATATACTGAGATGGAGAAGGGTTACGAGAAGTAGTGGCAGTGAGTACATCTCTCTTGCAGGACGTCCCCACTCCGATAGATCAGGTGCCCTTCCTCGTCGTCCCTCACACTCAACGCCCGCGTCCGGCTGTTGCTCCTCTGTGGGCCGCCAGGGTTCGGGGACGACACAACCGGGGGGGGGAGGGGGGCCAGCCATTGCCACGGCGATGTGAAGGTGGCGTAACGGTCGCAGGTGGAGGTACAGGAAGAGGAGGAGGTGTTGTTGTTGTTGTTGTTGTAGGTAGAATGGGCGGCCATAAGGTGATTCGTATGACACCACGTGAGGAATATATAACGATAGGGATATAGTGCAAGGGAACAAGTCAAATATCACATTGTTTCTTACTCCTATCTGTCTCCTGTTTTTCTCCCTTTTTAATGTCCAATGACATTATCTAGAAACACATGTACTAAAATAACCAGAGCAATAAATGTAACATGTTTGCCCACTATTTGAAAAGTACTAAGTTGATCCAATCTGCAAACACATTCAAAAATAAAAATTACTTGAGGCAAAAAAATCAAATTCAAATGAAAGCAGAGACTCTTGAGGAGTATAAATAGTAGCAGCGGCACCCCGACCCACAATGTACCCCCCCCCCCCACCAACCTACACCCACACCCACACCCGCTTTGTGCCCCCACACAGATACAATAAGGTCACAGGTGTCAGAAAATGACACGCAACCAAGATGTGTCAAGAAGCAGGTCAGAGGATATTCAGAGTTAACTGTAGAGACTAGGTCACATAAAGGCCCAAAACACTCACAGCAACACAACGCAACTTTCGCAAGCCATTGCACATTTGCTCACCTCTGCCTCACTGGATTGACAGTACTATAAAATTATCTGCACAAGGTTGCCTTCTCCTCTCGTGTTTCTTCAGAGGTCTGCAACTAAAATTCCTCACCCCTACTTCAATGCAGAAGCAAGTATTGCGAAAAGACTGTGTGGTGCTCACCAAGAAGCTCTCAAACTGTTTACATCCACACAGTAGTGTTATTAATATCTGTGTCAAAGACCTGCAATGCTAAGAAGTTACTGGAGAGAGACCAGGTCATGTTTATGAAAAATGACTGACACAACCATACTGAAATAGAGTCCATGAATGCACAATATAGGCACTTCTAGGTTGGACCCAATACGGCAGTAGAAAACGCTCAAAAAAAAAAAAAAAAAAAAAAAAAAAAAAAAAAAAAAAAAAAAAAAAAAACCACACACACACACACACACGAGTCAAAGAAAGGCAGCAAGTACTCACAGACGGGCACAGGCAGAAACAGCTGATGCACGAGGCACACACAGAATACAATTCTATTTTGCCCATTGCAACTGGAAGAAGGATTAAAAGAGAGAGAGAAAGGGGTGACATGAAAGAAAGAAGCAGGAAAGAGGGGAAAAGTACAAAAAGAACAAGATGTTGGACTTTTTCTAAAGGAAAAAAGCAGGGATGAGGGAAAAAGGTAGAAAGCAAATAGACAGCAGGTAAACATTTATGAAAAGAGTGGAAAAAGCAACAAGGAGGAGAAATGAGAGCAGCAGCAGGGAAGGAGAGAAGAGGGAGCAATATGAGGGGTAAAGCAAGGAGGGTGAGAGCTGAGACTGATACTAATAATAAACCCCTGGTCATGACTCTCCTGGGAAAATCCTGAGCTGCGAATCAAAATTTTGAGAACGGACAAAACAGGATCCAATTTCTCTTCTTGCACTCCTTAAAAACCCCTTATGCCCTGCACCAAAATTTCCCCTCCGTATTAACAATCTCATACCTGCCTATGATGTTACCCAAAACACGGCCTTTTCTTTATTATACGTAACGCTTTTTACATTCTTCCAAAAATCTATACACAAATTGGTTATATAAATGCCTTAAAAACACATTAACATGTTGACATGAAAATTATAACCTGCACCTTGAAAATGTCAAAATGTCATTTTTGAAAATGGGTGAATTTGAATGAAAAACTGATACATTTATGAACTGCGTGCATCACTAATTACACAGTACTGTCAATACCAGTAAGACTTTGTGGCATCTTGGATTATATATTCTGAGCTGGCATAAAGAGCTCAAAGTTCACTAGATGAATGGATTCATAGCAAAACAATGAAGCCCTTAAAAATGAAGAAGGACTAGAGGTCGAAGTTCAGTGACAAAAAAAAAAAAAAAAAAAACATGAAACTATCCACTACATCCACATCCATCCAGGCATATTCTTGGCTCTTTATTTTAATTGGATTAACTAAACAAACACTACAATGCCTGTGTTTTGTGCAAAATTAGAAATACTCCTGGATTGTCAAGGGAGAAAATGTCATTTCCTCCATAGCCAATTTTTAAAAAAAAAAAAAAAAAAAAACGTATCAATAAAAAGGGCACGTTACATATGTATGCACATATATTTAAAACATTATGTAAAAGTTTTTCCTACTTACCAAGTCCAAGAGCTGTGGAAAAGAGTGTTACAGAAGGAGATTTAAGGAAAGGGAAGGGATAGGAAGGAAGAGACAGGAGATATAGAACAAGTAAAGTGGGAGTGGGGTAGAACGACATATCTGGGTCAGAACTCACCGATGAGGATCCGCTATAGGACCTGGTTCTACGCCTCCTTCGTTTGTGCTTACGCCTGCTGCCCTTCCGCCCATACGACTCCTCCCGCTCCCTGTTGCGCTCCCTTTCTCTGTCTCGTCTGAAGTCGTAGGGGCGGGGGGTGAAGTCGGCGTGAGTGTAGTAGCCTTCAGCAGCTGCCCGCTCCCTCTCCCGTTCCCTCTCTCTGTCGCGCTCCCTCTCACGGCTGTAGTCCAGTCGCCGGTAGCCCTCGCAATAGCGTCGGTCATATGGCCTCCGGTCTGAAGAACGATTGTCATAGCTTGGGGCAAATGAGAATACCGGGTGAAGATTTTCAGTCAGGCTCCATCCAATGCAAGGAACTTCTGATAAGTCATATTTACATGTACATGTATTCACTGAGCAGACATTTCTCTCCAAAGAAAAAGATGTTTACACCTTGTGTTTTTTGACTGGTGAAATCATAATTATGCTTATTGGATCAATGTACAGAGAGCCAGATATTATGCTTTTTTCTTTTTTCAAACTTAGGCAAACTTGCAAGAGAAACGGTCAGCAACCTCTGCCACATGGCCTCAAAATCTTCATGGTAAAACCTCTTTACCAAAAATGGCCTCCTACGATTAATTCTGTTTGGATAAGTGCATTTTTTTTTTAATCACTGTTGACCGTTTTAGAAGTCTATACTTCAGTTTCTTTATACAACAGCTGAAGTGTATGAAGCAGTGGGTGAAAGACACACGCAGAGCAAATGTACAAACCTCCTGGAGCGCAAGTAGCTGTCCTCGCGCCTGTGTACCCCGCCTCTACGCTCCCGTTCTCTGTCGCTGCTGGAGGAGATAGAGGGGGTTCGTCGGCGCCGATGCTTACGACCTCGGTACCGATCCTGGTGGCTGCCTCTACTGGCCCGCTCCGAGGATGGGTACCGCCTAGTATGAGGCATCTGAGGTGGAAGACCAGGGCAACAAAGTAAACTTATGTGCAATTTTTTTCAAGGTTAGATACAGATGGTGAAAACATGATCAAATTATACAAGAAAAACTGCAGGAAAACATGTACATAACAGATGGGAGATACAGAAATAAATACACGCTACTCAGAAAGTTATATGCAAGAGCAGAGGCAAATGAGGAACAGAACTACACCATGGAGAGTAATATACTTTAAGTGAGGACCATCTGTCAAAAGCACATGTGGAAAAATTAAAAACTGCATTTAATTAAATAAGTGATATTACAGACAGACAGGTCACACGACCATCAATTTATGCAAGCGCAGATGCATGTCGAGATTCCTGAGAAAGCGTGAGACGGTGGGGGGAGCCGTAGGTAGGTGACCACGAACACCCCCCACATACACACCGAGGACCACGGTTAAGGATTAGAAATGAGCACAAGCTGGCAACGTGGAGATGGGCTGCGCTCAAGCGTCTCCGTGTCGCAGACGTGCCCACGGCACGGCCGTTGACGCTGCTGTTCTGCGGAACAATAACTGCGTGGCGTATTAAATACGAGGCACTGGAGGAGGAGAGCGGGCCCTACGCTCCTGTGCTCCCGTTTCCACTCACCCACACCATCAACTTGATCAAGCGGCGAACGAGGGCACGCGAACGAGCTCTTCGTCACGGCTGCCAAAGAACGGAAGCTCGCTGGCACCAAATCAAATACGTATTTCATCTTTCGCACAAAGACTTATCAAATGGTTTAGGCCCTATACACACAGAATCCCAGTCCCTAGGGCCCCTCGGGCACATAGTTTCACCCAACAGTGTGAGCAAGTTCCATCATCAGAGCTCATCATGGAATGGAAAGCATACCGGAAGAGAACACGGACATTTAATCAAGTCTAACTGAATATTCACAGTGTGACAACGATGGTGCCGAGATGCAGGAAGAAGAGTAGAACACACCACGGTAGTCCGTGTCGTTCTGTATCACTGACCGCGCCGCTGGGCCGGACAGCTGCGTCTGGCTCTGCTACACTCACTAACAACAAGAACAACTTCTTGAACAACAATAACAACACTTGTAATAAGCGAGAGAGGTGGCAGACTCTCTTCCTCCGGCCTGTTGCAGAGGGACTACCGACTCGAGACTCGAGTCTACGAGACGTGCTCCTCATCCTCCCCCCAGTTGTGGCCGTCGGTCGGCAGGCCAGGGCTGTGCAGCCGTGTGTCGCTCCATCATCATCATGATCATGTGGACGCCGACAGAGGCGATCGACACAAGTATTCGCGACACTTGAATACTTCTGGCACCCAGGCAGCTGTACACTGGCCTAGTACTGGGCCTGGCTGGGGGCTCCGCCGCCGCCGCAGGCGCACACATTCCCCGGCTGCTCCTCAGGCGCTCGCTGCCACCGCGCTGCTACGGGGGGTGTGTGTAACTGTAACAGGGACAATTCAGCCAGGCAAGCGGACACTTTGACTTCGGAGGGTCTGTGCGCGCTGCGACTCAAGGGACTCGACACCTCGACGGTAAACAATGACAAGAGGAAAATCGCGAAGCTAAGGAGCCGAGGAGGATTAGACTAGTCGACTTCGTTCCGCCGCCGCCGGTCGCGAACGGCCGGGCGACTTACTCTGACTAACTCACTCAGTGACTCTGCCTGCCGCCTAAGTCTAAGAGATTATCGACGCCGACGGCCGGGTGAAGCTAACCTTCATTACCTTCATAATTAGCCGCCTTTTGAGAGCTACGTCGACACAGCCGAGCGCCACCTGCATGCCTGCACGGCTTGTTTGAGAGGCCCTCTCCGCGTATTTCCAGTCCGCCATTTTACAGCGCAGCGAGCCGAGCGGCGCTGCGCAGTAACAGTGCATCGGCCGCCATCTTACTATCCGTCGCGCGCCGAGAGCGCCGCCGCAGCGGTGAGGGGCCGCGCTGCGTGCTCGCTGAGAGAGGACATGGGAGCACTCCGCTCGGGCTCGCCGTTTCCCCCGCCGGTCCACCGTCCACATTATCAGGCTCGCTCTCTCTATAAGAACGCAAAGCATGAGAATTGACTTCAATTTACCGTTTTAGCAGCGAGGCCGGTCCGTTTATCCCAAAGGAAATCCGTGCTGACGTCTCTCTCTCGGTCCCCGCGTTAGAATACGTTCCCCCCAGAAAGCTTCACCACCTCGCTCGCGCGTTCACACGTTCACGTTGTGCTCTCGCTGACGTGCGCGCTCCCGAGCTAAAACGACCTCGCTCATATTACGAGCCGGTGTTAGAGTACGCTGGGTACGGCGGGCGGGGTGTTACGTTGAAAACGGAGTGTACCGTCTCTGAGGAGTCGTTATTGCTTCTCGTAATAAAACGTTATAAAATGTTGCACCAATAAACCTTACGATACACAAGTAACAGTATGGTAATAATTGACAAATTGACAAAAAACTGCACAAATATTATGTAGTTTCTGAATAAGGAGAAGTAGAGCATTGTGGTGCAATGTAAGATTTATTTGTAAAATGAACAGAAAGAATATTGTATGTCCTTTAATATACTGTATCTCATAAAAAAGACATGATGAATAACCTGCACACATGTATAACAACCTTTACACAATAAACATGACATTTATTTACTGTTACAGAATGAGGGCCTACACTCAGTGCCAAGTTCAAGTTGTTTGTTGGGGGGGATGAAAAGTCTGCATCTGAAATCAGCCATTTCTCTTTGGGCTGTTCCTCAAACTGGTCTTTTCCATGGAAATGTTGGAATTGGAAACTGGAAAATCACAATTTTTAACTCTCAGACTTATATCGGACTTCACTATAAACCATTCTGTCCGTATGATTGTCAGCCTTTCTTTTTATGCGTTTCCTCTTGTCCTTGGGTCCTTTAAAGTCCAGATGAGCGTACGTCACGCCTGTGGTCACGTCCCCCTAGAAGAAGATGTGCACATATGGACTGATCAACGATGCCAGCAGATTAATGAAGAGAAACTGTTTCCGCAGTAAAGGAAAAGCGCCGAGTGAATCATGTATATTCATACGTGAAATACGAACGCACCTGACTTTCAGGTAAAGGCGAAACGCCAGCTGCCCGAGGTGGTGAACCTGAAAATGAAAAAGAAACAATTCCTGAAAGATGTGCCTCTGTGCCTTTTTTTATTTTTATTTTTTAATTTCTCATGTTTATTTCTGTTGTGTAGTCATGTGCTTTTCACAAATTACTTTGCTCTCTGTTCCTTGACACACATAAGCAGTCACTCATGCAGAAATGTAAATTCCATTTTTCAAAGTGTTCACACAGTTGAACATTACTCGCCCCCAAAGGGGAGTGCCTGGTGGGCATGAGACACATGCTGTACCTCTTAGTCGATGATGTCGGTAATAACAAAGGATGCTCAGAAGACAAACGCACAGAATGCACACCACTATGACAGTGTAGAGCACAACTCCGTTCCACCCTGAAACATATAACAGAACTGCATGAGTACAAGCAATTGGAATACAAACAGACGTAACTTCCAGTGTGTAAAATATTGTGTAACACAACACCTGTGTAAACGTGTATTTTTCTTTCCAAACTTTATTAAACATTAATAAAGTGTTTAAAAAAACACCGAATACACAACAAAAGCAAATCACTGTCACGAAAACAAAATTCCAGCAATAAATGTAATACGCCAAGAAAACCCTGTGTAATAGTTTAAGCCCCAAAAGAATCTAACCAGTCATCTGTTGTGATGGGATTTTTCTGATGAAGTTTTATGTGTAAAATGCATTAAACAGTAAATTATGGGAGGTCTATAAATAGGGGAGATGTAAGGGGAAAATCTCTCATTTTACCCTCAAGTTAAATTTTAAGCAATTTAAATTGTTTATCATTCCACCTGTGCAAATTAACCCTCAGTGGCATGCCACAATTTTAATTTTAAGGAAATGAAATGTTAAGAAATGTAAGTTTTTGAGGAAACTTATCCTTTAAACAAAAATATAATTGTTCGAAATGATGTGTTGGGCAAAAGTGTACGTGCTTGATTTGTGTCAAAACACTGAAATTTTAATACACAGTTTTGTTGGCCTTACGTTTAGGCAGCTGGACTCAGTTTTGTTCAGTAGCAGTCTAATGACAGCCCTTCAAACTAACCTTGTTCTTCTTTCCTCCACTGAAATGAAGAACTTCTGTGAAAGTGATTTTTGCCAACCTGGACCTCACACCACCATTCCTCCAACTCATCCCTGTCCAGATCCTCCAACAATTGTAACTGACTTATAACACAATATCTGTATGAAAATGACATAAATGTATTTGGATTATTACAAAAAACAGTTGGAAAGAAATAAAAAAGTCTTAAAAAATGTAAATTTTTTCTATTGTTGTCATCTGACATGCAAATTTTGGGTATATATTCATGGATAGTCTTTTTTTATTTCACTTAATTAAATCAAGCACGGTTTTACTCTTGTACATTTATTCATTTTCCCCCTTTTTCTCTAAAGCAACTCACTGTGATACCCTACCCTCAATTATTTACCCATTTATGCACCCAGGTAATTTTCACTGGGGCAATTTAGGGTAAGTACCTTGCTCTAGGGTATTATAGCATATGCATTCCAACATTTGACAAAATAATCTGAAAAATCAGATTGGATTGCCTTGACTAGTTAAAAAGAGCTATAAAAACAGATATTTTGCATACATACAGCCCTCTATGTACCCTTTTCCGTGTTAAAAAATATATCACCTGCATATTTGTTAAACAAGGAAGTGTTTGGGATTGAGTGTTTGCAGCATAGATATTATTAGGGCCACACAGAACTCAAATGCAGCAGAAAACAACACTCATTCTTGCAACTGACAGGCTATGCAACTTTTCTTTCAGCTTTTTTTAACAAATCACACACACACACACATTTTCAGAACCACTTGTCCCATACAGGGTCACGGGGAACCGGAGCCTACCCGGCAACACAGGGCGTAAGGCCGGAGGGGGAGGGGACACACCCAGGACGGGACGCCAGTCCGTCGCAAGGCACCCCAAGCAAGATTCGAACCCCAGACCCACCGGAGAGGAGGACTGTGGTCCAACCCACTGCACCACCGCACCCCCTCTTTAATGAATCAGTACTGCTTAATTAGGTATTCAATTTTTTCGCTTCAAATCATTTTTAAAAGTCAGAAAACAGTATCAATGTTTGATTGCATTTAACAAGACAGAGTTTCAAATAAAGCACTTTAGCATCCTTGTGGTTATACAGAGCAGAACAAAATAGAAAAACAAACACAGTCTGATTAAGGCGATCTTGTGAACACATATCAAACACAAATGCAAAGATGCACTATGCAGTAGTGTCCTTTTAGTGCAGGGGTGTTAACAGTAAATCCAAAAAATGGGCTATTTTGTCTATTGGTTTTTGTTACACATCCTTTATTCAAAACTTCCTACTTATTTTTGACATTAAAAAATGTACAGTACTGTCCAAGAATTAACTATCAAGTTGCTTTTTTAGGATTTAACTATATTATTGCTATATAGGTAGAAACACCTGTCAATACAATAAAGGTATAGAAGTAATTGTTCAAGTCAAGTAGAAGGTTATGCAGAAAAGTTGCAGTCTAAGACCTCAGTACCAGAGGAACTGAATGGAAATCATAATGGAGACTCAGCTGAAAAACATGTTTTCTGTAATGAACAGTGTATAAAGATTGTAAGTCATAAATTGTGTGCCAATGCACAATTTTTCAGCATTTGCAAGTCTTTTCAAAAACACATCTAAAATGCATTCCATAATATTAGAATAACTTCTGAACGGTTAAAAATTATCGAGCCTACCAGTGATATAATATTTACGGCATATAATTATCTTTTATTTAAATTTAATGCTTTCTGAGCTACAAAGTAAAAAATTGTAATGTCTGAGAAATGTAACACCATGATAAATGATTAAACAGAAGGCTCAGTTTGAAGGCAATATTATTTTGCAACTACTGTTATTATTACTTTGGATTTTTTTGTCTCATATTCCAGAGACCAATATTTCATGCCCCATCACTCTACATTAAATGTCACTTCTGATCATACATAGTGTCTCCCTCAAAATTCAGACAAGGATGAGAACTATTACCCACAAATCATGTCAAGTTGTGACACCAGTGTAATTATTTCATATGATTAGTAATTTCTTTAAAGCTTCAGTTATGATTGGTTTTTGGTCAGTATGGTGAAGGTTAATGTAATGGAATACATTTTTTTTTATGCACGGTTTTAAGACAATTTTTTATTCTAAATTAATAGTTTACATTCTGTACACTGTACCCTTACTCACTCGTCCCGGGATAATTTTGTTGACCAGGTCTGGTTAGTGGGGTTCCTCCTTCGATCAAAAGATGACTTCCAGGTCACAGGGATCCAAGGTGCATTCAGGCCAGTTACAACACATAGCAGCTCTGCTGGACCTTCACCTTCAGAGTTTCCATCCACTGTCAAATTCCCAGTCTGGTCATCCCACCATTGGGTCAGAATCATAATTTCACTCCTGTTTGTCCATACATCTATCCAGGAAAACACAACGTCAGTCAGCATAATTTCAACATCTCTGCAATACACTACTTTTATTTTTTTTACACACATTGTCTGAAACCACTTGTCCCAAGCAGGGTTATGGCGAACCAGAGCCTAACCCAGCAACACAGGGCACAAGGCTGAAGGGGGAGGGGACACACCCAGGACGGGACACCAGTCCGTCGCAAGGCACCCCAAGCGGGACTCGAACCCCAGACCCACTGTAAATACAAATCTATTTCTTTATTTTTCTCTATCCAGCATAGTTAATTAATTCATCAATTTTCCAATTCTGCAGACTGCCTGCTAGCCACGGCCAAGTCCACAAATAACAGAACCGATCCGTTTTCCATCAATTTTTACATTATTTTCCATTTTTTTGAAAATGGCGTTTGTAAAACAGGTTTTCTACTCACCTCCGACATATAGAATGACTCCTTTATCATAGAAGGCGAGATAGCTAGCACTGTGCTCTGCACAGTAATAACGACCAGAATCTTCTGGTTCAACGCTTAGGATGTTTAACAAAAAAGTGCTACTGTTGTGTGTTGTGCGGCTAAACCTAGACTTTTTGTTTCCATCTCCAAGATCAACAATCTCCATCGATCCATTGGGTCTGATGTGAAGCCATTGCAGGAGCTGTTCATAACACGCTAGGCTTCCGGGACAGAAGCAGCTCAGGGAAACGTTGTCGCCCGGGGAGGAAAACACAACTGGGATATTTGATAGAGAACAGTCTGAGGGAAATAAAATATCAGGAGAGAACAGTATTTGATCAGAATTCATAAGCTACAGAAAAAAAAAAAAAAACATTCAGTAGTACGTTTAAAACATTAAGGTTATTCATAACAGATTTAATAAAGGCAATAATAAGAAACAAGCTTCGCACTGATCTTTTCTGTAATGCATAAGTGCGTTAAACAAAGGTAAACAAAGTTTGAATAGCTTGTTATAATTCTGAATAGACCACACAACTTGTCCCGCCTCTCACCTTAATTATTTCAAAGTATTCGGTGAAAATTCTGAGAACAGAACAATTTTATGCGCCTTTTTCGCAAGGCCTTTCGGCAGAAGAGAGACTCACCGATGGTTATAACACAAATAGAAATACAGAGAATCCTGAACATGTTACACAGCTGCCGGTTCAGATCACCTGCTGTGTTTGTACAGGTTGCCTCCAAGTGAAAAATGGTGCAGGTCTTCACCAGATGAGACACATTTCGTGCTCTATGTGTGTTAGGGGGCTGTTCCAACTGCAGTGGAAAAACAGCTACGAGCTGTACCCTTCGAAACTGAACTAACACATCCGTTTCACGTTCTCTGAGCAACCGCACCTAACTGACCTCGAACACAAAAGAGCTGTTTGCCCCATGACAATTTCCAGCTACCCAAAATCAACGTCTATGTGGTTTTTGAGACGCTGTCTTTGTGAAAACAATATATCAAATTCAACCACAAGCGACCTGTTGTTTACACATACACATATTGTTGATGTAAATATGAAAGTCCTGTAGATATGCAGTGGGCTGGAGGTCTTTTTCAGGTGCGACAAGTTATCAAAACTGAATTATTTTCAATTACTTAGTGTATGTTCGTTGCTTCTGAAGCATTCTATAACATTTAAATGTTATTTCAACAGAACTGTCACGACCCATGAGGACAATATAGCAAGTGAGCATAGGAGCACCATTCAGTCCCACTAATTCAAACCCGTGCACTTGTTCAAAATGTAGTAATCAGACATGCAGAAAAGGAGCAGACAACTGAGGCAAGGTTCCAGATTCTTAATCAACTTTCCATTGCATTCCCTTGCAAATCTTAGTTACTCACTTCTTTCCAAGTCTTGCTCTATAGGTATTTCGCAGTACAATTGCACAGTACATTTGTGAAGACACTCTGCAAGTGGGGTCGCCATACTTTACATCCAGAAGTTACAAGAACGAAAAAAGGCTACTTTATAAAGGAGCATTATATGATATTTTATTATGTTACATTGTAACATATTACAATATATTTGTGCGCATGCATATATTTCATTTGCACTTTCAGTGAAATGAATAGCATCCAACTGTAACCCTTCTTATCACACTTACAAATTTCACAGCTCTGATTTTTTACTGTTTAATTTGTCATATATCAGTTTTCATAAGCCAATAAAAAATAATAGCATATCAAAGCATAACATAAATGTTGCAAACGGAATTATTATCAAGTAGCCCCGCTTCTTTCAGTAATAGATTGAAATATCTCCGGCAGTTGCTACAACTAGTAGTCTTTCACGAGAAAGTCTTTACTAAGTTTACACAATCAGACAAGCACTTTTCACCCATTACAAAACTTGCTCAGGTGTGGTCAGGACTTTTGCAAAGTGTTAATGGATTGCTAAATCGAAGATCTTGCTATGAATGTTCTGTGTGATAAAGGTCAGTACTCTGGTTGCGCTACCTCTGGACATATTTTTCCTTGTTTAAACCAAGTTCAGCACTGCACTTGCAGTGAGCTTTTGGTCGTTGTCTTCCCGAAACACAAACGTCCTTTCCAATTCAGTTTTTTTGCTGTAGGGCAGCAGGTTTTTAACTGTCAGTAATGTGCATCATTCTTCTTCCCATCAGTTCTAACAAGACTGCCAGTCCCTTCCACTGAAAAACATCCCCATAGCATAACACTTCCACCTCCATAAATACTAGTAGACTGATGTTACCTTCCTGGTGTTCAGTGTTTGATATGTACCATTTATGCTACTTTGCTTTCTGCCACGTCTCCGCAGTGTATTCTAGATGAATTTTTGCTCTCTTTTTAGCCAGTGCTCCTTCTTTACTCACCCAGTGTGAAGATCTTTTTGCAGAATGCCTTAACATTAACTTCTATTACAGCCACAGTTTTTTTTTCATTAAAATATTACATTTGGCCAGCATTTGCTGTAATTCCACTTTTGCTATTACTACTTGTTTGTAATTCTCCTTTTGTACAATGAATTGTGCTGAGCACCAAGGGATTTTCACTAACTTTACAATTAGTCTTATATGCTTCCCTTTATTTGTGCATCTCTATAGTAATATTTCTGGCTTTGGAATGATGTTTATATTAATTTTGAATCTTTTTCTGGAATGTCTCATCCATGCTGTAGTACCTCAGAGAGAGGTATTTTTGTGCTATTTCCAAAGGAACTAACAAGACATGATCCATTTATTTCTCATACCAGTGAATTTAATAAAAATGAACTTTTGGCTTAATATAGTGAAACAGTGTGTTATTACAATTAGCAGTAAGGGTTTTCAAATTTGGCAATTTCTGTTTCTTGTTTTCAAAAAAAGTGGTCAAAATAAAATTTGCATACAGTTATTTTATATTCCAGTGACCATACTCTTATATACAGTATACATCGCATTCATCTAACCTTCTTCATGGAAGTAGCGTAAAATTAATACAATGTAATATTTATCAGACATCTTTTCATGCAAGGTGACTTACAATGCCATGCACGCTCTAGTACACTCAAGCAATTACTCATCTATACATTTGAACAGCATGTTCACATACTAGCAGCAGTTTATTCATCACTTGATGCACATGTCTTTAGACTGTGGGAGAAAATTCTTGTGAACACGAGGAGAACATCCAAACTGCACAAAGACGGAGCAGGGATCTAATACATATCCTCTTCCCCTCTCTAGGTGCTGCTGTGTACTATGTTTCACTGTAACTCAAGCTATGCAAGCTGGGCATGCAAGCTTGTTTCTCTAGCAAATCATTTGTACTAGACTATTCTGAGACTGTATTCCGTTTCATCTGTATTATAAATTTGATTTGTAAATTTAAATCTGAAACGTGCATTTACTTTTTACAAGATTCTTAAATTCCAAGATGTCCTTCTATAATACACTAATTATATATTCGATTCCTGAACTAGAGACATTTGTAACTTTTCTTTTAGCTCTGACAAGACGGAAGACACATGGTAAAACAATACAAAAGATTTTTTTGTTTCACAAGCTGACGAAAACAAAATACATAAACAATTATTTATTTATTTATTACAATTACATTATAAACAATTGTAGACATGGTGTGGCTTATAATTTAAAGCAAAAATCAATTAATTAAATAAGTACAAATCTTAAAAACCGACAAAACACTAAATATGATTAATCAGATTATTCTTTATATGAAGTACAGTTCTACTAAAATACATTCACAACTGATTTAATTTTCAATACAAATTTTTAGTAGCTGCTTCGTGTACCAGCATCTCCAGCTACAACACCGTGTTCTGCAGCTCCTTGAGATCCAGAGCCAGAGAACTTAAAACTCACTGAATATCTTTATATGACAATCATTCATTACAGAACATAAAATGGTTCTTAAAAACAGAAAACTGAGACATAAATGCTTCAGAAGAGATCAAGTTCATGTCTACGTTTCCTTCAGTTGCAGCATCTCATGAGGAATCTGTAGGAGAAAGGACAGAAGCACAACTGCTGTTATGTCACAATGTCATCGGTATTAATCCTGGTAAGTACAGAAAAGCAAAGTTCTTGACTATATGACAAGAACAAATTTACAAATACACAGGTTAAAAAATTGCTGAAAGGTTTGTGAAAGGTAGTAGGGTTATTGATTCTCTTACCAATAATGTGTGTGCTCAATTTCTCCAGCAGACCTGCACCGCACTAATTATGGTTGCTAGAATCAGCACTGAACACAGAGGAAACAGGTACAGCAGCCAGGAAAAGACATCATCTGAAACAACATTCAGTCTTTACAGGAAGGTGACCGAAACTGATGGACAGATTCATTCATTTTGTGACACAGTATTTGCATTTTCACCATTTTCTTGAAAACAGAACAACCACTTTAAAATTTTAGTTAAGGTACAGCGAAAGTGTGCCGCTGATGGAAGTGTTGCGGTAAGTACATTAGGTATATGTAATATTTAATGTAGAATACGGAAACATTTTTAAACAGTCTTGACAGAACAGGACTTATAATACGAAGAAATATGACTATACTGAAAACATGGCTTTAGAACAGGCCTAGCATTAGATTTATATAATAAGTAATCGAATAATTATATAAATACTAGAAAATTAAGAGAGGTGAATGTTAGAAAGTACGTAAAAAGAACTAATTATATATCCTTACCTTTCTGCCGGATTATTATACTTCTTCTGATCGTGGGCGTGTTTTTTTGATTTACACATGTTACAGTA
Organism: Scleropages formosus; assembly: GCF_900964775.1. Lineage (NCBI taxonomy): Eukaryota > Metazoa > Chordata > Actinopteri > Osteoglossiformes > Osteoglossidae > Scleropages > Scleropages formosus. The sequence goes on along the minus strand of NC_041823.1, from coordinate 18,210,000 downwards.
AGAGGCCCGCTATTCGAGGAAACAGAGAGGATGGATATTCTGGTAAATACACCACTGTAATCTATGGCTTCTCCCGTTTTGATTTCTGCTCCAGAAATGCCCTCTGTTTCCCACTCGGGGCCTGTCCGGTCCGGCCCTTGTCCTCTCAGTTCGCAGAGAATATCTGTCCTGTTGTCTGACTTTTGACTCACAAACACACGGAGAGTTGGTTTTTCCTTGCGATCTGAGGCAATGAGACAAATTGGAAAGCGAAATTTTTAATTAGTCAACTTCAATAGGCAACAATTTACAACATTTTCACTGACAGCAAACGAGACATTCTGAACTGAACACTTAAATCATTTTGTGCAACTTTACGGTACATGACTAAATATCAGATGTTAAATATGAAGAGCAATGAAATTATTTCTGTAGCTGTCCAGTATAAAACTAGATCAGAGGTTCGTGTTCTCAGATTTTTTCAGTCGGTTGGGCCAGAAGACGCATTTTTATTGCACATTTTTTAAATTCCAGGGATGTGATATGAGATGTTCCTTTACGTGTCAGTTAATTTTTAAAGACATTTTAAAGATACTAAAAATGCTATGTTAAAAGTAACCTATGGGACAATCACATGTCATGTCATGTTACTCAGGTTCAATCTAAGACCATTATGTCTTTTGTAATTATCTAAGAACCATTCATAGTCACATTTCACAAATCACGATTTCTGTTATTCTTCCCATTCTTTAATGTTTCAATTTCATTGTTTTTGATGTTTGATTTTACTATGAACTTTACTACTACGCCATTCACATCTGGAATACGCAAATCATTGTTTTCATAGTTTTGGTCGTTCACTTTATTAGGAACGTAAATGGAGATGTGACTCGCAGATAGATCACACACATCACTGCTGTTGGTCTGTTTTGGGTTTTCCTGTTTGTTAGAAGAATATGTCATACCAAGGCTGTCTTTCAAACCAACTACACGGAGTGTGTGTTTGTGTCGTGCTCTGTTTTCATCTAGGATGAGTTCCTTTCAGCCCAGATTTACAGTGCATTTGACAGATTTTTTGCCACGAATTCCGACAATTTCTCCAAACAGCCCAACACTCATGAAGTTGGTTTTCAATGAAAGGGTGCGCACAGGAATACCAAGGAGAAGGGTCACGTATGGACGTGTCCCCCCACGTCCCACGTGTCCCCACCATTGTGTCACTGTACCGGTCGGATCCTCCAAGTACTGTCACTACTCGTTTTGGCCCCCCACAATGCCTGGCGAGATGTTTCTGTTACTTACCTGTTATGGACAGAACTGCCATGGTCCCAGGTGAGAATCTCATGCTGTTGAGCACCACTGGGAAGTATTGGCCAGAATCTTCTGCTGTCACATTGTAGATTGTCAGACTGACATTGGGGGAGTTCTGGGGCAGTGTTCCTCTGTACCGGCCGTACTGGGAGCTATAAGAGCTGAAGTACATTTTGTGCTCCATCCCTCCATCCGGCTTCACACGGTACCAGCTAACACTCAAGAAAGACCTGTAAATCGCTCTGAAATTACTGTAGATGGTCACATTGTCCCCAGGGCTTCCGAAAGTGACCGGGAAGGGGATTGACAGCCCTTTGGAAACACCTGCGAATCACATACAGACACACATAAAAACACACCAAGAGGTTTCGATTAAAAACAATAACAATATTTACAAATCGTAACCATAAGCATCAAAATGATCATTTTAATTAATAAATAAAATCAATTATCATCAGCAGCAGCAGAAAAAAAACTATGTTCTAATCAGTATGAACTGAGGTTGACCACTTACGAGCGTTTAGAACGACGATGATGGACCAAGCGAGCCAAAACAAAACCATATTTAGAAAAATACTATTTGGCAGTTACGTAAATACATTAAGATTTTGTGCTCAGCAATTCGCAGCTCATAAAGATTTAAAATACTTAATTTATACTTAAAGAAAAGTATGAAACGCTCTGGCACTGATTATTTTTGCTGCATGCATAAGGCTGCGATAAAAACCCACGTCTTTTATTTCGTCCTCTATGCCTAGTTTTGCACTTAGCTCAGAACTGCGGTAAAAAAAGGAGGTAAAGACGCCGGTCCCGCCTCTGGAACACGACGCTCCTCCCACTCGCCCGACGCGGGCGCGAGGCGGACAGCGCGCGCGGGCAGCGCGTGAAACGCCCTTCTGCACGAGACGGAAAAGTACCTTAGACGCGCGGATGCAGAACCGCGGGTGCGAGAGAGTTTTCCGTTTCCATGGTTGCGGTTGAAGGGGTTCGATGTGGTTCGAGTACAGCGGTCGGTCGGTGTACGTTTCCTTTTTTAGCCAGAGTGCAGACGCGGCCGGGTCGAGTCGAGATGAGTGTTTACAGATACCTGTGGTTTCCAAAGTCCGCGGGCGATACATACGTATATGATCATGTCATGTACAGTTTGAAGGTCTTGTTGAAATATATACAGTCACTCTCTTTTATGTTATTATTATATTACTTGTAAGTGTTCATTATAAATACAGTAGAAGTGCATTAAAAGAAGCAAATCATACATCCATGTTATTATTATTATTATTATTATTATTATTATTATAGAAGAGTGCCGGGTTTCTCCACGTATGAACACGTTAGACAGAGCAGCGAGGCCGCGGTTCATTCTAGATTTCAAGGGCCCACAAGTGTGAACCGTTTAATTCTGTATTATTGCAGCGATTTCCATCAAGCGAACCCCGACAGCAAGTTAGTGACGCCCTGAAATCAGTTTTTCAAAATTGGATGCCTTCACGAATTTACTTTATTAATTTTAGTATTATTGCATTTTATTGAAAATGGGGGGTTTTGGGCGCGTGATGTTCTTCCGGGGGCCCATAACTCCTCTCTACGCCCCTAAGTGCAGCGGTAAGAGACGACAAGTGAGCGAAGAGAACAGGCGGACAGATGAGACGCGCAGGTGGCGAAGGGAGCGTCGAGGAGACGGGAGACACCACGCACGCACGCACGCACGCACGCGCGCGCGCGCACTATCTCCGAAGGAAAACGGCAACGTTTAACAGCAGCGCAAGAGCTGAGACGGCAATACTAGCAAAGGTAATGATTCCAGACTGGAGGAAACTCCTGAAGTCGGCAGCCGTCTTTTTGGGAAAATGGTTATTTTATTAACCCACTGCTGCTAGTTAAACTTCAGCTCAGTTTATTTTATGGAGCGCTTGAACACAGGCATAAACGCACCAATGAAGAGAATTTGAGAACATGATGAGCGGCTACAAGTGAGAATTTGAGGTCAAAGTAACGGTTTTACATTCGCGCTGGATGAGCATGGCGACAATCGAGAAGTTTTACTGTGAATGTTCTGTTTAAACCTCCCTTTTCCGCAAGAAAAAAAAAAAGCGAAATGAGGAAACACGTATCTATTCATCTCTTTTACGGAGCCTTGCTTTAGCCTACACGTGTGATGAATATCGCGCATATTCGTATTGTCTGCGCGTTATGGGTTAAAGCACGTAATTTGCCGGGTTTCCGAAAGGTTGTTGCAATCAAATGATTTGAGTAAAAAGTCTAACGTCGACTTAAAGCGCGCGCTGAAAAGTTTGTCGCGTGAGTGTCAGTGCGTCCGGACTCCGTGCGCTCGGACGCACTGATTTCTCACTCGCTCATTCGCCCACTTTCATTAAGCGCTTGTCCTTGTCAGGGTCCCGGCGATCTGAAGACTATATGTCTACAGGACAGGGTCCGAGTTTAGGGGGGGGGGGGGGGGGGGGGGGGGGACACTGGACAGGACGGGACGCCGCTCCATCACCCGGTGATTCACCGGGTTGATTTCTGTAGGGTATTTAGAGAGGGCTTTTGCTCCGTGTATTTTGGAGACTGTCTCGAATCCCAGTTAAATGCATTGCAGTTTAATCACACACTCTTGTCTTGTCCTAAATAAAACAGCATCGGCTGTGGCGTGAAAAAGTGAACGTTTCACTGGTGAAAATTATGTTGTACGATCTAATTAAGAAACGCGAGAAAAGACAAAACTGCGCTCGCTCCTCACCGGCGGTGGAGCGAAAGTAAAATTTGATTTGTTTTGATGCGATGTTGATTTGCGGCAAATCTGGATTTGCGCCATAAAACTAGATTTCAGTCTTTTTTCCCCGGAATTTTCTCACGCTGTTTATACATGCGCATGCCTTTTTAGAGTTTGAGAAAAAAAATACCCGGCGGTAGGGTTCGATAAATCCGCTGATTTTATTTACATCAAGGTGTCGGAAACGGTAAAACCAGAGTAGAGAAGTGGCATCAAAATCCACAGCATACGTACGAACGCTGTTAATTTCTTTTAACCAACGTTTTTAGCCAAAGTACAATATTTGATTAATATACAGTAAGATATACTTTATTATTTCAGGGTAAATACTTCGATGAAGGGTGCAGCATCAATAACGGGGATAAGGCTGGAACTGGGCTGTAATAAACTTACAGTTCACGTGCCCTGTGGCGGTAATAAAATTAGGTTTTCACTATATTTTGCAGTATGGTACAAAGTACGTCGCTTTGGAGAAAAGTGTCTGCGAAATGAATACATTTAAATGTAAATGTAAAATTCAGGGCGTCCTCAGTCGTCATTGTACCCCGATCTTCCATCTAGCAGACTCTAGTGTTGAGCAGAAGCCTTGAGGATATGGAACAAAGTTATGTATGTTTATTATGTATATGTTTGAAAGGGATTTTTTTTTTTTGGGAGTTCCAATTTTGATGATGATTTTGTGGAATTTCAAACTGGGTTTTAATAATGTCCTCTGGACTATGTTTAATCATGTTTAATGAATTTCATAAACTTTACTCTTTGCCCTTTCATAATTTCTATTTTCCCGCATCCTCTCTTCACCACCAGCTTGAAGCCTTGGAGGGGTTTTACCTCATCATCGCCTGCTGGGGACCAGCCTCCAAGGCTCTGAAGCACCTTCAAGACCCCTTATAATATATTTCATATATTGCACAAAAATGTTGAATTCAAATAGCTTTTTTTTAGACCACAAGGGAGCCGCGTGACCCAGCAGCGTGTGGGGTCCCCTCCCTCCTCTTTCATGCTACCTCCAGCTTGTAGCTCCCACTCCCTTCCCACACCTCATCACAAACTGTTTCTCATCTAGCCACTTAACACCGCTAGCGAATGATGCATGAGAAAATTTCCGCATTTAATATTTCAAATATGGCAAAATAGCAAAGTTACTGCAGTGAACATATCCATGTACTCCGACGAGCTCTGTTAAATACAGTATTGCACGGGCCGCCGTGATATTGTAGCTGCACACATTTATTCCAAGAATGTGTCTTTGTACAGTTGATGTAGTCGTTGTTAGCGTCTTTAACACACACTGTCCTGGATGAATGCAACCAGATTTAAGTGTTAGGGTTGTGTCATATGACAGCAAAGGGTCGCTCTTGCACTGATACTCGATACTCTATACTCGTATTTTGCTGCTGTATACTGTATATATACTGTATATATTCGTTCCTGTGTGCGGTTTTACTTTCAGAACATTTCTCCTGTAAAGTTGCCCTTCCTCAGCTCAAAGGAGACTTGGTTACCTTCACGGAGGATTTTAAATATCATAATTGCAATTTGTAACCGATAAGGTGAGTCTGGGGGGGGTTGCAGTGGGTTGAACCGGGTCCTGCTCTCCGGTGGGTCTGGGGTTCGAGTCCTGCTTAGGGTGCCTTGCGATGGACTGGGGTCCCGTCCTGGGTGTGTCCCCTCCCCCTCCGGCTTTATGTCCTGTGTTGCCGGGTTAGGCTCCGGCTCCCCGCGACCCTGTATGGGACAAGTGGTTTCAGATGGTGTGTGTTTGTGTGTGTGTGGGCGTTGACTCTGAATTTGCGATTGCTTCTGTAACATAAGGAAACATTGTTATATGGTGCTGACTTAACCATTCCTCTCGGACCCTTTTTCTCAAATCAGGCTCAGGAACTAGAGGAACTGTCCCTTTTCGACATTTGCGAGAACCTTTAATTCTGATGTTAAACGGAGATGAAAGCGCGTTTAGTGTTAAACCCATCTGCTTTCAGCATCATCTATTCCATATAAATCAATGTAAATCGGAAGAACCACAGATGGGTAAGTCATTGTTGGCAATAGGGGAGAATAATAATTTCAAATTAAGTCAAATTATACATAACTAGGGGATTTGTCATTTTTCGTCTAAACAGTTACAATTTAACATGTCATTTGCTCATTAAAGTAGATCGCGTGTGACGTTTTAAAATTAAGAATATAAAAAGACCATATATACTGTATGTATTTTAAGTATTTTCATTAATTTATGCACGGGTGTGTATAGGCTGTGCAGTAATCTACGATAGAAAGGTGTAAAGAATAATGTAAAATAATGTAATGTGTTGCCTGAGGTGATGATAATGAACTGTCCTAGATTGTTATTGAACACACACGTTCCGATATCTTTGTTTTGTGTTTGTTTGGTTATTATAACCATAAACCGTTATACAAAAAACAACCAAACACCTCAGATATATAACTGTCGGTGTTCTTCCGAGAGAAAGACAGCAGGATCTGTATTAGTCGGCAGTTTTGCGCGCAGTACTGGAGGACGCCAGACAGCATGATTTAGGTCAAGTAGGAAATATGATGCACGAGCTTATAATAACATAATGCCAACTCCATGCTTATGCAGCAAAATATCACTATGCATCCCTGTGCAAACATCGTGTGCCCGGAGTGTGCAAATGATATAAGAGAGTAGAGCGCCCCCAGGAGGAAGTGCAGGAGTGCTGCAGCCAGCAGCAATGCCGAGTGGAGGAGCTGGAAGACACACTCCTCAAGATCATGAGCGCTGTTCTGCACCCAGGGGATGTCGCGCGGTATGGCTCTTCCTCCGTAGAGCCTCGAGAGATGGTCTTGCATGGCCTGAAGCAGACAGGTGGCGGGGGGCCGAAGCGCGAGGTAGAGATGGTGCGCGGACCGCAGAAAGAGGGATGCGGACCCGGCTGTGCAGTGGAGAGAGATGCTCAGGTGCTCCACGGCCTGGGCTGACGGAGAGAACCGAGTGTGCGTGTCATGTACAGAGTCCAGAGTGCCATCTTGAGCAACCTGTATGAAATACTTGAAACGCACACCACTCCCAGCCGTGCTGGGTGGCTGATTGCGTTTTTCTCACGATGGCAGTTTGCGTCCCGGACAACATTGTGCACTTGTTGGAGTTGCTGGTAGCAGAGTAGTTGGAACTACTGCCTTTGGACCCAAAGTTTGCAACTTATATTCCCCGTATTCAACTTCAGCTGTAGTGTCCTTGGTCCTTGTAATGACCGGTATCTGCCCCTCTTTCTTCGGCCCACTCGAACCCCGAGCTCAGCACGCTACAGTGTGTTTACTTTAACACCTGAACACCTGGGTGGCCCCATTCCTCAAAGCTGCCTGATGATGGAAGTTTGAGGAATGGGGCCACCTAGTTTATTCAGGTGTTAAAGTTTCAAAGTAAACACATTGTAGCGCGCTGAGTTCAGGGTTTGAATGGGCTGAAGATGGAGGTGCAGACATCGGTCATTAGGGAAGTGTATTGGAACACCGGCACACAGCAATAGGTATAGGCGGAACCCTTTTCCTCAACCACCTGTACCCTCTTTATATATTATTTCCGGATCAGAATGGATTACCAGAACACTAAACATGTCTGGTACCACAAACTGTCCAGCTCGACAGGTAAAATTTTTCCATTCATCATTTCCGCCCTTTAAAATCTTTATTCAATAAATAAGTAGATTCTAAAAACTGTTATGCCAATACTAAAATACACACACACACATTTTCTGAAACCGTATGTCCCATGCGGGGTTGCGGGGAGCCCGGAGCCTAACCCAGCAAAACAGGGCATGAGACTGCAGGGGGAGGGGAGACACCCAGGACGGAACGCCAGTCCACCGCAAGGCACCTCAAGCAGAACTCAAACCCTAGACCCACCAGAGAGCAGGACCTGGTCAAGCCCACTGCGCCACCACACCAACGCACCCCCCTACTAAAATACCAAGAATAAAAGTGAATTAAATCCATCAAACCAACTAAAACACTGCATGACCTGCACCTTAAGCCAGCCTGCTAGACACCTCTCAGGCTTTCCTTCTTCCCCCTCGCACCGGGCAACAGACACTCGGCCCCTTATATTCCCCGTGATCCCCCACAGCGCTTGAACAACTAATTCACATTTCACCCGCAATTCTCAACTATTTACATTAAACCCATTTTCCCACTCGGACATGCCACTCCCAGTAAGCCGTTACAACATGTTACACACCTCTGGTAGTTCTCCAGGTATTAGGCAAATACACATTTGTCACAGCACAAGTGAACACCTGCGGTCTTAAACAGGTGTAAAATGTATCTTTCATTCTATGGACTTTGTAGGACTCAGCTGGAATGAAGTGTGAAGAATGAAGTCTTAGGAAGTGGATCATCAGGACTACAAATTAATACCGATGTTCAGTATGTACACTAGACCGATAGATAGATAGATAGATAGATAGATAGATAGATATGTGACTCCCACCCCGCTCTTACCATCCGCTATTATTAAGATTATCCCAGCAATTCCTAAAAGACCCAACATTCTGATCTTCTGTTGATACCGAGTGTCCACCCATCACACGTTCATGCCCCTTACGAAGCAGTTCCTAGTTTCCCAGTTTCCCAGTTTCCCAGAAACGAAAGCGAAATAAAGAGCCTGTTCGCACAACACACTGACTGAAGGAAAGTGCTGTGGTGCCGCGGCTTTAACACTACACTGCACTAATACCACTTGAGAGTTTTGGAAGCCGCCCGAAAAAGCGTGTACTTTGCGAAAGCCCACAAGAACAACAAGTAACAAAGGACAATGTGGACAATGGGAGGAAACATCACAGTTTATCCAGCTCTCTTAATGAACTGCTGAGCTTCACTCGAGCTCGCGCGTCACATACATTCTCGCGCTCAGCGGGAGCGCTATGTGGGAGTGACATCATCCCCGCTGTATCCACTCAACGCGCAGGAAGCCCTTGGAGGCTTCGTTTGATTGGACCCTTTGTTTCCATGGTGTTCTTGGCCCTGATTGGGTATCAATGCCGCCTCGCGACGGAGGAGGGTGTTATTAATTCCCAATATTGCCGCTGAGTTAATTTAGAGTAACTTAACCTTCGACGAGATTTTGAGGAGGAATTCAACGTATTTTCCCCAAGATTCTTCTCTAAATTTGTAAAACGTTCTTAATATTAATTTTAAAAATCAACACTTTTGTATTTATGAGGTGTATTTTCGTTACTTTTTATAAGTACTTTTTTTCGGCTTTCGTATTTGAAACCACTGACTGACAAGGCAAAAAAGATTGGAACAAATCACTTATCAATTGCAGACAGGAAAAAAATATGTTTTATTATCCCAATGTTTTACAACGACACACTGGCCGTTTCTCTATTATATGGTAAGTTTGTATTTTAATTTAAGCCAAATTTTTTTCAATAATTTTGTTCTGGACATAAATATAGTCCATATTGAAAAATGATGGATTTGGGATCGTGCAGGCTGAAGTTACAGCCGTTAACTTTTTCGCGCAATTTGCTTTTCGCACCACATGCTGAGGAGAAATGACACTGTAACAGCAATAGTGGACAGACGGATGGACACGCACACGTCACGTGCCTCGCAGCACTACGAACACGTGGCACCTCTACTAGGGGCTAAACGTGCTCTTTGTTGTTCGAGCGTGATAGTAATCCGTGTGTGGGGAGTTTGAGGACTGGGGCCGTTAGCGAGACACTCGTTCACGCTTTTCTCAAAGTGACTTACAGTATCGAGGTTACAATTATTCACCTGTTTAATAACAGGGTAAGTTTCTTGCTCAAGGGTATAGCCAGAGGTGAGACTTGAACCTGTGAGTCTAAAGGCAGGAGCTCCCACCACTACCGACTGTCACAAGTGCACCCATCCTGATCACATACTGTGACTCACTTTGCCGATCAGTTTGCAACCCTTGGCCCACAATGTATGATTCCCTACCGGTCCTTGTGAGTGTGTTTTCTGCCATATACCGGGAGTGATATTACTTTCAGATTTTCTGTATTGCCTTGGCTGTGCAGGTTGGCTGCGACGAAGGGGATCAAAATACCACGCAGAGATTATCTCAGTGTGAACATCCACCGAACATGGTAACACAGCTCTCCGTGTGTGTGTGCGTCCAGAGTGTTTTGCAGCGCTGCTCAGCTCTTTAAGTGAACGGTTTTTTTTTAAACCAAGAGGTGACAAACCATTACAGAAATTGTTTGCATTCATTCATTCATTCATTCATTCATTCTTGTGTATTGACAGTAACGACATCATGGATTATGTGCTGGTGCGAGCTCCGCCCATACAGCCGGGATTGCCCCGCCCTCGTTTTTCCCTGTACCTCTCAGCCCAGTTGCAGTATGGGGTCATCCTTGTGTACCACCGCCAGTGCGCCATCCTCCTGGGTAAGGGACGCAGCACGGACTGAACTGCCAGAAAAGTGCATGCTGGGTCGTTGTTCACGCATCCTTTGCACACCAGGGGACCGGAGGAGGATCACATTCACACCGATCTCGGACAGGGACAGGCTGGGATGAGCTGCCCTCCTTCACTGGTTCTTCTTCATTTGTGATCGGAGGCCAGGAGGGGTCTGGTTTCATCCTAGGTTCTGCAGGAGGTTCTGAAAAGTACAGCCACACATGTCAAACCGCTGTCTCCTTTACCACGGAGCGCCGTTGTAGCACAATGCGGCCAACTGATGCCTCACAACATTGGTGACATTACTGTGGTACTGAGAGATGGAGAGAAGGAATACCGTACTGTCAATGCATTCTCGGCACTGGTCCCCACATGCTGGGCCCACACAGACGAGCAACACTGCACTGTACTAGACATCATGGGGCTACGGCGTGGTCAGCATGGGGGCGCTCACTTTTCTGCAATGCCTTCATCTGCAGAAGAGATTCAGCACACCATCGACCGACTGCTTCGCTTCAAGAGGAAGGCGAGGATTGACCTGGAGGAGCCCGACAGGTGAGTGCAGGAGCTGCAGGAGACGGTGCTCTTTTTGCCGCACTGCCAGTGTAACGGTTGGGCAATTGTACAACTTCGGCAATAACCACAACTTAACCATAACCTCATTTGAGTTAGAGCTACCGAAATGGCTTCGCTCTCGGGAGGTAATCTTCTGGCCTCCTCCTTGCTGCTTCTCCCTATGAAGGGTGACAGGATACCACATGTGAAATGACTGGCATGCTGTGGTGTGTGCTCCACCAGGATGGCTCTGATCCTTCCAGATGTCTTGGCAACCCTTGAGGAGTCAGAGAGGGCACAAGACCCATTTTTTGGGATGATGGGCCCTGGGTATGAGCTGCCAAGTCCAAGCACGCTGGTACAGGTATTAACATACAAGTCAGTTCTGAATTATAACGCAACACATGCGCCGAGTTGTGTCTTAGTATACCATCTTAACACTGTGAGTCACTTTGGAAAAACACATCAGCTAAACAATGGTTAATAACCATAATTTCATTAGTGCTGTTATGGGCGGCTATGTCTTTCGCTCATTTGTCCACAGCAGTGGCAGTTAGAGAAGGAGCCCTTCCCAGAACCACCTGTGCCTGTCCTTCCAGCTCCTGAGAATGGTAAGGATTAAAATCAAAGCGTCACATTTATAGGTATAGGTCTCCTGCTTTTCCAACTCTGACTCTTGGAGAGTGTGGACTGCTTACGGTTATCGTGCGCAGGCATCACTGCATCGCCTGAGTCCATCACAATCACGGAAGCGGCTGCCGTCCCTGAAGCTGAGGTAGTGCCATCATCTTACGTTTGTGTAACAGATTCATATGTTACTCCTGGCACATGGTCTGTGCGTTCCCTGCCTTCCCTACAGTTTGAGGGGGTGGAGTTGCCGCAAGTCACACCCACGGAGATGGACATAATAGAGATGTTGATGGAGCAGCAGGATGAGTTTCCCGGAGGTAAGAGGGAGGGTCTGTGGCGGAGATCTAGGGAACGGTGAAAATGCAGAGCATTCTCAACCCATTCTACCTGTCAAATGGGTAACTGCATTTTCAAGTTTGCCAGATTGCGAGAACCCGAATTCCATGGGTGTAGAATCGAGGTGGACGTTTGCACCACTTCGTATTTGACGTTCATTCTTTCAGAGTAGTGCAGTGGTCTATCACGTGTGTCCCCTGCGCTTTGGACGTGAGGACTAATCCCCCCTTGACACTGAGGGAAGTGAGATGTGGCTTGAGAGTTTAAGCTGGAAGTGTGCAACTGTTCTGATTGGAAGGGTTCCGGAGATCTAACGTTCAAGTGGCACTCTGCCAGAGTGAAGGGTGACAGCGGTTCTTCAAGCGATGGAAAACTTTCAAGGCTTTTGAACTTTCACGTGTGTCTCAGAGGAGGAAGAACGGGAGCTGGTACGGGAAATGGAAACAGAAGTAACAAGGGAAGAGCCAGCCCCCGTGGTCTCCGCAGAGCGGTGAGTTTCCGTGATGAAGAAGGTCTTTTGTTGATGAACCAGAGCAGGAACACCAGGGATCCAAACGCTAGTCTTGCACTTCTGCATAAATATATTGCAGATGTTCCTGAGACCTGTAACTTTATGTTAGCCGTGAGATGAATCTCAAGCCAGAACATTGTTAACCATGTTCCGGTGAAGTTCCTCAGGAGAACGTTGTTACAGAAGGAGGGAGTAGCATGTCTCTCTGGAACAGGCTCAGAGTTACTGCTGCGGAGGACGAGGAAACCATGTGGCTGCTGGACGAAGAGACGGGGTTGCCCGTGGAGGTACCGGTTGCAGTCCCCGTGGAGAAGACTCCCACGCGCGTCACCTTGCCCCCTTCTCCACCCGAACGAGAGGCCGAGGAGCCGAGAGACGTAAGGAGGGAAAGGGAAAGGGTGGGGGAGATGGAGAGGGTGCTTCCCAGGTGACTCCAGGAGGGTTGGCGGTGGTGTTGCCGCGCATGAGCTCTATGCCTCTGTCATGTCAGGAAAGGCGGTATAGTGACCCAGTTCTGTGACGCAAGTGAAGAGTGCAACCTCGGTAATTCCTTCCCCGTATCCTACGCTCTCCTCTTCCCGGAAGATCCAAGTGGCTCCGAGGAGGCGGAGACGGCAGCTGCTGTTCATCGATGAGCAAACGCAGATCTCCCAGGAGGCCCTGCGGGAGCAGATAGAGAACCCTCAGATGGAGACCAAACCACTGGTACACGTCGGACATGCTGCAACCTCAGGATGATCACTCTGTGGCATGCCGTCCTCTGTCTCCTGACCGCAGCCTGCAGTTTACACTGACATCCGTGCCGCGATGGCGACGGAAACAACAACCGTCGGTTTTCTCACAGAACGAACAGAATATTCGCCTCGTATTGCAGTTCACTTATTGAGCGAAGTTCTGCATTGTGGCGCTGCCTTCGGACCCCAGTGCTTAACCTCTTTGGCTTTCCCTACGTCTGTATGTGCCGTAGGAGCTGGCGAAACCTCCTTCTCGCTTGAGGGTCCCTCCGGCCACCCTCCTCAGCAACCCCTGCACACGTGAGTGGCTCTGATGAAATGCTAACATCCAGTGGAAGCTGTACCTTCTTTGGCCTCGCTGTCACGAGGGACGACATAGAGACACCCCATCAGACTGAAGAAAAGGACTCTGTCTTTGCTCAGTCCTTCTCAGAGCTCCAAAACCTGGCCGAACGCGTGCTTTCTGGGCTGTTTAACCTGCTTGCTTCCATTTATGCTGATTTTGGCATCTCTCTCCCCACGCAGCTCTCCACCCTGACATCCTGTCTCTGTGGCAACAGGCCGCAGCGGTCGGCCTCAGAGGACGAGCAGAGGAGCCGGAAGTTGAGCTGGAGATGGAAAGAGAAGAACCGAGCCCCAAAGAGGTGAGAACACGCCACGTGTATTTCTGCCGGTGTCTGTGTGTTTCCCTCGGTGTCGACGCCCCCGCTTGTCCCTGCTCGGCCTTGCTTGGCCCGTACCCGAGGGCGTCTCGGAAACACACTCAGGAGCTGCACAGGGCCAGGTGACACTGAAACAGAAAGATGACTCTCTCTGTGTCTCCAGATACCCAGAGAGCTGGCAGAGCCTGCGCTGGTGCCGGGTGAGGTGTCAGGTGAGGGCCGCGTGAGTGACAGTTACGCTTCTGTGCCCCCGTGCTGCTCCACAATAGATCGGGGAGTTCGTTTCTCTCGCCATGGCAACGCACACTGCTGCCAGTGTGCCTTCATGGAGAGCTAAGAGAAAGGTGCAACCACAGCCAGTGCAGGCGCCGAGTCGAAGCCTTGCGATTGTTAGTCTGCTTTACGATCTTTGCTGGTTCGCCTGTTTTTCTTGCTGTGCCAACGTGAAGGTGAAATGCTGAAATGGTCGCTATTGTTCCAGTTCCCTCCGAGCTGTTTCTGGAGGTGTCCGACAGGGACGTTTCGCACTTGGTCCCCCCTGAGAGTCGAGGGTGAGAGAGCAGAGAAGCACAGAGAATACAAGAGGGGACTGGGAGACGAGCAGGAAGTAGACCTAAATACAGGCAGATGGACGAGGTCAGAGAGGGATCTGAAGTGTCAGGACAGGAAGGGGAACCAAAAGACATGAGGGGCAAGGAGAGGGAGTATGGAGAGACACAGAGCTTTTGAGGGACAGCTTGGAACCGCTTTGGGCTGGAGGCCAGAGCTACTATGATGGGGCCTGGCGGTTGAGGCATCTCTGACCCCTTGTTGTTCCCTTTGCGCAGGTCTCCTATAGCTGAACTCCCCCCCTTGGTGAGCATTGTGGAGGAGGCAGCTGCCCTGCCAGCCAGAGAGTTGGCCGAGAAAGCAGTGGATGCGGAGATCCTGCTGGAGTAAGGGTCGCTTTCTCACTCTTCTCCATCCTTGGCCGCTTGTGCGCGTGTGTCCCGCCCCATGCTCTTACCCTCAGTGGCTGAGCTTCCTCTGGCTTCCTGACTTCCCTTCAGGCAGCTACAGGAGCCCCTGGAGCAGCAAGGGGAAGCAACCTTTGACTCGCTACTGCCCCCTACAGCTGACCGATATACTGTGGCCTTGTCATTCTTCTTGCTACTGGGTGAGAGAGAGAGAGAGAGAGAGAGAGAGAGAGAGAGAGATTGCACACCTTGAGCGTGTAGGCTGTGTGTACTGTGATGACCATATTAACAGTTTGCTATCTGGGAGTTCTTAGTGCATCATGCCATAACATCCTTATGCATTTTGTTCAAAAGAACTGCTGTCTGCAAGGAAACTGAGAGCCCGCCAGGAAGAGCCTTACAGCACCATTACCATCTCGCCGGGAGAGCTGTACGGGTGACAGACGGGCCGAAACACCAGTGCAGGGACGCCGTGGAAAGATGTTCAGATGTTCTCTGGAACTGCGGTCGATGTTTTTCATTATGAATGTTCAGCGAGGATTAGTAAGCAGGCTGGATTTTTTTTTTACTTGCTGTATGCCAGTTTCCTACAACCAACACTTTCTGCGTAACCATGACTACAGAGGCCCCGCTACTGGCGGTGTTTTTGCACGGCAGTACCGATGAAATGTTTCTCGACATAGTTTTTTGTTCAGTTCTTAAGCTGCTGTAGTGCGCCGTATTAATTCTTCTGGGGTATGTTCAGGTTACCTTGATGAGCTCTGCACTTCATGATGGTGATAAAGAATAAGCGACACAATAGCTGCATGAGCCCATCCACTGAATGCTGTCAGCTTTGCTTTACAGTCACAGTTAGCCAACAGTGACATTTGGAGTTTGCGAATGGTTATTAATAAGCTTGTGAGCTTGGTGTCCCGCAGCTCCTGGAGCGAGTTTTATTCGATATTATAACTCATATGTCTTGGACTACTAGTGCTAAATATACTGTACCTCTGCAACATTTTGCTACTGAACTCGTTCGTCTTGTGTAATTTCTGTTTTGTAGTTGAATACAAATAAAAAAACAGAATTTTTACTGGAAACGCAGCCCTGATGTGAATCCCCACATTGTCACAGCTCTCATCTTTTTCCTGTTAGTGGTAACTGATGAAATTATTCCGTGACTTGCGCGCACGTTCCAAAGCACCTTACATGTTCCGAGAGAAACTCCATTCGCAAGACGGGTCAAGGCTATTTTGCGAGTGTGGAAGTGCCAGGCGGTGAAGTGGGCCCTTGCGTGGTTTGCATCGCACGCAAGGAGCAGACGTGGTTCACCAGTTCTGCCTTCCGTGTGGGACGGGGAGCTGCAAACGCCACACCCCCCGAGCTGAGCTCGAACCCACACCCACCTATCAGCTCATGAGTTGTGACACTTTTAGACACTTAAACAATTAGACTATTATTTCTTAGAGGAAAAAATGTTCATGCATGAAAAGACACACACACAACTAATTAAAGTAGCAGTGCAGGGTGCAATTCTTTCAATAGGTTTACAGAAGAGTGATGATCTCAACGATCTGCATTATATACGTGCATCTCGACGGAAATATATTTGCAAACGCCAGCTCCGTGACACGTCACGATTGCGCTTGCCGTGCTTCCGTTGCCTAATCTCCTGCTCATCACGCAACCGGAAGGAGTCAGTACCAGCATGCTGTCAGAGGGGCAGAATTTAGCCCGTCGAGGTAAACCCCCGGACTGAGACACACGGCAAGAGGACGGGAAAAAGCTGCAGTTTGCCGAGTGAATGAGGCTCATGGTGTCTGCACTGTGGAAAGAAACCCGTTTGGACTCGCAGTCCAGGTAGAGCCCCGTCTTCCTAGGTTTGACGCTCGGATTCACAGCTGTTTCGGTGCCGTTGTCAGTGAAAGCGTAGCCTTTGTCATGTTTCAGAAACAGCTGCTTTTCCTCTTTAACCTTTATTTGATCCGTCTCGCCTCCCTTAACGCCTACGCCCCAGTCTAACTTCTTCCTGACATCCACCTCCGGGTAGTGCTGGCCCGTACCGAAGGTCTCCTCGCTCACGGCCGTGCCCCTGTAGTCGGCTGCAGGTTCCTTGGTCTTGAACAAATAGCCGCTTTGCCTGTCGAGCTGCCGGACGCCGGAGCCGTCCGCACACGGTTTCAGGTAGGGGTCGTCATTCGGCTTCGGAGTGAGGCGCTCAGGACCTGAGGGCAAAATGGACTCCGAACATCAGAGTTGGTGAACTCGAATTCTGTCAGTCCAAACCAGCAAAAGTAGTTCTAATCCCACCTGATCTTATGATCCTCAGCATCTCCTTCCACATGAAGTACAGCAGCTGAGTCTCATAAGCACCCAGGGAGAAGGAGTCAGTGGCAACCCAAAGGTCTTTCGCTCGCGACTCATACCTGTAAAGACAGAATCTTTCATTTGAGGTCTTTTCTCCAAAGCAACTTACAATGTTAAACTATGTACAGTTATTTACTCATTTATACAGCTGGGTAATTTTACTGGAGCACTTCAGGGGAGGTACCTTGCTCAAGGGTACTACAGCTGGGATTAAAACCTGCAAACCTCAGGTCGAAAGGCAGCAGCGATAAACCACTACGCTATCAGCTGTCCCGTCTTAAGAGACTAAACCTGAGAACGAAGTGGCTTCTAGACCCCAGGACACAATCGCAGCTCAGATTCTCAGGTTATGCAGCAGCAGAACACTACGGGGGTTCTTCGCGCTTCAGAATTGTAGATACCCACAGTGGTGGTGTGCCACTTTGCCACCACACTCTGAAATGAGAGAAATAATCCATAAAGATGTCATAAGAGCGATGCATCATTTTAAATGTTAGTCTATATGGGAGAAGTTTGATAATAATCAAAGTTTTATTGCTTTAGTTGCATAACTCACAACTGTTTTTTTCTGTTCCCATCGTCTGTTTCCTTGAGTTCCAACATGAAAAGGTGCCCTTCTTCACTCCACCACTGTACAGATAACATTTTTCAAAACCAGGCAGACACACACATTCACACACACACGGTGGGACAACCCTTACAGAAAATAGTTTTTTTTTTTGTACTTGTGCATGTAGTAGATTTTTCAGGCAGAAACGAATGACAAATACAGCTTGTCCAACCAACTGCAAACTATATTCTGAGCTTAATAATGAAATAATACAATGAAACCAAAAGCGCTCAAGATGATTTTCTTTTTTTTTTTTTACAAATTCAGGAATGTATTCTCACGTTCCTGAGAAATTCACTTAAATCACACAGGACACGATAATTAGGAGCAGATTCGCTTCTGATGAAAACCGAAATTCCGCTCGAACCTATAAATAAAAGTGAACGATGATGACGGAATCTATACCTAAATGACTCGGGAGCTCTCGGAGAGAGAGAAGCGTACGAAGCGTGGTGCTGAGGTCTCAGCGGAGGTACAGACCTGCAGGAAGCTGTCTGCTCCAGGGATGTCCAAGGCGGACAGCGGGGTCGCCTCCGTCTTCTTCCTGGTTTCCAGCCTGCTCTCGATCAGGGCCTCGTTTGCCTTCACGACCTCCAGGGCATCTGCCTCCTTCCCCTCGAGCTCCTCGGCGACCTCTTTCTCCTTTCGGCTCAGAAACGAATGCATCTCCTCAACCTGGCTGTGGATTTCAGCCCGCAGCCTTTCCGCTTTCGCCCGGAGCCGGAGGAGCGAGAGGGTCAGCTTTTTTACTATGTCTTACCACGGTAAGCCTCCCTCTGAGGCACAGAGCATTCGAATCTAGTTACAGCCTTACTTGAGTGTTCTTAATCTCCAAATCCCGTAGTTTGGACAGGCTGTCCATAGCACTGTTGTCTTGCAGCAGGAAATTCGAGGCACCGTTCAACTCAGTCTACAACACAGGAGAGAAACACACAGGAGGCAAAGACTTTACTGACAGTTTTAGTCGTAGCCTTGAGGGGACCCACAGCTTCTCCTAGTTCGCCTATGGTTAATTCGCAGTACAATCTTGCCACTTTTGTTTTAAATGAAATGAGAGATTTTCTGTACTTTGTGACAACTGTCAGCCTCCTCGATGGGTTTGAACTCGTGTCCCCGATGCTTCTCATCATCCCTGCAGATCACGCAAACCAGCTTCTGGTCCGTCTCACAGAAGAGCTTCGGTTTCTCATCATGATCAGAACACAAAAAAATCCTTGGAGGCCATCGGTTTTACTTCATTCAAACAGTCTTGGCAGTTACATGCACTCCCCCTTCTGTGCTTTTGACTCCTTGGTCTTCCGGTTTGTGTGCGTACGCAAAACCCTACATGGAACTAAATGTATCTTCTGGAACACAAATGTGATCAAAGAAGAATATCAAGTACTGTCCCAACCTTGCAAAGAGCCTTGCAAACAGGTTTCTTTTGTAAAACAGTTCAGTTCATACATGTGCAAAAAGAGATTTTAAGGGCAAAATCTCACACACGCACACACACACACACACACACACACACACACACACACACACACACACAGAAACCACTTGTCCCATGCAGGCTTGCAGAGAGCCAGAGCCTAACCCAGCAGCACAGGGCATAGGGGATACACCCAGGTCAGGATGCAAGTCCATCACAAGGCACCCCAAGCAGGACTCAAACCCTAGACCCAGCAGAGAGCAGGACCCAGTCAATTCCGCTGCACCACCGTGCCTAAGGGCAAAGTCTTCTGTGTAATTTTAAATTAAACTTAAAAAAAAAAAAAAAAAAGACACAAAGGACAGCAGTATTTGTACAATTTGAAAATTTCTGTTTTCCCTAAAATTTTCTGTGGAACTATTTTCTACATACACCCTTAACCGTGAATGGCTTTATACATATATAAAAACCACATCTCAGTGTAACTGATAATGACTTTTGTAACAGTGTGAAGAAGGTACAGGAAAAAGACACATCTCGATACCTTTTTTCATTTGACAATTAGAGCCAGGAAAACTTAGGTCCACATACGGAGAAATTTTATTTCCAAGAAATGTACAGCTTGGTCTGGTATTCTGGCAGGGGGTAAATAGTGAAATGGAATTGCATTGAGATCAGATTAGAGCTTTAAAGTAAAAAATACTAAAAAATGTCAGTGAGCATAAGAGTCATGACAAACAGAAACAAAACAAGAGATGCAGGGAGGGGAATCAACACAGATGATTTTAGGAGAGGAAGAATGTTCAGCAGTCAGTGTCTGCATAAGTCATGCTGATGGACGGACACAGCGAAGGCAAAAATGACTGCTGCAGGGGCTGTGTGTCCACTGGACTCTGCTTCAAAGGGGTCTGGTCCTCCTACAGCAGTCGTCCACGGCACTCAGTGGAGCCACAGCAGCACAGCAGCTCCTTTCCTTCGACGCTGCCCACCTCGTAGTTGTAGTCCCATGTCAGCTCTGTGCCTGCCCTGATTCTCCTGAGATGAAAACAGAGGAGGCATCTCAGGTCTCACCAGCTACCAAAGAAATGTGGAAACTCTTAAGTCTTTCAGCAGAGCTTTGAAACGGATCACAAGATGCTTGAACAAACACATGAACGAGTATGAAATTCTTTTGTCCCACTGCGTCCAGAGAAACATACCTGCTTCTGCCCTGACCAGAACATTCTGCAATATGAACTTCTGGGCAGGTTCAGGCACTGCTGCATACAGTACAGCGAACTGTGGAAAAACAGCTCAGCCCTTCCGCACTAATTTTTACACTTACATTTATTTTTTTGCAGACACTTTTCTCTAAAGCAATGTGAAAATCAGAGTAAACTAAAATGTATTTAACGGTACACAAAGATGTTCTGTAATAAATGGTTTGGAAAGATATTGGTGTTGAGATCCTTCTGGAATGCTAGAAGGTATTCAGCAGTTTGGAGGGAGAGGGGGTGCTCATTCCATCACAGTGGAGTGAAAACAGAGAACCTATGAACTTTTGACTTTGGACCTCTTTTGAGTTAAACTAGACAATGTTACTGCTGGACAAAGCCAAGTGAAACCTTGATAGTAGGACAAGTCCTGAGTTTTAAAAAAAAAAAAACAACCACATACTTGCTGGCGAAAAAGGCCACCCAAGGAAAGCGCAGGTCGTGTGTGTCCACAAAGACGTTCTGGACAAAGAGGTTTGGACTACAGCTGTGCTGCAGGGGAGCAAGTGAGACGAAGTAGATTAATGACTAAATTTGACCTGACATTAAATACGTTCACAAGTGAAGAAGTAACATAAAAATAATATCACATTTGAGATGCTGCAAAACACCATGTTTTTTAGTCACAGCTCCTGTATGTGTCAAACATCCCCAGTCATGGCTGTTTCCGCTCTCCTTCATTCAGCACTCACATTAAGATAGCGGCCCAGGTTGCCCTCCAGCTTGGCATCGATGATATAGCAAGATTCCTCGCCATCGAAAAACTGCCTTGTGTTCTTCGAGACAGGGCCACCCTCTCCCCCAGTGCCACCAGGTCCTGTCGTCCCTCCCATTCCACCTCCTGCTCCACCCGTCTTAACCATGAGGCTATGAGTGGACTTGAGGGTGAATCCACGGGTTGATTTGACTGCCACTTGCCTCTTTATTGGACCTTAAAATGCGGACGTGGGAAAAACCAATTAAAAAGAGGACATGAAGTAGCAAAGGAATCCCGGTGTCCCCACTGATTCACCCTGCTGCCCATTTCGCTCCTAAACTGACCCTGGGCTTGTCTCTCCTTTTCCTTGTTGTCCTCTGATCCAGAACTTATGGTCTGGACATCATCGCTATCGGAGAGGGTCATCACATCCTGATGGATGAACAGAGAAGGCTATTGTGGGATACGAAATGGCATTAGGGATTACTCCAACACCTCTATGACAGAATCACTGCACTGTTGTGCAATGAGCTTGTGGGGAGTGTACCATGTTGCTGCCACAAGGCCGCTTGCTTCCCTCTGTTTTCACTGAGCTGGAGCCACTAAGGTATAACAGAAAGATCACTGGTCATTTCAGCACATCATCGATCTTCCACAAAGGTGACATTTCCACCACACACACAGTTATTTTACCTTGAAATGCTTCAAGGACAATGGGGTTTACTATTACAAGATACTAATGCTTAAAATACCCTTTACAATTTGAAACGATTTCATGTAAAACAACACACTGTCGTAAACAGTCTCACATAGAGCGACCAAACAAAACTAGGAGAGAAAAGATCTTAAAAACAGACTTACAGGGAAGGTTTTTGATCCACAGGTTCCTGTCAGAGAATGCAAACAAAAAGCTTATAGGGCAACACTGGTTATGGTTATCACTTTTATTTAAATGTAAAAACAAGGAGTACTCCAGTCAGAATCTGAAGAAGTCTTGCTCTCCCTTACCTTCTTCTCAACCTTCTGGTTTTCCAGTTTTACTACTGGCTGGGAGCTGGAAGAGGAAGAATGGCTGGATAACCAGGAGGCCACCTTGCTTTTCCCACTCTCCTCTGGCATGGAAGGTGGTTTCCCCTCCTCTGTTCCCTCTGCTGAAGTGCTCAAACCATCCTTACTGTCTTGGCTCTCTGTACAGCCATAGGGATGGAGGTAAAAATGTAGTGAACAGACTTCCACTATATGCAAATTTGCTCATAATATCTCTTGAGTTTCACTAAACTATGTAAAACACACTATCACCAAAACCATTTTTGCGGACTGCTGAATGCAAAAGTTGACAGATGGCTTATTTCTAAAGGATACTTTCACACTACAAGTTTCTGCAAAGCAACACACACTTCTAAATGTGGAAGGCATTCAAAAACCCAGAGAACATTATGCAGAGCAATCGAGAGAGAGAGAAGTTACTCCACAAGGCTGTCCACACCACTGCCCACTTTCTTACCCTCCTTCATTCCCTTTGCCTGTCTTCGGGTTGTATAGCTTCTCCATACAGAACTAGAGTTATAGCAGTTGTCCTTCACAAAGTTGTCATCGGAGCTGTCATCATCATCATCATTCGAGTCGTCATCATTGTCATCATCATCGTCATCTTCCCCGTCACCAGAAGAGTCACCGCGACCTTTACAAATGGCAGGGTAGGTTTTTCCTTTTTTTTTTTCAAACTATATGTTGATCATGCTTATCTTCTGGTTCTCTACACTCCCCAGCAACACATCAAAGCTCACACACACACACACACACACACACACACACACACACACACACACACACACACACACACACACATTTTCAGAACCGCTTGTCCCATACGGGGTCACGGGGAACCGGAGCCTACCCGGCAACACAGGGCGTAAGGCCGGAGGGGGAAGGGGACACGCCCAGGACGGGACGCCAGTCCGCCACAAGGCACCCCAAGCGGGATTCGAACCCCAGACCCACCAGAGAGCAGGACTGTGGTCCAACCCACTGCGCCACCGCACCCCTACATCAAAGCTCATTTCAAGAATATCTGGTGCAGTCCAGCCCTTATAAAAAATGTACTATTTACATCTGTGCTTCTGACAAAACTGAACAGGGAACAAGACTGAAATCCAATGTTAGTCACCCCTGCCTCCGTTGCCACTGCCGGTGTCCTCGTTCCTGCGACCTACTCTTCCGTGGGAACTCATGGAGGTCAGCTTCACCCTGCTCATGTCAACACCGCTGCCATCACTGTCTGAACAGTGCGCCTCACTCTCATAGCCCTCCTTGAAGTTCTCCACACTCTCAATGTGGTCCAGGTTGGCAAAGTACTCATCGCCCATCTCCAACCCCTCTTTGTCTGCAAAGTCATCTGTCAGAATTTTCCCTAGCAGAAAAACAAAGAAAGATAATGAAGTACTGCAGGTGCAGAAAAGAACTTGTATAAAATAGGCATTAAATAGCAGGAACAAGAACAATCCTAAGTAGAAGTGAAGTTTCTCCAAGTAAGCAGTGACAGTTTATTGTAAACACACAAAACAAAACCACATAGCGACTTCTTGTTTAACAAAGAATTTTTCCCACACTATTTTGTCCTGAAAAAGTCTATAATGAACCTCTAGCTCCCATCTTCACCTGCATAAATGCAGACAAAAGATCCCTTGGCCACGTCATCCAGGCAGCGAATGCCCCAGCCCTTGTTCTGCGTCTTGAAGAGCTGTAGGCGAACCTGAAGACCGTGCTGGACCAGCCTGTTGGTGCACATCTGGGGGTTACAGCGGCACCGCTTGTTACACTCATACACCCTAAACGGGAGGGAGAGAGGGAGAGAGAGAAAAGAGAAAGGTGATTGCACAGATGCAAAATATGCTTGCTCTCCACTGACAGATTCCCCTGCATCATTCCTCGGACATTCTGTAGACAACAAATGAGATGCATTCGAGACATGGAGAGAGACACAGGATGACACCTACCCTGTTGGAAGGCACTCCTCCAGCCTTTTATATGTGTATCCAGCATTTGGGTTGATCTGGCCTCCTGGGGTGCAGGCAGTGGCCTGGAGGGTCAGCTGGTGGCAGGAACACTTTGACCTGAAGCAACAACCCACACAGTAGTTGATCCCCTCGCACTGAAACTCAGCCAACTTGGTCCTTAAGTATTCACCAAACTATGGTGAAAACTGGACCACCAGGACAAATCAATAATGGAAATCAGTTAGTTGAGGGTTCCTCTTGCAAAACTACATAAATACTTACTTTCACACCAACATGAGAAACCAGTACTCATTTCCACACCTTAATCAAATGACAAATCAGAAGAAAACAGGCCTGAACACCCACAAATACACACATCATCACAAGAAAAGAAAGTAAGGGCTCAGCACTTCCCACTCACTTGTTCCTGCAGCCATCTGTGCAGTCACAGCCCACTAGGAAGTCAGGACTGGTGTTGATGAAGACGCCGTCAGCTGGGATCCGCTCTTTGCTGTAGGCCACGTTGGGTGGGGGGGTCATGTCGATCTCATTGACGCAAGATAGGGGGATGTCCTCGCGACCGTTTGTTATGTCTCGGATGTAGTAGAAAGGCTTCTGGGGCTGGAAGCGGCGGTCCACCAGCACATAAGGGTCCAGGCAGAACATTTCCAGGAAGATGAAGTCGCAGTTTGTCTGGAAGAGGTAATGCTCAATCTCTGCCATGTTGCGCAGGCACCGGCCACATGGGGACTTGTAGATTACATGGAACGACATCTGTGGCAAAGTGGGAGAACAAATATGACATGTTGGTAGGCAAGATATAAAAAAAACGCTGTATAAGAAAAAGATCCTATTCTGACCAATATATAACTAGAAGAAAAAACACAAACAATTAGTGCATATCTGGCAACAATAAGTTCTCAGACAAGTTCCTCCTCAAACCACTGACTGTGAACGGCCTCAGGGAAGACACACGAGGCGTCCAGCTTGGTCCCTCACCTTGCGGTTGACACGACGGCGACCAGTCATGCGGCGAAACTCGTAGAGGAGGGGTGTGAGCAGTGGGTTGCGACCACGGTGCTCATCGATGCAGGTGGGTCGAATGCGATTCAAGCATGCGGGGGAGCAGGTGTGGGGCAGGTAGAAGAGGCGCTCGTTAGGAGCCTGGTAGGAGGGCTCCTGGGGGACCCGGTCACAGGTGTATAGGGGATTTGTTTGTGGTGTAACAGGGACAATTTGCTGCGGGGGCGGGGGCGGAGGCAGCTGGGGGAGCTGTAGGGGCTGCTGTGGGTTCATGGGAGAGATGGAAGTAACAGTCTGCGTTGAGCCTGGCTGCAACACAAAGATCCTGTGTTTTTGGGATAGAGTGCAGAGGGGACAGGAAAGAGGGATATTAGAATTATGGCACATTTTCTTTTTTACTGCAGCCACTATTTCACCTATTTTGTGCTCATAACGCCCATGGCATGTTTAAAAAAAAAAAAAAAAAAAAAAAAGGGACAGACCCATGATCCACAGGCCTTTGTACAGAAATTCAGAAGGAATAAGAAGATTTTTTTTTTTTTAAATTGTTAGTCACTTCACTTATTACCACACCTTTACCATCCTTACATCCTGCCTTGTCACTTATTAATCAGTCTGCAAACCCCGCCATGGTCTACCTGGTTGTGTTCCCAGGCACGATGGTAGTGCTGGTATTGGAGACAGGCTGCAAGGGCCTGGAACTGGTCACTAGGGCATCATTTGGACGAGTGGGCACCAGAGGAGTTACAAAGGGAGAAGTGCTCTTTTTGGCTACTTGTTGTTTTGAACGGGCCAGACTGTCCGGGCTCCTGAGAAAACCAGAAAAGGGCAGGAACCGTTACAGTCCCTGAAACGGAGCACCGCTCACACTATGTTTTAACATTATAGAGTGCTGTTACACTGATACTGATTAATGACCCTGAAAAGAATAGAAATATACGCAAGGCTTTAGAGTGGTTCTTCAGTACTCACTCTGGGCGTGGGGTCTGTATTGGATGAACTATTTGGAGTGGTCTGGTGTTGGGTGAGGTGAACTGAGTTTTATTTGCTGCCGTGTTGCTGGCCTCACTGATGTACTGGACAACGGGTCCTTTTGTCCTCACAGCTCCTGAATCATCGCAACAGATGTGAAGTTCATTAAACTACTTTCATACCCATATACAAGGGTATTGATTATACAAAGATCAAACAAGTAAAGTTGTAGAGATGAAGAAAAACAGAAAATTTCATTCAGAATCAGGTGTGAGTGGCATAAAAAGTCAGAAGTGCATTACCCATATTGGGGCGGGTTCTTTGGTGTCCACCCGGTTTCCTCTCCTGGGTATTGGCACAGTTCATCTTCAGGTTGAACATAGGCTCCAATCGGGTGGATCCCCGATAGATCCACTCACTGCGCTTGTCATCCTGAGACAAGAACCTGGTTACTGCCAGTCTGTGTCTTTGGGACAAGGCCAGCAACTCAACTTCACTATAAAACCCAGGACCAGTAAAACATTCCCAGCAAACAACTGCTCAAGAGCTATCTCTGACCAGGAACAGGATCTTGACAAGGCTGCCATCCACCTCCTCCACACGGCTCTTCCACCAGGTTCCCTCCCACTCGGTCTTGATGACCTGCCCAGCTTTGAGCAACACCATGGGCCTGTTGGGGTAGGCTGTGATGTACTCCTCAATAAAGTCTCTGCAGGAGGCATCCTCGATATCCTCCCAAGTCTTCTTCACTGCAGAGACAAGTGGCCAAAGAGACAAACCAAAGTGAAGCAAAACCACAAACTGATACACATCAGACAAATGAACAGTATGGTGTTCTGCATTGCTCACTCAGAGGTAAAAGGGATTAAATACATCCTGTGATCTGACTGGTTTCTTGCAACTGTGACATGTTTCTTGGTTCTTCTACAGAATCTGGCACCATCTGTGGAATGTTAACTTTATGGCAAACTCAGTTTTTCAAGACATATTCCCTTGCTGCACTGCTAGATATCACTGGGTTTCTTCATTTCCGTTGCAGGAACTTTTCAGTTACTACGTGTTACTGAAAAAGACAGATTCTTACAAGCTGCTGAATCAAGCACCAGCAAGTTACCCAACATTTTAGCTACAGAAAAAATTCCATGTAGGATGCAGAAAGTTATTTTCTCAGATACAACAAAGGGCTCATACACATTAGAAAGGGCCACTTAATGTCCATCTAAAATCATTTTATCATTTAAAAACAAAGCTAGCTGAACAAGAACAGATCAAATTCATGCTGAATTAACATAACTATCACAACATTGATAGATACACTACTTACAAGGGGTTACTCATCCATGCATCAGTGAAACACACTCACTCTGTGACACTCACACACTATGGGGGAACCTGAACAGCAGGTCTTTGGACTGTAGGAGGAAACCCATGCAGACACGGGGAAAACATGCAAACTCCACACAGACTGAGTGGGGATCGAACCCACGTTCTTTCGCACCACCCAAGCGCTTCAAGACAGCAGCGCTACTCGCTGTGCCACCATGCCACCCCATGACCAAACAAGGAACCAGGAAGATAACGGAGGAGACAGCTATAGCAGGTTCGACATGTAAAAAGATAAAACTACACATATTATAGAATATCTCTGGCTTTTAACTGGTTGGCAAGAAGTTTTGAATGATGTTATAAAAATAGGTTTACTGTTACCGCTTTTTCAGGTTTTGATACAACTGACATGTATTCTTAGTTAAATTCTGAACTCATGCAATTACTTCCATTTTTTCTGCTCTGTTCTACACAGCCATTTACCTCCAATTCAAGGCTGCAGAATTTCTTCCATTAATTTTCTAATCACTGATTTCAGAAAGTTTTTTTTTTTTTTTAAACACATCAAACTACATTTATTTATTTAGCTGACAGTTTTTGCCAAAGCAACTTACAGTGTTTAGTCTCTTTCACTGATTTACTTATTTACTTCTATTGGAGCAATTTCAGGTAAGTACCTTACTCAAGGGTACTATAGCAGGAGGCTGGATGTGAACCTGGGTCCCTAGGGGCCAAATGTAGCCGCTCTAACCACTATGCTAGCTCATCAGATTTTCTCTGGAGGAAGAATATACTCTAGCTGTCATATCTACTACAAGCAAACTTATCCTCTTACAAGGCCTGCAGACAGGGTAGAGCTCCGGCAAACCGACATAAGAGGCGTAACCATCATCAAAGAATATGAGAAACCTGCCAAAAACAGAGACAAGAATTTAATACACAGGATGACACAATGCAGAGAAAATTCCACTGACAACAGCAATATCCCCTCCTACTTTTCTTGCTTCACTGAAATTTTTCACCACCCACTGCCCACCTGTTTCTCTACCTCTCTCACCTCATGCGGTTTTTGCTGTTGGGCATTTCGGCTACAATGCCAGCGTAGAGCCACACCTGGTTTCCATCCTTGTATTTGGCTACCACACGTGCACCCACATAGAGGCGCTCTAGTGTGGGGTGGTAATCGAAGGCCACATGGTTCCCCGACAACAGACTCTTTCCTTTGTTTTCAAACTTAACCTTGTACTTGAACCCATTTCCTGTGGCACCGTGAGACATAGAGAGAGGACAATATTACATTTTTACAGAAAGTTGTGAACTCTTCATTCCTCTATTCTGACTGTGAGAAATCCAAATATACAAAGATGCAAGTATCCGGGATTTAGAAAGTGCTGACATCTAGTGTTATGAAAAGCCCAGTTCCCATTTATTTTCTTTCTCCATGCAAAGGAAAAACATAAGAAGAAACAAAGGGAAACAATTATTGAGACTTAAGACCATTTAGGCAGTAAGGTCTTTTCAAAATAGTGCCACCCATCAGTTATGATGGCACAGTAATGTGTGGGTATATGAATGTGTCCAGGTCAAAGAACATGGCGCACCAACTGGGGTGATAGCAATGAGAGTGCCTCGGTGCCATGTCTTGGTCCTCTTCTTGCCCAACACGTTCATATCCACCTTTAGCACATCCTCCTTCAAGGTAGGGTTGGGCTGAGTGGGTGTGTTGCGCGGAGCCTGAGACACAAAAACTGCTGGCATTGGCAACTGGCTGGTTACATCTACGGAAGAAAAAGAGCAGAAGAATATCACCCGTATCACCCATTTAAGTGTTCAAATTTATTTCCAGAATCTAAAAACTAAAGAGACACATAATGATGACAGCTCGCCTCTGCGCGCGACAAGAGACTGCGGTGATTTGGTGGGGGTGCTGGTGGGAGTGGTCCTGTTCACCGCCTGCGCTAGTTTCTGCACCTGCTGGGAGGACCTTTGGAGTGCTGCTGAAGCCTCGTTAAACTGGGGGAGAAAGAAGCAGGGGAGGCAGTGAGGAGGATAGAAATGATAGTAAAGGCACCACTGACACACACAGCATTGCTTTATAAATTATAAATTAGTTCTTACCGTTGGATCCTTGACTGGAGTTGAAACATTTTTGGGTGGAACCACTATACAGCAGGCATAGAATACAAATATATCATGGTCATTCAGATAATACACAATCATATTGATTTCTGCATAATAAACAGGTGCTTCAGTGTGATCAAAAGGGTAAAAAAAAAAAAAGACAGAAATTTGAAAAAGGATTCAAAAACTGACAGCAGGCCAAGGACGACTAACTGAAAAGGTCCGTACCACAACCCACAGCAATGACATCGTCGTCGTCGTCATCATCAATCTCAATTATTTCCGATGACTGTGTACCGCCACCTCCCTCATCTTCCGAGCTGCTCTCCCTGTACACCAGGCCCATTTTGTTGTACACTTCCTTCACTAGAGTCTCACACTCCATTACAGACCTGGAAAAACAACATAGTGTGCACCACATAAGGCCATCCATCAATTATCAATAACTGCTTGTCCAGTGCAGGGTTGCAGTGGTCTGGAACCTATCTCAAAAGCACAGGGGTGAGACAGGATTACTCCCTGGATGCCTGGGACACCAGTCTACCACAGGGCAAGCACATGAACACACACAAGCATGCATAAAATGGGAAATTTAAACTAACCAGTTCACCTAAAACAAAGGACTTTGTATTGTGTGAAGAAACCCATGAGAACATGGGGTGAACTTGCACATTCCTCACAGACTGAACTCAAACACATTTACCACATGAAAAAACAGTATCATCATCATCACTACTACTGAAAAACTGTAAAAAACAAAACGGTTAAATTCACCATCATTTCAGTTTTTATTTAAACAATGCTGTCCAGCTAGAGTCATTAGAAGTCACTCAGAACAAGTTTCACAGACATTCATAACATTTTTTGTAGCAAGCACTTATTAAATCCAGCACTTAGATTCTATTAGAACATTTCAGCAGTAATCTTCTCTTATAAAGGATATATGACATATTTAAATTAAGGCACAAAAAATAAGCTTGTTTACTGCAAGCTTTCAGTTTTATTTCTCCAGGGAAAGGTTATATGGTTTTAAAAAAAAAAAAAAAATTAATGAATATTCCATATATAAATAAACAAAGTTTTAAAAAAAAAAAAAATATTATGTCAACCACGCTGAAGGACAGTTCCACCATTACGTGCAGAAAGTCTACGTGCGCGAGAGAGGAACGTTGCCTATCGATGGAGACTCTACTCCTAAGAAGCACAGGCACGAAGAGACGGGAAGAGACAGGAAGTCACTCACTCGGAGGCACTGCTGAAGAGAGAGTCCACTACGGCCACCTCCCTTTCCCTCTGTTCCACCCAGTGCTGGAGCTCAGCCAGCTGTGCCTTCCTCTGCCTCACCACCTCGCTGCGCTCCACTTCCTCCTCGATGCAACGGCGCAGCTCCTCCAGCGACATGCCGAGCTCCTCCATGACACCGTCGTCTAAGCCCTCCATCCCTGAAGGCCAAGAAAAAGTTGTAGTAAACATGCGAGACTGGACTGACCGAGGCTTAGAAAACCGGGTTTACAGGAGCACAATTACAAATATGATCACTCATGGTCCTGAGGACTCAACTCCAGCACAGCGACACACCCCTTTAGGCTTACTGTCACCCCTGAACTCGTAGCAGCGTAAGGATAGCAGGAAAACCCCGGCACTTCAGCGACACAGTTGAACTGTATCGATCTAAACGCAAGAGGAAAACAAACCCACGTCCTTTAAAAACCAAAAGCGAAGGAAACCCCGAAAGCCTGAAATCCAACATAACACGCCAATCAAGACAGGCTTAATGTATAACTGTCTCAAAGAGACAATTGCAGAATCAGCTTTCACCAGCAGAACGGTCAGTGCATTATCGTTACTGAAAATCAGTGGTGACTGGAGGAAATTCAACCCTTGTCCTGAACAAGAAGTAGTTCATAAGAACACCTCCACTAAGTCTTAGATCTAATATTATGCTGCTCTGCCTGCAGCAGAAAGGAAGCAACAAATAACAATGCCAAGCGCGTATCAACTTAAAGCACACAACGAATACACGTTTTTACTACACATAATACTGTAGTGTTTTTATATTGCACTGCTTCTTTGTTGTCAAATAGGAGCAAAATGCTCGGTGTAAACAGACTCAAAGAACTCTCTGCCAGAACCGATGCGGCAAAATGAAGGAGTAAACTGCAGCGCTCGTGTTACATCTCTCTAATAATCAGTGATGATTTCGCGATACCACAAACACAATGCTTCCGGTGGATATAACAAATGACAAATGGTGAGTAAAGCCAAAGAGGTATGTAAAATGATCCGAGACCTTATTTACTATCCACACGTTACTCTCGACAGAACATCGCTCATCATGTTTGACGTGTTAAAAAGTTGACGACGGGAACTTTTACGTCATAAAAACGCGACTGCGCGTGAATTCAAATACAAGATTGTTTACATATTCGGGCACACCACCGCTAATGAGAATAACTCGAAAATGTATTCTGTGCAGGAAAATGCATGTTAAAATACTCCTAGATAAAGGAAGTCTATGATATCGACACCATTTCGAAGGTGATTCTCCACAAAGTCGCTACGCTAGAAGAATCTGGACAACACAAGCTTGCGAATCGCATTTCTCTCTGCAAATTATTTACCTTAATTCACGGCCTTGTTTGTTACCAGCTGTTTCTTTCTTAATATCCAGGCGACCAAAGGCATTGATACACAGGCCTGCGCTCATTTAGTCTTGCAATTATTATTTACTCAATTTAACGAAATTAAGACTACACTCAAGGCACTCCGTCTCACCATCCACCTCGGGCCGATCCTTCAGCGAATCAGAGTCGTGCACGCCCCCACACGATTCCTATTCGCTGTCATTTTGAGTGACACTTCGTTTCAGTCATACGGTTATGACCCGCGTTACCGGTGAGTTTGAGCGGGAAATGGTTTTATTGCGAATAGGTGTATTATGGGAAAAATGGAATTACGTGTTCAACCACTGGGGAGGACTTACCGGGAATATAAGGGGGTAAGTGTAGGGGCCAGGAGCAAGGAATGGGAGTTCGATGAGCGCTAAGCGAGGTGGGAGGGCTGGTTTGAGCTGTAAATCCTTCAGTAAAAGTAGTCCTCGGTCGGACCCAGAGCATCATTTCGTTGTGTGTTGGTACTGTAATGAACGCTGTCTGTGCCTCCTGCTTCGCCTTATCCGAACCCAAGGCGCTACAATATTCGCGTTAAAGAGGGTAGATAAAGTCCAGCGCTGTACAATGGTGTGCGATGATTTTTTATTTTTATTATTTAAATTTCTTCTCCTCTTATGGAAGTATTGCTTAGGTTGTTGTGATTTTTGTTTCTCCCTTTCGTCTCATATTTTCACACGCGGTCGTGTTTTATTTATGTAAGTGATATCTGGATTTCTTTTCACTATTATTAATTTGGAAAGTGCACCGGCGCCGTGAAAACGTTTAGTAAGTTCAACTTCCAAGGATTCATCATCTTGCTTTAACGTACAAGCGGGACAGTTCTAGTGGAATTTAACTTTGTTCACTGTGAAGTTATTCGGAAAAATATCTGATTCGAGATGTGGTGGGGAGCTGGAGCCTACCCGGCAACACAGGGCTTGAGGGGGAGGGGACACACCCAGGACGGGACGCCAGTCCGCCGCAAGGCACCCCAAGCGGGACTCGAACCCTAGACGAGAGAGAGAGATGGGTGGGGTAGTGGTCCAGGCTCTTCGGACCTGGGTAAGGACTGAAGATGCACAAACTCTGACTGTCCGAAACCGCTTGTCCCGAGTGGGGTCGCGGCAAACCGGAGCCTAACCTGGCAATACAGGGCGTAGGGCTGGAGGAGGAGGGGATGCACCCGGGACGGGACGCTAGTCCACCTCAAGCAGGACTCGAACCCCAGACCCACCAGAGAGCGGGACCCGGCCAAGCCCGCTGCACCACTGTGCCCCCTCACAGAACGGAATGCATAACATAGTATATAATTATATGCATAAATACGTAGGAACTTACATACTGGTGAGTCCATGAGAGTCAATCTATCATCTCGAGACTCATCATGAAAGTATTACAGCGGCCTTCATAATTCACAAGGAGATTTGTCTGATTTTACTGTAGTAATGTTGCTTTGTGACTTCCTTTGATAAAGCTAGGGAGGGACAGCTGGTAGTGTAGTGGTTAGCGCTGATGCCTTTATTAAAAGTTGTAGGTTCCACCTCCAGCTGTAGTACCCAAGCCTTGAACAAGCTTCTTACCCTAAGTTGCTCCAGTAAAATTACCCAGCTGTATAAATAGGTAATTGTAACCTTAACATTGTAAGTTGCTTTGGAGAAAAGCGTCAGCTAAATGAGTAAATGTAAGCTTATGTTGGACAGGTCTAGAGGAAACACTGCCAACTTTAACCATTTTGAAACTGAAGCGAAATGACGTTGAAATGAAACTCCTTGAAGCGGTTTTTGCGTTCTCAACACACTGTGGAAACGGTATATTTTTACCCCCCTTGTGTCTATGGCACAGCGTTCCAGGGCCTAAGTAATTTTGCCCTCAGCTGAAAGTTTTCGGTTTGCCTTCACTCCCTTGGCAAATAAACAATGTGTTGTCTTAGTGACACAGTGGCTTTGTCTATTGTCTGTTATTTACTGTTTATTTTTTAATGCTGTAGTGCAGACCCAGTAGTATACACTTCTTACAAATCCAGTAGATGCCACGTAGACTGCAGTGCCAAGGGTCCTCCTCATTTCTTCTGAATTCAAATATAGCCGACAACTATAGGATTCAGGTTTGCCTTTGTGTATAAAGTATAAAACACTGTCATAACAGAAAGGTGACAAAAAGTATGTGGAATGCATCTTTCAAAAGCAAGGCTCTGAAATGTTCCCTGAAAGGAAAGGGAAGGGCTTCTCTTCCCTTCTGAAGAGATCTTTAAATCTCCAGGACACCCTGTCTTACAATCCATTACACAGGTTCTCCTTTTAGGAACATGATCTGCTTTGGTTCACTTTATTCAAACACATACTTCTACATATTCTACTCAAGAATACATCAAGAACCAAGATTCTAAGTCACAGTATCACCTGCTTTTACTGTAAATGCTCAGAGATTCAGATGCTTTAATATTCAAGCTGTAACTTTTTTGGATTTCATTGAACAGTTTTCAAAACATTGTGTAGGCAATTCTTTAATATCTAGCTTGTATGATTTAAAGACAGGAGTGAAGTGCATATTTCAACACTGCCAAACTTCTAACCATAAGAAAAGTTTATTTTTTGCGGTTTATTTGGAGGGAAAATGTAACGCTATATGGCAGCAAACAATATTTTCTACTTTATGTTTTGAAGTTATGCTTTGGGGTCACAGGGACAGGCAGACAACCTTCCCCCCTTTCACTGATTGTAAAGCTTGTCTTGTGCCTCTTCCATGGGTCCATAATGCCCTTTAATTTGGTCATCCCTAAAGCCAACCCAACACCAAAGACTGTATCTTACACTAATGCTTTTTTGTCAATTAACTGTTGTAAGGTGAAAGATACAGTACTAGTCATTCATTGGCCTTGAGATTCATCACATGGTTTCTCATTTGATATACTGAGGTTGAAGCTTTGTTTGATTGATGTCCATAGTTCAGTGGTGTCATGAGATTTTCCTCAATTGTTGATCTGCTCCTCTTGATAGGTTGAAGTAGAAATAGCGCTGTATGGATCTACAACCATCTGAGCACAGCGGACCACGGTCACCAGAAGAAAGAAGCAGAGCAGGAAGAGGAAGAAGAGGGCAAAACCCAAATCCACATCCACCTCCAGCTTGAAGAGAGGAGCAGGCTGGTCCATTTCACTGTACAATTTTTTTTTGTGTGTATGGAAGGCTGGTCCTGACTCAAACCCAAGGTGGTAGTCAAGATGCCATATGTAATTCTCAGTTCTAATCCAGTTTACTCCAATTTAGTTCGTATTTCCTATAAGAGTAGTGAGACACAATGCAATACCATTAAACAATGGAGTAAGTAAATTTGTGGGATTGTGTATAAAACATTACATTTATGAGAAGGATGGGTGAGAGAGATAGTCACCTACCTTTGCTGTTCGGCACTTTACATTCTTCCATGGCAGGCTGAATAATACTGTTCTGGCAAGTTTGAACTCCAACTGAATTTCCTTAGAGAATCAATCCATTCCACTTATGGGTCACAAAATGTTGTTCTGTTACTTATCAGTTTCTATTCTCCCTCTTCTTCATGACAGCACCTAGCATTGTTACACAACCCTTACAGCTCATGGTTCTACCATAAACCTGTTTCTCTCTAGCCATTCTCAACCACACTGCAAGAACAACCACCTCTGGCACCCATGCTCTTCATCAATAGTTAAACGGGAGTCTGATGACATGTATTCAGCTCACATGAGCCACACACGCAGGCTCTTTGTTCTCGCTAGGCTTTGGTCTCTGTGAACCCATCTCATTCAGCACTTTGGTAAGACATGGAGTAGCTTGCATTTCACAATTTATGTTCAACGATACTCAGTAGAAAACAAAAATAGTGTGACGGTATGGACAGACAAAAGATTTTGTAGCAAAAAATATTTAGTTTTATAGTATTTGGACAGCTTCTAGAAACAAAACAGAAAAAGGCTAAGGAAAGGAAGAAAAGGCAGGGGACCACCTTACTAGTTCAGTAATCCAACAGTGAAACTGATCACATTTAAAGAAGGTAAATCAATCCTGCACAATTAACAGAGTTGGCTGCTTATATTGCGACCAGAAGAAAAGGAGAACCCAATCCTCTGCGATACATACAGGGATCCCAGCTCCACCTTTCTTCCCATACAAAGAGAGAATGACACAAAATAAAACAAAGTCACTCTAGCCACCATCAAAAATGACATGCCTATGAACTAAATCATTAAAATTGCATCAACAGAAATAAATGAAGGCCAATTAGAGGCCGTGTGTGTCAGTTGTGGCTTTTCATAGCTGCTCAGTTCAGCAGCACAGAACAGCAAAACTATTATATCCTTAAAGTACCGTGTGTGGTGAAATAATCCACAAGCAATCATTACAATATATCAGTTTAATAAAAAATTCTGTTCTCACAATTCATATATATATGATCATATTTGAGTATCTATGCATAATATATAAACTGCATTTCACATCATTAAAATCTGGACATGGGATAACAAGTGGTTTAAAACATATCAAAACACAGTCACTAGAATACTGCCCTCTTCCAAAGCAAATATAAACTATTAACAAACGTGTTACATATATTTTACATACATGTACTGCATATGCATGTGAGTATGGGCCCTCATGTTCACATACATATTTTCCAAAAAAAGCAAATTACATTTAAAATTCCATTTAATGGATTGCAGAAAATCACACCCCTTCCCATCTGACAATGAAAGCAATTAAAATCCAGTGCAGCTCTGAACCAGTGTTAATGTTACATGACTTAATTCAGCTCCCAGCTAAACAGCATTGCCACCTCACATGAATTTTTACTGCAATGCTACAAGTGTACTGGTTTTACCCGAGTACCTCTAGACTGAAATAGCAAGAAGACTTACACCAGGTACTTAGACAGGGCTACACAGAAGAGATGGGTAGAAAACTGTCACCTCTTGTACCAAAATAAGTCATAACATTAACATTATGAATGGCTTTACAATTAATTCCTGCCGCTTATTGCTTAACATTTTCCATAATGTTAAAAAAAAAAAAAAAAAAAAAAAATTCACTCGGAGTTTATTTAAAAAAAAACCCACACACACACAAATTATGAAAACAGTGCTGGTGCTAAGAGGGAAGGAAAAGTAAAAACAGAAAGTTAAAATGACATTTAAAAAGCTTCCAAACATATTTGCACATGGGTATTCTGAGCATCTGTGCGTTTTTAAGGATTTTTTTTTTTTTTTTTAAACCCTGTATTGACCCAACTGACTGTTCACAATTTCAAATCCAACCTTGTATAAACCAGTTACTGAAAATACTGCTAGGTTGAAACTGCTCATCACAAGAAACCAATGATTCATAAAATGTGTGACGTAACATTTCCACCCACAATTCAAACACACATTAAACAGATTTTTGTGCAATTGTGCTATAATCATGGAACGAGACTGGAGGACAATGGACTGAGGATGTGGGGAAAGGGAAGGAGGGGCTTGCTCAGGCCCTCTTGTTGCTCATTGGTTGCTGGTCAGTATCCTGAGAAGCTGCAGTGGGATTAGGGGTCTAGTTTTATTCATGTTTCAGGAGTGAGAAGTACTGGCAATCTCCAGTAATTATTGCACCGTTCACTTCTACTGCTGCTAATGGTGTCATGAACCCACACAACGATGGCATTGCAGTCTTTGGGGGAATTAAGTGCTGAGCTTGGAGAATCTCAGCTGTGCATATTAACACTACATGTGGAGCTAAGTTGGCAGTAACTCAAGCAAATTCAGCACTTGGTTGTAGTGTGACAACTTGAATTGGCAACAATTAGGTGGATTTGTAAACCACGCAAAGAGGAAAACATACTTTTGAAAAATGACTCGAATAATCTTAAGTCTGCCAGTTTTAAAGTTATGGACATTATCTGCTACCACCAGATATGTCTTATAACTATACGGGGAAAATCAAAAGTGGATCAGCTGCTTGCAAATGTCCCTGCTAACGCTGATACGGCTGTAGTGTGCCTACACTCCTTTGTGTGGGAC
This sequence comes from Scleropages formosus, assembly GCF_900964775.1. Lineage (NCBI taxonomy): Eukaryota > Metazoa > Chordata > Actinopteri > Osteoglossiformes > Osteoglossidae > Scleropages > Scleropages formosus. The sequence goes on along the minus strand of NC_041823.1, from coordinate 18,171,699 downwards.
ATTGTGTCCAGGTTGTGCTACTATGCTTCCTCAAAATTTCCTCCACATCACTGCTGACACCAGAAGCCACGCTTCCATCTTATATGCAAGGGGTGCAACTGTACTAAATCTTTACAACCTCACACATTTCAGCTTTGGGCAGTTCTAGCTGGCAGTGTAGTTATTATAACCACTTCTCTAATCATGTCTTCACTCTGTAGGCCATTTGTCATTCTTGCACGCAATCTCCATTTTAGCTCTCTGAACAATCAGCTATTCTCCTATCCTTGCCTCCACCTTTGCAATCATTCCTCTCATTCTTCAGCTCAAATGCTCTCTTTCATTTCTCTCATACTACAAAATCTCTCAAATAGCTCCCTGGTTGGTAGTGCAAATTTAAACTGAATAAAAGCTGGAAAACACAAAGAGCAAAGGCCTTAAAGTGTAAGAGACATACGGAGAAAGAGGGAACACATTCAACCTCATTTCACTCATTGAACGGAGGAAAAATTGGGATCTCCGCAAAGTCGTCACTGTTGAAGTTGGGCGACTGATCCAGTATAGAGAGAACATCCTAGAGGGTGGAAAAGTGGGTGCAGAAATCAAGTCATTTGGCCATTATATAGCAAAAGCCCATTTCATGTTTGTACAGAATAATGAAACAGCAAGTAAACAATGACTTACGGGAAACATCTCAGGCTGGTTTGCCTGAGAGTGAGGATGGGTTTCTGCTGTGCTTTGAGCTTGTGCCTGGCTCTGCCACTGAGGCCACACTGCCTCTGAAGCTCTAGAGGGGAACTGAGGAGCTGACTGGTTTCCATCTGCTGAGAGTGATACAGGCATCCCTCAGTTTATTTTCAACAAAAATCTGAGATATAGGTAGTTGCGATAAGTATTTTAGGAACCCTATGAAATTTTATGGATTCCTTAATGGCTCCTAAGTGATTTGAACATCAATATCATAACGGACAGTCTTATTTAACACACACAAAATTTAACAGTGCCCTATCTTTACTGAACAAATGGTTTAGACAAAGTGACTGATGGAAAGAGTATGAACTTCTAGGATAACAACATCTAGAAAAGAGGGTAATTTGAGTCAGGTATTCCAGTCAGTTCAAAATTTTTTATAAAGACAGCAGGCAGATTGTTTACAGCTAGATGAAATTCAGCACCTTTACTACTTACTCTGCCTAGGAGTATACATCGTAAGGTCAGTGCAAGGGCAACCAATCCTCAAACAGGTGCCAAAGAACCCTAGGGTGACAGCTTAGGACCTGTACCCATCTTTTACCCTTGATAACATCTATGTTTGTAAGTCTACCATTAGAAGAACATTGAAAGAGTGCTGTTCATGAGGTCACCACTACTCTCATAAAAACTGCTGCCAATCTCAGGTTTCATAAATACCACATGGGTGTGCTGCAGCACTATCAGAACAATATTCTGTTGACAGATGAGACAAAAGTTCAAGTTTTTGGTAAATGTACAAAGTGTTGGGTTGGGGGGGGGAGGGGGCACTAAAACTAAGTGTAGCAGGAGTTATACTGCTTTGCTCTGTCAAGGCCTCAGTGGCATTAAGTCCAAGTTGTATCAGGAAATTCTACAGCAGAATGTCAGGGCATTTGTCTGATGTAAAATTCTAAAGAAACTGGGTCATGGAACATGATAATGATCAAAAACACAGGAGTAATCAACAATGGAGTGATTCATACAGAAGTGCGTTTTAAAATAATGTTTAAAAATTTTGCTCTTTTAAAATTGAAAAGTTAGAGTCCTAATCTCAGTGTCACTGAAACGTTGTGGCATGATCTCAAGCAAGCCATTCATGTATATTTTTGGGAAGTCTCACTGAATTAGAACAGTTTTGTACAGAGCCATGGGTCAACATATTTCCTAACAATTGAACAGGTCTAAATCAGCAGCTACAGAAAGCATTTGGTTGAAGCTATTACCAATAAAGGAAGTATTACTATTTACTAAGTGTAAGGGTTCACATAATTTTCCCCATCTTATTAATCAGAGTGTTTCAACAATTTGTTCAATAAATCCTGATAATTCCAAAGGGTTCAATTCACTTCAAGTCACATTAAAATCAATTTATAATTACTGAAAAAAAATGTTGTCACCACAAAGTCCTATTCTGTGACAACTGGTGACCAAATTATTCCATAACCATGTAATGTTCACCATCTTCATTATTTATCACAGCACTGGCTGACAACAGTCTGTAACCACTGTGGAAGTGAGTTCAATTGATACAGCGCCACACCCTTACTTTGCATTTTACTGATTTTCATCAGCTGAGCATATACAAAACACCTTATTATATCTTGTTATACCTTCAAAATTTGTAACTTCACTGTTTACAACATGAGGAACCAGTGTATTTACATTTTACAAATTATTACCATTACCTACTTACCATAACTGTTGCCCGAAGGGTTAGTGCAAGAGTTGAGAGGGGGGAAGTTTGTGCTGCTTGATGGGGTTGGGGCAGCAGTGTTCGGTACTGCATTAAAGGAGGAGGAAGCCGCCGGTGGAAACCCACCCAATGCAAACTGGGGAGGCTGAATCTTTCCTGACTGTGGGCTAACCTGGCATATCAATATAATAACAAGAGAACCATTAGAACAATGGGATATACTACTGTGATGTTTTCCATGGGAATCTTATGGCCTGTAATTTGATTTCTTAGAACCAACAACATAAAAATATTTTAATATTTAAACCAAGCCTGATCCATTTCAAACTAACTGCACAATAGTTACAAATTTGAAATGGGCTTATTCTGTTTATTTCATTTATAAAACAATAGCCATATTAGGATTATTTTATACACTAGATCAAACAAATAAAAGAATCAATATAAATCATGTTTTTTGACGCACTCATACTGTAGCTTCCAGCACCTCTTCAATTCAAGCCTATCCAATATTCTTACTCATATGACTCTTCTGGTTTATGATAAAAACCAGGATTTCCATACTTGACATAATGAAAGGCTAAACTAATGCATTTTATACAGCCTATAAAGTTGATTTTTAAAAATAAAAATAAAAAAAAAAATTCTAATGTCACTACTAACCTGTGTGCTGAATGGTGGTCTGACTCCTGACCATGCACCTGTCCCTCCCGTCACCCCAGCCTGGGCCTGAACAGGACTGTTATTACTGGGGGCAACTCCAGAAGGGCAACTAGGGTTGGGGGCATTTTGCCGAGAGATCTGGGCCAGCATCTGCCCAGCTGATGGTGAGGGCTGCACTAAATGCTGGGTCATTCCCATGGACCTAGTGTCACAAAGCACACCGATTCATTGCTCAGCATTACAATTTATAGACCTATTATCCCTGTTAAAGTATGTCATCATTTAGGATAATCCCTTTGTCAAATTTGCTGACAAATTCTAAAGAAAAAAGTCCTTACCAATTATCCTTTAGGAGAATTCTAAGACATTTACAAAAGTTAGTCTAAGTGGGTTAATCCTTGCTGATCTGATTCCATCTCTGCACTTGATCTGAACTCAGCATCCACAACAAACAATGGCAACAAATACAGATGGAGTTCAGAAGTCTCAGCTATAATGCAGCTGCATAAGATAATGCCATAATAATAGTCCTCAGCTCCATTCTTGAACTCTGACATTTTTGCAAAACTAATTTTCTTTAAATGTCACACATAATCCATACATAGTTTCTTGTATTCACATTCTGACGCATTCACATCAAGCACAGCTTCATTCAATACCTGAAAGAGTCACTTGCGCGTGTAGTTGCATATGAGTTTGAGTTTCCGGGGGTGTAAATCTGCTGAGCAGAACTGGTTGAGAGGACCTTGGGCTGGTCAGCTGGGCACAGTGGAGAAAAAATGTGTGTTACTGTTCCAAAAAGAGCTTATTCAGGTCATGCATATTCTTGTTAACTTAATAATTGTAAATGTGAGCAGTGATCATCAATTTAGCTTATTCTTTTCTCCAAAGCGACTTACAGTTATCTACCCATTGATACAGCTGGGTAGTTTTTTTACTGGAGCAATTTACAACAAGTATCTCACTCAAGGGTACTACAGCTGGAGATGACACTCGAACCTGTGACCTTTGGGTCCAAAGGCAGCAGGTCTAATCACTAAACTACCAGCTGCCCCATTTAAAAGTAAAGACAACAGATTACATTTTTATTTATTCTGTTTTTTTGTCCTTTTGTTTTTTCCAAGTTTTACGTCTGTTTAGTTTGTGTCAATTCAGTTATCTAATTGAATTGACTAAATTATCTACCAGGGTGCTGCCTTTAAATTTCCCAGCACCTAGTTTGGTTTATCACCAGACAAAAGAAATTAACCACACTAGGGCTCTGTCATGCATACTGGACAATGCCCAAGGAGTTCCATTGCAAAACAATACCTGCGAAGACTTCAGGGTAGTGTGCATCTCTGTCTGGTGTATAAAGCTCCCCCTTATCGATGGATTTATTGTGGTCTGGTCCTGCAGCTGTCACAGCCTGGGCTGGCACCTGGAGAGCAGGATACGACAAAATAATGAGAGGAATGACCCATAGCTCATCTACATGATACGATACAACAGAATAGTTCAAAGCCAAAGACACATTATACACAGAGAGGAGAAGGATTTTTTTTTATAATATAAAAAAAAAAAAAAAAAAAAAAAAAAAAAAAAAAAAAAAAAAAGAATTCCTTTTCCCACCTGTGGCAGGGTCACCTGGCTTGGTTCATAGAAGCCATCTCGTTTGGCACTCCCCTCTGCCTGTTGCTGTTGGAGCTGCCTGTGGGGTGTAAGAGAGGTGGGGACAAGGAAGCATAAGACAACTGGAGTAAGTGCACCTGCCCAGAGACTAATGTCAACCCCTTAGGGTGAACCACAAACCCCTGTCTACAGCACTCATCCCATCACCAGCGACACCAGAGGTAGAAGAGGGGCCAGACAGGCATCCAAGCTCCCCTGTCTACATGCTTGAAACCTTAGAGGTATGAAGGAAGCTGGTTATTTTTTTTTGGGGGGGGGTCACCCAAAATGAGAGAGAAAAAAAAATAAATAAATAAAAAGGACAGCATGAGCAATGGAGGCTAAAGAAATTGCAGAGTCCCAGTAGCTGGTGCCCAATGCCAGGACTGCCTGATCTCACCTGGATGTTACTTGCCCCGGGCTCATAGCCAGGGGACAGTTAGGGCTGTTCTGCCCCTGCGAGGGGGGCAGTGCCATGCCCGGGGAGGAGAGGGGAGTGAGGGAGTCTTGAGGTGGAGGTCTACTGCCACACAACAAGAGTGAGGCAGGGATATTGGGGGGGGGCAGAAAAAAGACTGGTCAGAGTAACATTTCTGAAATGGGGAGAATTAAATATCCACTTGTACATAAAAACAAAAACATACAGATAACCCAGCACAGCAGTGCCTAAAAGGAGATGGAATAAAACAGTCTTTTCTGTACCTCTTTATTCATTCGATCTCAGTAACACAGGAAAACCTGTACCAGGCCCATGGAAAAGGGAAACAAATTCATAAACAGGAGATTGGTAATGTTCTGTCTGAATTTTCAACTCACCTGACATTGGTATTTGTGCAGATGATGTACTCTATCTCCTCAGAGAATGGGTTCTGGAAGGTGAAAGAGCTGGTGCGCATCCAGATCCATTCGCGAGACTTTGACCGGAACCGAAACATGACGGACAGCACTTGTCCCTTGAGCTTTACTACCTGAGGCCAAGAAGGAGAATGGTGAACACAGAGGTTATGAAAGACTAGCACAAACTGCAAATGAAGTACAAAACACACAAATGTATGGCTTAGTGCCTCTATGAGGATCACAGAAATAGGGATATCGGAAAAAAGATATATGGAAACAAGGCAGACTAATCAGAAACATGGGGATTAACTACTTTGTTTTAAAAATTAGCCCTTTTTGTATTGCTGAGATGTATGTCAGTTTGGAGAAAAGCATCTGCTAAATTAATAAATTTAAGCCAGAGGGGATAAACAACACAGAAAAAATGAAGTACAGACAGTTTCAAACTTATAAGGGTTCCATTATGGAAACATTTACATAAGTTGAAATTTACACAAGTCAGGATCGACCCCATCCATTAATAGCTCATAAGTTATGTTTTTTTTTCCCCCCCAATGTCAGTGTACATGTTTAAAATGTTATTTTTATTAGTTCATTTCATAAGCACAAAAATGTAATTACAGTATTAATGGTACATAGTATTGTAGATTTTAAAATATTTTAGAATTTACAGTAATATAAATAAGGACTAAAAGACAGTACATTGGTGCATAAATAAATAAATGTTAATAATACTTTCCGCATGGGGGAATTCATTCAGGCTATAGTGGCGCCCAACAGATGTCTTTGGGCCGTGGGAGCAAACCCACAAGAAAATGTCGAGAACATGTGAATTCCACACAGACTGAGTGGGGATCAAACTTGGGTTCTCTTGCACTGTGTAGTGGCTGCAAGACAGTAGCACTAGCCCCTGTGCTACCACGTCTTCCTGAATGCACTTTAAGCAAACACACACACACACACAGAAAGTACACCCTCTGAATTCTATGGTTTTACGTATCAGGACATTAAAAAAAAAAAAAAAAAAAAAATTAAAAAAAAAATCAGTTCTTAGCAGGTCTTAAAATTAGGTAACTACAACCTCAGGTGAATAACACCTGACATATTACAAAACCTTGTTTTATATCTGACCCATACCACCCCACAGTGGCAGCAGTGTTAAATGTAAATTTTCTGTAACCTACCTTCAGGTTTTTTTTTTTCTTCTTAAATATATATAAAAACACAAGCTTACGTTTACACAAGTCTCATTATGTATCCCTAAAACTGTCTGTTCTTAAACATCATGAATCTTTTTAAAAAAAAAAAAAAAAAAAAAAAAAAAAAAAAAACACAACACACACTTCAGCAGCTACACATGATGCACCGCCATGGGATCCATAAAAGACTGAACAAATGAAGAATGTTGGGCAGACACACCTGCTGGAAGCTGTCTCTCAACAGACCCTGGTCCTCTGGGTGTGCCAGTTCGAAGATTTCCTTCCCCAGCAGCTCCTGGGCACAGAGGGTATACCGAGTACAGCAGGACATAAACAGAAAGACTAACAAGCATGTTTCAGTCAGCTGTACACTGCCAAACAGTGGCACCAGTTGCCATTGTGTGCTGCCCAGGTATGCAGAGTCTACCTGTGGCTGGTAGCCAACTGTGGCGAAACAGCGGTGGTCCACAAAAGTGAAAACACCATGGCAGTTGTGACGAGAGATGAATTCCACAGGAATGTTGAAGCTGTCCATATCCTTGTTACCAGGGGAGCAGGTAACCTAGATTGGGGAAAAACCCATACAAGAAGGGGAAAGTAAACAAAGAAACACAGCATATACATTCGTATGTAAGCTTGTACAAAAATATTTCTATACACAAATTTAGCATTGACATGTCAAGAGCATTGGGGGAATCAAGATCTGAGGTCTGAACAGTATTAAAACATCCATGACAAATCTAGAAAGTACCTGTAACCTGCCAATTGCAACCAGACAGAAGCGGCTTCCTTGGCTGTTGTCTGTCTCTTCGTCTGACAGAGACACACCTAGGGAAGAAGAAAAAGAAAGAAAAGGAAAAAACACACACAACTATCTTTAAAACCAATCAATCAGTATCAGGATACTAAGACAGAGGAGACCTAAAGTGGTGAAAATGTCTGTTGACCAGATGGACTGTTTTACCTGCAGGTGGCCAGGACTTGATGTAGCCTGTACAATGGACTACGGCATACTGTGGCTCCCCATCCTTCACTGGGCCCAGTCCGCTCCTGGAGACAGACAGACAGACAGACCATCAAGCACCATTTCTTCAGTGCGTGTACATCTCTGTGTGGGGTCTCTCCCATGTAAACTTACCTGCTGCGGTTCCTCATGTAACTGAGTCTGTTCATGGATGAGGGCTCCACTGGAGTCACCCCACACCTGTACACGGAGGTGTAAGACACTTGATTAACATTCTCACACTGCGCAGTACATAATCAGTTCTGAACTGCTTATGAATCCATGTAACTACCTGCCAAAACAAAAAAAAAAAAAAAGATATCAACTTTATAAAAAGCTACCAGATAAAACCTGAGTCAAAAGGGACAGCCCTAGTACTTAGGACTATCACATTTGATCAAAATGTTACTCAAAAAAAAAAAAAAAAAACTAAAGATATTGATAGGACATTTAAACTTTATGTTACTAGTTATAACTCCAGCTGTTAGATGACACAGATGGTTCAATAAAAAGAAAACTCTACATGACTGACCAGCTCAGAGGTACATCCGTTAGTGAAAGAAAACGGGGTGGGGGGCACTTCTGTTCTTCAATATGAACAAAAGGATTTTTTTTTTTGTGTCAACTACACAATTTTTTTTTTGCAACAGGTAGTGTAAGTTAGCATCAGAAGTTCTCTATTTTTTTTTTCCCCCACACAATCCCTAAATACTTATTTTGATGTGAACTGTGACAAATGAGCTGTTTGTACTATTGCATAATATCAGCATTGTTTAAGAGTTATTTTAAGGTAGAAGGTAACAGCCAACAGCTACAATGTTCTACTTTCATTATTGATGAAGTTGTCCACATACAGTTAAAAGTGAGATGTTTTTTTCTAGCTAGTAACCATTTCTACCCACTCATTTAATTATGTTGACACTCAAGCTCCTTGACAAATGGGAGCTGAGAGCTGTCCATAATTTTCTGTTCATTAATCCACAGTTTTACAAGTAAGTCACGATCAATGAAGGCTTAATACAAGCATACCTTGATTTAATAGAGTTTATCATCACACATAAAATTTGGTTTGACTTTTAAACTGACAGTGCAAAAAACACTGGACACAAGCACATTTGTCACCGACAACCTAAATAAATTCAAATGTAAATGAAAAGGTACACCTTCTATTAACATTAATAACAAAAGCATATATTTTAACATACAATGCAGAACTTCTGCAAAACCACACAGACTGATGATGAAATTTTGACAAAGGTGATAATCCTAGCAAGGACTGACCAAATCCAGATACAAAGGTCACCTGGCACTAACACTGGCTGGAAATTGAAAAGTTGATAGTCAATTTGCCCTGATGTTACGCACCTCATCCTGCAGATGAACGACCTGCGAGACCCCATGCACATTCTGACGGAGGACTGCTGACTCTCCTTCTTCACTGTTCCCGTCTTCAGATCCAGCATACGGCCTGAGGGAAGACAATGCATGACTCGTGTTCTAGTTATTTTCAGTTAACAGAAGGGGGATTTAAAAGTGAAGAAGGAATAAAGGACAGCAATTGTGAAGAAGAGAAGTTGTACAGGACACTATATGGGAGAGCGATGAAAAGAAACTACGTGAGATAAGGAGGGGAGTAAGAGGAGAACAGATAAGACCAGCTTGACCCATAGCATCTTTTTAAAGCCGTGGCGGGGGGGAAGTGCCAAAGGACAATACAAACACAGGCAGCAGCAGCCAGACACACGTGGGGCCACTCACCACCAGTGTTGCCCTCAGTGGTGGACAACTGCTCCCTCAGCTTGTCAGTGTCATCAGGGTGCAGCTGGTCATACAGGGAGCTGCCTAACCACTCTGACTGGGCCTGGTTCAGGACCGGGGTAACCGAGTCTGACACGTAGACTACTCGTCCGGACTCGCATGACACTACGAAGAGGAAGCCATCCGCTGCTTCTAGGATAAGGTGCTTCAGCTCCTGAAGGCAATAAAATCAGAGTATGTTTATTCCACACTGAATGTGTGATGGAAGGTGCCTTGCAACAACGTATTCAACAAGAGGTTTTCCCTTCAGGCATGGTGGGTTGGACCAGGTCCTGCTCTCCAGTGGGTCTGGGGTTCGAGTCCCACTTGGGGTGCCTTGCGACGGACTGGCGTCCCGTCCTGGGTGTGTCCCCTCCCCCTCCGGCCTTACGCCCTGTGTTGCCGGGTAGGCTCCGGTTCCCCACGACCCCGTATGGGACAAGCGGTTCTGAAAATGTGTGTGTGTGTGTGTTTTCCCTTCACCTGATCAGTAAGGAAGGAGGGTTTGTAACTGCCATCTGGCCCAGTATTCCCATTGCCGCGCAGGGTCTTCATGTGGGAGACAGCCATGCGCAGGATGGTCAGCTTGTCAGGCTTGCGAGCCAGGGCACTGCATGAGGGCACCATGTCGGACAGCTCTGTGATGTAAGCCGTCATCTTGTTGCGTCGACGGCGCTCAATCTCACTATGGTTTTCTCTGGGATGAGTGAAGAGCACACCCCAACAATTGGGGTAAAGACAAAGAGGAAGAAGGGTAGACAAAAGGAAGCAGGAAGCAGGATTGGAGGATGACAGAAAAATGCAAGCCCAGTATGGGGTCATGGGCAGGAAGATAGAGGAACACAAATATAAACAGTAGGGGAGGGAGAGAGGGTCAAAGCAGAAGAGAAAGGGGAAAGATGAACACACACAAAATTAAATTAATGATCAATGAGCTACAGTCAAAGAAAAAACCCATTGTTTAAAGAGAAATTGTGAACGTGTGAGTGGTAGAGAAAGAAATGTTTCTTCAAAGGTCCTGGAGAGATAGCAGGAAAAAAGAGAGAAGCAGTTCAAGACTTCTGGGGGAGGGGGGGGAAAAAAAAAAAAAAAAAAAAACACACACACACACACACACACACACACACACACACACACACACACACACACACACACACACACACACAACTTCCTGTTCATGATAGAATTTAAAATTAATTTTGAGACTTACAGGAAACATGCAAACTTCAAGGAAACATTTAAAATTGAGACCGAGTTGAGCAGGCTTGTGTGACCTTACCCTCAGTTGACCAAACTTATTTGAATTAAGCAGTATGCTTAATTCAAGTCACCAAGTATGCACTTGTACAGGAAAAGTTATCTAGCCCACAGTAGACACCAGACTTGCCCTAGAAAATATGTTTCCTGTTAGTCCATTGTCTTCATCTAAGGGGCTATCCAATTTCACCTTGATGCAGTCAAAGCAGCAAACACCTCCCTTTCAATAACCGACAGGTGAATAGCAGAGGAGTGTGATGCCGCTTGCTGTACCAGAGAGCGAGGAGCTCAAAGCAAAGGAACATTTGCCTGCTCTGGTCTACATGTACAAACAGACACACACTCTGCTTTCTTCACACTTTTAGACATTTTCCGCGATATCTTGCTTCCTCACCCTGTTCTGGAACATGCGTGTTCCTTCATCTTACCACCCTGCCTCTTTCCTCTACATACCTGGCAAAGCGCTCTTTGTCATTGGAGCCTCCAGTGTCGTCATCACATCTAAAAGTGAGCAGAACAACAGTGAGAGAAGAAGAACACTGGCTATTTCTCACACAAGGGATGGATAGTCAAAAAACTACATTTTAAATATTACAAATGTTGGAAATGGCAAAAAAATAAAGCACAAATTACACACACTTTCCGAACCGCTTGTCCCATACAGGGAACCGGAGCCTAACCCGGCAACTCCGGGCGTAAGGCTACAGGGGGAGGGGACACACCCAGGACAGGACGCCAGTACATCGCAAGGCACCCCAAGTGGGACTCGAACCCCAGACCCACCAGAGAGCAGGACCCGGTCCAACCCACTGCACCACCACGCTCCCCAAAGACAAATTAACAGTTTTCCCTAAAAGAAAAAAAAACATAAGTGGGCAAAAAGAATGTTTCTGGGGTCACCTGAAGAGTTTATTTCCTTCATCTTCATCAAAGTCAGGGCTGTGAGGGACAGAAAGGAGTTCGTATTATTCTAGGCAAATGCGACCCAGGTTGAAAATACAGAAATTTGAGCTAGCTGAAAACACACACACACACACACACACACACACACACACACACACACACACAAAACTGACCTCTACTCAGATATTTTGAGCACCTCTTGGCAAGCCCTTGTATTGTGGGTACTGCTTAGTACTCAAGTATTAGTCACTGCCCGGTTAAGGCCACACACAGTTAAAGGTGGCACAGTTGTAAAAGTGTGCCGTTTTTTTGGACCATGTTTACCTTATGTACTGCATTCATAAGCACATTTCCACTAAAAGTAAAGTCTTTGACAAAACATGAAAACATACCAACATTATACACCTCTGCAGCTTGTGTACAGGCATTGCTCATAGGTGCATGAATACATATAAATATTATTTGTAGATGCACACTTAAAATAAACAGTACGTAATCTTAAGATATATATTGTAAATTAGTTAAGGCTTTCCAGTTTTCTGTACTTTTGGTAGGGGCAAATAAAAATGTAGTGAAATTAATTGTATAAACATACACATTCTATAATTTATAATTAATGCTAAAGTGTATTGTCTATGTTCCGAAACATGACATCACAGACAAGAAATTATTAATCATTTTAAAATATTGTGGCATGCCAGACATACCAAGTTCAGGGAGTGAGGAGGCATGAGACAGTACAAGTGTTATTAAAAACACAAGAAACCAGAAGCTTTTATGAAAAACAACAATATCGACACCAGTCCTGACTCCACAATGCAACAATTTTCATGCTCCGCCAGTCTGCCAAATGTTATAATTAAGAGACGTGGGTTAGATGCTGCCAATAATCCAGAAGGTGGTCACTGCCACACTCCTCCATGCCACAGATTTTTAGTTTTGCAACTCTGGTGCCCATTTTTAAATGTGTGATGTTTTATATTTTTGTAAATTTGTTGAAATAACGAGACACTGCAACTTCCCAACTATTTAACTGAAACACTAACAGTCATAGGACTTCAGTGGCATTTAACCCAATAACACGGTTAGCAAGCAAATGCAGTCACCGGCAGCGCTTTGGTCCCTAACCCTCATGCTAACCGGGCAACAACTGTTCGTATTAATATTCTGCAAGTCATTTACAGGATACTTTGAGGGAATTTCAAAAATCCAAGAACTAAAAACAATTCCTACTCTCAGAAATGACAACTCAAGTCTTGTAACATTTTGCATAGTCATCAACTGGATGCTTCTGACATCTTTCCTGTTAACTTACCTAGTGCGTCTCTTGGTCCCTTTCTGGACTGCTGTTCCACTGCCCGCCTGGTTACCAGAAGCATTTCCCATGGTGAGAGATGGTACGTCTGTCATATCTGTCATATCTGCAGCTGATAAAAACAGAATGAGCCCTTCATATAGCTGAACAAACTTTCATTACATTTGCTACTGCAGTATAAACCCAATAATACAGTATTGATATGATGAGATGTACCTTAACTCAAATCTGTTATAATTACCCCATCATGATCATTTATGGATTAGAAAGAAAAAGCTGTCCATGGGATTGTGTGCCACTACTGTATCACATAAATTTGATTTGACCAGGATCAGACATTTTGGATTGTCTTTACACAAGTAAACACTTAATCAAGTCAACAAACTTGTGCAAAGATATTTCACATCTTTCTTGACAATCAGAACTTATTTCAAAATGTAACCAGGACACAAATCCTAAAATAACAAAAACGTCTGACACGAAACAATTCACTGACGCACAGGTGAATAATGAACAGAATATTTCAGGTTCTATGGTAAGTGGCACCACACAGCAGCGTATCGCCAGAGCAGCAGGTAGCCTAGTGGTTACAGCTGCTGTCCTTTGGCCTGGAGGTTGTAGGTTTGAATCTCACCGCTTGCTCTAGTACCCCTGAGCAAGGTACTCACCCGGAAACTCTCCATCTGTACTAAGAGACTAAATAATGGACTGAGAATCATCGGAAGAATCATCGGCACACCCCCCCACCAGCTCTCCAAGAACTGCACTCGTCCAGAGTCAGTAAAAGGGCTAGCAAAATCATTCTAGACCCCTCACATCCAGGCCACTTCCTCTTTGAACCTTCTACAGAGCACCAGGACAGCCAGGCACAAGAAAAGTTTCTTTCCTCAGGCCATCTACCTCATGAACAGCTAAATCCCCCCTAGAGAGTAAATCAGTGCAATACACAACGCTATTTATATCTTTATCACATCATATGTCTTATTCACATGCCCTTGCATTTGTATAGAACATACCTGTACATACATACAATGTCTAGTGACTATTTTTGTATATTGGGTACTTTATATTTTTTATCCTTCATTCACATATTCTATCTTCTCATCTGTCTTGTCACTGTCACTGTCTGTGCTGTGGAAGTTTCTGCCACCAAGACAAATTCCTTGTATGTGTGAACATACTTGGCAATAAAGCTCGTTCTGATTCTGATAACTACACACACATTGTCTGAACCGCTTGTCCCATACGGGGTCGCGGGGAGCCGGAGCCTACCGGCAACACAGGGCGTAAGGCCGAAGGGGAGGGGACACACCCAGGACGGGACGCCAGTCTGTCGCAAGACACCCCAAGAGGGACTCGAACCCCAGACCCACCGGAGAACAGGAGCTGATCCAATCCACTGCGCAACCACGCCCCCCACCAAATAACTAAGGAGCGTAAAACTGCAAGTTGCTTTGGAGAGAAGTGTCAGATAAATAATACCCATCTATACAACTAGTTAAAGGAATGTTCCTTAAAAGAAGTGAAGGAGTCGAGTGTCAGTCTTCACACTGACATTGTCTTCATCATGCTTGCTTATGAAGAAAACTGGAAGGCCACACATACAGGAAAAAGGCACAAAACCCTCACGCACACTGGTCCACTGCACTGTCCTCCCCGATGACTCCCACAGTAGCGAGTGTCGTGGCCGGACCGCCGTCGCACCGCCACACAGCGCGCCAGTGCGCCTGGCGCTACGTTGCCCAACAGGCGCGGACACGCGCGCTTGCACAACCTCCGCGCTTCCCGCAACTGATCGCGCGATCCGGTTCCCCCCCCAACAATGATCAAAGGAGGAAGAAACATCCGCTGCGAAACTTCGTTGGTTCTGACTGACAGGCGCGTGCAGCCGCTGCGGAGATCAGTGACAAGCCACACCGCAACCACCTCCCGTTTCACCACAATTTTTATTACATTCATTGCATTTTATTGCATTCGTAACACACCACCATTCGCTGCAGAAGGTCAAAACAAGAGGCGCACACGTCCATAACAGGAATCACACCAGATGATGACACTCTCTCTCTGCGCCGTTTTAACTCAGTTTTTCAGGAACGAATTGCGACGAGATCCAAAGTGTAAGAACAGCGTAAAAAAAGTGCAAATGAAGTGAACTGGAGCGCATGATGATAATTTGCCCGATCCGTCAGGTTTATCGCCCGCTGACGTAATTAACGCTCAAGTCTGGGCTAGCCGCTAAACTGCTGGAGCGAAGTGTGGACTGTCGAGCAGAGCCCATAATGAGCGCTGACCGCGGGAGGCTGGACTGGTAACCAGTCGTTAGTCGCCATTAATGATCGTCTGACACCTGGGAAATGAAGTTAGTATCGTTTTGACGGTTGGTCTCGACTGCTACTAGTACTAATACTACTAGCTACCGTCCCGAGTGTCGTCGGCTGCCTCAATGCAGGCCGTCAGTGACATTGTCGCAGCCTGGCGCACGAAAAACCCGCGACACACGAGAAAGCGCGGCTGAGGCAAAAAGAGCGAGTCGCTACACGAAAGTTCGGTTCACTGTACCTGGATTAGACGAGGCCATGTGTCCGAACTGCACACAAACAACTCCTCGGGTATCTGGAAGGAATTTCCCCAATCTTAGGACGACTTTAATGCGAGTTTGCCGACGACGCGTTTTCACGGCCTCGACTTTTCCGTTAGTTTTTTCATCACCTGCAGCAAAATCAGTGAAATGCCACCAAAAAAAAAAAAAAAAAAAAGCTATAGCAGTTTCTTTTCTTTCCTTTTCGGGAGGGGGGGGGGGTTTAAATCCTCCTCGATCCAAGATGGCGGTTACGAACCGCCGTAAACTGTACGAGACAACCAAACTACGCGGTTTGGTCGCCAACTATTGGGGGATTTTCACTGACGTGTTGGACTCGCCTTGATCGCGTGTTGCCTGCGAAGCCAACACTCCTTTCGAGATACTTAACAGCTTGGGTCGCGCTCCTTTCAACAGATGGCGGTATCGCTTTGATTGAAATGAGTGTCGTTAACATCCCCCAAAATTCCGAAACCATTTTGCTTAGAGGTCCACAGTTGCCGCCTTGCGGTGTTATTCCTGCTGACATCCTCCAGCTGTTTGCTGATTGATGGGGTTAGATAGGAGCATTTTCTTATGAATTTGACATAAAACTATACAACGTAATACACACATGCCAATTTATTAGGTACACTTAGCTAGTACCAGGTGGGATCCCTTTTTTTTTTTGTTCTTGCTCCATGTTGTTTTTGCAGTTTCTGCAGATTTTTTGACAGCGCGCTCATTCTGTTTTATGTTCCTCTTCATCCCAAAGATGCTGTAATGGCTTGAGAGGTGGGGGCAGCGTAAACCACTGGAGTAAAGACACTGGTATGTTTGTGGAACCAGTTGTGACAAAGCACATTACCCTGCTGGAAGTATCAATCTGAGAAAGGCTAGACTGCCCTTGAAGGGATGGACCTGGTCTACAATGTTTTGGTGTCTTTGGCATTCAAACAATGCTCAGTTGTTACTAAAAAAAACTTAGCGTTTACCAGAAAAGCCTTCCGTTTACCATCCTACTACCACCACCACAAGCATGTACCATTGACACCAGGCCCAGTGGATTCATGGATTCATGCTGATGCCAAATTCTAACCCTACTATCAAAACATCACAATAAAAACAGATTTGTCAGACTAAGTGATGTTTTTTCAGTCTTCATCCATCCATTCTTGGCCATCTATATTCATCATCTTGTTCTCTTGTTATTCTTAACTGACAAGTGTGGAACCTGGTGTGGTCCTCTGCCACTGTAGCCAATCTGCTTCAGGAGCCAACAGGTTGTGTTTTCAGAGATGCCTTTCTGCCTACCACTATTGTACTGAGCTTTTATTTTTGCACTTGTGGCCTACCTGTTAGATTTAATAAGTGTGGCCATTCTCCCCTGACCTCTGTCATTATCTGAGTTTTTGTTCACAGAAATACTTTTAAACTCTGGAGACTAGCATGCAAATGTTCTGGGAATGTGGCTGCTTCTGAGATGCTGGAACCACCATGTTTGGCACCAACAATCAATTTTTCCAGGTCACATTGTTCCATGTCATGTTTATCTGGATAGTAACTGGACCCCTTGACCCTGTTTGCTGTACCTACTGAGCCCAAGCACTTAACTCACTAACCAACCAATGTCTACAACCACTTGTCCTGAGTGGGGTCGCGGCGAGCCGGAGCCCACCCGGCAACACAGGGCGCAAGGCCGAGGGGGGAGGGGACACACCCTGGACGAGACACCAATTGTCGCAAGGCACCCCAAGCAGGGCTCAAACCGTAGACCCATCACACAGCGGGCACTGGCCAAACTCTCCATGCTACTGCACCCTCCTAACTGACTAACTGTGAAGACAAACTATGTCTACAGCAAGGTGTACCTAATAAAGTAGCTAGTGAGTGTAAATTTTAGTTGTCAGCCAGGACTTTCCACTCGTAGGACCTTCGTATGAATCCCTAGTCCCTATGAAATACCCTTGAGCAAGGTATTTACTCTGAATTGCTGCAGTTAAAACTACCTAGATGTACAAGTCATTACTAGGTTAGTAAACAAATATTACATTCTAAGTCACATTGAATAATTCTTAATATGTGGGTGGAAGTGAATAACTTCTATTCCTAGGCATTCCCAGCATTACATAACACTTTAATTCTGAAAAGATCACTTTTCTGAATCATTCAAAGAGGATACTTCAGGGTCATATCTGAGGCCAATGTGAAAAAAGAGATGTAGTTTGAGTTGAAGTGCACAGCAGCTTTGGTCCATTACAGCTAGCCAAGGGACACCACTAATACCCTTGAATAAAGATGGAGGTCCTGGGCTAGTGCCAGGTTGTGCTGTCATCATCCATGAGACTGCACTACTACTGTAAACTGCACCTACAGAGCAAACACACAACTGCACACATCAAAGTTGTACAGTTTAATTATTCTTGCATCATAACAAAAAATATAAAACAAACAAACATTGTCATTTGGGTTGTGTGGTTTTGCATGACCCATTTAAAGGGACCTACAAGAGGCTGGTTACAGTCAGCATGAGGCAAGGAGGAGGAAATGGGAGGGGGCAGAGGAGTAGAAAGAAGACTGGTAAGGTATACAAAAATAAATATTATTAAAGGGGTAGTGTCAGCTAAAAAGCCAGTTAGAATAGGTTCTCATATTTTGACAAACAAGGTACTGGTATGACCATTTAAAAACAAAAACAGCAAATTTTTATTCATCATTATGCATGATTTGAGTCTTTTGGCAGCTAACAAAGGAATTCATCCAATATGAATGTGGAAATAATACAAATAAATTGTAAACTTGTGTTAAAACCTGGAATCATACCCCAAATTACTGTCAGCAAACAACATGTTTGGCTCCTGATAGTGTTGTTCTGACTTACAGGTGAGGTTCACAAAGCACATCATCCATGCTAGCGTGTTACAATATACCACCCTATAACAAACCATGCACTCAAGTAGAAAAGATCGTTCTAGGAAGGTTCTGGATGGAATGAATTCAAACCAAGACTGGTAAAGGGGTATAAAATTTGTTAGGATTCCTCAAAAAAAAATGTGCACAATATAATGCGATCAATTCAAACTGAGGTTTCAGTTTCATTGCAGGCTTTACATACATAATCATAGTTGTGTGTACACAGTCTTTTTGTATTTTTACTTCCCAGTAAAAACAGGTACAGTTAACAGCACTAGCACAAATTATCATAACTGGAAAGAATTACTCTGTGACACAGCTAAGAATGGTCCTTTAAATCCAGCCTATCTTGCCACCTGAAAAAGAAGGCTGAAGCATTAAGTAATAAGTGTTGTTCACCAATCCATCATAAAGAGTTTTACTGAAGTCAAGAGTGGGCATATAGTCTTTTACTTGATGGGTAATAAGTATTTTGTCTATTCTATTTTTTTTTTCCATCACAGCATAGTTCAGTGCATTGAAACCTTTTTCCCCTAGACTGAATGCGGTGTACTACTCACTGTTAAGGCAACAGACAGATTTCAAGTTTAAAGACTCATTTATTCAGCTCAAGGAACTATAGTGCTTTCCTGGCCAATGATAGTACTGAGGGTGACAATAGATGTGAATCTTATCTACAACTCCCGAGGCTGACCAATGCACTGAATAGTGAAGGTAAAAGGTCCTAGTGTGGTAAAAAGGTGGATGGAGAAGAGGAACACAAAGAGGAGTAAAATTCATCCAAATGAACTGGCAGTTAAGGCACATAATTAAGAGTTAACATTAGTGGAGCAGCACTGCTTCTCTGTTTTTCCTGGTTACCCATTTACTTGCTCATGCTGTACTTCATGAAAACCCAGGGTTTATCAGTGTGATGTACTCAATGAGCACCAGTGATATAGAGCTGCTCATTGCATTTTTGTGTGTTTGTAATAACTGGTATGTGGGTGGGTGGGTGTACGGCGTGTGACAGTGAGTCTGGTTCCATTTGACATTGAGACACCACCCTCCTCCAGCCTATTTCTCATCCCATCTAGCTTCTGTGCGAGAGGTGTGTTCCTCCTGCACTCTGGATGCGAGTCTCCCTCCACTGCTGCCATTATTCAGCCTTGTGGTGGTTGTTGTTGAAGACAGGGTGCCCGTTCAGCAACGGCCCATTTTTCTTTGTTTTCTGCTTCTCTTGTTCTTTCTCTTCCTCTTCCTCCCCTGACTCATCAGTTTCATCCCTGTCGCTCCTTTCATCCTCCACGCTCTCCTGAGAAAAGGAAAAAAGCAGCCAAAAGAAGTTGACCTGATTTTCCATTCACACAGCAATGACGGCTACCTAAATATTCATCCTAGTAAGCTGAAGTACAAGCCAAGTGTATTGAAAAAGGCCATTGTTCCACCTGTGCAGCATTTCACTCTTTGCCTCTCCTTCTCAGGATGGCTTTCAGTGTGTGGAAATGAAATGGTAAAGGATAGGAGATTCCTCTGAATTTAGCAACACATAGTCAGACTAGAGCTCAGTACTGTTCTACCTTTTCCTGCTTTCATATGATCACTCAGATCCACAAACACACACATGCAAAGGAGTGGGGGGGGGCAGCCTGCTTACATTGCTTCGGAGGAACTTGAAAGCTAGGCGCACAATAAGGATGGCCCAGAAGATGTGCAAACATTGTAGCACCATCAATAGACCGTTGAAGAAGTAGTACCCAAAGAAGGGGGGGTAGAGTGTCACAGGGTATACCCAGGTGCAGTACATGATCCTGTGGCAAAAGAAAGGATCAGGATGTCAGTGAGTAATGCACGTACCCCTGTGGGACACACTGGAAATTCCAACCATGGCTCCAATGGGTCCACTGTGCAACACTGTATG
The DNA here is from genome assembly GCF_900964775.1 of Scleropages formosus. NCBI lineage: Eukaryota > Metazoa > Chordata > Actinopteri > Osteoglossiformes > Osteoglossidae > Scleropages > Scleropages formosus. Next base: position 18,151,301 of record NC_041823.1, on the reverse strand, counting down.
TACTTAGTGAGACCCAAGTGTGGAAAGGCATGACATACAAATATGGTAGCACCACAGGGTCAGTAACAGAATGCTCAGCAGTCAGCACCACCACTTGTTGCTAGATAGCAATTTTAAGGGGCAACTTCTTACCAGAAAGGGAAGATGACGAGGCGGGTAACAATGAAGATGGCTGCAAAGATGATGAAGATGTAGTTGCAAGTGTTCTTCCAGCCTGCATAGTTAAACATCTTTGCCGACTATTGAGAAAAGAAAGTGATAATGGAAGTCATTAGATTGTGACAGTTGTTCCTTTCTCCCCTTTATGGAGTGATTCTACACTTTAGTCACACAAAACTAAAACACAGCTCCTGTGTCTCTGCAGTACACTGATAAGGCAGATTTCTATCCACCGTAAGACCACAAGACTGAGGGCAAATAGGACTGACAAATGAAGAAGATGGCATGCACTCACACTCAAAACCAATCCCCCATTACAGCCCAACATAACATACCCTTTCTGATCGAGCTGATTAGTAGGGCACCTGAAACATGAAAGCTACAGCATTATGCTTTAGTGCCACCAGGTTCACTGAGCATTAGAGACCAGGGTACATTTGCTACAGTCTCCTATGCTGGGAGACAGAGGCACACTGAATATTTTTTGGTCATGTGCTACGACTGGGTACCTCCAGCAGGTAGTCAGACGCATCATGCAACAGCATGATCAGGGTCCCCGCACGGATGTAATTGACACACCAAGAGAAGCTGATCAGCAGGATGGTAGCCAGATGGTGGACAATCTGCTCCTTGAAATCCTGAAGGAGAAAGAGCTGGTAATGGCAATGGTCCCAATAAACATTCCACAGGGGAGGCTAACCAGGTCCAAATAAACAAAGGATTGTCAGAATAATTGGATTAAGGACCGTCAGACCTATAAATAACACACCATAGTAAAACTAAACTCAAATGTGGAGTGGGTGTTCTCTGCTAGAGCAAACAGGCAGTTTTCAAGCTTAGGACTTTCCATTAGGTCCCTGCTGCTGGACAACTACATGCCAGCCCCAGAACTTCATTTTCTGTTCTCTATCAGATGACAGACAATGCCAATGAAGTCAAATTTATTGTACCATTGCCCTAGCAAATTTTCTCTGCAATATTTTTACCCCAGTTCAGTCTTATTATTATGCATCTGACACAGTGGTCTAGTATATTCCAGAAGCACATAATTGAAATCAGCCCCAGAGGTGACTGCTTTCACTGGTCAGTTGTGAGTTGCCTTCACATTTATTTAACAATACAAACAAACAAGTGAGACAACTGAAGGAACAGCTAGTCATGCATGGATGCTACAATGAGCGAGCCCACATTTTGGATATGGAAATCTTTATTAACTGTCTAAAACAGCAAAAAGTCAAGCCTGTTACAGTCTGTATTTTTGCATGTGCATTCACCATTTATTCTTTCCAATACAGAGATATAGGAAAGTAACCACCAGGATTCATACCACATCTCTTGGGACCATTCATATGACAACTTTCAGGGGCACTTTTTCTAATGCTTTGTTAAGGTAGCACTGTTAAAGTGATAAGACGTCATGTCTTTTGACAAGTACATTTTTGGCTTGCACCTTTTGGGATGCACAGGACCTTGTGCTGAGACCCTCCCTTCAGCATCTGGATGGGGTACTTGGGTGGTGTCCACTTTGGACACAGGAAAAGCACACAGCGAGAATCATTTGAAAAAGATATGTGCTGTGAATAGCTCTGCCTGTGGCAACTGGTTCACAAGAACACGAATAAAGGATAATAGAGACTGACAGTGGGGGGTAGGAGAGGTGGTTCTGAACTAGAGAGCAACTCACTTTGCGCTTAACATCCGACGCCACACTGATGAGCAGGGAGGTGTAGAAAGCCAGCTCAAGCATGTAGTACCAATATTGAGAGGGCAGCAGAGTCTGAAAGAGGGCCAAAAAGGAAGATTAGGGCAGAAGACATTATTCACACATAAAATCAACACACAGGCTCTTCTATTACCACACAGTGTGGCACTGATGTGTAAGAAATTATTAGAGTGTAATATCTGGTGCCATACCAGTGTGGGGAATCCCTGCCACATTTCCTTAAAGTCATAAAGCCAAGGTTTCTGGAGAGTGAGAGACACAGAAAACTGACTGAGTTTCTCTCTCTGAAGTTTAATGAAAAATGAACACATAGTGAGGACTGAACAATAGCAAGTCACGACAATTGGACTAATGAGAGATGACTATGGAACAAAATGAGGACCAGTGAAAGGCTGAATGGAGTCACGGATAGGAAGAGGGGTGGTACTCACATCAATGAGTGCAGCCAGGCCAGCAATGAAAGCAAGAAGGTAAAAGGTAAATCTCCAACTGCAAGAGAACACATAGACTCAACATGTGGCATATGCAACAAAAAACTTGACACTGTTATACATCAGCATTTGCAGACAACAGTATGCCAAAGTACAACTTTAACAACCACAAAACAGCAGCAATGCACACAGCATTGACATTTTAAACCAGCAACCCAGAGAAGAACACAGTTATGCATTACTTTTATACTACATCTTTGCACACTGATTTATGAAAAAGGAGAAGAAATAACGGAAGTGATAATAAAACACAAGAGAGAGAGGACAAACTGCAGAGCACAATACAGAGTAGGAGTGAGCACGGAGAATGTAGGAGACAGAGTGATGTCCCGAACAGAAAGCCCGTTGTCCACAGAAACAATGAAGCAATTCAAACTGGAGACCCTCGCAATGTATACTGCGCTCAACGCCACATGCAGTGCAGAATCTGCAGATAAAACCCATTCAGAAGGGTGTGCTTAAACAAGCATGCACGCACTTTCGCTATACCCTTGAAAACTGAGTATTCATGTCCACGCCAAATGCCATGTAATATTTTATTTTACATTTATTCGTGATGCTTTTCTCCAAAGCAACTACAGGATGGTACAGCAGGATGTGAGATTCAAACGTGCAACATCCAAGTCCAAAGGCAGCGGCTCATCACTATGCTACCTGCTGCCCCAATTTTTTTACACATAACTTCTCCCTGTGTTCATGAGTTTCCTCGCATTTCCTCCCATAGTCCAAAGACATCACGGTCAAACAGTGACACTGAATTATTTGCATGTCTGAATGTATGAGTGAATGAATGTGTGGCTACCCTGCAACAGACTGAAGTCCTGGGCTGGGGGTATCCTGCCTCACCCCTGCTTCTGCAACAGCCTCTGGACCACTGTGACCCTACACTGGACAAGCAGTTATTAAAAGTGAAAGGAAACTAAATACTACAAAGAAAATAAATGTAAAGGGTTCTGTTGAAAGGAAGATTGTATACTTTGTCTGTAGCCTGTTCTTCTGCTTCCTTCCTGCAGTCTTGACTGCAACTGAAATGTCCCTACACTTGCAAATGAGCTTGAGTAATGACAGAAGAACAGGAGATGGAGTTCTGCTCTGAGCACCGGATCCATTCAAAAGTCTTCCGAGACATGCCAGATGTTTGTGTCCACTTAAGCAATTGCACCCTCTGGGACTTGAGTAAACATCAGCTGTGAAAATGGATTGCTTAGAGCTTAAGATACAAAATTGTTAACATTGCAAGAAAGATTTCTGCATTCTACAGAGGAAAAACATTAACCCTTTGAACCAGAGCTGCTGATATTTAAACACTGTGTACTAAATCGATCATCATCATATTGTTCAGTTAAAGCACTGCTTGGCTAGGGAAAAAAGTTATCGCCAACCTGCTCTACATAAAGCACTCACTAAGCAAGCAAAGATAAAATTCAAACAACAACAACAACAACAACAACAACAACAACAGAAACTAGCTTTTACACGAGAGTTCCACAATAATTGTAAGACGGATTATTTGTAAGTGATACCTGATGCAATGTTGTAGTTTTGGCCACTTCACCATGTTATCAGATCACACTTTGCTGGATAAAATCTATAGCCGGTAGAAGTGTCTCAGGCTCAAATAATTTGATACTTAGCAAGCAGCAATATTTGTCAAAGGTCTACATACAACATTTTGCAGGAAGATATTACTTATGGACTGGTGCTGACCATTAGCTAACTTCCATTTTGCATTCCTGGAAGAGCAACTAAGTCTGAGAATGGAGGAAAAAATTAAACTGGTTATAATCACTAGTTTTTAGATGTCACTAGCCTCCAAGATTTTAACTTGTGCCAGCCATTTGCAGTCGTTAAATGGGCACAAAACAGCCTGTTGCACAAGACAGTTTTAAGGAAGTTCTCATTGTGTATCCCTGCAGTTGTGCAACGCTGCCTATGCTGTGTATATGCCTTTTGTGTAATATTGAAATGCATCTTCCTGTATATCTCAAAATTACAGTGCCATTTCAAAACTGTTTTAAATATTTACCTTGCTTCCCGGAACTTCTTGAGAAGACTGGGTCGATCTTGATTTCTGCGTCGTCGGAACCATTGCTGGATCTGACGCACTGAGTACCCCGTCAGTTTGCTCAGATTCTCCACAGAACTCTAAGGACGACACAGGGAGAAACAGTTGCTCAAAGCGCAACCACATGTACGCAGACTATTGCGGACTTCAAACAAGCCTCTTTGCAAAAATACTGGCAGTTTTGTGCCACTGTACGACTGAAACCTTGGGGTTCAGAATGTACAAGTAGCAGCTAAACCAAATTACCTTTCTAAAAACAACCTTAATTGTGAAACTATGTTAAATGCTACTCCAGAGCTAGCTTGTTACTGGTCTCAGTGTACACAACAATATCTCTTGTAAGTGTCGGTGAATGATAAAGCCTTGGATTCTTGATTCTTTTAAAAAGCAGACACCACATGAATAATTTATGCAATTACTGTCACGATGACAGTTGCTTCAATAGTGGGTGTGGTCTTACGTTATCCCATGCTATTACCTGTGTAGGGTGTTTGGTTGTATTACAGTAGTAGGATTCCAGTGTGGGGTTGTATAATGCATGAAGTCGTACTTTCTCCGTCACACCCAGGAGAGCAGCAAGCGGTGTTGCCACCAGCCTGAGGGCAGACAGATGGATATAAACAAGATGAGGTCAGCAGGAAGTGTGTTGGTTGAACTTGATCGATGGCTTTTCAAGATCCAAGAAGGACAATGTCCTTTTTATATTTTATTATTCTCAGTTTAGTTGTATCCATATATGCAGTTCTCTACCTAGACACCCACTCCAAGCCAAGCCAGGAGGGTTCATCCCAAGCAAACTTCCTATCAGGTGTGTTCTGTTAGCCATCCACTTGCTACAGGCTTGAGAATACATACAACTGTGCCCACAGGGAGGCCCTGGCCTTGGTTTTAAAACATACAGTTATAGAAACAGGCAAAACTATCACAGAATAAAAAAAGAGTGCATATGAAAGTGTGAAAACATTATTGCTTACCAAACAAACAAAGGAAAACACAAAAAATATATAAAAAGGAGAAGGAAACTGAACAGGAGAGATAGTATCTAAAGTTACACAGCTGATGCTCTAACATGCATCAAAGTGTGACAGACAGCTGAATTTGTGAGATGAGAGGAATGAGAAACTGGATGATGGACAGCGATACTAACCTCTCAAAGATCTGTCGCACGATGAGGAAGCCCAGAGCAAGGGGGATAACAGCCCAGAGGTCGCTCGCCTTGGCATAGACCCGCCCATCACGGTCCTCGAGGTCAGCCCAGCCCAACCCCTCAGGGAACCATAGTCGTTCCTGCCAGAACCAGTCACTTAGCCATGACAACATACTGGGAAAGAGAAAAAGAGTTAAATAAGTCTGGGTTGCTCCAGCATCACACTGAGAAGTACAAAAAGAAGTGCAGCCACTGAAAGAGAAGACAATCTGGGCTGTAGTTAACAGACTGAACACAGAAATAACATGAACAAAAAAGATTAACAAAATATACACCAAAAATGTGACAAGAACAACCAAGGAAACTAATTCCATTTGATATCATAGGAGTTCAGATTTTAACAAACTATAAAGCAATCTGTCTCAACAGTGTATTCATGCTCAAATGACTGCTAAAGAACACCTCACTACTCAAAGTTCTGGCTTGCCATATTACTTTCCATTTTAAAATGTGCTCACGTTGGGAAAATACTGTTTTAATGTATGACTACAGGTTATGTTGTTCAGACCAATTGACAGCATATTCAGTAAAACACATGCAGCAAACAGGAGGCCGAGAGCATGAAGGGAGGAGATCACAGATCTTCGGAAGTTTAAGCGGTGACTCATGGCTCTTGTGGGCTATCCCCCGCCCTACACAGGATATGCAGTGAATTCTCGCAGCAGATGACAGCTGTAGAGGCTGAGTTGTCCTACACTGCATTCACAGCCAGCTCTGGCCCCCTCACAAGTATGCGACAGCGCATTAAGCAGATATAAACACAGCAGAAGCATGAATGCAAACGTTGCTACGGTCACTAGGCTGAAGGGGGGGGATTACTGAGTGGATTGTACACACCCTGACACAGTGTGATATCCACTGTCTAGATAGTGTAATGGTTAACTGCTGCCATTTCAAATTACCTGCGGTTCTGCACTTGAGCAACGTGATAAAACTCACTGGTCCAGTAAAATACTGGGCTGAATTTATCAGTGAAACTATTACATTTCTTCAGATGAAATCACACACTAAATGGCAAAGAATAAAAGCAATGTGACTATTCAACAAATGAAAAGCAAAGATGATCGGTGTCTAGCCAAACAGCAACAATGTAACACGGCCCGAAATAAAGCAAACATCGCTCCAGAGATATCCAATGCAAAGGGCCGAATCCATCACATCCCATTTGCAAATGAGACACCTCCCCCAAACAACAAGTTGACTATGCTGGGCCCAACTGGCCACATTAGGAGCATTGTTCAACTCCAGCACAATTGTGTGCTTTCAGAGCCGAGCATCACGGGCATGCAGTCACTCCCTACATGAAGCTGGACAGGAGATACAAGACGCTGCTCTTCGAGATCCACTCCCTGGGATCGTCCTCATAGTCGTGTGGGATAATTTCGGGACAGCGGAAATGTACTGGAGGGGAAAGTGGGATTTAAACCTCTTCTCTGAAGAACACTCTAGAAACTTGTGGTAAATTTACAAATTAAGTCCTTTTTTAAAAGAATTCTTGCACAAGGGAAAAGAACAGCAGCTTATTTTCATGCTTATCAGCTGATAAAGTGCCTTTAACACTTTGAAAGCAAGATGGGAACACAGCCTTCATGTAGATGTTTGGTTGTCACACCTGTAAAACATGCAGATACAGAACCCTTTTTATAGAAAAATCAGAAATATCTTTCCCTCTGACACACAAAAAAAAAAAATCAGCACTGAAAGTCAAGATGGCTTTAGCATGTGATTCTTATGGAAGACCTGTTTTCTTACAGAATTTGTTTTTTGAAATACTTCAGAAACTCTCACTTTTATGTAAAACTCACCAAATTCACAACTGCTCTGGTACATGGAAAGTGTGATCACTAAAATGTCAGGAACAACCCAAAATCTGAGCTTACTACTAAAGATCTAAAACTACAGAATGAATCATTACTTTCCTCCTGTTATGTTTTCCACTGATAGGACTGCCATAATTACACATTATTTATTCAGTTCCACTTTGACCATAATCTAAAGAATCATGTAGCAAATAGAAATACTTAAATGTGGTAATAGTTTTAGCATTAACAGCACCAGTAGCTTGTCAGGTAAGTTCTATGCTTCTGTCATTTCTGATGTCTGCAACAATCCATTTGGATTTTTACAAAGTGCATTCAAACACTTACAACATCAGGCCAAATCTATGGGAGATTCCAGGCAGCAATGAATTATATGCATAAAAGGGAAATAAAACCTGTACTCTCAAACCAGATGGAGCTACTCTGAGTGTGCATCTGACATACAACAACATGACCACACATTAAACCAACGGAGTGACACTGCCCTCAGTATTAACATAACTGCTAATGCTCTTCAAACACAAGATGATTCGCTGTTTGCAATAACTAAAAAACATATTTAGTCATGCCTTGAGCTTAAAAATCATGGTATACAGATCCTTAAAATGTGGAGGGATCCGGCACGCCTACATTAATTACCAAAGAGAATTTGCAACATTTTCTGTGAATTCTTTTCTGTAACATTGCCGCATGTTTTCCTTCTTGCTCCTCTAAAATTATGACACAAAAAGCAATAATGTAGGAAAAAAAAACACATTTAATATTAAAAACACCTGCTCTTCACCTGCACAGCACCAAATCATCCAAAAAGATTTCAAGTAAAAGAGCGCAAGAGTCCAAAATTAAGGTTTGGCAAAGGAATGACCAAGGTGAGGGAACTATCAATGGCTGTTAATCTATGACATGCACCCAACAAAGAGACCCCGTTTCTGTGTATGCTTTGCTGTCCTACCAAAGCTGGGGACAGGATTCAGAGTTGCACAGAGATGCTCTGGGTAGGTCTCTCTCTCCAGCATGTTAACAGCATTCCTCCAGCTTTTGTTGGCCAAATACTGGCTGAAGAGATCAGGTGACTGGACTCTGACCGTTCCAATGTGAATCCGTGGAGAAAAAGGATTACCCTGTCCATGTGCAAATGCTCCCTGTGCTTTCAACTGCAGATTTTTTTTAAACCTTGCTATAAAGGCCATGGAAAATCAAACAAAAACAGAAATGAAGGCATTATAACTTCTTTTTAGAAAAACTCCTTCCATGTAGTAAAACCAACACCACACTTACTTGTCTCTTATTTACCGACAACATTTTCAGTTCCCTGTCAAGGCTTGTCTGAAACATGATTTCTCTTTATTAACCAGCTAAAGCTCCTTTCAAAATAACTGCAACTGGCTCAGTGGAGCGATCCACGAGTCGGTGTCAGTCTGTTAGTCTAGATGTTTCGCGAGAACCACAGTATGTGAGCAAGCAAAGGCAGAACACAACAGCCACTTTAAAGCAAGCCAGTTAAATATTCCGATAAACTGGACCTCAGATTTCTTTCCCTCATAATGGGCGGGTTGCCAAACATATTGACTGGAAAAAAAGCTTGCCTGTAGGTGGTGAAGCAAATAATTATATGCTGCTGCAAGTCAAATTTCATAGATTTAAAACTGTCAAATACAAACATGAATATTATGCTTATAAAAACACGATAAAGAGCTCATAACACTCCGCATTAACCAAGTGGATATGAAAAGAGATTTAAAAATTACAATTGTTTACCCTTCCTATATACAGATGGCTGGTGAGTCAAACATGCCCATAACAGGGTGTGACGTCAAGTGGTTTAAAGAAAGAGGAGACTACCTCAAGGTAATTATGAGAGGTGGGGCTGGTGGCAGGGAGCATCTGTCAGATTGCAGAATGATGTCATGACAATCAATATAACTTCATAATTGATGTCCTGGGTTCTGCCTTAATTGTTTTGAGTGTGATGCAGGAGATGAGTTTCACACACTGGTGTGCAGCATAAAGCAGTAACTTAGGTAACTGAAGTGTCACAGGGCCGCACGGCAGCATCCCACCTCAGTCACCGTTTGCACTAATGATCTTTTACGAAACCTAACATTTTCCGCCAAGTAATAAAGGTGAGCAGAGCCATGAGCCCATTTGTTTCAACATTATGTTATTATGCGGCTGATTTTAATAAGTTATGAAGAAACACAAGAGTGGAAGTGTAGTGGAGATTCCATGAGGTTTTCTTACTTTTCCTGCAGTTATGCCTAGGAGTGTTACTAGAGAACACTGACTATAAATGACAGACACGCGACTACACTGATGGGTGAGTCCTTTTCCCGGAGCTCGACGGCTAGGCCCCACGCCACGGACGGTCGGGGAGCGCTTCGGGAAGAAAGAAAGGGAGGAGAGAAGGAAAAAAAAGTCCCCCTTCCTCGCATCAGTCACTGATTCAGTGCCCCTCAACCGCTCTGTAACTTACTGCCTCTAATATTAAGGGCAATTTCGAGGCGCCGACAGACGCCAAACATCTCTGTTCCCAGGATTCGTTACTCTTTAACAAAGAGCGGCTGATGCTCCACGGTCAACGGTGATCTTTCCACGAACTTTGGAACTTCCGAAACACAGCGCTGGTGGTGGTGGTGGTGCTGGGGACATGTCGTTTAAGTTAGGCACTGCGGAAATTAACTTCTCTGTGGAACAGACTAAATTTGGCTGTTTGGTTTTAAAACTTTAACTCCAACCACCGCTAGCTTCCTTAAACACTTCTCTTTTAAATGGGTTTAAAGCGTGTCGAGCGAGGCGCTGAGGAGACAGGAGAGACAGGCACGTGACCGCGCCGCAGCCCATCACGCCGCGCGCGCGCTGACACGCAGATTCACGAGACGGTCTCGAGCCACCCGCCGCGGAGTCACCGCGTGCTTTCTTCCTTCTCAGTGAGTCATCGCGCACGCCACCGTCCGAAGGACCGTTCCAGTAGCGACCGTGGCATCTCTAACACCTCAGCCCTGCTCATTTTTAATAATTCTTCCACGCACGCACACTTTTCAAGTATTCACACAAGCGTTACATCCCTTACGACGTTTTTTCCCCACTTTTACTTTAAAATTAGAGCCACCGCTTCTTCACCAAAAGGCAGCCAGTCCTCGTCGTCGTCTTTCCTGGAAATGTCTAACCTGACGTTCAAAACACACGCTACTACGCACTGAGGAACACCAGTAATTTTCATAACACTTCGTGTGTGGGGGTTAGGAAAGACATAGGAGGATGAAAAACTGACGAAGCGCGAACACACAAGTAGGCCCGTGGTCTGGGCTCAGTTTGAGGAGCCCTCCTCGAGCCACAGTGCGTGGTCTCACATCCTCAGCTCACCAAAGCTACGATCTTCTTGTTCCATCCCGGAGATGCTGAGCAACAGCACGTTAAGTGAAAATGTTGCGATCCGGTCCCCTGACTTCGCCTGACCGACAAAATATATATTCCAATAAATCAATATTCCAGGAATGGGGAACGGCGGTGCCCCTCTGGGTACAGTGCCGCGAGATACGATCATACGTGTAACCGCCTCCGCTCGAGCTCAGCTACCGGGACGTGAAAACGATGAATGGAAGCGATCAACAATAACCCGGCTGAGCCTGAGCTGAGCTGAGCAGGATGACGGTGGCATGTTTACTTGGACTTCTGCACTGTGGTCAGACACCAGCGAAGCCAAACAGACAGATTTACAGGAAGACTCTTGACTTGGCTCACAGTTGATTACCTTCGACTTCATCCCTCAACTGAGGATCAGCAGTGGAGAAGAAGCACGATCACCAAGTTCTCCTCGCGCATCGCGGCGGGAATAAGGGAAATACTCCCACATAACGGTACTTACTTCAGCGTCGGGCTTCCGCAGCTCGGCGGCCGGGGGTTGCGAAAGGGAGACGGTGTGGAGTCAGCGAGAAAACACAAAAGGTCCGCGGTGGAGCAGAAACAGGTCGAGTCAGTAGCCAGTCCCAGCGCTCAGACCTTTCACTGGCCGGCCGGGTGGTCTGTCTATGCACAGGGTCAGTCAGTGTATCCACGCCTTAGCTACTTAAGGGGTTGGTCGTCCAGCCTCTGTGTCTCCGTTTGCCCACATCTTCCTCTCCAAAAAAACACTCTCTTCAAAGAGAAAATCGTAAGGAGGACAAATAGAAGTGGGGAAGGCAAAACAGCACGGTGCCGTAACGTCGCTGTCTTTTTTGCTCCCCCCTAGTTTTCTTCTGTGGGAGTTTAGATCCAAGTTATGGCGTTTTTGTCTTTAAAAACGCAGCGTAACGTCACTGTGTTCTCTACGCTTCCTCCAGTGACGAGCAGAGCGGTTGTGCGCCGAGAAAAGGCGTCGGTCCGCCCGAACGTCTAGTCTGTAAAGCGGACTGCGAAAGGTGGGGTGGAGGGGAGGGGGGAGAGCGGGGGGCGGGGCTGGCACAAAATGCTGAGGAAGGGGTGCCGCGAGACGAGGATAGGGGGAGGAGCCCCGGCCCAGAAATTACGCTAACGCGCACGCGTGAATAATTTCATGAAAACTTGATCTTTTCCGGGACGTGTTCAAAGGCCGGCGAGCCTCTGCTTTTAGACGGCTGTGCGTGTACTTGCCTTTCAGTGATGTTGCAACGTTCATTTTATGTTATGCATTTGTGTAACTTAGTATATATTATTATACTATTACTGCAGCACGCCGCGTAGACTTTTCCGACGGATTTTTAACTTTACCTACCTCCAGAATTGAAAACAAAGTGTTCACCCTAGCAATTTAAAGACAAACGTGTTTAGATGTTGAAAAAATTACCCCTAATTTAAGACAGGGTGGGCGGCGACAGGAGGCGTTTATTGGGCAATTGAGCGTTAAGTACGGTGTTGGGTGCGGCCTGTCGCTGGGTGATGACGTAAAAATATACGGCAAGCTGTTTAAATGTGAGCAGTGGTAAATGGTCAGGCACCCGCGTTCAATTATCTTATCATGCGGTTTACTGTGTAATACTTTGGTGTTAATGTGAATCTTAGGGGGAAATTTATATTTCGATTTCTGCTGTCTGTGACGTAGCAATATTACGGTGATATTATTTAAAGCATACGTTTACTGCCACAAAATATTCTTATTAATTAGCTAGCGATTAATCCAAAAAGAAGTTTAAAGTTCTTGACTCAGGTCCTCATACTTAGTTAGCGCAAATCAGGTTAAATACCTTTCGCAAGGGCACAACATTAGTAGCAGGGGACTAGGCTTGAACCGGGATCATTCAGGTTAATTTAAAAAAAAAAAAAAAAAAAAATTGCTACGCTATTGCTCCGCACTTGGTTACACTTCAGGTTTGGATAAAATTAGTGTGCTATAGAGTAATAGATGTTTTAAAATAATGGATAGTCAGTGTAATCGATAAAACGTGCATTTAAAACGCATTAACAACATGGATACGGCGGAGGCTATTTAATTTGTTCAAAACTCATTTGCAATAGTAGGTTACATAAACAGATGAGCCATAACTTGCTCCCTCTGCTGGCCACGTCGCGAATTGCCCGTGACCGGATGTTGTCGCTAGTGCGTTTTTACCATTGATTGGCATTTATTGACAGTTAAAGAAAGTGAAACAGGCTTTTCCCAGACCAGCAAACACACCACATTTCATTCAGACTCCATCAACACCTCAAAACAGGAATCACCAAAGATGCTAGAAGTATCTCACGTTTTTTTTTTTATTTTAACTTAAAAAGAGATTGGTCAAAACGAGAATCAATAAATAAGAAATAAATTATCATTGTGATTATTAATTCATAATTTTAATTATGCAATCACAAAGTCTGAAATACAGACCCACAAAAATTCATTTTCTAAAAAATTCTAAAATCAAAAAGCCCCCCAAAATCCTTTTTCCCATTGCCAGAAAGGAATTAATAAATTAATTAATAAATAAAAAATACTTCAAATATTAAAACTTACCCCACTAATTTCCTGCCCTCCCACCCATATATTAACAAAGAACTAAGCTGAAATTTAAAATCTTTTCAGTTTTCAACCCCTTCTCATTTGTAAATGCAATAATCCCTTGATAATAATAATGATAATATTTCCTTACTGTGTGATTTTTTTAATTTTTTCTGTAAATTATTTTTGTTTTTTTACTTTTTATGGGTTTTTAAACTTTGCTCTTCTTAAACTAAATTATTTACAGTTATAAGGTTCATTTTCCTTAGTCATACTAACCTAAACTTTTTTGTGTCAGTTATTTTTCTTTTTAAGAAACAGGAGCTATAGCTTAACAACGTAAGGTAGACTAAAAGATGTAATATACCATATGCACTTGTTCCACTTTTTCATGGTTTACCCTTTTCCGTCACGAGTATCTGTTTAGTCTGTTTTCACCCATGTCCCCTCCTTCTTGAGCTATGAGTGCAGTCAAAGGCTCCTTGTCAAACTGTGTTCAGCTGTGTGGAAAAGATGATTGACATGTCTTTGTATGTCTAGTGAGTGTGCCTGTCTGTGTGTCAGTCTGTCTCTCAGTTGTGTGTTTGAGTGCAGCTGATGATGCTTCCGTGCATCGGTCCATACACATATGTAAATATTTGTGTATCTAGTCATTTGCTGTGTTTGCGTAGCTGTGTAGCTGGGGCGGCCCGCTGCCTTACAGCAGCAGACACCGAGACGCTCAGAGCGCATTCCGCTTGAATTTCTTTACAGGGACTCTACTGAAAGTTCACCTGTGAGGAATAAGAGAGGAAAGGGGGAGAGAAAGGGCATTCCTTAGACAATGACTGTGAAAATCACATTAAGTCCAGTTATCTAGTGTCTTCTGCACCTCTCCCATTAATACTCCCAAGAGTTGAGTTATTGTACATGATCATATTGTTCACATCTGCTTTGGAAATAACACACAATTTGACATTTGTGGCAAGCTACATTCAATACTCTTCACAAGGGTCCTGCACATGGTGTTGCAGGTTGTAGGACCCACAGGTTCAGGTAGACATACAGTAGCTGCATGGTGACACACCACTGAGTCCAAACAGACAAGTATGGTGCAGTTAGGTGTATGTGCTGATAATTAATGCTACAAGAACTGCAAATTTTAAAAAGTGACACTAGGTGCAAGATTTGTACACCACAGTATATTTGTTTCTTAATACATCTTGGGATAGTAGGTTCTGAGGAGAAGAAGCCACTATCTGGATTCACATTTAACCAAAGCATGTTTCTAAACAAAAAGCAATGAAATTTACAAACAAAAAACATTACTATCCTCCACTAGAAAAAGACTGTTTTGTCATAAAGACACGCCCACATCTGAATGCAGCCCAACGCTTTTAAATATTCCCATTTTTATAAACTTGAAGGAAGCAGATTTGTAGTAAACTAGGTACATTACCAGAAAACATTGATTCAAATGAAGGATGATTTTCAGTTTGATAAGGAATATATCATATTAATGAAAGGCAATAGCAGTAGGTAATGTTATTTTCAACTGTAAATTTTTCAGACAGCTCTCTTTTTAAATGCATATGGCCAGTGCAGAACAATAACGCTTTTCTAAGACTATATAACAAATTAAATTTCAGTAAAATTTTCAAATGCTGTTTTTTTCCCATTTATAATATCCACACCCTTCACTTGAAAAAGCACTGTTTGTTACTCATGAAGTCTGATTAAAAGAAAAAGGCGTTCATATTAGATAATCAGTTTTTTGTGCTCTGAGAGACAAAGGAATAATTAAACGGATTGAATTGAGCTGAAACACAGAGTGCCAATACTTTATATCTGTCCTTTTTGATCATCAGAGAATACCAATGTATATTTAGTATTGGAATCCCCTAGTTTGAACTCAAACAATCAGCCTGAGAGTACAATTTCAGTGTGCTGGTTATGTGCGTATGCACACACTGTGTCCATGCAGTTTCCACAGTGAAACCCGTACGGCTGTCCAAGGTGTGTGTGAAGTACACTTTTTTTAAATACATACACATATTTGAGCATATGCATGTGTGTTGAATTGCTGGGGTATGTGTTTCTGGATCATAATTGTGTGTCTTTGTACTTGGCAGGCAAACAGTTCTCAACATGCACCACTTTCTGGCAGTAGTTGCGATACAGGAATTCTGGGCAACGTTTAGGGAAACACTTATCAAACCTTTGACTGGTACACTTAAATAATTAAGTATTTATCAAGTAAATTACTATTGATTTTATTATTTATCACTCTCATCTTCTGACCAAAACTGTAAGAAACACATTTCAAACTAGTTTAAAATAAAAATGAATACATTTTAACAACCTGGTGCTGTTTGCTAAAACATTAAACTATTGAAGCTAAAACATGAAAGTGAAAAAGCAGTGATTTGGGGTGGCTGAGTATCAGTTTTGTTTTTTTTTTCTGTTGTAGTTACCCAGAATTCCTACAGAAGAGGACCATATTCCAGTCAGCACAAGGCCATTGTGTTTCACCATAACAACCACAAACCATTACCTCAAAACACAGGCCAAGGGAAAAGAGAGAGGAATTAGAAGTGAGTAAGAAAGAGAGAAATAGAAAAGGGAGAAGGAGACTGAAAGGGGAGAAATACAGGTTGAGGAAGGGGATATATTTCTGTTAGAACTTCAAGCCAATCTACATTTATCCAACCATAAACACTTCACTTCAGGATAAGGCAGTCTCCCGTAGTTTAAAAAATAGATATTTTAGTCCAAAGTGCAAAGCTTGCTGTACACTGTCAGAAATATGATTATTTGATTGTTTTTTTCACGCTCTCCAGTTAGTTGGTCCAATCGGATTTGTTAGGTTCCATTGTCTGGTGTTACGCTGTTCAGCTAGGCGGTTGAACTGCATTGTGTTTGGTTGGTACCCAAAGTAGATTAGGTTGGAGTTCAATTTTACAAAAGGACCTAAGCCACGCAAATAGAAACGCAGGTCACAACCACAGAACTCTCCACAAAACTGTGCTCCAACTTGTGAGTGTGTTCATCAGGGAGTAACTGGGTTGTGCTATTCGTTTCCAGCACACACTGTCCGGTCAAAAATCTTGAAATAAGTCCCCCAGCACAGTGGCACACTTTCAAACATGTACACACCAATTCAGAGCTTTCACACTGGAGCACACGCGCGCACACACACACACACACACACACACACACACTTGCTTTCTCCCTCTCTTTCACACGACACACACACACACACACACACACACACACACACACACTCACTCACTCACTCACTCTCTCTCACACTGAACATACACACAAACATACATTCCACCCCAAATTATATAGTTAAGGAGTAATAACAAAACTAATCAAAAAACAAAACTGAACAAGCACGACTGTAGTAATAATAATGGACACAAATCAGCAAAAACACAATGTGAAAAGATTAGGATAATGATTATATATCCAATTATTGCAATTAGTAGCTAATAAAATGCCTGAGTCACAGTTCTTGGTCAGTGTGAGCAAAGATAACATACGAAATGAACTCACAATGCACCAAACACAGTCCGTGGTTGCCACGGCAACACGGCATGCAGTTCAGCGCATGGCCGGTCGCTTCGGGCAACGGGCAAAAAAAACAAAATTGCCAAAGGCAACCCAAACACAGGCAATCGCCACGGCAACCCAAACACAGGCAATCGCCAACGCAACCAACACAGGCCAATCAACTTACAACCACCTGAGAGGAAGGGGGACGGGCTTTATCGGTTGCTAGGAAACCATAGCCATAGCGACGGGGTCTCCACGATTTATGATTGCACAGGAGGGTCTTGGTGTGGTGTGTTGTTTTCAGGAAAAAATTAAAACAGCACAAAAAAATAAATAAAAGCAAAGTAAATTAAAGTAGGATAACAGTATTAAAGTTTTAAATACCTAATTATCTACTCTAGTTAAATTCACATTCAGAAATATTAATAGACTTTTTTATGTTTGCACTTTATGAAATATATTAGCAATTATATCTGATCAATGGCTTCAAAAGCTGTCAGCCAAGTTCTTAAAACTCCCTTGCTTCCCTTTTTTCCTCCATTTATCAGGCATATTTGTTAAAACATGGAAGAGTTTCTAGCTTTCTGTGCTTGTTTGGCATTTCTGAGACTATTCTGCATAAACTGATATTTCATTCCCTCTCTTCTATTCATCCTCATTCACCTCACCTCTCTCCTTTCCTTTCTCCCTCTCAACTCTCTGCCTCCTCCCCTTCCTACCCATCCCTCCTCACCTCTCCTAACCCATGGGTCTCTCAGTAAGGCCGGTTGGCATCCTTGGGTCTCTTGAGCTGCACCTTCAGCCTCTTCATGCCAATCTGGAAGCCATTCATGGCCTGAATGGCTGTCTGAGCACTAGCCGGGTTGTCAAAGCTCACAAAGCCTGCAGAACAAAGACGACAGGTTAGCGCACTTCTTCACTACTGCAAGGGCGCTAGGGACGAATACTCTTTAAGGGCCTTTGTGAGGTTCTGTGTTCTCTGAGACAGGGTTCACTGCAAAAACTTAGATGGTGTCACATCTGACACAGGAACACAAAAACTTAACTTTACTAAGGGCTCTATAACAGGAGAAGCTGTCACACAGAAATGAAATCAGGGATTCTTCCTCACTACCTTTGTCTCACTTTGTCTCTCTTCCCATATTGCCCCCTGTCTATCACTGTCAAAGGTCCTTCCATCCTCACCAAAGCACTTGCTCTGGTTGGTGGCACGGTCAACGAAGACCTTGGCAGAGATGACATTCCCAAAGGGTAGGAACATCTGTAGCATTTCGGAGTCTGTGAACTCCTGAGGCAGGTGGTAAATGAAGATGTTACATCCCTCCGGACCTGAAAACCACACAAGGCAAGCATGTGTACAAGTGTCAGTGAGATGCATCAAACAAACTGAAGAAAAACTCCAAAGTGATGGTGAAAAGGGGGACAGTGGTGAAGGTGATGAGAAAGGAAGGCAATAAATGGCAAGTGGGGAAAAAAAAAAAAAAAAGACAACACATGGTTGTAAACAAGGGAAGAGAAAATTGTAGCTAAGCAGCAAAGGCTAACAGAGAGCTAAAGATAACTACAGTAACTGGTTCTGTGATACAGAGAAAAATAACATGCGATGCACCCTAAGTGAGAAGAGAGAAAACATGGAGGACTAAGCCAACATTACAAAAACAGGGGGCAACCTGTTTGGGCAGATACATAGCTTGAGCAGAAAGGACATCACCTTCTCGCTGCTGCTGTTGCTGAGGCTGTTGGTGCTGCTGGGCAACCAGGGTTGGTTGCTGTGGGAATGGTTGGCCAACCAGTCCATAGGCAGCAGGATAGGCCGCTGTCGGGCGAGAAGAGGTTGGGAGAGCTCACAGACGCACACATACTGTACATAGACACCTGGGAGCTGACACAAGTTTGTCGATCCACACCTGAACGTAAACTACGTCTCACACACACTGTGGCCCCACCTGTGTAGTGCTGCATTCCTGCGTACGCTTGTTGAAGAGGATCCAAGGCTGCGGCCGGACTCTGGGCTGCTGAAAGCGAACGTAAAGAATTTAGCATAGAAATGTACAAAAGCGGAGCTTCTTTTCGTCTCGATTTTGGCTGCCTCTATTGTCATTATCAGTTCTGCATGGGTAGATCGTGTCACCTTGGTAAGGATGAACGCCATTGGTGTACAGGGTTTCAGATGCCGGCTGCCCGTTGGCTGGAGCGGGAACTGGGCTGTAGCCATTGACTCCGATGGGTGGAGGAAGAGCCGGCACCGGTGTCGCTGCGATGGTAGGAGGTGTATTTGTACCTGCAAATCGAAAGGACCGATTGGTTACATCATTACTGACAGATACCTGCTGTATCAGTGCAAACGAAAGAGAGAGAAGATCACTGATATGGACACAAGGGGAAGGACAAGGGTGAAGAGGGTAAGTTGTGGAAGTGAGGGAAGAGCAGAGCTCTGCACAGTAAAATGAATTCATGAAGATACAGAGTGACAGAGGGCCACCACAAACACAGACAAGCCCCACGCGGAACTAGGACGGTACTGTCAGCCGACTGTTACCCGAAGAGGGAGTGATGGGCGTAATGGGTGTGGCGATGATGCCGTTGGCATTGAGAGCAGCCATCTGCTGCATCTGCACCGCGGCAACGGTTGCCACAGGAGACAAATACGCCGACTGCGCAACCAGGGCCTGCTGCTGGACCAGCTGCGAGAGAGGGCAAATTGGGGAAGGAGTGCACACAGATACGTTCATTCCATTATGTATACTCGCATAAAATGGGGACCAGGTGAAGCAATCGCAAAATGTGCAATTATTATTTTCTACAGTCAGGACAAAATTACTGTCGCAGGTCATTCTCATGGTCTCAACACTGTCTCGAGAAAAAAATCGTGACTGCTCATCGTCCTCGAGGGCCTGGCGTTAACGGCACTTGGACGCAGTTTCGCTGCTTGGCCTGCACAGAAGGCGGGGGCGCTCTTGCTCCCAGGATGTCCGCGGTGCACTCACAGCCTGTGTGTAGGCGTTGTAAGCTCCAAAGTTCAGGGTCATGGGGCTGAAGATTCCCAGCTGAGAGGCCACCTGCTGCATGCGCCGGAGGCCTCGCTCCTTCTCCGTGTCGGCGAACTTCACCACCAAGCTGGAGGAGGCGCCCTGACACGGGAGGACCGGGTGTGAACATACACACACAGCATGCTTACGCCCCTCCGGGTTGCGCGCGTGTGCGGCGCAGGGGGTCGCAGGGACAGGACTTACTCACCGGCAGAGTGCGGCTGCCGTGCAGAGTGTTGATGGCGGCCTGGGCCTCGGCGTGGCCCTGGAACTTCACGAACGCGCAGCCTGCGACACACCACACACGTCCAGTCAGTGAGCCCAGCGAGTCCCCAAAGAGCCACGAAGGACCGAAGTGCGTGTCACACCCTGCTCTGCGCTAGCTGCGTTTGTAGTGACGCAGATGGCACTGACATTTTAAAGTAAGTTTCCCCACCGAAGTCCAGGAAACCCCAACTCTACAATAAAAACATCCACCGGGACACACAAGTGAAGTGAAGTGTTTGAGGATGTAGCTGTGGGGCGTGTAGGAGGTTTGTCTAAAGCAGCGGTGTCCAACGAGAGCGTCACGCAATGCATCCCGCAAAAATGTTTGTAACATGAACGCACGCTGCACTTACCATAAATACGGTAAATACTACTGAATTGCATAATACGCTTATAGTGAGGCGCACACTTGAACACACGCAGTACCTGAATGAAAGAGAATTTCAGGAAAATACTAAATTGCTGTTTTTTGACATTACTGTCAGTTTTACACGAGCGGCCCTTGGAGCGGTTCGCTGTGATGGTTGTGGTCCTGAGCCAAAAAGGGCTGGGCTGCCCTCGGCTAAAGCGCGTGCCAGGCACGTACGCGGTGAGACGACAGTCGTGACAGAGACCCCGCCTGGCCCACAGCTCAGGTACCTTTGCTCGTTCCGTCGGGCCCCCTGAGCACCGTGCATTCCTCGATGCTCCCGAAGGGCTCGAACATCTTGCGCACGTCCTCATCCGACTGCTGCTTTCCCAGCATGCCCACAAACAGCTTCCTGTCTTCTGAGGGAGACACGGCAGGGACGGGAGGGAAGAAGAGCGATGCGGGGGTTGGGTTGGGGGGGTCAGAAACATGGGCGGGATCGAGAAAAGGGAACAGTGGTGGAAACATGGAGGAAGAGAAAAGGACACAAGAGAGATTAAAGAAACAGTACTTAAATGCAAAATGCATGAGATGCTATACATGCAGTGATTCACCTACACACACACACACACACACACACACACACACACACACACACACACACAGAGGTATTAAGACACAGACACATTTCCAGCGAAAAGCTGTACTGTAAGCATTCTGACAATGTCATATGAAATTCACCTTCAGATTTCTTCATAGCAAAGAAGACTCAATTACTTTAATTAACTGATACATCTATTTTGTTGTATCTGTATATGTGCTGCATGCAAGGTCATATTCTATTTGAGGCCCACCCAAATGGGAAAAAAAAAAAAAAAAAAAAAAAACCGTTTGAACTTGGTCCAGAAACATTGCTCACATCCAGCAGATGGCGGTGTGAACTGAGCAGCCCTCACAGAAGGCCCTGACAACGCATCTCGGCCCACGCCGTACACCGGCGTGTGCCGTCCCTCCGTCTCGCCGTCTTTCGCTCGGCTCCGTCCTCCTGTAGCAGCCCGGCGGCCTCATCGTAGCCCTTCGTGCCTGTCCTCGAGCTCCTTTTGGTCGCTACAGAATCTGCTGTGTACCTAGCGGATAATCCGTTTGTCTCGGAGTGCAACGGACAGGTATGCGTGCGCTGCCGTTTTAGCAACGGGGCGGCTCTGTTATTGGAGAAGCTTGTAAATGGGTAGGCGCTGAGGGACAGGACTGCTGCTGGACCCACTAATGCGCAGACACGTGTATCACTGGAAAGAAGTGTCTTACCTCCTCTGCCTTCACTGTCGGCAGGCTTCACTTGGATAGGTCGGTTCATCTGAAACACACACGGGCATGGCTCCGCTGGGTTATCGAGAGCATTTACCAATGGCAGAGTGCTGTGACACACAGCGCCACAGCGGATGCAACTGAGATGCAGTGATTTCATTATTCC
This sequence comes from Scleropages formosus, assembly GCF_900964775.1. Classification (NCBI taxonomy): domain Eukaryota; kingdom Metazoa; phylum Chordata; class Actinopteri; order Osteoglossiformes; family Osteoglossidae; genus Scleropages; species Scleropages formosus. The sequence continues at coordinate 18,129,245 of NC_041823.1, read as the reverse complement.
AGCGATTTATTGCAGCAATGTAGCGAGCCGCACTTCTGTATACAAAAGCAGACGATTATTTCCCGTGCGGTTGTTTATCGGCGGTGTCTGTGTGAAGGAGCGCTCTTGTCCGCCTTCTCTGCCTCTGTCCATTCTCCTTTCACGTGTCCTTTTCTGTCTCTGTCTCACAGACGCGGAGAGGCAGGCGCACATGCGGATGCACACATATATACACTCAAGCGGGATTGGGGAGTGATAGGATTAAGAACGCTCGCCAGCTGATCTGGATTACAGTGGCAGTCGGGATTAGACTGGAGAGCGGAGCAGTGTGCGAGAGGGACATCCGTGGCCAGGACGAGAGGTTAGGGACCGAGTTAGAGTGAGAGAGAAGCGGTGAAAAAAAGGGGGCGGGAGAGACAAACAGAATAATAGAAACAAACCCAAACGGGAGGTGGGCAGGTGTTAGGCGAGCCGAGAGCAGAAATAAAATGGAAACAGGTGCACAGAGGTAGCCAAAGCGGAAAGAAAAGCAAACAAAGATATTAATGAATGAAAGCCCTGGGAATAATGTGGAGTAAGAAAAGCAGAGTAGGAAGAGGAGCTAAAGCAGTGGGCTGCTTAGAAAGCCGGAGAATGGATGACAAGGTAAAACGCAGAGTGCGAAAGCGGAGGAGATTGATTCATTTTGCACCCTTTGTCGTGACTCGCTCAGCTCGCGAAATGTCACGACCACAGCAATGCAGCGAATTAGTCATAGCGATGAGGCATCGTCGAGTAAGGCTGTGCGCAAATCAGCGCGATTCACCAAGGGGAGGAGCAAGAGAGGAGTAAGAAAGGAGGGAGAGAGAGGAGTGACAGGCCGAGGTCCCAGTGGTGTGTTAAAAGAGGCTTAATGAAGCTGTTAATTAGGAAGCAGGCATAATTAGAGCGAGGCACTGATCGATGAGTCTGATTGATCAGTTGTAATCTGTCACCACAAGACAACATTGATCTGGGACCCAACCGTTCCATGTGCTCTTGTGCGCGGACCCAAGTTGGTAAGCTTAACGGACACTGTCACGTCAACGGATCACGCGCGCTGCCACCGGATCCGTGGCTCTGCATTCTGCCCTTCAGATGGGAGCATCTCCAGCTCATTATTATTCCTGCTCTGACAATAGTGTGTCAGCTTGATCATGGGGCCGCACTTGTGTTTGACATGGCAACAGGCTCTGGGGTTTAAATATCAACTCTCTTCATCTCTAGTAACCACACAATGTATATTGATTTTTATCAATAAACCCACAGCACTGTCCTCTTGAGTATACCTTGAAAATCTCATAAAGGTTCTATCCGAAATGTATCACCTGGTTTAGTCTACATGTTCACAGGGAGCAGTTTGCAACTGTGCCAATTTCACGCATTATACTATGGTATTTCAGACCATGCTTAAGTACCTCTCTACATCAGAGTCCCTTCTTGGGACTTTAAACGGAAACCTTTAGATAATGGGTCCATAATATTTAACAGTGTACTACCCGCTTCCCAGTATATGGCACATTAGGAACACGTCTACCTAAAGCAGAACTGATTTTAAACCTGTGATCTAAGATGAGGCATGGAAAGAAAGGAGAAAAGTAAAGGCGGGGATGCAAGCAGGAAAATATTGTGGGTGACGGAAAAGAAGCTCCTTTTCCGTTCAAAACCTAAATGATTTTCACACTAACATATTTGTATTCAAAAGCATATGAAATCCCACCGCTGTATTATAAATCACAAAAAGGATGTACGCTGTCTCCCTGTACGTGCTTTCCAACACCGATTTATCTGCCTCGTCGTGTGGACATCGGTCTCATTGTCAGACACCATCCATCCATCATCTGTCATCTCCCTACATGTCCATCAATAGCTTCGTGTCACTCTCTCCATCATTCACTTATTTGTGCACCTACTTGGTATTTCATGCATCCATCTCTCCATTAATGCACAGGTAACTTTAGGGTCACCCTTGATACATAAACCCATGATATAAATTGGCAGCACTTCTGCAGGTAATAAAAGACAAGCATCCATTTCGATTCCTCGTTCCTTCTGTCCACGACTGGATGGCATTGCAGCGAAATGGCCGAGGGAACGGAAAGATCAACAGAAAAGCAAGCGAGGGAGAGAAAGAGTAGGTGAGAGAGGGAGAGGCTATAATGACAATGGCACTCCACATCAGCATGGCAACCACCCCTTCCCACAACCTCCTCTTGCATTTCGGTCACCATGGCAACCTAGTGACGACATCCTCAGCAGGTAAACAAGGATGCCTGTCGCCAGGGGGAATAACTGTGCCCTTTTTGATAAACGGGGGGGGGGGGCTGGAATAGGGCACGGGGAAGAGGAAAAACGATTGGGGGAGACTGATGAAAATACTAAGAAGCAGACGAGGAGGAAATAAAATACTAAAGAAGGGTGGAGGGAGCGGACTACACAGCACAGACAAAGGTTTTACGGGTTCATATCATACAGCATGGAAAAATATGAACCCTCAAGCAAAGGGGGAATTAAATGAATTGTCACTAGATTCCAGCCTCTGTTTCTCATTTATTGCATTCACTTCCCACACCGTTATTCGGGTAAAAGTAAATACGCCAAGTACTTTTTCCCTCCTGCCTTAACCACATCTCTTGTATCCAGAATTCATTTGGATGAATTATTTTGAGTGATGTTTTTCCCTCGCTCTGTTCCTGCTGGAAAATACGATCTTCCAATTATTAATCTGGCAAAGGCGTAATTAGCAGAACTGTCTGCCCACTCACAGGTACCTTGATGATAACAGGTTATAGTCACACTTACTCAAACACATATACGTACATGTACACATAAACAGCGTTTCAGCTAGGGCTCCCAAAGGCACGCCGCAATGATTTTCACATTGTCACGCATATGTTCCAATCTGTATTTGAACATGAAGTCAAATTCACAGATTTTGTTACTCCGCTTAATTACATTTGGAAGCAAAAACACAACACGCTATGGAAACGCAAAATGCGCCCGTCCATACTCACGTCTTACAAACATTCAAACATACATATATGCCTGTACAGCATATGTGCAGAAAAATGATGTTAAATTAAATTAATATATGCACATAAAGACAAGTGCAGAACTCTTCACGCACGCTCCCGAGCACACGTTGAAAAAACTACCTAAAGCAACACACGCGCACGCACGCACACACACAGTTAATCTCGCTCCCCGCAGTAATGCTGGAAGGATTTTACAAGGATTACGGGATATTAAATCCTTGGATTATCCAATCAAATCGCATTCTACTCTCCTCCCCCACCCACGCAAACTCATTGGACTATTCCATTACGCCACTTTGGGGTGGGGGTTGGGGTGTGTAGGGCATTGTGAGAGAAAGGCTTTTTGGCAGAGACGCTGTCATTTTGTCACAAACACTGTACAAGGTGTACAGTTTTAAAAATAGAACCAATAATTCCCTTTTGAATATTTAAAGGCTTTTAAAATATTCCGATACTTTCACTCGCGCCTTCGGTTGTGTCCCAGTGTGACATTAATTCAGCTCCTCTTCTGGAGCAGCAAAAACACTTAGGAGATCCTCGCCTCCTCTTGCTCACCCTGCTCCTGCACAATCTTTCAGCAAAGAGAACTCGATAGCAGCGTGACATTTGTTTCTTTCCCTCCCATTTCATTCCCACTCGAAGATGCTTTGCCAACATCTGCGCCGCGAGTGGCTCCGGAAAAGCAGACGCATCAGCCAACAGCCATTGCGAACGCTCCGTTTGAGAGAACGCTTCATTCCTCTCCCTCTCCTGCCTTCTCTCTTTCTATCCTCTTCTCTTTCGCACTATGTTAGTCATCGCATCGTGTGGGTTACCTAGCAACCTAGCATCTCTCGTTCCTCCGTTCCTTAGCAACAAGACCTGCTACCAGAATGAACCTCCCAGCTACCCATCCCCCTCTCGATCCCTCGCCCTTTCTCTCCCTTCGTGCCACACACCTGAGTAGTCCCGTTCCCTCCTCTACTCTGTTCACACATGGTAAACCGCATCTCCCTCTTTGTCTAGACAGGACTGTACCTGTTGGTAGTGTACGCTGCCGCGCGGTGCTCATCTGTATTCTCTTTGTGTGTCGCTGCCCACAATGTAAATGTCGCTTTGTAGCGTAACTGGTCGTTTTAATTCCGCAGTCGTGTTAGAGCCTCGGCTCGGACACCTTCCCTCCGCATACGGGCTTCTGCCAAGTAAATAATTACGATGAAAAAGAAAAGCTGAGTTCAGCTGACAGGGCCAAGCGGCCTCCAGCAGGCAAAACTAGCAGTCACGGCAGAAAAGAACAAACAAAATAAAGCCACAGTTAAAGAGTAAGATGCTTGGGACTCTTTATGGAACATCTCATTCTCTAATGATTCTTTCTGCCTATGCGTTGTTCCTAGTTGAAGTCAGATACCCCTCCACACGCGCACAAATTGATATCTGTACGCGTCGATGCGATATCTCATTTTTGTACCTTTCTGTTCAAATGTCATCAGACGTGATTAATTTATTATGGCGTTTTTTTCAATATGTGCACGCACAATCACGTTTATATCCGTTGCACGGGTCGCGTAGCTTAACTAACCGCAACACCTGTTTGACGGACTTATTTGCTCAGAACACACTGATCAAATTTCCGCAAAGGCGCCTGCACTTTAAAGTTTAATCAGTCCACTCTTCCCCCTGCGTTGAGCTCTCACCTGGACTTGGCTGGCAGCTGCAGAACATTACAGCTTTGTCATGAACCACCATGGCATCGAAGGTCAATTTGGCAATGCTGACACTACCTCCGGCAGACCTGTAACCGTCACGCGGAACACAGGGAGCCGGGACGGCTGAACCCAAGTGCAGCGTTGTTCGTTAGACGTTGAGGGAAGAGGCGAAGTCTCAAAACCGGGGAGAGGCCAAGGGTCGGTCGATCGGCGAACAGGACGGGAACGAGGATCCATGGATGTGGTCGGAGAACGAAGCAAGGAGTCAAAAAACCGGAGAGAGTGAACATAGCAAGAGTGTGTGTGGTAACGCGAGGAAGGGCGGTTGTCCCAAACGAGATTCCGCGACGGTACGGGAGCTGAAGAGGGTCTTTATAGGGTGAGCGATTACTCATGAGATAGTGCGGAGTCAGGTGTTGTCGCTTGCGTTGTGGGCATGGACGTGACAGTAACCAGTCCCACAAGCTGCCACCACTATTTAGAAGCTCCATCCACTGACACCAGCAATGCCTAAGTACCGCGCACGCGGTAACTCTATACCTCCTTCGCTGTGTCACCGAGAAGGAAGAGCAAAATAAAACCCTGCTTCTGTCCGTCTTTGAAACTGGTTCACGGTTTAGTATTTTTTTCATCACATATGGCCCCTCTGGGTTCTGATCCGGAATGTGACCTTGTGCGATACAGAGTCCCGGAGTCAAATCAAAGTATGTGCTGATGCACCGGAGCCTTCCTTCCCCGGGTCCAGTGCAGGCCGGTCTAATGGCGAGGAGGCCCCGCCACCCCCTTCCTCTAACAGATGTCTCTATTTAAACTGACAGACTTCCGATCTGTCCCCCCTCCCTGCGCAACTCATTATGTCAAACTTTTGTTCGGCCCCCCGTCCCTCCCCTCCCCCACTCCCCAGCTCCACCCCCCCATTCATCCCCCTCCCCTCCTTTTAATTCATCCCATTTCTCACACACTCATGCACCCAGCCCCCTCCCCATTCACCTCCAAATCACCAATTCTTATTACAGTCACCCCCCCATTTCCAATTCATATTCTTCTGGAGGTGCATGCAAGAAGGCATGCGTTTTCCATCATATTTGCAGGCGGAATATTACGTGCCACACGAACATAACAGGATACAATCTGTCAATAATACCACGTTTCCAAGCCAGCATCACTGCCTCTGTGGTGACTTCTGTTACAATGCAGTGCATTACCCCCCACGATGGTACTAAGAACAATGTGGTTAAAGGGTTTGATCGGGAGCAACGGGAAAATGCTCTCTGTTCCTACCATGTTATTTATGGCCTGTGGTCCCGCAGGGGGTGTTTTGTGAGGAGGCGCAACCTCACTAGGCCTTATTAGATTCCGCGCCCAATTTGGTGGAGATCTACGTCCAGACACTCGCCACCCCCCTCATCCGCCCACCGTACTTCACGCTACACCTGTCCTTTCCATCCCCCACAGTCTGCCCAACCAAACGCATGCACATGCTATCATAGTGTGGGAGGGATTGATACACACCCCGTCAGCCGTACACAGAGAGAAAGGGTAACAGAGAAAGGGAGGGGACACTTTTAAAAGAAAATAATAAAGTGATACAGTAAACCGCAATGCAAAGTCAACATTACGCGCGAAGAGATATTCGAGGGAATCCGAAAATTTGGTTCCAAACGCATTGCAGATGACAACGTGTGTGGCTGCTGTGTTTTTCACAGGCTCAGTCGGTGCTTTCCCCCGGTATTAACATTCAGCTGGACCGCTGGGACACCCCCCATCTCTCCGGCAGAGCCACTGCCGCGCTCTTCCCTTGAAGGCCGCCTGAGTAGGGTAACAATGTCCGAGGCTCTTGGCTACACCAAATCCATGGAAGCCCCCGCCCCAGCGAAAAGGCCGCCTCCTGGAGCAGTTGGCGCCGATTCTCGCAGGGCCGGCCGGACAGAAACGATCCATCCCCCACACGCGGTACATGGCGACGGAGTGTCCACCGTAGTCAGGACACGGGGTTTTCGCGCTCAGACCCCTTACACATCACTGCTGTCTAACCCTGGTGGCGGAATTCTGGACACCGAAGGCATACAGAAAAACAGCAGAGCAACAGACTTCTGCAAGGCAGACAGTCCTCATCTGACAGGGGCTGGCTGCTGAAAAAATCTGACGTTTTCATAACGCTCCACCTTCGTTGTGGAGAAATAAGGGGGCCGCCATCATTGCGATCGCTATTATTTCAGTTTTCTTTCCTTTATGTATAATATTACCCTAACGTCTGTGGTAACCGAGGCATCCGTCCGATATGCGAACGAAGATTTTGAATTAGATTTTGGACAGAAGAAACGGGGAAGGATTCGGAGGAGCCTAACGTCGGTGGAGCCGGAGGGGGCAGGAACAAACAGGACATATGAGGCAGGGAGATACGGTGCTGAGGCGGAGAGGGTGCAGCGCTGGAGGGAGGCAGGGTGACCAAATCGATGTGCATCTCGGATGGAAACAGAGCGAAACTCATTACGGCGTCTGGGTGACAGAATAACATTTATTTCTGAGGAATATAAAGCTAGCAGTATCTGACCTGGAAGCGAGGCATTGGGCATCAGTGGCGAAGCTCAGCTTTGCTGGTTTGGCTGGGTTTTAAACAGCTTTGGTGCAGCGTGTAAAGTGCATTGGATTTGAAATTGAATTCAGAGAGAGGGAGAGAGGGAGAGATAGGGGGAGATAAAGGGGGAGCGAGAGAGTTGGAAAGCGAAAGATAGGAGGGGGAGTTAGAAAGAGAGAGATAGGAGGGAGATAAGAGCGAGAGTTAGAAAGAGCAGGGGGAGGGTCATTCGGCCTGTTGTTTACTTGGCTTTTCAATTTATTAGTGGCTTTTTTTCCACCCTCTCCGCAATCTCTCCGGCTCTTTCGGCTGAAATTAAACACACGACCGAGCGCCGCTCAGATAAGACCATCTGTTCAACCTCTTTCCTCTCTCCCTATCTATGTTGAGCAAGCCCCCCGCCTCGCTCTCTCGCTCTCTCCGGCCTGCGGGACGCGCCTCCTCTCGCCTCCTCGCTGCCGTCGTATCTGGTTCGAGTAGCGCGCTGCCATCAGGGCATGCCCGAGTAGCGCGGCGATATCTCCCGAGCCGAGCCCGGGACCGTCGGCGCAGCCTCATTTACGGCTCACGCCCAGCCCAGCGGAAGTGTCACCGCTTCTGCGCATCTGTAACCGAGTCCGTCTTGCTGGCTGGGGCTCTGAGCTCCGCTGCAATTGTCGCTGTTAATTAGAAGTGACCCGCGGTTCGCCTCGTTTCCGCGTCCCCGGCAAACACGGGAGGACGGGAGCCGGTCAGGGGACGGAGGCCGAGCGCGAGCGTGAGCGAGGCGAGGGGGCTCTCCGCAGGCCGACAGGGAGAACGTGGGCACGCGTGGGAGGAGGTGGGATAGACAGAGGGCTGGCTAATCGAGAGGAGTTAGGGAGTTAGGAGCGGGGGAGGGGCAGCGGGGATGCCAAATGGGAGCAGGAGAGGGGGCACCTGGTAAAGTGGGTCTGAAATGAGAATTTTAAGAAGAGGACAAAGGGGAAGCAACCGAGGAAAGGGCTGCTCGTGAAGAGCCCCAGGAGCTGGAATCTGAGAAGTGCGTGCATGAGCAAGGGCGGAAAAGGGAGGGGTCCGGGGTGCGCGTACGTGTCGGGCGGAGGGAGCGAAGCCCGAAAGACAGATGTCTAATAAAGGGCCTTAAAATGGGAATCTGAGGTAAGGTGGAGCGGTAGCGATTAACGAAAGGGAATCGGGAGGCGGGATTAGCCGACAGGACGCATCAAAATGCAGAGAGTGAGGACGAACGGGGCGGGAGGAAGCATCTGAAAGCATTCGAAAAGGCAAGAAATTATTTCTAAATGACTTGTAACGGAGACAGCGCTCCGTGTGTGGGGGGGGGGGGGGAGCCGAACGTGGAGGTGTACAGAAAGGAGGCGGCGGAGCCACGGCGCGTAAGAGCAGAGAAAGGGGAAGCAGGCGGGAAGAGCGGGTAGGCAGACAAGGAGAGGGCTGATTCCCTAGGAAAGGTCAGGCCGGAGTCAGGCTGCTAACAGGATTAATGTTTAGTATTAACACCCCCCCCCGTGGGCCTGCCCCCACCCCCACACCTTGCCAAATGCCACCCCTGCTCCCGTACACTCCCCGTTTCCCAGCATTACTATAATTTTGATCATCCAGCTCGATGCCCCCGCAAAAGAAACGACAACAGAGAGAAGGACACAGAATAAAAGACAAGAATAAAGCAGGGGAGAGAGAACAAGCGAGGGCACGGGGGGTGGGGGATGGGGGGGGGAGAAAAAGAAGGAGGGGAGAGGAGGTGCCTGATGGGAAAAAGAGGCTAAATATTCGCGCTTTTGTTTTTGAATCTCTCCATTATTGCTTCTCTATTATTCCCGAGAACGTCAAACCGAAAAGCAATACTGATATGAGATCTTGTAATATCTAATTTTAATGACAAATATTCTGTTCGGTGCTCTGTGGCACATTTTGTAAATGGCTTGGCAGGGCTTTTGCCTTGTCATGCCAATAAAGCTGGTTTTGAATTTGATTTGGAGAGAGGCAGAGAGGAGGGAGGGCCGTCGAACGCCTGACTCGAGAACGATGCTCCTCTCGGTGTCACTTCAGTTCCGTGCGATGCGGCACGGCACCGGAGGGTCGCGGTTTCCGCACCGCGACAACACTGCACGTACGATAAAGCATAGTGCCGTTTCTTTAAGAATAATCCCATTTATTTCTCTACCCGATGCTTTTGTCCAAGGCAACGTACAACGTCGGGTTTGTGCACTAAACTACTTACCCATTTGCACGACTGGGTAATTTTTACCGGGGCAGTTCAGGGTCAGGACCTCGATCAAAGGCACTACAGCAGGAAGCGGAAGTTGAACCTATCCACCGCAAAGCAGAAGCCCTTAACCGCCACACTACGCGGTGCCCCTTTAAATGTGTAGGTCTTATACGTGTATGTGTAATTCCTGGGCATTTTTACCTACATTCATAAATCAGTGTGGTGTGAGAGCACAGCTGATTGTCTGGCATGGTGACGGTTTGCTAGCAGAGGGCTTTGGAGAGAGAACTCACCCCAGGGAGGGTCTTCTGCTCATGGAGGGCACTCTGGGCTTTCAGGGCTGACTCCCTTGCACAGTATGTCAGGAAGGCACATCCTGGCAGGGAGGAGAAAGAGAGCGACTCAGACACTGACACACACACACACACAGTAGGCAGTCTCACACGGGATGTCCTCCCGTGCCTCCCCACAGCGAAAGCACCCTCGCGGTCCACTCGGTCTCTCTGTCCTTCTCTCCCAGAGGGGAACATGGAGACACGGACATGACAGACGGGCGGATGGACGGACGGAAGGACAGCGAATTGTGCACATGCACTCAGAACCATGCAGTCTGAGAGACAGGGACAAAGGCAAGCAGAGACACACAAACGCCTCTCATCCACTGTGCCCATTCATCTCCATCGACCCTCCCCGTCCTCTCCTTCCACTCGCTCTCTGTCTTCCCAGCATCTTTCAGCCAAAAATGATTAACTAAAGAGAAAAGCTAATAATATGAGCATTTTTAATATCATGTCACTCCTAAAAAAACGGAACTCCCCTGGGTGCTACAGATAAAAGAACACAATATGATCTAAAACAGCACAGCACAGCACAGTTCAGAATGACACGGCACAGCGGAGAACAGTACAGTACAGTACAGTACAGTAGAGTAGAGTACAACACACCATATCGCTGCACAGCACAGTGCAGTAGCCTACAGGGGGGCCGTGGCACAGGGCAACGCGGCTGCAGTGGAGCTGAGCAGCCGACTCCACGCCGCACCGCACCGCACCGCACCGCCGGGGGGACGTGCAGAGAGTGACACGGCACAGTGCAGTGCGGTGCAGCAGGCCCTCTACACTCCAGTGTCGACACGCCTGGAGTAGAGAGGGACGCCGCCATACACTCCTCTCTCGCTCACTCGCTCTCTCGCTCTCTCTCTCTCTCGCTCGCTCTCTGTGCTGTACCTTGTATGTATGGGCTGATGAGTTCACGAGTGCTGTTCCTAAACCTGTCACAACCACTAAGACAACAGGCAGGAGTTAATGAACCGAGGACTAATGCGTTATGCACGAAGCACAGGTGTGTGTCACTGTTGTTGTTCCTGATTTATTTAGCAGGCGCCCTTATCGGGGATAAACTCATGATGCACGGGGCATTAATTCCAGCGATTATTAATCAATGGTCACAATAAATGAAACTGCAACAAAACCTACACTAACCCAGAGCACATGACGTGTGTAAAACACAGAGACAGAAACACACATACAAGCAAGCAAACATATACATACATTCATATATATGTATATTACATATCTACATATTTATATATGTATGTATGTATATATACGTACATAGGCCACACTGTTATCTATGCACTGCAGCGCTTTAAACCCAAATCCATGCTTTAGACACACAATCACAGCACATAAAGGGGGCAGAAGCGCACGCCTATCTTACAGTAGCACAAGGACTGATTCTGTGACTTGATTCAGTCGCAGTAATTCTAAATATCAAAATGTACAATATTACGTTACACTCAGTGCTTGGTGATCAGACTCCGTTGTCCAGGGTGATTTAAAATGCTGCATTTTCAGTTACTTGTTGATGCACCTGGATTTATTGTGGAAGTATAAATATTGGCATCTGGCTCATGTATACAGTAACATTGAGCGAGGGCTCAAACCCACAACCGTAAAGCACGATTGCCTGCACTACAATCACTTCTCCACGCTGCTGCCCCTATTTTATAATAGAATAAATAAAGCAATACATCAGGCATCTTATTAACTTGAACCTGGGTGAATTGAAAGAGGAGATCTTGATCCCTAGTGAATTGTGGGTTGTGCAAAAACCTTGGCCTCACGGAAAGCCCTGTACCGTCAGTTAGAGGTGATGGCGACAGATGCAGCCACTCATGCCCCCTGCCCCTCACCCCTCCACAAGCCCTCTTCTCAGTCTATGTAACGAGTCCATCCTGTTGCTTTTCATGAACTTGTTCCTCAGATGTGAAAGGAAAATGACTGGCTGCGCTCCGGAGCACAAAACCGAGCACAAAAGGCTTCGTCGCTCCGCCGCCATCGATGCGGAGCTCCCGCAGCCGGACCTCGAACCCCAGGCTTGCGCCCGCACCTCTCGGACATCGCACGCATCGGGGCGAGGACTAGAGCGGCGTTCGGCGCGCGGCAGGCGTGCGGCGAGCGCAAGCGTCAGGCCGAGCGGCACCTCTTTCCAAGAGCCGGGGCTGCAGCTCTGCGTGACGTAGGGTCAGGTGGGCCCCTGACTGTCACTAGGACACGCGCGCCGTGGCACCGGGCCCGAGCGAACGGACCGCCGTCTCGAAGGAACCGCACCCAGAACATTGCTGTAAGGACTTATCTCTTTCCCTGATGACAGAGGTGCACCGGTAGAGTGGAAGGGGGCGAAAAGGGAAAGAGGGGCGATCAGGGCAGCGAGGACATCAGTAATCCTGGGGCCAGGCTCTGAGCGAAGCATACACACATACACGCGCACGCACGCGCACACACAAACAGCACAAACATGGGTAGATTAGGCACGAGGAACCAGGAAAAGACGGATTAAGAGCAGCGCTTGGAATTTCCACGTTTATGGCACAAGAGACCATATGTCTTTCTTCTACTCGGTGCACCCTCCGCAAACAATGGCTCCACCTTTCAGCACAATTAGAACATACATTGGAAATAATTCCCAGAATAAGGCCGCTATTTTTTTTAAGCAATCCTCTCGATAACAGTGAATGTAACACACACACACACACAAACACTGTAATTTTCAAAGAGACGGCTTCGTTCTATCCACAGAGCAGGTATTTTTGCAACACACCTGGTGCACACGCTGCACTGTTAACACACACACATCCCGTGTCTTTCAGTCCTTAAGAGACACACAGGACATTGATTGAAGAAGAGGCGTCATGGATGGAGCCAAAGTGTCCTCTCATCTGATGGGGCTTTACCTGCTGTGTGTTGACAGTTTGACTTTGGGCGCTGACTCACTGCACAGAGGAAGAGTGTGTGTGTGTGTGTGTGTGTGTGTGTGAGTGTGTGTGTGCGTGAGTGTGCGTGTGCGTCTCTTTCTGCCGCGATCACTCACTCGCTCCTCACCTTTGTGCATCCCCGTGTACTTGTCCTTTATCACCGTCAGCTCATAGATCTTGCCGAACTGCTCGAAAATGGGCTTCAGGTCTTTCTCCTCGAGGTTCCGAGGAATCTGTCCGATGAAGAGTTTAATCGCGTCGGGCTCCTTCATTGAGACGGTGCGGAAGAGCGAGCGACGACGCGCCCCGGGGACGGAGAGACAGAGAGGAGCGCCGGGCGGGACGAGCCGGGACCGGGCGCTGGAGACCGGAGACAGGAGACCGGGGACCGGGGCTGGAGCGATGGCAGTAAACAGGGGGGCTTTTACTGATGCGGGTGTGCAGCACAGTGAATCGAGGTAAACATGACCGACTGGGGGGAGGAGGAGGAGGAGGAGAAGGAGGAGGAGGGGGGGAAAGCAGTGCAATCTGTGCATTGGTCGGAACTCCTTGTTAATTTCTACAACGGCGCAATGAATTTGTTTTGCTGAAATGAAAGGAGCCCCGACAACCGTGATTTTTCACATCTCGTCCACGTTTGAGTGAAACGTGACAAAACAAGCGTGACAGAAATGAAAGAAAGATCCCGCACAGGGCAGCGTATAGAATAAGTACAAAGCACCGCTGCTGCCTCTAACATAAAAATAATAATCGTCATAAAACGTTCAGCTACGGTACAGAATGATGGATTTGCGCGTGAAAAGGAGCGGGTTATGCGCGCGTGTGTGTGTGTGTGTGTGTGTGTGTGTGTGTGTGTGTGCAGATTACCGTTGGCCTGTGTGTGACGGGCGGCCGGGGGTCCCTGTTCCGCCGAGAGATGATGCCGATGCCGATGCTGATGCTGATGCTGATGCTGTGCGCTGAGGAGCGAGGGGCTCCGCGTCTCTCTCTACGTCTCCTTTGTTCGCGCGCGCTCTGCCTTCACAGCGTCGACGCGCGGCGCTTCTTTGTCCCCGAGCCGGAGCGCGCAGCTTCACGCGCCCGCACCCCCGACTGGGCACCGCGATTCAGATTTTCGGCAAAAACGCAGAATGAGAATCTGAGAAGAAGATTACAGGCGAAATATCACAGACTATATTTAAATCGTATTCTTTGTCCTTGTCGCGTTTTTTTCTCTCTCTCTCTTTTGTCTCTTTTCTTCCGTCTCCCAGAATTATTCGTTTATTTGTATAATAAACGTCGCTCCCCTTCCTTTTGTGCTTCTTCTTTCTTCCAGTTTAATATTAACGCGGGTTCTAGTTGTGGACGAGTTGGTCTCTCGGCACTCTTACAGATCGGGCCCGGGGTTCTGCTCTCTCTCCTCCTGCTCCTTTTCACCTCTAGTTTCTCTCACTTGTTCCTTTTCACGAACTCGCCTCCTCCTCCTCGTCCACCTTTCTTCTTCTCGGCGCCTTTGCTCTTATATTTCTTATTACTACTGTCTCACTTGGGGTTATTGCCGCTGTTGCTATTGCTGTGTGTAACAACTCCGTCTTTCTTCTTCTTCTTGATGGTTACGACGACGTATGATTACATGCACTAATGGACTTTAAACAACGACGCTGTCATAATTGAAACCGCTATTGTCGTCTTCCTCCCGCGGTTCCCCTTTTCTCTCTCGGTCGCTTTGACGTCGTCTGCCGGTGTCTCCCTCTCTCCCTCCCTCCCTCCCTCCCTCTCTCTCTCTCTCTCTCTCTCTCTCTCTCTCTCTCTCTCTCTCTCTCTCTCTCTCGCTCCCTCTCCCTCCCTCCTCTCTCCCTCTCTCCCTCTCTATCTGTCTGCGCTTTCCTCCCTTGAGCTCTGACAGGCTGTGATGTAACAGACAGGGACCGTCACTAAAATCTCCTCTGCGCAGCACATATGCTGAGACAAACAGAATCCGTGGGATACGCATGAATCGAAGCAAAGCTTATAAATTCTGTTGTTACGGTACTAAGACCAATGTAGTTGTTACGTATATGTAGCTGTAACACTTACGTATAAATATGGCATAAAGATAAATATGTGTATATGGAAGTTCTATGCATGCGAAGAAAATATATGTATAAATGTATGCATACAAAAGTATAAGTATACATATGAATGTATGTCCTTTTTGTAGTGCCTTATAGGTACAGCTGCTATAAATATGTTTGGTCCCGATGGGCGAGTCTTAATCCAAAAGGTGGGAGATTTCTTTAGGCTTTGTCCTGTTTTCGTTTTTCACGGGTGTGTGACATTGGCGGACTATTCCTGACATCCTGGCCTGCAGAGCTGCCTATTGTTCTCGCCGCGAGCTCTGGCCGTGGTGCTGAACACACTGTACGGGACCACGAGTGGGGACACCGAGCACCGCACCGCTCCACACACATACACACACACACACGTGATGTAGATACAACGCAGCTAACAGCAATTAATAACAAACACACCGAATATGATCAACATAACTGACCTTTAATACACTGTCCTGAAAGGCTACACATAAAATCTGCACTATATATATGCAACTGAGACGCGCACTCGATACAAATATACAAAAGGCATTAGAATTCTCTCATAATAAGTAAAACTATGTTTTGTTTACTTCTTGCACGAAGAATTGGAGAGAGAAAAAGGAGTAAAAGTTGAATTTTTAAGGTGCCACTCGTGCTCTCGGGACACCTGTGGGGAGACAGGTGTGTGTGGCCCCGCCCCTGGTGCTGGAACATACACGCAATTTTACGATTTAAGGAACGATCCACATAATCCTCGTGTTCCCGCTATTTTAACCATGCTCGAGATCCACATCTTTTTTTTTTTTTTCCGAGTATGAACTCCAAATGTTCAGTGATTTGCCTTAAGAGGTCACCATCTGCCTCCCTCCGCCCCCCTCCACCACTCCCCCACTCCCCCGGTGCCCCGCCCCCTCCTGCCCACGGTAAGACGCGCGCGGATGGAGTGTAACGCGCAGCACGCCTATACATGCTGACCCCGTCGCGGTGGAATGACAAAATATGCGGGACTATAAACCGGTGCAGGGTTACTGCGGAGAGATTATAACTTCCTGTCGCCGTGATGCAAGACACGGTCCAGTGTTCGTATTATTTGCACAAACAAACGTATTCATTGAGCGAAGTCAGAGCAACGCATGAGCCAGTGCCCCCTAGCGGACAAACGTGGAACGACACGTAGGGAGCACGGAGGTCCCGCCGAACGGCTTGCGCTGGAGCCGAACAGGTGCTCGGCGTCCCGAAACAGCGTGTTTCGAGGATTAATAATAATAATACTAATAATAGTACTACTACTACTACTAATAATAATAAGAATAATAATAACGGCCATTATTACTACATTATTTCCTCCTGAGCGTAAGTCTGAAGAGCAGAAGCGTCCGCAGCTTTTTTATTGCTGCTCACTGAAATAGATGAAAAGGGTTCACATACTGTACTTTTCCCAGCTTTTACTGTCAATGTTTAAATGGTGTATTGAACTTGTACTGACAAGACGTACAGTTGTTTGCGGGTTATTGGTTTTGTGTTTGTCTATTTTTATGACTTGGTTGAAGATCAGGCCTCATTTTCGTAGCACAGTCTTCTACCGCCTTCCAAAGGAATCCTTCCTAACGAGAACTTTCATCGCCTGAAGACGTAAATACCAGAAGGTTCCGCGGCAAAAGTTTTTAAGCGTTCCAGAGCCCCCAAAAGTTACACACGCACGCACGCACGCACGCGCACACGCACACAACAACCACTTGTCCCAAACAGGGTTGCGGAGAGCCAGACCCTAACCAGCAACACAGGGTGCAAGGCTGGAGAGGGGAGGGGACACACCCTGGATGGGATGCCAGTCCATCACAAGGCACCCCAAAAAGGACTCAAACCACAGTCCCACCACACAGTAGGCCCCAGCCAAACCCATTGTGCCACCACACCCGTTGATGCTAAAATATAATCAAATTCCATTCAAATGGACAGTTAATAATTTATATTAGTTTTGATAACACAGCATAAGGCAGTTTTATTCATTACTCTAGAATATTATTTTTTTCTTCTTCTTTTTATTATTATTATTATATAATTTTGTTTGTTTACCTGCACTCAAACACTTTCCTACTTGGGATATGCACAAACACAGCATATCCACATGATATTTATTAAGTATTAACTCAAGTTTTATTACAGAAACCATGAGAAATGTATGAAAAATGCGAATGAACTGGCGCTCACTGAACAAGTTGAGATGGTGTTTCACAGCACCTGGGCTGTGCTCTTCAGTGGGCTTTCATCTTTTTCTGGGAGTTTGCAGGATCTTGCCGTGTTCGTGGGCTTTCCTCCTGCAGACACGTTTCAGGGGAACTGGTAAATTGCTGGTATTGTGTGTGTGTTTCCACTTCTTTCACACTTTTATTTTATAGTTTTTTTCCTCATGGTGTAGCGATAATGCACTAAACAACTCAAAGAGGAGGCTAAGCGGAGAGATGCTGACCAAAAGTGGGCCTACACTGTCAAAATGACTGCATCACACTGGGGTGTGTGCACCTCACTTAGGGGCATAAAGGAGCCTCTTAAAGATGAAATAGACTATTTTTTGACATGGAGTTGCAACTGCCTTGGCAAAATCCAATTTATAAAGAAATGATCAATAAATAACTAAACTATGATAACAGAAATAAATTAAATCACCATAATAGACTGTGAGCCTTCGGAGAACAAATAAGCACTTGATAAATTGTTTCAGTTTAAGGTTTATTTCAAATGAGGCATTGTGATATTTCCACACAGCTGTTTACCTTTTGCAAATATAAAAAAAAAAAAAAAAATTCTCAAGTAACATTAACAGTAATTTGCTAGAGCTCCTCAGAAGGCAAAAATAAATTAAGTGTTCATTTATAATAGATAAATTACTGCTGATTTTCTACTTTTTAAATATAAGTCTTTCTATGAAAAGCATTTAAGGGCAAAAAACACAAAGCACATAAACACACACTCACACACACAAATATGTAGGCGTAAATGAAATCTTTACAATCAGTTACTGTGTCTGATACACTGACCATGACCAGTCCAGTCCTATACTTCTAATGTAATACAAGCTCTATCAGTATGATCCACTGCAATAGGCCAGTATTTATTTTTTATTCTCACACTCCTATGTTATCCTCCCTGTAAAAAAAAATCAATAAAACACTCTTGCAAATACTCAGCTCTGATAAAGTCAAGCTGAGTTTTACATTTGCAGATACAAACCCAGCAAAAAAACCCTGAAATCACTAGTACTGAACACTAGTTATTCAGGTGGTGGATGTTGGCTGGACACTGGCCTCTTCCAGTTTGTGCATACAGGTGCACATTAAGTACAAATAAAAATATGTATATATATACACACACACACATTTCAGAACCGCTCGTCCCATACGGGGTCACGGGGAACCGGAGCCTACCCGGTAACACAGGGCGTAAGGCCGGAGGGGGAGGGGACACACCCAGGACGGGACGCCAGTCCGTCGCAAGGCACCCCAAGCGGGACTCGAACCCCAGACCCACCGGAGAGCAGGACTGCGGTCCAACCCACTGCACCACCGCACCCCCTTTGTATATATATATATATATATATATAGATATATTTATATATATAACATATACCTATGAAATGCGCACTCCTTTCTTAAGAAACACATTTGTCCCACAAGATTTGTCTAAAATTTGACTGAGGATTGTTTTGGCAATCAGCTGGTTCAAACGATCTGTGAGAAGTGATTCTTTCAACAGAGGTGCTCTAATTACAATTGCATAGTTAATCACAAAATAAGTCCTCTCGTAAAAAAAAAAATAAAAATGTATACAATAATATATTACAATTTAGTAATCATAGTATTTTCATCTGTTGAGCACTATATAAACACTTCACTGAGTTTACTGTATATAGGTATAAATACAGCTATTGTATAGTGAAGACTATTTCTGCAAAGTACAAATAAAGATATTCTGTAATACAAGAAAACGCGTCAATAGATCCAGGAAAATATATGTATAAAAATATAATACTGCCTGACAAATGTATGTGACAGGCTTTAATTTGAATGTTTTTATGTGTGTGAGTATTTTTGTACATAAACAACAAAAAGAAGAAATCCTGCACAAATACTGAAGACAACAGTGACAGCGACAGTAAAAAAAAAAAAAGGGAAGACTGGCAGATTAATACTGACAACAGCACCTTGCTGAACTATCAGCAGGGAAACGTAACGGGCTCTCCCTGCACAGCAGTGTGACTTTCGGGGGACCTTGCTCTTGCTACACGGAGAGGGAGAGCGGGTGGGCGAGCAAGGGTGTGGACTGAAGTGACATGGAACAAGTACAAATATATATCAGAGACATGAAGATGCAGTGTGGAGACCGGGGAATGCGTATCCCGGTTTAGGGACAATCACACGTAGCGTGTACAGGAACACGGAATACGGTCACCAGTACATTTGCAAAGAAGTGGCTGAGAGCATCTTCTAAGTATAGGACTGCATGATTCCACTGTGACCCATGATCCATTCTGTGTGCTTCTGTTTGCCCCAAAATATGCAATTACAGCGCAAGTATTCATTTTTTATAACAACTTGTATTTATAAGTGTTACTTTTTTTAAAAACGTGCCTATGCGTATTTGTAAGCATATTAACCGTGACTTTCAATTAAACTCGTTATTCATTTTCGGAGGATCTGCATACTAAATAAGTTGAGCCCAGAGATTTTTAAATCTATTTAGTGAGTCCATACAGCTGAAATAAATACGTTCTCACCTCTAATTTTAAAGCATTATGTAAACGTCCTCCAATAAACATCATACTCGATCACTACTAAAGAACCCTAACTTTTCACTTTAAATGAGTCATGAAACAAATTAAACAGATCTTTTTGAAGATACTTCCTGAATCCAATATGGTAAATGATTATCGGTAAAACAATGCAACACAAAATGCTACAAGTGGTATAAATTGGTGTATTAAATATTATTCCGTTTGACTTCTTCTGACAATTAGCAAGACAGTGGGATTTTTATCTGTGGGTCGCCATATACCGTATGTCCTCTGATGAGCGTGGTATCTGGGGTACGCTTTGATGTGCACACTTCTTTGAGGGTGACCGTTTGGAGCACATTAGGGCCTTCGCTAAATTAGCGCTTGTCACTATAACATAAATATACACATTGTACGTGCCATAATCGAAATTTTAATTAATGTATGGCACCGTGCTTTCAGAAAAATGACACTACACCTAGATTTTGTGACTATTAAAATACTATGAACACTCATATATTTGGTCTTGCAGTTCTTATTCATCCTCCGTGAGCAGTGCCCACATTTACAGGTCGTGAGGCTAAGGACAGGCCTCCGTCCCGTTTCCCCACACTTACATGTAGCTTTTCATGGCCTTCATATTTACCACGTATGAGTTATATTTGGTTTGCATTTCAAACATTCACAATTAAAAATATATATTTACAGTATACTTCTTTTTGGCATACATAAAATGCTTCTATACAGACTACACTTAAGCAGGCTGGATATTTCTGCTATCCGTGTCACATTGTGTGTCCTTAGTACATTCTTGGCCAGGTGTAGCACAGTGTCAGCCAGCTGCGGCAGGAGCCCGGGGCTCAAGTGGCCTCAGTGTCTCTTGGCCCGCTGTGCGCTCTGGGTGCACGAGGCACAGCAGGCTGTCTTGTAGTAGGAGTAGACACAGAGGCGCGCCTGGACCACCATCATGCAGTTGTGATGCCTGTCCCTGCAGTTCTCATCTGAGGAGGATGGAGAGGAACAGGGCGAGACAGCACACATGGAGGGAGGGCAGAAGAGGGAGGTGCAGCAGTACAGAGGGACAGGGATGGTACACAGGGACGGGTGAGCCGTACACGGGGAGGCAGCGGAGTCAGATGCAGGCCACGGAGCCAGGGAGGGGTACACAGACATGCGGGATGAGGGGACGAGGGGTACCTGGGAGCTGGGGGCTGCATGGCAGAGTGTTGCACAACTGCTCCTGCTCTGGCTTGCGAATGAGGTCACAGGCTGAGCTGTGCTGTTTGTCTGGAGTGAGACACCGCACCTCTCTGGTCTGAAAGCCTTTCCCACACGAGCGCGAGCACTGCACATGGGACGAGGGGGGAGAGAGAGGAACACTCCAGTACAGAGTCTAACATGATCCAAGCGGCAGAGAACCTGCTCCTTTTTTTCCCCATCCTGTTCGTCCCTCCCCGCTGCCCTGGGAACACTTACCGCGCTCCACTGAGTAGTGAACCACTGTGAGCGGCACGGTTCCATCTTACAAGTCTGCACAGGGGACGGCTTTTCCAGGTGCGCACACTGGCTGGCGTGTGTCACGTTGAACTCATTCCCCAGCTTCGTGACACAGATGATATCGCGCCGCTGAGTGCCATTTCCACATAGGGCACTGCACTGCTCGGAAGAAAAGAGAAGCCCTGAGATGCTTCCCGAACCCTCTACGTCTCTTTCCCTGAAAGGTTTGGTTCACGCGGTCGCACCCTCTCCTTCTCCTTCCCTCACCTGTCCCCATGGTCCAGTGTACCACATTGTGGTGGACACACAGGGACCCCCATTGCAGGCTTTCATGTCCGCCGGCTTCTCTCCTACACAGTCGCCTCCTACTCCATCTCTGCCAGCCCCACTTGATAGGCACAGCACCTCCCTCCGCTGCACGCCGGGCCCACATTGTGCCGAACACTGGGGTGAGGGGGGAGGTTCGGGGCAGATAGAGTATAGGATTATTTGAACAAAGTCACACAAAAAATAAAATGATACGTTACACAGCTCACTTTGCAAATGCCACTCAGCTCTGACATTCCTTACGTTCTTACATCAAAGGTCAGTGTATCCCGCAAAATTCAGTACAAAGACTCCTTAATGCAACCTGCTTCAGTAAAATTGTCCAAATCAAATGAATTACAGACAGTAACTGATAGTCGTACACTTGTCATATTTAAAGAGCAAAGGAAATGAAGACCTATAACTGAAATCTTTGTAAATCATAATGCTACTTACACCAAAAAAGGTTAACATCTATGGTCACAGTCAAACAGCAAGAACCTCCTGGAAATATAGTACCAAGTGCAGCGATCTTCAACGCCGCTCCATCAGTAACTCGGGGATAATTAAAAGCGAGTCCGGCTGAAGTTAAATTGAAACGTATGAGGTGCGGTGCCAGGACCACGGCTAAAAACCGACTACCCTTAGTTCTGTGATTAATAGAAGGGAACGGTTTACGGTCACTGTGTGAGTCACCGCAGCTCTGCGGCGCATTAGCGGTGCCCTCACCGTCTCCGTCCAGTCCGTGAAGTACCAGTTTGTGATACACGGGCCCATGTGACAATCCTCGCTGCCTTGAGGGCGGAGCCTGGCATTGCACTCCCTGTCGCTTACGACGTTACCCTGGTCACTGACGCAGCGGACGCTCCGAGTCCTCTTCCCAACACCGCAATCCACAGAGCACTGCAGGAGAATGGAGTGAGTATCTCGAGTGTGATGAAGAACTGTGGTCAGACACACGCGGCGCACAGAGAGACGCTTGCGGTCTGCAGGCACTTACAGAGCTCCAGTTGGTGCGGATCTCCCAGCGGGAGCAGATGCGTGGGTGGCAGGGCTGGGTGGCATTGGGGCGAGGAAGAAGGGAGCACCGCTGGGGGTGCACCATGGTGGAGCGGTTTCCGAAGCTCTGCCTGCACTGGAGCTGTCTCTGCTGGACCCCCGGGCCGCAGGAAACGCTGCACTCGGACCAGGGACCCATCTCCCAGCTGAGATGGACGGCACAGTAAGCCAGAACTCATCACACGGTGCTTTTGTGTGCAAGAGCATGTGTGAGTGTTGATACGAGAACGAGAGGCTTAAAAAGGAAAGGGTGAGCAGTACAGGCTTCCCTCGCATTATGAGTACAATTTGTTCCTGAAAATCTCCTTGTAAGGTGAATTCTTCTAAAGCAAACTCTTAAAGACCACTTATTTAAAAATGGAAAATAAATGATGCATTTCTGAGCCAAAAATGGTTCACACATTTTTTCCAGCAAAAATGCAAAAAGTCCAGAACATTATAATTTACATAACTCTGAACACCACTTAATCCAGGTTTAAGACCCACATTGATAATATGAAACTGGTCAAACCTATATTAATGGTGCGTACCTTTCTATCCTGCCCTTACCTTCTCTTCATTTATCTTAATTATTTTCTGTTTTTTTTTCTGTATGTTGTGCATGGGTTCATGGTGGGGCAGCAGGTAGTGATGGTGCCTCACAGTTCCTAGGCTGTGGGTTTGAGTCCCACTCAGTCTGTCTAGAGTTTACACTTTCTCTCCATGTTCACATCGATTTTGCTCCGAGTGTTTAATTGCTTCAAACAGTACGAAGACATGTGTTTACCCTTGGTGTGTGAATATGTGTCTGACTGCCCTACAATGGACTAGTGACCTGTAAACGATAGATTCTACTGTTATTTTCATGTTGTAATTCTTTCAACGCTGGTATTCGTTGTACCCTGCAATGGACTAGTGCCCTGTCCAGGATTTACCCTACTTAGCCTTAGTGCCCCAAGCTTCCAGGATAGGCTCTGGAGCACCACAACCCTGACCAGCAGTTAATGACAGTGAAATATGATAGTGACACTGATATTTATTGTAAATTTTTTTTATATGAATACCTCATATAGTGTGTGCTCCTTCTTTTGTAAAATGTTTGCAGAACCTGCTCAAATAGCATAACTGATTATTAATGGAACACTGCTCTTCAAGGCAATTCTTTGCAATCACTCATAATGCTCACAACCCCTCTCTCCTGAGCTATTCGTAAAGCATTCTTTCCAATAAAATAGTACATCAAATCACAAAAAGTCATTAATATTAATATTGCCTTTCGAGAGAATTCTAGGCATTTTACAGTATCTCTAAGTTTTAACATGACAGGTACAGCTTTCCTTAGTTTTTTCATCCTCAGCTTCACAGGTTTTTGTTTTAGAGCTCATTATTATGATAGATGATGGTTTAATGCTATGTGAAAAGTCACAAGATTGCAAAAAGATGCTTGTAAAGCGCCACGTGACGATGACATGTCGGATGTGCTAGAAAAGCCACGGCACAGATAAGGAGGGTGGAGGCTTCTGATTTAGTGGTGAGAGAACACCGAGTTGATAGCTTATGTGAATTTTAGGGTAGAAATGACATGTGCCCTTAAGTCAGATTCTTTGTAAAATAAGCACTTGTTATACAAGGGAAGTGTGTACATGCCTTAACTCGCCGTGTTAAACCCTTTCAGCCACCCATCCATTCTCAGTAAGTGCTTTTCCAGTAACAGTGAGGGTAACCCAGAGCCTCTCCTGGGAACCTACTCGATGTATGGCTGGCTCTACCCTGAAGGGGACACTGTGCTTACGCTATTTCTAAAAAATGTTTTATGTTTCTAAGGAAAAAAGCAAAAAACAATATTTTACAATTGTGTCTCTTTTTTAAAATTCTGATCAATCTTTTAAAAACAAAGAAAAAACCCTCAAAAGACCACAGTTATTTTAAGATACAGTAAGACAAAATTACTAACACGACTACTACGCAAAATGGCTAATCAATTCCTATTGATCAGCGCTTTTAAAACACTTTTAAATGCTCTTATATTTGTGCCAGCTGGCTCTGCCACAACTGAATTGTGGCCCAGCTGGGGTAGCTGCGTGCGGTTGGTCACCTGTCAGCAGTCACTTTGAACAAGGATAAGGACAGCAAGGAGGCTTCGGTCCAAGAATTATTATACATCAGAACAAAAGAAGAGCTGTTTTTAGTGGAAATGTGTACAAATAAATATAATAAGCCTCTGAGCACACACACAATCCTCTGAACACAAAAACATGCTTACAAAGGGGGGCAAGGGTGAAGGTTGCAGGGTATCTCCTCCGCTGCAGGCTTGGCAGCCGAGTCACATTTCCGTTCTGACACTTCCTGCTCGGTGTAGCGGTTGACACAGTAAATAACCCTCTGTTGAAAGCCTGGAAACAGAAAGAGAATAAAGCATAAATCATGCTGCTTTAATTAACAGCCAAGGACACTCCAGTGAATTCACAGCACAGCACAAGGGAGCACGGGGGGGGGGTGCAGTTCCTGGACTGACCACAGGGTGGAGACAAACAGCAGCAAAAGATGATGAAGCAGAGGCGCTTCCACTTGACAAAGATATGGCCAGGGGGACAGACTGGCCTCTTGCTCTCGCTTGCACAGGCCTGGAGTGAGGGCAGACTACCGACCTTTTCCGCAGGAGGCTGAGCACTCGGTGAGCCCACCCCAGCGCCACACAAAGGGACTCTGAGTGTCAAGTGGCAGGTCAGTCCGGGGAGGGATACGGGCGTTGCGGCCAGATGTAGAGCCTCGCGGGTGACTCCTCTCGGCCGACCACCGCCTCTCAACAGGGGGCGGAGGAGCAGGAATGGGGTCTGCCACTGTCACAGTCAGCGCACCTCAAAGAGCAGGAGATGGAGAAGGTTAAGGAGGTGCACAGTAGGAGAAAGCACTACAGAAGAGGTAAAGTAGGGGCAGCAGAGAAGGGAGACTGGAGGAGTCTTTGGAGGAGAAAAAAAGAAATATGGGACAGATGGGGAAGTGCACAACTAGAGCAGAGGAGACACTGAGGGAAGGGCTTAAAGACAAGAGTTTAGCCACGTCAGAGGGAGGATATTCGCCAGAGTCCTTGAGTTATTGATGTGATATGGAACAGATGATGATATAACTCACTGCAGGGTTTCACTTTGGTGCTGCAACCTTTAGTGCAAAATGGAGTGCAATTTCAACTCTGCCTGAACATTACATGTATTGGAGGAGATCAGGCCCATGTGTTAGTTGCAAATAATTTCTTTGTGCTGAAATCATTAGGAGGTGTAGGTGTGATGGGCACTCACTGATCTCTCTGAGAGGTGCCCTCACTCCATCACTTTCCTTTGCACCCCCTCTCTCGCTCTCCTTCTTCTCCACGGGGATGTAAAACTCATAGTCAATCCCTGGGTTCTTTCGGTGATGGATGATCTGCAAAAGAAAAATGATTTTCGCAGAGAAAGCGAAGCACTGCTTCTGCAAATTAATGCCAGCGTGTCTGAAACAGAATAGACTGTAGATGAATCTACATCCAACTTCTGTTTATTATTTGGACTCAAATATTTTCAGCTCTAGCAGTACAAAATAATCAAAAGACCACAAATACTTTGAGACTGCTGGAAAGCAAGGACCAGCTTCTAGAACTCTGAAAGTGCCTTTCATCCAACACCAAGCAGGTAAAGGAAATGGTAAAGTGACCAGTCAGTGTAAGAACCCCACAGTCCCAGAATCACGAATCACCAATGAGGGATAAAGCAGGAATTACTCACAAAGAGCTGCAGCAAGGTGGTGGTTGGTCCTGGAGCTGTTAACGTTTCTCCCAGACCGCCCTCCTGGCCCTCAGAGGCAGCCCGGGGGCGGCTGTACAAGAAAGTGGTGCCTCCAGCCTTGTACTCCCCTGGAGGGTCCACTGCCCAGCGGCCATTCACCACAGACTGCCCGGTGCCGCTGCGCAGAGCTGAGAGTGCAGCAAACACACAGGTCGAGCTGCTTTCCAAACATTTCCAGTGACACAAATCAATTCAGAAGTAAATATAAGCAGACAATGCCTAAGAGAGAGACAGACAGACGGCAAACACAAACAGATGCTGTAGAGCAAAAGGCCCGCAGACAGCCTCATAAAGGCGGTACAGCACCGAGCTGAACCCCATCTTCTGGCTTAACTGTGAAAGTTTTCTTGGCATTACAGGGGTCCATAAGTTGTGCAAGAGTGCTGCCGAAAGATGCTCAGGAATAACGAGCATAGCTAAATTTGAAAAAAACTGCTGTCTCACCCATACTTTCCGCCTCTCTATGGGAGTGATAAATAATGGCAAGCCCAGACTCACCCAGATAGTTAGGGCTGGCTTTCCTCTCCGTGATGTTGATGGCCGTGGCCCCCAGCGGGATGTCCAGGATGTGGTGATAACCGACTGGCACACTCGAGTTCCGGAAGCTTCCTGTAACCCTTCGGCAAGACGTGTCCCGACCACCGCATATTCCACATTTGTCCCGCACCAGGCCCGAACCCAGCACCCCGTCGCAGCCCTCATACTGCCGTGGAGAAGAGGGGCCAGTGAAGGTGAGGATCCAGGGGAGTGAGAGACCGCATCGCCCACCCGACATTTACAGCTGGAAGATGAGTCCGCTCTCCTGTACTCACCAAGCAGCGGCTGGCCACACACACACCGCCGGGGGTGTTGTTGGCACAGGGCGTGCCATCTCTCACTACGTGAGCCTGCCGCACGTAGAAACGGAATCCCGCCGGTCTGCACGTGAGCTCACACTGCTGCTCGGGTCCCACTGGGAGAGAGGGAGGGCAGGGTGCCGAGACACACCACGCACAGGCTCATACGCAGTTCTCAGCACACACACACGTGACAGTCTCAATTTAATGTCTGGGAAGTTGCATTTAAACCAGTTTATGAGCTATTTAAAAACAGAAATGAGGATTTCAAGGTGTACAACTCCGCCATGGACGGTCCCGAGCCCTCCTGAGAAAGGAGGAGGGTTGGGCGTGGGGCTACTAGCTACCCCACACCGTAAAACCCTCACCAGCTACAGAAACGCCAACAAGGAAACTTCATGACATCTCAGCTCTTAGAGATGCCTGGAGATCCCTTGTCGGCAGCCGATGCCCCGGGAGGGGTGGAAGGCATAAGAAGAAGAATTTTAAGGTGTACACTGTTTTTGGACCAACAATCGCTCTGTATAGCAGCACTGATGTGGATGTGTATGTAACAGTTTGCTTATTTGATACTGATTTGCTTTGGTAAGTGTTTATGTTTATATATGAATATGTTTACTTAAAGACCTGCGGCAGCACGGAAATTTGTGTACACAGAACTTCTGGATTTTGACTGTGTGTTCAGACATGTATACGTTTTGTGTTAAATAGTGTGCATACACTTTTCCAGCAATTTTCTCCAAAGTGACTTATAAAAATTTACTCATTTATACAGCAGGGTGTGGGACTGGGAGGAGGCCTCGGGGCAGACCCAGGACACGTTGGAGAGACTATGTCTCCCGGCTGGCCTGGGAACGCCTTGGGGTTCCCCCAGAGGAACTGGAGGAGGTGTGCGGGGAGAGGGAGGTCTGGAGTACTCTGCTCGGACTGCTGCCCCCGCGACCCGGCCCCGGATAAAAGCGGAGGAAGATGGATGGATGGACAGCAGGGTGTTTTTTACTGGAGAAATTTAGAATAAGTACCTTGCTCAACGGTACTACAACTGGAGGCAGGATTTGAACCTGTGACCTTGCGGTCCAGAGGCTCTAACCACTACACTAACAGCTGCCCTATACATATATATTAATTGTACATATTAACAAGTTCTACAGTCAGGGTTTGTGTACTTCAGGTGTCTGAGTGATGTGATATTTTGGCACAAGGATGAAACTCCCAGCACAGAAGACAAGAGCAAGAAATCTGAGTTCAAATCCATCTGTAGAGGAAACTCAAGTCAGACTTATATAAACGCAGTCTGTCATCAGCAGGACTGGAAGGGGGTGGTAAAAATGGAAAGAAAGAGCGGGAGAGGATAGAGAGAAAAACAAAAGGGTTACATGATAATGTCACACAATTACAGAGAGAAAGGCACAGAAAGTGGAAGCGACAGACAAGGAGGGCGGAGAACAAAAAATGGTTGTTGAGGAACCACAGGGTAGCGTGTCTAAGAGGGAGAGAGATGGACGGGCTGCAGCCAGCGATACCAGAGTGAGCACTAGTCTTGTGTGCTTTTCTTCTCTGAATGAAGTATACTCCTTCCTCATAACGGTGATAATTTGTTCAAATAAATATCACCCCATTATGTGAATTTCTTTTCTGAGAGGGTCAAATTGCCATTATTTCTGCCATGGTGGCACAGCGGGTAGCGCTGCTGTCTCACAGCGCCCGGGTGATGTGAGAGAACGTCGGTTTGATCCCTGCCCAGTCTGTGTTGCGTTTGCATGTTCTCCCTGTGTCTGCGTGGATTTTCTCCGGGTGCTCTGGTTTCCTCCCACACTCCAAACACATGCTGTTCAGGTTCACCCACAATGTGTGAGTGACAGAGAGAGTGTGTTCCACTGATGTATGGATGAGTGACCCATTGTAAGTAGTGTATCTAGCAGTGTAAGTCACCGCGGTGAATAAGGTGTGTGGGCTGATAACACTACATAGAGTTCACTGGATGTCGCTTTGGAGAAAAGCGTCTGTTAAGTGAATCAATGTAAATGTAAAATGTAAATTTCTTATGAGAAAGAAGAGGTTCCCAAACGGTAAATATTTCACCTGAAAGGAATGAAAACACCAAAATAAGAAGTATTTTTATGCATGACAATGACATCAATGTATTTTTATACTTATAAATTATTATTTCTAGCTTGTCTTTTATTGTTTTATTTAAATATTTTCATTCATTTCGCTCATTATAAATAACTGCTTGTTCAGTGCTGTGCTGCAGAGGTCCAGAGTCTATCCCGGAAGCATAAAGTGCAAAGCAGGGCACCGCCGGAGCAGAGACATTGTGCTAATTTGGTTTACAGATGCTAATGATACAAAGAAATAAAGTTCCCAAGATTGCTGCACACGACTTTCACTCGGCAAAGCACGGCAGCACTGCGCCATTAGAAGTGCTGTGTAAGTTTACATGATCATCTGGTGATTGCGAGATTAAGGCTTTATTTACTCTAGTGTAAGGGTACTGATGTCAGTAAAGCTGCTTATATAAATCACGTATGATTCAAACAATGGAGTTAATAGGAACACATTTATAGTTTATTCCTACAAGTTAGCATTAAGAGACAGCGGGGAGTGTAGTCCTTCGAGCCGCTGCCTTGCACTCGGATGACCTGCGTTCAAATCCTGCCCCGTTAACATAACCTTTTAAGTTGCTTTGGAGAAGTGCCACCTTAATAATAGTGATAGTATTGAATCTTGTATGTCAGTTAAGATTTATATTTGTATCAATTAATGGTTGTAACTGGTTGAAACTGTTACTGTGATTAGAAGCAGGAAGCATATAGTTGATTTTGTTACGTAAGCAGTGCAACAAAAACTGAAGGAAAATGGAAAATAGCGACACTGGCACTGGCACGGGTTTATCTCGGCCCCAAAATATCCGACAGGAGCATCTGATACAGGCCATCGTACAGAGTAAAATACCAACTGTGAAAGTACTAAATGAAAGTGTAATGAGGGAAAACGCT
Organism: Scleropages formosus; assembly: GCF_900964775.1. Classification (NCBI taxonomy): domain Eukaryota; kingdom Metazoa; phylum Chordata; class Actinopteri; order Osteoglossiformes; family Osteoglossidae; genus Scleropages; species Scleropages formosus. Next base: position 18,099,166 of record NC_041823.1, on the reverse strand, counting down.
GTTGTACTGAATAATAAGCCTGTTGCAAGAAAAAGGGTGCATATTTTCATAAGCCGCTGCAGTGGTGTGGGACCCTGTTATATGAGGGCTGAGTGTAGATGAAAAGGCTCGTGTGAAATGAGGGACAGCGTAAAATATTGGGATGGTCTCATGGGAACAGTGCCAGGTAATGCTGCCATCTGCTATGACAGGACATCCCTGCAGAGACAAATCGTCTGCTGATCATCTTCCTTTCCCAGAATGATGATCATAGTGTGCAAATACCTCAGCGGCGCGGATACGCGTTCCAGTCAGAATTCAGTGTGTGGTCTCTAGGAACAGGCGCGCACACCATTAGCTGCGCACACACACACGTACACACACATACCTCCCCCATCCACGGGGACTCACAGACACCACACGCCATGAGCAGTGTCCCCCTCCCTCCTTCCCTCCGAATGCTCCAGTGGTCATTGCCGGCTTGCAGGGAAAAGCACGACGGAGAGAATTCCCAGCCCTCTGCTCCCACCCCCTCTTTACTCGCCTTTTCTGTTACAGTTATCTTTGTGAGATTAGAGTGGAGACAGTGACAGAAAGCCCGAGCGGAGGGGGGATCCAGGGAGCGAGCCGAGGGAACGGTCCCACTCATCCCTCGCTCTCTCTCCAGGGCCACTATCGCACTGAGATTAGTGCTCAGACAGTGGAATATATTGAGTCTAAAAATACGGTTCAGTGTCCCAGCCTCTAAACCAACTGCGGGGCAGAGGAACAGGAAGAGCGCTGGAGAATGTAGAGCGTAGAGAAGAAGGCACACCTGTGCGAAGGGTGTCACCCTTTTCCACACGTGAACACCCTTCAGGAGGGTGTCGCTGCATCACGCTGCTATAGTACCGTGCGTGTGAATCAGATGTCGAGTCGTAGGAAAAGCCGGAGCCTAAAACCAAAGCAGCGCTGTTCTGCATTTCTACGTTACTTGAACGCCCTTTCCGGGAAGTTCTGAACCCATTTTTCCCGAGGTAAATCATTCCATGCTGAAGACTGGCCTCTGCATTTAAAGCACTTTTTAATCATACATACTCAGCAGACTTTTGTAACATACACATACGAATCTGCTTTAAAAGCCGGAATTTGGTCCACCGGTGTACGGTCATTGCAGCAATTGGCCACATTTGAACCGCATTAAAGGCAGGAAAAACAGAGCAATCGGGAGCCCAATCAGGTGAAATGGTCGGACTGTCAGAGGATGGTCTGAAAAGCAAGCGAAACTATGTTTACTCAGCCGGACAGAGGCATTTCCAAAGGAATGCTCAACACTGGCTTTTCAGCAGATTTCCAGTAAAAACACAGTAAACAACAGAGGAAAAAAGCAGAATGTTTATTTCCCTCAGTCACTGTCAACATAACCTGGCTGACACCCTCGTCCAACTTGCGACATCACAACTTACATGGGTCAAGGGTACTACAGCAGGAGGGGGAGATCAACCAGGTACCATCAGATTATACGCTGACAGTTAACGGCTGCACTAACTACTGCCCCAGTAGATCCTTCGCAAGACCTTTTAGCACACCATGAAAGACGCAATCACAGTAACCCCTTATGCTGCCTGTATATGTTGATATTCTCTCTCTAAAACTAATCTTGTTGGTCAGTTTGAGACACAGCAGGACTGGGCCTGGATCCTGTGCTGCTTCATGCAGCAGCAGGTTCTCATCCATATGCAGCAGCAGAGAAGCTGGATCATCTCCAGCTCCCTGCCTCTTATTACGTCTGCAGCAGTATCGCTCCCCACACACACAGTGAACTCCCAACCCCACAGCAGAGTCTGCTGGGTCTTTACCCTGTCTCCAGACTGTCATCAGCACACAGCCCGTCATTTGTTTTTAAGGTCAGAGTCAAGCTTGATATAGTCTCAGCCCTTATGAAGTCAGTTCACTACAGCACTGGAACTGAGCTAAGTTACTGCATTTGCACAAAGGCGTATGCGCATGCACACACCATACTGAGTCCCTGCACGAAAATTTACTGTTCATCTGTGACCTTGGAATGGAAAGTGAAACTCCAGACCGGGAAGGTACAGTCGCGTTTTACGGTTCATAGCTCTACTTGCAGCGAATGTTTACTCAAGCGGTCCAGTCTGTGTACATATTTCCTTAACACAAACCTTTGGGTTCTCTTGGACAGATGCTGAGCTGTGTCACACTCAAACACACAATGTGGAGCCTGACACAAACATTCGCATACACACTCTTGTCTCATTGTTACACATGTATGTGCTAATCTGTGAGAACGGTCACAAATAGTGATGTCATTGCACAGCTGTCTCTTTTTCTCTCTCTCCCTTCTGCTCTCATTCCAGTCCTCTCCCTAAATCCCTGTTTACAACAATTTCCTTCAAAAAGCCTGCCCATCTCCCTCTTGATCTTGCTCCTTCCTTCTTTCTCCCATTTTCAATTTCATCTTCAGCTTGTTTTCTGATTTGCTAACTATTTTTTCCTGCTGAGAACTATGCTTTGCCCCCTCCTTTCAGCCTTTCACCCTCTGTACACCCCTTGCGATCCCCTCGTTATCTCACTGTTAAAAAATCCTGGTCTGCTTAATCAGAGGACAGGGTGGGGAGACTTGGCAACCGGCAGAGAGAAAGAAAAATGAGGCAAAGGGGAAAAAAGGGGACCCCTTCTGAGGAATCAGTCGAAAGAAAGAATAGGGAGATCATGTTAATTCATGGGGCTCTTCTTTCACTTCCCCCTCCTTTCAATTCCCTTGATTCAGCACCCTGTTAACATCTGGCTCCCCAAGACTTTCCTTGGTTATTGAATTGAAACATTTCTAAAGCTCTTGGCTGGCTTTAGGTGGACTGCGAGCCGTCGCTTGTCACACTAATGGCAGCACTGCAGTAGCATACATTGCGAACCGGGCACTGAAAGCGGTGGCAGCAGCATCATGCCCTGGGGCTCACAGCAGTTCTCATTCCGACTGCTCCAACAGCGGCCTCGCTCAAGCATTTCCTCTCTCATCTGTTTCATAAAACCACCACCTCTCTTCGTTGCATCTATAATCCACTCGCATCATCTTGACCAAGATTCTCTGGTATCTTCATCGTTTTCTTCATGTGAACCACCCAAGATTGTGCCCACTAATATTTTATTATTATTAATTATTCATCCAGCTAATTCTTAGAGACCTTCTGACCTTACCTTCAGTGAAGGGCTCCCAGTCGTACAGTCTTCCCAAGAATTCTTGGTTATTGAAGGAGGAACACTGCTCTGCCCTAGGGTCCACGGTACCCCCTGGGCATAGCTGTTGGAATGACAGCCAAGAAAGAACAGTGTGTTAAAAAGAGGACAGGGAAAGTGATAATCACAATTTATATGTACATTAAAGAACAGCAGAAAATTGAGACAAGCTCCCGATTACGATACAGGAACACACCAGCAAATACAAATATTCCACTTGCTTTGATGGACACACCATTGTATTAAGGGCCCCATGGAAATTCTACACAATGTGCAAGAATTATAAAAATTCTGTTTTTGCATGTGAAGGTGAACCGTTCCAGGAGGCTGCAGTTCAAACAGACAAGAGCTGTGGAAAACCAGGCTCTGCCAGTACAGAGGACAGAGAAAGGTGTTTGTGATCCACAGTATCGCATTGCAGTCCTGAATGCAATTCACTCCAGTATGTCCTACTGGACCAAATGCAGCTTCCTTCAGCGGAATGTGCTGCGTTGTTCTACAGAGCCACAGCTCCACGTGTCCAGCTTTGGCCCATCTTCTCTTCTCTCCTGCACTTGTTTTGAACCCCCTTCCCATCCAGCACTCGTTCTCCCTGCCCCCCTCCGCTCCACAGCACCTTCTCCCTCTCCCCGGTTCCCTCAGCAGACCGTTTCCCAGCCTTCGTCTGCACAGCTGCTACAAACAGCTGGACAGATGGAATACAACAGGATCACCATCTAATAACACACACACACGCACATTATTTTACACTACAGCATGCCACAAAGAACATCTAGAAGACAAAGTGTGTGTTAAAGAATACGGTGAAGGCATGTGTGCAACTATCTACGTGTGTACAACTCAGCCTTGGTCTCACAACTTTGTCACTTCACACAACTATGTTTTATGCATCCTGTATGCTGCACTGCATGCCTTCTTGCACAAGAGAGTTCTGCAATACGTTAACTGTGGCTATTAATTGCTGTAAACATTTCTTTTTTCAACATAAACACTCGGTGACAACACATCGACTCCTCTGAGTGTGTGGGAAAGAGAGCGCGAGAGAGAGGAGAAAAATAAGCGAAAAACATGTGCTGCTGCAAATGACACGCTAAAGTGGATGTCCAGATAGGAGCCGCTACATTAAGAGTCCTGAAACGTACAGGGAGAGTATGAAGATGATTCGATATATCACCAATGTGAGTACCACAGACACACACACAGATCCCACTATTACTACTCCTAGAGCATTTGATACCCAGCACTTAAATAATTGTCAGCAAAGCAGCATGTTTAGTCTAAGGCCTCCCTGTTTACTCTGCTGTTTCTGCATGGCAGGAGGCCATCGACCACACACCTGGCTTCAGTCAGTGGCAGTACCACACCTGCATTCCAGTGCCCTTCCCCCCAGCCAGGGCTACCCAGGTCAATGCTTTGACATATTGCTGCAGAGTTTTTCAAAGAATAATACTGTGTAAGCATGGTGTTCCAGTGCCATAGGAATTACTCCAGTAAAAGAGGATACGAGCATGTCGGCTAAGAGTTCAGCATCAATGAACACCATAATTAAAGCATTATACTGTGGCTACACTGTGACATTTACCCACAAATTTGTGGTTATCCAGTGCAGGAATAGCAGGCTCATATTTTGGGATAAGCTCTCAGCCAGATTAACGTGTGTAAACAAGATGACAAAAGTCAGGATTTTGCAACGAGAGAATTTGTCAACATGTTTTCAGCGGTCAGCTGACCAGTGTGACTGTTACACTTATGAAATACCATCTGGACATGGGAAACAAGAGGCACTTTCAGGATTTTCTCGCTAGTTTATTTTAAAAAGAGAAAAAAGTCGGGTCCCTGCAAACAGTTTGCACACACTTTGCAGGAACCCACAAGTTTTCTTCTCTAGACCCAGAAGAAGTCCTAAGCGTCACTCCCGTCCTACGTTTGCAGACTTGAAGGGCTTAAAAAGCGCCAGGAGCCCATACCTGAGTGTGGCGTAGCTGATGGGCCATCACAGGGTACAAATGCGGCAAACTGAGAACAGTGGCCAGCTACGTATGACAAACTGCAAGTGATTTTTAGATATTTCGCTTTTTTCTCCTCTATTTATTCATTTTTTCTATGATAAATGTGGGACTATTATTAGTGTTGATTCCCCGAGACCAGGGGTGCACAGCTCAAGCTTTTCAGGGCCACAGGGCATGCTGGTCTCTCTTCACCTTTAGCGCTTAACTGCAAAATTAATACAGTTTATTGGGTAGAGGGTCATCTCACCTGGTATTCCAGGTGTCAGCCAGGCACTGACTCAGATGTCTTGTCTAAAAGATACAGATCTCCATCGTTCAAGGACGGCAGCTGTGCAGCCATGCCGCTGCATTTCGGGCTACGTGGGACCATTCCCATTCCTCCTCCTCGTCATTCCTCAGGAGTTATTGTGTGAAGCAATGCCCTTTAACATTACAGAGTCAATATTTGTTCAGCACCAGAGAACTGGGGGGCGGACAACGGGAGGGCTGGGGGGGGGCAGCGGAATTTCTCAATGGCCCTATTCAGTTCAAAAGCCCCATCAGCATTTATACATCTCCTCTTTTCCTTCCATATTTACCGCCATCCTTCTGCTTCCTTTCCCTTCTTCCACCAAAAACTCTGAGCACACGACCGCATTTCCCCCTCTCCCTCTTCGCCCTCCTCCACGTGTCGTTCTCTTCCTGCGCTCTTCATTTCCTTTTCCCTTCCTGTCACCCCCCACTTGCTCCCTGTGCGCCTATGACTAAAAACAGTGCACTCTTTCATTGCGCTGCCGCCCGCCTGCGTCACTCCTCCCACCCCCCTCCATTCCAGCCTCCCCTCTTCTACACTTTCAGGACCCCCTTCGCAACGGCCTCTGTTTACTAATTTCACTCATACTCAGCAGACTCAAACCCTCGTGGACACGAAAACACGCAGAGCCAGAGTCCAGATGAACACACGCCCACAAGCGGTCCTACGGACGGGCACATACACGCAGAAAGAGCATCTGGAGAGTTTCTCGGTGACTCAGACATCACAGGACTGTCCCTGATGCCAGTGATTTAGAGCAGCTTCTCCTAGTCCAAAATGTAAATGTGGAAACGGCATCAGCTCGCAGCTGTTACTCTGGATAGGAGGAAACTTACACGGAGATAAAGGCTCAAATAAACCGAACCTAAAGACAGAGAGCTATGAGCAGAGACATGCTCTGCTCCATAAACTGATGGCACAACACTGTCAGCGCTCACATATTACCTTTCATTATGAATCAGCCTGTGAATGTGGCTGTTTTGGTAAATGATTTATGAAGCAATTAAATGAATTATGAAATGCCATATGACTCATTTTGTAGATTTGTGGAGTTGCTGCTTACCAAACCTAATTATCTACAGATTTATTACAAGAAGCTGCAGTTATAAAACATATTAATACTTGCACAGGATACCACATTTTATGCATTTTCTACATTTGACAATACATGTAAGCATATGGGCACCACACACTAGTTAATACCACAGCTTCCAATGATCTATAGTTACTTCTGAGAATGAGGGACCAAATTCACATTTATTCTCTTATCTCACACTTTTTCCCAAAGCCACTTGCAAGTATTTACCCATTTGTACAGATGGGTAATTGTACTGGAGCAATTTTAAAGTAAGTACCTTGCTCAAGGGTACTACAACTGGAGGTGGGATTCAAACCCATGACCTTTGGATCTAAAGGCAGCAGCTCCAACCACTACACTACCGGTCATTCAACAAACACTTCAGGTTCAGAAAAATAATCCGTAACCCAACTGTATTAGACACAACATGTACAGGTCAAATTGTTGGTGAGTGAAGTACATTCAGTGAATCACATTTATACATTTTAGACTGTAACACACAAATATGCTCCAGTAAATTTCACCTATTCCTGTCTCTAAATGTTTTTGTTAAGCAATTGTTCTGAAGCTGTGTGGGCTCTACCAGTGGACCACCTGGTAGGCAAGTGGTTTTCTTTATCTGCTCTTAATTGTCTTGAATTGCTTTACTGATGGAAACATTTAGATAGCGGGTCATCTCACAAAGTATTCGGCACAGCGAGTAGCGCTGCTGTCTCACAGCACCTGGGTGGTGTGAGAGGACATGGGTTAAGTTCCTGCTTAGTTTGTATGGAGTTCGCATGTTCTCCCTGTGTCTGTGTGGGTTTCTTCCAGGTGCTCTGGTTTCCTCCCACAGTCCAAAGACATGCTGTTCAGGCTCCCCCATAGTGTGTGAGTGACAGAGAGAGTGTGTTCCACTGATGTATGGATGAGTGACCCAGTATAAGTAGTGTATCTAGCAGTATAAGTCACCTGGGTGAATAATGTGTGTGGACATATAACACTACATAGAGTTCACTGGAAGTTGCTTTGGAGAAAAATGTCTGCTAAATACATGTTAATGTACGTATTCGGGTGTGCAACTGACAGATAACTAAAAAAGCCAGTAGGAATCTGGCCATCAGTGACCAGAATTGTCTACTGCTGCTATACAGACAGTGTGGTACCAACAAGATCAAACAAGGGACCCAGCTTTCCAGACCTTACTGAGAAAAAGATAAGTTAACCCCAAGACATATACAGGGCTACATACAAGAAAATTATCCATTTCTGCATTTTTAAGACAGAGAGGTGTGAGACTCACCTGGATGTTGCACTTTCGATACTCCTTCTCTGGCCCGGAGCATTTGAAGTTGCGGGGGCCTGTATGTGACCCCCAGCTGCCTCCGGCTGGTTCGGCGTCCCTCTCATCCTCACCCCGCACCTCTCTCTCTCTCCCAGAGTGTTGAGGTGGCAGGAGCCAGATGTTAGGGTTTGAGGGGCCAGGGGGCAGCTGTGGGGGATGGGGATGAGGCTGAGGTAAGGCCGGGGAAAAGCTGTAGAGGGGCTCTCTGTGAGGCGGGAAGTGGTGGAGAGGGGGACTGTAGGGGTGTGGTGTCCGTCGGTCGATTCGATGATCGTGATTAGTGTGAGACTGCCTGTGGATGAAAGTGCGTGAGTGTGCGTTGCTCTCTCTCTCCATGGGCCTGGCGAGGGCTCTGTCTGTGTGTGGGTGTCTCCCTGTCTGTCTGGGGCTCCCGCTGCCTGCGCTCATGCGGCTCGCGCCGTGTGCCTCGCGATCCCGCTGTCTGCCTGGCTCCGCGTCAGAGTGTCTGGCTGACTCCACAGGGGCCTGAGAGGCTCCCGCTGCTGCCGCCGTTGCTGACACAGTATCCTCGCCCTGTCCCTGCTCTGCTCCTGGCTCTTCTCTCTCTTTTTCTCCCTTCACATCTCTCTCCTGTGCGGCTTCTTCCTCTCCAACACGTTTCTCTCCCTCTAGGTGTACATCAGCTTGTCCCCCGTCTGCATCAGTCTCCACGATCATGGGCTCTCTTTGCTCCACTTCTTCCAACTGAGGACCAGTGCTGGAGCTGTTACCCCCATGGGCGGCGTGTCGCGCGTTCCGATTTGGCCGGTGTAGAGGCAGAGAGAAGGGCACTCGGCCATAGCCAAACTGTCCAGGGCGAATCGAAGAAGTAGCTGATAAAGATCTAGGGGCAGAAACAAGGGGGAAGCAAAAAGAGAGGAAAGAGACAGTGAGTGATGTGAGAATAAATTTAGTTTCTCACTAAACGCAAACCGATGATGAGAAGCATCATAAATCAACACTTTGATATGAAGACAGGTTTGATCAAGAACACTCCAAGTAAACTATTTGTGGTGGGCAGAAACCTGCTTTCAAGTTCCGAAGAAACCAAACTGACATTACATATTAACTGCAGAATAAGGGAAATCAAGCATTAATGATTCTGCTAGATATATATATTGTATGTAAAAATATACTTAAATAAATATATTTCCTCTCACCTTTGGGGAAATGCTGTGTCCTGATTGTTTGGCACTGACCTCCTGCTCCCACCCCCGCCAACTCTAGCTGTCCTCTGGTTGGCTGGAGGTCTGGAGGATCTTCCCAACTGGCCATAATTCAGCGATGGAGAGGGGAAAGAGGATGGACGGTACCGAGAGAGCGGCTCCTGAGCACGCTGGGAGAATTCTCGCCAGTACTGGGGAGCCCCAGGGCTGGACTGGTCATGCGCAGCGACTCCCTGATCGCTCCTGTATATAGGGAGGCCAGCATTCTGACTCGATGGCACCGAAGGGGGGTAAAAAGGTGGCCTTTCTCCACCACCGTAAGGATATGTATCAGGTAAGGAGTACTGGGAAGGGTAGTTAGGGCGAATTGCAGAAATTACAGGGGTGTGATTGGGAAGGCCTGGGGGAAGGAAGGCAGATGCCCCCCAGTTTAGAGGGACGCGGGGTGGAGGTAGGCACTGTCTCTGTCTCTCCGACACACCCGGGCCACAAGTTTGGGAGCAGTCAGTCCAGGTGCTCCACGGCCCCCATACCCCCTCCTGCGCCTCTGTTTCTGAGGTCTGGCGAGGCTGTCTCCTCATCACCTGTAACGAGCGTGAAACACTGCGTTAAACAATGTCTGTGGAATATCAAGTATCATTTTCAACTAATTTAAGAAGCACACTTCAAACTCCTCCCCAACTATTTTTATATATTGGTTCATTTGATGGTGGAGTCAACACTGACTCTGAGCGATCACTCGTGTGGTTTGCCGGTGCCTTCTTCCACGCATGCCTGGGGGGTGCAAACACAGGTAGAAACACGCAGCAGACATTTTAATCTGTCACTTCCGGATCGTAAGCTGATGGCTCTAACTTCCATGCCATCTGCTGCCTTTGAGGAACTACATTAATTGCGACATTTGCACACCAAAACACAGCACTGTCACGACAGTGAGCAGTTAAAGTCCCCCTGCCACTGACATAGAGAAGCCTTTCTCGTGCCATATTTACATTTATTCACTTAGCTGACCCTTTCCTCCAAAGCAACTTACAATGGATACAATGTAGTGTTACCAGCCCACACACCTTATTCACCGCGGTGACTTACATCGCTAGATACACTACTTACGCTGGGTCACTCATCCATACATCAGTGGAACACACTCTCTCTGTCACTTACACACTATGGGTGAACCTGAACAGCATGCCTTTGAACTGTGGGTGGAAACCAGAGCACCTGGAGGAAACCCACACAGGCTGAGCAGGCATCGAACCCACGTTCTCTTGCACCACCCAGGTGCTGTGAGACAGCAGCGCTACTCACCGTGCCACCGTGCCACCTCGCATAGTGCTGAGGGGCTGTTTAAGTTCTCTGTTAACATATTATTACTGAGTATGAATCCTCAGAGATTTTGCCACCATGTCCTAGCAGGTGATCATCTGGTTGGTGGCCCAGGCAGGCATTCGCATACCTTTCCTACATAATGGCTGAGCCTTCCCTCCCTCCCAAGACCCTCCCCCCGCCCCGCCGCACTCAGCCACCACTACAACCAGGGCAGTGACCATAAGCACTGCTGGTTCAGGAACAGAACATCACTACTCACCAGAGTTTCTGCCCTTGTCAGAGGAAGGCACATGAGCGCAAATCTCCATAACACAAGAGGACTGCAAGAGAGAAACGTCACCATTAGTATTAAAGAGAACCACAACCCATTTTCCTAGAGCATGAGTGAAATCCCGTCATAAAGCAGCGTTACATCCGTTGTTCCGCTCATCAAAGCGACACACCAGCATGGTTTATGGTCAAACGTGATGATTGCGCGGCCGTTTTGTTTCCACGCGCGGAAGAGAGGCAGCTCTTTTTCTCAGCGGGGCTCAGAAAACGGTGGTTAACAAACCGCAACAGCCACGCATCCCAAACTCCGACTGCTTTACAAGGGGTCCCTCCTACCGTACTTTATTTTACCGTGTTCTACATGACATTCATTAATTCAGCAGACGCTTTTCTCCAAAGCGACACCAATGAACTCTACTTAGTGTTCTCAGGCCACATAAACAGAAACTTTCCATGAGTGGTGGTTAGCAGTATGATGAGGAAAGGATATATAATCAGAATGTATAATACTGGGCTCTACACCAAGTAATTGTAACATTGCATTTATTACAACTCTATTGTCAGTCAACACACCTTATAATGCTTATTCACCGTGGTGACTTTACAACACTGCTAGATACACTACTTGCAAATGGGTCATTCATCCATACATCAGTGGAACACACTCTCTCTGTGGCATCAGCCTCTTAGACACACTGAGGGGAAATTTTTAAAACTTTTTCTCTGCGACCAGAAGCGGGGATGCACTTTTATCGCAGCCCTCGAGCCGCTGAGGTAAAATACAGCTCAGAAGCGACTTCCGCCTCACGGTGTGTTTTAACACACGGATTCAGGAGCGCGAGCGCAGGAGGAGCGCAGGAGCGCGACCGCGTGCCGTGTGGTGGCCTGTAGGCTAGCGCTCCGTACGAGACCGCACGGTGCAGTAACTGCAGCACAGAGAAAAGGGAGGGAAAGGCTGTAGCCGACATGACACACATGTACACAACACAAGTAGATATCATGTCGTAGATGTGCGGTGCGAAGAGCTCCTCAGGTCCCGCAGTCACTCTCAGGTCCCCCACCGCGCGCGCGGCCCCATCCATCCCGGACCCGCGTTTCTTCCTCCGCCACCGCAGCTGCACTTTCGTCGCAGTCTAGTCCCCCCCCCCCCCGTGAGGTCGGGCTCAACAAAAGACTCCGCTCCGGGGTTCCGAGCTCAAAACTTCAGAGCCCCGCTCAGCGAACGCATCCGAGGAGCGCGTTTAAACTTTAATGCCACCATTTCAATTTTTCCTCGCGACGGCGCGACACCGCAGAGAGAGAGAGAGCGCGCGCGCGCAGCAGGAGGCTGTTCGGTCGAGTCCCGCAGTTACCTGCACTTGCGTCCGCTTCTGAGCCCTCCCTGCCCCGCGTTGCCCATCATGTCTCCTCCGTCCGCGAGCTTCTTCTAAACCCCTCGACTCAGTCACTTGTCCTCTGACAGCTCGCCGCTTTTTCTGAGGAAGGAGGAGAAGTTCTCCGGAGCGCCGCGCGGGGAATTCCTTCTTTATGCACCTCTTTCGGTGTCCTCCCCCCCCCTCTCACACACACACACACACACACACACTCTGCTCTCTCTCTCCCCCTGTCACACACACTCACGCTCACACACACCCCGCTCCTTTGTGCGAGGGCACATTTCTGCGCTCTTTTTTTTTTCCCTTCTCCAATGCTGTCGACAAGTTTTTTTGTCCGCGTTTTAAATTGGTGTGACGTCTGACAGTGGGGGGCCTGGAAGGGCAAGAAAGGATTGGGAATGTGCCGATTACACAACTGTGGGACAGGCAGGGCCCGCACTCAGTGCCGAGACACACACACACACACACACACACACGCACACACACGCACACACACCAATCAATCTATAGCGGAGGGAGAGGGGGCCGCGTCCAAAGCAGCCCCACCGCACAGACAGGGCCCTGCCGCTCGTACAGGCTTCCCACGTTCGGGGCTCCTCGACTCCTGCTGGAGTCTTAACTGCTCAAATCACCGCGCTGAACAGAGAAACAAACGTTTTCTGGGCGCCTTTCACCGAGGAGCCGCAACAAGTCGATGAGACCGAGGAGGATGAGCGTTCTGCGATGTCGAGGCACTTCGGCCAGGCCTCGTCGTTTGGATGTTTTCCCCTTCTAATCGCCGGTAGCCAAAATCGTGAGCGGTGATTTTTTTCGAGATACACTCTACAAAGGTTTCTTCCTCAATGTGCCAGATTCTTGGCCAGATTACTCAAGAGGTAAATTACTACTACATGGTCTAACAGGAATGTTAACGCCCAATGGTGATAAGAGGGCCTGTTCTCAGAATATCCTGTGAAGGAAGAAAGTCGGATCAAAGAAGCTTCCCTCAACAGTAAACATGAAAATGCGGTTCAGAACATATTTTCTGCTGATAACACTCCTAAACGGACTGTGCCACTGTTGCTCCCAGACCAGATGAGTGCTGAGGATCAAAGCAGAGTTCGCTGCTGGCAGCACTTGCTGTAAGACTCGGGCTTTTCTCAGAAGGCAGTGCTAAAGAAACACAGGCTACAGAAAGAAGTGACCTGCGAAAGGAAAAACAAATAGGATAAACGCACAAAATGTGTAAGAACTGTATAATAAGCATTCGTGGATATTAACATTGTGCAAGGTTGCTGTAGGAATGCTGGAAACACCATAAACATGTGGTACCAAGACCTAGAATTAGGACAAGCAGTTAATAGTAAGGAATGAAATATGAATAAACATGCAGGAATCATCTAACACATTATTGTGTGTGAACCAGTGTTTCACAAATAGAACAAACACGAACACACACACACGCTGCTTGTCACAAGTGGGGTCACGGCAGGCCAGAGCCTAACCTGGCAACGCAGGGGTCACACCCAGGACAGGATGCCAGGCCATTGCAAGGCACCCAAAGCAGGAATCGAACCCCAGATCCACCAGAGAGCGGGACCCAGCTAAACGTGCTGCGCCACCACACCCCCCCACTAGAGTGAACACAGCCTTGCGTTATTACATTTTACATAATAAGTAGGAGTGTACAAATGCCAGTTACTTTGAAGCAAGTGTAAAGGTTTGTTCCCATAGATACAATATTGTTTAGAATGTAATGTCATAGCCTGTGTCAACAGATACAGTATTGTTTAATATGTGGTGTAATGGTTTGCATTACAAGATATATTACTGTTTAAGCACTGTGAACTAGCAGTGCACATTGTACAGATTTATGATCCACTTAAATGAAAGCCAAGGATATTTTCAGTGGTTAGACTGGACTGCTGGCACAATATGATTTACTGTGTGCTATTGGTACGGAATGGAACTGCTCTAATTAAAAACGGGAACAATATTAAAATTGCTATAATTAAGGGTATTCTGTAAGTGAAATGTGAGGAAAACATAGTTCATTTTTGTTTTCTAATGTTTTGCTTTAGTTTTCGGACACGTTTTGCAGCATATGCCAGTTACTGTTATCTTCTAGAGGCTTAAAAGGCTGTCGGGAGTTCACGGTAGGTATGCATGGTGCACTTACCGAATGTACCGCACTAATAGGTCCTTCGCGAAAGCCTGGGGCAGTTTCTCTGCAAACTACCTCTATAGCGTTCCTGCTCTCGTGCCAGTATGCTTGACCTCAAGCCCCACTGGTTCATAAATTTAAGACTTTTTGCAGTTTTGCGGTGGGTTGTGGTACCGTCCCTCAGCCGTCCTGCTTCAGTGTGGTTACCATAACCACACGTTCACTTAACCAGAATGTCAAACTGTGGCTGTGTGATTAGCAGAGATTTCTTAGAGGAACTGCTGAAAACACTGGTGTGTCCGTTGGTGTATTTCCAAACTGGTATGGGGCTGGAATTTATTATTTGTATCGGATCACTGCTGTGACTAATTACATCAGAGGCAGGGCAGTTCCCTCCTTTGGGCCCATTATTTCACCCTCAATTTATCCCTCCTCCTCCATTATATTAAATGTGTCAGAAAAATTTCTCTTCAAATGTCATTAAAAAGCCTAGCACAGGAAGGGGAAAGGCGCTTAGATCAACTTTTTGTGGAATGTTTGTAGCATGTCTAGAAACATTAGTGCTAATAAAGGGTTATTTATGTCCTGTAATTTACAAGATTCAACTTGAAGATAGACACTAATGAATTTAAAACTAGCAACCAAAGGAGATATTAAAAATGCTAGTTCTATCTATAGCAATGTGGACAAACTACATGAACAAAAGCACTGAAGATGAACAAGAGACATTTTTTCTTGGTCAGATGGACTCAAATGATAAACATTCATCCATCGCCAACAACAGCTTGTCCCGAGCGGGGCTGCGGTGAGCCGGAGCCTTAACCGGCAACACAAGGCGCAAGGCCGAAGGGACACACCCGGGACGGGACGCCAGTCTGTTGCAAGGCGCCCCAAGCAGTGCTCGAACCCCAGACCCTCCGCCACACAGCAGGCATCAGTTGAACCCTCCACGCCACCAGGCCCCCCACGAATGATAAATATTTCAGTGCAAAATTATTTTGAATGTGATGAAGATGGAGAACTGCGCACTGGTAACCGTGCAAATAAAAATGGAGAAATCTGAATATGAAATAGTGTGGCTCCAAAGAACCTTCTGGAACAAAACAAAGGGGCTGGGTCTGAAGGAAGGGTGCTGAAGAGGAGGAGAAGGAAAATTCATTTCTCTCTGCAAAACTGTAATTAACAATAAGAGTAAGAGCTGGTTTGAAGCCTCTTGCGATTTCCTTAGTTTTTCATGCTGCCTAACATTGGCGTTAGCCGTCACTTCAGCATATGTCCGCCACCACTTTAGGAAAAAAAAAAAAAAAATTGTCATTCCAACAGAGCTATTTGAATTTTAATTAGTGAGGAAGAAGGAAAGCCAGAGGATAACAGCGGAGGTTTGTACAGAAAGAAGTACTGTTGTCACCAGGAGGGTCATGATGAGAGAGATGCCAAGTGGCTCACAAGGCTCTCTAATGGACTGCGTCCAATTATTTGTTCCAATTAGCACCGTATAGCATACTTTCGATTTCACATGGTCCAGTTTGGCGAGTTCACTGAGCTGTAATGTGATCCAGTCTGGTCCGGGACAGCTCGCTCCCTTGGCCCCAGTTGCTCTACCTCCCGTGAGCTCAGGGACAAAAAAGCTGTGTGGTGTGAAGGGGCACAGTGAGGAAGCAGACTTTCTCTAATTATTACATATTTTAATACTTCGCATCGCTTCGTTATCAGCGCAAAAGCTCCATCCGTCGTTGTCATTCGGAGACTTCAGCGCTTCCCTCGTAGCCGAATTGCACGGACTTCGGTCCGGACATGCAAACCTTTTTAATAAGTAATCCGAGTAAGAAAACACACAGAAAGACGGACGAAACACAAACGGAACCTCCCGTCGTTTTCACAGTCAGTTTTGTTGGGAGTTCTTGTGTATCTCCTCATCCGGAGAGCATTTAGGCTGCTGCTGGTTCACGCCGTTTTCCATCACTTTCC
The DNA here is from genome assembly GCF_900964775.1 of Scleropages formosus. NCBI lineage: Eukaryota > Metazoa > Chordata > Actinopteri > Osteoglossiformes > Osteoglossidae > Scleropages > Scleropages formosus. The sequence continues at coordinate 18,083,001 of NC_041823.1, read as the reverse complement.
CGCCAATTTCATCCCCCGACAGCCGCGTTTTCAAACTGACTGCGGACAGAATACATTTACACGTTAAGCTGCAAAATTGTTTTAGCGCCGTCTAATTAATAAATCCTAGTTTGGGGTTTACTAAACTTCGGGAAGATGAAATACCGCGAACAAGTCGATGATCTACAAGGGTCGAGCTCTGCGGGATTAAACAATTTTGCTGCCGATGGGCTTGTTTGTCAACAACAGTTTAAGTTCCGTCGAAAACGGGCTGCTCCAAACACGTACGAGCAAGTTGCGGCATGAGCATCTTGGCGCTCGTCACTGAACGTTTACCCGCATAGACGACCCCCAACAGCCCATGTCAGCTCCGCAGGCTGCCGAACACGAGCCGCTTAAACAAGAGCCCTTTCCACACGCGCTGGCACCATACGTACTGCTAAATGTAAACCGTATGTGCTCTATGGCTCCCTCTACCTTTCTAGAAAATTCCCCAGGTCCGTGGGCCCAAGCGGCAGCCCATCATTTACTCTGTTGCCCCGAGGCCGTGGAGGTCGACTTACATAAACGCGTACAGTACTTGTTAAAAAGGGTGCCGGACCCGGCGGAGGCGCCCCCCCCCCCCAGGGATTCCCTTTTCACTTCAGCGCAAATTATTACGCCAGTAAAGCAAAGGAACGGGAATAAAAACCAGCGCGCGGCGTCCCATCCGAAAGGAGGTTGATTCTCAGCGGCTTCCGTTCAGCGCGTTTCCAAAAACATAACCTCGTGAAGCTGGTCGGAGAAGTCAAAAAAAAAAAAAAAAAAGTTCTGTGCTTTTGTGATTCGTATGTCGTTTTTAAACAGCGCACTGTGTTACAGTTTTATTTCCTTCGCACGCATAAACAGCTTTGCGGCAGCCCAACATGACCCGCTTCATCATGTGAGCTAAACAACAATAACCCAGGAGAAAACACAGGGAGTCTGCAAACACACCACTCCCCTTTGTGCGTTGGGAAACACACAGTTTGCTTGGGGCGAGTATGACACGGTAACTCAGGGCTGTTTTTCCACGCGTTCAACTTTTCTCGAAATGAGAAACGATACCTAGGTGAGTTTTGCTTCTGGACAGAAACATAAAAAGAAATCCAGAAATGATTTGTCAGAATGGCAGAATTCTATAAATGCGTAACCGCTCTGTTATTCATTAGGTTATTATACAGCCAGCTGGACTCTCAGCCAGGCTTCTTGAATGGTGTGTGGAGTCGCAACCTCAATTACATTCTGATGAGCACTTACTCGAGGGATCATCAGAATCGGATTTATTTGGCCAGCTATGCACATGCATACGAGGAATTTTGCTTCGGTTCCCAATGGCTCATATTGTAGACAAAAAAAAAACATATGCACACATAAACATACAAACACAAGGATTAATTTGGGGGGGAGGAATAAATAATAAGGGATCAAATAACTAATGGAGGGAATAAGTAGGAGGGAAATTCACTTGTTTATGACAATAAAAGAGACATAGAGGAATAAAACGTTCTAAACAGAATCCTTCAAAGCGGATTAATAAAAGGTCCATTTCCAAGCTGCCTTGAACTCTCGCTCTGAAGTACCAGGCTCCCCATTGCACACGCTCCCCTGTGAACAGAAACACCTCGCGCTGCTCTCGGTGGGTCTGAGGAAGACTGATAGTTGTAGCAGCTCTGCCAAATTCCATGGTCTTCCATGATGCACGTAACCTTATTCCAGTTACTGCACCTTGAAGTACTTTGACTGCAGACAGCGAGGCTCCAGCAAGCACGCATCGTAACGTTCATCCTTAACTCCGACTCAAAGAGCTGCTATGTCTGTCTTATAGAATACCAAAAGCCATACGCTTGAGTGCCTTCGGAGCTCACGGTCGTCAGAAATCCGGTCACGCAGGGACTGCCGTTCATCGGCAGCACCCGGTCCGTCAGATTTCTCGCCGGAGCCAAACAAAATGACACCGACTTCACTGAATCTGAAAACTACCCACATGCTGAAAAGCAGAACTGAGCAGGTAAGAAAGCGCTTATCGAATCTGGAAGACGAAGTCAGAGCTGCGATCGGTGACGTGGAGGCACGCAGATCACACCGATTGATTGGCTAGAAGGGGAAAATATAAATCGGTATCACACAGGCAATCGCATAGCAGGTAACCTGGTTTGGTTTAATGTTACACCATCCCCTCTTCTTTCTTAGTGTGTTCACTCAAAAGGGATAGAAATTCCTTCCATTGTTCTTTCTGATCCAAGTTTCCACTTGTGTTCACCATGCCTTAGAGTCCACTTCCACACAGAACCGCTGCAGAAGCATCAGTTTGTCCTGGAACAAGGTTACAGCCACGCTGAATCCTGCCAGACCATCCACCTCTGGTTCACCCATGTTCTCCCGTTTCTCCAGTTCCCCCCACTTAAAATAATGAATGTTCTATCTGAGGCATCCAGTGCCACTGAGTCATTGGTCTTGTCAGAGCAATTATGTAGGCGTACATGGGTGGCCAGTGTTAACATGCCCGATCTCTTGTTAATATTCCTTTCCTGAGAAAAATGCGAGTGGCATAACATGACAGCTATAGGCAAAGGAAGGAGACAGGTACAGTGTTTTGTGCGTCTCATCTCTGTTTATGTCTGTCGACCTTCCCGTCAAATCAAAACCGGTTCCATCTGTCTCTTCCCGTGTCTGAAAGGATATGTATTCGGGTCAGCTCTGTGTGCTGAACATAGCAGGCATAGCTGAGCAGAGACTATCGCCAGAATTCTCAACTGTTCTCTTCTACGCTCTTGAGTCTGGCATTTTTCATCCTGAGTGTGAAGGTACAGCCACGACATCAGCGCAAAGCAAGTGAGCCAATACATATACACACACACACACACACACACACAGTCTGAAGCTGCTTGTCCCAAGTGCGGTCGTGGGAAGCCGGAGCCTAACCCAGCAACACAGGGCGCAAGGCTAGAGGGGAAGGGGACACACCCAGGATGGAACGCCAGCCCATCACAAGGCACTCCAAGCGGAACTCGAACCCCACACCCACCGGAGAGCAAGACCCGGTCAAACCTGCTGCGCCTCCATGCCCCCCACAGTATATGTATATCTATATATTTCCTCTCAAAGGTGCTCATTTCAGGGGATAGCACTTCTAAGACCCAAAATCATACTAAAAATACCTTTTAAACCAAAAACCAGAACTCACTCTCTAAGCGCACATAGAGAAAAAAAAAGACATGAAATGTGATCAGGTAATATTCTACGAATTTACAAGGCCTGAAAGTTGGAAGCCCATAGCGTGGGCGGGTCAGAATCCGAGCTTAATTCCAGCGTTATTTCATTTTTTTTTTTTTTTCTCTCTAGACTCCTCGGTAAGGGATTGCATGTGAGAGCAGCAAGGCAGTACAGTAGAGGAAGCACCATGAGCCAGGCCGTTTGCCCACGTGCGCCCGTTTACAGAAAAGAATGCTGCTCTTTGCTGGAAGACGAACGCGCACGCATACGTGCACCCCTACAAATAGAACCCCGTTGTGAAAGCCAGTCGCAACTATCAGGCCAACACAGCTTGAGGAAAAAACAAACACAGGCTACAATCGAGACGAGGTCCCCTCTTTCCGCCTCCAAAGTTTGCCCAAGGAGGAAATGTGAAGAGCGACTTGACCATGCGGTCGCAGTTGTTGTTTGGCGAGAAATTTCGGGACCTCCTGTTATTGTTTTGATGGCGAGGACCATGGCAGCCATGTAATATAGCGCGAGGTATTTTTAACAAGGTGGAGGGAAAGGGCACCGAAGGCACACGGGGCTATTTAGAGAGGGAGAGGGTTATATTAGTTTCGCTTTGCACTCCAAGAACAATCCAGGGGACCTCCCCCGAATGCCTCCCTCCTGTAGGCTGCTTCAGTTCTCTTGTAAACGGTATTAATGCGTACCTTTTAAAGAGCCTCGCATCGGGTTTCATTTCCCTCGCAGTTCATCACGGCCTTCAATTCTCCCAGTTTATCTCGAAAGACGAACTCCCCTCCCTCAACGTACCTCATTTCCCTCCAAGCATCTTTTGCCACCTTCTTCTTTCTTTCCCATTATCACATTCATCTACCTGTTCCCCTTTACCATGTTGCTTTACACTTCACAACTCTTTCTGCCTGCCTTCTCCACTCCCTCTGCCTTCGGGCTAAAAATAATTTCGGATGAACTCTGAACGACTCGGAGTGCTGAATGAAGGATTGCTTTGTGAGGAGAGGGAGCAGGAGAAAGAGGCAAGCGGAGGCAGAAGGGGGAATTGGAGGCGCATGGAGCAGGAGAAGAGAATGACATTATGATGTGTAAGTTATGCTGATGGGAGTGGTCACAATACTAACAGTCTATGTCAGTGCTTTGGCACAACTGTGGGAGCTGCTTGTGCCAACAGTACTTTCGACTGAACTGCGAGAAGCAGGGGGTACAGTACAGAAAAGACACATGTAGGAATTGGAAGAATTTTACCTCTACAGTCTTACTTCTGCGATCAATCACCTTATTGCTCCATCTGTATTGTAGTACTGAGTTTTGCTCTTTTGATTTTGTGCCTCCAACAGGAATTCAGTTGCTGGGAGTGTTATCCCATTTGCTTTTTCTCTGTAGAAGCACAGAATGTACAAATTGTACAAAAAACCCAACGCCTCTGTCTGTTGATCAGTAAACTGCTCTACTAAAACTATGAGTCTAGCCACTAAGACTCACTTCAACCAGACACAGGCATACACAGACTCCCCCACCCGTCATGTGACATAAGCAGTGTTCTCAACACTTGGTCAGTCTGTGTGTTTACTGTACAATTGCCACCCCTCCTTCCAGATCCCTGCTGCCCCTCCCTTGTGCTCTCTTTTGTGTACACTGCCCCTCTTCGTGTCACAGTGACTCATGTCCTTCCCATTCCGGCACTGTCCTCTGCTCAATTAAAAAAAGAAAAGAAAAAAAAAAAAAGCAGGTTGCTGACCTCCGTTCTGCTTTCCTGTTTCCATTAAAAACACTCCTCTCCTGCTACACTCCCTCTCCTATTTTAGTAAAACTCTAGTCCTCTCCCCCCCTCCAGCCCCCAAACTCTTTCCACCACTTGCTTTCTTTCTATCGAGGTATGGTTTATTACTTCTGGCTACCGTCTACAGAATATATGTCACACTAAAAGGCTTTATGAAAACCATACAAAAATGGGTAAGGCACATACTCCTTGACTCAAACTACAAAAACTACTTTTTTAAAAGACGTAACGACGTAAGAGTTCTATATAAGAAGCAGGTGATTACCGATAAAAGAAAGAAACATCTTCGCAGACTTGAATGAAGGTCTGTTTAATATTAAAAATAAACAAGTCAGATTAATATTCAACACCTCATAATTATTCCATCAGAAGATACAGAAGCAAAAATTAAACACAGGGTAACTAGTCACAATTTTGCCATTACTTAAATTGCAGAGTCATATTAAGCAGCTGTGTAAGTTTGTACAAATACAAGGTACAAGTTTGGTCTGCGCAAACGTTGGAGTACAGGTGATCAGCGTCAATAGCTACCATCTTCATCTGAAGTTGACCGAAGCCTACTAGGCCCAACAATTTTTTACTGTTAACCTGGATAATGCTCTGCACCAGTGCTATACCATTATAGGCCAATCACAAGTGCTACTGGTACAGCCGTCAGTGCTGGAAACAGTGTTCTCAATGTGTTATGATTGTGTCAGCAGTGTCACCTGTGTCTCAATCCTGACAATACAAGTATTTGGGCAGTATATCGTTCCAAACTTTAACTATACTTCACGTTCATATGTACATATGTACGCATGTTACTGCTGTGGGTGACAGAGTACACTCACTCGTGACTACCTATGCGTGACATGGCGATGTAAGCCTTGGGATGATTGTGGCATAATGTTAAGCAGGTCTTTCACAGGTTGTGCCTTTTTCAGAAATTCTCTTCGTTGCTCCTTGTAGCTTTGAGCTCCTGGAGCGATGTGAGCACCTCTTGGACACCCCTCTGTCCCAGCTGTTTTCCTCCCCTCGTCCGCACGCTCACCGTTTCGCTTGCCTGCTCCTTCTCTCCCACCACTGCCACCCAGTAAGGCAAAGGGAAGGAAATGGATGCACTGAAGTAAAACAGACAAAATACACCTGTCTACTGCTCCTCCCACATTACACTCTACTGTCTTTCTTACCAAGTATGTAGTTGTACTGTGCCAGCTGTGCAGAACGTATCTTCTTATTTAAGGTTGCGCCATGATCCAAGTCTACGTCAACCATGAAGTCACTCTCCTTGAACCTTCTCACCACCTTAAGATTACAAGTAAGAAGAGGCACATGTCCACAAGGTATATTACCAGATACTTGAGGGAGCAAGAGAGAGAGAACCTGAGTATGTATTTGCAGTAAATCACTGTTTTACCAGATCATGCAAGAGAAGTGAGGTTTACACAGAGCCTAAATACTGTGTCTGCTGCAAGATCTGGCATAAGCATGTGGGCACCCATAAACCCAAACACACACACACACACACATATATATGTATCTTATGGGCTAACCTGTTGTGCATAGTCCTCCATCTGATTAGAGACAGGAATCACCATTATCTGAGCTGGGGAGAGCCATAGGGGCCTGTGAGATGGGCAAGCACAAAGTGGGGACAGGACAGTAAGGGGTCAATACATTACTTCTTATTTATATCAACACCAATAAATAGAACAACACTGCTGACCTCCATATGCAAACAAAATTATCACACACTTCTCACCATTTTCCTCCAAAGTTCTCAGCCAGGATAGCTATCATCCGTTCCACAGATCCCAATACAGCTCTGTGGATCATTACTGGTCTGTACATCTCTCCATCCGCACTAGGTGCAAGCCACATATTGATTAAAGACAGGCATAAAGCTTACTTATACAACTGAATAACTACAGATAATAGAATATTTTTGGAAATGATAAAATTCATAGTACTAAGTGTAAGCAATATGATCAGGATTTGGGTTTCTGACTAACCCAACATATTGAAGGTTGAATCTGATTGGGAGCTGGAAGTCCAGCTGGATAGTAGCACACTGGTGTTGTCGACCAGTGGCATCACGGATCTGGATGTCGACCTGTGTCAAGGCAGGATAACAATGACTACAACAGAAACTCACACCCCCTGCTCATCCTACTTCTACTAGCCTAGACCCATGAAGCCTCTGGATGTTACTTTACTGCTTCAAGATGGAAGCAGTGCTTTCGTACCAAAGCAGAAGACTTAACAGTTCAGAGCTACAAAGTGTCTACCACCTTATCTGTACCAATCCCTTCAGTCCGTCCAACCAATAACACTCTTTATGGCTTAAAAGGTCCTTCTCCTCTGTATCTCTACCTCCATTCTTAATGAGACCCCCTCTCACCCCAGTGTATGGTGGTAAACTTTGAATAGTGCTCTTACTCACTTTGGGAATAGAATGTAATAAAGTGGGGGTCAGGAGAGGAACTGCAGATGACTTTTCTTTTGTGAAGTCATTTTTCTCTAAATCCTGTTTCCTTATGGTCACTGTACCAATGACTGCAGAACCTATTTTTGGGTCCTTTCAAATCCATCCAATCCAATCCGATTTCAGCTCCAGTCACATTGTAAACATGGCAGTGTCACCAAGCTTAAACAATGTTGAGGAAACACCCCCCCTTCATCCACCTTGGGCCCGTAGAATGCCCCATCCCCTGCGTTGACCTCCCACTGCTCTCCAAACTGCTGCAGGCTTCTCTCCAGTTGCTGGGTCACATGGAAAAAAGAAAGAAAAAGTGTGAAAAAGACAAATGACAAAAAAGGCTAGAGACAGGGTCAATTATGTGCATATCATCATGGCTGCATTCTTCCTGTGAAATCCTAATTCCCTTTCTTTCTTTTGAAGGAATGCAAATCTAGAGATTGACAGAATGACACAGAAGCATGCTGACTAAATGGCCTGATGCCCACAGGCAGGCAGGCTGAAACAGCTAAGACGCGTCAGCTCTTGCTGGTTTATGGCCCACACGGCATGCCTGCTGCTCTTATCTCACCAAGTCATAGGGCTGGATGTGTCAGGATCAGGTAACCCCACCCCCTGACCTCTATTCATCACCTGCTCTGCGCTATCCCACAGGGAGTGGTCACCCAGGAAGGGGGTGGGTCGCGTGGACAGCAAACAGCGGAAAGAGAACCCAAACACCTTGTACACACTGCGCACAAACTCCAGACAGGAAGTGATCTCCTCCTCCAGCTGCAGGGGGGTGAAATTGCACAGTCACAAATGCATATTCCAAAGTGATAATGTAATGGAAAACACAGTTGCACCACCATAATTCTCATGAACAAGGAATTTCAATATTTTGTTCCACTCATTTTCCTTCACTGACAAAATTACATCTTACATTTATACAGCCAAATATTTTCATTAAGTAATTAATGTTACAACAATAGAAGTAAAAAGATGTGGCAACAAACTTTAAGCCAGTAACTGACCACCATGCTACCAGTATAACTTATTCCCCAGAAAAAAGCCAGGGATGACAAAACTAACACTTAAAAAGGAATGAAAAATGTGGAAGAGGCCAGAAATAAATACATGTACATGTTCTTTACAAGGTCGGCATGTGGTAAGGCCATTTCAACTAACCGATGGGTCATGGTACAAAAATGAAGGGGGAGAGAGAAACTCCGGGGCATTTAAGGACTTACTAGGAAGGACAACCTGTAAAAGAATTTCCTTACATGGCCATCTGTCATTTAATTACATGGAGAGAAAATAAACAGTGAATATTATGAAGAGCCAAAATTACAGCCACTGATCAATGCGGAACTGAGGAGGGAGATCCTCCCTACTTATCTCTTTTTTCTGAGTGCAACACACAGAGTCCATCCTGATTCACTGATGCACTCGGAAGTAAATAAAGGTGCAGTCAGGGCAGAAGGAGTGACAAGTGGATGGCACAGAGGATTGAAAATGCGGTTGGGGTGGAGAGGGCCGCACCTGCTGGGAGGTACAAAAGATGTGGGCGTCGTCCTGGCAGAAGCGGCGGACCCTGGTAAGGCCGGTGAGTGCTCCCGAGTGCTCATTGCGGTGGAGGGCTCCAAAGTCAGCCCATCGCAGGGGCAGCTCCCGCCACGAGCGCGGTCTCTGCTCAAACATCACACTGGGGGGGAGAAAACATGTGAGACCGCACAGGCAAGAGTCATTCTCATCTCTTCCGCATCCTCAATTTTAAATTAGAAACACAATAATAATAAATGACAATAATTTGTACATTACATCACTTTTTTTTTACACAAAGCAACCCACAACTCTTTCCATTTTATACAGGTGGATTAGTCAAACTTGAGAGAGAGAGCAACAACACCTCAGTGGGGAGTACTAGTGTCTCACAGCACCTGGGCTGTGCATTGGGACATATGCTTGAATCCAGTTACGCATGTGTGGCATTTAGATGTTCTCCCAGTGTTCATGTGGCTTCTTCCAGGTGCTCTGGCTTTCTCCCACAGTCCAAAGACGTGTTTCAGGCAAACTTAACTAAATCACCCTGTCATGTGTGTATGTGGGAGTGAGAAAGTGTCACATTGCTCTTGTGTTCAGATGAGTAAATGATAGCAGGGAGTGTAGTGTATCTATCGTAGTAAGTCACCTTGTGCAAAGCCAAGGACTACCCAATAATTAATATAACTTAATAAAACTGCCACTGGACTAGAGAAATACATTTTTTAGGACAGGCATTGATTAATCGTATGTTTTTGTCAGTTTAACATTTCTGACAAACAAGAAGCAATGCAACAGTCAACAGTGAAAAGAATCAAATCGCAGTCACGCAGCATTAAACCATGTGAGTGCACGATAACAAGCTTTTCAGCATCATCAAATACTCTCACCAGTGGGCAGGGCAGTTCATAGGCTTGAGGGCATAAGTGTGAGGGTGACACTGCACCAGGAACATGTTCTCGCTATAGTGCTCCCAGTGTCCTGAGCGCTCCCACAGTGCCGTGCTGTAGAGCGTAGGGGTCACGACTTCACTGAAGCCACGCTTCTTGTACTCACTCTAGGAGGAGTGGAGAAAAACGGAAGTAGGAAGGACAGGTCAAAGACAGGAAGGAGGAGGACAAGGCCATAAAAGAGGGGTCACGGAAGGAAACATGGGTAGAACAACAGATACAGAGATGTAAGGTTAAAGTTACATGCCTTGAAAACTATTTTGAAAGGAGAATCCCTTCTGGCTAAAGCAAGTCTGTCTGAGTGTGGAAGTATGTGTGTTGTGCTGTATATGTGACTGATATGCCTTTACCTTGATGAAATCTGTGAGAACATTGTAGATGTGTGCTCCTTTTGGAAAGAAGAAGCAGCTGCCGGGACTCACAGCGTTGAAGAAAAACAGCTCCTGGTCCTAACAGGTACACAGACACAAAATATCAAAGGAAAGCAACATGAAACAATCAAATGTGATTATGACATTGGCACAGTTACTAGTGATAAATACTGTTTCAGCACTGTAACATACACAAAACACACACACCTCTGCACAGCGAAAGATCCATGAAGAAATCCTTCACAATATGCCTATTGCTTACAAATACATGAAGTATAGTTACAACACAGTTAACTACTACTTTATTGTAGACGGGATGAAATTTTTTAAATGACATTTTAAGGATGTTCACCTTGCCGATGCGTCTGTGGTCCTTGCGACGGGCCTCCTCCTGCTCCTTCTCCCACTCTTCGCGCTCCCTGAGGCCGGGGAAGGACACTCCCAGCATTCGCATTACGCTAACCGGGGCTAGGTCACTCACAGCCACTGGTGAGACCTGAACAAAGTTGGGGTCCAACAGAAACATGTGCACATGGAATCTTATGAAGACCTTGAACAAAAATGTGGGATGACTCCCTGACTGACCTGCAGCATCTTGAAGCTCTGAAGAAACCCTGAGTGAGGAAGAAGAGGACCACTGCTGAAGCCCACGGTGTCACCAAATCTAGGAAGACAGATGAGGGACAGAGGCTGATGGAACAAGCTGGTCCCCCTTAGCCAATGGCAAAAGTTACAGGGCATTCAGAAAGTATTCAGAGCCCTTCGCTTAGCATAAGGCTGCAACATAAACAAATATGAAAAAAGAGGTCTGAATACTTTCTAAAATGCATTGTGTGTGCTCCCAGCAGACGTTCCGTATCCTAGCAGGTGTGACATTACTCGACATACCAACAGGACACAAACTGAAGATGTGCAAGAGGAAAGTTTACAGCTGAATAGAGCAATGTGAAACAGAGCCGTGTGAGTTTCTGTGGTGCACGTGTGAGGTTTTGAACAGCTGCGTGTCATATTGTGTACTGTAATAAACACTGAGGTGTGCTATAGGGACAGACCTGTACGCAGTTACTAAGGGACCAGTCATACGCCCTTCAGTCATCTGTAGCCTCAGCTTATTGTCCTGCAGAATCAACAAAGACTACTATTAGAAGACCACACACACACACACACACACACACACACACACACACACACACTTACTTTCCAGAACCGCTTGTCCCATACGGGGTCGCGGGGAACCGGAGCCTACCCGGCAACACAGGGCGTAAGGCCAGAGGGGGAGGGGACACACCCAGGACGGGACGCCAGTCCGTCGCAAGGCACCCCAAGCGGGACTCGAACCCCAGACCCACTGGAGAGCAGGACCCGGTCCAACCCGCTGCGCCACCGCACCCCCTATCTATTAGAAGACTATTAAAGAAAGAAAAAAAAAAAAAAAAAATACACACCTCCAAAGAAAACACAACATATCTCAAATCTCAAAAATAACAAAATTCCACACAGAACAGGGCCTGGATTGCTTTTGAACAGTGAGTCCAACACATAGCCATGCTATCCAAAGCCCTGCCCATCAAATGTTTTGCCAAATGTGGCTTATAAGTGCAACACCTCCATCTAGTGGTGTTACAGCCTTGGTCCAAAGGCCTGTAATATTGTGTGTGTGGACATGTGTCCCTCTCTCCATTCACAGGTGGAGCTGTGGTAGCAGTCAGTCTAAATAACCCTGTGTTGCAGTCCAGTCCTAGACTGGCTGTAACAAGTGACTAGACTTGGCCATCTACCCAGCTGACTCAAGACTGAATTTGGAACCAGTCTGGTAGGAGTGTGGGTGAAGGCATTAGACTGATGCTTTGAACAGAGAGTTATGTAAGGTACAATAAATCTGCATATGCACAAATGCCAATAATATAACTGTATACTATGAACATGTCTCTTCCCACAGGAAAAGTTATCATGGAGAGAGAGAGAGAGAGACACACACACACACACACACACACACACACACACACAAACTACAGACATAGGGAGAGACAAAAACAGCACAAACGCATAGAAAGAACAAGAGACCAAACCTTTAACAGCTCCTTCAACTCCTGGGCACTGATCTGCAATTTGCTGAACGGCAGACTGAGCGCGGCCATTTGGTTGCACTTCTCCTCTACCTCGTCCAGAGAAAGGGGGCTGAAATGGAAAACACTGCAGTGATTTCCTTCTTTTATCATAACAACAGATTTTTGTCAGTTGCACGTCAACAAAAGGAAATGTATGGTGTGAATAAGTTTATATAACTAATTCACACCCAAAAAATACATATGTATTTTGGATCAGGTCAGACTGATTTTAAAATAATTCTAGGTTTGCAAAGTACAATACTTTTTTAAAAAAAGCTAGAGGGATTTCATCTGAGAATAAAATTAGCACCATAATTTAAATCCCAGAATGGAACACCCAAGAGACTTAATAAAAACAATAAATACAGATAATGCTTTGATTAAAAACTAAAGCGTAATACTTTGGATCGCCACTTTAGGCATAAAAGTTGAGTAGGTCAACTGAGCCTAGGCAGGCATCAAAACTAATGATTGGGGGGGGTGAAAGGAATGCTCAGTTCATATTCATTTCTCCAAGTAAGAACTGTAACTTGCAATCCTGAAAGAGGTCCACTCCAGCCATATATACACAGTCCACTGCCAACAAAATACCACTCACCTCCCATGTAGCTGGTAGTCACAGTAGAACCCAGTGTCAGAAGTACCGGCCCAGCACACCTCTGCACCATAATGCCCTGCGAGCACCCCCTCCAGGACACAAGCCCCAGACCTCCACACCACCTAAGAGGCCAGAGGGGGAATCAAGGGAAGACATGATAATGTAGTGGTTAGTATCATCCCCCTGCACAACAAAGACACAGGTTTGAATCCCACCTCCATGTACTACCCATGATCAAGATACTTTACTCTGCATTGCTTCACTAAAAATAACCCAGCTATATAAAAGGTTAAATCATATTTAAGTAGTTTAGTACAGAAACCTAACATTTTCAGCTGTTTTGGAGAAAAGTGTCAGAGCAACAACAAAATGACCTAACTAGCATGAGTGCCAGTACTAAAAGACCACATATGAACACTCGGTCACAAAGTCAATCTGGCTTGCAGACAGCGCAAACAAAATGTGTCGGAGAAAGGCGTAATCAACAGCAGACGTGCTTTAAATAAAATAAAATTGCTCATCATGTGTGATCAAAAGCATTTTGCAAACAGAAATAACTAAAATACACATTTCTACTCAGAATATAGCTGCCAGTATTTCTTCCGTTAATAAAATTAGGCAATGTTGTATTATTTCCACAATGAATTTTTGTCCTCAGAGGAACTCAGAGCAGTTCTGAATCTGCCAAAAGGAACACGGCAGCAAAAGGAGCTCCTCTGATTAACCTGTTGCTAACTTTGCCTTCTTTACATGCTGTGAATCAGCTGTCACTATGTGAGTACTATGTATTGATAGCAATCACAGAGACCGCACAACTGAAAAGAAGGAAACAAAAAGGCACCTTGTATAATGAAATTCATTTTCTGCAACTGAAAATTAATTGAGGCCATGTGTTATGAACAGGCCAGCGGAAGACCCTTGATGACTTCCCACCAATCTCCAACACAAGGGGTGAATGACACAACCCAGACTGGGTCCGTGATCCGAGCTAGGTGAAATGCACCTATGACAACTGGGCTTCAAGATATATCATTTCCATGTCATACAACAACAAACGTGTACCTAAATAGACAAAAAAGGAAGAGAAAAAAAGTTGGAAGGCTTCAATGAATGGATACAATGTAATACAGTATCAGCTACAAATAAATTATTGGGGGAAAAAACATTTTAGAAACCAAACAACAAGCAGTTTTATAGTCAGGATGCTTGCTAACTAATGGAAAAGCTATTTGTAAGGGAAATTTAATGTGCAACTTCCTACCTGCTTGCCCTCTGTGCTGTCAAATCCAAGAAAGTGCAGCTCACAGTCTGCCTCTAAAGGGCGCACCAGCTCCCAGAGTTCTCCATTCACTTTGCTAACCACTGCCCCTTTGATCCTGTTAACACATAAGATTCAATAATTGCCAACAGTAAGAGTATATACTGAGTAAAATACACACACACATCAGAAACCGCTTGTCCCACGCGGGGTCGCAGGGAACCGGAGCCTAACCCAGAAACAGAGGGCGTAGGGCTGGAGGGTGAGGGGACACACCCAGGACGGGATGCCAGTCTGTTGCAAGGCACCCCAAGCGGGACTCGAACCCCACACCCACCGGAGAGCAGGACCCGATCAAACCCACTGCGCCACCGCACCCCCCACCAAGTAAAATAGCACTACATCTTTACATTAAAGCAGAAAAGAAACGTTTCAAGGCTATTATTAAAACATAGGATCCAGTCGTAGGCTAAGTGGACCTTACAAGGCAGAAAATTGCAAAACACGTTTGTAAGGACAAACTGAATTGAATGCAGCTTTAGAGCTGTATACCAGTTCTTGGATTTTAAAGAAAGTAACTTTTAGTTTTAAAATTTAACAGCATCTCTGATCGACAGACATTTACCACTACTCCTTTAATACCACGCATCAGACCATACCATACATATTTTGAACATTATTCCCGTGTACTACGTTGTTTCTCAGGCGTTACCGCGCTTTCTGTGCAATGGCAAGAGGCGTAGTGACTCCAGTCGTCCCCTTCAAAGTCCTGCCATCCTGCAGCCAAACGCTGAGCCCGTGCGCCTTCACCTCTGTCCCTTGCCTTTCCCGCTGCTCCCTGAGGGACTCAAAGTACCGCAGGTGCTCCAGAGACCTGGACGCTTGAGTCTAAGGAAGGAATGAAAAGCAAGGAAGATGGAAAAGAGACAGAAGAAATGGACAAGATGGGGGAGTGGAACCAGGAAAAGGGGGAACAAAAAAAACAACAACAAAAAATGTAAGTCCCCAATAATATAACAAATTGTTACACTGGAATAGCATAGACTAAACTAGCTGTTATTCTGCAATCGTACTTTATACGTAAAACGAGAATAAAACACTAAATAAACAAAAACCACTGACTCTTACTGTCCACGATTCTAGTCCAAGCAGAATCAATTAAGGCAGCTTCACATGTGTAAATGATAGTATGGGGCTTACAACATCCCCAGGGGAGGGGGGGAGAAGAGAAAAAAAAAAGAAAAAAAAAAAAAAGATATAAATACCTGCTTATAAGACCGTGTCTGAATAATCCTTATGAAAGCGAAATTCAAATTACCAATACAATTCAATGACAGCAAGCCAAGTTCTCAAAAGAACTGACTGAGTTGCTCGTCAGTGAGTGAGTCAGGCTTAACACACGGTGATACAACTCACCTTACAATACCTCCTACAAAATGGCAGCACTACACATGAGCTCGTTCGATACGAGAACCAGCTTTTAAACGCCGTTACTGACATTTCGACTGCAACAGTACTAACACCCTCACTACATTTATTCCTGTTGTCCCTCCACTACTGCGCCGCCATGACACCGGAATCACAAGCGCTAAACCCAGCTAAGATCTGATTGGCTAACGGAGGATGGGCGGAGACATAGCTCATAATATAAAAAGCACCCCACTACGCCAACATCACATTTGCGCAGTAACTGCAGACGTTCGCGTTATCGAGGCCGTTATATAAGACTGCAAGCAGTAAATGTGAGCGATAGTCGTGCAAATGTGATGTTTCCAAACTGTGACCGTTTAAGCGCTAGCACAGTTTTAGCTTTGCTTCTTTACAGCGATTGGACAGCCCTCCGTCTGTGGCAGTACGATCGAATGAAGGCGCACCTCGAGCGGGGCGAGGAGAGCCGCAGTTCAACGGCAGCGAGCGGTTCCTCGCGGCGGCGGTCGAGTACAGAAGGTGTCCCTTAGTCAGTGCCGCACAAATGACTGAGGCCAACGTGAAATACAGAATCGCTGGACTGCCGTCGCCTGGAGATGCTTTAAAATAAGCTTTTAAAAGGTGGAGACGATCTTGAAGACACCACAGATATTTTTCTAGCTGTCAATTCTCATTTCCAAGCTGATCAAGTCTTTGTTCATTAGAATCCCCGACTCTGGTTACTACTGTAATCTGTTAATGATTTTACACCGCTCTCCTCATCGGGTACTTGGGGGGGGGGGGAAATAATAAAAAAAATCTAGCAGAACACAACTAACCGCTGCAAACGACGGCTCTCTTGGAGACAGTCAAAGAAAAGCATTTCCCCAATGATTAAAAAAAAAAAAAAAAAAAGACTCGAAAATACGGAAAATGGTCACTCGGGGTCCTCTGGCGGCAAATAAGAGGGCACGTGGAGGGCACGTGAAGGGCACAGTTCGGGAGGGGCTGCGCTGCGCTGGGGGGCGGTGAACGTATTTCACTCACTGTCTACGCAGATCGAGCACACAGCGCTCCATGTGCGAAAGGCCGTGTTCCCCCCCCCCCTTGCCACTGTAGCGCCTAGTTATCGATTATCCCTGCAGACCCCGCGCTCACATGCAGTCGTGCTCTCAAGGGAAGGAGACTGGTAGCGCAGGCTGCTCTAAAACAGCGTTAAATTTCTTCCATCTAAATAACAGTTTTGAGGGTGAGGAAAGCTGTGCTGACAGACCCTCACATTTGTCCTCTAAAATATTTGTCCAGGTCTCTTTATAACAAGGATTTCTGCTTAATGGAGGTATTATTCAAAAATTAACTTGTAAGTCAGTATGACTTGTGTAATTTGTACATTTTATATGTAAACTGTAGCCTCCGGGAGTATTTAAAAAGAGCAGTGGGAGAGACAAGGGCCCAAGGTACAAGCATGGTACAGCAATGTGTCTGTAAGGCTCGGACCGCAGCACACCCAACTGTACAGTGTAAACATGTACAGTGTAAACCCCTGTCCTATAGCACCTGTCAGTCCACTGCTCATAGTCATTCGTTCACACTGCTGCGTACATCATTGTGATTCCACTGAAACAGACAAATGAAAAGTTTGATCTGGAGTGTGTATAATAGACACTTCTGGAAAATTCTGGACTTGTATGATAGGGCTTGACATGATATTACCCACTCTTTTGAATATGGAAATATTACACACTTAAATCCAATCAACTTGAATCATACTTTGTTTTAGGTGCCCCAAATACCTGCCTGCAAGATGTTACAAGTGCTTACATTTCAGGTTTATCATGCATTTAACGCATAAAACGTGCAAAAAATAAATTTAAAACACAAACCAAGAAATCTTAAAATAGGCATCATTTGAAAAATGCATTTGAGTGACATATTGGTGCATAAATAATCCATTGCCTCATCTACATCTCAAACTCAAGAAAAGAGGAGGTGCAGAAATTGCGGGGGGGAGGGATTTCAATAGTACCGGAGCCAAAGATGAACTACAAGAAGCCTACCATCACAAAATATTTTAGCTCATCCTGGCCAACAAACTAAAAATTGCTGATTTATTAAAATGATAAACATTTTCTAGCAAAATATTGTTAGATGCTAGCTGTCACACCTTATATATTTTCATCTTTAAAAATTCAGAATTTCATCACAATTAACCAGACTGAAGTGCAGTAGAGAACACAATGTATAGTCACAGTAAAAATATGACCAAAGATATGAAACAACCTCAATGCAATACATGTATAATTAAGATTGTATTACTACAAAAAAAAAATCAGTTTTTACTAATCACTGTAGAAATAGTTACGTCTTAGTTCGACTGTCAAATACCACACAGAGTATGCATGTCAGTAAGCCGAGTTACATTTCAGTTCGGACTGCTTTTAGCTTCTTTATTTTCAAAGTTCAGACTGAAATTTGTTAGGACTGATTCAGGAATTTATTTCTGAGAAGGTGAAAGAGTGATAGTAGACATTTAAGTGAGAATATGAAAAGACTAAAGAGAGCTGAACAAGAAGAATCAAGAAAGTGGCGAGACCCAAAACAAAAATAAAAGTGAAACAAAGATCATGAAGATAATAAACAGCCCACTGCAGAGAAACAGAACTACATGTTGCACAGCCTGAAATCTGCCATTTACAGAGTAAACACTGTAGTTTTACTCAGACCTACACACATCTTCTCCAAGCTTTAGTAAAATATGACAAAAGGGGGGAGGGGGAAAAAAAAAAGAAAAAAACAACCCACAATACCAGCAACAAACCTTTGAGAGAAAAAAAAAAAAACAAAAAGTCATAACATTCATAGAAATACCCATCAGGATAATCATGATAGTATCCATAGCTGTAAATAAAGTACCTTCCCTTGGTAGTTTTCAAACTCTGGTTTTTATTAAAGTCAGTACATATAAAAACCTTAAGAGCTGGAAACGCCTTCAGTCTGAAAGCACCCTCTACGTACTAGTCTCAATTCCCTCTTATTTTTGTTTGCTGGTTTTATTCCAACCCTCAACATTACGTTGTTACTTGCCACTAATGCCGTTTGTTCTCCTTCATTGACATAGCTAAACATCTATCTCTCGGAACCAAGAGATGGTGACAGAGCAGATGTGAAGTATGATTATACTATGTACAGCTTGAGCAAATTTCTGCTCCTCTGGTGGATTTGCTTTTAAACTAATGCTTCACAATTACAACAGTAACAACAGATATACTAGCAAAGATTCTATTTCTTTTGTCTTCAGCTAGACAACAAATGCAGACAATTGAAGTAAATAGCAATAACAACCTACTCTTTCAATCTATACATTTAAGAAGTATAAAATGTATAGAAGGAAATGCACTATATACAAAAAATATACAGTCATG
The DNA here is from genome assembly GCF_900964775.1 of Scleropages formosus. Taxonomy (NCBI): domain Eukaryota; kingdom Metazoa; phylum Chordata; class Actinopteri; order Osteoglossiformes; family Osteoglossidae; genus Scleropages; species Scleropages formosus. Next base: position 18,063,912 of record NC_041823.1, on the reverse strand, counting down.
ACATCAGGGGAACTGAAGTGCACTGGGGCTAGGGTTGATAAAACCCAAATAAGTTTAAAATGTTGAATTTGCTGTCTTTTATTTTTTAAATAAAAAGATGGGTTGTGAATTGTTCATAATGAGAACAAACAAACCTAAGAACACACGACTTACTGCTTGACAGACACACTCAAAATTAATTAGTCAAGCACACAACTCTGTTGAGGGGCTGAAGGACAAGAAAACAACTTGCAATTTAACTTCTTCAGTTGGATCCCACAAACCCATTCTAGTTCCACACACTCTGTGACTGAATGAGTCGTAATAGCCTCTGCCTGAAATATAACATGGGGAGGGAAAATGAAGTAACCACCTTTTCCTTTTCTTTCCATCTCCTCCTAGTGGACGCTTCCATAAATTCCTTTTGAATTCTTCAGTTCAAAGAAGCAGGAGTACATGGATTCCCCAGGTCCTGGAGTTGGAGCGGGGCAGGGCATTTGTTTGTTTATTAATTATGCAGAGCTACCGTATATATAGCATTTGGCTGACAGTGAATGCTGTGCTAACTACTTATGTAGCACTGAGCCAGTATTAGCTTTGAGACGTGGGTGCGAGTATCAGGCATCAAAACGGGTCTGATTTATGGACTCCCGCAGAAATGGGCATTTTCATTTTCAAATTTTCACATTTCAGTAGCGTGGGGGCAAGAAGGGTCTTTTGGGGGGGTAAAATGGACCACCCCCAGCTCCACCACTGAATGGTGGGCCAGGTCGCTTGCCACCATGGAACAGAGGCTCTCGTTCAAAAGGAGGGTGACGCAACGTGTGAGGGTGTAGGGGCCGACTACGAAGGAACTGTCTCTGGGGCAACGGAGCGGGTTGTGTGTGAGGATTTGGAGGGCGGATGTGCGGCCTGGGGCCAGGCATGGGCAAGCGCATCAGGGAGACTGGAGAAGAGGGACGTCTGTGATTACGGGACTGTGATGGAGGACTGCCTGGAGGTCGCTGGGACTGCTGAACTGAGGGAGTGGGATGTCTGTTTTGGGTTAGGAGGGAAGGTGGGTCCCCTGAGGGGGAGGGTGGGGCTGAGGAAGCAGACGAGGATGGTGGTGGACTGGGTCCATCTTGTACTCTGCCCAGCAAGGGAGGGGGAGGACCAGAGGCAGGACGGTGGAGCGGAGGTGCATGGGAGAGGCTGAAATTCTCTTTTACCGCACCTGGACGTGCGGTTTCTTTAAAAGGAGGGGGGTCACCAAGCACAGAGGACATAAGAGGTGGTGGGCAGTGGGGATTGCTGGGATTACCTCCCCCACTCAGACTGGTGCTGCCAGTATTGCTGCTGCTGCTGTTAGCACCTCCACGCTCTCCTCCATCAGGCCTGCTGGGAGGAAAGGGCAGGGGCCGATCAACTGGCACTAGCACCCCACCCACCATGACGGCAGAAGGAGGAGACAGAAAGTCCCGAGGTGGGTGGGGCGGTTGTGGAATGGGTGGAGGCGGCGGCTGCGGTATAGGAGGTGGAGGGGAACTGAAAAAAGACGAGGGAGGTGGATTCTGGTGGGGGTGTGAGCGTGAATGATGGTCTTCACCAGGGAAGGGCATGGGTGGCCTCTCCTCAAATGGAAACTGTGCTGGGGGCATAAGGGGGTGAGGGGGTAGAAGATGTGGTGGTGGAGGCAGTGTAGGGGTGCCCAAGTTCCTTTCATCAGATCTTCCTTGAGAAGGCAAGGTAGGTGTACTGGGGTGGGGTGGCAGACCAAGAGATGGGGGTGGGACTATGATGGGAGGGGGAGGCCCTTCCAGGTATGCTTCATCATACCAGCTACCTCCTCCTGGGGCTGGTCTTACCCCAGCTCCACCACCTCTGCCATGGGGCCTCATTCCACGCCCAATAACACGGATGCTCTCCACAGTCTGGATCCTCTCACCAGACATCCGTCGATTACTGTACCCCAGTGTCTCAATGGGGGCTCCTTCCCCACAGGACGAGGAGACCAGGGTTTCAATACGGTGGTAGTGTGATGATTCAGACTCGCTGACTGGAGATGTGTTTCCTAAAGCCTTCTCCTTGATGCCTTCTGCTTCTTCTTTTCCCTCAACCATCCCCCCCTCTACACTGCTGCCTACTTTTCGAGACCCTGCATTTTTCAATCGCTCTGTAGCAGAGACTGGATGGGACTCCTTTGCAGGAGTAACTCGCTTCTCGCCTCCACTTTCATAAAAACTGGCTTTGCTGAGACTGTTCCCTCCAGGACCAGTGCTTTGAGAATCTTTCCTGGCTTTGGTATGTCCAGGCTTTGAATCCTGGATGGTAGAAGAGGATGTGGAACATGACCCAGACTTTGAAGCAGTCATCCTCCTCTTCAATTCCTCTCCTTTCATTTTTAAAATGGACTTGGACACTTTGTCTGGTCCAAATCCAGGGTAATGGGAGGAGCGATAATCTCCATCATTCTCTTCCACTTGACCAAAAACTGCCTGAGGTGAGATGGAGACATCCCAGGAGTCACTGCGGTAGGCTGTGGGAGACAGGTCGTGCCCCGCTGATGGTAGCTTCTTTACAGGACCCAGAGAACTGGAGTCTGTCAGGAGTGCCAGAGACTCAGAGCCAGGCTTGTCCATGATCTCATCCTGGGTAGGAGTGCCCCCAGTCTCATCACGCACTGGTGTCCCATCTACATTTTCTGAACCCAGCAGGGGACTATCACTGCTGCCCCCCTGCCCACTGCCAAGGATGGGTATGTTAAGGTTTATGGCACTGAAACCAGGGTTTCCCTGGAGAAATTTGTGGATTTTTGACTCTAGACTAGTTGGAGAAGAGGAGGACACTGCAGAAGGTTCCCTCTCACTTTCCCTGTCCAGCTCTTGCTTGTAGTTATTGCCCAAAGGAGGCTTAGGTTTGGGTGTGGTTGGCATTGTGGAGCTCTTTCCTGCTGGCACAACTGAGGAGGAGGTAGTACCCTCAGGGGAGCCATAGTTAGGCCCTCGTATGGGCTCAGATGGAGCTGGATTAGGGGTTCGATCCTTGCCTGCGTTTGAGGCCCCGACAGAGGAGTTCCCAGCCACAGTGTGCAGAAGAGAGGACAGACCTGAAGAAGACCATAAAGTGTTTACAACAACCATCTTCACTACTAGTCAACACTTAGAGAGTCAAAAAATGGTGAGAAAAAGCCTCAGAAGAGAACAGACAAACATTCAATGTGTGTATATGAACTGAGAATTTTTTCAGTATATGTGTCCCTGTGAAAGTGTAAACATTCAATTAACATGACAAAACTACCACAGGTGTCATCAAAATGTCAGTCTCACCCTGAAGGCCACCACTTTGTGCCTGTGTTTTTGAAAGGGCGCTAAGAATCCCTTCAGGGGTTATGTCCACCCGAGACAGGATGCTTGCCAGGGGGTTAGCAGCTGAGGGACCACCAGGGGAAGGGGTGGGGGGCTTGACTACTGAACCCTGGGCGGAAGGTGTTGTGGGGGTCCCTGGAGAGGGCCGAGACACTGGGCTAACCCCTAAGAAAATCAGGAGAGTAACCACAGAAATAATGGTCAACATCTTGGTTTCAGTGACATAAAACACTACCAGTAGTGATAGAATCATGCAGAAATGGCTCACCGGTGCTCTTCATCACCGAGGTGAGGCTGCTAAGGATGGAACTGATCTTGCCCAGGTCCACATTTGCCAGGTTGACTGGAAGAGGTGTTGCTGGGGTCCCTGGGGTGCTGGGAGTAGGAGCAGTGAGGGGTGCAGGCTTTTTGGAAGAAGACTCTTCAGAAACTCGAAGAGGCTGAACAGCTGCAGGGGTTGGCTTAGACACAGGAGTAGGAACAGGCTTTTCTCTCCTCTCCTCAACTGTGAAAACAAACAACGACAGTAGGACTTGTACTAATTATAGGATCGGTATTGATTATAAGCATGCATCATTACATTAGTCTCCTGTATTGTTTTCGTTCAGCCATTCCCTTTTTTTAAAAAAGGGTATTTTATCATCGGCCTGCATCTCCCACTACAACTCTTAAAAGTGTCCTCTAACCTATAATGTTTGCACTCTCTGCCTCCTCCCCTTCAGATAGCTCCATGTCTTCCACATCCCGGTTGTCTCCTTCCCCATGTCCATGTACTGGGCCTTGGGAACCACTGGGTGTGGACAAAGGGCTGGGTGTATCTCCGCCATCCATGGCCCGCCCATCAATGTCCATATTGGAGGTGTCCGCTTTGGAACCCCCAACTCCCATGCCATGGAAGGGGGACTCTGAGCCTGTCGGGGAGGGAGCATCTTCCGAGGGCGAGGGGATAGGGGAGTCCTCAGGATCAGGGAGTGTGGTCTTGAGAGCATCCAACTTGCGTTTCAGATTTGATACACGATTGGCAAAGGTTTTGTACGCCTGAGGAGAAGTGTGGGAAAAAGTCAAATCATTCAACAGTTTCAGTAATCTGAAGAAATATCTTAGGTTAAACATCATGAAAACTTTGGGGACTCACATTGGCAACAATCTTGACCTCTTTGTACTGCATCTCATAGAAGACATCGGCATTGCTTAATGCCTCTAAGAGATGGGGACCTCCTTTCACCTGCTGTTCCAGGAAGCTCACAAATTCCTGGAGTTTCCCACTACCTTCCTCAAAATCTTTAGAGAACTTCTTACCTCCAGCTTTGTCTGAAAAATTGAGTGAGGGGACAGGGGGGAGGGGTTTTCCTTCTATTAATTCCAACATGTGGCAAGTACAATTTGAAATTCACTAAAGATTAACAGTTAAACACCAAAATTAGCCAACATCTCACCTTTTAGTCGCTTAAGTGCTTCTGTACTGCAGACATCCACTCTTAGAGCAGAGAGCTGCTTCTCCTTCAGCTCAGCCTCCTCTACTGAGTGCTTATATCCTGACAGCTGCTCTATAAATGTCTGAGGCTGAAGAGGAAACCGCGGGTATTATTGCGATCAGGATAAGATGAACAGATAAGAAAAACCGTAGACAGCTGAACAGAAATATATGAGCAAGATGGTGCTGAACAGCCTCGTATGTTGAATACTTACAGCAAATTCAGCTACTATCTTGGACTTCAATGCAGCCTTGGCATTCACTGGAACTGAAATGTAAAGGACAAATATTTCATCCTGTGCTCTATCATTTCTACATAATACTTTGAGAGAAGAAATACCACATATCATTACACAGGGCTTTCTTTACCACTGATTTAGGTATAGTAATGCCACTGTGCTTGAATGCTATGAATAACTTGACCTTACAAGAGCAAAGATTCACATGTGAAGCCACTCCTAGTGGCTCAGGTGATGACTTTGAAAACAAAGATTCAAATAAAAATGTTGATCAGTAATGAATGGCACCCATTCCTGAACAACATAAGACATATAAAGTAAGTTTTCTATTCTAGGTTCACCACCAAAGGCAGACACAACGATCGTATCTCATGACTAACCAGAAGGGGGCTCCTTCTTGACCAGACTGGCCTTCAGCTCTGAAATTAGCTCTTCTGGGTAGACATTCCTCTCTTCCCAAATTGTGAAGATCCTCTCAACTGATTTACGCACCTTTGCATCCCTGATGCACCATAGAAATAAACCATTCCATTAAATGCTCAATTAGAATTTAAACATAAATAAAATCAATAATTCAAAACTTTTTCATATGAAGAGCACATTTCTAGAATACAAAGACGCAACCTGGGGCTTGTAGCATATCTTATGGTTCTGTAAGCAACTAATTTTTCCAACAAAAAAATACTTAAAGATTAACGAAAAACACTTTTACTCATTACAATGCTTGGGTTTCATTTAGTGTCCATAACAGTATTCCTTCACACAGTAAACACTTCTAACCAGCAGCGCTGCTTGTCCTTGTTAGTAAAGGTAATGGGATCTCTGAACTCACTTGACCAGTAAAGCTGCTTCAGGAAGCACTTCTGCAAAGGTAGACCGGTAGATGATGGCATTCTTCCTCTTGCAGTTCTGAATGACATCATTGGCAAGGTAGAAGAGGTTCAGCCTATGGGCAGCTTCAGCTGAAGAAAGGATATTCACATCAGTACAATGCCATTCTAAGCGCTTACCATTATGTTCGACTCACACAGTTACTTTAGCTATTGTTTTTGTCAAATTGTGTAGCATTATTTTTATATCAATAAAATAATTTTAGAATTTAAGAAATCTTAATATAAGCTTAAAACCTCAGAGAAACACTGCTAATTTAAAGATTTAACAATCATTTTAATCTGAACAGTCTCGGCAACATCTCACTGCAAAAGTCAGGATCTCATCAAGTCTTGCTGAATTTCTTTACAGTTGTAGCAGTCTATTTCAAAAATGTCAAGTTAAGAGTACTTATGGTAAAAGTTTCGAAAGCTTTACTATCATAATCAAATATTAGATATAGAATAAAGGACAAAATAGAATATCATATTTATTAGAAAGCTTTGCTTGTTTCCACTTATGTACAAAAATTCTCCAAAAGATCCAAGAAGGTCTAGACACCAGCATTATCCTTAATACTGTTGTGTGCTGGGGGGAGTAGAGGCATCTCATCTCGTAAGACCCACAAAGTCAAGACACTTGTAGAGAAAGCAGGTTCTGTCATGGGTCGTGAGGAGGAAACCAGAATTATAAACAATGGCTCACATCCCCTCCATGAAGTAGTCACCATGAGCTCCTTTAGCTACCAAATTAAATCAACTATAGTGTACAAAGAAGTGCCTTTGGGGGTCCTTCTTACCAGCAATCATCCACCTCCATAATGTCACTCAAGAGCTTGCAAGCTCTTCAGCACAGAGAACAAGTCCCTTGTGCCTTTTAGTGGTGTTGCACTTGTTCGACTCTCTAGTATAATACACACACACACACATGTTCAGAACCGCTTGTCCCTCACGGGGTCACGGGAAACCGGAGCCTACCCGGCAACACAGGGCGTAAGGCCGGAGGGGGAAGGGGACACACCCAGGACGGGACGCCAGTCCGTCGCAAGGCACCCCAAGCAGGACTCGAACCCCAGACCCACCAGAGAGCAGGACTGCAGTCCAACCCACTGCGCCACCGCACCCCCCCTCTCTAGTATAATACTAATTTGCAATTGTATACAGGCAGTCCCCAGGTTATGAACGTCTGACTTGCGTACAACCCATAGTTACGAACCACCCCCTTACTGACCGGAAGCTTATTTTTTGTTACCCTTAAGTAACAGTCAAATGAAAACGGCATATTAAGCCTATTAAATTAAAAATTTGAGCTACATACAATAATTTGTAATAACAAACGGGCGGTACTTTGACATGAGCATTAAAACATTGAATGTCGACAGCAGTTTGTCAGCGGGTCAGGTGAGCCCAAGGTAGGACAAACTTTGTTCTTTTCAGTCGGACCACATTGCTGTTAAGTGTCTCATGTGTTACTGTATTTGGGTTTAATTTTTTTTTTTAATACCCTTCTAACCATGGCACCAAAGCGTAAATGTGATGCAAGTGACAATGATGCATCCAAGAAAAGGAAAACGATCACAAAAGAAACTAAAGTGGAAACAAAGCGATCGGAAAAAGATGAAATGCCAACAACACTGGAAAAGCGAACATTAAAGTTTCTTTAATGTTATGCACACGCTCTCTCGATATAATGTATACTAAGACAAACATTTGACTAGCTGACGTTAGATACCCACCATACCCAACTATTCTGATTTACGTCAAAATCTGACTTAAAGACAGACTGAGGACACGGCACTCGTTCGTAATCCGGGGACTGCCTGTTACTTTGTCTATTATTTGTTCTGGTATAACTCTACATTGTTACATGTCATGTGTTATGGTGCTATAAATCCGAATTTCCCTGCAAGGTTTAACAAAGTACCTATCCTATTATAAACAACACTAGGAAGCGTATAGATATATAATATATTTCATATGTATAATTATATATAGATTTTATTATATATAATACACACACATATATATATATATATATATATATATATATATATATATATATATATATATATATATAACACACACACACACATATATATATATATATATATATATATATATATATATAAAATAAAATGTATTTCAGAACATACAGGCTATGTATCACACACAGACAATCCACAAGATAACTTCAGCTTTTACACTTACAGTATTCATTTAGCACACGCTTTTCTCCAAAGCAACTTCCAACAAACATTAAGTAGTATCATCCCACACCTTATTCACCCAAGATGACTTACACTGCTAAACAAGTCAGTCATTCACATATCAGTGAAACACACTTTCTCCCTGTCACTTGGTCTCTCACACACACACACACACACACACACACACACACACACACACACCACGGGTGACTTTTAGAGTCACCAATCCACCTGAACTACATGTTTTTGAAGCTTTTGCATGACAAATGCCAAATACAAAGAAATGGCTTTTCCTGCAGAATTATCCACAGCACCAGCATTATATGGTTATAAACAGCTATTTTCACAAAAAAAGCCAAGGCAACTTATTTCAGACCTACGAATTTTACCAGCAAGTTTTATCCACCTCCAAAATATTAGCATACGACTTACTTCGACTTAAGACAGAACCATAAACTTTGAAATTAGACCACAGCAGCAATCATTTTTAAAACTTGCCCTTTTCTTATTGTGTCTTTTAACTAAAGATTTAAAGGAACTGAAAGAGCCACTAAAACTGATTGACTTTCCTGCAACTGAACTTATAAAATATTGGTACAGACTTACCTTACAAAGGTCATTTGTTCCTGAAAACCCCTTCTTTAGGTGAATTCTCATATCTCGTAAACATACCATTAGCTTCAGCAGTACACATTTTTATGCGCTCATGAACCCCAAAATTGACTTCCATTTATGGTAAAATAGAACAAATCCTATAAAAATGGACACAAGTACTTCAACAACCAACAGTTACCACAAAGAGACAGTTTCCTTCTAACTACTCTGATTTACTGTATGGCTGTCTAAATCTTCATTTGTTAAGCTCTTATGTATATTACACTCAAAGTTTGGGCTTTTTCTAAGTGCCCCAATTTGTTCCCACAGTCCAAAGACATATTTCATGTGAACTGGTGACTCTAACCTGCCTGTAGTAAGTGAATATGTACACACAAGTGTGTCCACATGTACGTCTGTCTACTGCCATGCATAAAGGCAAAAATCATGTCTAATGCTGAGACCATATACACATTATGGGATTTGCTACAATAAACTTACTCATAGAAATTAATAAAACATAATACATGTTTATAAAAATACATTGGAATTACTTATAAACATTTTAAATACAGCATACACAGAATAAACACACATATAAATGCCCCTTAGCAAACAAATCCCCCAAGTCTCCTCGTGCTTGCATGAGTTTCTTCCCACAATCGAAAAACACGTTTCAGATTAAGCGCTGAGTCTACATGACCCATGAAATGTGTGTGGGTTACATTGCTCTGCTGTATAAAACTGTGAGTGACTGTAGGGAGTTTGGTGCTTTACCATGGATCAAGGTAAATACTAGTTAATCTTACATTGCTTATGAGAAAAGCTAAATGAAAATGTCTCTATTCAGCTGTAGAGAGGTGCACAAAATTTGAATTCTGTCTTTGTAAAATCAAAAAAAGCCTTTTAAGTTAGAGGCTTTATTATACACTAGATCCTTAAATCACAATAAATACAAATTTAATTCTTCACAGATTAGGTTATGTGTGAGACTTTACTCCATTTTCATTGACTGCTTGTCCAGTGCAGGGTTACTATGTTCTAGACCTTATTTTGGAAACAGGCATGAAGCAGGGAACACTGAACTGAATGCTAGTCCTGCATAATTGTTTTTTAGTTAAATCTTCTATCTTGAAACAAACCCATTTTAAAATTGCAAAAATACACAACTGCCACTACATTCTGTTCAGTTCTGCTGACCAACTCATCTTATAAACATCTGAAAAATTTGTCAGCATTTGGCCATTTTTAAATATCAATGAAAGCTTAATGATAGAGACAGGCGTTGATTTGTCAGCTGAACATGTTCTGTAGAAGTCTTGGATGTAGCGGTACTAAAAATACACTAGACATTTTGTTAAATTTGAACTACATTAAAAATAAAAATATAAAACTAAAAATAAAAATGCCTCCATAAATGTTTTTTCAACACCAATGCTAATAATCAGATTGTTCTCAGACTTGTGTAATGTTCTCATCTTATTAATGACCACACTGAAAATTAGTGGAATTAATCTGGGATGTCACTTCCAATTCTGTCTATGCATTTTAGTGCCAGTTAATGGCCACACATCAACATGCATCTCATGTTCATTGCAACAAATACACTCACTCCTATTACACAGCCTCCAATACTTGGTTTTTCCATTTATCAGGTCTGCAACTATTAAAATCTCCCATCATTAATTGATCTGGATTTTTATACACCTGCTCTGAGACATCAGGTCATTGACTGATTCAAAAAGCTTCAAAAACGCAAACAAAAATTATGTTGTCATTCATTCCATTTTTGAAGTGTTATAACTTTCTTTAAACATTAGCATCATGTACAGTCATTCTGGCATGAATTCAGGATGAAATGGTATTACCCCCCCCAAGAGAAAATTAATCATTAATCATTTCATTATCCATTTTTTATATTCTGTTTATGGAGTTCACAAATGTTTGTATTACTAGAAGTTTCTTACTTTTGTAATGAGGATTCAGTGTGTTTTTACTAGGTGGTACCGTCAAGATGTTCCAAGACTAAGTGTGAGAGATGCTGCTGTAGCTGGAAGCTTAACAAGCGCTCAGAAATTTAGCTGTTCTGCAATTTCATACAGCCAGTCTTAGAACTAATTGACTATAGCAAGTACAGGAATATAGAGTCCTGGTGTAGAGACTTTCAGTATGACAGCTTTAGAAAAGTTGTACCCATGTTCAGTATATGGACTTTTCTCAGGTGTTTTAAGCAGACTTTTCAACAATGTATGACAACATCTTAATTGTGAACTGTTTTCTGAGCTGTTTTATTACAGCTTTGAGAAATGCTTTCTTTTTTAAGGAATTTTTGTTCACATAACACTCTACATTTAAGAGGGTTCTAAAACTCTCCTCTTTCAGACTCACTACTACCCTGATCTCGTAAGTGCTCGATAATATTTTGTTTAACTATTAAACACACGTTTAACTAATAATGATAACGGGAAAGCCTTCATGTAACTACTTGTGTACTGTATATTGGTTTATACAATCATATGTGAGAAATTGACTGTACTCTAGAATCATGTGTCTCCATCCAAATCTCTCCTGTTGATGTAATGCACTTTTTGCATTGTTGTCCAAGATGTATGTTGCTTTGGAGAAAAGTCAACTGAATTAATAAATATAAATATATGTAAATGTACTGTGTGTCTTATATGTTTATGTGTACTGTACTACATAAAAAAACTGCCTTAATGTAATCTTTAAAAATTTCCTTCTTTATCATTTACTTCCTTATTTTAATATCTTACCCTAATTTTTTGATTACCATTTCTTGAGACTGTTTGGGGAAATACTTGGGCATTTCCATAAAGTCTATTAACACATTCCCCCCACCCCGCATTTAAAAGACCTCCCAGTTTACAGACTCTTGGTATACAGACCGTTTTTGGGAACAAATTAAGTCCGTATAACAGGGGATACCTGTGTTTTATTGCATAGCTAAAGCATTTACCTGAAAGAAGTTAAAAAAAAATTAACCCATTTAAAGAGATGAACATTCTACTTGAACAATTTACATTAAGAACCTTCTACTGCAATACCACAGCAGGTCTCATTTTTTTACTTCAATCAACAACCTTGTGTGCTTAATCTTCAATTATTTCCACAAGAAATTAAAAGTCTGAGACTATATTACAGCCTTTCACTTGAATTCAATTTCAGTGCTGCCTTCTGCAGTCACAACCATCACAGGGTCTGCAGTAAACAGATGCAATACATTAATATAAATTATGCAATAAGGTGCACTGGGCAGATGTAGCAACTTCGGTAACTGACTGGAAACTTTCTAAATTCATCCAGTGGAAGAAATTAATGTTCAACAAAAACAAAGAAAGCACAGGATATAGAATGTGGATGAATCAATGTGACAAACTAGAATGTACATAAGACAAATGGAGAGCAGCTGGTAATGTAGTGGGTGGAGCTGCTGTCCTTACAACAAAAGGTTGCAGGTTTGAATCCCATCTCCAACTGTAGTAGCCTAGAGAAAGGTATTGACTCTAAACTGCTCCAGTAAAAATTAGCCAACTGTATAAATGGGTTAATAATTGTAAGTAGCTTTGGAGTAAAACATCCAGTAAATTAATACATTTAAATATAAGAAGTTTTCCACTCAGCAGATGCCATGTTCACCATTTACTCATCTATCTATCACAATGACCCTTTTCAAAAAAAAAAAGTAAATAAAAAAAATAATCATTGTCTAAATATGGACTCCTACCAGATCAGGTACTCTTCCTAATATTCTGTTAGCATCAAGAGTAAAACTTTGCAATAGATGTCTTATTTACCCAAAAGGTTCTCTTAATCACTCTACTGAACAGCAGGATACAGCTACATTTTTAGCAGCAACTGCTCACCAGTCATTTTAACTTCCACAGTAGATTGTGAATTCAAATACACACACACACACACACACACACACACACACACACACACACACACACACCACATTGAAGTGGTGAATGTAACAAGCGTTTCGTGCTCCTTTCAGTTAAGGAAAGGCACATGCAAACTCATTAATTTGCTGGATAATAAAAGGAAAAGATGTATTATATGACAAGCCTCACAGGGAAAATATGTGTGGGTTATTTATGTGCCTGTAAATATAGCCAATGCAATCATCAAAAGTGAATGATGAGACGGGTACAGACTAAATACCATTTAAGTAAGGGGTAAATCAACATTCTAGAGTTGCAAACACTGTGAAGTGCACATTATATTACATGTTTACTAGTATATGAGGTGTAGGGGGTGCGGTGGCGCAGTGGGTTTAGCCTGTGCCTGCTCTCTGGTGGGTCTAGGGTTCGAGTCCCGCTTGGGGTGCCTTGCGACGGACTGGCGTCCCATCCTGGGTGCGTCCCCTCCCTCTCAAGCCTTTCACCCTGTGTTGCCGGGTTAGGCTCCAGTTCGAGACAAGCAGTTTCAGTCAATGTGTGCATGTGTGTGGCATATGAAGCTAACCAGCCAAAATTCTAGACAACGTTAAAAGAATGTGGAAAAAGTAATTGAAGGTAACTGACTTCAAAGTAACCCTAAAGCAAGAAACATCTGACACATCTTAAGAAAATATGTTTGATTTGTGTGATGAACATTGGTCCATATGGTGAAGGAAACAAACCAACTGTACTTAAGAGTCACACACCTGCAGCTATGTCTCTTTCTCCCAATGTAATGCATAAACTGTATTTATCAGATGTACATTGCTTTGGAGAAAAGCATCTCCTAAATGAATTAATGTAAATAAATGTAATACGAATCATGAATGGAGACTATTTTAAATCCCCGAAATTCTCTCAATTAAAATTCAACATGGCTCTAATTGTAAGAAGTCCTTGGCAATCAAAGTCTATTCAAACAAAATTCTAAAGTTTCACACAGTGGCTGCTGCTGGGGGTGGGGGGGGGGCCCATCAAAATACAAACAATAGACACCACCCCCTTCCACCCATCAACCACAGAAGGCTCATAGGCTGCGGAGTCAGTAAAAGTAGAGTGCTTGTTTTGACAAGTGTGCCCAATTCTCAATTTTCAAGCTCTGATGAATTTAATGAACCCAATGAATCTTGCATCTGGCACTTTTAGCACAGAATGAAAAGAGGCGCAGAGGCAGAATGGATATGAAGAGTTGCCCTTTAGGGAAAGGGGTTCAGCATTTTGACTGGAAGAAAACTACAATTACGACAACATCGGTAGTCTGAGAACTCTAGACAGGACGTCAGTTCTGCCCAGACCAATCACTTCTGGGAATAAAACAAAAAAGAACAACATCTTGAATTAACCCTTAAGTTGTACCACAGTAGGAATGCATATTTAATTGCCAATTAAGATATTATTTCAGCTCTTTATGATCAGCCTCAAGATGACTGAAAAGTCTTTTCTCCCCTGACAAAGATCAATTTCCCTGGTAGAGTATTATACATTACTGTAATAAATAAATGCAGACAACCAAAATGTAATGTCTAAAAAATATTAACCATTGCACCAAAAATATAAACGCAAGTATCATGTAACTAAACATGTAAGTAATGGAAGCATGCTGATTAATAACACAACAGGTATCACATTTTCAGTGGCAAATAAAGAAAATGAATATATATATTATATATATAAATTACCTAACTGTATAAATGGGTACATAATTGTAAATAGCTTAATACCGTTATTAGTTTGAGAAAACCTCAGCTAAATGAACAAATGGAAAGTATCACTGTCTGGAGCATTAAGTCAAAGACACTGCATGAACTGAGCTACAGAAAAATTTTGCTTTTCCACAATAAATTTCAAACAGCTTATTGTGGCATTCCAGTAACAAAACTAACCCTGCTTATCACCATTTGCCCATTTAATTCACAACTGATCAAGATAACTTATGTAACCTAAAATAATTTTCATTTAGAAGCACTGTTTGGTTAGTTTTTGACCAGGTGCAAAATGTAACTAATGACTGAAAAATATTGTATTAGTTGTTAAAGAGCTGAACTGCAAATTGTGTGTCTGCCAATAAACGTGTATTCACAGCGACAGTCCAGTTGTCCAGATATAAAAACACTAAAACTGCTAGTGTGATGGTTTGAAGTTTAACAAGCACACAATATCCAACAGTAAAACCGCAGGACATTAGTCTACTATTCCTAATGATCTGTGAAATCTATGAAGTCAAAAAGCACCAAAACAAAAGCAATTAAAACATCTAGAGTGTCTCAAAAAAGGTATTCATAATATAAAAAATAGACCTTATTTAATTTATTGGAGGGAGGCTTATAAAGAAGAGTGTGCAGCAAATATTGCATTAGGCTAAGTGGCTGAAATGTTCAACATCTAGGCACTTCTGAATTTGGCGTCGGGTGGCAATCAAACGTGTATACATTTGAGATGCCACGTATGATAGAATTAACTTAAGCTACTGCCTATTTTACATTAAAGAAATAAATGCAACCATATTTAAAGACTTCTAAATAGTTTTTGCCCTTGAACAACAAAGCCGCAACTTTGATAAACAACAGCCAGGCACTGCAGAAATGCAGGCAACATTCTACAATGAAAATGTCTGACAGTACAGGGCGTGTACTCGCGCAATGGATGGATGAGCTCGTATCAACCACTTGCTCGGTTTCCAAGGCAAGGGAGGAACTGAAACGATTTGCAAGAGCCTTCTTCCATGCATGTCTGAGAAGGACCAAGCACGTAGAATTACCTACAAACACCATGCACCCTGAGCTGGACACAACTCCATGCCTCCGAAGCAGTTCTGAGATGCCAGCTTTACTTTCCGTGGCACCGTGTCCCTCCTCATTTCTCCGATACATACAAATTATTTAACTTCAGTAACGCAATCAAGGTATCAACACTGGCATTATTCAAATGGTAAATACTACATCTGGATTCATTTTCATTTATTGCAAAGCACTATTAATACTCCATTACTACAAATCTTTGTAGTGGCACATTCACCCATCAGCTGACTGATTACACAAGCACCACATGTGCTTGACACCCCCTCCAGCAGGGGCAGCAGAGGAACGGAGAGGACACCAGGCCTTCTCTGTGCCTGCAGGGCAAAAGGAGTAACTGCTAAAGGATCACGTCCATACAATCCAGTCTGTTAAATAAGGTGCTCTGTCTTCATACTCAGATTACCTCCCACAAACCAGATCACAGTTCAACCAAGTGCAAATTTAACTAAGAACCAAGTCCTTGATCAGCAGGAGTTAACAATTGCTATGTAAAGTCTACAAAATGTTCTTTAGAAAAAAAAAAAAAAAGAAAGAATGCATGAAAACTTATACATGTATCCCCACCATGACCTTTAAATGACTTTCAAAGCACTACTTAAACAGAAATTCAATACAGGTTCACAGAAACATTCCAAGAAAAGCACGTGTGGAATGCACTGTAGAAATGCTGGACAAAAATTCCATGCCCTAAATATATTTAAAAAGATTTGATAAACACCGGTACTAACGATTGCATTTTGAGACAAATATGTTGCTCTGTTACTCAAGAGTCCTCTCACTTCAGCGGTATCCGGCGACCTGCAGGTTCGAGTCCCGAAGCAGGCAGGACCGTTAGCAATAAAAGGGCTGCGGAGAGTGCTACTGGGCAGCAACCAAATAACTTATCTATTGGTGACAGGACTTCAACAGTCAAGCTGACTAATGTTATTGTTGATTCCGTGCTTAATACATTCTGGGAAGAGCTGCTCGACGCTGATCCAAATCCCTAACAACCAAGTATCCTCCATCTTTCACAACAGCAAACTGCTTCAGTGATTTCTCTGAAGAGCCAGCATAAAGTTGAAGCCTTTTCCCTCAAGGCACACCATCCTTTCATGATGCAAAAGGTTATACCACCAAGAGGCTGTTGTATTTTTACATTTTTGTTGTACATATGCACAACAAGAAGCAATGCTCTCCTTATATGTTCCTTTGTCATTGCGTTACTGGGGATGGACACGACACGCGGAACTCAAAGGTCTGTGTCCGTCTTCCAACTCCACCAACTACTGCATCCTTTCCACTGTCATCTCAGTCATTACGGACCTTTACGTTGACAGCCCCTGCTTTGTCCAAGGAGACTTCCGATGTCAGATTACAGCCATCTCCCCATTTACACAGCATCGTCACATCACCTTTCCGCATCATCAAAGTACCACCACCAAGGGAGGGTGGTACAGCAGCAGGAGGGGGCCTCAAACCAAGAACCTTCAATTCTACTTCACCAAACAGGCTTCATCTTGGGACAGGTGGAGAAGAGCTGCAATGATGACTGAAAAGCACAAACGAGGCACAGACACAGGAGGAGGAGCAGTGTATCACTGACACTGTCAGTGTCACGTGTCCTGTGTTTACCAAAGAGAGACAGAAACAAAACACTTGGTGGTTCTTCGAGGAGCACGACGAGGAGTTAGAAACGTCACACACACACACTTGACTAGTTTTAACCAGCTCATGCAACTAGTTACGGGATCCTTGGCGGCCCAGTCCCACCTCTATCAACTCGCAGCAGACAGACGCCGCTCTCATCTGCGGCCGAGTCTCGCTGCCTGGCGGAGGATCATCATCATCATCATCATCATCAGTGATCTACTCACACTTTCTCAGCCACTTCATCCAGTAGCGCACTATGAGGCTGTGGTGCTTCTTGTTCTCGATACACCAGGTGGACAGGCCTTGGATGGACTCCATCGTGTTGGACACTCCTTGAAACCGCCGGTCCAGAGAGGACTCGAGGGCGGCGGACGAGCCGCGACCACCGTGGCCGCTCGTCGATCCGGCCCCGGCCGCCATTTCCGAGTGGCCGCCCGCGCTCTTCGAGCGGAGCGCGCAGCGCGCAGCCGCACAACAGGGATGAAGAGTCCGCTCGGCGACGCAGCTCGCGCCTCTCAGTGATCAGGCAGCAGACGGGTGTCTTACGATCGCTTCTAAATCAAAACTGCTCCGCTGCACCTCTCACTTAACGCGCAGAATTCCGACGTGAATCATCGAGGGAGATGCGCATTCATTCTGCGCTCAATACTAAGTTCGGGATAAACACGCGGTAGAAAGGCGGCGGTGCGCTGCGCTGTAGCACAGCAATGTTATTTACATGAGGCCGCTGTGTCCATCCGCGCGCAGCTCTCGCCGGAGCCCGGCTGCTCTCTCGCCGAAGTTCTGGACAAATCGGCTAGTGAGAGATGCTAGTTCTAATGTTGCCATCCACAAGCACTGCGGTTGACTAGACGAACTACCTAAGGTTTTCCAGTACACAAATTCGCTTCATTTACAGCTCGTTCACAATCGGCCTAATTTCTTTTTATTGTAATCATGCTAAAAGACACACGTCCGTCGTAGTACGAGCTACTCACTAGTCTAGCAGTGCAACGTTAACCTGCTGGCTCACTTAGTTGTTTTGGACACAAAAGCTTTATATTTTACTACAGAAATAAACGTCTTGATATACTTCCTATATCTACAGTATTTCAAGCGTTTTATTCCCCAATAATACTGAAATTAACGCTAGTATTTAAAGGCCACGGCACTGGATTTCGCGTGCAAGACGACAGGCTGCGCCATCTTTGACATCATGCCCTTCTTGCGCAGAGCCGTTGCGCACGCATGCGCACATCGGCCGCTTTCGCACAGCCGCATGGATTTCGCTTAATTGTTGCATTAGCGCCAGTCCGCAAAGTAAACATCTACCGCCATTTCTAACAAGTCCGTGTTTATTGTATTGCGTACGACTACGGGAGCTGAAAACAATTCTAAAGAAACGTAATGAAAGTGCGCAAGTGTTTATTTCATGAAAGAAACCCGAGCAGCCCGTCAAGAAGCTAGCTACTGTGTGGTTCTTTTTTGATCATCATGATTTACGTGAACTGTGTGTGCGTGGTCCTTCCTGAAATAATATATACACCAAGGACTTGTCTCCTGAATCTTAAAAATATCTATTAAAACAGTTTTCAATTTACCCTGTTTACTAAACTTAAACGGAGATCATTTTACATTATGATTAAGAAACTTCTTAAACGGGCGATATTCATAGTAGGTCTGACATTGAATTTAGTCACAAATACATCATGTGTCCAGAAAAATCAGGCCATGAACATGCAGGGCTTTGTTAGGGTCAAAATCCGAAAACACAATGCCTATTTCCCCTGGTCATGTTCAACACACACGTTTGAAACCGGGAATGTAATCCTAAACCGCTTTTTTGATGTCATACCATATATACAGACTACAATGAATGAGCAAAAGTACATAATAAAACTCATTAGGGCAACAAGTCAGTGAAAATGAAAACAAGTTGTATCTTGAAAATCATTTATTCTCTTTGTTGGATACTGTAGTATATACACTTGTATAGCAGTGGGACCTCATGCATTACTGTGAAGGAGGGATACAATTTGAACTGTAAATACAATTTGTTTCACAATAAAAAAAAAAAACGTACAGCTGCTGCATTATCTATTTTCCACGCTTTTAACTCCATCTTGTTCAATTTACACTAATGATAATTATCCCTGTGATAGAGGTTCTGCATTTGAGGGATGGTCCTAGGTGAAATTAAATTTAAAATTAAAAAACAAGAACAAAGGTATGTCTCAATGAAGTCATGCAACTTTACAATATTTTCCTGCTAGTACAGTACATCACGGGAAATAGAAAGATATTCCAATTCTTTATAATACAGTGAAGCAGAGAGCAAAAAATAGAAACATTACACCTGAACGAGTCTTGTCTATTACACTGTTAAATGGAAGTGGCGCCACATTGTGACTAAACCAACAAACTGCAACTAAGAGCAGTAAGGGGGGGGGGAAACACATCAGTGCCAGAGCAGCAGAGTAACAATCAGACAGGCAGGCACATAGTGCACCACACTGTGGAAACAGCTGACAGAAGGACATCTATAATGCCAGAGAATCAAGTACACAGTCACTGACATAGAAGCCCATTCTGAAGTATGTGTTCTCAAACATGTTAACACCCAACATACTGGGGTCAAAGAAGAGGGGGAAGCAGCCTTTATGCAGTTCCTTGATGACTGTGCTCCTCAATGTTCTCTGCAATAACCCTGGCTCCTGCCAGTTACACCAAAACATGTGTGCACACACTGATGTCAGTCAGAGAACCCAAGGTGTGCAGACTGCCACCAACTCAGCTGGCCTGCAAGGCACTCCATAGCCTTTCAGTCGTCCGCAGACTCCAGAACACTCTGGCTCAGAGCCATGTCCCAGTAGTGCTCCGTGCCATGCTTCTTGAAGTGCTCTCTTGCCATGTTCTCCGTTGGGCACTGCTTGAACTTCACCTCCCCGAAGCTGCGCTCTTTTGCTGTGCCCTGAAACACACACAAAAAAAGGATGGGAGTAAAGGGAATGGAAGAGTTCAACTTAACATTTGTGAAAATGGGCAAAGGTCCATACAGGGAAAGATGTTTTTTCCAAATATACTGCATGTATAGCATTTTTGGGGTCTTATGTAGGTGGAACCTGCAGAATTAAGAAATACTGCATTAAAAGCATTTTCATTTCAGCATTTAATTACATATTGCTGAGCCACAGTCATCTAACAAACCATAACATGGACATGTCTAGTGCTAGCATTAAGGTTTCATTTCAATGTATACTGATGATGCAGTGACTTACTCACTCTGCAGCAAATTCTGCATGTCACTCACCTCCCAGACCAGAGTGCACTTGTTCTTCTTCTTCATTCCTTCATCATCTGATCCTTCTGGGTCTTTTGGTTGGGGGGCAGGAGCAGACACAGTAACATTAATTTATGTAAACAGTAAACTGAGAAGATTAACAGAGTTGACTGACAGTACAAGTTGTTTGTATGCTTACCATCTCTTTTGGAGTTGGTTGGTTCCTCCCACTTAATTCTACTGAGCATGAGCTTTTTGAACTTCTTTTGGGCTTTGGGGCCTGACAGAGAAATGAAAGTGCTGATGATGAAATTGCAACAGGACACTGAGCAAAACACACAGACACATTATCTGAATCGCTTGTCCCATACGGGGTCACGGGGAGCCGGAGCCTAACCCGGCAACACAGGGTGTAAGGCTGGAGGGGGAGGGGACGCCAGTCCGTCGCAAGGCACCCCAAGCGGGACTCGAACCCCAGACCCACCGGAGAGCAGGACCTGGTCCAACCCACTGCGCCACCACGCCCCCCGACTAAGCAAAACACAACACCCAATTAAAACTGGGTCATAAATGAAAACTAGATTCAGGAACAGAGTATGTGCAAGCAAATAAATCCATTATGACAACTTCAAATCCCTCACTTCACAAAGCTATTTGTGGGTAACTGCATCTAGTTAGTTTGTGTAAAACTGCAGGCGGTACCCTATAATCAAGCTAATCCTGTATACCATTTTAGCCACATTATTCAATGAAAATACCATCTGGCCACAGGCCAAGTGTGCTCCTACCTCCCTCCACCACCACAATGTTGACATCTCTGTGCAGGACTACTGTTCCTGTGAGGTATAGTTGGCTAGCATTTGCCTCCACCTTGAACTTCTTGGCTGGGTTTGTCAGGTTTCTTATTCTAAAAAGCAGAGGGGGGAACAAACATGAGGTAATTGTGTAAAGTAAGATCCTCATTTAGACAACAAACATTGAGTCAAAATATTACTTGCTCCAACTTTGTCATAAATGGTTGTACACACCATACTAGTGTGAATGAAGGACCTAAGAGAATACTATACCCCAAGCTCACCTGTACACAGCTATATGTACCCCGTGGCTCAAGTCTTCCTTCAGTTTCTTTGCTTTCTTCTCTTTCCTCTGCTCTGCAGTCAGTTTGCGAGCAGCATTTGCTTCTTCATGGGCTCTGTACAGTGGAAATAGGAAAGAATTTAATGCTCATTCAACAACACATTTTAATGCATTATGGATAAGGGAGGACACGAATAAGCAGAACAACTCACTTCTGTCGTTTGGCCATTTGTGCTCTAACATGGGCCTCTACTTTGGTGGGGTCTTGGACAGCCTCCGTGCCCAACACTCTCATCAGATTAGAGATGCGCACTAAGGGAGTAAACCAAGTGAAGCGATAAATTAACTTCATATTCTTAGCGCATATTATTGCATAATTTGTTAATGCTTAAAAATTCTGACCTTTTGGTTCTGGTGGAGGCATGAGTCCAAGTCTGACTTTCTCCTGCAGTTCTTTCTGGGCCTCCCTGCGAGTCTGCCGCCTGAGTTTCTTCCGCTCCTTCTTAGTCAGATACACCCCTAAAGTGACTGGCTTGTCTGTGTCCACTGGCAGAATTGAACCCAGAGGTGTGTTTAAACAAACAGGACTTCATTTGTTTGTTCCACATTCTTCAAATCAAACTCATTTTGACATTATAAATTGTCAATTTTAAATCTGATTGTGAGACCTTTTTACACCTGAAAAAGATGTCTGGCCTAACACCACCATAATACCAGTGAACCTTCAAAAATAAGCTCCTCACTCAGTGCAACCAGTCATTAAAATGCTGCCATACTACAGATGGACAACTAGATTGTGTTGGGTGACCTTACCTGGAGGGTTCATCTGAGCTGGATGTTCCACTAAGTTTGTAACACCAAACAGTTCAACCTCATCAAACACTGTAGAAGAGAAGCTGCAAGAGGCAGAGTAAGGAAAAGTTTGCATTATTAGCTATGCAGAGACAACCAGTAACTGCCTAAATATTCAGTTAATGATCAGTGTTAAAAAACAATATAAAAGAATAAAGCAGAAATACAAATTAATCTGGTTATGCAATTTGCATTTTGTTCCCTTCAAGATTTAAGTTTATGTCAACAACAGAACAAAAACAGAACTGATTAATCTATTGGTTCCAGGTAAAACCCCATTATGAAAACTCACTTCATATTAATCTTATAATAAAATCAACAATTATTTTTGAACCTTGCTCTCTCATGCTCATTTTAGCAACCTCACTCATAAGTATGCATTTGTTAATACTTACATCTGCAACCAAATCTGCTCAGTAAACAAATAATGTAATTTGCACCAGTGTCCTATCATAATCCAAATCAACTTTAAAGATAAGGTTTCATAGTTTTCTTTATTTTTGGAGGGAGAGGACAAAAACAATACAAATATATACATCCAAGTCATGCATGCTCGATTTTTATGTCATGCTAAAGTGTATTGTGTACATTTGGCATCACATGACATCGTGGACAACAGAATTATCATAGAAAAATATTTGGGCTGTTTTTGAAATTCATTTCGGCAACTATGGTGCTATTTGTGATGTGTAATTTAATCAAATTTACACTAAAATAATATATTACCATTTTCCAACTGTTTAATCGAAACTATAATGGTCATAGGACTTCACAAAATGGGGCATTGTCCCCAGATTATGTATTTGGTAAACAAGTGTGGTTACTGGCCAAGTGTTTGGTCCCTAACCCTGATGTTAACCGTACAAAACATTACAATAAACAGCTTACTTTTAACACATGATTTTCACTGTAAATTGCAGGGAACTAAAATATGTTGGTGGAAACTTACATTTCGATGTTGGAGGGCAGTATGTAGGAGTCCCACCACTCAATGTGGGGTACTTCACCTTCCCCCAGCTCCTTCTTGGGAGCAATCAAGGCCAGCTTTGTTGAAGCATGGATGCCTGTCTTCTTGGCAGCCTGGGCAATCTCCATCTGCAGTTTTTCCAGCTGTGCCTGAGGCATACAATGTATCACAGAAGCCAAACCATCAGAGACAATCCCAATACACATTTCACATACACTCACTCACTATGTACAGGAATGACTGCATAATTTCTCTCATTAGGAAAGTTCATTCATAGATAAACTCAAAACAGTTGTCAGAAGATGACAATGATAGTTAATAAATGACGGTGACTAAGTCAGACAAAACAATTCCTCATCTGCTCTCATAATGTCAAAAGACCTTGGTGCGGATGCGCTGGGCAATCTTCTCGAAACGGCCTTTCTCGTGGAACTTGAAGCTCTTGCGAGCGCGCTGGGCAGGCGTAATTGATACTCGATGATCAAAGTAGGAAGTAGACTCCAGGTCATCTCCCGGACGCTCCTTCAACTGTTGTCGGAACTGTTCCCTCTTCACTGCTCTGATGTTGGCTGATCATTCAACAAGCAAAATTAGCACAATAAGCAGTTCAAGAGTTTACATTTCCCAAAGGTGGAATGGGACAAAAAGGAGAAAAAATTAAGTGCATGAAAGGACAAGAGAGAATTCACCTTTCAGAGTAGGCATACGATGTGTAAGTTCCACCTCTTTGCCACTGGCATCAACAGTCCTACCAAGTTCATCCAAGATGAGCGGTGTTGGTTTTGTCACTTCCCGAGCCTCTACTTTCCTAAAATTAAGACATGGGACAACAAGAAAAGAAAAAAACTTTAACAATGCTCATAATAAAAATCAAAACGCATTATGAGGAAGACCTCAATAGCAATATAAACTAAAAAACAAGATTGATGGAAGTAAAGGACAATGTTCTAAGTGCACAAAAACACTCATGAGTGCAGACGTCACACCATGAAAAGAACTAACAGACAGGTAAAGAGGACTCACGGAGGGGCAATGCCCATAGCATGAAGATTTGCAAGGGCAACCAAGTTGTGGGAACCTGCACCAAGAGCACCCAGGATGCCAGGCTTAAGAGCCAGCTGTGACTGGATGCGGGCCTGAAGCTCTGCTGCCTTGCGAGCCTTTTCGATGGCATCATTCATGAAGGTGGCTGCCTGGGAAGGAGGGATGGACTGGGAAGTTGCCAGGGGGGGCTGAACCGAAGGAAGGAGACGAGAAGCAGGGGGGTCAGATGGAGGACTGGTCAGGACTGGCAGTCGAGGCTGGAAAAGGAGTAGGAGAGGAGGTAGACGAGATGGGGGGCAAAATGACACGTTTATTATTTTGTGTGCGCCAATATTATTGGGATAAAATAAACATTGAATACTACAGAGAATGACAACACCACTGAACACTTTTTCCTTTTAATCAAATTCTAATCAAATCAAATATCTAAAATAGACTAAAAATGAAGTGAGAGAAAAAGGATTTGTTACACAAAAGTTTATTAGAAAAGGTAGCCAAATGTCTCACCGGAGCAACAGGAACATTTGGTGTTGTGAAGCTGAGTTGCTTTTTCCTTTCCTCGATTTGCCTGGTTGCTGCCTCCATCATCTGCTTTATCTGAAGACGAAGGGACATCATCATCATCATCATCATGCATGCTATACATACACTGAGGCACACACACATTTCATTTGCCTACTTCTCCCTGCTCTTGCATTTATCAAGGCCTACAACATATATGGACATCCAGGGATTTCTAAGCAAACACAAAACTCTTGGATACATTCCAACAATTAACCATATTCAGGTAAAAGTACATTCAGAAAAATATAAACTATACTTATGGATATATAAGCTCCATACATGTAATGTATATTGACATCAAACATTTTATATCAATATCAGTTTTCCATTACAATTGTCAATTTAAACTTTGTATTTCCAAACGCAACACGAACAAAAAAATGCAACAACCCTAGTGTGTTCTGCCATGGATTCAGAACAACCACATTGTACAACGCTGTATACATATGCGGATGTGAAAAGGGGTAAGAGTGTGCAGCAAAAAAAGAAACCACTTATTTCTGATATGAGAAATGCTATGTGTCATCCTGCTGCATGGTCTGAATGTAACAAAGGTGTGGTAGCAGGAAGCACAGTGGTTACAATATTCAAAGGACACAGGTTTGAAACCTACCTCTTGCACTGCATTTATATTTAATTTCGCTGACACTTTCTCCAAAGCGACTTACAAGGTCAAGTTACTTACAGTTATTTACCCATTTAAACAGCTGGGTAATTTTAATGGAGCAATTTAGGGTAAGTACCCTGCTCAAAGGCAGTATGGCTGATGGTGGGATTTAAACCTATAACCTGAAGGTCCAAAGGCAGCAGCTCTAACCACTACACTACCAGCCTCCGCTCACTGGCACTAATACATTTCATGCTCATTATCCACAATTGCTCTCGTCAAAATTTCTGTTATATAATTACATAAACCATAGCAAGTAGCAACAGTGTAACTTACTTCAATAAATTATAAGGATTAAACAAAGGCATTGTACTTTTCATGCTAAAGAGCTGTGTAGAGTCCCAAGATAAGCTCCAGTCTCTGTGGGTTTACCTGCATCTTTGTGAGCATCCCTGGGCTTTCAGGTGGGGGGCCCGGTAGCACTTCTGGCTCTTCCACCTCTGCGAAACGTGGTACTCTTTTCTTCTTCGGTGCTACTTCAGTGGCTACCGGTAGGTCTTTTCCAGTTTCAGAATCCTCCCCAAAAACATCCTGCCCAAAGGGAAAGAGGAAGGCCTGAATGCTTACTCTGGGTCACAAGAGAGCAAAAACACCTCTTGCCTAACCTTGCTAGTCAAATGAGTAAATGAGAGAGCAAAGCACTGGTGAAAGACACACATTTGCTACTAAACAGTGTGTTGACACTGCTGCTGCAGGACCTGTCTATAACCTCAAACAATCCTAAAAAGTCAAAGTAATTCAGATGCGTTATGAAATGCATGAACATTAAGCAGCTGTTCCCTATGTTGTTTTTCCCCCTATGCATTCAAGTATACCCTGTCAAGACTCGTACCTTCAGGTCTCTCTTTCGGTTCTTCTCTCCAGTACTCTTGTTGCCGCGTGTACTTCGGCTCTCCTCCAGAGCCTCAAACAGTCGCTCCACAAAGCCACCAGCAGACTCATCAAGGAACGGCCGAAGCTGATCTGAAGAGCGGGTAAGAAGAGATGTATCGCAGTCCTTCAAGACTGCCACTGCAACAGATTCTAACTGATGTGCTCTCAAAGACACCAACCTGTGGTCTTTCTTTTGTCCAGGCCTTTACCTACACAGTGCAGTGCTGCTGTGACAACCGTGGGCTCAGAGAAGCCCAGGACCTTCTTCACTGTTCGCTCTACCCAGGGCCGCAACTCCTCCACTTCCCGCCTTGGCAGAGACATGTTGGAGACTGATAATAAAAGGACATAAACCCAGGACTCAGTACAGACCAAAATATTCATAGCATCTTCACCATCACAATGATCAACTGAAATAAAACAGGCAGGAGATAGGAAAAATAAACAATTGTTTTCTAGCAGGTGACAAATCAAGCCTCAAGGATCAAATTTACACTTTTAATGTTTTTTTTTTTTAGTCAAAGCTGTCATAACTTGTCAAGTATTTGGGCATAACAACCAACAGGAAAGCAACAGTACCAGGAGCGGGTATGGATGGAAACAGAGAGGGCTTACTAGAACATTGTGGGGACATGCTCCCCCATCCCCACCACTTTTTGAGCTATGGCTTATTTTGATCAAACTAAAGCCATCTCTCTCAGAGAACATCTTGGTCGGCAAAGTAAGGCAATTAATGTCTTATCATGAAGAGTAAAAAATTAATTAAGGAATCTGAACATTTCTGAGCTGTATTGACATTTTGCTGTTCGCAAAATTTCTCGGTTTCTTGGCTTGGTTGTGGCGAGAGAGGCCGGGGGCTCAAACTGCAGTAACCTGGGCCTAGAAAAACTTTTTAGAAAGACTGCAAGCAACAATAAACTACAGATACAACAAGAATCAATGTTTAGTAGTTTTATGGCTAAAATGAACCTCGATGTGGCTCTCCACTTTTCAGGTGGTAGTAGGCCACCTGCCACTCAGCTGCCAACAGAACAGACATCAACAAACCGAACACACAGGCAGGCTAGCCACCGGTTTACCAACTCATTTTTAACAACTCCCGATAACAATCAATCAATGAATGCAATTTACAGAGTAAAATGTAATTCCGACAGATGTCCTGACCAGCCTGGTGATGATCGAAAGCCTAAAAACCGCGAAGTCATCCAAAATATGAAAGCGATATTTTATGCGGTTAAAGGCATGATAATGTAGTCAGAATTTCCTGACAGAGTGGAGCCGCGCGCGCGCTGCCATCTCTCTCCTCCACCATCGTCCCTCGCCCACACATCTCACCTCAACAAGTACCACGGTTCACACTCACCAACAACAATAAATGTGATAGGCCTTGGAGAAAAGGACACTAACTCTGCAAACAAACCGAAGTCCTAAATACAACACCAATGTAATCAGTCAACAGTTACAAAACACTTGATTTTACAGCAAGAAGTTTCTGGTCTCGCCGCGTACGGAAAACGTTCGACCCGGAACCGGAAACTGCTTCAAAGAAGTGACGTGACTTTCCGGTGCAAGAAGCGTCCGTGTCACATGACAAAGGACTTATTTCAACAGAAGAATCAGAATCAGAATCAGAATGAGCTTTATTGCCAAGTATGTTCACACATAGAAGGAATTTGTCTTGGTGACAGAAACTTCCACAGCACAGACAGATGAGAAGATAGAGTATGTGGATGAAGGATAAAAAATATATAAAAATATAAAGTACCCAATATAAAAAATAGTCAGTAGACATTGATTGTATGTATGTTAATACAGGTATGTTCTATACAAGCAAGGATAACAAACAAACCACGGCTCAAACTGATGGATTCGTGCGGAAAGACCTGGGTCTTAATCAGTTGGAAACTCGAGGCATTTTTATAACTTGCTGTTAGTGTCGAAACTCGATTTGCTGTCTTATGTTTGGCAGAACGGAATTGTTATTTTTAACCTTTAACATAGTGTTTTCCATGAACTAAACGTTGCATAAAATTAACGGAGAATAAAGTAATTTTAAAATAAGCCAGATGTGAATGTTGGTCATTAAGTATCCCTCATGTTTTAAAGTAAACCCGCCTCCCAAATTCTGCGTCTAAAATTGTGCACTCGGTCAGTGTAATTCAACGGTTTGACCACCAGTCGGCGCACCAGTACTGCGCTTGTAGTGAAAACAGAACGCTAATCGATTTATATAAATGTGTTTTTCGTCCCCAAATATAAGTAAGTCTGTAACGCGGAGTTGGGAAAACAGAAGATTAACAGTTAATCTGGAAACGCTTGCTTTCCATTTGACGTTTTTGCCTTAGTCCCTCCCCCTCCCAATGGCCCTCTTTGTGGGTCATCTGAGTGCAGCGGTGTGTCTGCCTCGCCTCAGGCTACCCAGTCTCCCTCCTTCCTCTCCCAGTTGGATTATACACGCTGCACCAGTGTTGTACACTGTACACCGTTGCTCCACACGGCCGATTTGTAATACCGTACTCCGGTGGACCCTCGCATCCTTTTCTTCTTCCTTTATTGACTTCGTCAGAACAAGTCCCTGTATAGCCTTGATCCAAGGGAAATAAGACGCAAACGGAGGATGATTGCATTATTCTAAGACCAGTTGCCTCGTTTAATAGTAAATATGACATTACAAGATCAAATATGGCCTGTGCCGGTTTGCTGTTTGAAAGCGGTGCCCATATCGTGTTGTCGCCACGTTCCCGGTATCCACATGTAGAGAGAGATACTTCACCGTCGTTGTATGCAATGCAATACAATGAAATTTTGTGTGGCAGCCCCCAGAACAGCAGCAGCAAAAAGAAAGAACACTTAAAATAAGTAAATAAACAAGTAAGAATTAGACAAACTATTTGAATGACCGCTATTAGCAGCAAAGGCCTGCGTGTGACAAGTCACTTCTAATGACCTAGCAGCTTTCGTCTCACCTAGCTTTCCCTCTCCTTCAGTGGACAGCTGTGTTTGTGCATTGATTGTTTTTCACTTGTGCTGCTCTGTAGTGTATGGCGGGCACTTTTGTGTACTGTAGTCATACTTCATCCCAGCTTGCATTTTATTGTGGGCTGAACTGCGTCGTGCTCATCCTCACCACCCAACACGCATACTAAGATGGCGATGGTATGCGGAGTGTGTTCAGCACGTTACACTCCCTCCCCACTTTGCCCCCTTGTCATCTCCTGCCTTCCTCCTCCTCTCGGCAATTGAAGATACAGTTACGGGGAGAGTGGCAGCCAGCTGAGGACCGGTTCAAGTTGGACGGTCGACGCCGATTGTCGGCCGCTCGGCTGTTCGGTGATGGGCGCGCGCTCCGCCCTGTGCGTGCCGGGCCTGGGGTTGGCTCGCGTGAGCGCTAATGGAACACAATGAATGAACACAGCAGGGGGCAGAAAGAGAGGGTGGAGGAGGGGTTCGAAAGAGTGAGTAAGCACAGCATTACCCCCTCCCCCACCACATTTATTTTTCTAGTCTTTCCCCTCATGGTCTCTCCCCCTCTCTACAGAAATGCCCCTGCCACACTCCACACAACACTCGCACTCATGCCTACGATAAGGAATGAAGTTTAAACAATGAGGCACACTGCACATCTAAGCAGCCCTTACAAAATACATACACATGTACATAAACAGTATGTATATGCATATGTATGTACAGTATATACACATATACTGTATACGTATATATACATATATGTATATAAACGAATATCTGTAGGCTGATATATCCATGTCATAACAAGCACAAAAAAATTGTACATGAGTACATATAACTTGATAACAGCACAATTTGCCTCCCCCCCATTGCTATCCTCTCACTCCATCATCGTCTTCTTTCATCTTGGCCCTAGCTATAATTCTCCAGGGGGCAGAGGGGGGCACACCACCACTTTGAGCAGAAAACAAGGTCCTCCCTGCAAAAAAAAAAAAAAAAAAAAAAAACTGCATGGAGACAGCAGGGGCGGAGGGCGGGGGATGGGTGGAGCAGGGGAGGGCGTGTTTGGAGCCTGCGTGGAGGGCTGTCTTTGTTGAGTTCAGTGTTATTGCAGTCAGTGTGTCACAGAGCACCAGACTGAGAGAGAATCGGCGAGTCAGTGTGTCACTACAAGCAAGCGCACGTGCCCTACTGGGGACACGCACGTTCATGCCTCATGCACACGATGGCATCGGAATGTGACGCACGCATCGTGCTTTTTCGTATACATGTTAAAAACGAGCCTTAAACTGGAGGGTTAAGGCACACGGGCATGACTCTCATTGAAAACATGCAGACATGCAAGCAGTAAAGAAAGCACAGGCGCAACGTGCATAGATGTACTAAAAGAAGAGAGAGATACGCTGCAGGGCATCTGGGGGGATGGTTAAATCCAGTACAATCCCAAACAGATTACTGGGGGCTGAGACCACAGATTATAGGCGTTACCCCCCTTTCCATCCTTCTCTCCGCTCCGTTTCCCAAATAAAAAGTCACTAAGTCTGCCCCCTACAGAGTCGCAGCTGTTCAGACAGGGCCATCAGCATCCCAGGCACAGATAGGCACGCACACGCACAGAGAGCCGATTCAAGAGTCGTTTTTTGTCAAAATGTGTGTAATTTATTAAAACATTTTTATTCTGCGTCGCTTAAAAAGTCACACGAGTAAATCTGGAGGAAGCAGAATGTGAACGGCGAGGAAGGTGGCGACTGACAGTGAATAAAACGGCAAAAGAGAAGGGGGGAGGGACAGGGAGGAGAGAGTGTAAAAAGTCAAATGAGCCATGGGGGGGGGGGGGGGGGGGGCACTGTACAATAATGCAAGATAGGCAGCATAATAAACAAGACATTTTGACCAATCGGCAAACAAAACCCTTTGACCAAATAGGCTGGTCTGTGCTTCAGCAAACGTACAAGGAAAAGACAATGGAGATAAGTGCAATTCGTTTCTGCTCTTTCGCACAACTCGCCGTGTAGAAAAACGACAGGCACGCACGCAGACACGCATACAAACACAAATACTACATAATGGTACGGACTGCTTCTGTTTTTCACCGCTGCTGTAGTATTAGGTGTCATCGTCTAATCAGACTTGATGTGGCGACATTGTCAAGTTGGGAATTTACCATTAGATATTTGACAGGATGAAACGAAACCGGTACAGGAAGCATGTCTATGTCCTGTTCAGATCCCCCACGTGTATTATTTCAAGTCTCACCTTTAAGCAAATAGCGCTGATATTACAGAACAAACCGTGAAATGGCTCTTGGAAAGATAGACTTGAAAAGCCACCAGGTGACCTAAGGGGACTGTTCTCTGTAATAAGGTAGAAAGAGCTCTGCTAACGGTTTTGTGTTTGGGTAGCTGCTGTAGTGTCCCCCTGGCTCATGGCGTGAAATCACCTATGTGAGATGGATGCAAAAATAAAACCAAAACATCTTTGAAGATTACGGTGTTCAGTTCTCTGGGAAAGAAAAAAAAAAAAAAAAAAACATCAAAAATGTATAAAAATCACTTTTGTACATATCCTATTTGGTAAAGGCACAGTTGTCCAATCAAAAATGTCCATCTCGTCATCATAGTAATAAAAACCAGGTACAACAGAATTACAAGAGCTCCCCCTCCGGCTGCGGAAACTCAAGCCACCAAATAAATAAAAGAAATAAATAAATGCAAATTAAAGAAATCAATCAATAAATAAACACTGAAATTCAGGATCAACTCCAACCTGTTCCAGGAAGTCCTCTTTGACCCTGTCATTGACTCCATAGCTATCTGCTAAACTGATTAAGCTGGCTTTTGGCTAACATTTTCCTGCTTGATTCCCTTGTCACACATTGTGGACAACCCAGCTTGTTAATACAGAATTTAAGGTGCTTTCTGTGTTGCGATCTTTTCATATTGCAGCTGTTTCAGTATTGTTTCTTCAACAATATTTCTACAGCACAAAATTACCAAACACGTGGAAATCTTTTTATCCAGTTGGTTCTTCTACTTCACTGGACGATTTCCACTGTGTGCACAGATGGACATAAAGCAGTTCAAGAATAATATCTTTGAATTAGTAGCAGGAGTTCCATAGACATGTTTTTCCCTGCATTTTGATGTTTCTCTTAAGTGGTTTGCCATGTTATTGCAACTGTTCAAAAAGTGCAATCTTGTTCATTGTCATTTTCCTTTGATTTCCAATAAAAGCAGCAGTTGACACTAATTAGTGACAATATAAATACCTCTGTTTCCAAGGATTTCAGGTGAGAAAACTACTGTTAACAACCTATTATTAATACTGTTTAACTTAGCAATATGTTTCACTATTGGTTCTGGTTTTTCAGTACGCAAATGTATTTTTTTCTACTACTTTTTCAGCACAAACATTGACTTTGGGATGTACAGTATATCCCATATTAATGTGTAAAAGCTTTGACGAATTCATGCTTTACATGTTGACTTCACATGAAGTAAACCATTTCCCATTCATTTCAGTCTTTAAATAGTTATTTTAAGTACATCATAAAGATATTGCTATATTAACAGCTTTAACTTCAGACAAAGACTTGGTCCTTTGTTTGGCATCAGTATTTTGACATAATGTTCCATTTTTGTTTTACTTACTGCGATTATTGTTTTCAATGTTTTAAACAAACAATACTATGAGGGTAGACTCACTTTTGCTTTAGGTGTAGCTTAAAAATGCTTTCCTTATAAACCTCTGCTGTGTTCTTGTCGGGGTCCTTAGAGAACTCTTGAAAAAAGTCTAATAGAAATGGGTATCAAAAGTTGTATCACCTCAGTGTCGTCCCAACCCCAACCCCAACCCCAACCCAACCCAACACAACCCCAAAAAAAAGAGTGCATTTATAACAATCCAGCTTGTCACACTTAAACACAGAGGTTGTACCAATATGACGGAGCTGTTGTTTCTTCAGTTTCAAGTTTACGTGGAGCTTTGAATCACAATGTCCACTGCACTATTTAAAGGCTTCCGCAAAGGTTGGCGAGACAGGCTCCGCCCCTGACAAGTCTTCGAGGTCTTGCCCTCACCATCTGCGGTAGCGAGTTCACTCTGACACTCAACCTGCTGGCATTGCTGGAAAGAAAGGTGGTGTGCATCAGAAAACTGGGTAGTGGATGAAATTGAGTTGTCTTGTGTGGCTGGGCTGCCCCTGGTCATCAGAGAGGCAGAGTTTCCCTTTTGACCTTCACTGCCTTCATGAGAGGGGCAGGACTTTGTTGGGCTCAGGATAGGGGCTACATGGACCCAGGTAAGACTTGGTTCAGACCAGTGGATGGCTTTGTAACTTGACGATTCTCCCTCTCCATCTCCCACCTCCTCTTCCTTTGCTTGCACAAGCTTTTTGGTGTTGGCAGGACTGATCTCTCTTTGGACTGAAGCAGAGACTGCCGAGTGGCATTGTGTCACCCCCTTGCTGCCTCCGTCTCCCCCTTCTTCTTCTTCCCGCATTTGTCGGAAGCTCTTGCAAAGAGCTGGAGGGGGAGTTGCGTCGGTGTCTGACCAACTAAGCTTTCGTTTCTGTTGCGAGACAGAAAAGATGATTTTGATAACAGATTAATTACACAGCAAAGAAATGGCCACCTGTGCTTTTCCTCAGTCCAAGGAATTAATTCCATGTGGAATTAATACTTCTAATATGGTGAAAGCAAAGAATTTGACCTAATTTTTAATTTTTACAACTGACACGTTTCAAATAAAATTTAAAAAAAAAAACCCTTGACTCTTACCTTCACAGGGATGTGCAGCTGATCTTTGTGCTTGTGTGGAGGAGTGCTTTGTGGGAGGTTGTGGGGAAGGGGAGGCTGGGGGTTGATGGCTACTGAGGTTTTTTGGGAAACATGGGGGAACCACAACTTCAGCATCATTTCCACCTGGAGAAGGGTGTGCAGATACCGCTCGCTGAGGAGAGAAAAGAATAGGATGATAAGGGAGGAAAGTATGAACTGAGAACATTGCAACTACTCTAGTCTGCACTATGACCAACCAATAAAAGAAAAAGAAAAAAACCCAGAAACAGAAAATGCTCAAAAACACAGATGTGTGGAAACTACAGAAGGTTATTCTAGAAAAGATGTTTGTGTAATGTTCGAGCAACATCTTAATATTTCAGCAAAAAGCTTTTAATGCCTTTGTCAAGATTTACTTCTGAATTTCCATCCTCAATGTCTGTAGATTCACATGTGATTGAAGAACAATTTAACAAGAATGAATAAAGTGTTTTCATGTCACATGTGGCACCACAAACCACAGTCTGAGAAACAGTGATGAAGAAGTCTGGTTTCATTATACCTCTTAAGAAGGGTGTCTACTTAGAATTGGTAATCAGTTTTCACCAGATTTCCTGTTTAACCATTTTGGACGTTATTTAGGGGAAAAAAAATAGGCTGAGCAAATGGATCTTGTTTAACTACAATAGCCATACAAAACATATTTTAACTGGTTACTGTAATAAGTTTGTTTGCAATTTTTACTGATGCCAATAACAGTTTGAGAGACTTCTGCAATAGATTTCTTAGTATTTTTACATTTGCTCATAAAAACAAATAATGATAGTCTTTTATACCCACTGCATTCAACATTATCTGTTATGTTACCTTGGAAGACTGTTAGGCAGACATCTAGATGGTTTGCTCTAGTACCAGAAATGCAGACATTTGTTCAATCCATAACTTTAAGAATAAGTTACATATTGGCAGTTATATAACTAAACTGAAAAAATTCTGAATTACTTCTTTTGTGTAAGGAATGGTGAATACAGTAATACTGCAGAAATAGTGGGAGACCAGTTAACACAGTTCTCATCAGAAAATCTAGTTTTATTTCAACCAAATGCTGACAACATTCCTGACAAAAACAAATGCTGAAATTTTCATCAAGAAGTTGTTTCCCTTCAAAATGCTTTTCCATAAACAGATACCGATAACACTGAGGGTCAAACACCATTGCTGACGTGTGAGATTCTGCGGAAGAGGCCTGCTTTAACAGTGCAGTAAATAAAACAGACATCGGGCTCTTACCCAATGGTGGGTTTCTGAAGAACTCCCACAATCCTCTGGATTCTATCCATAGCAACACTTTGCTGGAAACTGCTAAGACCTGCAAATTAAAAAAAAGCTTTATCAACAGTTTCATTTAACAGAACAGGGAATTTCCTGACAAGACAAAATTCTGTTAAAAGAAAGAAAGAAAGAAAACCTCACAATACTATAAAGGGCATACTCAGACTGACCCCCAGTCATACACACACTGACATTCACTTCAGAGAAACGTGTTTGTCATTTAAAAAACACCTCACATACCTTTGTCAAACCTCCCCTTTTTAAGTCCATTTAGAAGCTCCAGCAGAGGTCGGACAAAGCCCTGAAGTTCCGCGCACTGAGAAAGAGACAATTTCACAGAAGTTTTCATTAACACAATCAACAATCACGCGTGCCAAAATACAAAAAAAAAGGTTCCTTACAGTCATAAATTCTCATTGAACAAATAATCCCGAGACAAAGTTAAAACCCACCTTCTGTGCAAACAATAAGTCTCCCTTGGTCTGTCCCCCTCTCCCTTTTTCCTTATTCAGTGCACTGGAGGAGGAGGTCACCAGCGAGGAGCGGGCGGTGCCATTGATGGTGTTCGTCACCTGGTGACCTATGACCTCAGACTCATCCTGACTGCCGAAGCCGTCGCAGGCCCATTCTCGTAGGTCCGCTCTCGCCTGGGGAAAGACTACTTGGCCGGACTCGCCCTCCCTGCTGGCCTGGCTCTCCCTGCTGTCGCCTTCCGACAAGAAGACATCTGCGTCGTCCTCCGTGTGATCGGCGTCGCTGAACAAGAAACTATCGCTGGAGCAGAGGGAGTCGTGCGAGGGCTGGGAGGAAGTGCTGCCTGATGACTGCATTGCTGTAGGGAGGAGAGAGAGAGAGAGAGAGAGAGAGAGGAACATGAAAATGAGCAGCAGAAGGACTCAAGTGTTTAAATATATATGAGAGGCGGGGAACGGACCGCATCGAGGTCAGTATTTGTCGGAATGCCGAGAGCACAGTGAGTGACAGAATACAGATAGGAAACGAAAGATGAAAATAGTAATTTAATAAAATAGAATAATTTGCAAAAAAAAAAAAAAGAAGCCTGAACATAGAACCCACTGTATGACCCTTGCAGATTCTACTACCAATGCAGTGGAACGCGACGCGGGTGTTGTCTACTGGTGCAAAAAGGGGGTGGGCTGGCCAAGCGCAGCGGTACATCCAGTCGCTGTCGTAGTAGTAGTAGTAGCAGCAGTAGCACTTAGCAGGGCTGTTCTCCACCCGCCCCGTCTAATTCTCCCAGCTCCCCCCCCACAGCTCTCCCCTGGTCAAACAGCAAACCCCCCTCTTCCTCTCCCTCCTCATCCCCCCTCTCCTCTGCCTTCCATGTCTCCCTTTCTCTGCCTCTGACCCTCTTTACCCCTCACCCACTCTTTCCATCTCTCTCTCTCTCTCTCCCCCGCCCCGGCTTCCCATCACCTCAAATGTGGGAGTCCCCCGCTGGTCTTAAATCCGACAGACAGGAAAACGAGAGATAAGGGGTCACGCAAACTCACTGGCACTGACTTCCACACACGGACGCGCTGCTAGCGACTCGCTTTACTTACTGCACGCGCGCACTTCCATGATACTAGCCACGTCCTTCCATTAAAGAAATACTCTCTCGTACACAAAAGCTGCACGTGACACTGAATTCCGTAAGCGCGCCCGAGCCTCCACACACACACCAGTTAACACACCCTGCTGTGCTGAGGCACCTTTGCCAGTTTCCACTCTGTCCTCCGTCCCGTCTCTGCGTCTCCTTCTCCCCTTCAGCCCCCCTTTCCTTTACCGACACAAAAAAAAAAAAAAAAAAACCCCACTTCCAGCCCAGAGGTGTGTATCTTTGTCTCTCAAGGAAAGCGCAACTCATGTGTGTGTGTGTTATGCCCGACATGTGCTGGGATGCGTTTCAAAAGTGCTGCGTGTGTGTGTGTGCGCGTCTCACTTGTGCTACATGTGTGTGTCGCAGACATGCTTCGTTTCAACTGCTGTAATGTAACTGATGATGACAGTAAAGGACACGAGATACGTATGTAGCCGGAATGCTCAAACATTACAAAAAAAAAAACCCCAGCAACAATCTGAAATATCCACATCCAAACGTATACCTGCCGCCCCCAATTTATTCACTTTGTGCGAACCATCATCAAATAAAATTAAGACGATCTAAAAAGAAATAAGTACAACTTTCACATTATTAGCATCGTAGCCCTTCATCGCTAGGTGAGAGACGATTGAGATTTGTACCGATCTTCTCCTCTATCGTTTCTTACTCTCTGCCATCCGTCTGCCAGTTTCTCTGTAAACCGCACAGCTGCCATCGATGACACCCGAGCAGTGAAAAGCACAAGGCTAAACCTCGTAGTCAAAGCACCTCGTACGAGAAAGAGAGAGAAAAATCTGGAGCAACAACAGAGTGATAGCTGCTCGATCTCACCTCTTTCGTCGCCAGAAGACTTGGAAGGTAACGCGGCTAAATTCGATGTATATTTCTATGAGTACAACTGTGAGCCTTCAGATGGAGAACTGAGGAGAGCGAAGGACTCGTCGGCTCGTTCTCTTCCACACCACACTCTCTTTCCCGATGGCTTCTCTTCTCCTCTCACCCTCCAGCTCATTGCGAGCATCAACATGTGCAGGGCTACACGTGCCTAACTATGTGCGAGCCACACACGCCTTGTCATTGGCTACGCGCTTGACAGTTAGCGCTCTTATTGGTTGACCATGTAGCCAGTGAGCGAGCTGCTCCTTACTGATTGGGTAGCGTTCGTCATCTGCGTGGCCACGCCCACGCATGTGGGATCTGTATGTGGGGCTGGGTACTACAATTTAAACACGTACCCACACACCCCACATCGGTATGGTTGTGGAGTGGCGAGCGAAGCTTAGCCCATGCGTCACGTGAAGATGTCTTGAGGGGTACATTATTTTAGAATTATGTACGCGACAGGAGGATCAAGACAAGGCCACACCGGCGAACCAACATTGTCGTGGAAAGAGTGACCATCGGGCCGAGGTCCTGCTACACACACAAAACATGTGGACTGGAGCTGCGGCGCTGAACACGTTGTTACACGTGCACGTTGAACTCCGCCACAGACACGCAACTATCCACAGTATTGTTTGAATACGCAACCACAGTTTATTGATCGCGCTGTTACGCAGATGTGCGTCTATGCAACCGGTACCCTTCCGTACAACGTTCCACAACTTTGTCACATGTATCTCAAAAAAGGTGCACGTCGCTTTCGAAAATTGCCTCTCTACAGCTGCATAATGAGAAACAAAAAAAAAAAAAAAATTTCACATAAAAGCAACCAAATATCGCCATTCTCACATGGATGGTAGTTTATATAATGCATTAAGCTTTAAGGACTGATGAATTATGTAGACCGGACGCACACATCGGCTTCTTTCAATGTTTTACGCAGACTCCCTGTACTTTCCATAATCAGTTATTGGATATTTCGTGAAAAAGTGTCATAAAGCCGCACTCTAATTCCACACGCTACATTTCATTTTACACTCGAGGCATATACTTACTTATTCGCATGAACGCAACCGAAAGCGCACATTCCGTAAGGCTGCTCACCTCCTGCAGTCGAGAATGCTCCCTCACAGCTGGTCCTCCAAGCACTCCCTCTGGCGTCTTCTGTTAGTAGCACCACTTGCGGCGCTCCTGCCCTGGGCCTTTTCATTCATCATTACCCAGCGGACCAAGTTAAACGTTAAAATGATGACGGACATACAGTACTCCAGCGGACACGGAGGATTTTATTGGCATAAATTACACAATGACAAGTGCTGGATCAGCAACCAATGCTCACAGACTGGATAAAGTAAAGCGTTACAATCAGCACACTACTTACATCAGGGTGCATCAAAGGACAGAGTAAATAGTAGTCCCTTCCTTTTATCTCTAGCGATGGGAGCTAATTTGTAAAGGACAGATACTTCCAACAAATAATATGGCTAACATGTCCTCGAACAGAACAGAATATGCAAATGAACAGAGTATCACAAAAACCATACAAGCTCTTAAACAAGGGGCGTTGTTAAAATTACCTTTTCCTTTCATATCAGCGCTGGCAGTTCTGTTAAGATTTGTTCAAGAGTGGTATTACCCCTCCATCCATAGACTTGATTACAACCCAACCTTTATCTGTCCAATAGTACAAGATCTTGTGTTCCAAAATAAGAGTAGAAACAATCATAATGTCAAAGTAAATTGCCAGTAATTTGTGTTTAGTCATGGGGCTGATGCTCTGTAAGGGTGAAGATAAAACAGTGGGATCAACTAGTTTATGAGCAGTGCGTTCTCCAGTCCAGCACTGTCGGTCCTGCCATCTCTGGATCTGACATCTTCCTCAGCAGCCAACCCAAGGGTCCTGTCTGTGAGTCCGCGAGATGAAAGCAACCTTCCGCGCCATCTCCGAGTTGTAGATGCGACGGCAGGCCTCATAATGTTCTCGCTGCCGCTGTCGACATGGCTTCTCAAAGTAACGCTTCTGTCGGATGGACTGAATAACCCCGTCCACTGTTAGCACCCTACAGAAAACAGGGAAATGAATACCACCAATGTGCACTGATAGGCATATACAGGAATCCAATGAATACCACTGACAGCCATAACATTGTAGAAATCAAGGTAAAGCATGATCTTAAGTCAACAAAAAGTATGCAGAAGTATAACTTAGCAGTTACCCTGAAAACTGGTAATAGTCAAAACCCAGGAAGAGCACTTCTGGGGTAGCCTTTACAATGTTACTTAATGTGAACTGCTCCAGTCAAAACATCAATTTTTATAAATTTGTTGCGTTGGGTAAAATGCTGAGTAGTTCATAAATATAGTAATTATAATATTATAAAACTGCAATATTCTTGCTGCAGATATGCATTTTGTATTAAACAGAGCTTGAAACATACTTCTGCAGTCAGTGCTGTCCATAAAAAAATTTACTATGTCCAAGATGAAAATTTATAAAGCACTGGAAAAGTGTTCCATCTAAGTAAAAAAAAAAGCCCCTCTCCCCAGAAATGTATCATCTG
This sequence comes from Scleropages formosus, assembly GCF_900964775.1. Classification (NCBI taxonomy): domain Eukaryota; kingdom Metazoa; phylum Chordata; class Actinopteri; order Osteoglossiformes; family Osteoglossidae; genus Scleropages; species Scleropages formosus. The sequence continues at coordinate 18,023,382 of NC_041823.1, read as the reverse complement.
ATGAGGTCAGATATAACTGCTCTTTATATCAATTGACTGTGTAAAAGAAGCTACAACACAGTTCTACGCCAGCAATCATTCGCAAGGACATGTGCTCCCTCACTGAATAAGATAAGGCAGCTTGCCCTTTAAGAAGCGCCAGCAAGCACATGTACAGAGTTGTCGCTCTAGAGATTTGTGAATGAAATCTCTAAGCTACGCCTCTCAATGACAGCTAAACCAATAGTCATTGAGGAGGATGGCTTAAACCGGCCTATTAAGCAGCTGAACAACCAATAGAAAATGCCGTGTGTTGGAACAGTTGCGTAATGTAATTCAACGGGACTTGTGGTCGCATGTTTAAACAGGCCACAATATTGTGCAGACAGAAAAAGAGGGAGGGATGAAGAAAAAAAAGATACTATATCTGACTAAATGCTCCGTTTTGCAAGTGAGATTATTCAAGGTTTATTCAAAAACAAACAGCTCTAATCTTCCTTCACTCATCATTCAGTAATACAGACAGTATATGAGTGCTCTATTCAAAATCTTGGAAAATTCCGTGTTACCAAGAGATGTCGCCCCCCCCCCCCAGACTGATAGAGGCATCTCTTCTCCTGTGGAACCTCCACTAAATGAAAAGATGATATGCATTTCTTAAATCATTATGCTGTGACCTGCTTGTTTAGCATCTGTCTAGCCTGAACTTATTAAATTTTCTTTGCAGTTGTTATTCAGACTTAGACATTATCAGCATGGTTTTGCACTTTGCCAATGTGAAGTTGTCTTTCACCATATATGACAGGTTACACACAGCTATTTTAGTGTTGCTAATGGCATTTTGTCTTAAGATTATGCTGCTTCAAACATTAAAAGCAAACTAAAATATGGTTATGTTATCTGAACTTCATAACTTTTGACAACCCTTTTAAACTCTTTATGAACTATACAAATTGTCATCTTTCTTTACAGAAACACAAACTATTGTAGAGAATGCCATTTTATTGCTGTAATTAAAAACAATCTTTAATAACCTCAGTGTAATGGAACTCAACCATATTCTTTCCTTTTATACTTACTCAGTTTTGGTGCGAACAGATTTTGTGGTCCTACCTTGACTGAACTGATCACTGAATGAAATGCATACTTAAAACCACACTCCTGAAAACCTGTCTGCTTTTCAATTTTCCACACCATTGTTTACTATGTTAAAACCTGAAATGCTTAAAATATTGCCATGAGTTCCCAACTAACAAATCAGCTTCAACAGCTCAGTCAACGTTACTTTGTCACAGGTAAGTTGAACCATAACCAGCATACACAGTGGGATGTCAGGACCAGAGCAATGCAATGCACAGATCACCTGGTGGGATTCACTGACATGAGCCGTTTCAAGTCCCAGCCAACTGTGTTCAGTTCAAGTTAACGCCATCTGGGTTAAACAAACTACAACTTGTCTCCTGACAAAGGGACAAGCAGCTAAAAGACATCATCATGGAAAGTAGTGTAAAATGACCAATGCAAAAGAAAAACCATTCTTCAATATTAGGATAAGAGAAATGTCATTCACACAAGAAATATTTTCCCAGCTAAAAACAAACCCAGGACATGGCAGAAAACTAAATTTTGTGAATGCTTTAAGTTTTAATGCCACAGAGTATCCATCATGAATATGAGATATACAGTATAACAAAGTACAGAAAAAGATATTCCACTACTTAGAAGGCTTTGGTCATTTAACGTATTTAGCAAAATTCTCCACATGGTCCACCAAGGTATATAATGGAATATTATTCCATTTATTAGAAGGCTTTGGTCATTTAACTTATGTACAAAAATTCTCCACAAGATCCAAGAAGGTCTAGACACCAGCATTATCCTTAACACTGTTGTGTGCTGGGGGAGTAGAGGCATCTCATCTCGGAAGACCCACAAGGTCAAGACACTTGCAAAGAAAGCAGGTTTGTCATGGATCGTGAGGAGGAAACTAGAATTATTATAAACAATGGCTCACATTCCCTCCATGAAGTAGTCACCATGAGCTCCTTTAGCTACCAAATTAAATCAACTATAGTGTACAAAGAAGTGCCTTTGGGGGTCCTTACCAGCAATCATCCACCTCTATAATGTCACTCAAGGGTTTGCAAGTTCCTCAACACAGAGAATCAGGGATGTGCTGTGACCTTAGAATCATTACACTGATCTTTGTTGTTCTCTAGTATAAAAGAGAATGTCAGTGCTGTTTGTTATTTATTATTTTCTTGGTTATAACAATGTACCTTGCTATGTGTCATGTATTCAGATTCTGCATGTGCATATTTCTCTGCTGGGATTAATGAAGTTCTACCGTATCTTATCCTCTCTCTTCAAAACACTGAGCTTGCTCTCATACATGCATATAGGCTATTAACAACATAGCAAAGCTTGATAGAGGCCAAAAGAAATGGCAAAGTTTCTTAGACAACACTTTCATTCAGCACACTGCTCCAGCTGGTGAAATCGCTGCTCTACAAATATGAGTCATGCACAAGGCCTTGTCAGCAGTGAGTCACAGATCATTTAAGATTATAGGATCATTTACTAAAGCCATTACTTTTTCGGAGCACGTTGCACATCAAAAGGCTTTAAATGTGCTTTTATAATGTTCATCTATACATTTATTCTAAAGATGGACCTTTTATCCGGATTATGTGAAAAGCTGTTGGGAGCACAACTGTACAAGTATGCAAACAAAGGTGTTAAATGCTGGAGCCTCTTAAAAATGAACAATGTAAACCCTACAAAAGCAGAAGCAATAGCAATAGCAGGGATGTACCTGCTATTATGTACAAGCTTCTTTGGCCATATTCCATAAAAATGTTTTAAAGATGTGTCAAACATCACACTTCCAGCACTGCCTGGTAGAGTGGTTTTCTGAGATTTTAGCCTCATCCACTCTACTATGAGTAAGAAACTGCAGCCAGCCACCAAAAAGGGGGGGGGAAAAAAAAAAAAAAAAACACACAACACAAAAGGAAAATCCAATACTGGTGAACTGGAAACCACTTTTATACACCTGGTAATGTCATCTTTTTTTTTTTAACTGGACTAATTTATTCTATACAATTTTTCTCCCTTTGTAATAAGGTGTGGTAGGATTTTTCCACAGTGGCTTACAGTAAGGAAAAGTTGATTTACCTGAAAATATTAAAATTTCTTATGCATCACATTTTCTAGTCAACTTTCAACAGATTTCCAATTGTATGTATAAGTTAAATCACAAAAAATATTTTAGAATGATCTGCTTGTATAAACTCAAGCACTGATTGCATAAGTCTGGGAGTTAACCTGCCACGAAAACACTTGGTCAAGCCAGATTCACTGCCATAAGAATATAACTGACTGTGGACCAAGCATTCTGTGTGAAATGTAATTCTGGGAAAGTTAATAAGATACAGCAGGTTAAGTCAAACATACCTGAAGTGCTACTTGTAATAAAAAAAATGCTCTAAAATAATTTCAGAATGAAAATCAGCAAAAGAAATGTAAAAAAAAAGAAAAAAGAAAAAAAAAAAAAAACCACACACACACCACACACATTGCACACAATTGTCTGTCTAACCCGCTTGTCCCATACTGGGTCGCAAGGGAGCCGGAGCCTAACACGGCAACAGGGGACACACCCAGGACGGGACGCCAGTCCGTCGCAAGGCACCCCAAGTGGGACTCGAACCCCAGACCCACCGGAGAGCAGGACCCAGTCCAAGCCACTGCACCACCGCACCCCCCAATGTAAAAAAACAGTAATTTCTGAAATAATAGAACATGACACATATTGTGTGTTGCACACTTCCTTCAATTTACATTAAACACAGAGATGGAGCCTCACAGAACCTGACTGGTGCAATTTGACATATGTTTGAACCCTTTCAAGCCTAAGGACACAAGCGTAAGACAAAAAAACTGGAATTTCTCATTTAAAAACAGTACTCTTGTTTTCGAGTTTTTTTCCCCATATCAAAATGGTTACGAGTATCATGAAACTAAACTACCATCAAAGTGTAGCATTCTTGGGACAATCCTACTTGACAGTAATATAAACTGCCAATCTACTTGAGTATGCTTTTTAAAAATAAAAATAAAAAAAAGTGTACAATATAGTAGTGGAACACACTAGGTGCTATGTAAACATTTTCTAGGTGTGAGGGAATTATCATAGGGCTGTCTACTTGCTTGCTTGGACTGGCTTCCTCACTGATACTGCCATTATTTCAAATTACGGACAATGTTGTTTCCTAACTGCACGCAGGCCAAAATCCGAAAATCAGAAAATAGATGTCGGGCATCAGATGTCTGCATTTAAAAGAATTAGCATTAACGTTATTACGAGGGGAGGTATTCATGTTTATTCTGCTCACGATCAACGCCTGTTTGCAACTGCTTATCATTCATATTAAAAAGGACTCCCTGTATGAATATTCATGGGGCTGTTCTTTTCTGTGCTGAATAAAGCCTGTGGTCATCGCTGAGCACAAATAGCACACAACAGCTTGCCTTGACATGTCAAAAAACAGTTTACAGAAATACATAAAAAACGTGATTCAAATGTATTCTGCTGAGCCAAACTTCGGCCCAAAGGCCTTAGTATCAAAACGTCTTATAACGAATCTTTTATTTAGCAGACACCTTCATCCAGGATGACTCTGTTACTTACTTTGAGCTCAAAGCAACTTCCAATTTTTTGGCTCCAAGAACCACACTGGCTGCTCCAGGGGGCAGCTGAAAGTGTTGCGGTTAAGCTGCTCTTTTTGGACACAGCAGGTCACAGGTTCGAATCCCACCTCCAGTTGTAGTTCTCTTGAGAAAAGTATTTACCCTAAATTGCTCCAGTAAAAATTACCCAGCTGTACAAGTGGGTAAATAGTTGTTGGTAGATTAACAACGCAAGTCACTTGAGAAAAGTATCAGCTAAATTAGTAAATGTAAAAAATAAAAAAAGAAGTTGTATATGCAGCAGTGGAAGTCACCTAGAGCAAGCTGTCAGCTAAATTAATGAAATATCACACCCATCCACTGACCAGTCAGGGTTATAAAACACTTCATTCAGCTTGATGACACAATACAGACGAGTAGGTGTAACAGTAACTTACAACGTCGTTTGGAGCGTAAAGAAAGCGCGGCGCGTCTCAATTCGTGCCCAAACAATTCATATATAAATAGTTTATATATATAGTTATATTTACTAGTGTCGCTGACGCTGTGTCAGTGTGATAGCTACGCGGGGGAAGTTCACACGTGACCTCACTCGCCCTGCCAGTCACGTAAACACAGCCTGTGTGTAAAGTCTCTTCCTCTTAAACATAGTAAATACATTCGATTTTATTTTATATTTTTTTAAAAAAAAAATGCTGACCTGTTTAATGCCCTGTACGCTGCGTCCACGTTTCCATCTTGAACCATGACGGTCCGCGCAACGAAGCGAAGATGGTTCGCCATACTGGATAAAGGTGCAGCCTCTTCTATTGGCCGGGCAGAAACGTGCAACACAATTGACAATTAGTTCCGGATGGAGAGAGGAAAATCAACATCAGCGCTAGAGGGCATCACTTACACTTTTATTATTCTACATTGCCTTTATGAATTTGTATTATAATATATCTCGCTGTATTACAGTGTATTCGGAATAATGAAGAAATACACTTCATTATTACGTGGTATCAGTATTGTGAGTCAACTCCAGCCATGATGTGGCTAATTCTTTCACACCTAAAACCACCCCCCTCCTCCGTTTCTCTTTGTTTCAAACACACACACACACACACACACACACACACACACACACACACACACACATTTTCAGAACCGCTTGTCCCATACGGGGTCACGGAGCCTACCCGGTAACACAGGGCGTAAGGCCAGAGGGGGAGGGGACACACCCAGGACGGGACGCCAGTCCGTCGCAAGGCACCCCAAGCGGGACTCGAACCCCAGACCCACCGGACAGCAGGACTGTGGTCCAACCCACTGCGCCACCGTACCCCCACAATTCCAGTCAATTACGGGGGGATTAAGAAGCTGAATGAACCTGCAAAAATATATTTTCTAATTTTTATGAAGGACAAACACGTAGAAATACACTGGCAATAACCTTTACTTGCACACAAAGTGTAAACCACAGAAAATAGTGATCAAGCTATGCCAATTCAAAAACAGATTTTAAAATGTCCTCATTATTCACAAATACTTGGTGTAAACCAAGCACAGAATCTTCGCACATGTTAGGCTTTATAACTTGGATTTGTTTCGAACGTCAAATTTTCACCCCTACTTTCCTAGCTAATGCTGGTACTTTTACCTTCTTTTACCTCCCCCCCCCCTCCATAATTCCCTCACTGCCCCTCAGCTCATACTTCCTCTGCCCCCTTTTTCTCTACCACCCCCACAGCTCCCTCTTAGTCCCTTGTACCCTCACAGTGGACTCAGAATGAGCTTTCAGTGAACACCAATAGACTGCGCGCTCTCCTAACTTGCTTACTTTGCTTTTCAATTCTCTCACAATTTAGTTTTTTTTTTTTCTGCACTGGGATCAAAACATCATCATCCATTCCAAAAAAAAATATATCATCAACGTTGGCACCATAGTTTGGTTTCAAGTCGGTCCCTTTTGTGGATATGACAACATAAAGTGTTGATCGAAGCAAAAATCGTATCCGTTTATTGTCTGTCTTTCAATCTGCATGGGGGAAATTAACATTATGGACCTTGTGGAGCTATGGACCATTCAGCTCATTCTGTTTTGCCAGTGGATGGTTTGTGCAAGTGCTGGTAAGACTGACATCATTATTTTCCTTATTCCTCTTTAGCGTTTTCTTTTTTCACATAACTGTTATTAACAAGTATTTTGCGGTGGTAGGTAACATCATGCCAAATTTTAAAAGTTAAATATAATTTAATTTCTTTCCTTATTTCAGATACACATTGGACATACACAGGTAGGAGAATGTTTAAAAATCATTTCACAAGGTTTGTCAAGATATGGTAGCTTGAGTTTGCATACTCAGTATCAGTGGTTGTCTGTCAGAGTTGGTACATGTCTTCCTGTATTTTGTTCCAACGTGCATCATCTGATTTAAATAATTAACTAGTACTCATGGATGTAACAAATGCTGATATGAATGTTGATGTTAGAAATTTTGAGTGAGGACCCCTGTATTGTACAAATTACTCAGTGATCTGTAAGTAACATAGGGACCTCCAAACAGTAATTTTTCCAAAAGACATCATATTTTGAATTGTTTTCACAACAGTTGCTTTCCTCTCACCTTATTTTCATATATTCTATACATTGCCAGTTAATATAATGAAGTCTCAGTTTTAAAGTGTTTGAGGAGGTTTCTTCAGACCTTGCCCGGATTTGTCTTTTCCAAACTTACCGTACCTCTCTGTTTTCCCTGTCCTCTTGGTCCTGCCACCCCTGAAATTTATCATTCTCTTGCTCACTGTCTGTTGTCTGTTACTTTCAGTCAGCCAGTTCCCAATCTTGGCATCGGAGAAATGGTCACACTGAGAGGGGACAGAAAGAAAGAGGAACGAGGGGGGAGGGAGTCCAAGAGGAAGACAGGGTGATAGAAAGTGAGACAAGCAGGTGCATGAGCAAAATAGGGATAACAAAAGAGAAGCAATGAAAGCCATGACTTTTTCTCCAACACACGTAGTGTTTTACATTTACATTTACATTATACATTTACATTTATTCATTTAGCTGACGCTTTTCTCCAAAGTAACTTACAGTGTTAAGGTCACAATTATTAATCTTAATATATGCAACTGAAGATCTTAATATAGTAACACAGTTATACAATAAAGGGTATTTTATGCACAGCTTTCTGAACTGTCCAGCAAAAGTACAGTAAAAGTGAGTGAGTGAATTAGCAAAATTTGAATCCCATAATATTATGCACTGCTTGGTAATTCTGGATGAAATAAAGGTGTTGCGTGTGAAGTAAACTAAATGAATGCCATGTTTTGAAATTTTGCAATGTATAATTAACCCAGGAGAGTCTAATGATCATACCGTTGTGTGGATCCATGTGCCTGAATTAGTTCTCCTGTATTTGTGACAGCATGAAAAGTTAGAATAGGAGTGTGTGCGCCTTAGTGTTGTCAAGGCGATTTCCATGGCAACACAGAGCTATGGAGCTGAGTTTTTTCTTTTTTGATGGACGGGGGTTGTGGGGAAAGGGAGGGTATGGAGGAGTCCTGTTCGTGGATGGTCTTCTATTTAATCCCCACTCACTGAGCCCGTGCATTGCCCAATTTAGTGAAAACAGGGGTCACCTGAAATGCACACAGAATGGACAGCATTCATGCACCAACGGACAGGACACAGAAACTCATTTGTTCAAGTTGCACGTCAGTTATCTTACTACTTTTTTGCATTATGCATTTATTTATTCATAGTAAAACTTAGTTCCTCTCCGAAATGACTATTGAGTGGAAAGCCATGTTTATACATAAGTAAAAAATTCTGATCAAAGAAGGCAGCATGCAAAAGTATGATCATATTTTCTCTGAGATGTACGTCGCTTTGGAGGAAAGCTTCTGCTAAATGACGAAATGTAAATGTAAAAGTCAACATTGGTTTTCACTTTTCTCCTCTGTCACCCCACTGCTCTATTTTATATTCCTATTCTCTGCACCAGATTTCCCCAAGCAGGGGTCCATCCCATTTATCCTTCTCTCTGTTCACACCTCCACCTGGGCCTCTCTGCCCGTCTGTCTGCCCACTGTCTTTTCCCCCAATCCAATTAGGGTGTGGAGTGCTGCTACTCCTGCTGTAACAACAATGTGCTGCCTCATCAGACATGCATGACTGGGCACTGAGCTAATTCCCCTCTGCACACCCTCTATTCTCTGTAATGTACCGCTGCTGGATGGAGTTGGACAGTTTCCCTTTGTCAGCATTGAGGTCCCCCCTACCCTCCTCCACTCACAGTTGCTTTGTCCTTCATTTGTTAGCACTGAGGATCCTGCTTTCCCTCCACCACTCATCTGTCCTTTCATTTGTAAACATCGAGTGTCCTCTTTTTGTCACTTCATCTTTCTGTTATTTTGTGCCATTTTGTTTCTCTTCACAAATATACACACAGAAATATGGATATGTATATATCCTACTAGTTTTGTTTAGCTCAGGTGATAAATGCACTGTCCCATGACTTCTCTGTGTTTTTCCCACTCTTTCCACTCCAGGCTCTACAAGCCAGGCCCAGTGGCCAGAGGTCTTCCCTCACTGTGGGGGTACAGAACAGTCTCCCATCAATGTGGAAACTTCTCAAGTGCAGCACGACCCCTCTCTGACTCCTGTGCAGCCTCTGGGCTACAATCAGCCTGGCAACAACCCATTCACCCTCACCAACAACGGGCACACAGGTAGGAAGGACAAGTCCAGGGATAGAGAGACACCCCACTCAGTCTGTGCAGATTTTGCAATATCCCCTATGTTCATGTTGGTTTCCTCTGTGTGCTCCGGTTTCCTTCATCTCTTCAAAGACATGTTTCACGTAAACAGGTGACTCTAAATTCCCAGTATTGTGTGCATGTGTGAGTGAATAGGCATATGCAATCGATCTGTGATGGCCTGGCATCCCATTGAGAGTGTACTGAACTCTGATACATGCCCTGCGTTTCTGGGATTGGCTCTGGACCATCTCAGCCTTCTATTGGACAAGCAGTTATAGATAGATGGATATCTGAATACACAGGCTCTGCGCAGGTGCTCTCATCTGCTCCTCCAGACCTAAGATGGGCATTCAAAAAAGGATTGCTGTAAAAAGCCCAGTCCTGGAACATATAGTAAATGTCCTCTTCTCATTTCCTTTCTCTTCACTCTTCAGTGGAAATGTCTTTGCCTGTGTGGATGGGAGTGGGAGGGCTGCCTTGGCATTTCACAGCCGCGCAGCTTCATCTGCACTGGGGTAGCTCTGAGGTCAATGGAGTGGCTCGTACAGGAGGCAGCGAACACACCATTAATGGGCACTGTTCAGCAGCTGAGGTGAGTGCAAATGTGGGATTGTACCATGCAAGAAATGTGTGCTTTCATATGGAGCTGTGCAAACACAGCCAGGCAAAACAGCAACACTGCACAACACACACTGACTAAAACCACTAGCCAGAGCCGACCCCCGCAACACAGGGCGTAAAGCTGGAAGGGGAGGGGACACACTCCGGACAGGATGCCAGTCCGTCACAAGGAACCCCAAGCGGGACTCGAACTGCAGATCCGCCAGAGAGCAGGACCCAGCCAAACCCGCTGCGCCACCACACCCCTCACTGTGCAATGCTCACACACATAATCATAATCCAGAAGATTCACAAAGCTCACTGTGGTGACAAGAAATTGATAAATAAGACAAATACAATTTTTCTATAACTTCTCTTTTCTGCTTCTAGGAAAGACATTGTCATGAATTACATGTGACTTTTCAGAGAAATAAAACAGAAAACCCTGTTTTGCAAGAAATAAAAAACTAGAAATTATCCCATGACTTCATAATAAAGTAGTTAATTGTCACTGAAGGAGGTCTTCTCGCTAATTTTGTTACAAGAAGAAACACAAATTAACAAGAAATGTGAACATTTGTTGAGATATGTCACCAGATGTGTGCACAGATCCACAGCAGGGATAAATTTACATTAACCAAAAGATCATGTTTACTGATGTGATTAGGCGGCATGAATAGTAGTCTGAAGTGTAAAACCACCCGGACTGTTGACAGCTTTCTACACTGGAATTAGGGAAATGAGTTTGGAAACAACTTAATTAGATTAAGAGGTGTTAATTGCTAAAGTTAAATCAGAGATTAAAAATGTTTTAAAGAGTCAACATGGATTAAAAATGTTAAAAATATCTAACTTGTACCAGAGTATTTCTGATTTACACAATGACACTTACAAAAACAATCACACACAAGCCCGTGCATTTTTTTTAACCTGTCGTTGTCTGGATTTCACATTAAAATGTTTTGACACCAGTTGGTTTTGGTGCTGCTCAGTTTCCAGAATTAGTTTCCCTGAGTCCATGAGAGGATGCTGAACAGCACACTGCTGCCAGGGCTCATCTGTGCTTAGGAGAGACAGAAAGAGGAAACACTGCACTTAGGGTCATGTAGGGGTGGAGAAGCAGGGACAAAAACGTAGACAAGAAGCTTCAGCAGAAAAGGGAACAGAGAGAAGGAGCAAGGGTCAGAGAGAGGAGCATCTGAATGAAAATGGTAAGGGTAAGGGGGGACATAGAGGTGGGGATGTGGGCAATATGGGGACACAGTCACACGGGGAGGAAGATAAGTAGGCTGGAAGTCAAAAAGAGTGTGGCAAATGAAAAACAGATTAAGAAGACATAAGGTATAGCACATTTACTCCATGTGAAGTATTCTACAGGGAAATACACTACAAGGTTCTTCCTACAGGGAAGTGCTGGTAAGAAAGCTTAGAAATGTTAAAATGCAGAGTAGGAAAAGGAAGTGGAAGTGGAGCTTGGAGATGCTAGACCATGGAGTCTGACCACATGCTTCGGTGCTGTCCATCTGTTCATTATGCGGCATGCCAAGAAACACCTGAACTGGGACAGAGGTAAAGGAGACAAAGAAAGAGAAGCATATGAGGACAAGGAAGAGAATCAAGGCTGTATTTGAAAGTGAAAGCAGACAAAAGATTCACCCTTTATCACTTATAAATCAGACCTCTTACTGCACTGATTCCCCTCCTCTTATTTTCCCTCTATTTTTCCCTCTCACTCTCTCTTGCACGCACATGCATTCTCTGTGAGAATGTGAACTTAATGGTTCAGCATATTCCTCCGCTCTCTCCCACACTCTCTCGCTCATTCCACGCGTGAATTCGGTGAACTTGCAGAATTCATTCAGAACTCAACAAGAGGATTTTCTGAAGATTAGACTGCCACACGCATTCTCCCGTATTCTCTCACTCCAAGAGGCACACACACTCACACACATCCGAATCCACTCTTGCCTATAATGTCCAGAGGGATTAACACACGCTCTTGTTCCTTTCAGCTGCACATTGTCCACTACAACTCTGATGTGTACCCCAACATTTCCACAGCAAGGACAGAGCGCAATGGACTGGCTGTGCTGGGAGTGCTCATAGAGGTGCAGTCCACGTATTTCCTCCTCACCATTTATCACACTCTGTCCAAGTAACTTACCTGCGGTGAGGACACAACTTGATGGATTTTTCTAAGTCTTGATCCCAGTTCTCTTTCATTTTTAGTGTGCATAAACGGTAGAGCAGAAAACTGACTTCATGCATTCGTTGACTTTATCGTTTTACTTTGCCTATTCAAAGCAAAGCCTAAAATCAGAATACCAATCTGTGGACAGATTACACATTTTTTTATAGGGAAAATGCTATCTGACACTTTTATCCAACTTGAAACATTTAAATTTGCAGAGCTGGGTATTTCTGCTGCAGCACTTTAGTGTAAGTACCAAAGCAGTAGCAGGGCATGGAGCTCAAACCAACAACCTTCAGGTTAGAGTGCTAAGTCCTTAGCAACTGCAATAGACTACTGGATGCTCCGTTCTGTGCATATGGACATGAAGTCAACAAGTTTTTACAGTTCTTATCAGGAGCTTTCCTTTTCGTTAGGTGATATACTTTGATGTGTTTGTCACTTTGGAGAAATATGTCTGCCAAAAATATAAATTTACTTGAAATTACTAAATACTACATATTTAAATGCTGCAAATGTCCTGAGTTTAAAAGATTCCAACCCTTTTTCACACAGTGTTAACTCAGAACTATTGAGGTTATTGAAAGAAATAATATTATGACAGACAAAATACTGTGCTTGCATCACACTAAAATTGTGTTGTCTCTTGATTATTTTCATCGTAATATGATTGGGCTTTTCTTATCCAGACAGGTGATGAAACAAATTCTGCCTTTGCAAACATCTTTAATTACCTGGGACGCATCAGATATAAAGGTGACACAAGTGTTTTATAATGTATGTCAGTCAAAATGTTATTTATTCATTTCATTTAGCCAACGGGGAAAATTTAACTTCCAGTACCAGCCAGAAAGGCATATTTCTTCTGCAGTTCCCAGGAAAACGAAGAATGTCAGTCTGTGTACGTGCATATAGGTGTGTGTGTTTGTGTGAGGAAGACACAAACACTAGATGACTCAGTGAATGTATGGGTGTGTCTGTCTGTCTGTGTGTCTGACTGTACATCACAGGTGTACTGAGGTCATAGTGAACTGCTTCCTGTGTTCCACTTACTTACTCTATCGCTCCTTCAGGACAAAGAGTGAGCATCCCAGCCTTTGATGTCGGGTCTCTTCTCCCGAATGATCTTGGACGGTTCTTTCGGTATAACGGCTCCCTGACGACACCACCCTGCTATCAGAGTGTGCTGTGGACCGTGTTCTCCGAGAAGGTCAAGGTGTCTCACGCGCAGGTGCGAGAGTGAGTTGCAGGAAACATTAGGCAAAGTACTAATGTCATTTGAAGTGACACGCATCAGAATACGCAGAATCTCTGAATACAAGGCATTCTGATAATATGACAGCAGGCATTAAGGGCAAGTTTGAATATCATAATCCAAAAGAATTAAAACTTCAGACAAAAAATATGATGTTACAACATAAAGATGGACATTTGGAGCTACACTTTGTGGCTACTGTTCTGGCCCACTCAGCTTTTCTGGAAATGTAGCCATTCAATAGCTCTGCAGATAAGAAACTGGCAGAAATTAACTGTGCCATTAGGTCTTCTGATGGCCTAAAAATGCTGAAGGGCTGAATTCATCCTTTAACTGGCAGTGCTTGTATAACTGTGTAAAGCGATCAGTCGTAAGCAGGCATTTTCTATCAGATACGCAGCCTCTACTGTTTCACTGGATACACTCTGCTCAGTACTTGGATGCACTGACGACTGAGATGTTCTTACCTGCTGAGTCAGTATAAGATAGCAATAGGATCTCTGGCAAAGAAATTACTATTAAATTGAAACACAATAAAAGGAAGAGTGTTCTTTCATACTGTGCTTTAATTTAGGTTGCTAAATGACTTATGCATATGCTTTGCAATATATAATTAGTAGACCATACTGGATATACTAAGTGAATGTATTATCAATTGTATTATCTATAATAATTCATTTAATATTAATTCAACATTTAAACATAATGAATATACCAAGACACTGTGTTCTTATCATATTGAACATATTTATTTTTACATAAATATTTAGTACATGGGGGGGGGGGTGCGGTGGCGCAGTGGGTTGGACCGGGTCCTGCTCTCCGGTGGGTCTGGGGTTCGAGTCCCGCTTGGGGTGCCTTACGACAGACTGGTGTCCCATCCTGGGTGTGTTCCCTCCCCCTCCGGCCCTACGCCCTGTGTTGCCGGGTAGGCTCCGGTTCCCCACGACCCCGTATGGGACAAGCGGTTCTGAAAATGTGTGTGTGTATTTAGTACATGTTTTTATATTATTTACATTTACTCATTTACCTGACACTTTTCTCCAAAGCAAAAACATTATAACATTATGCTACCTACAGTTATTTACTCTTTGCTGCAGCTGGTTAATTTTATTGGAGCAATTTAGGATAAGAATCTTGTGCAAGGCTCCTATCTGGAGGTGGACTTCAAACCTGTGACCTTTGGGTCCAAGAGCAGCAGCTCTAACCATGCCACTAATAACTGCCCCTGTATTTGCTCCCCTATATTTGCATGATAACATTTGGCAACATTGCATACAAATATGTGTATACATTATTTCCGTTACATTATATGCAGAGTAACAGACGGTATGTTAATGCCACAATATCACAATACTGAACATTTTTGGAGCCTCATTTGGCAACAAAGGTCCCCCAGTCCTTCCCATGCCATTGCCCTCACCTGTTTTGTGTCTCTCCAGCTGAGGAAGCTGGAAACGGTTCTGTTCTCCAACGAAAAAGAAGGGCTTGACTCTGTACCTCTCCGAGACAACCACCGGGAGCCCCAGGCTCTCAACGGGAGGCTCGTGCTGGCCTCCTTCACAGCAGGTCAGTGTTCCACATTCACGAGATTTCACAAAGGGAAGAGCGACGAGCCGTGGCAACACGGGAGAGAAGAATTAGGGTTGAACACTGTGAGATCTTTTCTTTGTCATTCCGTCTCACCAAGACTTAAATCACTGTCATTGTAATAACTGTAGTACGATACAGCAACAGGGCCGGAACTACGAGGGGGTTGCTGTTTCGAGAGGGGGCGAAAACAAAAAGAGCAAAGGTTATAGAGAGAAGGAGAGGGATGGTGGAGGGAGGAAGGGCGGGAGATCGGCAAAGAGAGGGAGAGAGTTTGCTGATTAGTGTTTGTGGAATCCCATTGGAAACACTGCCCTCATTGTTGTCATGTGCTGAGGAGAGCGTGTGAGAAGGAATGAGACAAAACGCAGGGGCAGAGGGATTAGAAGATTGCAGCTAGATGTGCCTTTGACAACATATTATTGTAACACTGCCTGAGTTAAAGTGGCGAGAAGGAATACACAGCATAAACATTCCAGAAAACACACCGATTGTCATTTAGGACTTCATAAGCATTTCACTGCAGCAAAACATTACACAATGTTTACGGTACATTTAGCCGATGCTTTTCTCCAAAGCAGCTTACAATTTTTTAACCATTTATACTGCTGGGTAATGTTACTAGAGCAGTTTAGGGTAAATACCTTGCTCAAGGGTACTCCAGCTAGGGATCAAACCTGCAACCTTTGGATCTAAAGGCAGTGACACGAACCACTACACTACCTGTTGACCCTTGATTTTGAGTATGAATGCTTAGTGTTGGAGTATGTATGCATATTTGGACTATATGTTTGTTCTAACATTTCTTTTAATTATTCTAGATTCACTCACAATCTACTCAGTTGGTAAGTGCGATGTGTTACTGCTGAGGTGGTTCTCCTTGCTGCCTTTCTGCTGAGGTGTTTCTGTATTACGTATAGCTTTGCTGGCCTGCCCTTCACTATATTCTGCTTTGCACTTACATTTATTTATTTAGCAGATGCTTTTCTCCAAAGCGATAACAATGAACTCTATGTACTGTTATATGTCCACACACCTTATTCACAGTGGTGACTTACGCCGCTAGATACACTAACTGGGTCACTCATCCACACATCAGTGGAACACACTCTCTCTGTCACTCATACACTATAGTTTACCTTCCCAACGCCTAGTTTTCTCCTTCACTTGTACTTGCCGTGTTCTAACACTGGCAGTTTCTGTCTCAAACAATGAGGGAGATACTGTATTTGGTCTGAAAAAACAAAAAGAGGAGCTCAACTTGTAGTACAATTAGGAATAAAAGGATGCTGGAAAGCCCATTGTTGTATTAAGATTTTGAAAAAAAATGACGGGAGAGCACTCTTCAAAATTACTGAAAGACGTTTTTATTTATTTTCTGGTATTTTGGCGGGAAAGCATTCTTCAGCCTTCTTTCCCGCCAAAACGCGTCCGTCCGAAAAGTAGTACGTTTTTCGCCAAACACGAAATGTGCCCTCCCACCATTGCTCAAAATAATATATATTTATTCATACCACATACCACCACGTAGGCAACATTGAACAATACAAAATTACAATACTGTGATTAACTGAGTCGCTGAAATTTTATTTCCTGACGTACATGATCAGAATGCATATTAAGCTGTTCTATTAGCGGCTTCAGTGTGTGTGTGTGTGTGTGTGTGTGTGTGTGAGAGAGAGAGAGATGTGGCAAAATACTGGAAACGATCAGTTAGTATACTGAAATATAAATCATAATACTCTAACAAAGTTATCTTTGAGAGGAGGTGTAGTATAGACTATAGTACGTACAGCAGACAACAGTAAGTAATACATAATTTCTTTTTCAGGAGAAGTGTGCGCGATGGCGATTGGAACAGTGTGTGGATGTTTAGGTTTGGCACTG
This sequence comes from Scleropages formosus, assembly GCF_900964775.1. Classification (NCBI taxonomy): domain Eukaryota; kingdom Metazoa; phylum Chordata; class Actinopteri; order Osteoglossiformes; family Osteoglossidae; genus Scleropages; species Scleropages formosus. The sequence continues at coordinate 18,006,442 of NC_041823.1, read as the reverse complement.
ATCGTTCGCGTTATTGTGAAAACCATACGGTAAGTTCGTGCAGTTACACCATATGGCAACACCTCGGGCTCCTTTCCTTTACTAACAAAAGCGTTTCTTTTACCATCAGTTATTCTTGCAGATTTCTTAAGTTGCACATACGATACGCTGTACATAAAATAATTAATTTTTATGCATCTGCTTGACGCCACTCATTCTGAAGTTTTGTTTATGTCTCATGTTTTATGTTATTATCATTCATATAACAGTCAGTGTGTAGGGATTGGTGTCCTTACCACAAGTCTGTCACTTTAAGTTTCACACGTTTTCCAGATTCTGCCACTAACCTTCTGCCTTTGCTCTTCTGTATACTGTATTTCCTCTGAATTCACATGAGTATGAGCCAATGACGATAAACCAAATGTATGACTGTAAGATAAGTAACCCAAGAGTCACAGTATTTTCTGTGCTTTGCTAGATGATATTTTGAACACATAGTACTGTAAATGTGTGGCTAAACTGGTCAAGTGACCATGTCTCTTAATCATATGACAGCTCCACCTCTAGTTGGGATGTCCTGCCCACAGTGAGATCGACTTCTTCACCCAGGTCACCTCAGAATGTCAGCCTCTGTTTTCATCACACCTACAGTGCTGTGCAAAAGTTGTAGGCACTTAGATGTTTCACAAAAATATTGGTTTAAGATGGTTATTTAGTGGAGGGAGTGCAGTGGCGCAGTGGCACAGTGGGTTGGCCCAGGTCCTGCTCTCCAGTGGGTCTGGGGTTCGAGTCCCGCTTAGGGTGCCTTGTGACGGACTAGTGTCCCGTCCTGGATGTGTCCCCTCCCCCCTGGCCTTACGCCCTGTGTTGCCGGGTAGGCTCCGGTTCCCCGCGACCCCGTATGGGACGTGTGTGTGTGTGTGTGTGTGTGTGTGTGGTTATTTAGTGTCTTCTGCATTAGAGTCAATGGGAAAGAGCATATTTTAGATTTCCAAGCATTCCTTTAGCAAAAAGTTACAGTATTACAGTAAGGGTTTTGTATGTCATTAAAGAAAGAAAGTACACACACAGTCTGAAACCACTTATCCCAATTGGGGTCGCGGCAAACCGGAGCCTAACCCGGCAACACAGGGCGTAAGGCTGGAGGGGGAGGGGGCACACACAGGATGAGACACCAGTCTATCGCAAGGCACCCCGAGCGGGACTCGAACCCTAGACCCACCAGAGAGCAGCAGCCGTCCAAACCCGACACTCAAGCGGTTGTTGATGATGGATAGTTACTAAGCTTTGTAGGAAGTTAATTAATTAAGAGCATTATTTTTGGAAGCATTCTCACTTTACAGCTTTTTTCCCTAAGTGCCTAAAACTTTTGCACAGTACTGTATGTGTTTGCATAACAGCAGCTAGTGCTGCCCCTCACAGTTCACAGAACTTGATGTACTAATGTTACATAGCCTCTGGAGCATAGTTCCTAACCACAATAACCTCAGATAAAGTTTTTCGGCTTAGGTATTTATGCAAATTGTTATTCCGTAAACTTGCTACGTGCTCAGTAAGTCTAATATTTTACCAAGTGGATGTAAGTAAGCTATCCTTCAACAGCACGATTTATGATTAATAGGTAAATGCCATAGCTTTACAATGACATTTTATCAATATTTAATAATTTGTACATTTTTTCCACATCCACTCACATAAATAAATACAGAATTCCTTTGTACCAAAGTACAACATCCAGCCAACATGTGAGTAACTGATAGATGTAACAACACATCTCTGCATAGTACATCTTTGAACAGTAGATTTACTGCACTAGTGTAGTTTTGAATGTCATAAACACAGCATACTTTGAATGTAAATAACTGCTTGTAATAGATTTTATCAGCTTTTTTAACTTTCCAGTATAGTAAAGGTGTTCAGATTTGGATTTCAATCTAAAATTCTATTTCGTAGACTTTTTTACTATAATTTTATGTTATATTCTTACTTAATTCAACCAAGTTTCTTATATTTTTGAATTATCATGACAGCTGTCACAATCCACTACTGCCTGAATTAAAGAGAATTAGTGTCATACAGGCAGCTGCTGTAAATTCCTATTATATTGACAGGTTTAGTGTTTAAACAACAAAGTGACAATAGCAGAGTAGCTGACACGTATGAAACACTGGAAACCGTTTTTTTAATACTAGCTATTGTACTCATTATACATTGCAGAGCTAAGGAAACCAACCAGGAGAAAAAAGAGGATGTGGTTTTCAAGACAACCTCTGATTCAGAAAAAGAAGAGGTCCCACCCCACTCAGAACCTTGAGTCCTCATGACCCTTCTGACCCGAGTACCTATTTTCCGTCTGTGTCCTTTTTGCTAGAATGTTCTTTGACAAGACCTCCTTTACCTCTGAAGCCCTGACCAACACTTACCTGGAATCTGATCTCTTTTGTCCTAGTATGATGCACATGCCCCACTGCCCCCTTCTCCTAATAGCTGTCAGTAGGAGGCATTGGCTGCAATGTCAGTGACACCAGCAGTGACATGAAGCACATCATGCTGACCTGTGAAGCAGTAATACTTGCGTGCTGATCCAGTGTGAGGGCAAAGTATATATGTATATACTGTACTTTAGCATTTTAATAAACAAATCAAAGCTCCAGACCATTCCATGACCTTTTTAGTCATCTTCTATGTACTAATCCCAGCAAGCATTGCAATTTTACATCAGGTATTTCAGGACTGTACGTTCATTTCAACAGTGCTTCACATTTCACCGTATTGAAATGGATTATAGCTATATTCAGTTAGTAACAAAATAAACTCATTCATTACCCTAATTGTAAAGTACTTGCAAATCTCAATTTAGAACAAGACATTAGAGACAAGACAATGAATAAATGTAAATATAAATATAAATGTATTCTTTTAATTTTTTCATTAATATGTTGAAGGTGGGGGGCACGGTGGCACAGTGGGTTGGACCAGGTTCTGCTCTCCGGTAGGTCTGGGGCTTGAATCCCACTTGGGGTGCCTTGCCCTGTGTTGCCAGGTTAGGCTCCGGCTCCCCGCGACCCCGTATGCGACAAGCGGTTCAGACATTGTGTGTATGTGTGTACTTAGAAGGTGAAGCAGTGCTGCCACCTTCTGGTTCAATATGTGCAATTTACAATTACAGTTACTTGTACTTGTAAGCTCAAACTAAAGTAGAAGCAATACAGAAGGCTAGGAAAAGATAGTGACACAAACAATTGGTCAAAATTTAAACAAAGACTGAGATTCACCGATTAAGACTTTCATCTCATGATCTGTATTGTGCTGGGGGTGTGGTGGCGCAGTGGGTTGGACTGGGTGCTGCTCTCCAGTGGGTCTAGGGTTTGAGTCCCGCTTGGGGTGCCTTGTGATGGACTGGTGTCCCGTCCTGGGTGTGTCCCCTCCCCCTCTGGCCTTATGCCCCATGTTGCCGGGTAGGCTCCGGTTCCCCGCGACCCCGTATGGGACAAGTGGTTTGAAAATGTGTGTGTGTGTGTGTGTGTGTGTGATTTGTATTGTAACTACTGCACAATGTACACATTAGATGTATTGTGTGTGTATGAGAGAGAGAGAGAAGAGCTGTTCGTGAGTATATGTTTGGGTCTGTGTTTCATGGCACCGTAACTCTTCGGTGAGTCCATCAGACCGCATCACTGAAGTGGGAGATGGCCATCGACGCACACTGAAACAGGAAGAGAAACACCAGCCTTCTGCTCTCTCTCCGACCTAATGACCTATGCTGAACTACATGTGATCATATCATATTCAACCACATAAGTTCAGTCACATAAACTGCTAAAATGTTCCACTTTATCTTACACTTCAGTCTTTTATATTTATGTTGTACATTCCTTCAGTTAGTAGATGCTTTTCTCCAAAGCAACTTACAATTATTTACCTTTTTATTCAGCTGGGAAACTTTACTGCAACAACTTAGGGTAAGTACCTTGTTCAGGGGTCCTACAGCTGAAGATGGGATTCGAAGCTCTGACTTTTAGGTCCAAAGGCAGCAGCTCTCACCACTACCAGCTGCCCAATTATGTCACAATGAGCATATATGTTGCGCAGCACCATCATTTAAGGGGAAATGATCAGGGTGTCAGTACAAAAGGAGCAATGACAAGAAATACTGTAGAAGTTGTGCTAAAGCAGAAATAAAGGAGTTGTGTTATTGCACAGCCTTTCAAAAAGTGCAATAGATTCCCCCTATGTACACGCACACATTAATGTTTACATGCACAGACACATACATGCACACTTGCCCACTGAGGACAGAGACACATCCACAAAACAGGGCGCACGTAAGGATTATTAGAGACAGACATACATGACGAAACTATGAAGTGGGGTGGATAACCATGTAAAAAATGAACTGAAACTCACAGAGGAAACAACGCAACACAAGAGCCATTACTCTCCTGTGATTCTAGGTAAGACATTTCATTCTCAAAATTTTTCTAAATTCGAAATAACACTTGTATCAAAAATATTTGATTTCAAAAGCTACTCAGCAAACACAGATAACAAGGTCAGCATTAGTGTGAGTATATTAAAGAAGTGTAGGTGCAAAATAAGCGAAGATGCAATGGGTAATGACTGTAAGATGTAACGTGTAGTGACATTTGACTCTGCCGCAATTTTTTTGCGTTTATTTGTCATTTGTAAGGGGATTATTGGCGCTTGTCCACTTTCTTAAAAAAGAGTGGGAAGTAATTAACAATTTCAGAAAGTGAACATTAAACTGCAAGTTTTTTTTTTTTATTGTTTTGGTCATACTTGTATCCAAAGCAACTTGTGAAGTTCAACCCATTTATACAGCATTTTATTGTCAGTAACATTGAGGGTGAATTACACTGTTCAGAGTAACAGTAGACTTCAGGGAACAGCACTTGAGCCTATAACCTTCTGATCACAAAGCCATAGCTATATCTATCTACCTACTGTCTCCATTGCACTATTGTTAAAAGTGGATTTGTGTAGCTGCCAGAATATAATTTTCTCAGACATGTGACGTTTGTGTTCCTGACCATAACTGGTCTCTGGGGTGGTTACCGGTGCACTTGTGATTTTAAATAGGGTTTTCCTTATTTATCTGCTTCTCTTTAAAACTACTCCTGCGGAAGGAGTGGCACCAGCTTCACAGCAGTAGATCCAATAAAATGATTGACGTTAACGTTAAGGGCTGACGTTAGTGATCAATGCCCGGGACGTGCTGTAACAGGCGGTAGTTGTGTTTCCAGCACTACACACCCTTTCTCTTTCATCTGACTTCACATGTAGGAGTGCTGTGACACTTACCAACAGCTCATTTCTGTTCCCGTCAGTTTTTAACACCCGGCGTGTACGAATGCACATGAATATAACGGAATCTCCATGGGTCAGCTATTCCAGCTGGTCTAGCGGTTTGGATTTGGTGCGCTCATTGTTGCAGCCCGGGTTCGATTCCATGTTTAATCACATTCTGTAATACAATTAAAGAATAGATTCTTTGAAGTCTAGGGGCAGCTTCTAGTGTAGTAGTTAAAGCTGCTTCCTTTAGACCCAAAGGTCACTGTTTGGAATCCCACCTCCAGCTCTAGTGCCCTTGAGCAAAGTACTTACCCTAAATTGCTCCAGTAAAAATAACCCAGGTGTGTAAAGGGATAAATAACTGTAAGTCACTTCAGAGAACACCATAAGCTGAATTAATACAAGTAAATGTAAATACTTGCAAGGGGTGTGTATAGGTGTGAGTAGCTGACTGTAAGGAATGTGTGTGATTCTCAGTGGTGGATCATCCAATTCTTGTGTGTCAGTATCTTACTACCAACCATGTGTATCTTCTCTCTCCGCAAGATTGCTTGACAAGATGAAGGTTGCTGTTCTCCAAGTGCTCCCCTTCGTCCTTCTTTCAGTGAACGCCGACTTCAACCCGCAGCCCTGCATGTCCACAAACCACACGAGCGGCCACAGAACCTTCCTCGCTCGACACGTGCTGAAGAGCAGCCCTGAAACACTTGACGCCAAAGTCTGGGAAGAGTTTCTGCGCAATCACAGCTTCTGCCACCGGCCCACGCAGTCCTTCCTCCCCTACCGCGAGAAGGAAGAGATCGACGCCGTGTGCTCGCCGGCTGGAGGGAGGCTCCACACACGCAACCTGTGCATCAGCAGAAAGCCGTTCTCCTTCATCACAGTGAAAACAGTGGGAACCCAGCTCGGGAGCTGCAACGTCAGCCGCGTTGACCGTGAGAAGAAGCACATTATCCTGGCTTGCGAAACGATAAAGGACATTTGCGTGCCAGTTCACTTTGAGGGCAACCCTGACCAACAGGAGCCGAGGGATGACGCCCCAGACTGCCAGAGTTCTCCACCTGCCTCTAGCTGGTCACTGAAGGCACACGATAGCATAACATTGCTCTGCTTTTTCCTCTGCTCTGTGCTGCTGTGGCTGTAGTGCAGGGACAACTGGTGGTGTAGTGGTTGGAGTTACTGTCTTTGGATCAAAAGGTTAGAGGTTTGATCCCCCCCTCTGGTTGTAATACCCTTGAGCAAGGTACTTACCCTGAAGTGCACCAGCAAAATTACCCAGCTGTATTAATGGGTAAATAATGGAAACCTTCTGATAATTGTAACCTTAATGTTGTAAGTAGCTTTGGAGAAAAGTGCCAGCTAAATGAGTAAATGTAAGGTGATCGGTGCAACATCCCAAACTTCAATGACCAAAAACATCCTTGTTAAGTCCTATTACTGCTATGCATGCATATCTTTTTGAAAGAAAATTTGTTTCTAAATGTGAAGAGCTTTCTTAAAGTAGTTGAGCAAGTTTGGGAATGACATTAGAAGCCTGATTGTTATTTAGGCACACTTTAGAGAATTAGTTAAGGAATTATGTGTATAACCTGTAAATTCACCATTATTATTTAACCAGGTCCTTAACTGAACTGGTAAATACTAGTGAATGTTCTGGCAAAAGGGGGGTGCGGTGGCGCAGTGGGTTGGACCACAGTCCTCCTCTCCAGTGGGTCTGGGGTTCGAATCCCGCTTGGGGTGCCTTGCGACGGACTGGCGTCCCGTCCTGGGTGTGTCCCCTCCCCCTCCGGCCTTACGCCCTGTGTTACCGGGTTGGGCTCCGGTTCCCTGTGACCCCGTATGGGACAAGCAGTTCTGAAAATGTGTGTGTGTGTGTGTGTGTGTGTGTTCTGGCAAATGTTTTGCTGCATAAACCGGTCAAAACAAAGCCAATGCGGAAATTCAAGACTTTGTAGCGTGGCCTTGACGGCCATGGAGCACCAGGTGGCGCAGTTGTGTGTGACTCTGCCCCTAGACAGTCAGCGAACAAATGCCAGTTGCTCGACCGCTCCTTTGGCACCCAAGGCCTGTCTGGCAGATGTGACGTAATGAGATCATTAAACCTGAAGGAGCTTTCAAGCCAAAGCCTCAAGCCCTGCTCTCGCCTTCCAGAAGCTGTGATTTAATCAGTTTCTTTGAAAAAGTAAGTTTTACCGTAGGGGGACCACCCAGGGCATGTTAGGGTCATCATGTAAGACACAGGAAGGGGCCTTCGCTGTGCAGGGGGCTATCTGGAATGTCAATGACATCCTTCCGCATTGCCACAAGCTAAGACGGGGCCATCCAAGCTGCTTTGATCTTCTGACACCGAAAAGCTGGAAGAACAGGAGTGAAGCAGAGTAGTGAAAAAACGGTAGTGCAGAGCAACAAAACAAGACGTATAACAGACACGTGTATTTTCAGCTATTCCAGGTTTAAACGGGCAAAGCAGTGGCTGATTTCCGCTGGATGGAAATTGGGAATTCTCGGAGTACCGCGGTGAATGCGTACCGTTTTTTTGCAAAAATGTAAAGAGCAGTGGAGGGCGTAGTGGTGCAGTGGGTTGGACCAGGTCCTGCTCCCCCGGTGGGTCTGGGGTTTGAGTCCCGCTTGGGGTGCCTTGCGATGGACTGGCGTCCTGTCCTGGGTGTGTCCCCTCCCCCTCCGGCCTTACGCCCTGTGTTGCCGGGTAGGCTCTGGTTCCCCGCGACCCTGTATGGGACATGTGGTCCTGAAAGTGTGTGTGTGTGTGTGTGTAAAGAGCAGGTGATAACAGAGAGAGCGCCGAGCTGATAGAGATTAACTTGGCGGACTGGTTCCATTTCTTTGCAAAGTAAAACTACAAGGGCTGATACTACTGCACCTGTTCCCAGGGGTTGGGGGAGAGGGGAGGTGCACTAACCACATACCCAACAAAGTTTCACCATGGTTGACCACAGTGCACGTCACTGGTCCTGTTCGTCGCTAGGCGAAGCAGTTGCTCAAGATGGATTTCCTCTCAGAGTTTCCCTTCTGCTTCTCAGTGGATGGTCAGATTTAAAGGTATTACACTGTTTCTGGCACATGGCTTGAAGAAGACATGTTCACATGTAAATCTCTCTTCCTGCTTTCTGTTAGCCATCACCGCTCTTTTTCCTCATGCTCTCCCACGAGCCCACAACCCCCCCTTCACTCCCTCTCCTTGTAGGTCTATTGTACTGCTGGGTACCACAATGCACCCCTTTCTCTTACACCCGCTAATTGAAATGTCTGCCCTTTGCCCCCATGCAGTGAGGTGTGAAGACATTGTTCCCACAGCACACGGTTGAAAGACCTGGCTCAGTAACTGTCCCGGTATCTGCTTATGTGTGCCAGTCACAGACACCTCTAGTTCTCTGGGTCACCGAGCAGCCCTGGTGAGCTCCGTCTGTCCGTTCAGGGTCTTGGCCTTTCCGGGGTGTTGGCGCGAAGGACCCTTTCCGCTCACCAGGCTCCATAGCCGGAGCCCTGCCGAGGCTGTCCGAGAGCCAGATGGCCCCCGGCGGAGCAACGGGTCAGCGCCTAGCTCAGTGTGCCACCGGGGCGGCTGCGAGAGCCCACACGAGCCAGGCAGCCCCCAGAGCAGTCGCTTGGCGCAGCCACAAGAATGTAATCAGAGGCAAACATGCGCACGCTCGGGAACAGAGGAACAGCAAGGAACAATCGTTCACGGGGGAAGAGTAGGAAAAATGCTTTAAGCAAGAATAAGAAAAAGGGTGAAGAGTGAAAAGCTATGGCGGGGTGGAGAGGTGAAGAGAGGGCCAGAGGGAGGCGGTCGGGGTGGCAGACGCCTTGGGGGGGGGGGGGGGGGGGTGTCAATAAAAAAATGGGCTGCACTTTTATTGAACTTCTCGGCCAAAGAAATCACAATGAAAATAATACATCTACGAAGCATGATGAAAGCATGGGAAAATGAGTTCATTTTCTTTCTCACTCAATCTCTATTTGTCTTCCACTTCTGCTCCCCTCGCTGTTCTGCCTTCCCAGTCTTTTTCTGTGCTCCCTTTTCTTTCTCTCTCTCTGTCTCTCTCCTTTCCTTCTTTCCCTTCGCCTTTCGACTGCACCTTCCATTTCTCTCCGAGTACCAAAACGTGCTCTCCCAACCTCATTTTCTCCATGTCTCCCTGTATTCTTCCTCTGTATTTTTACCACCCCTTTTCTGTTAATTCACTGTTTCCTTCCTTCTTTCCTCCCTGATCTTGTGCTTCTCCCTGTAGGTTCTCTGCTCTGCTCCAGGAGCCTCATTTCAAAGGGCCACGATAATTAGAACCACAAACAGAGGTACAGGGGAGAAGGGTGGAGGAGGCAATTTTGAAAGAGTAAAAAAGAGCTAAATTAGCCTAATAAAGGGCTCTGGATAAATCTCCACCACATATGGAGAGCAGGAAGTGAGACACACTGAAATATACACTCAAACGCATGGTTACACACAGTAAAAAGTGGTTACGACAGTATTATAGTTGTCTTACCACGGATGAACTAGTTCTGCTACAAATAATAATTACACCAAAGACTTTCGAACTAGTCATCATTATCATTATTATAAATTATTCAAACTAAATTACCCTACCTTATGTGTATTGCTTCACTGGACAGACTGCTATAACCTTAAATAGGTAAGTGACAACTATAATAATAATAATAATAATAATAATAGTTTGATTCAGAAAAAATGCTGCGCTGCCTGGGAAATCTCACTAACATCGATGCTACACTATGAGTAATTCCTGTAACATGAGAGCCCATCCAGGAGGGAAAATCAATAAGAAACAAATGTTTTGGCAGACTTTAGGTAAAAAAAAGAAAAAAAAAACCACTGGCCTGTCCCCACATTGCCTTTGTAATTGTACATTCTCAAAGTGACCACTCCTATTTTTTCTCTCTTTATGTTGATCTGGACTTTTTTCAGACCTTTGCACATACTGCAGAGTACAAGTCTGTCCACTCACTTGTGCACACAGTAAAATAGGTATGAGTACCAAGTTTACAGAATGGCTAGGATGTAATGCAACATAAAATATGATTATCAGTAGCACAACTTTATCTCCCTTTCCCTCCCTTTCTCCCTCTCCTTCTTCCAAGCTGCTGTATTCTTGCCATGCTACTTCTTAATGAGACACATATGGACAGCACCCATGCAAAAAAAACTAAATCCAGAAGAAAGACTAGTTCTTTGTTCTATCTTGGTAAGAACGAAGGACGAACTTGGGAATCCAAAGCCGATATCAAAATCGGGTTTGAACCCGTCCAGAAAGTTTAGAGGTAACAGATAATAACACAACCAGAAATTCTCAGTCCCTTTTTCTGATGTTAAAGTAATACGCTGTGATCAAAGGTAAGCACTGGATGTAAAGACAAAAGGAACAAAAAAATAAGCAATGTTTCTGTGGTGGCCTCCGAAGGAAGCCATCCCTTAGTAAGGGCTGCAATAATGTACGGCGAAATGAAATTTGAATTCCAGACAATAATGTATTTTCACATCGTTCTCTATGATGGCATTTACATCATTTTACTGTGAAGGAAATATGAAGTATAATCTAGATTAGCAGGATCTCGCCTCCCAGATAATGATGCACTTGGTGTTGTGATATACTGCAGGAATTTGAATTGCCCAGGGAACGGGCAGATTGCAGATGGAAAGAAAACAAGAGGGAGATGTGAGACGGGGTGAGTACAGGAGAAGAGGTGTGGAGAGTTAGACGAGGGGCAAGAGAGAAGAAATGAATGTAAGGCAGAGGAGAGACAAAGAGAGCAAAGACACACAAACTGTAGAGAAAGGCTGGAAAGTAACATGCATCCATGCCGTTCTTCGCTGCCTTCATTTTTTTCCCTCCCTCTAATCTACTGTATGTTACGCTCCCCTGGGCATGGAGAACGTAGAGAGAGAGAGAGAGAGAGAGAGAGAAGAACGGAGAGGTCAGGTCTGGGTGACAGCAGGCTCCTCTTGGCCATCGACTAAAACTCAAAGTGATTAACAGTCAAAAGTGCTTCTATTGTCCTTGAAGAAACAGTACATTTCCCCAGTGGTGTGATTGTGTGTGTGTGTGTGTGTGTGTGCCAACATATGTGTGAAAGCACCAGTATTAACATGTGCAAACTCGCACATATGTGTATGCCTGTGTGTGGCTGTGCGACTTTCCAGTATAAAGTATGAGGTGCAATCTGACCAAGCTGACTTGCACTTGGCAAGAGAGCAAGGGAAAAAGAGGCAGCGTGTGTGTCTGTGTGCGGGTTGCAGCAGAGAGAGAACAAGAGAGGGAGGAAAAAAGGTGCTTGGCAATTGGGCAGTAAATATTTCTGCATGCTCGGAAAGAAGGATTATAGTCTCACTTTACATCTCCCACACTCTGCCTTGTTCCTCCTCTGTGTTTGCCTCTGCATCTTTGCCCTTTTCCGAACGTCTTTGATTTTATTCCCCCTCCGGTTCTTATTTTTTTTACTCTTTGCTTCACAGCTCCCCACTCCAAGTTACAGACAATGCCGTAAAAAAATTTTTTGAGTTATGGTCAGCGACTCCCTGACTCACTTTCCCCCGTCTGCCTTTTCTTCTCTTTACCCTCCATCTTTCTCTCTTCCCCCATTCAGTGTGCTCAAGGAATGTGTCACACAAGCACAAAAGAGAACAAAAGAGACAGGGAAGGAGTGAGACTGAAGGGGGTGGGGGGGCAATAGATATGGAGATGGGGAGAGTGGGGATGGGAAAGGGTACGGGGGGAATGTGTGCCTTAATGTGCTTGTTTTACACTTAAAATGACATCCGCTATTTTATGAGCTTGAAATATTATGCCGTAATTTTACACGCCGCCACACTCTCGCCTTCCGTATTGTATTGCGGAGCCATCAGCGCCAGTACGTCTCCTTTTCTCTGTAAAATAACACAAAGAAACATTATATTTGTTGCCACACATCTGCTATAACAATGCCTTCAGTATAATATGCCATTTTTTTGAGTTAGGTGGAGGTGTAAAACGTGTTGGTACATCTCAAACAATGGCCCTTTTCAATAGCTGGGACTTGATTCTGTGAAATCATAGTACGCCGTAGACTTTGTACCTGTCTAAGGTTTGCCTTCATGTGCTTTGTGCCTGTGAGATGCAAAGATCAGCGTATGGAAATGCAGATCTGCAGATTACCTGTGGGCCTTCCAGTGCTGAGTGTTGTGGAAACACCGCGTGGGCTCGTTGATCACCGAAAGGAGAGCGGTCTACACCCGTTGGCTGCTTGCTGCGGTTGCCTTGAGAATAAACATCTGTGGACGAATAACAAGGAACTGAATGAAGTCGTGTGAAGAGCGTCGCTGTCACACTTGAGATAAGAGCTGGTAAAGCTGAGAGCGTGTCAGTGAAAGAGACAAGGAAGAAGAGATTGCGGTCTTGATAGGAGGGGTTCACAATTGGCGTTGGTTGTCGTGAGAGCAGGAACTTGTGAAGACACGCAACTCTTTAGCACTGGTTGGTTGGAGTGCGCATGTGCGTGAGGAGGTGTATTTTGCATATTTATCGCCAAATTAGATACTTGAAAGTGAAATGTGCAAAGTTACAAACCATGCAGTACTTAGAGATGTTTGAATAGATCTGATGTATGCTTACAAAATGACAAAGAGTTATAGTAATGACTGCGAAATATTTAATAATATATTCAAACATCACGCACACGCACTGGCTGAAACTGCTTGTCCCGAGGAGGGTCACGACAAGCCGGAGCCTAACCCGGCAACACAGGGCGTAAGGCTGGTGGGGGAGGGGATGCAGCCAGGACAGGACGCCAGTCCATCACAAGGCACCCCCAGCGGGAATCGAACTCCAGATGCACCAGAGAGCATGACCCAGCTAAGTCCGCCGCACCATCACACCCCCCTACGTGTGGATATAACATTTAGCGCAATTGTAAATTAAAGCAAATGCATCTGAAAGTTTTACTAGATGTAGACATTTATATTTGCGGGTATACAAAATAACAAACACCACATGAGAAAGGATTGATTAGGTCTGACAATTAGTACTTCAATAAGTGATTTTTTTCAAAGCAGCATGAGGCGGTTAACAAAATTCCAAAGAGGCCAAATAGCTGGTGCCTGAATAACAGGTCCTTTGACCACGAAATCTGCAAAATTACATAATGCTTCAAGGAGAACAATCTCAAAGATAAAGACAGCGTATGCACATAGACAACATGGACAAACTGCATCGGCAAAGAGGAACAGCGATCATGAGTCGAAGCTCACCAACCAGGATGGATGGACACTTCACAGTCTAGTTGCTGAATGCCATAAAAGTACAGCCTCAAAAACTACCACAGAACTGAATCAGTACCTCTGTAACTGAGTTTCTACAAACACTGAAGGTCGTGAGATTCACAAACCTGGAGTTTATTATAGGGCTGCCATTTGGACATCACAGAGCTCAAAGACACATAACCTGGAGTAAGGAGCACAAAACCTGGACCCCTGAGGAATGAAAAAAGAATTATAGTCCGGTGAGTCATCTTTCACCGTATTTCCTACATCTGGACCAGTTTACATTTGAAGAAAGCCAAGGGATGCCTTCAATCCACAGTGTCTTTTGTCAACTGTTAAACATGGTGGGGGATCTGTAAAGGTATGGGCAACCATCTCATGGGAGTCATTAGGTCCGATAATTGCTCTGCATGGTCGTGAAATGGTCAAAGAGTATGAGGCCATTTCCGAGGACTAGGTGCACCCTATGGTGCAAAAACCGTTTCTTCATGATGTTGCTATATTCTAGGATGATAATGTCCCTATACATACTGCTAAGCAAAGTCAAGAGTGGTTTCATGAACACCAAGATGAAGTCAAAGGGATGGCTAAGTTCTGAAATTCATTTCAACCTCCAAGGAACTGGAGGCCTTTTTTGCGGAATGTTGCAATACCCAATACACTCAGTTTAGCACTTGTATTACGGCATTCCAGGAAAGACTGAAGCGATGGCCCTACCCTTCATTAGATCCTTGATATTAATATATTGTTTGGTCTTCCTGTTTTTGTATCCAGCAGAATATATAAAATACATGCTAGTCATTTTACAGATTTTTTCCACTTGTATAATTGTATACTGCTTGTCTTTGTTCGACCAGCCACCCACAACCACTTTGGTTACGCAGCAGTCACCTAGGGCACATTGTCATTAAGAAGAACATCCATCAAAGTTCAATAATTAACGCTCCCATTGTGCAGTCACAATCCATCATCTTCATGTCTACTGCTCTGTCCCTTAATGCTACCTTGCAGAATCTTGTGTTCCTTACATTTCAAACCTACTCCTCTTTCTGCCAGTCACATCCCTCTCCTTTCTCTTAGAGGGAAGCCCCACACCCTTTACCTCCCCCCACATTCTCTGTCCAACTCTCCAAGTCTTGGCCTTCTTATTTTGCACTTTTTTCAGGTTAAATACCAGTGTTCTGAATAACTTTAAAATTCCCTTTCTCTTTCAAACTTATCCTGGACTTGATGTGTTCTATATCACCATAATCTTCACAGTATGACCCTGGTAGAATATTGTCCATAAATCACTTGTGCATTTTCTCCTATTTTCTATTGTCTCGTTCTACACAAACCATTTAAAAAGAATGCATGAACATTACCCAACCCTGCACTTTACTTTTTATGATCCTTTATGTGTTCCAACTCACCTAGTATTGCACCTCACAATTTTTTACAAATATTGTATGGCTATGAGCAATTAACCATTACAATATAGCAGTTCTAGAGCATATAAGAGCATATCTTTGTTGCGAGGTACCACAGTGTTGCGCGTGGGTGCGGTCAGTCCTATTGTTATATTAGAAGTCGAAAGCTTTTAAAACAAAAAAGTGATTTAGTTTCAGGGGCGTGTCTAAAACGCACATGTGCTCGGGAAGGCGGGGCGCCGTGGCCCGTGATACGTAACTCTTGATTTTAATTGGTTCACATTACAAGGGGGCGGGACTACTGTGTGGGGAAGGCGGGCGTATTATACGATGGGCGTGGCTTCATCGGTCCAAATTAATGGGCAGTTTTCCCTTCCATCCCCATTCATACTGCCGCCCCGTGTAACGCGAAGTGACAGACGGGCGAGATAAAGATCATTGTACTTAGAGGGACTAGGGTAAAAGTTAGGATAAAAGCGGCTGACAGCCACTTCAGCTGTAAAGAAAAGTTGAAGGCTAAGAGAAATTGTAAAAGAGCTCATTGAAAGAGGCTGAAGTAGCGGAACAGAGAGCAAAGGGAACGAGACAATTACAGCTAAGGCACAGAGAAATTAGCACAACTTTTACTGAAGTTTTAAAAAGCCATTCCAAAGCTAAGCCATCACCTCCCTCTGCAGCCGAAAATTATCCGAGTTATCCTTAGCCTTTTTTTGAAACATGGACCGCAAGATTGCCGACTTCTCTGGCACCTGGAAAATGAAAAGTTCGGAGAACTTCGAGGAGCTGCTGAAACGCTTGGGTTAGTAATGATAATTGAGCTTCGCTAAAATTACATTTCTGCATGAATCGCAAATCAGATGTGTGTGTTTTTTTTTTTTTGCTGCACTTATCTAATGCATATTTCCAGGATAACGTATGTATTTTTGCAGGACAACTTTAACTAAGGGCGGGGGGGTCTCCCAGGCACATGTAAAACCCCCCCCCCCCATTAGCGCCCCGGCTTATGGTGCTTAAGGCATCAAATCAGTATGAATAAGCGCGTGTCCGCGTGGGAACAGCGGCGCCCGAGCGCGCAAACGACGGGTCGCGAGTCGAAACGGGGTAGTGATGTTCAAGCAGGAGGGCAACACACACACAGACAGTCCTGTGAAACACACGTGCGGCAAAG
The DNA here is from genome assembly GCF_900964775.1 of Scleropages formosus. Taxonomy (NCBI): domain Eukaryota; kingdom Metazoa; phylum Chordata; class Actinopteri; order Osteoglossiformes; family Osteoglossidae; genus Scleropages; species Scleropages formosus. Next base: position 17,990,301 of record NC_041823.1, on the reverse strand, counting down.
CGCGTGCGAACGATGCTTTTAAAATTGATCTGCGTTTTGATGTGTTGCCACATTTTATTTGAAGCATTGCCCAGGTGTGACCCTCCCTGCCCTGCTCCTTTACCTGAACAGCTGGAGGAATAAGAAGACAACGCCTGTGCTGCAGAGATAGTTAGTCATGCCACAGGGTGTGTGTGTGTGTGTGTGTGTGTGTGTGAGATCATCTCTGCACATAGTTACACTTACATTTATTCACTTAGCAGACGCTTTTGTCCAAAGCGACTTACAACAGATACTATGTATGTAGTGTTATCAGCCCACACACTTATTCACCGTGGTGACTTACACTGCTAGATACACTACTTGCAAGGGGTTACTCATCCATGCATCAGTGAAACATACTCACTCCTTGACACTCACACACAGTGGGGGAACCTGAACAGCATGTCTTTGGACTGTGGGAGGAAACCAGAGCACTCGGAGACACGGGGAGAACATGCAAACTCCACACAGACTGAGCGGGGATCGAACCCACGTTCTCTCGCACACACCCAGGCGCTGTGAGACAGCAGTGCATATGCTTTCCTCAACATAGTCAGTGTTATGGTAACAAGCATGAGGTTCTGTCCATATTTTTTTAAAACTCACTAAATGCCATTATTGTTCTGATGGAATAATTGGTGTCAGTGTTGCTGTGGCTGCCCTCCACTCTCCCTGGTATGACCGATGCTCCAATTACCATAAATACTCCACTTCACTGATCCTCTCATCGCGCTCATCAAGAGCGCAGAGCAGTGTCCGCACTGGGGGTGGCAAAGGAAGGAGAAGGAGAAGAAGCAGAACAAGGGTAATGTGATTAGAGGAAAGACACGCCGCAGGAGAAGGGGGATCGAAGGACGGAGGTGGAGAGAGACTGATGAAGAGATGAAGGAGAGTTTGGAAAGGCTGATCTGACAATAAGCCCATGGTGGAGGGGGGCTGTGTGGTGATGCATATGATTCGCTTGGGGCAAATCAGTGTGTGTGTGTGTGTGTGTGTGTGTGTGTGTGTGTGCCTGGAGGGCTCAAGGGGAGGAGTAGGGTGCAGGGATACACACATGAACCCGGAGACTGAGTAAGGACCTGCACGTATGGAATGTGGCCACGCAACAGACGAGACGGGGAAGACAAACCGGACTCAGTTTAATTGCTGCCTTTAATGTTTATATTTTACTTTACACGGACCAGGACTGCAGGTTTCTCTGACGCGAAACACGTACAAGCGTGCAAACTCAAGCATGCACAGCAAACACACTCCTGTGCACGCTGTGCGGTAAGAGGATATGTAATGCCGCAGACATTTGGGGCCAGATTTATATGTGAAAATGCTTTGTTGGTGTGACTTGCAAGTGGCATGGCTGAGGCTCCTCTGGGTTTCATTAAGAGGACAGAGCGCAGCTGGACGCAACCTGTCACCACCCCCCGGTCCCCCCTCCACAACATCTCGCCCCTGTTCCTCTCTGTCCCAAATACTTCCTCTGACCTCGCCCCTTTGGCACTGACCCTGACCGTCTGTGAGTGTGTGTGTGTGTGTGTGTGCGTGTGTGGCCGTTCTTTTACCACCGCCCCGCGGGGCACAGCGGAGCTTGACCTCCAGTGGAACGAATGACAGCGTAACCCAAGCGCACCCTTTGCGCGCAGGAGTGTGTTTGATCTGTCTCAAGCCGTAAAGAGTGAGACGTGCAGGGGCCAGAAATATTACGGAAGTGTGTCTTTTTTTCCATTTAAACATCATAAATAGCATGTGTAGTTTTTCCCCGCGTGAATGCTGGTCGGTGGTGCGGTAATGTGTCATTTGTGCCTCTGTGTACCTCCGTATGTGTCATGAAATCTCAGTGTGTGTATATATTTACACACGGTGACAGGTGGGAATGCATGAGAGGTGAGAAGTGTGAAACTCAATTCGACGCGGGGACACGCACCGAGTACCGCTCGCAGCCTCCTCCCCCCACCGCACCCGCGTCCCTCCCTCCTTTTAAGACCTCTCTCTCCATTCCTTTCCACCAATTCCCTCTTCTTCCCTCCCAATTCCTCTTGCTCGCCGCTTCCTGACAGGAAAGTGTAATAGATTATCAGATCCCCCGGGGCGACTCGGATAACTTCCCCCTCTCTGTGCTTCACATTAATATACCGACGTGCGCTTCAGTCGACTCGCAGATGCATGACCTCAAAGGCACACGGACGCACAAATGCCGTGACCCATGCGCACGGACACACGTGCAGACACATTCATGGTACTACGTAATAAGTGGCTGTAAGTTAAGTTTAGGCTTCCTGTCCCTGCGCTCTCTGTAGCACCGAAGCTGGTGAACTAGCGTGTGTTGTCCTGCAGGGTTACGACGTGCCGTTGATGGGCATATGGTCCTGATGAGGTTCGAATTACCTCTGTCAAAGAGATCCCTCAAAGTGGTGCAGCAGGAGAAGCGTCCGGTGGAGCACGTGAGGACGTGGTCTTGTAGTCCAAAGCTCTTGATTCAAGTCCAGCTCCCTGCTACTGCTGTTTTACTTTCAATCAAAATACATACCTTTCATATCTCCTGTAAAACACCCAGCTGTCGAAATAGGTCAAGTACAGTGAGTTGCTTTGGGTAAAAGCAGAGAACTGGTAATCACACACACACACACACACATTGATTAAAACCGCTTGTCCCAGGCGGGGTCGCGGCGAGCCAGAGCCTAACCTGGCAACACAGGGTGTGGGGGCACACCCAAGGTGGGACGCCAGTTCGCCACAAGGCACCCCAAGCGGGACTCAAACCCCAGACCCCCCAGAGAGCAGGCGCAGGCCAAACCCGCTGCACCACTGTGCCCCCCCAGAAGTGGTAATGACAAAAACAATCATCGATGACTATCAGAACCAGTGCAACCTATCCCACAACATCGAAAAGTAGTTGAGCGAGTTTTAATTCAATATGGAGGAAAACTCTTTTTTTTTTTTTAAATCTGGAATATCCACCATATAGTGTGAATTCAGTACCAACTGTATAAAGCTATATGGTTTCTTTCTTTTTCCTAGGAGTGAACATGATGCTGAGGAAGATTGCTGTTGCAGCTGCCTCCAAGCCTTTGGTGGAGATTAGCCAGGATGGGGAGACTTTTTCCATCCGCACCTCCACCTCTGTCCGAACCACCCACATTGTCTTCACCGTTGGACAGTCCTTTAACGAGACCACCGTGGATGGACGTCCGTGCACGGTATCGTCCGCCGCCATCCTGCTCCACTTATTACATCTCAACTCTTTTGTTGCTTATATTAAACAAAATTATTAGATGTACTTTTTTAAATCTCCCTTCCTTTTCACCTCACTTCCAATTTGGCAATATACCTGGCAACATAAAATATGCATAAAATACAGACTATACACATCACTGCCAAGCCATTAATATCTTTACACAGCACAGATCATGCAGTGCAATGCAAAGAAGTACTGCTCATTTCTTACTGCTTAGAAACAGCGATCTGCTATCGCATGTGTGTTCGGAGTTGCGTTCTGGTGACGTGTAACTCCGGCTGCTCGTGTGTTTTCTCTTTCAGTTGCTCCGAAGGCTCTCTGGCTCATTCTTTCCCTTCCTCCGCTGTCTTCTCTCCATTTAATCATTTTCGCTTTCTCTTATTCTCTTCCTTCCAGTTGTCTCTTATGCATCTCTGCCTTTTCTCTCGTTGCCGTTCTCTCTTCTATTTTCTTATCTTCACACTGTCTAATTTGACTCTGCTTGCGATGCATTAAACAAGGATTCTCGGAGTTAAGTTCCCTCTTCTCATCCAGATTCTCCACCTCCTTAGCACAGACTATGGAGATGAAAATCCAATGAAAGGGTCAAGGGCAACTGTTGGCCACAGCAAGCAGATGGAGGACAGCACACATTAACACCTGACAGTCTCCCTCTCTCTCTCTCTCTCTCTCTCTCTCTCTCTCTCTCTCTCTCTCTCTCTCTCTCTCTCACTATAGTGTAAATGTGCCCAACCTTGCAACACAGACAGGGTCTATTCGCCGAATGAATGCCTTCCCTCTGTCTCAGACGTAATCCCTGCCATGGCATCCAGCTGTGCTAAGACAATATTTGAACGTCTTGTTCAGCTCTTTACTACCGGACCACTGTACAGCGTCCTAATCATGCCCCACCTTTCCTTTCTCCCACGTAGAGTTTTCCCAAATGGGAGACGGACAGTAAAATCACCTGCGAGCAGACTCTCCAGAAGGGAGAGGGCCCCAAAACCTCCTGGACCCGTGAGATCACCAACGACGGGGAGCTCGTCCTGGTACGACTTTTCTTCTTGCTTTCGGTCATGCCGAGCGCTCGCCGTGCCTTCGGAAACATCCAGACTCGGCGGAAGGCTCCCTTCTGAGAACGCGTCTCTCAAAGTCAGCAAAACACGGGCTCTCAGACAGCAGATCTATGCCAAAGACCTGCTTCTCACACGTCATCAGTGATTGACTCCACTTGAATTGTATGCATATACTTTGTGCGTGGAGCTTTTTCCCTTTGTGATTTATTAAGTGGAGACAGTGCGTTGGTGTGTATGCTTACAACGTCGCGCTTCTGTGTTTCAGACAATGACCGCCGATGATGTGGTCTGCACCCGGGTCTACGTCCGAGAGTGAAGACAGACGCGTCGCTCCGTCCGTCTCCGTCCTCCTCACCGTGTGTTCTTTCTTGTTCGTTTTTAACCCATCAGTACTGCGGATGGCTGCCAGCCGCTGGAATGTTTTAGACTATAACAGTGTCAGGGCGTTGCTCAAATTATCAGTGTTTTCGTGCGTCGCAGCCAAAGCGTCGGTCCGTGTTTCAGCGAGTCACCTGTCTGTCGCCATGCATTGCTTTGTGGGCGAGCCTCAAGCGGACGGCTAATTGTTCATTGGCCATCCCCGCCGTACGCCACGTCTCTCTCTTCGCTCCCTCTCCAGAGTTCTCTATTTATTTTGCTAGCGTCTAATACTTTCTACTGTGTGTGTCTTTTATATAAAACAAAATGTGGTGTTAGAAAATAGCAGCTGATGTGGAAAAACAATAAAGCTTCAAACTCTGATTCGTTTGGGTATTTATTTACCGATCCGGCCACAAGCCTTAGGAAGCATAAAGATGCGTACTTGAAAAATGAAGAAAACGACATTTTCTAACAAAACGAACGAGGGGATTGAATCGCGTGTTTTTTTTTTTGTCTCTGAATATGCATTTAAGAACGTAAGAGGAGGGGAGACACGAAGATGCACAAAGTATAAAGTTCGAGGCTGGAGGAATGAGAGTGTTTACTCAAATTAGATTGCAGCCGTCCGTGATTCACGGACACCTACACGCGCTGCTTCGATGTGCACAGACTCATTGGCACACGTCTTATTTTAGGCCCCCTGTCAGCTGTCCGCAACTAGAATAACTCGTCTGCCTTTCGGCCACACCGTCGCCCTGCAGCCTCCCTCCCTCTGCGACGGTTGACAAGGGCCTCGCGTTCCTCATCCCTCTCTTTTAGCCTTTTCTCCTCCTTTTCCTTCTTGTCGGATGGCAGCAGTCGCGGCTGCGGCCGTCTGCTTCGCATCAGTGTGTCAGACACTTTCCGTGACAGTTGCGCTGCTTTAAAAAAAATTCTCCAGGCGCGTACGGTATGTTTTGACTTTCCTTTATGTTTGCTTTCCAAATCGTTAACATCAGCGAAGTGTCTGGTTACATCACCGATATTGATTTCAAGATAAACGGTAGGTCTTCCTGTGGTTTTTCCACAGAAATTGGAAGGATTTTTGAATTCGGGCTGTCTTAGATTTGTGCGCCTCAGACATAATGGTACAGACATGTTGCCGTGGCAACGGGTCGAGAAGTTATGGAGTGAAGGGGATCGGGTTCATTGAGAGCCTGCTTGGCAGCCATTCGCTGTGGCCAAAGGGGATCAAGTCATCGCAGGGCCGGGGCAAAACCAGAAACTAAGCGTCCGCTGAGGTTTGAGAGCGGAGAAACAGGTGGGCGGGTTTGTGCAGACAGGAAATGCCAATGGGATTACAGGGTGTTTATGATTGACAGCAGATGTGGTTAATGAGGAACAGGATCGTTAGCGAGAGGAAGGTGAGGCGGGCTGCAAACCTACAAGGAACCGGAGTCGATGGTCTCACATACAGACGTTTAATCGATACGCTGTCGCGAAGACTTTGACACGGAGACGTTGAGCGAAAGAACGCGAAAAAACTGAGGAAAAAAAAGACACGGAGGAGACCATTAGAAAGGAATCGAAAAAAACAGCCACATTCTTTCTTTCAGCCCTCCAGCTGTACTTAGTTACAGTGTGACCCCAATAAAAGAACCCCACCTTTCCCTTCTACCTCAATAAAATGGGTAAATAACTCCCGCTCCTTCGCTCTTTAAAGCCCCCCGGGGCAGTTAAACGCAGCTGTCTCCCCTATCGAAAAAGAACTGGGCTGCACCTAAACAAAGTAAAACGTATTTGCGCACGTACCGTGTCCAACGAGTACATTCTGCATGCCTCGGAACCCCCAGCTACATAAAGGTATCCTACATTCCCACGTTCATACCACACACACAACGTTAATGAATAAATCTTGACTTTTTAAAATAAGGTCATTGCCTACATTTTATTCCTTCTCCTATTTGAATTCCAAGTATGTTTTTTTTTTTCAGTTAATACGACAGCATATCTCGTATCTCATTCATTTTAGCAATGAACTTATTAGGATGTAAAAAGCACTCGATGACTTCTGTGAGAAGGACCTCAGCGCACTGACAAAGAGGTCCTTCTGTTCCGCAGATCTCGGCTGATTTGTGAGATGTACGGGGTCAAGTGCGCTCCAAGGCCGACTGGAAACTCCCGGCAAAGATGACTCAGGGCCCACAGCTCGGCGTGCCACAGCCCCCGTGCGCAATACCCGGAGTAAACTTTTTATTGAACGGAAGACACAGAGACACAGACACACAACTGCATTTATTCACTACAGTCAGACGTACAAAAGCAACTGCTTGCAGTAAAGACTCCATGAAATATTGTTTTCAGAAATAGTGCTGATGGGCAAACCGTGCGTCGGTTCAATGTACTGGACGTCTGTACCTCATCTCCTTAGGTATGCTGTGAGCACCGACATACCCAACTTGTGCAATTTATTATCGATAGTTGGATGTGGGTGATGCGAGTGCCAGAATAGTTGAGAAATCTCGTCTCTTGGAGATTTTTGATTCCCAGTTTTAAGCACATAAATACAACAAGCGGAACTGGATTCAGATGAAGCGGTCAGTTGCCTCCATCACCCTCAGCTCCTAGCTTACTTTCCATGCTCTGGTGATGTCAACTCATTCCAGGGGCAGTGATGTCATGGGGTCGTGTGTCGCTTGACTGCCTGTGGAATGCTGCGATTTGGGAATCGGGAGGCACGGAGTGCGGATGCCGGCAAGCCGCTGGACTGGCATCGCCGGAGCATGAACTCGTACGGAGATTATGTGCACGGCCACAAACATACGCATACACATGCATGCATGCAGCCAGACATGCAGGCGTACACTTGCACCCAAAGGAGCACATATCTGAGCGGACGCTGTCAGAGGACATGAATATTTTATTATAATAGCTCTGTAACAATAATGGGGGTGTGGTGGTGCAGTGGGTTGGACCACAGTCCTGCTCTCCGGCGGGTCTGGGGTTCAAGTCCCGCTTGGGGTGCCTTGCGACGGACTGGCATCCCGTCCTGGGTGTGTCCCCTCCCCCTCCGGCCTTATGCCCTGTGTTGCCGGGTAGGCTCCGGTTCCCCGCGACCCCGTATAGGACAGCGGTTCTGAAAATGCGTGTGTGCGTGTAACAATAATGTGCTTGAAAGTTGTGCAACTGTTGAGTAAAAAGCCAAACGCACACATACTTTCCGAACCGCTTGTCCCATACGGGGTTGCGGGGAACCAGAGCCTAACCCGGCAACTCAGGGCATAAGGCTAGAGGGGGAGGAGACACACCCAGGACGGGACGCCAGTCCGTCGCAAGGCACCCCAAGCGGGACTCAAACCTCAGACCCACCAGAGAGCAGGACCCGGTCCAACCCACTGCGCCCCCATAAAAAGCCAAACAATTATTTAAAAAAGCTAACAACACTGCATTGAATAAGCATTGATTTAATGCCACACAAAAAGACACTGCCTGTTAAGAAAGTGAGCAGAGAAAAAGCCACACATAATAAGCAAAAATGATTATTAATTTTAGCTCTTGATTTACAATCAGGTAACACAACTATTAATAAAATACAAAAGGGAACTAAGGAAGTTTTATGCAGCTACTCATGTGATGAACATTGGTTCGTATGGTGGAAAGAAACAAACTAACTGCACTTAAGAATCACACGTCTGGATCTAAGTCTCTCTTTCTGCTAATGTAACGCACACGTTGTATCGTCTATGAGATGTATGTCAGTGGGGGGGGGCACAGTGGCGCAGCGGGTTTGACTGGGTCCTGCTCTCTGGCGGGTCTGGGGTTCGAGTCCTGCTTTGGGTGCCCTGCAGTGGACTGGCGTCCCATCCTGGGTGTGTCCCCTCGCCTCGCACCCTGTGTTGGCAGGTTAGGCTCTGGTTCATCACGACCCTGCTCAGGACAAGCGCCTGTAGACATTGGGTGTGTGTATGTCGCTTTGGAAAAGAACATCTGCTAAATGAATAAATGTAAGAAAAACATTTAAAAAGATTGATGCAAGCTGATTCAACAACAGACACTGTCGTACAGCGTGAAGGCAGGTGGATCGAACAAGACGGTCCAAATGTTTCCGGGAACTCCGCATCGATAATGTTGATACTTGCTTTGCCAAAACCCCACCCCAATGAACGTTTGGAAAGGCAAGAAAAACAAGCGGAGGGAGATAAGAGAAGCATTTCTTGGCTTTCTTGTTTTATGATGCCAAATGTCCTTAAGCGAGGGCACAATTTAATGTCGTTGAAAACGGTCTTTCCGCAAAGCCGCTCTAACTTAGGAGAAATGTCTTCGTGAACGACCTTTCGGGAGTATTTGTGACAGAGTTCGTAGCAATGTGCTTTGACTGGAACGCTTGCAGTGAACGAATGAAATTGTTTACTCAGACTCGGTGACGGGAAGGGTGCGTGTGAACGATCCTATTAGCATATGTATTCATTATGTAAGTATGTGAGTCAGTGCTGCGATCTTGTCTTTCTAGTTAAAACTGACGTTTTCAGCCCAGTTGCGGGCCAAGTGTCAATGTGTGCACGTGCACGTACGCGTGTGTGTGTGTGTGTGTGTTTGCTGTCTGTAGGAATATTTCAATGATCGTGCAGACAAGTAGGAACCCTGAGTGTCTCTGTATGTGATGTGCGGTATGTGCATACATGTGTCCCGGATTGCGCGCCGATGGGTCTGCTGGCTGCTGTTTGTATGCGTGAGCCTGGAGTCGCTCCAGAGCTGCCATCTAATTACAACATCACATGGCTGCCCCGCTCGGCCCCATGCGACCCCGGAGGACTTCAGAAGGAAAAGGGCAAGGAGAGGAGGCAATAAGAAGCAGTCATGCAATTACACTTGAGGATTGCAGGAGACAGATGGAATTTGGTGGTGGAGAGTAGGATGACCTAACCCACTGGGGTTATGAAAATATAAAGATATTTAATAAAATTAAGATAGAGTCATTTAGATCAGTTCTGCTTTTACACACATATCTATCAGTGTAAGTAGTTGAGAAAACTGAGGACTGGAGTTCAGCACCTTCCCTGTCCTTGCGGTTACTGAGGAATGAAGTAATGAAGACAGTTTTGGCCGCAGTGGTTCTGCGCGTCGTTTTTGGCCCCGTGTCTTTGGCGCGTTAAAGCGCCACGTAACGCCGGCGGTGGATTTGCGCGAAGCGGCGCCAAACGCGCGTGAGGTCCGCGCGCCGGACGAGCGGAAAACAAGGAGGCAGCGACACCCAGTGGCCATGTTTATAAAGCGGAGACGAGACCAAGTCGCTGCGGTTCGTTACTGCAATAGACGAAGAGTGAGATTAAACCGCTCTGTGCTGCATTTTATTTTTACACAAACTGGCCTTACATAAGAATAATTCCAACGGCTCATTTTATTTCTTCATTAAGAGACCTAAAACAGTTTGACACTTATGTCGTTCCTGGGCATCTCCAAAAACCTTCTTAATTATGGTTGTTTTCCATTCGTACCCACCTTGTGACCTTCCAGGTTCTTTACATTTATTTATTTAGTAGACGCTTTGCTCCAACCAACTTCCACTGAACTCTAGATAGTGTTTTGAGCCCCCACACTTTATTCACTGCAGTGACTTTCAGCGGGTCACTCATCCATACATCAGTCACACTATGGGTGAACCTGAAAAGCATGTCTTTGGACTGTGGGAGGAAACCAGAGCACCCGGAGGAAACCCACACAGACACAGGGAGAACATGCAAACTCCACACACACTGAACAGGGATCAAACCCACATTCTCTCACGCCACCCAGGCGCTGTGAGACAGCAGCACTATTTGCTCCGCCACCATAAACATGCTGTCAGATCAACCTCTCCAAAACAGAGATTCTTCACCTCCCAGCTGGCCTGTCTTCCTGCCGCAAACTCTCTGTCAATCTGGACAACTCACTCATTTTGTCTACCTCCTTGGCTAAAAGTCTGGGAGTGATGATTTTGACTCAGTTCTATATTTCTCTCAGCACATCGAAACCACAACCCGGTCCCGCAGATACATCCTGCATGATATCCGCAGGATCCATCCTTACCTAACAACAGACTCTGCCCAACTAGTTGTCCAGGCCATGGTGACTTCCTGTCTGGACTACTGCAACTCTCTCTTGTGTGGCCTTCCTGCTACTGCCATCAAACCTTTACAGCTGATACAGAATGCTGCTGCCTGAGTTGTGTTTGACTTGCCAAAGCGTTCCTATGTATCTCCTCTACTCGTTTCTCTGCGCTGGCTTCCTATAGCTGCTCAAATCAAATTCAAGAGCTTGGTCATTGCCTACAAATGCATCAGTAGAACTGCTCCCAGCTATTTGCAAGACTTGATCAGCATCTACACCCCAACCAGACCACTTCTGCTCGCTTGGTGGTCCCACGCACAAAAGATAAAGCAGAGCTTCTCGGTTCTGGCTCCATTGTGGTGGAATGACTTCCCCTTCTCATTCAGAACTGCTGAAACTCTGTCCACATTTAAGAAGGGTCTGAAAACTCACCTTTTCCACAATCGCTTCGCCCATGATCTCTCAAGCTCATGTATGGTGTAAATGTTCATGCACCGTAACTTTATGATCATGCCCAAACAAGCCTTTACACAGCCGCTACTTCTCTACTGTACGTAAATGTATGTGCACCTCAATCAGCCATCCATCCATTTTCTTGCCCTCTTGTCCTTCTAGGGTCACAGCGACAACAGAGAGAGCAGAGATGCCCAGCCGCCTCTGTCCCCGACAACTTCCTCCAGCTCAGCCCAGAGGATCCCCAGCCGTTCCCAGGCCAACTGTGAGATATAATCCCTCCAGCAGGTCCTGGGCCGACCTCAGGGCCTCGTCCCAGTTGTCCGTGCCTGGTATACCTCCAAAGGGAGGCGCCCATGGGGCATCCTTATCAGATGCCCGAACCACCTCAACTGGCTCCTCTCTATGTGGAGGAGTAGTGACTCTACTCTGAGGTGCTCCCGGATGTCCGAACTCCTCACCCTGTCACAAAGAGTGAGTCCCAACACGCTGCGAAAACTCATTTCAGCTGCTTGTATCAGCGATCTTATTCTTTCCGTCATTACCCAGAGTTCATGACCATAGGTGAGGATAGGGACGTAGATCGACCGGTAAATGGAGAGCTTTGCCTTATGGCTCAGCTCCCCATTCACCACTACAGTCCGGTAGAGCGACCACATTACTGCTGCCTCTGCTCCCAGTCTGCAGCTAATTTCACGCTCCCTTCTCCCCTCACTCATGAACAAGACCCCGAGATACTTAAGGTCCTCCAACTGGGGCAAATTCTCTTCCTGGATCAGGCCTTGTCGTGGCAGAAGGGCTTATGTGATCTAGGGATGTCCAGAGCTATATCGTTAGGAGCAGTATGCTCCTAGTAAGGTCTCCCAAGGCCAACCTGGCTTGGAGTGAAGATGCAGACTAACATGATCCAAAAACCCCCATGAAAAAAGTACGCAAGAGAATGTTTACCCTGCCTGGAATAGGGTCACTGGGACCTGCCCCTGGAGCCAGGCTTGGGGGTAGTGTTCCTAGGCATGCGCCTGGTGGCTGGCGTAACCCAGCCGGGCCCAGCCCGAAAAGGCAACGTGGGGGGGGCATGTGGGCCCACCACCCACAAAGTCCAACATGGGTGTTGGATGCGATGCTTCTCAGGCGGCAGGAGGGGGCAGGGTGGCATGTGACATCACGGCCCCTTGCGGCAGAAACTGGCTCTTGGCACGTAGAATCTTGTGTACCTTTAAAAAAAAAATTGTAGGAAGGTTATCAGGATTCATCTATCCTGCGTTTTATGCACCTGCTCGAGTGATGAACATCGGTGCATCGAGTGGAAAGAAACAAACTAACTTTACTTAAGAATCACACATCTGCAACTATGTCTCACTTTCTCTTAACGTAATGAAGAAATTGTATTTCTCTGAGATGTACGTTGCTTTGGAGAAAAGCATCTGCTAGATGAATAAATGTAAATGTAGTATATGGACGGAAAAGTGAAACCAGTACTGTTTTTATGTCATTTCAGAAGATAATGAAATATCCAATCACTGGTGTAAAAAATTCATAATCAGTAAGTGGTTGTGCCGGCCTTAGCTGCAATGACTGCAACTAAGCACTTCCTCAAGCTGATGACTAGGATCTCATCGTGCTGTGCAGGAATTTTGGTCCACTCCTTCATGTAGAGCTACTACAGCTCAGCAGCGATTGCAGGCTGTCAAGCACAAACAGCTTTATTCACATTTTTTAAGCCATTTTCATGTTGACTTGCTTGTATGTTTAAAATTATTGTCTTGCTCCATTACCAAGCTCAGCTTCAGCTTCAAGTCATGAACCAATGGCTTGACATTTGTTTCACAATTTTTTGATACAAAGAGTAATTCATGGTTTCTTCAATAATAGCAAGACACCCAGGTCCTGCAGCAACAAAGCATGCCCAGGCCATGACACTCCCACCACCATGACCTCTTGGTAAGAGTCTTTTACTCTGAAGCACTGTATAGTTGATGCTTGAACAACGCCGGGGTTAGGGGCACTGACCCCGCCACGGTTGAAAATCTGCATATAACTTTTGACTCATCTAAAACTTAACTACTACTAGCCTACTGTTGACCGGAAGCCTTACCTATAACATAAACAGTCGATTATCACATAGTTTGTATGTTATCTGTATTATATACTATATTCTTAAAATACAGTAAGCTAGAGAAAAGAAAATTTTATTAAAAAAATCATCAGGAAGAGAAAATACATTTATACTACTGTACTGTATTTATTGATACTGCAAGTTTACATTGTGGGTTTACAAGATTTTGTCTGTCTGTCTGTCAGTACCTACATTGTATTATATGATACAAAACACTGTAGATGTTACACGTATTACTAACACTAGACATCAAAAATAAAAAGATGTGGAAAAAGAAATTAATACTTATTTACAGGTATAATGAGTCATGCATTGATAACGAAGAAGAAGCAATATGATTACTTTACGGTAGCCTAGCCTATGCACTAATGAATGAATCATTCTAAATTTTCATGACATACAGTATTACAGTCATATTCATAATACAGTACACACACACACACACACACACATTTTCGGAACCGCTTGTCCCATACGGGGTCGCGGGGAACCGGAGCCTACCCGGTAACACAGGGCGCAAGGCCGGAGGGGGAGGGGACACACCCAGGACAGGACGCCAGTCCATCACAAGGCACCCCAAGCGGGACTCGAACCCCAGACCCACCAGAGAGCAGGACTGTGGTCCAACCCACTGCGCCACCGCACCTCCTGTAACAGAGCACCTATTGTACATTTTATTCTTCAGTCCATAAAACATTTTTATATTCCTTTCAAGACACACCCAGGTGCATATTTGGCAAATAAAAGATGAGCTTTCACTCCTCCGTGAACCGCCACCTTACCGTGGTGGAGGGGTTTGAGTGCCTGAATGAGTCCAGGAGCTATGTTGTCTGGGGCTATATGCCCCTGGTAGGGTCTCCCATGACAGACAGGTCCTGGATGACAGACGAGACAAAGCGCGGTTCAAAAACCCCTTATGAAGGAAAAAGCAAGGCTTTCGTTTACCCCGCCCGGTATGGGGTCACCGGGAGCCAGGCCTGGGGGGGGGGGCTCGCATGCGAGCGCCTGGTGGCCAGGTCTATGCCCACGGGGCCTGGCCGGGCTCAGCCCAAAGCCATGATGTGGAGCCGCTCTTCGGTGGGCTCACCACCTGCCGGAGAAACCGTAAGGGGCCGGTGCATTGTGATTTGGGCGGTGGTCGGGGCCGAGTGCCCGGCCGACCCAAACCTCGGGCGCCAACTCTGGTTTTTGGGACTTGGAATGTCACCTCACTGGCGGGGAAGGAGCCTGAGCTGGTGCGGGAAGTTGAGAGATACCGTCTAGATATAGTCGGGCTCACTTCCACTCACAGCTTGGGTTCTGGAACCACTCTCCTCGATCGAGGGTGGACTCTCCACTATTCTGGCGTTGCCCAAGGTGAGAGGCGGCGGGCTGGTGTGGGCTTATTAATAGCCCCCCAGTTCAGCCGCCATGTGTTGGAGTCTACCCCGGTGAATGAGAGGGTCGTCTCCCTACGCCTTCGGGTCAGGGAACGGTCTCTCACTGTCGTTTGTGCTTATGCGCCTAGCGGCAGTGTAGAGTACCCGGCCTTTTTAGAGTCCCTGGGGGGCGTGCTGGAAAGCGCTCCCACTGGGGACTCTGTCGTTCTACTGGGGGACTTTAACGCCCACGTGGGCAGCGACAGTGATACCTGGAGGGGCGTGACTGGGAGGAACGGCCTCCCTGATCTGAACCCGAGCGGTGAGTTGTTATTGGATTTCTGTGCTAGTCGCGGTTTATCCATAACGAACACCATGTTCATGCATAAGGGTGTCCACCAGTGCACTTGGCACCAGGACACCCTAGGTCGGAGGTCAATGATCGACTTTGTAGTCGTTTCTTCTGACCTTCGGCCATATGTCCTGGACACTCGGGTGAAGAGAGGGGCTGAGCTGTCAACTGATCACCACCTGGTGGTGAGTTGGATTCGATGGCAGGGGAAAAAGCTGGACAGACCTGGCAGGCCCAAACGCATAGTGAGGGTCTGTTGGGAACGTTTGGCAGAGGCCCCTGTCAGAGAGGTCTTCAACTCCCACCTCCGACAGAGCTTCAACCAGGTCCCGAGGGAGGTGGGGGACATTGAGTCCGAATGGACTGTGTTCCACGCCTCCATTGTTGGGGCGGCGGTTCGGAGCTGCGGCCATAAGGTCTCTGGCGCCTGTCGCGGCGGCAATCCCCGAACACGGTGGTGGACACCGGAAGTAAGGGATGCCGTCAAGCTGAAGAAGGAGTTCTATCGGGCCTGGCTGGCTCATGGGACTCCTGAAGCAGCTGACGGGTACCGACGGGCCAAACGGAGCGCGGCTCTGGCAGTCGCCGCGGCAAAAACTCGGGCTTGGGAGGAGTTCGGTGAGGGCATGGAGGAAGACTTTCGGTCGGCCTCAAAGAGATTCTGGCAAACCGTCCGGCGACTCAGAGGGGGGAGCGGTGTTCCACGAACACTGTTTACAGTGGAAGTGGTGTGCTGCTGACCTCAGCTGAGGATGTTCTCGGGCGGTGGAAGGAGTACTTTGAGGATCTCCTCAATCCCTCCGACACGCCTTCCGTAGAGGAAGCTGAGGCTGGGGACTTGGAGGGGGACTCGTCCATTACCCTGGCTGAAGTTGCTGAGGTAGTCAAAAAACTCCTCGGTGGCAAGGCTCCGGGGGTGGATGAGATCCGCCCCGAGTTTCTCAAGTCTCTGGATGTTGTGGGGCTGTCTTGGCTGACACGCCTCTGCAGCATCGCGTGGAGTTCGGGAACGGTGCCTCTGGACTGGCAGACCGGGGTGGTGGTCCCTCTTTTTAAGAAGGGGGACCGGAGATTGTGTTCCAACTACAGGGGGATCACACTCCTTAGCCTCCCTGGGAAAGTCTGTGCCAGGGTACTGGAAAGGAGAATCCGACCGATAGTCGAACCTCGGATTCAGGAGGAGCAATGCGGTTTTCGCCCTGGCCGTGGAACACTGGACCAGCTCTATACCCTCACTAGGGTGCTGGAGGGTTCGTGGGAGTTTGCCCAACCAGTCCATATGTGTTTTGTGGACCTGGAGAAGGCATTCGACCGTGTCCCTCGTGGCATCCTGTGGGGGGTACTTCGGGATTATGGGGTTCGGGGCTCGTTGCTACGGGCTGTTCGTTCCCTGTATGACCGGAGCAGGAGCTTGGTTCGCATTGCCGGCAGTAAAGCAGACCTGTTCCCGGTGCATGTTGGACTCCGCCAGGGCTGCCCTTTGTCACCGATTCTGTTCATTATCTTTATGGACAGAATCTCTAGGCGCAGTCAGGGAACGGAGGGTGTCTGTTTTGGTGGCCGCGAGATCTCGTCTCTGCTTTTTGCGGACGATGTGGTCCTGTTGGCTTCATCAAGTCAAGACTTGCAGCGTGCACTGGGGAAGTTTGCAGCCGAGTGCGAAGCGGCGGGGATGAGAATCAGCACCTCCAAATCCGAGGCCATGGTTCTCAGTCGGAAAAAGGTGGATTGCCCCCTCCGGGTTAGGGGGGAGTTGCTCCCTCAAGTGGAGGAGTTTAAGTATCTCGGGGTCTTGTTCACGAGTGAGGGAAAAATGGAGCGGCAGGTTGACAGACGGATCGGTGCGGCGTCCGCAGTAATGCGGTCATTGTACCGGTCTGTTGTGGTGAAGAGGGAGCTGAGTCGTAAGGCGAAGCTCTCAATTTACCGGTCGATCTACGTTCTTACCCTCACCTATGGTCATGAACTCTGGATCATGACCGAAAGAATGAGATCGCGGATACAAGCGGCAGAAATGAGTTTCCTCCGCAGAGTGGCTGGGCGCACCCTTAGGGATAGGGTGAGGAGCTCAGTCACCCGGGAGGAGCTCGGAGTAGAGCCGCTGCTCCTCCGCATCGAGAGGAGCCAGTTGAGGTGGCTCGAGCATCTGTTCCGGATGCCTCCTGGACGCCTCCCTGGGGAGGTGTTCCGGGCTTGTCCCACTGGGAGGAGGCCTCGGGGCAGACCCAGGACACGTTGGAGAGACTATGTCTCCCGGCTGGCCTGGGAACACCTTGGGGTTCCCCCAGAGGAACTGGAGGAGGTGTGCGGGGAGAGGGAAGTCTGGAGGACTCTGCTTGGACTGCTGCCCCCGTGACCCGGCCCCGGATAAAAGCGGAGGAAGATGGATGGATGGATGGAAGATGAGCTTTCATGTTCATTTTAGTGAGAAGATGAGGAAAGCGAGGGGAAGAGAGATAGAGAGAGGGAGAAAGAGAGAGAGGGAGGGAGGCCAAAAGAGATAGAGAGGGAGAGAGAGATGGAGGGGGGAGAGGGAGAGAGGCAGGGAGAGAGAAATAGAGATAGAGAGAGGAGGGGCAGATAGGAAGAGAGAGGGGGAGGGAGAGAGAGAGGGAGAGAGGGAGAGAGAGGGAGGGGGGAGAGAGGGAGAGAGAGGGGGATAGGAAGAGAGAGAGGGAAGGAGAGAGAGGGAGAGAGTGAGGGAGAGGGGGGTAGAGGGAGGAAGAGAGATGGAGAGAGAAGGAGGGAGAGAGAGATGGGATAGGAAGAGAGAGAGGGAAGGAGAGAGAGGGAGAGAGTGAGGGAGAGGGGGGTAGAGGGAGGAAGAGAGATGGAGAGAGAAGGAGGGAGAGAGAGGGGGGATAGGAAGAGAGAGAGGGAGGGGGGGAGGGGGAGGAAGAGAGATGGAGAGAGAGAGAAAGAGGGAGAAAGAGGGGGGATAGGAAGAGAGAGAGAGGGAAGGAGAGAGAGGGAGAGAGAGGCGGGGTACAAGGAGGGGGGGGGCGGGGGTTAGGGTTTTAAATGCGAAGCAGGCGCGCACTGAAAGGACACTGGGACTCCTGAGAGGGGAGACTTGAGCTGCTGCTGCAGGACAAAAACGCTCTTTCATTCGCTCGTGTGTATTTTGGAGTGAACTTCGCTGTCCGAGGGGAAAACATCACAGAAACATAACGAATGAAAGAAGGGGTCAAACGAAACAGCTGAAACGAAAAAAGACTTTAAGAAAAGTTTTTAATTATTTTTTAGGCATGATGATTGTTAAAAAAGATTGATTTTCCTCAGGGTAAAATCAAAAAACAGATTTAATACTGCTCAGTATCTGAAGGAAATTGCAGATTAACAAGCAGCGTTACTCTGCTCTGGATAACTGAAATTTATTTTTCAAAAACTAATGGTTTGCTTCTGAAAAAAGCGATGATATAACGGGAGCTGCAGCTCAAAATAGGCGAGTGAAACAGGTGTTGAGTTGTAAAGAGTAGCTAATCGAATGCAACATGGAATTTAAGCCGAACTATTTTCCAAAGACTTTGTACTTATGTATTTAATCGAGGCAAGAACAACAAGTTAGTGCTCATATATGCAAGGCAAACAGGTATATCAACATTTAATTACTTTTGTTTAGTTGGAGAAAGAAACTTGGCGTCTGCTAAATGAATAAATGCAAATTATGATAGAAACTCAAACTGCACGCTGAAATATTTCTGGATCTATAAGTTACAATCTCTTTAACTGAGGTATTTTAAACGAATACACGCACGCGCGTGGAAACGTCAATTTTTGCGTTGCGGCGCGCGGACGGGATGCTGCTGCTGCTGCTGCAGAAATAACACCACAGACTATCTTGTTTACAGTTTAGTCTCCATTTGTATAATTTGTGTCACTGGATGTGACAGACAGGGAGGGAGTGTAATCAGCTGGTTGCCGGACGTTATGCCGCCGGTGGAAGCGTGTTCAGTCGGACTCCAAAGTGACCCGCGAGACGGGCGATACTAGGCGCGCGCGCGCGCGTCTTTTGCCTCAAGTGCTGCATTTGGAAGGAAACTCGCGACTCTGAGTTAAACAAGTGGAAGAAAATTGTTGTGCCAACGAGACAGACACCCGCGTGCAATGGAGCTACGGCGTCTCCTTTTTGCCCTGAACTCCATGATGCTTCTGGAAGGTAAGGAGTCAGCGTGTTGTTGGAATGCTGTTCACCCTCATCATGTTGAGCGGAAACAGCAGCTCGAGACCCCCTCGCTCGTGCGCGTCGCGGTCTGCTGTTCCGCTCGTCACACACCTGACTGGTGGTTCTCTTTTTTTCGCGGCTCTGTCGTCGCCACCTTCCCTACTCTATTTATTATTGCATCTCTTAATGGTAAAAATAGTCTCAGCTCTGTTTTTGAGGGACGAGAAAAAAACTCATCTGCTGTCGTATGATTTTTGTGGTAAAAAAAGAAGTGAGTTAGTGAGTGGAAGCGAAGAAATTATATATTTCATTTTGGGTTGAACAACAAGTTGAAGTTGATAGAGAAGAAGATTGTGTCACACATTTGATTTTGTGCTTGTGTGTTGTCACTATGGTCATCTCTGTATGGAACAGCTGTACAGCTGTGTTTTGTATATAATATTATATGTTTTTGTGTACAGCCAGGTACAGCCAGGCCCCTGTTTTCATAACCTGTGTTTGTGAAGTGTGCAGCTCTGTCTGTGTGTGTGTGTATTTTTGTTTTTATTTGGACTTTCTGTGTTTTCATGTGTCAGTTTTCCCGTTATTAATGCAATCTTACACACTTATATATATAATATGTGTACCGCTGTTTATGTGTGTTTTGTATTTAGTCCGAGTCTTCCATGTGTGTTTCGTGTGTGTGTGCGCGCACCCTTTTTTGGACTGGAGATGAAGCTTGTAGGTGTCAGTATGTTTTTGGTTTTTGACGTTGATGGCTTTCACAGACCCTTCAGTGCTGTTTCTAGGATTCTGGCAGAGTCTCTGAGACTGTTGTGTTTTGCTGAGATGTATAACACAGGTGTGTGCACAGGGGGCTCGAGCGCTTCTCTGTGTTTCTTGGGTCTATTTCTCCATCCACCCCCGAGCCCTGGGGAGACGTGGATATCAGCAGCGCATAGAAGAGAAAGCCAGGATTTTTATTTTCTCCATTTTCATTAAGAGAGCAGTGATTAGGATGCGACTGGCGTCCTGTCCTGGGTGTGTCCCCTCCCCCTCTGGCCCTACGCCCTGTGTTACCGGGTAGGCTCCGGTTCCCCGTGACCCCGTATGGGACAAGCGGTTCTGAAAATGTGTGTGTGTGTGTGTGTGTGTGTGTGTGATTAGGATGCACACACGTTTCCTGGACTTGCGGTCTTTTCCACACTCTAATACAGTAAATGAAGGTAAGAGACAGTGGCAGGAATACTGTAACATATCATGACTGCGCCACATTGCTGTTTCTCAAAAGCTACACTGACATAATGTTTTGGCCAAAGGCATTTGTGACACTGGAGCTCTCTGTACACATGAAGCCAAAATTTAAGGCTGAAGTGAAACATCATACTTACACATTGACCACTGGCTATAAGTAACTGAACGATGAAAATAATTTGTTGTTATCTGTAGCTGAAATGAGAAATGTGGACAGTGGTTATGAGGAGTCCTGGCAGCTGAGCCCGTGGTGAAGCCAGAAGAATCCACTGTGAATTTAAACAGTTGGGTGGAGGGGTGCAAGCTATAAAACAGGAGAGGAACAAGTGTGGGTGCAAGATAGTGAGATCCAAGATTGTAATGGAAAGATGAGCCAGAGAAACTTGACTAGGAAGTGCTGCTCATGGAACATGCCAATGAGGGGGTGGTTCAAACAGTGGGAGAAAAATCTTGTCAAGTTATAGGAGCCACTCGTTTGGAATCCCCTCTGTCATGGGCAATCTGCAAAAAAGCTCTGGTATACAGAGTATATTTGCAGTCCTGAATGAAATGTCAGCTGATTCAAAAACACTCAAAGCTCTTACCACAGTGAAGGACAGATATTATGAAGTTCTAGCAAACCTTGGTCAAGAATCTGTTTCTCACTAACACCTTACTGAGAAATGAGGTAACAGGTCCTGCAGAGAATGGGAAAGTGCATGGACAAGGATTGTGAGTTAACTCATATGACGGTGATTTGTAATACAGCATCCTTGAACATGCTACTTACAGTCGCATCCGGCATTGGAAGTCGTCTTGGACAAATGCATCAGCTTGCACAACTAGCAAGATCCCAACCAACAGTGATTGGTCGTTGATAGTAGAGGAAATTAACATGTATGAATAAATGTTTTCTGAATATTTCTGTGTAATACCTGGGATGTTTTCTTTGGAAAAGTATTTTTTTGAGAGCTGTATAGTTTCTGCTTCCACTGATGAGGTTCTCGCTCTACGTTTGCATTGAAAGCGAAACAGAAACACTAGACGAATAAGGTATAATTCCTCAGACCTTACTCCATCACTTACATGATGCCCCTTCCTGTGTAAAAGGCAGGTTTGTGTACCCAAACAGGGAAGCTTCTGTACTCAAGAGTTATTACAGTCCACACCCTTCCTTCTCTCCCAATTTTTCCTCTCACCTTTCATTTTGCTCTCCTTGCTGCTTCACTTTTGCCCTTTCTGCACCCCATTCCAAAACCTCTGACCTTTCTCTCTATGCTTTGTGCTTAACGCCAGTGTCCGTGATCAAAAACAACTTAAGAATCAAGCTGCTGGTGAAACCCAACTGTGTATGCATTTTTAAGTTTGTGCAATGATGTGTCCTGTGATGAGTGAGGGAGGTGCAGCTACAGCTGAGTGCCTCTATTCATGGACTCTGAGTGAAGCTGCTTTTCTCTCCTCCCACCATTAGGGCTATGCCAGTGCTTCAACATCGACGTGAAGAGGCCCAGAATCTTTAACGGACCAGACAGCGCACTGTTTGGCCTCTCCGTGCTTCAGCATGAGGCAGGGGGAGAAAAACTGTGAGTGAACGGTACCATAAAGGGCAGGTTATTAGACCTGTGCACAGACACCAGTAATGATCAAAGCACAGGCTTGCTGTTATCTTATACCTGAGGGCAAAAGGGGGACGTGCTGACTGTCTAATAATTGTCAGTCACAAAACAATATCTGAACCTTTGTGAGTCTGAAGACATGTTATATGTACTAACAATTCTAAAACAATAAAGCATCCTTACTGTGATGTGCAAATGTTGCTGTTGTTAGGTACCAGACAGTCACTGTGCACTCTCAAACACCATACAGACTGCCTCCAGAATACTGATGTCCTTCAGCTGTGACCTTAGGCTAGAAAGGGTAGTGTCCATATTTACTGTAGACATGCAAATGAGGACCATAAAATATAAACTATATTCTCAGTTTCAGTTGCTCATGTGAAATACCCAAACAGGACAGCAATGTTTATAACACTGGTGCTACTACTGTTGATGCTACTTAATGCTAATAATAACCACAACAATAAGAACTCAGAATATTTCTTAGTGAAACTTTTGCTTTTAATATTTTATATTATTCGGTGGTTTAAACGGCCTCATTTATAAATCAATATATATTTGTTATCCTAAACATGTGCCCAGAATGACTATAGACCCAAGCTGTTGAAGACTGTTGTGGCTGTTTAATCCTGTGCATCACTGGTTCTTTGTCTGTGATGCAGGATGCTGGTTGGAGCCCCATGGGACGGGCCAGCCAATAATAGAATAGGAGACATCTACAAATGCGTAGCTGGAGACGAGAGAAGTTCTAACTGCACTAAAATCAACCTGGGTGAGTGTGGGCAGATTTCTAACCACTCATCTGAATATAAATAGCCTGAACTGAAAACAAAGTGAATACCAAATTGTGTGAAGAGCAGGTGTCTTTGTATGTTCTCATCATGTCATATCGGTTTGTTATGTTTCTGCTGTGGGTGGAGGTGGACCAGGACTTGTCACAGCTCCAGCCTTTCTTTGTTTCTTCACTGTCTAGCAGAGACAGCACTGCAGAACATCTCACAGCAGCTGAAGAATTCCCACCTAGGGATGACACTGAGCCCAAACACCCCGGATGGCTTCCTGGTGAGGAAAACACACCAATGTTGCTCCAAGATCTTCCAATCTCATCTGACACTTGTAGTAGCTTACTCCGTAGCTTGCCACTGTCACAGCCTTCTGTGTCTTTTGGGCTGTCTGTGCAGTATCTCGATCCAGATAGTCTCCTTTTCCCTGTAGTAGTGGTGCCTGTGAAGCCTGCTACTTATGGCACAAGAGCATCTCCACAGAGCAGTCGCAAACAATGACAGTAAAGGAAATGACAGAATGACCTGTTTTGGTTAATGTCATACTAACACTGATGTGAGGAGCATGTTCTGCAAAGTGTACCATTAAAGTATAGTGCTCTCTGGACTTGGTTATTTCAGGAGGATGTGTCACTGGGGGCAGCAGGTTGAGTAATGGTTGTCAGACTGACCCACAGAGTTCTTGATTTCATCTGTTTTTCTGTGTGGTGCAGAAATCCCCAGGCTATGGTTCACCTTCCTTACCACATCCACATGCCCTTCCCCTGGGAATGTACACTGTTTACTGTGGTATGCCCTTTTGCTTGGGGCCAATGTGTATATGTGTGTCCTTAGCAGGTGTCAGAATGAGTAAGGGAGTAAGCATGAATGGTCAAAAACCACACAAAAAAGGAAAATTAATGAAAGAAAGTGAGAAAAGGCACAGATGGATGAGGGTGACTGATGAATGGATGGATGTTGACTCACTCAGCTGATGACCTCTGCTCTAGAGTCTGTGTTGGCTCCATATGCGAGTGCCACTTGTACATCGCCCAACTGCCGCCCCCAGCAGATCACACCTCTCGTGCCCCGCCGCCCCGCCACCGTGCCTCCACGTCTGCAGCCTGCCTCACTGCTTCCAGCCGGATCACTCTGGTCTGGGAGGAGAGAGCCAGCTTTTGCAGTGGTTTTGCAGAATTGCTAGGTGGCCACGCCAGAAGGCAGCCTCCTCCTCTGGGTGCGGAGTCACACGCAGCTCACCACTGGCCAGGCGTGGCCTCCGCCTGTGTGTTTGTGCGTGGCTGAGAGTCATCGTCTCGTGTGTGCGCGTTTGTGTGATCGTGTGCCTTTCTATGCACAACTGCCTTTGTGGTGAAAGCTATAATGGGAGTGGAATGCAGCCTTGGCCCTTTGTAATGAAAGACCTTGTGGAAGCCTGGGCACCCGTCTCTTTCCTCTCCATGGCCCCCTCCCCCTTCCCTTCTCTCCTCTTCTCTGAATCTGAGTTTGTCTATCAGAGCGGCATTCTGGGCCACGGTAATAACAGGGCACACCAAACCAGAATGGTTTCTCTGTGTCTCCATCTGCCACCCTTTTGTCTCCGCATGTATGAATTTTTGTTTCTCTTTCATCTCGTGATGCTCTCATCTCTTTTCCTTGCTTCTGCTTTTCTCTTCGGCTTCGAAGTCAAATAAATGGTATGCTTCAAAGATATAAATATTTTTATAAGGCTCCATCCAGCCTCCCCTCACCATATTTTGGTGAAAGTTGATTTAAATTGCTTTATTGGATAGACTTGTTCTGGCTCTGTAAAAGTAGTTAAAGCAACTGCCAACAATTGTCTGCCTCTTGTTCTTCCACCCCCGTAGAGTTTCCCTCCATTAGCCCCTTCTGTTTTCCCACCCTCTCTTTTCTTGCTTTTCTTTTCTGGGTTCACTGGATTTAAGTGACTTACAACATTGTATGTACGTATAGTCCTCAACTTACTACATATGCGACTTACAAAAACTTGGATGTACAACGGCCGTCTCGTTAACCTTATTACACTGTTTTCGAGTCCTGAGGTTTGGCCAAAATGAGGTCCACTTCATCTGCTGTACAATAACATCAGCTGGCCGCACTGCTGCAAGGCACCCGTATCTGTTATTGTTTGGATCTTGGTCAGCGTTTGGGTGTCTAGCAGCTAATGCACTTTAAAAACTTTACATTTGTGAGTCCCTTCAAGTTAGTTTTTATTTACAGTGGCTACCATGCCAAAAAGTGAGTGTTCTGGTGGTGCTGAAAAGAAAAGCGCAAAACAATAGATTTAGAAATAAAAGTGAAAATAATACTGCGGTATAATAATATATGCTTACAATTATAGTACTGTACTAATACTATTGTTTGGCAATTACTTTAACATGAAAAATGTGATAAATTAGTGAAAAAATATAACAAAGCCCTATGTAGCATTCTTGTGTGTCAGTTATTCATATATCATTATGGTTTCTATATTGCAGAATAAGGAGATTTTCAAGTAATGATGAAATCGAAGTATGACGGGGCTGTCAGAACTGAACCCCGTTGTAAGTCAAGGATGTCCTGTAGTTACCCAGCTACAGGCTGAAGTGGCAGTTAACGTATCCCTGTTTCCACAGGCATGTGCCCCCCTGTGGTCACAGGAGTGTGGCACATCGGTGTTTAGCACTGGACTATGTACATCAGTCAGCGACAGCCTTGAGCCCAGGAAAACCATCGCACCCACTGCACAAAGTAAGGTTTGTTGTGGCTGAGACAGTTTTTGCCTCTTGACTGCCTCTGTGACACTGCCTGCTGTGGAAACACTGTGCTACTCAACGCCAGTGTCCAACCTGATGTGTGGACCTGAGTCTGCATTGTGCCTGTGCATCAGGGTGCTCCACCTTCATGGACATAGTGATTGTGCTGGATGGCTCCAACAGTATATACCCTTGGTATGAGGTACAGAACTTCCTCAGCAACATCCTCAGCAAGTTCCACATTAGTCCAGAGCAAATGCAGGTGAGCACAGTCTGTGTGTGTAAGTGTGTAGTATGTGTGAGTTGCAAGTGTGTCCCAAACCTTACTGAGATTTACCATGTGTGTTTTGTCTGTATTTTGAATTTATAGATGTTTTCTCAGACCCAGAGCAGAAACTTTCAAATGTTTCAAACCTCAAAAATGTAAAAAATATTAAAAATTAGATGTTTTTAATGGCTCGTGTATGGGCTGTAATGCCTGAAACAAAAAAAATCCCCAAAGCAGCAAATGTAGCTGAGGTCATAGCTTAGAAATTAATAATAATATTGGTGTATTTTATTTGGGGCTCAGTTTGGTAATTCACAGGGGGTGGGGTGGAAGAGGTAAAGCAGGGCAAAGGCCAGAGAAAATTGCTCTGGTTTCTGGAGGGATTTTAAAGCTTCTGAATTGGGCTGTTTGGGTGGGAGCATCAGGGATAGAACCAACTGTCAACCCTGAGCTCCACTTTTAGCCCGGGAGTTTCGTTCAGCCCGTGTGAAGAAATTGCTGGATACCAATCCCAGAAGCCGTGTTATCTTGCGAATCTTATTATAGCCATGAGGAAAATGGGCTTGGTGCTGAATTCATAGGTGGAATGTAACAGTGCCAGAAAATGGCCAGTAATTTGTACTGTAATTATGCACGTAGCCAGCTTGAGGTGGGAGTGTCTCTAAGATGTGTCGGTAATGACTCCCCACTGTAAGGAGACCACAAAACATTTTTCTAAGCTATGTAACCAGCCTTCCTAAGCAGTGCATATATACATTAAAATGATGAATTGGTTATCAAAGTATAATAAAGGTCTCTTGGATGGCCTTTCCTTGAATGTGTTGCCAAAGCAGTAGTGCTAGCTTAGGTATTTCAGTAATTGCATGTGTGATTGTATCAAGTATGTGTGTGGCAGCAGAAGGAAAGAGGAAATTGCTCTCTGTGCCCATGTTTCTTTGTGAAGATTCTTTGTTCTGTATACCTGTGTGTAGTAACAACACTGTTATGTATTACTAAGGTGGGGGTGCTCCAGTACGCAGAGGTGTCAACACACGAATGGTCTCTGAAGGACTATCAGACCACACAGGAGGTGGTGGAGGCTGCCAAGAATATCAGCCGCCAGGAGGGCAGAGCGACACGCACAGCATACGCCATACACATGGGCTGGTGAGTGCTGTACCACTCTCCTTTTCACTCTCACTCTTATCCCTGGGCCACTCAGTGCTTCGCAGTGTCGACATAATACGATATTCCCCAAGTCAGTAAGGAACCACCACTTGTACAGATCTTCAGGACAAGCTCAAAAGAAACCTCACCTGCGTGACAGCGCCTGTGTTTTTAGAGGTGGGAAGGGCTAAGGAAACTCAAGACTGAAAATTCCATGTGCTGCTTTTTCAACTGGGGGGGGGTGTGGTGGCACAGCGGGTTTGGCCGGGGTTCACTGTGTGGCGGGTCTGGGGTTTAAGTCGTGCTTGGGGTGCTTTGCGGCAGACTGGCGCCTTGTCCGGGCTATGTTCCCTCTTTGCACCCTGGGCTGTGTCCCAGCCCTGTGCCCTGTGTTGCTAGGTTAGGCTCCGGTTTGCTGCGACCCCACTCAGGACAAACAGTTGTATCATTGTGTGTGTGTGTGTGTGTGTGTGCTTCTTCAACGCTAATTCTATTCTCATTCAGGAACATGGACATGTAAGGTATTGTTAAATGAACAATTCAGGCCAGGTACATGACATATGCAGAAGAGCATTCTTTCAAATACACACACTGTCTGAAACCGCTTATCCCAAGCGGGGTCGTGGCGAATTTGAGCCTAACCCCAACAAAGCAGGGCGCAAGGTTGGAGGGGGAGAGGACGTACTCAGGACAGGACGCCAGTCCATCACAAGACACCCCAAGCAAGACTTGAACCCCAGACGCACCAGAGAGCAGGACCCAGCCAAACCTGCTGCACCCCTGTACCCCCCTATTTCATACCTCAGGTGATCAGTTTAAGATACATTTAAGTAGTACTGTATTTTATGAGGTGTTTAAGAGTGACCTCCTGGACTCCCATTTCAAAGACACATGAAGTAACCCAAAATCCTGTAAACTTTGGTTTGAAACTATATGCAGGTGACTTGTTGCTTTCGGCATTTGTCTCCGTCTGTCTGCTGCAAGATCTGCAACATCCCTCTGACAGCTTTATGCACACGAGTCCCATTCCTTTCTTGCAAACTAAATGTGACCGAGGCTCCTGGAAGAAATAATATTTCTGGTGTGTGAGGGAGGAAGGAGAAAGGATTGCAATAACAGGAATGGGTGCTGGGGCTTTGCTGAGGAGTTGCTTCCGCAGGCCGGCAGGTGTGGTCATTGTAGTGATGGGGTCAGTTTTCACCTCTGCAGCTGTGTCAACACACTTTCTGACTGGTATTCAGTAACATACACTGGCACGTTGACAACACATTTTCTGAGGTCAAAAAAATAATTAAAATTATATGTCATTTCTTTTAAGCTTCCAGTTCCTATTTGTAAACCCTTTTGATCTCCATGTCTGTTTCCAGTGTGCAGATAACTGTTATCTGCCCTTCTCCTGCCATCAGAATTTCATTCACATGTATTCAAACCAACGCACAAACACTCGTCATTGTAAATCCTGGTCGACGTCTAAATCCCTGCAGAGCTGTGAGTGAATGGATCAGGGTTAGAACAGTAAATAACCTCCAACATTTCCATAGTCACATTTCCGTGACAGTCATTCTCCAAAGCAACTTAAAATGTTACTACAATATTACTTGGAGTGATTTACACATATAAACTGGATAAATTTTACTGGAGCAGTTCAGGGTAAGTATCTTATTCAAGGGCAGCAGGAGGTGGGATTCAAACCTGGGTGGATGGTGGCAGCTCCAACCACTGCACCACCTCTGCTCCCCTCATGTTTGCTGTCACATCTTCTTAAGTTGCTATATAGTTGTTTCACCATCAAGATCATCCTGTTCTTCCATTGTCAGTTTTTGACAATCTCTAAGTTCACAATTGTAACTGAGGCTCATCCTCTTTCTCCTCTTTTCTCTCTTGCATAACCTTCTGCACATTTGCTCTTACTTTCCTTTTCTTTTCCCCTCTCTATTTCTTTGCCCCCATGACCCTCTGGCACCCCCAACCCACCCCTGACCCCCTACATTTCTCCTCTGGTGGCTGCTTGTGTAATTAGCAGACGAGATGTAGGGGAAACGGTTGTTTTTAACTCTGGTCTTTTTGTGGGAAACCGCTCTGTTATATTTAGCGCAGAGCTGGAGAGACGCCTGAAAACAACTGAGTTGACTGCCTGGACGTGGCTGCTCAACTTGCAGATTGACTTTGTTAAAAACAGGTCATATCCCTGACAGCAGGGTGGGACTGTGGGTGTATGGCATTTAGTGTGTGTGAATATGCGTGTGAGAAACACACACAAAGAAAGACGGAGAGACTACATTTAAATGATCTCCCCCATGTAACACTTTGTGTATATTATGCTGTATCTGTTCGTTTTTCAGGCCTCTCTCCCCAGTCCTCTGGCTATATGTTTCAAATCCTTTTGCTGCTCTGTGTATGATTGCATGCCTCTAAGTCTAGGCGTTCCCCGTGAAAGCTGAGGAGATATGAATAGAACCCCCTGGCCACACATCCACACAGTGCCTGCACTAGGGCAGTACTCCTCAACACTGGTCTGTATTTAACTGTCTTTTTCCTAGGATATAGCTCACCACGTTCATTTTCCATTGTTTAAATGTGGTGCCTTGGAGATTACAGCATAGACATAATTACCTTATTTTAGCTAATGTTGTTCATTTATCTATTTGTATGTAGTACATGCAGGGGGCATGGTGGCGCAGTGGGTTGGACCGGGTCCTGCTCTCCAGTGGGTCTGGGGTTCGAGTCCCGCTTGGGGTGCCTTGCGATGGACTGGCGTCCTGTCCTGGGTGTGTCCCCTCCCCCTCCGGCCTTATGCCCTGTGTTGCCGGGTAGGCTCCGGTTCCCCGTGACCCTATATGGGACAAGTGGTTCAGAAAGTGTGTGTGTGTAGTACATGCATGACTGGGTCTTGTACCATGTATGAGGTATGGCATTAAGATGTGGTGTGCAGTCACAACCTAACAAAGTGGGAAAAATCATACAGGAGCAGTAAAAACAAGCAAAATCCCCATACAGCATAGCCCAGCTAAGTTACAGAGGTAAAAACAAAAACTTAGTTGAGTATTCAGAGAAAAAGAGTATTAGCAGTAACAAAAGCTTAACTGAAAAATGTTGGGATTCTGTTCAGTGGTTCAGAAAATGTAATTGTAACTGATTCAGCTGTTTCATGTGGAGTACATCTCTTAATCCCTTGAATGTAGTCCTTAACCTGGACACCGACAGCGCATCTGCACCTGTATAAATGATTAAAGCCGAAAAGCATAAGCTCTGGGAACTACTTTATAACTATAACAGCATGCGAGCATTGCCTTGGATAATTTTGTAGCCATAGCAGAAATGAAATGGACTATTGAAAGAAAGGAAGTCGCTTACTTCAATCAGACAGATCACTGAGTGTATGAACGAGGTATTCAACACTACTCAAGGCCAAATTTTGTCTTGTGTGACTGTGTCCGCCACCAGGAACCTGGAAGCAGTCATACTGGGCTGTGGAGGGATTCAGCCTAATGGGAACAAGGAACATAATGTGGTCCTCCTGTCACACACCCTTTTTCTCACATCCTACTTCCAGCACAGAGGCCTTCAGTCCAGAGAGAGGTGCAAGGGAAGGAGCAACAAAGGTCATGATTGTGGTGACGGACGGGGAGTCTCATGATGGGGAAGAGCTTCCAGAGGCCCTTGCTGAGTGTGAGAAGCGCAACATCACTCGCTATGCCATTGCTGTGAGTATGCTACATAAAACCATGCATACACATGGGTATACACTCAATCGTGTCTTTTTTCCATATCCTGTTGGCTATTGGTGCGCCTCCTGAATTCCTAGGCATTTTCTCCCCCTTCTACCTTAGTATTAGTAAACCTGAAAGCTATATGAACTTCACCATTTCAAGATGTATGTCTTTGTCCTTAGTTTAACAAACATAATAAACTGGTCTTACCACAAAAGCAATGTATTAAATTGTCTACTTCATCTCTGACCCCATAATCCACTAACACCTCAAAACGTCCACTCCTGCTGATACCTTTTTTGCTCATTAAACCGGTCTGCTGAACTTTGTAAAATCAAATCTCTGAACAACATCTGTTTAAATCTCTGCCAACGCACTCAACGTTATCTCCTACCTGTCCTGTATCTCCTGGCCCTTCCTCACAAATTAACCACTTTCTTGGAACTGAATTCTATTGTCCATAAACCCGCCATGTTCACTATGCCCCGCTGGCTTCCGAACACCCTCCCCATCCTCCTCACTGCTCCACCAGTGGCCCCGGTCCTGTACCTGGGCCGTAGGAGGCAAGAGGTGGTGGCTGGACCGTCTGTGGCCCCCTCTGAGCTCAGGGCCCAGAAACCAGAACCACCCCAGGGCAGACCCCTCAGCAAAGAATCCAGAGCCCCACCACACCGATGGAGGGAGGATGACTATGGTAGACTCACTGATCTCAGAAGAAGAGGCCCCCTGCATGGTATAGTAGTGCATAGGCTATAGGTGTTGGGTCTGGTTTGCAGTCTGGATCCTCTCATAGTGAATACTAAGAGTATTATATTGGGACTTGGGTTTTGGGGAGGTTGTTGTTTAGCCATCAAACAGCTGTCAACACTGGTCAGTGGTACTGCTTTTTTATTGGTCTTTTTATGTGGTTTTCTGTCTGTGTATTTCCACTTTGGAGGTCTCAGGCTTTAAGTCGATTCCCTCACTTATAAAAACTGTTTTCTGGTAAATGGTTGTATATCTTTTATGGCTTCAGCTGCCTGATGAAAGAGCAGTAAAAGTGTTTCTTTTACATATTAAATTTGCTGCATACCCTTTACACGGAGGTGCTGAGCCATCATGACTACATCCAGTCTCACAGCTCTAGAGTTGCAGTTGGAAGGAAGAGGAAAATGTCATGTCTACTTGACACATGTTTTTTACCCTTTTTTGAAATCATCAGGCACATAACTCTGCAGGGAGTGCAAATAAATTACCACGCAAAAATAATAGCACAGATCATGGCACAGGAGGCACTTGAGTATTGATGTAGAAAACATACTCAGAATGCGTCTACTGATAGCATGGGGCTTTGGGGATGAGTGGGAGAGCCCATCTGGACATTTGCAACAGTGGGAGTGGGATACAAAAAGAGTTTTCGTTTTGCATGCTTTAAAGTCTTTCACAGTTTGTGACTCATCTAGGGATACAGCAGTTGTGAACAGTTTTGAGATCCTTTGGCAGTTTGTAATTTGTAGGAATTTTTAAAATTTTTTTTAATGCAATTTCTCAAACTAAAAGGGGTTGTCACTATCATTTGTAGACAAAATGCTTGCAGTCTGTTTCCAAATGCTTATAATAAACCTTTCATCCCTTTTTGGTAAAAACTTGACATTTTTTCTTCTTCCATTTCTGTGTTTTCATTTCTCGGTTACGTAGATCAGGTAACTTGCCCCTATATCGTTACACAATGCTGCTTTTCTAATGCCATCAGATGTCACAGGAGACACCTTAGATCACCACCTGGTTTCTCTGGCATACTCTTGTTTCCTTAATGGCTGTGGCAGTGTTTTTGGCTCACAGTACTCCATTCAATACTGTGGGGGCATCTGTGCTCTCAGGTGCTGGGGCACTACATCCGCAGACAGCAGGACCCGGAGACCTTCATCAACGAGATCAAATACATCGCTAGCGACCCTGATGAGAAGTACTTCTTCAATGTGACGGATGAGGCAGCACTCAATGACATTGTGGATGCTCTTGGGGACAGGATCTTCAGCCTGGAGGGTGAGGGAGGAAGGAAGGGTGTAAGCATAGGGCTTTGTCGCTCTACCTCCAGAGAGAGTGAAAGAGGAGTAGTGTTATTTTATGCCTAGAGGGAGGAAGGAAGGGAGGGGAGAAGAGTGGTGCCATCTTACATATGTGGTGAGATAGGAAGGGAGGGAGGGCAGCTGCCTTCTCAGCTTTGAAGGGGAGGAAATATGGATGGAAGTGAAATGAAGAAAAGGTGGTATGACATCACAAGTATTCTTAGAACTGTATGTTCAGCTGTTCTTAATGAATTACGGTAATATTTTCTCAGCTTTTCTGTTTCTGCACAAAGCAATCCCACAACAATCTGTCATAGAATAATTGTAACTGAATGGGATGCAATGCTACAGAATTTAGGAATGGAGAGCGAGAGGTGGCGACTAAGCAGTAACTTTTGCACTGTGGTGTCTGTGCTGTGACAGGGACTCTGGGTTACAATGAGAGCTCCTTCAAGATGGAGATGTCCCAGATTGGATTTTCAACACATATCCTGGATGTGAGTCTCGTCTTCATCTCCTGCACTATCTGCAGGCCTGTTTAGCCCACATCTAAAGATCTTCACCATTGCCTGGTTGGGAGTAACCCCTCCTCTTCTATTTGTCATCTCTCTGCATAGCCCTACTTTTATCATTGCTTCTTAAGAATTTCACTAAACTCTAACTTCAATGCCATATTCTTGCCTTTGACTCACTCTGTCTCTCTATGTACTTCTCCATGTCTGGTTTCAGGATGGGATCCTCTTTGGAATGGTGGGAGCATATGACTGGGATGGAGGTGTGCTGAAAGAGAGCAGTCAGGGGCGCATCATGCCTCTGCGGGAGGCTTTTGAGAAGGAGTTCCCTCTGGAGCTGAAAAACCATGCCGCTTACCTTGGTATCCGTACACACTATGTACATTTTAATCTTCCCCTTGCAGTAGCTCGTTGCTTGTGCCCAGTACCTTCATTTCCATTCTGCTTTTCTGATTATCCATTTCATCCTTTGTATTTATAGACAGCTCTCATAATATAAATGGTGTTCATCATTGAATACATCAGTCTTACCTGTGTTACAGTCAAACTGGAACAGCAGTTTAGGACTTGTGTATGTACAGGGCATGTCAGAGCAGTGCTAATCTCTTTGTTGCAGGATATACAGTGTCCTCTGTCATACTGAAGAATAGGCAGAGGCTGTACATAGCTGGAGCACCACGGTTTAAACACAAAGGCAAAGTCATCCTGTTTGATCTCAGGGATAATGGAGACGTCATAATCTCTCAGTCCCTCAGTGGAGAGCAGGTTTGTCTCTATAAACATGACACTCACTTCTGGTGTATTATTTCTTACTGTTTCAATGTCTGTTACTTCCATATCTTTGTTTTTGCTCATGTCTTGCAGTGGCTCCGACACAGTAGCTTTTCTTTTTCTGTGTTATAGCTGGGAAGCCTTAGGGTTTGTGCACCATTCTCTTCAATGCTCAATTCCACTTCGGTGCAGCCTTCACTCTTCAGTCATCTTGCTCTATCCCTGTCTCCTAGATTGGCTCCTATTTTGGCAGCGAGGTCTGTGGAGTGGATGTAGACCAGGACGGGACAACTGATGTTCTGCTTGTGGCTGCACCCATGTTCCTGGGGGCTGGGAATAAAGAGACTGGGAAAGTTTATATGTACACACTGAACAGAGTGAGTTCAGAAAGGGGGCGTGACTAGTTTAGAGTATAAAGGAGGAGATGACCAAAGTCTACATGGACAGAAGCATGGATTACACATTTAAGAGATTTCAAATATTGCTGCATCACCAATGCAAACTTTGCTTTCTCAGTACCTCAGCTCTGGCTCCTGCCCTTTTCAACTTTACTCATGACCATTCTCTGTCTCATCTCTTCTTGCAATAGAGGTTGTTTACACCAAACGGGACCCTCCAGTCACACGAAAAAGCCCAGGATGCGAGGTTTGGCTACGCTATGACAGCGGCTCCCGATCTCAACCACGATGACTACGCTGACCTGCTAGTGGGAGCACCTCTGGAAGACAGTCATCGTGGAGCCATCTACATTTACCATGGCCAAGGCACCAGTATCAACCCTCAGTTCAAACAGGTACTCTGAGTACGTGCTGCCAGGGTAACCATGATGGTTTCATTTTATTGGCAGAAAAAAAGTGTTTTGATAAAATGTTTTCCAGTGTGTCATTGTAGTTAAAAGGGAAAGCGGTAAAATATGATTGAACTTTATTGTCAGATTTCTCTCAAGTTTGTTTTGCCTCATAGCAGCTGTATTTCAAGGGAAATAGTATATTATATAACAAGGGAAAGCAGGAGTGCGGTGGCGCAGTGGGTTTGCCTGTGCCTGCTCTCTGGTGGGTCTGCAGTTTGAGTCCTACTTTGGGTGCCTTACAACAGACTGGCATCCTGTCCTGGGTGTGTCCTTTCCCCCTCTAGCCTTGTACCCTGTGTTGCTGGGTTAGGCTCTGGCTCACCACGACCCTGCTTGGGGAAAGCAGTTTCAGTCAGTGTGTGTAATAAGGGCAAAGACACAGGTACATGAGAGAAACTTCAGAAGAGAATAAATAAGTTGATGAATAATATACATTGCCTTCCAGATGAACATATGAATTAACTCAAATAATGAAGCTCTGCACATTAAAGGACATGAAACTAACCCTCTGGATGGCTACTATGTTGAATCACAAATGGTACCTGAAAAACATTACAAAGCTGTCATAAAAAGTCAATCAATGAGGAAAAGATGTGACTGAGTGTATTTGCACTATTTAGGAATCATGAGAATTCTTTAGCTCCCATTTCTGTTTTTATTATACTTGGTCCTTTCTTATCTTTTCCTTGAATCTCATATTTTCTTTTTCTGCTCTTACTCATGTCCACCTGCATTCCCCAGCGCATTGCAGGCTCAGCTCTTTCCCAACATCTGCAGTACTTTGGACGCAGCATGAGTGCCAGAATGGACCTGGATGGCGATGAGCTGCTGGATCTGGCTGTGGGGGCGCAGGGCAGTGCTGTGTTGCTGAGGTACCATTCCTGCTGACCCTGCACTTCCTCTGGCCTTTTGAGGCACTTCAGAAGAAGACAGTGACTCACCATGCTTTACTTGTTCCTGTGTTATAATGATTTCCCCATTTTCTTGTCTCTGTCTGTTCCTTTGGTTCCCTCCTGGTCCTGCAACATCAATCTATTTCTGTTCTACAGCTCCCGTAACATCGTGCAGATCAATGTCAGCCTGTCCTTTCAGCCACATTCCATCAACGTCATTCAGAAGAACTGTCAGAGAGGGACAAGGGACTCTGCCTGCCTCAATGCAACTGCCTGCTTCCTGGCCCTCTCCCGCTTCCCAGGCTCCCATGGGAGGACCTTTGGTAGCTGATCACATTCACTGTGTCCTTGCCCTGTGTCTATTCCTCTGTAGCTATATGTGTGTGTTTCTATGGCTCCTCTGTGCTGTCAATGTGCTATTTCTTCTGAAACTTTGTGCAATTCACTGAAGCCCCTTGAATCATCTTTTCCAGTTTATGTACTGTCTGCTGCACATACTTGTCAGATTGTGGATTTATGTGGTGTGTCTGTTAGAAACAATGAAAATTAAATCAAAACTATGGTGGGGCAGCTCTTAGTTTACTGTTTAGAGCTGGTGCTTTTGGATCTGAAGATCACAGATTCAAATCTCAGCTGTTGCAATGTAGTTACAATAAATAACACAACTGTACAAATGGGTAATTGAATGTGGGTAGCTTAATGCTGTAATCTGGGGAATAGCATCAGCAAAATGAGTAAATATAACCATCAACGAAAATGTAATTGTAAACAAACTAAAAGTTGACCAATTTTAAAGAATGAAAATAAAACAGTTACTGTATTTTTTTGAAGAATAAAATAATATTATATAAAAACAAAATTAGCAAAAAGGATGCTGGTTTCAGTTTGTCCAGTATATATTTTCAGCTAAGCAAAAATAAACATAACAGACTTAGCTGAAAAGTATCAGAAATGAAAAATAAAAGGAAAGCATAATGAAATGAAAAATAAGTAAAAAAAAATATAACGACAATAACCTAGTCTTTCAGAATCCTCAAACTCACATGTATATAAACATCCAGCAGACTGTCCTTCTTGATGGCTCAGCAACTTACCCCCAACTGTCTATGTACACCCTTCCCAGAACTTCAGGTGAATGCCACGCTGGATGACAGGAAATTGTCTGCACGGGCACTTTTTGACAACAACTCCCAGCGACAGACTGTCATCGGGGTGGAGGCTCGAGTCGGGGCGTCAGTCTGTCTTACACTGCCCTTCCACGTCTTTGTGAGTGAAGACATATCATTAACTCCGCCTGCTCTACAGACATAATGTTTGAAATCACAATAATATGAGTATATTTAGTTTTTCCTGTGCTATTTGTTGTTCTCTGGACTGACAGCTATTGATTGGTTAAAATAGGAATTATAGGCAGTGTGAAGTGCACCCCATGGAGAATGTGAACCTGACACTCCCTTGCAGTTGGACAGAAATTTCTGGGGGTGTTTTGTGACACATGGATGCACTTGCGTGTGTTACTGAAAGTCCTTTTGCTCTTCCTGCCAGGACACAGCTGACTATATCAGGCCCATTGGCTTTACCCTACGTTTCAAGATCAATGACACCGAGACAGCACCCGTATTGGACGAGGGTTGGCCCACACCGGTCAAGAAGTTTGTGAGTGTGATTCCCCAGGATCTTAGGAAACCCTGCCGGTATACGTACACAGTTGTAATGGTGATGTCCCTCGGTCTGGGCCCCACAGATCCCATTCTTCAAGGACTGCGGTGAAGATGACGTGTGTGTCACTGACCTTGTGCTACAAGCACACATGGACATCTCAGGAACAAAGTATGACAAATTGGTGATGCCACACATACTTCCTTCATGAGTTCTTCATGGGGTTTAGAAAATGTGTTACCCAGAGCTAAAGTCAGTGTTCCCCACACAGTTTACTCAGGGAAATTTTTCCACGGCTCCCTAAAGCAAATTTAAGTGCACTCATTTGCAGTAGATGGCTGTAAGGACAGCAGTTTTTTCGCTGTATGGAACATGCCATGTTTGTACCATATTACATACAGTGAATATACAAAAGTGCTTTCATGTACTGTTTGATGCACATGATACTTTCCCTGTTGGCAGACAGGAGCCATATGTTATTCGCAGTCCGCGGCGGCGCCTGGCAGTGGAGGTCACTCTGCATAACCGCCAGGAAAACGCCTACAATTCCAGCCTGATGCTGTTCTACTCCCACAACTTGCACTTCTCCAGCATCAATGTCAGGGTAACATCTGAGACCCAGCAACAATTTATAATGTTCCTACTGGGGTGATTTTTATGATGTGACATCATTACCAGTTTGTACATTTACATTTATTTAGCAGACACTTTTCTCCAAAGTAACTTCCAATGAACTCTATGTAGTGTTATCAGCCCACATACCTTATTCACCAAGGTGACTTACACTGCTAGATACACTACTTACACTGGGTCACTCATCCATACATCAGTGGAACACACTCTCTCTGTCATTCATACACTATGAGTGAACCTGAACAGCATGTCTTTAGGAAGAAACTGGAGCACCCAGAGGAAATCCACATAAACACAGGGAGAACATGCAAACTCCACACAGACTGAGGTGGGATTGAACCCATGTCCTCTCACACCACCCAGGTGCTGTGAGACAGCAGCACCACTCATTGTGCCACCATGCTGCACCATGCTGTACCTCACCCACTGGAATCACTGTTGACATGGTTGCCAGCATTTATTGCTTCTGGGTTAGCTGTTGTCACAGATATTGTTTGAACTATTCCCACAAATAATTGTTAGTAATTGTTGTGAAACTGACTCTCTTAAGGCAAGAATGGCAATTCTAGTCCTCAAGAGCCACAGCAATTTCTAGAGTGAGGGTTTCCTTTCTATCTCACCTCTTAATTCTACTACTGAAGTCATGTTTAGTCAGGAAGTCATATCACCTGATGTGGTATAAACCCAGTGCTGATTTATGACTAACTGAAACCTTGAGGTCTGCAATCTCTAAGAACTTTTATTATTTTCCTATTCCTACTGTAAGGCTAATTGACAGTGACACTTCCTACTGAAAGAGGGCAACATTTTCCTCACAGGAAGATAAACTTTATCCTCCCTTGTCTTCGACTACAGGAGGACTTCCAGTTTAAGATCGAGTGCACAGCTCTGAGTGCCAGCAGCCACTCCTGCAACGTCAGCTACCCAGTCTTCCGCTCGCAGTCCAAGGTCAGCAGCTCATCACATTCTCATCTCACTTGACCTGCTTGTCCCTTGTCAAGGATCAGATGGTGTTCCTGACCAACTTTGTGTGCTGTCTCTGTGGACAGGTAACCTTCACACTAGAGTTTGAGTTCAGCTGCACATCCCTCCTCAACAAGGTTCAGATGAACCTCACTGCCACCAGGTAATACCAGGCAGACACAACAGGCTCACATATACATTGCACAGGAAAATAGAAATACAATATAAACCGTTATTTATAAATACTGTATCCACTCATTGGTCCTTTTATTAGATACACTTGGCTATTTGGACATTTAAAGTTTGCCTCCAGTTGTGGTTCAGTATATATAGCATACAGAAAGGTTTAAGATGTCCGGTTACTCTCGGAATGAGTTTCACAGTGAATAAGTATGATTGCTAGTGCCAGACATGGTACATTTACATTTACATTTATTCATTTAGCAGACGCTTTTGTCCAAAGCAGTGTACTGTACATCTCAGCAAAAGTGCAATTTATGCATTACGTTAAGAGACATAGCTGCAGATATGTGACTCAAGTACATATATACACACACACATTTTCTGAACCGCTTGTCCCCTACGGGGTCGCGGAGCCTACCCAGCAACACAGGGCATAAGGCCGGAGGGGGAGGGGACACACCCAGGATGGGACGCCAGTCCGTCGCAAGGCACCCCAAGCGGGACTCGAACCCCAGACCCACCGGAGAGCAGTACTGTGGTCCAACCCACTGCACCACCGCACCCCTGCTCCGTGACTTAAGTAAACATAGTTTATTACCTACCACTTGCTGCACCGAGGTTCATCTTTCAAGTAGGTGCATAAAACACAGGACAGACAAATCTGATACCCTCCTACCAGTTTTTTTTAATAATATTATAAGATACACAAGCAAGCAAAAACAATGCCGGAGTAGTGGCTGAATAAAGGCTTTATCTGGTGATGCTCATGAAGTTATGTTGCATGAATATTTACACCGTACATGAGCTGGAGAGATCTTGGGCGAAATGGATCCGGAAAAGGTGAGTTTTGGTAGTTTTGGTAGTTTCCTAGTTCCATCATCTAAGAAATA
Source organism: Scleropages formosus (assembly GCF_900964775.1). NCBI lineage: Eukaryota > Metazoa > Chordata > Actinopteri > Osteoglossiformes > Osteoglossidae > Scleropages > Scleropages formosus. Next base: position 17,950,255 of record NC_041823.1, on the reverse strand, counting down.
GCTACACCCCTGGGATTTTTTTGCACTGCAGTGTCTATAGTTTACTCAGAATGGTGCAATACACAAAAAACATCCAGTCAGTGGCACTTCTGTGGACAAAAACACCTTGTTAGCGATAGAGGTCAAAGGAGAATGCCCAGACTTCTTAAAGGAAGGCCACAAGTGCAAACATAACAGTTCAATACAGTGGTGCTCAGAGCAGCATCTCTGAATGCACAATTTGTGGAACCTTGACCCAGATGGGCTACAGTGACAAAAGGCTATGTTGAGTTTCACTTCTTCAAGTTAAGAGCAGGTAGATGAGGCTACAGTAGACATGAGATCACCAAAACTGGACTGTCATCAAATGAAAAAAACATTGCCTTTTCTGACAATTCTCAATTTCTGTTGCAGCATGCTGATGGTAGGGTCACAGTTTGGTGTCAACTGCATGAACCCTTGGACCCATTCTATGTGGTGTCAACAATATGGAGTAATGGTAGTCATGTGATTATGTGGAGACTATTGTCATGGCACACATTAGGTTTTCTGTTATCACTTGATCATTGTTTGAATGCTACAAAGTGCAAAAACATTGACATCATAACTAGGTGCATCCCTTCATGGCCGACCTAACTATTCTGAAGTTGGTAATTCCAGCAGGTAATATGCCATATTACAAAACATGCAATGTCTAAGGATGGTTCCACAAACATGACAGTGCCTTTGCTTTACTTTAATAGGCTGTATAGTCCTCACCTGTCAAATTAGTAGAGCATCTTTGGGATGAAGTGGAACTCAATATTAGCAGAATTAATGTCGCACCAAGAAATCTGCTCCAAGAAGTTGTCAAGCCAGCATTATCAAGAACCCCATGGAATGTGTCCAGCACCTTGTTCCTGAATTTATGCTCTTCTGGAGGCAAAAGAGCATCCCTCCCGATTCTAGCTGTGTGTACCTAATAAAGTGGCTAGTGGATGTACAGTATGTACTTAAGACATAAAAATTAATGAATGAAAAATTAGAAATGCAGTGGGGCAGTATGTAGCATACTGGTTAGAGATACTGCTAATGGATTTGAAGTTCCCAGGTTTAATCCCCACCAACTGCTGTAGCACCCTTGAGCAAGGTGATAACCTCAGATTGCTGCAGAAAAGATTACCCAGCTTGATAAATAATTGGAAACTGTTTTGGAGAAAAGTGTCCACTGAATGAATATAAATGCTTAGAAGTTCAAAATGAAATCATTTCAGGTTTGGTTTAACGGTGCTGATTTCATTGTGAGAATATGCTTTTATTTTGTTCCTTTCCTTTCACTAATTTTGATAGGTTCCCACTTTGCTACTTATACAGTTACATATGTGAATGAACAATTCAGATTAAGCACCTTGAATAATTTCCAAGTACAGTATAATCTTTTGAATTCCATTTGTTGGTCTCAAGTTTAATTCCTATATTAATTTCTATTGTATCTTAGTATTCTAACTTAAAATGCTGGGAACACAATTGATTAGAGGGCCCAGGTGCACACTTTTGGTGTTAAATATGTGCTGTCTGTTGCAGTGACAGTGTGGAGATGGAAGCCACACAACATGACAACAGCGTTCAGCTGGAGAGTGTGGTTCAGTATGAGCCTGACCTCTTCTTGACCAGGTCAGAGGCATGTGCCTTGCTCTCAGCTTTTCTGTCTGTTTTCACTCAGCTGTTTCCATCATTCCCTTTTGTGCCCAGCCTCTCTTACACCATGTCCCACATTTTTTTTCCAGTGACTCCAATCTGAACCGCTACGAAGTCCATCCAACTCGCACTGCATCGGAAGGGCTAGGGCCCAAGTTCTACACTAATTTCAGAGTAAGTGTCCTGCCCAGCATGTTATGTCCCTTAAATGTACTGTTCTTCCAGGTATCCGGAGTGCTATTTGATATGTTTCGAATAAATTAATATCTCTGGTGTTGTGTCCCAGTATCCTGTTGGTTGAGCATTGGGGTGGTGCTTTATATCCACCTACACTCTATTTTCAGCTGCTGAATCTGGGCTGCTACTCAGTCATCAATCTGGATCTGAGGATTCGCCTGCCCATTGTGGCATCTGGAGACAGGGTCTTCATGTCTGTCATTGACGCCAGCTCTCTCAACGTCAGTGCCACCTCTGTGTGTGTGTTCATAGTCTATAACATAAACTGTAAACACTGCATGTATGCATGTTACCAGGATTTGGAGTGTTTTGCTAAAGCAAGCACATGCAGCTCCAAGAAGCAGGGGTGTGTGCTCTATGAAAGCTAAGTGGTGAGGTGACGTGTGTTTGTTTGCAGGTGTCGGGGGTGAACTGCAAAGTGCAGAATGACCTGTCGTGGCTCAAGGACAGACAGCGAGACGTACGTCCTCTGCACCCTGAGGACATGCAGCAGACAGACCAGCTGGTGAGATGAAACAGATTCTGTTTACTAAGCAGCCTCTATAACGATTGCAGTGAAGCAGATTCTTTTTGTAGATCTATGGAGATTCTGTGTTGTATGATCAGAGAATTCAGATATAAATTTCTGTGAAAATTACATCAGCTGTCACAGCAATATTGCAAAAGCTGTTTAGATGTGGTTCATCAGTCATGTGAACCTGCATAACCATGTACTTTTAAGGGAACATTTCAAGCGGTATATCATGTCCTACAGAACTGCAGCAGGGCCTGGTGTGCCGTTGTGGTATGTCGGATTCGGGAGCTGCTCCGTGGGCAAGTTGCTCATATCCGGGTGACCAGAAGGGTCCATGACAATTTCTTCAGACAGGTGAGACACAGCAAGAGTGAAGGAGAAGGGCATGATGTACTGGAAATTATTTCTCTAGAATCTATAGACTTCTGCATGTGTTTGAACATCACAAATATTCTGAGAATGGTCATTCATACAAACTTCACAAAGCTATGATGTCTCCAGCTATATCATCTTCTGCCAGCTGCTTTTAATCGTCCAAAAATCCCACTGTGTCTGTCAGGCCAAGTTCAAAGCAGTGAAGATTGTGAGCACCTACAGCCTTGGGGTCCAAGAGTCCAGTTTAGTCACATTGGGGAACAGCGCCCTCTGGAGGGAGGTACAAATGAAGCACATTTGTTGGCGTAAAAGGTTGCTAGTGTGTGCTGTTAACAGGACTAACCTGATGTGGACCTTCATAAACTGTAAGAGTCATTTTGGGTGTGTGGGTCTGTGTGGGAGCTCCACTCTGTCTGCTTCTCTGAGTTGCTCCCCTGCTTCAATGCAGACGGTGCTGGAGGTGCTGAAGGGCCGCTCCATCCCCATATCTCTGTGGATCCTCATTGGCAGTATCATTGGAGGCCTTTTGCTTCTGGCACTCATCGTCTTCATCCTGTGGAAGGTGCTTCTCAAAATACTCTCTACAAGCCTGTTCCTAGATTCTTAACACCTCCACACCAGCTTTCTCCTGGAGCGTTCACTATTTGAAACATAGTTTTAATAAAAATGTAGGAAAAAAGAGTGTAAATTTTGAGAATAGCCAAACAAATGTTAACTGAAAACACAATGTCTGAAAATAGCTTCAGTGCCTTGATGAAAAAAAGCTAAGCTACAGAATCCAGTGAATTGTTCATTTGAATTTTTGGTTTGCTGCAATTTGACACACCTGTTTGTCTTAACATCCTGCTTTTTTCTGTCTCACTCAGCTGGGATTTTTCACAAGAAAACAGCGTAATGAAGAGGATGAGCAAACCCACAACTGAACCAATCACCGTGGCAACAGCACCAGGAAGCAATATGTACGCTAACGCTGCCTTATCTAACCTTAGACTGGCAAATTTAGCAGAGTCCCGTAAATGATGGCTTGAAACAGGTCCGTGATGCATACAGACATCCAGACTGGCTCAACACACGCACCCGACAGGTCAGCCAGACCTACTCAGGATCAAGCACTCTGGACTCAATTGTACAGCATATCTAGTAAGATGTACCAAACTGGGATGAAGTTGTGCTCAATGGAGTGCAGGATAAAGTATGAACAGTGTTAAAACAAGTCATGTACAGATATTCAGCAAATCTATGCCTCAATTTTTGTATTTTTTTTATTTTTATTGATCCAATATAAAACTAATTTGTACAGCCAATTTGTCTTTTTAGCAATTTTTTTTTGCCCAACCCCAACCCCCCAGATCTAAAAGTGCTATTTTGGCAGGAACAATACACTCTGCAGCTGAATGGACACAAATGAATGGGAAGCCATATGAAATCACACAGACATAAAAACTGACCAAAAATACAACACAAAGTTTGTAAATGAAACTATTTTATCAGCAAAACAGAAACTGAAGATCCCTCCTTGTATTTAATGTTATATACAATATAGCAAAATATTTACCTGTATTACCTTTGTAAAAAGATTTAAAGCAAGCCAGGGAACTTTAATTACAGTGACCAAATGATGCATATTATGTCTAGTCTGCAGTGATTGACCCAAAGGCATGTCTGACTTCATGCATTTTTGCTTCAGTGTGCTGTGTAAACGTTGCTCTGTTCTCTTGTCAGCGTGTGTTCATGGTGGAATTAATGTAGGATTCCAGCAGAAAGACGGTCTCGTCCACTTGGTTCTCACTGGAATCCAGCCTACACACGGAGAAAGTGAGAGTTTTCAATGCAGACACATTGAACATGAACCTTTATAAGAAATATCTGTGGTCAATGAAACATTTATTGATCCGCAGATGGAAATTTTGGTAGGCTACAGCAACACACAATCTGTATACAGCCACATAACATGGAAAAAACACATTTAGACAGAAAAATTTTGGGTGGAATGCAATATTACAGATTAAGGTCAGTACCACTCGGGCATTAAGAGGTCACCCCGCAGCATGAGCACGTGGAAACAAGCTGCCTTTGCTTCGCAACGGTCACAATTGTTAGAAAACTGCCATGAACAGGAAAATGTTCCTATCTTCGAAAATGTGCAACTGGAATGTTTATAACATGGGAGCCAGTGTACTGACATGCAAGTAATGAAGTGCGACTCATATTGAAAAATTAAATGAACTACAATGAAAATCGTGGTACTGTATCAGTACTGTACAATATCCTGGGATGTTGTAAAGTGAGTGTACTGTACTTGTTGACGTGATGACGGAGGGCCTCTAGTTGTTGCCTCTCGGGGGCAGTGATCATCTCCTCCACTTCAGTCAGCTGGGCTGGTTCTGCCCCGCTAGCCTGGAGCGATGCCAGAATTGCCTCAATGCGCTGGGACTTCTCCAGGAGACGCCTGTCAATGACAACCCCCCAACACTAATCATTAGATACAACCATTGCAGTAGAACCACCGCCGGGGATAGCCGGTAGCATAGTGGTTAGAGCTACTGCCTTTAGATCCAAAGGTTGCAGGTTCAAGCTCTACCTCTGGCTGTAGTACCCTTGAGCAAGGTACTTACCCTAAATTGCTCCAGTAAAATTACTGAGCTGTCTAAATGGGTAAATAATTGTAAATACCTTAACGTTGTAAGTCGCTTTGGAGAAAAGCGTCAGCTAAATGAATAAACGTAGCAGCCATTACAACTGGTTGTTTTTTGGCTCTAAGCCAAACCTACTTCTAAAGGTTGTATAACAGACCATAGGTGTATTCAGATCACCGATGACAGAGGGCAAATTTCAAGAGGACTCACTTGTTCTCCTTGGTCTCATGCAGACGCCTTTCAATGAGGTTAGCCACCGCCTGCAGTGAGAAGCATCAGAGGGATGTACAACACAGCTATAAAAACACAGTGGGCTTTTCAGCAGTATCAACCGTTCCCAGGCAATACCTTGTAGCAGTGCTGTAGTAGCATTCTCGCAGTGGGTAGTGGGTTCACAGTGTACAGGTAGAACGTGCGAGACGGGGCATGATCTGGGGTCTTTGGGATTTCCTACAGAGAGGGGGAAAAAAATACACAGGTAATTCAGTGGTAACCTGCAACACTGAGTATCTTTCAAGCTCAACATCCACCAGCCCATACCTGACCTTTGTGTGTGACTTTATGTGTCAGCAACAACCCCTGAACTGTCAGGAAGACAGCTGGCAATGGCCACATGTGTTCAAAGAGTGTTAACTTGTGCCAAATTGCCTGGTAGAGAAATATGCACAAATCTGCTTGGCTCCAGTACGCCTTCCCAGATGTGCAGAGAAACAAAGAGCACTGTTCAGAATCATTAATGCTTTCTGCATCAGGCGATTTCACATAGGAGCATTTTCACTCAGCGGACCTGCCCCGGGATGACACCAAGGACACTCGACTCTAGTTCCAACCTCTGTTTTCACGCTGGCTGTGTTCTCCATGTGTATCAATATATCTCAACTGAATTCAACCCAGACCTGGACTGAAAGATTTATTTTCCACTCCTTCCACCTTTGTTCAGAGCCACTAATACTTTATAGTACTGCAAAGTTTCACCATAGATAGTTATTAGGATGTAAAATATCCATATGAAGCAACAGTTTCTTATTAAAAGAAAAATCAAGGAATGTTTAACTTTGTGATTGAAATGGCAAAATATACTGTTTTAATTTTTATATGTGAATTTTTAATACCTTCCGAGAAGAAAGAAAGACGGGCTACTACAACAGAGACATGACCAAAATGGCAGTGTTATCACATTCATCAACGTCTGTCTGGTACGGGGAGAAAAGGAGCTCTTGGTGATTAAGGTAAATTAAGTCCGACCTCATAATGAAAATGTAAAGTACGCAAGCCTGCGATCATATTTATGCAAGAAAGACATAGTACTATGAAACCATACAGAAATTAAGTATAAAACACTAAAATCCTAGAGTCACTGGATCTGATGCCACACATTTTTGTTAAGTGTTCATTGGACAGAAATGACAAAGTTTTGTCCATTTTCAGTACCCATAGTCTCAAATGAATCAAGTTGCGGTCACGATTTCCACTTTGAATACATTATGCGTGAGAAACCTAATCCTTTAAATTTCAGACATGGGAAAATCTCAACCCATTGTGAAAGCAAGCAGTAGTGACTCACCTAGAGGGAATGAAAATGTCCCAGGTTGAAAATGCCAACATGACAATGCACATCTGCATAACCTGGCTCACCTTTGGTTAAAACAACTGCGTATGTGTTGCGATGAGATTAGCTGGAGCTGTGTGAGGCCACTACCTGCAGCTGGACCAGGTTTGCTGAAAGCAGCGCATAGAGCATTTCTTTGGCTTCCTTTGCTGGGATCATAGCAAAGTCCTCCACCTGCTTCTGCTCCAAATGCCGTTTCCGTAACAACAGCCGGAAAATCCGTGCCGACCGAGAACCAAACCTGAAAAGAAAGAAAACTCAGACGTGGAAGTTGAGAGAAAAGGTCAACTAGGCACAGTACGCCGCTTCTCAATGAACATCCCTGCCGAAAAGAAAATCTTCTAACAGCGGCCACCTAATAAACGCTTGAGTTGTGATGGAGAGAAGGAATATGCTAGACATTCTGCGAGTGACAAAGTAGAACAAAAAGCAGTACAAGTGTTGGACATCAGTTTAAAAAAAAAAAAACTACAGAAAAATGAGAATAAATGAGAAGACAAAACTGAAACAGACACTGAATTCTACCACAAATGTAAATATAGCTGTCTCCAGGGTATCCTACCTCTCCTGCACCACAGACTCCAGCGTGGCCCTTGCCAGGTTGGCCAGAGCTTTGTGCAAATCTGACCCGCAGTCAAGGAGCAGCAAACTGATGTATTAAAAACTGCAAAAGCAAAACAGGACGCATGGAAGACATGCCTCGGTTGAGCAATATAAGAGGCCGTTACGGAAATGGTGGCGCATTCATCAGTGTGGCGAACCACAGAGCACGGTACCGCCACAGTCAAAGGATACTGACAGCATACATCCCTCCTCCACTGTCACCTGTCTTCCCCACAAACTCCATCTGAGGTATGGCAGGAGAATGGACCCAAAGGAGCAGAGACATTGAGAGAAAAAAACAGAGGTCAAACACTATGGGAGCCAGAGGTTCTGAGACACGCAGCTTGAGCTTTGGCACTGGGATCCTCAAAACCACAGTCTTACCGGGTCATCCACAAGAAGGGAGAGGTACTGCTCCAGGACTGGCCGGCTGATGCTGTAACTGGGAGGTAGGGCACGGAAGATCTGAAAGCACAGGACGTTACGCACGTGACGCAAACTCTCCTGACCGCGTGGCAGCTTGAAACGGCACAGGGGTCGGCAAACCCTCGGGCCCCCACCCCACGCCATAACTGCTCACAGGGAGAGGGAGAAGAAGCACAGCGGGGGTGCAGACGGCATGCTTGCAACTGACCTCATTAGCGGACAGAGGCTGTGTATAGGCAGCGCTGGGGGTGGTAGTCACTTCGCTCATCCTCAGCATGGTCCGTACAATCTCACTGCTGGTCTGTGAACACACGCGTTCATAGTTCTGCACCGAAGCGATAAACAACAGAGATGGTCTAGAGCGGAATGATGTTCGGGCTGACCTGGTCCATTTTGCCGGCCACTGCACTGACGATCGCCTGGTCTCGAAAATGCTGGTGGAACCTGTCGAAGTTAACCTGCCAGTAGATGCCCTCATCACCCGAGGACTGAGCAGGAAGAGAATAATTGAGAAAGTAGAGTTTCAGTGTGGTGTTTCTGCTTAGTACACTACAGGACCAAGTAAAATGCCCTCACAGAAGGTCAGCGTGTAGCCATAACCAGTTACCTCCGAGTGGTCCTCGTCCAGCCTGGCTCTTTTTCCTGCCCTCTCATCCCCTTCGTTTTCCTCACTGGACAGTCGTCGTTTGCCCCGACCTGCCCTCAAAACACAGAGCACCGTTAGGGTACGGCAGAGGACAAGCGTCACAATGCGACAATCGCAAAACTATCTTTAACCATAATTCACAACAATCACTCCACTGGGGCAATCAGCATACACTCTATGAGACATTAAGAGTCTGGACAGTTTTCACACAGCACTCGATACAATACAGCAGACACGCAATGGCGGAACACACCGTACACACAGAAATTTTAACACACTGTATTCCGTCGCATTCTGGATCAATATGCACCTTTGAGGCTGATCTGGGGCAGCGTATATCGGTCAGGGTGATTTTCGGCAAGGGTCGGGACAGCCACTGGGACGGGGGGCACGGCGTCCACGGGTGTCGCCGATGGCTCGGCGATAGAAGGGCAGCGCTGAAGGAAGTGGGTCTCCACCAATCGGGAGAAGGCGGAGACCACCTCACTGTAGTCCATACTGCACCCCTCTACAGAAGAGAAGTAATCAGAAAAACCAAGGTGCTGCATCTGTCCCGGCTTCCCAACCCCCGCGCTACTAACCCACAGCTGAGACCCATCATTAGTTTCTCTACATGTGTTGTCCCCTCACCCTCCATGTTATGGGTGAGCCGGTCAGCCACCGTCCTGACTGCATGGCTCATGGTCATGTGACCCCGCTGCAGAACCTCCTCCACGATGAGCTCCCCCGCATCCCCGTACAGGGTCTTGGCAGTATATATGTAGCGTGGATATCGCAGCACGCGGAGAATCCGTTCACCGTTCAAGTGGTACTCCACTCCCCTCCGCCCGCTCCGAAAACCACACAAACCGTGTTGTATCAATACACACAGAGACTTCTTCACCTGGGTAGGAGAAAGGAGTGAAGGGAAGGGAAGTGTTAGTACATCTTTCTTGCGTTTTTGTGACGAGTGCAGGTGCAGCCTCTTATCACCAGCTTCTTCTTCACTCTATGAGCTGCAGGCCTCACCAAGCAATGCTCAAAGAGATCTGGAGCACATTAAGTCCCAAACTCCACACGCAGCACCCAGCTGACTCTGGGTGCATTGCTACGAGACATAAGCAAAGGCCATTTCTACCTTATTAATGAGTATTTTGCCTGGACCAGTGTGGAATACCGGTGATTTAAACCTGGTGCCCCAGGGCAGGGTATCTGACAATTAATTGATGCATGGCTGGGGAGATTTATAAAATAATTCATAAAGATATCAATGATAAACATGTCTGGAGTTGGATGCAATGCCTTTTAAAAATGACCAAAGCAGGACGAGAAAAAACTGTGGACTCTTGCTAGCAAAACCTGAACCCAAAAGACTACAGCAGTGCCAGCGCGCGCGACTTCTGCCGCTGGAGTCGAGACGAAGTCGATGCCGAAGCCATCCGGACACGCGCGAGGAGGGATGCGCGTGCCCCATCCTCGGTGGCGTCCCGGCCGAAGGCGAGCGTCCGGCCACGGCGGCAGTACCAGGTCGAGCGGGGTGCTCGTCTCGTGAGCGATGGCGCGCAGCATCAGGGCTCCGTTCCTCAGCAGGTGCGTGCCCACCTTTTCCACCACCTCCCCATAGTGCTCCTGCAGCAGCAGCCCACAAAGGCGTACCTCCTGGGTCGTCATCTGCAGGGATTCAGCAGACAGACGCACCTCGGTTTCGCTCAAACTGCCCGAGCGGATAAATAAAGACCCAGACTGGTGAAAAAGAGGCGCTCCTACAAGCGCGGACACCCGGATCATGAGCGTATAGTACTGTACACAGAGGAAGATACTGCCAACTTAAAATCCCCGCTGGTGTGGAGCTCAGTCTCCAGTGGGAAGCACAGTGATGGAATCTGGAGTGCCACCTCTTTCTGTGTGTGTTCCTTGGACACTCACTGCTGTACTGATGTGATGTGTATCATGTGCCACGACTTCCACCTCCAACCCCCCCCACCCACACACACACACACACACACACACACACACACACACACACACACACACACTCACTCTAAGTTACTGCCTGGGGAAGGGAGCTCTTCTGCATGCATGATCATGAACTTCACTTTTATATTTAATATAATATTATGCACTTTAAAATACGCCTTGCAACTGTACTGTGTAACGCGAGTGTGTGTGTTAATTTTATAATAATAAATCATAACATAAGCCCCACACACACACAGTCTTGACTTATAGTTACAGGACTCTACCTCGCATTGTCGCTAAGGTTAATCACGTGCACTGAACACCCTGAAGTAGTAGATTCGAATGTATAAAAACGTACATAGTTACTGATACGAACCTTTTCCTACCACCGCTTCATCATCGCTTTCCAAGCTGAGAACATGTGTTCACCGGGCACTCGGCTACTTCCGCCCCGCAGCGCCTGCGCAGACGCGGACGCTTCTCCTTCCGCCCCGCAGCGCCTGCGCAGAAGCGGATGGTCCTCCTTCCGCCCCTCGGTGTTCGTGTGCGCTCGGGCGGACGCGGGCCTCCGCATAGCCGTCACCGCGCTGCATGCAGGGCTAACGGCGGACCGCCTCCTTCCCACAGCCGGAGGACCGACGTCAGTGTTTGTGCCAGTCCGTGGAAGATGGCGGAGGCTGCGGCGGTTCCACAGCATCGGTTCTTCTGCCACTGCTGTAAAGGCGAAGTGAACCCTAAATTGCCGGTTAGTACCCCACCTCAAGCCGTGCGTCCCCGGACCGCCCGCCGCTGCCTCCGCGGCGCCTGTCGGGTGAAGATTTCGCGGAACCGAGGGGGCTGTTGAGCTCGGCCGCGCTCGCCCACACGACACACGGGCCTCGGGGGTGAACAACTGCAGCCGCGGCGTCCTTTATTATTTTGCTTTCGTTCTCCTTCAGTAATGCTGACGTGACGAGAAGGACCGCGGCGCGCGTGTTTTGCGGCTGTTCCGCCCGTACATGGTTTATATTACATTTCAGTGACTGACGGGGGTAGGAGCTGAACGTGGAGGGAGGGCTGAGTGCCTGTGGCTATGTGTGTGTATATGGCTGTGTGTCTGTGTGTGTGTGCCGCTCGCTCCGGCTCCACTGCTCTTATTATTATTCCCCTTCGCTCTGGTCTGGTTGTGAACGCAGGAGGAGCTCCGCTCACCTCTCCCTCACCGATCTCTCTGTGCTACATCATCATGATCAGGGCTCCAATCATGCGAGCGCTGTGTGACGGGGGGGAGTTGTGTGTGTGTGTGTGTGTGTGTGTGTGTACACAGCTTCGTCGCGGGGCTCGTGACGATCGAGCCCCACGGGCACAACAAGTGTCACAGTGGCCCACGGCGCCGGGCTGCCAGTCCGCCGATCGAACGAAGGAACCTTGTCAGGCCCGGTGTGTGTCACTGTGTGTGTCGTGTCTGAGCACGAGCCGTGTTTCCTGGATGGAACAGTTTTCTGCCGGAGGAAACACTCGGCGGATGGGGCAGATTCCACACACACACACACACACACACACACACACACACACACACACACTCGCTCGTCCACTCTCCCATCGCATCGGGCCATCTCGTGTCTGCGCGCGCGCGCGCCTTGTCTTTACATGGCCATGGCATCACTGGTAGTGGCAGTAAGCAGTGCGTTCTGGTCGGTGCTCCTCTTTTGTAGCCAGAAGGTTCTGGGTTCGAATCCCACCTGCCGCTGTAGTGCCCCAGCCAAGCCAAGGCACTTCGGTGTACTGATGCAGCAGTCTCCTGCTGTGTGCGTGGGTAAAATTTATTATCGAACATTGTTAGTGGCCTCAGACAAAAGTGGCAGATAAATAAAGGAATAAAACATCCACTCTGACTGACCTTTTTAGTAGCAACTCAGCTTGTCCCATATTTTTTCATATTTATGTGGAAGTGTCCTGTTATAACTGACATTTGTGCATCTGCATCTCAGAGGTTTGTGTGAACAACTTAAGCAATGTTTTAAACCGTCAATATTCATGAGAAATTCTGGTAATTGTGTCTCATTTTCCTTTGCCAGGCATTACCAGTGTTCCCTGTTTTTCTTTTCTTATTCCCCCCTTTTCCATATCAGGAGAATTCCATTTCATATTTTTCTTCCTCCTGTTTTTTTAATTAATAATTTAGTTATGTAATAAGTTAGTTATACATATAAGTTATTAAACCTGAGTTAGCCAAGCAATGATTTTTAAATTTCTAGTTATGGTATGAAATCTCTGTGTTTGTGTTGGTGTCTGAACTGTAAAACTAAAGTGAATAAGTAGTAGAGTTTAAATTTAATCTTAAATAACCTTTGGAGGCAATGTCATCTAAAAACAGTTATGCTATGTCTGAACTGCCATCCAACTCAGTATTTTGTCAGTTTCTTTTAATGTTGTGTGTTTTTTTTTTTTTTTTTTTTTTTTTTTTTTTTCCTCCCCCCCTCCCCCCTGCCCTGTAAGCCAGCTGGCAGCAGACTGCAGTGGGCTACCAGCTGTCCTGCCGAGGCGATCATTATTACAGACCTTTTAGACTCCTGGAATACCGTTTCAGCCCTATTCTCACATAGCACAATGCCTTTAGAGCATGTAGAGCTAGTGAAATATAGTATGTTTGCAAGACTCTGCAGTGGCCGTGACCAAACAGACTCTACGGTGTGCTGACTTCTCCTGGGATTTTACACGTGGCGTTACCTTTAGCCTATTGCACCGAAGTCACGCTTGTATTGCTGGTTAGGAGGTAATGCACTAGAAATCTGAAAACAGACATTGTTTATATTCCCTTTTCTCACAGTAACCAGCTTTTGCTTGTGAAATCTGGTTGATTACCTGTGTGGTGTGTTTTTTAGGAGTATATATGTCCCAGATGTGAGTCAGGCTTCATAGAGGAAGTGACAGAAGACTCCAGGTGAGAACATGGTGCTTCTGTTGTTTTACCGTCTGTTATGTCATCGCTCGATATTGTTGACTTTTTCGACTTTTAAGGTGATGGTTCTAACTGTGGTGCTTTTCCCGCTGGTGTTTTGTTGCTCACAGCCTCTTGGAGGGTGGCGCAAACGGCATCACAGACGACACAGCTACACAGTTTGCAGAGGTACCGCCATGTCCCCCCCCCCCGACCCTTTCTTTTTTATTTCTCCTCCGTCAGCCCTGCGGTTCATAGTACTCTTCCTTTGTCTGTTTATAGCACCTTTTAAAATGCTTTGTTATAACCCACTACAGTTTTTTCTTTTCAGTTTTACTGCCTTTTCCTTGGTTTTAATTAGTTAAACTTTAATGTTTTTTTTAAAAAATAAATATTTTGAAATTTAATTCTACTACCATCACTGAACAGTTTCTCTTCCTGTTCATCACAGTTATGGCACCTGTTGTTTGTGGAGCGGCCGTTCACGGTGGACTCCGACAGCTCGGACTCTGAGCCCCGTCCCCCTGGCATGGTGGGAGGTCCCCTCGGTGGTTCTCTAGGGTCAGGGCTGGGAGGTCCTCTGGGTTCCCCGCTTGGGGGCGGTGAGCACTGGGGACCTGGGCGCCCCCCTCGTCTTCACAGCCAGAGGAGGTACCGGTCTCGGGCGAGCAGCCGGCCCGACCGCTCGCCTGCAGTTGAGGGGTGAGTCCCTCCAACCCATTTTGGTAATGGTCACCCTGTTGTTTTCCTTTAGGTAGCAGGGTGTCTAAATCCATTTTTCACCTTGCATCTATTTCAGTCACACCATTTTTTCCCTGGCATTCGTTTTTCTAAAATGTATGTTTTATATAACATATCTGATAAATTCCACCTTGAATCCAGTGAAAATGACTGAGGACTCGAAATATGAAAGTATGAGATGAAAGATATATTAAAGTAATGGTTTGAAGGAACACATCCTGAAGTAGCTTTACTAAACAGAGTAGCATGACTACATTCCTTTTCGAGGTGATCTGACTCATGGGTAAAATTGCAACTTGATCTTCTAGCAACAAGAAATCACTGCAGGCTGAGGCAGCTGTACGCTTTAAAACCACATTAACTGCCTTGTAAATTGTCTCCCAGTAACATGTAACAAGAGTGTGTATGTTAGTCATTTATGAATGCATTATGTTTGTGTGTGTGTGTGTGTGTGTGTGTTGCATGCAAAAACTTTTCCTTTCCCTCCCCTCTTGCTCTGCCTTTAGGATAGTACAGCAGTTTTTGGCAGGACTCTTTGCCAACTCTGGAGTTCCTGGCAGTACTCCGCTGTCATGGTAAAGTCTCCTTTTTCCTTCATTGTCACGTGACTGTTTCTGGTTATACCTCACCGCTGCTGCCTGATGCCTGGTGCCTGACTCCTTTTCACAGGACAGGCATGCTGCACTCAAACCCGGGGGACTACGCCTGGGGTCAAGGTGGACTGGACGCAGTCATCACACAGGTCACTGGCACCGCGACACAAACACTGTCAGGCTGGCTGTGGCCAGACATATCGTGGTCCTGTTAACCTTTGGGTTGCTTTGTCCTCCTGCAGTCTTCTCCCCGTTACCTACCGCTTTCTCTCCTCCTTTGTGCCTCCTCCTCAGTTGTTGGGGCAATTTGAGAACACGGGTCCCCCACCTGCAGAGAAGGAGAAGATATCTTCTCTCCCCACGGTCATCATTTCTCAGGAACAAGCTGGTCAGTAGTAGCCATGCCTCATTTTCACTTGGACACATTAATTCTTACTGTGCTGTCTTTGTGTTCGACAATGTGCTCCGTTCATATCTGAACCTCTGTCTAACATTCACGTAGTCAGTGTTTTTTCTGCACTCCTTGGCTTTTACATGTTGCAGAACCAGTTATTCCACATACGGTTTTCCCATGTGAATAACAGCGGTAGGAAACGCTTGTCCTCACATTGAACATTATTTCAATCTGTCATGTTCTTACATTTATTTACAACTTAATTTATACAGTAGCACATGTTTTTATGGTATGTTTAAGCTAAAAAACAAAATTCTACATGTAGCTTGATAGTTTTCAACGTGTGCTGTAAAGTAATGTATTTATGGCCTGTATGGAGTTTGATACCATTAGGTTATGTACTACTTATCTAATTAAATGTCTCATTCAAGAAACTATGACTTTCCTTTATAAAATGTTAACTTTTTTATAGTTTTATGTTACAGGACTTTGAGTTAAAGATCTGGCTCATTGTCTTTTACACTTCTCCTTGCTGCTCTACCCTTCAGATGCCAACATGGAATGCCCAGTGTGCAAGGAAGACTACTCCATGGGGGAGCCAGTCAGACAGCTTCCCTGCAAACATTTTTTTCACAGCGACTGCATAGTGCCCTGGCTGGAGCTGGTAAGTGTGGTCTGCAAAGTGGGTGGCGGTGTGGGGGTTGATAAGGTATGGATGGAAGAACAGTGCCTTTTTACCCAAAGGTTGCAGGTTTAAATCTCACCTGCAACTGTAGTACCCTTGAGCAGGTACTTACCCTAAAAATTGCTCCAGTAAAATTACCCATCTGTATAAATGAGTAAATAATTGTAAGTAGCTTAACATTGTAAGTTGCTTTGGAGAGAAGCGTCAGCTAAATGAATAAATTCAAATGTAAATGAAGTGAAATGTAAATGTAAGTGAAATGTGTATGGGAGGAACTGATTTGGTTTAAAGAACTTAATGATGAGCGAAAGGGGTTTCGAAAGATTACAACGACGGCTAACGTGATGTCCTCCCCACCACTGCAGCACGACACGTGTCCAGTGTGCAGGAAGAGTCTGAACGGGGAAGACAACAGCACCCAGCCCCCATCGGAGTCCCCTACCCTTAACACTGACCCCCGCACACAGGAGAGATGGTCTTTCTGAGACACACCCAAATCTTACTCTGCCCCCCTTCCCGTTGTGCACAGGGAGATTGTCCCTTTGAATGGCATATCTCCAGCCTATCACTGGCGCTCACTTCTTCAAGCGTGTCTCAATCTACGATGTCTTAGAGATTTACCCTGACCTTTCTTTTCTGCCTGCTCCCTTCCCCAGGCTGCTTAAACAGAGAGGAATTCATTGCCTCACCCCCATTTCCCTTGCTTCTCTCACTCTTCCCTCATTCCTTGTGTCTGCTTTCTGATCCTGTTCCTCGTGTCACCTCTGAAAGTAATCCTCCCCTTTGCGTCAACTCTGGCCCACTGACAAAAAAGTGATTGTCCTCTCAAAGCCTCCTTCCAGCCTAGCATTCACTTTCAGATAAAGTGCACCCGCTCCAATAAGAAGTTGTTGTAACAGCCAATGAGATCACCAATAGCAATAAAAACCAAGCTCTCCTCGCTGACCCTGGTTATATAGCCAGCATCATCCATCCTCCCGTCGAGCGATTAAACACACGAGTGTCGTCGTCCTTCATGTTCTCTGTCGTTCATTTGCTGTAACTCCCTCACATCCTCCTCATGTCTTACCTCTCCTACATTTCTAACCTTCGTTTCTCAGTTCGGATGTGCCCATCCCTTTCCTTGTTTGTAATCTGCATGTCCAGCGGTATTTGAGAAGTTTCCTCACAATCCCTTCCAACTGTATCTTCTTCTTCCCTCTAGTCATTTTTTATGTTTGTCAATGTCTCCCTCTGTCCATCTCTCACCAATGTGTACATATTACAGATCTTCAGTCATTTATTCCTTCAGTTGACAAATTCTTTTGTTTTCATTTATCACTATTTTTTTAATGTAAATAATTTTAGTCCAACAACTTCTGGTGAAAATCTAAAAGCATATTGATTATAAAACATGGTGGATCTCAAAATATTGCATGTGTGTGAATATATATATATACATATATATATACACTCACACAGTGCAAGTGTGTGAATATATATCTAAGACAAAATGTGTATGGCAATGTATTAATAATAAAAATAAAAAAAATTAACATCCCATGTCAAAACATTCTTTACAAAAACTGTAATCTTACTTCCTCCTTTGCTTGGTATGAACATATTGAGTAAATGGTGTAATTAAAGTATGAGGGAAAAGATATTTTGGATTCTGACATAATACATAGAGCTTTGGGAATTTTTGCCATGTTCTTTAAGTTTTGCCACCACACCAATATCCCGAGCTTCCATATCTGTTATACAACCTTGTTTCACAAATTATCTTGTCAGTGTGACAGTTTCAAGGTGTCATGGTTCTTTTCTCTAATAATGACAGGCAGGCTGCATTGTTACTTAAGTACAATAATTATTTCAGTACAACTTGGGTCTCATAAGGGAATTTTTGCAAACATGTTAAAATTAATCTTACTACTTGGAGGTCTAGTCTAATGCTCTTAACCACCATCCTTAATGATGCCCTTAAATTTATTCTCATGACTCTCACAACAGGGAAAAGTTTCAGGCTATTGATAATAGGAAAGCACACAAAATCAGAGAGTGGTTTGTGTGCTATGCCAGTATTGTGACATGGTCTTTAAGACACTTTGTGGTCAAACAAATTAAAGTACTAACAAACACATATGTCCCCCAAGGTGGCCACAGGTCAAGAACTCATTTATTGTAATCTTCATTAGTTGGCACACATTTACAAAAGATGATAAATTATGTACATTTCATACAGGACAGTGAAATTTAAAAAGGAAATACTATTAATGGTAAGCCAGTCAATTTCAGAGCAAGGAATCAGCATGAAAGGAAAAAATCTGGGGGAAAAGTGAGTGGCCTACATAAGTTTATTTTCCAGTTTTGAAATGGATGCTTCAGTCTTTGAAGGCATGAAGGTCTGCTAGCCTGCCACATGTGTGTTGCAGAGCCCATCATTGTGCCTGCCATATGACCGTGAGGATGGAATGTCCAGGAGAGACGGAGGGGATGTAGCCTGTGGCCGGGTCCCACACCTCAAACTGCACGTCCCTATCGGACCTGCAACGGAACGACCCCTGTTTTTCAAGACTTCTGCAGTTGGACAACAAGATGTTAAATAGATGAAAATGTACCAGTCATACCTGTTCAAAACAGTCATCACCGTTGACTTATCTGGCCGGATGAAAGCAGTGACCTCCAAATCAGTGTGTGCACTAAAGGACACGCCTACTCGCTGAGACCCCTCCAGCAAGAACTTACTAGAAAAACAAATTATCAGTTCATTTATATTATAGTAGTATCAGGAAAAACACTATTGTTCAGCTATGAGACAAGAAAATAGATTTTTGCAGGAAAAGTGGAATTTGTAAAAATGATAGTACTGCCTCAAGAACGACGCATAAAATATAAACTCCTGGGAAGGGACAGTTGATAAAACAAGGTTTATACAGTTTAAATCAGACTGGCCTCACCTGAAATGGGTCATAACATAGAAGGTGGGCTGCTTGTAGAAGATGTCACGGGTTTTGTCCACAATTATTGTGCTGTCTGCAAAGTTCTTGGCCCAGTTGGGACCCCCACCCATGTCCAGAGCCAGGTTCCAGTCAGTCCAGCCTGTCACATAGTGGTTCAAATCCTGTAGAGAAAAAATAAGCAGATGTACATGCTTATCTTCCTAGGAACGAGAGTGGGTCACGGTGCTATGGGAAACACCCTTGGGGGTATATCGTCAGTGTGTTCTCATATTGCAATTACATATTTAATAAAGCTAAAATCTGTCAGCAATACAGAAGACAGTCTGCTTCCCACCATTCATTAATACATGGCCAACACAGCCAGGAACAAAAGGTCTTAAGTTATGAGCACAAAGTGGACATGATTTCACTTAACCACCTCAATTCACAGTTCTCACCTCAGTTATGTCATGGGCATACTCTTCTGCCCGGTCCCAACTACCAAGCTTTACTCCCCGATCTAGAGGGATCCAGCCGGCACATGCCTCCGTTCCAAAGAGATAATATTCTGGAAAGAGGTGATGTGTGGTGGACAGAGTGAGATCTGCTGGAGCAATGCGGTCAAAGTACCAGTGAACCCCGATGCCATGGATGTACCGAGCAGCATGAATGTCATTCAGCACCTGTGGAAGAGCCTCCGCTGGTCAGTCTGTAGGTGTGGGCAAGGAGGCTCATTTTCTCAGAATTTAAACAAATTACCCCCCACCGCCCAGACTGCGAGTCCTCACCACTCTGGCCCAGTGTGGCAACAGAAGCCTCTGGTCATCAAGGATGAGGAGCTGAGTTTTTGGATACTTAGAAAGGGCAATGGCAGGACCTAAGTCCAGCGACACCCAATCTCGCTGTGTTTCTGGAGTGAAGCCAAGGGCCTGGAAGCTGTAGTTGGTCATCATCCCAGCTGTGGGCTCATTCCCAGTGGTCATGGCCCAAAATGTCAAGTTGTGCTTACTGTACTCATCCAGGAATCTAAGAGAAATGTGCAGAAGTTGCATAATTCAAACACTGTCCAAATAATTACTTGGAAATGTATTCTAAGAAATAAGGCTGAGTGAAAACTATCACACGTGGCAGGCCTTGATGACAAACTGCATACTGTAACAGAGGTCTGCACGTTGTACCCTGTTGACTCTGTTTACTGTGTGGGTTGTACCAATGTGTTGTGCACCTCACGTAGTAGTTCGCCCAGGTCTTGTGCGCCTTGCCTCCAGCCACACCCTTCAATGTGCCTTTGCCAATAAGTGCACCGTTGGTCTTCAGCCAGGCAGGAGCGCTCCAGGCACTAGCCAGGAGAGACAGCGGGCGGGGGGACAGGGCCTGGGCACGCTGAAGTAGGGGGATCTGGGAACAGGGAAAATAAGCAAAGATACACAAAAGATGAATGAAGCAAAATATAAACCCAAACTATTTAATTCAATGGTATCGCAAACAAGAGGGGGCAGCTGGTAGCACAGTAATTACAGCTGGTGCCTTTGGACCCTAAGGTCAGGGGGCTGAATTTCACCTCTGGCCGTAGTACCCTTGAGTAAGGTACTTATCCTAAAATTACCCAGCTGTATAAATGGGTAAATATCTGTACGTAGCTTAACATTGTAAGTCCCTTTGGAGAAAAGCATCAGCTAAATGTAACGATAATAAGAAGAAATGTAGTAGTAGAAGACGAACTGTAATTGAGCCAGGGACAAGTGAATGTCTACAGAGAGGCTCACCCTGGCAAGAATATATGCTTCAATAAAGTAATTAAGGTGAGATTGGTTGTAGAAAACTGAATTTCCCCCACATGTGCACATCGTGTAATTACTGTGGTGCCTCAAATCATCCCGTGAGACACTCAGTTTGTGCGACAAGGTTCACATGACTGCTCTTTTGCCAATGCTGAAAGGTAAAAAGTCACTCAGAATTCATCGAGCAGCACCGCGACGACACCAAGGTAGGTAATAACGTGTTAAATTTACTCCATTACATGCACTTCCATGGTGTGCTTCTGGAGAAATTGTACTTTTCAGAGTAGTTTTTGGCATCAATACTTTTTATTTTTACTCGGGTGCATCTGCCCAGAAAAGTACTTTTATTCCACGACTTTCCTCTAACCCAATCCTTGTTACTTTTGAATTGCTCACATTTAACGTTAAAATGTCCCCCCCCCGCAAAACGAATTAAGTCACAAGTATTACTGTGGCCCATGACGTCTTCTGTGAATTTCATTAGTTATTGTCAGCTGCCAGTGACAGTCACTTTTACGGTGAACCAGTAAAAATGTATCTTCACTGTCAGTGTCATTTTTCAGTTTGACGGGCCATACTTTCTAGTCATGAGACAAATCAGCAGTTAGTGTGGCGGTAGGGTACCTAGTGGTTAGAGCACCTGCTTTTGGACTACAGGTAACAGGTCTGAACCCCACCTCCTGCTGTTATTCCCACGGGAACGATACTTATTCAAAAATTGATCCAGTTAAAAAAATAACCCAGCCATATACATGGGTTAATAATTGTAGGTAACTTAACATTACAAGATGCTTTGGAGTGAAGCATAAGATAAGTGTAGTGCTGTTGTGTCCTGCCTTGGTTAGCAATCTAGTTCACTGAAGGCCAAAGAAAAAAGTAAGATTATATATATAAAAGACAATTCAACTCTCAGAATACAGAAAACGTACGTGTTACACGGGTCATTATTTCTGAACGTAACCATTCAGCGAGTTACTCCTGTTTTACCTTTGTTCATTTAGCTGATGCTTTTCCAAAGATATGTTTCAGGAGAACTGCTCAGTCTAAACTGCTTATAGTGTTTGAGTGTGTGACTACCCTGCGATGCACTGGTGTTCCCTCAAGGTTGTGAACCCTGCCTTGAACCCTAGGCTTCTGGGACACACTCCAAGCCACTGCGACCTGGCACTGCACAAATGGATACTGACAGTGAGTGAATTATAATACTTAGCAGACTTGCCCTTCACTTGTTTCATATTTATTTGTTTTGCCTAACTGACAATATCTAATTTTACAGGGACAACAGATTTATTTATAAGCTATGCAGACAAATTTTTTCCCATTAATTATATTTATGCTGCTAACATTACGAGCGAATGTTAAATATTGAACATTAACAATCTTAATTTGAATCATAGTGACTTCTTAAGTAGTTATTTTACCTGTTACTTTCTAACTTTTACTCATGTAAATCCTGGATGAGTATCTTCGCTGTGATTGTTTTTAAGTAACAGTAGCCACCTGTCAACAAACCAGAGTTGGGTCACTGGGAATCTCCGTGGAACAGGCTTGCCTTCATTTGCAGGTCTTCGGGAGCAAGTGTGAAGTTGAGCAGCTGGAAGTCCTCCGGTGTGTCAGCGTAGGTGTACAGTCGCGTGGAGAAGTCGCAGCTGGCCATGGGAACCCGGACCACGTTGTATTCCGCACCTGAGCGACAAGAAGGGATAGATGATGAACCATCACTCAGCGGGAGTGGGAGTCGACGGACAGAACTCAGGTGGACGGTGCTGAACCAGAACTCCCATCAGCCCATATCCCGTTACCTTCTGGGGAAAAGTACTGCCTCAGCAGCTTGTCCTGGGCTCCGACCGACAGCGACAGGATGTTCATGGCAGCTGCGTCTGTCATGGCGCCACCAAACCCTCGGATCCTCTGGTACTTCTGAGAAGCTTCCACGGTGAGCTTCAGGGCTGAGAGAAAGCGATAGCGGGGGCGAAATGTAGAATGAGGGTATGACCCGGCAAGAGTGATGATGATATGGAAAGGCGGCATCTACAGGGGCTTCTCGAGTTCTCCTTCCACCAATCAAACGCAACAAGAGCACAAGTAAGACGCGAACCGCACCTCGTACGGCATAAACGTAAAGGATGACAACGATCCGGAAGCCAGCCTACCAGGCGCCGCACTTACCTGCCCCCGCGGTGCCGTTCCGCACGAACCCCTGTCCCTTCTCCAGCCTCTTGCCCTCCCTGCTGGTGAGGAAAGTGAGGAAGCGCCCGACTGGGGGCGAACCGACGGCTCCCGGCGAGTCGCAGCGGGTCGAGTTACACTCGCACGCCACGGATCCGTGACCAAAGTTCCTGGGAACACACCCATCGTCGTCGCCTGAAAGAGGAAGTCAGCTTCAGAGGCCTGGACCCCACATCGTAAACCCTCTTAAGCAGCGCTGCAATGTGTTCCACTACTGAACACAGACACAAAGGTGCATGACGCGATGGCAGAGGTCGTACCAGCCTCAGATCGGCACGTTTACTCATGTAGACATGGTTTTACTACACTTCGTCATCCTGCACAGCCTCACACAGCGGCACGTGTCATGATGATCATGTGTTGTGCTGTCGTTCTGTGTGTGTGTACTGTACTGTACTCAGTACTGCTAGGGTACTCCGTACTGAATCAGTACAGTACTCAGTTATCTGTAGCAGTAGCGAGTACTTCTTCCTACTGAATTACCGCGCTCGATACTGCGGGACTGACTTCGCTTTACTCACCGGCAGTTGCAGCAGAAGCTACAGCGAGCAGAACACAGAGGAGAGCTGGTCGTGTCATTGTCATTCTACCTGCATACGAGACGCGATGATGAAGTGAAGGAAAACAAACTGAAACTGCAAATGCGCCGCCAACACAACAACAACACGGACTCTCACTCTGTCACTGTGTCTGTCAGCACCACACTCCCTCCCTCCGTCACTCACTGCCCCAGCTGTGTCACAACAATGAGGAAGAGCCGCTCACAATTTAGCGTAACAGCACATTATTACCGCGGTCAATTCACACTTAGCAACGCACCATCGCTCATGTCGCCCGTTTTCGCACACTCCTACGTCAGTACCATTTCGGAAGCACGGAGAGTCTCCGCCGCTGCCGTCCGTCCCGCTCCGCTACCCTGCGTCCGAGTCACGAGCCGCCGCCGCAGTCACATGACACCGGGCGTGACGTATGGCTGCGGTGTCACGTGACCGTTGTCGGAGCGGCGTGCGGCTCAATGACACTGACAGCGGACTTCTTTTATTCACCTGTGTCCTTCAAACAACGGTGCATTAAGTACGTGAACTCGTGATATGCACACTTCCGAATAATGTTAAGCGGTAAGCCAAGTGTCATGTAACCGATCACTGCTTATGGCCTAATTTTCGCTAACCTTTCTCAAACAAGTCACTCGCATAATCATGCTAAATCAGTAAAATTATAGTATTTAGTGTTGAGTGCAAAAAATCCAAAATAACCTAACAGTTCAGATACAATAAAAATGCAGGTAGACGTTCCAGCAACAAAGTAGAACATGATGCTGATCATTGTGGAACTTTATGTCCACATCTGGCAAGTGAATTACCTAATTGGACATTTAAACATCTCTCCAATATTGTCGCAATCACTGACCGACCTTGGCTACACTTAACCGGACTGCTTGCTTTCGTCTCATCCTGCAGTCAATATAATACAGAATTAAATCTGAACTCTTCTGAATGATGGCACCCAAAGTTGTAATTTTAATATGCCATACTAGTGTTATTACAAAGTTTTTCCAACGACTCAAATCACTCCACTCCCTTCTTTAAATTTTGAACAGCCAAGAGAGCGAGGGGGGGGGGTTGGCCAAGTAACAGTGTTAGTGAGTACCAGGTATGACACTAATGACATTGAGAAACATCCTTCTACATTCAGAAAAGGAAAGATTTGAGATTACTTCATTTAAAAGTATTTTATTATGAAAGACATCCAAAGCAGAAGTACAGCAAACGATCTTGTGCAGGTTATGCATGTGTGTGGATTAAATAGTACAGCTTGTTGTTTGTGGTCGAAAGAGTTGTCCATTTACAATGCAGCACATAGTTTCTCAAAGACAGCAGGGTTTCTGTTGCTGAGAAAGATGAGTTCTTTCTTCCCCTCCTCGGTATGGCCTGTATATGTAACATACAGCGGTAAATACAAGGCATTCCAGTGAAAACCACAAGGAAACGTCACACCATGTTACATTTCTTACTCACTCTGTGAATGCTGTAGCCACTTGCGGTCAATGTAGTACTGGTAGCAGCTCTCAAACTCCTTCTCACTGTACCCTGGCACTGGCACTGGAATGAAGGGATCCAGACTATCAAAGCCCTCCTAGAACAAACAACAAAAGGGAGGTGAAGAAGCAGAAAATGTCTTTTTCCCCATGGACACAATCTTCTCTAATCCATTCCAACAATGGCGGGGTAAGAACTTAAAATTTAAAAAAACACCTTCAAGTGACACACATGGTTAAAACAAAGTATTATTTCAGAAAATTATACTAAACTTAAGTTTGGGGGGGGGGGGAGAGAGGAAAAAAAAAAAAAGTCATGTATGCAGGAAGAATCTCTCACCTTTCCCAGCAACTCATGGGGCAGATAGGCCAGACGGGGGGTAAAGAGAGAACCCGACTGTGACAAACTAGTAATGATGGCTCCCCCACACTGTGATACCAAAGACAGAAAGGAAATATGATCAGTATTCATCACTTCTCCATGTGGACTAAAGACATTGTGCGCAAATGCACAATTCTTACAATAGAAAAAGAAATTTATGAAGACAAGAAAACCCAAAAATAAGACAGCAAAATACTGTTTTCTTTTTAAAAATACTGATATATACTATATTAGTGAATTCTTCACATTTTAGACAGATTCTCTAAGCTCCTTTTATTATTTCAAAAATGTTTTTCTTTTATACCCAGTCATTTTTTAGCATCTTCCTCAGGTTTTGAACCACAGTCAGTTCCTCCGGTTCCACCTGACAGAGTGAAGGAAAGAATATGTAAAGTACAAACACACCTTGAGCTATAATGCAAATGCCAGGATAAGAGCAAGCAGGGAGTGCGGTACCTTGTTCTTGTTCTCCCTCCGAAGCGTTGTCCTTCCCCACAGTGCATTCACACCATCTACAGCCACCACCAACCGGAAGGCCCCAGATCCTTCATCTTGTGGCTTGCTACACTGCAAGCGCAGCTCTCGCAGGAGCGCACCCATCACATCACTACTACTCTTTATTCGGGTCAAGCCCTGTATGAGAGGAAGAACAGCCATTTAATGGCTGGCAAAATGGCATAGTGCAGCCACAACCTTAAAGCACTGGAAATCACAAAGTAGTACGCCAATATCAAAATGACTGTGCAAAAGATGTTGACCAAAAAAGAGAATAAAATTCCATCAAGAAAAGTGGGGACTTGGAAAAAGCTGTCAAGGAGAGAGAAAAAATGAATAAGTGTGACATTAACCTTTTCTAGTAGTTCCCCTAGCGGTTGCCCCTCCTCAGTACTCTCTCGCTTTGTCCACATATAAGTCTTTGTTGTCTTTATCTAGAAAATATGAAATGCTCTTCAAAATCACAATTAAAAGAAATGTGACCAACAAGTTACATCATTTAATAATTTCATGGAGCCTGTTAATACTCTTGTACCTTGGAAAGGAAGTGCTTGTTGGTTATCCCAAAGTTCTTCAGCCACTGCGAGGCCAAGATTGGTTGGTCAAGACGTGAGGAATTGTACGAGGACGGGATTAGTTCCTTACAGTTCTTAACCCACAGGTGAGCTGAAAGACATGGGATGTAGTTTATACAGAATCTTTGCGTGTAATCTGTAGATACAAATGCTTCTTTATGAACTTCTACAAAACATGTTAGGACAATGCAGCACACGTATTTAAGATCCACCCTACTGAAAGCAGCTCATGGTTAGCACTCACCATCCGGAATGTGGACTACTACCCAGCCTTGTGTAGAGCAGTAATGTAACGCATGACACAGGGTCATAGTTTTTCCAGTGCCAGTCACCCCATCTACACAACCAGTCAAGGCCACTGCATGCACATAATATAGCCATACACAGAAAACACCTATGAGCATCAGCACAACAGAGCACATAATTATGTGTCAATATTTACAAAACACTGAATAGGTTTGTGTCAATATTGCCCTCATATGTATTCTCTACCTTTACATGGATAACGTTAGGGCAGTGATGAGTAAGGGCATTTCAATGACCACACAGAGGTCCACACGAACAAGAGGATACAAAGCAAGTAGCGCAATGCTGGTTTGCTGTAGTCTGCTTTTTTCAGGTGTGAGATGAGTTCCAGTGCTGGCTCTCGCACCATCACACAGGTCTCATTGAATGTTTTCATCTGCACCCAAGAAACACAGTGGTGGAGTTGAAGACAAAGTTAGTAAGAATCCATATCCCGTCTCATCTCCACATCAACACCTACGCATGTGCATGTACTTGCGCGTGCATACATACTGATTACCTGTAGCTGGAAGTGACGAGGCAGGCCATGGGGGAAGACAGAACATACGTGGTCGGGAGGCAGGGTATAATACTGACCTAAGTCTTGTTCTGAGTGATGAGCCTGAAGAAGAATTTGTGGGAGAACAGGAAAGGTTATAGAGCTCACTTTTCTGTATGTATCTGGACATATTTGATCAGACTTTTAAGAACAAGTACTCACAGGATCCTGTTGCACTGTTCTGAAGATTGCACGCGTGCCACTTGCTGGTGGCTCTGCTTCAACAGCAGCTGTGCCAAGTGAGCGTGTCTGAGACACCTGAATATTCATTATTTTCAGTGAGAACGTTACCAGAAAATAAGTGAAAAAGCAAACTGGCCATTCTTCTCTGACCACGAAAGTAGAAAAGGAGTAACAGACTAGCCACAAAGATATTATCTTTCGTCCTGTTTAAGAAATTTTAGAAAAATAATTCTTTATTTCTGCAGTAAAGAAAACACTACAAAGAGCTCTAAACACTGAAATAACTGTCTTGTGTACGATATGAGAAGGTAGACAATGTAAGATATGATCATCAAGTCTTGGGTAGGAGCCCAACAATCTGCTGCAGACTTAAATAAAGACACTTCTTACCCTTCAAATTCTCAATCTGCCACATTCACCATTTAACACATTTAACTTTTAAACACTTGATTCAAAATCTGAGAGCATCACTCCCTGATGTGACCTTCTCCTGTCCCCAAGATTCCTTCCTCAACACAATTTAATAAACAAACAAACAAACAAACATGTGTGAAAAACAAATGCTAACTTGTGTATTTCAACATTTGATAACTTACTGCACGGCAAAGCCTTCCAGTCAGTCGATACAAAGCCATAATCTGAAAGAAAAACTTTATTAAGAACAGGACTGCTTTGGCGAATCAGGATTTTGATTGCTGCTGCATCTCAGTCCAACATATACATTCGTTTTGATGATAATGGCGCAAACAAGCAGCAGATTATCACTTATAATTATGTGACTACAAAATGTTTGCACTATCGTCGTCAAATAGAAAAGTGTCAGAAACAAATTAAGAAAGTTATTCCTTACTACTGGTTGTGTGTTTTTAAGTACCTCAGCCTGTGTGGCAGCAGGTCCAGGTTCACACACTGAGCGTGCGAAATTTATCCAAGATTCTTAGTTGTGTTTAAGCGCATGGATATTTACCATGAATTATGCGACTAGAATTAAGTAAACGAAGCACCGAATGTTCCGAATTATTTTTTGTCTCCTCACGAGGTGGCCCTAACTACAAAAAGCAATCGGATGCGCGAGAAGTGCTGTCAGGTCGTTACGGGCGCCGCCATTTTGGCTCGGAAGAAGGCGTCAACGTGAAAGGGAGCGGAAGTTGGCAGCACGCGCTGGAGGAGCGTCAGCTTACGTCAGCTGGAGCGGCCTCCCGGACCATTTTGTCAGAAAGTCCCAAATGCCCGTGCGGGGTTCTGCCACTCCTATGTCAGTGATTTCCAGAACATCTGCGTCTCATCACTTTGTTGCATTGTTTCTGATTCGAAATCATCATAGAAAATAGCAGAAAATGTTTCTAGTGAATTCTTAAATTTCTTTATGCCACGGTGATTGGATGTTGGGGAATTTTCAGAAGTTTCAGCTCTGCTGAGACAGCTATGTATGAAATATAAGCTATGTAATCTTTTTTTTTTTCGTCACAATCAGTTTGCAACCGTGACTTAAGAAAGATATTGCAAGTACACTACTGCAGCGAATGAATCAGATAGGTGTAAAATTTGATGTTTGCATTAATGACACTGATCAGGCTATCACTATCAAGTGTAACACCCTTTACTGTCCGTTTTGGCAGAGCGGTACCAATACACCCGTCACCTGTTAACTTCAGTGCACCTGTGCTAAGTAGGCACCCAGATGTATACATATGTACAATTAAGAGTCTCCACGGGCAAAATCTCATCTAGGCAACAAAATAGCTACTGTAATTAATTAGTCTGATAAAAAGTTTTATAAACTAAAACTTTCTTGAGAAAATCCAGCTGTATGGGTCTAAGCTGGTGGGTATCGAGTAACCCTACACCAGCCTCGAGTCTTTAGCAGTGAAGACCTTCACAGCAGGTCAGAGACTTCTCCTGAACTATACAACTTTGGTTCCTCTGCTGCCTGTAGATGTGAGACCAACTACGTCTAGGCAGTATATTTCCTGACCCATACCAGCTCACACTCCTTCCTTGCCAGAAAGGTGACATTCCTAGTTCCTAGAACCAGTTTCTATTGCCAAGGTTCAGTCAGTCAGTATAGCTCCATGCAGCTCATGCCTGTGATTTCTTTGCTGTGGAACATATGGAATCATAGGTGTGAATAAGAAATTTCTGCATAACTTCTATTGTCCTTATTAATTGACTCAGCTGTTTCTATGCAAGCAGGTCTAATTTCAGCAAGCTCTGTTCGATATAAATTTCAACCGCATAAACCTTAAAGTCAAGGTGGAAAAAAAAGAGATTCACACCACCATATCATACTATGCAAGTGGAAATTTCTTGAGGCTAAAGCCTATCAGTCTGAAGAGGTTTTCACAGCCATTTCTGAACCTCGATCAAACGACGGTCAGAGAATGCTCTACAAATGGAAAAATTATGGAACAGTGAGAAAAGACAAAATGGAAAAGGATGCAAATACGTTTTACGGCACTGTACACACATACACATTCTACTGGCAATTTAGAGCCACCGTTTCACCTGAAACACATCTCTTTGTAAAGAAACCTGTGTGAACATAGGTAAAACATTCAAAATTCTCACAGACTATCCAAGGGTTGAATCCATGTCCAATCACACAACCCAGGCATTATGACACATCAGTGTTACCAGCTCCACCACTGTACCTCCCCAGAGGGTTCTTATGTTTTTCTTGTATGTGAAGTGATAATCACTGAATATCTGCATTATGAATAATACTCCACTGTGAAAATTATGTTGTCAAAATCTTTATTTACTAGCAGGGACAGGTAAACACTTTATTTATTAACTCACACGGCAAACCAGAGCCTAACCCGGCAACACAGGGCACAGGGCTGGAGGGGGAGGGGACACACCCAGGACGGGACGCCAGTCCATTGCAAGGCACCCCAAGCGGGACTCGAACCCCAGACCCACCAGAGAACGGGACCCAGCCAAGCCGCTGCACCACCGCATCCCCCCTATTTATTAACTCTGACAGTTATTTATTAAGTATCATTATTAAAGATATAAGCTCCTAGTACATCAGACTGTAGCTTCTTTCAGGGAATATAAAAATTGGTTGACAGCATGAGCAAGCACAAGTCCAGCTATTTAATTAAATACACATTTTGGACTAGAAAAGTATTCAGAATAAAAAATATGACTTAGATTAAAATTAATTTTTGTTTGTTAACTGTTCTTTCCTCTCCTTAGGTTCCATGTTGCTTCATAAATATTTCCATGGCTGTTAATCTGTTACATTTTTACATTGTATGCATGCATTGAGCCATGAATCTAAACTAATATAATTTAAGTGAAAACAGAAGGCACCAGATTAAAGATGCATGAGTAATGGACTTTTGCATTCTTGTACTTTTTTTCATTACTTTTCACCCAACATTACGTTTTTTATACAAAGCACTGGGTCCTTGTGTAATGAGGGTTAAGATTTTTCACAGATAGAAATATTTTCCCAATTTATTTGTTTATTTTCAATTGTATTTTTTACTAGTATATTTTCAAAAAAGTTTGTTTTGCATTGAACTTGACCTGCCTTTTTTGCATCAGTGCATTAGGTGGCAGTAAACAGCACCAAGAATAGCACTATGGGACCACATTCCTCTGTGCTAATAGCTTGTGTCTGGTGTTCACGAGTGCTGGTGATCAGTAATAAGATGACAAATGTTGCACATTTATGAGATAAATCAATCAACAACTGCCAATAAATAGAAATTTGAGAAGATATTTTTACTCTGAATCATTTTAGTTTTATTTTTTAAATATAGCTGGAAGTTAATCCAAATATTAAAACTAGTTATAGCAAAGTATTTTATTTATTATAGTTATATTTGGGACTCTTGCGGAACATACCCAGCAAATAAGTATTGGTATATTGCTATTATTATGCTTTTACTGATTGTACAGCAAACTAAAAGTGTCCAGTTGCCGACAAAAAATGCCTGTTTTTCCAAGTTAATAAAAGATAATAAAAGAAGAATGATGGAAGATGTCCTTTCCACGATGCACTCTGTCTCATGCCCTGTGTTTCCAGAATGGGCTCTTGAACACAGCAACCCTGTATTGAGTACTGTGGTTCAGAGGAGAGAAGAGAACATACACTTTTGTTAATATGCTGACTGTTTATAAGGTCACAAGAACCTGTCAGAGTTCACACACTGCATCTGTCGTTCATCTACAATAAATCATTGAAGTTATTAAACTGACAAAAAAACATTTTTAAGATAATGATTTTGATCTGCATAGAGATGTGAGAAAACATGGATCGTATGTGCAAACTGGTAATGGCAGTTTTGCATTGTCTATTGGCAGACAGATTACCTTCAAGATTAAATGATATTGTAAAGATACTTATTAGAATGTCTTAGAAGTGTATATTGTGGAAAGTTTATTGAACTTAACTCTAGGATACTTGGGTTCATCTTTAACAAAAAATGTAAGGCTATTTTAACTTTTCCATAAGAAGTGTTACCTGTAGTGGGGGTGTGGTGGTGCAGTGGGTTGGACCACAGTCCTGCTCTCCGGTGGGTCTGGGGTTCGAGTCCCGCTTGGGGTGCCTTGCGACGGACTGGCATCCTATCCTGGGTGTGTCCCCTCCCCCTCTGGCCTTATGCCCTGTGTTGCCGGGTAGGCTCCGGTTCCCTGCAACCCCGTATGGGACAAGCGGTTCTGAAAATGTGTGTGTGGGTGTTACCTGTAAAATCTCAACTACAAATTGATGCTCATTAACTTCATAAAGCTGAAGGGTAAGTCTCTTTACTGTAATGCTAAACATGGCAAAGGTGACAATTTTTTATATCTTACATATGGAGAAAAACATACATTTTTTTCCCAAATCATAATGCAACACTGAATAACATTAATATGATTTTTTAAAATTTGGTCAGTGTTGTCATCCAACCAAACTTAAAGGCAAAGAACATCTGTTTTTTTCTGTTATTGTTTTTTTGTCACAATCTATTCTATGTTTATATTATATAAATCCATAAATGTAATGAGGTAGATAACAGGGGGACATATCTCCCAAGGTCTAAACAAGCCTAACTTACATTCCCTAGTATTTGCGTATAACTTCATTTAGAAATACAGGTAATCTTTTTTATGCCTCTGAAAGTATGTGCAACTATATTTCACAGGTCCAACATGAAATTTTAAGTAGAATATTGCCTTCCAGGGGGTGCGATGGCACAGTGGGCTGGACCACAGTCCTGCTCTCTGGTGGGTCTGGGGTTCGAGTCCTGCTTGGGGTGCCTTGTGGCGGACTGGTGTCCCGTCCTGGGTGTGTCCCCTCCCCCTCCGGCCTTATGCCCTGTGTTACCGGGTAGGCTCCGGTTCCCCGCAACCCTGTGTGGGACGAGCGGTTCAGAAAATGTGTGTGTGTGTGTGTATTGTCTTCCATGTCAACTACATTATTGTTTTTAAATGACTGAAGGAGCTTTACTATCCAGATATGTTGCCTTTTGTAGTTGCCTTCCGGCACACACACACACACACACACACACACACACAGTCTGAAACTGTTTGTCCTGACTGTGGCAGCAGCGAGCCGGAGCCCAGCCCGGCAACACAGGGAACAAGGCTGGAGGGGGAGGCGACACGTCCAGGGCAGGATGCCAGTCCATCGCAAGGCACTCCAAGCAGGGCTTGAACCCCAGACCCACCAGAGAGCAGGACCTGGCCAAGTCCGCCACGCCGCCGCGCCCGCCCTGCCCTTCTGGCATATATGAATTTTATTAAATTAACATATAGATATTAACTGTTGTATGACATCACAAAAAAGCGAACATACCAAATACAACTGGAAAAAAAGATTCACAAACACCAATGGTTGTAGGCTAAAATATAGTCTGAGCCCTGCCAGTGGTGAATTTACATGTTCTCCTTGTGTTCATATTGATTTCTTCTCATCGTTCACACTATTCAGGTGGCTTTAAATAACCTGTGACGTGTATGTTTGCATGAGTGTTATACACTGTCTACCCTGCCTTCTGATGTACGTACCTGGCAGGAACTTCACGTTGTTGTGACCCGAAACATAAGGGGTACGGGCGTTGTGACAGCTACTGTCATAAAGATGAGATCATGGACAAAACTGTCACATATTCAGTGTATTCATAGTCTCCGAATAAACTGCACAATATAACTTTACGTTAATGTTACCTCTCATCTGATAGAAAGAGCAGGTTAAAGATTTACAAGCACAGGCCATACGGAAGACGGTTTTCGGGACAAGAATGCTTTGGATGCGTGAAGATGCAAAAGTACGTAACCAAAGGAGATATCTGTGAATTAATTAAAAAGTGAGTAGAGTAATTAAAAATGAAAGAGCAATGGGCTGAGGAGGAAATATTTTCTGTTTTTGGTTGATAATCCCCAAGTCCTGCCTGGTCTCAGCAGAGACCAATTAAAGTGGTGATATAAGGGCTAATTAAAAAAAGAGAGCCCTGCGATTGTTAGGCTTTCTAAAAAGAGTTTAATGACTTTATAAAGCACTTTCTAAGCCCGGGCGCTGCTAGGTAGGAGAGAAGAGCGCCTGAGAAGTTCTCCTGAGCGGGTCAAGCTTGTGGGAATAACAGTAAATCACACTTAACATCAATTAGGGTATTTACATTGACTTTTCATTATTTTCCCGGAGAACGGGGGGGGTATGTTTAAACATCATGAATTAAAGAGTCGAGCATTAAAAATGGATATAAGCTAGCGGAGGAGGTGAACGTGAGGCGAGAGGGAACGAAGGAGAAAGCCCCATGTATGTCCCCCGGCCCGCTCCCTCCTTCGGCCGACTCTCCACCCCCGTCTCCCCCTCCCTCCGCGTTTCTATGAGAATGCCCGTGTTTTACTGACAGAATTGATACGGGCTCAACTGACATGGAGGCCCGGTTTTGTGAATGAGGCCCAGTCTGATCCGACTCCGTTCGGGGCTCTGATAAGAAAGCCCAGAGAGAAGGAGCTCCGCGGCGGGGAAATACGAGGGCGCCGACCGCTGCGAGGGAGGGAAAAAAAGAGGGAGAGCGCGAGCGCGAGCGAGAGATCCATTTCGGAGCTCGGCTGATTCAACGACGTCGCCGCCATTTTGTTGTCACTTCGTGTATTTTAATATTGTTATATTTTTATTATGCGATTATTATTACCGTTATTTTTAAAAAGATTGTCACCGAGGAAGAAGTAGTCGGGTCGTGCTTCGTAACTTCTCGCTGTTCTAACGGTTGGTTTTATGTGACTGTGCTGTTTTGAGCTTTATCACACAGTACATTCACACGTAAATAGCGATGTTGTAGTTGGCCAGCAAGGCATCTGTGTCAGCTGCAAAATAACGAAACGTGTTCGCCTTCCTACAAGTATCGGCCGCGAAGCTGGACGGAGATTGACACAGGCACCGAGCCAACCCGGAGTGACACACTGAAACGTTGTGGCGGCAGCATGCTCCGGATGAGGCTACAAAATAAACAGGATCGATGAAGCTAACTCCGTAGCTCTGTGCGCGCTGAATGAAGTGTCGGCGGCGAGGGGAGGACGAGACAGCTCGGCGCACGGCGAGCTTTGTATCCGCTCCCGCTTCGCGCTGCGATCGCCCGCTTATTTTTTCACGAGTTGTTCTGGCACAACTGTCACCGTTCGGGCTATCGTCGTGTAAGTTGGTGTCGCGCGGCAGCGGTCAGCGGCGGCTCAGCGTTAGGAGCGGGCTCGCGGGCTGCGTGCGTGGCCGACCCTCGGCCATCCCCACTTGTGACGGTGGTCCTGTTCCGTGTCAAGGTTGTGCTGGGGGGGCACTTTCGTCTATCGATTAGTTTTCGTTTTTACTCACGGGGTAGCGTGCTATCGCTTTCCGTTTACTCATCAATCGGCACGGACGCTCTTCTTTCACGGCTCCTTTTTGGACTTTGATATTTTTTCTTCTTCCCCCGGTGGAGACTGTTTTTAATTTTTTAATTTTCGGGATATTTTTCCTCCTTTAAAAAAAAAAAAAAAAAAAACAACACGTACACAGATTGAAAACGCCAGGATACAAAGAGACGATGGTGCATGTGATGGTCCACGCAGGAAGAGTGTCTCTCGGTGTGGACGATGTGAAGGACGCCGTGTGATCCACTCCGCGGTGAGTGAACGAACGCTCCTTCCCTCCCGACCTCAGCATGCCCGCGGACGTTCGGTTCGCCCCTCTCCGGCCTGCGCGCCGCCATCCCTCAGCGCTGTCCAGCTCCACGCCGCGCAGCCGGGGCGCGAGCAGATGCCCATCATCACCACCTCGTGCGTGTGCCCAGTCATCCCCATGCACGTTTTAATAAAAGCAGGCATTTCGTTCCGCACCGCCTTCCACCTCCGCTGGAAAGGAACTCGAGCCCGAGACCTTTCCTCGGCGCGTGGATCGCTCTGTTTTCTCTGCTTTAGTTTATGCATCTTTGTGTTGTTGTGCTGGGCTCGAACTTTCCGCGATGGTGATGCGTTTTATATTATTCCTCTTTGGCCATTAGAGCCCAGGTCCACAGACACACGGCAGAGAGACAGACGGTGCGTGTGCGCAAATAAAAACAATGCAGGTGTCAGTGACATCATATGATCTTTCATGTAGCCCGAGTGGTTATTTCCCCGTTCCTACATTGCGGGGATGTTTTCACGCACAATCTGGGTTTTCGTGCAATTAACTGCCATTTGTTTTCGTGGCCGAATTGCGATGAAGGATTGACGTGGTCAAGTGGAATTCGCACACATGTGGTGCGGGTCGCTGGGGAGCACAGATGAGGGACTCCTTTCCGAGCGAGGTACCCGATCATCATGTACAGGAAGACGCTTCTCAAGTAAAACAACTGCGCCAGAGGACACAGGGTAGTGGGATGGTGTGCGCGCTCTCTCTCTTACACACACACACACACGCACACACACGCACACACAGCGCGATCGTAACGCACAGCGCCGTCGTGGGGGGAGATCCGATCCCCGGAGGACATCGTCATACACAATTCCACGTTTTCGATAGATGCGCACGATGAAATGCGTAGTTAAAGCCCAGATCAGCTCGTTGCGCGGCTCGGCACGCGTTCGAGCAGGGCTTTGGGGTACTGAACATGAGCCGATCCGCTCGTGGAAGAAAAAAGGCCAGATTGCACGACGGAAAATCAAAGTGTTGAGCGCTATAGTGGTTACCACATGGGGGGGAGGAAAAAAAACAAAAAAAAAAACAAACGATGCTCTCGTGGTAATAGTACTAGCGTCGATAATAGCAGCGCAGCGCGTGAGTGTTGAAGTCGACATTGGCCGGTAATGATGCAAACATCCCTGACAATGACAACATCATTAACCATGACCTGTCCCCGAGATGCTGGCGCTGCGCGCGCTAGCGCTCGGCTCGCGGCGCTGTCATTGTGACCCTCGGCGGAATACAGCGGTTGGGGATGGACGGACACGAGGGCTGATGGCACGGACGGAGACGCGAGGGGGTGTGAATCATGGCAGCAGCAGAGACTTGCGCTTGGACTGCCGTGTGGTAACAGCTGGGTTACAGAGCTCGCAGCTCGCAGGCCCTTTGTGGCGTAGGTGGATTTACTAGCGTGTGTGCGCGTGTGTGTGTGCGCGCCCCCAAGAGCAGCGCTGCTGAGGTGAGGTGGGGTAGGTTGGGGGGGGGCGCTACGGTTACTTGTTTACGGTTTCCTCTCTCCACTCTGTCCCTCTTCTCTCACATTCTGTTTGTCTTTTCCTTGTCTTGCCTTCTAAGTCATTTTTTTCTCTGCAAAAAGTGCCCTCTTATTCATCTGAGAAGCTACATGTTTTAATTTATTAAGCCTCATTGACTGATTTTTGCACATTATCATTATTGTCTTCTAACGTTTGCATTATTCTGTCATCTGTTTTTTTTTTTTTTTTTTAACGCCTTTCAGCTTTATTGGCACCGTGTCTTTATTCTGGGGACTTCAATGTTCTCTGAACCCCTCTTTTGCACTCCGTCTTACTCCCCGTGTCCCTGTTTCCATGTCGTTCTATTTCTGTTTCTCCCTCTTCAAATCTGGGTCAGTCAACTGAAATGGTCAGTGTGCAGTTGCTTGCTTCTGAATATGTCATTTGGCTGTTTGCACGTATGTCATTGGGTTTGTCAACATGTCAATCTCTGCCTCGCTCTCCGTCTCTGCGTCAGGCATCAGTAGCACCCATATTTGTTTCAGTACACATGCCGCTCTCTCGATCAAGCTGTTGGCTGTCGGCGTGTTTTTTTCAATCTGTCACTTAGGGAGTCAGGCGACAGTCAAGTCGGTTTGACTTGTAGACTTTTAGTCTTTTGTTGAGTTGTTCCGGAGCAGCTGTTCGCTGTTTCGCCGGTCAAAAGTGTTGATCAGCCATTAATTGTGATTTCGGTTCATTTATTCCTTCTGTCGGTAAGCCGGTCAATGTGACACTGCGAGCATCTTCCACCTGTAGCGGTTTCACTTTGCAGCGCTTTTTACTAAACTGCTCTGCAAGTGGATATTGCTTTCACCTGTCAACAGTCTGAATGCCTTGGTAGAGGACACTGTTAATGGATAGACGTCGCACTCGGAGTAGGACGTCCGTCTTGGTTGACCAGATGGTTCGGGAAAAATCATGAGCGGTCGCTGCGTGCCTTCGAGGCGCCTCATGTAGACTTCATTCCCACCGTCTTGCTTATGTCTGCCGTTTAGTGGTCGGTACCTTCGCCTTACTCGTCTTTACCGGCTGGAGCTGAATTAAGGAGGAACAGATCAACCTTCCGTTGTTGCAGTTCTGAGAGACGGTGGGATCGCTCAGAGATCACTCGGGAGGGGTGAGGGGGGAAGACCGCAAGGGATTTAGAACCCGTAAGGCAGGACAAGAAGTGAAGTGCGGGGATTTTGAGACTCGAGAAACGGAAAGGGGCGAGAACGTGCAGAAAGGCAAATGAACAAAGAAGTACAAGAAGTATGTCTCAGGAGAGAGGGGAAGAATGAGAGACAGAAAAAGGGTGTGTTTTGTTAAAAAGAGAGAGTGAGCGAGAGGAGAGGGTGTTTATCTTGGCAGAGTAACATTCTGGTCAGCACTTAGAGGGGGAGAAAGTGTGAGAGAGAATGTGAGCGAATGAGAGTTATTCAAAGTATTGCTCTGAGGGAATGTTTTTGTTGGTATGTATCGCTGTTGTAATGACATGGTAATGTAAATTCACTCCTGGGTTTGATGGAAATCTTATTACACGTTCACTTGTGGAATTTTTTACAATCTAGTTTTCATTTTATTGTCGGCAATAGGCTGTTGCTTGTGATTCGGATTATGAGAGTACCCCTTTGAAGCAACGAGAGGGAGAGGATTAAAGAAGTGAATGAAGAAATGCAGGAAAAGCAAGAGACATACGAAAACGTGTTTTACATTAGCAGGACCACAGTGGCTCCCCTTTGACCATTGTTTAATTTGGTTTGCAATAACAGAGGAGAAAGAATGGCTAGACGGAAAGAGAGACTGACAGAGCAAAGTAAGTTTGGAGAGGAACAGGGTAAGGAAAATGAAAGAAGGGGTTTGAAATAGTGGTGGGAGCAACTGATGGAGTAAGTGAGTGAGTAGGAGGGAGGTGGAACTGGAGTGTGGTATTTGCGGGGAGGGGAGGGAAGGGGAGGGGAGGGAGTGAGTAATTGTAGTAAACACTGAAAAGTAGGCGTGGGACACAGGGAAAGGATCCCAGATCTCCATTCAGCTTCTCCACGATGGACTGTCACACTAGCTGCAAGCCTATGGTACATACTACGTTATTCGCTACTGTAAAAGTCCACAACCGCCAGTATCTATTTTTTGATTTTACTGGTAAGCCTTTTTCCCGATGCTCGGGAAGGCTTCCGTTTTGTCTTTCGCTGACAGGCCGCATCCTCTGAAACCGCTGTCACGGATTACCTCTGAATGAATTTGTTAATCTGCTTGCACGACCCCGCATGAAATTATTCGGTGACCTTTTGAAGTGGGTTTTTTAAAACTACTTGTTAGATATGTTTTAACTGGTCACTGTAAGTATGTGCTTTGTGATCTGCAGCAGTGCTCTTGCGTTGCGCTTGCTTTTTTGGTACTGTGCCGCTCTTTAGATTTCTGTAGGGCCCAGTGTGATTTTCTTCTCTTAAATTTTTTTTTTTTTCCTCCCGGTACAACTCTGAAGTATAATTGGAAAATGTTTGAGGTTCTCTGTCTGTACTGATTAAAGTAACTGTTGCATTTTTGAAAATATGTAAAACTCAATAAAATCTTAACTTTAATAAACGCTCTACTATGTAATGTATATACTTAATATGATGGAAGTTATTTATAATGCAGGGGGGGTGCGGTGGCGCAGTGGCGCAGTGGGTTGAACCACCGTCCTGCTCTCTGGTGGGTCTGGGGTTCGAGTCCCGCTTGGGGTGCCTTGCGATGGACTGGCGTCCCGTCCTGGGTGTGTCCCCTCCCCCTCCGGCCTTACGCCCTGTGTTGCCGGGTAGGCTCCGGTTCCCCGTGACCCCGTATGGGACAAGCGGTTCTGAAAATGTGTGTGTGTGTGTGTGTATTTATAATGCATAACCGTCAAACTGGTAAATTTTGTTGGTCTTTGGTTTCCCGTTTGTTAAAAGGGCTGGTGCAGATGTGTAATTTGTGGTTAAAAACTAATTTCTTTCTCAATTTCTTTTCCCTCATCTTTGTTTCATCCCCCTTCATCGTTGTAGCCTGCAAGACGGAACAGAAGACCGGACACGTTAAAGGGGACAAAACAACGGACGCCAAACTAGGATTTGCATATCCATCCCTGACCACTCCCTGTCCCCCTTCCCCCTTTCCCTCCTTCCCTCTTCCCCAGTCTTCCACCTTTTCCTAAACTCTGTGGCAGGTGACGATACAACCTCTCCCACCTTAAATACCCCCCCCCCCCAAATCTCTGATGGATCAGAGAAGTCAGGGGGGGCCAACTACTCCACCCCCCCTCCCCCCCACAGCTGCTCCTCCAGGGGGGGCAGAGAAGGAGGGAGGGGGTGGGAAGGGCGAGGAGGAGAAACGAGAGAACGAGAGGGAGAGCATCTCACTGGAAGCCTCCAGTGGCGGGAGCAGTGGGAGTGGTGAACAGCAGCAGCAGCAGTTCTCCATCACTGAAACCAACTTTTCTGAAGGCAACGTTAAACTTAAGATCGGGCTCCAGGCAAAGCGCATGAAAAAGCCCCCAAAAATCTTGGAGAACTATGTTTGTCGCCCAGCCATCAGGACCTCTCTAAGGCAGGGGCGTGGAGGTGGGCGGGGTAGCCGTGGAGGTGGGGCCAACAGTGGGAACACAGGTAGCGGCCTTGTACACACCTCTCCACATGACCGGGGGAGGGAGCGAAGCCCAGTCCTGAACCCCAGCATGAACCAGCACCCCTCTCCGCCATCTTCATCTGCTGCTCCCGCTTCTACTCCTCCTCCTCCTCCTCCCCCCCCTTCATCTGTCCTGCCTACCTCCATAACAGGAAGCATGTCTGGGAAAAGGGTAAGGAGTTTTTATGGTGTTTATTCTCCATTAGAGTGCTTACATTTTGGATTATGCAAAGTCTAATGGCAGGCAGCACAACAAAAATTGTTGTTCAGATTATATCCTTCCTGAATACGGTGAAAATTAAAAGGTAGGTAGTAAATGTCAGCTTCGGAAGTTGTGTTTTCTTCCTATGTTGTGTATAGCGCAGAAGTTTGTGCCTTAGTTTTAGCTATCTAACATATAGTGTTTTATGGCCCATCTGTCTCTGTTTACGTACAATATTTTGTTATGCTTTATTTAGTACTGTAAAATAATAAAATGGTAATGGTAAGTGCAGAAATGACCTGAATATAACTTTGGCAGTGTCAAGTCAGAAGTTTTAGTCATCCGTTAAAGTTTTCTTTAAACTGTAGTGTAAATCCCCTCAAGCTCCGTTCACAATGTGCTGTCATATCTAAGGGCTCATTTGACTAATAATGGCAAAGGGAAGTTTTTGGGAAATCCTAACTTAGAATCAGGAGACTGCCAGACACAGGCATGATTTGTTCCACATTGAGCCACACCCTCAGCCTATTGGAATTGTTTTTATTCTCATTGCTTCACATTTCTCCTAAGGTATTCCTTAATCTCCCATCATACGTTTAAATGGATATCTGTAGGCTCCAGGACTCAGAACATTTGGTGTTTGCCAATTAGGAATGGATGGTAAATGGCTGGTTAATTACCTAAGCAGTCGCAATGGTAACTTGTGTGGGGATTATATGCCACATAGTGCTCGCTAAGCAGGCATGCTTACTCGGTTGTGAAAGATGTCTTGTAAGATCACGGATGGTGTTCATGCTCAGTGACATTCATGTGGAGCTGATCTAGACTGGTGACATATGAGCTCATTTTTATTTTCTCGCCAGTTACCTTTTCACTTTCAGTTGACCTTTGGGAGGTCACAGCATGAATGGAAAATGCATTATGTTGGTTAATCTCATAACTTGGCAGGAAGAGATGCCTGTAAAATATGAGATGGACATGCAGCGAGACAAGTACGCATGGCAGAGTTCCATCACTTTGCATGCTAATTACCTGCACTTGTAAAACATGCTATATTCAAACTTTTATGCTTTGAAATCTCACGTGTAGCTCTGTGGTGCTTTATTTCGATGTGTAAACATTAAACAACAAAGGTTGCAATGAGATGAAGCTATTGATTATCGACTAATGGTAATATGTAAATTAGTGCTGTATATGGTGTGACTTTACTATCAACTGTCAAATTTGTGGCGCTAGAGTAGAGAATTGCAGTTGCAGACTTCGAACAATGTTTTTTCACATTGGTGGGATACATGACATTGGCAATTACTGCTCAAGTTTTAATTTAATGCTTTTTAATTTAAAAAAAAACAATAACTAAAACTATGGTTATAACCGTAAGTAAAGGTACAGTGTTAATTTTAGATGCCTCATCGTGCGAAACAGAACATGTACGTATGAGTTTTAGACAGGTGGGCTGTGAATGTACAAGCTTACAATTAAGACATATTGGCAGCAAAAGAAAGTCAGTTTTTCTGCCAGAAGGCTTAGATATGTTATCAGTTGCTAATTTTGACCAATGGTAATAAGAGTACATATTTCATAACATGTATTAGAAAAATGTAATGATTTGTACAACTTAATGCATTATATGAGAATGAATTAGTTTCAGTAATTGCAGTGATTTATGATGTCATTGCTACTGGCAGCTTGATTTCAATGAGTGAAACATGCTAGCCAGGCTAGTTAAATTAAATACTGCAGTATTGAGGGTTCTATATTTGTCTGCCATCTGTTGAGCGATTTGTGTTTGTAATCCAATACTGTGCAGTGTTTTAGGGTATGTTTATGGCTATTAATGTAAAAAAGTTAAAGAACAGTTTATCCAGGGTTTCATTATGGTTGCAAGCTATAAAAACATGTCATTTTCACCACCTGGCAAGAAGGGCAGTGCAGTGAGTGAAAGAATGCCTATGATCTTAGGTTCTGTCCTAGTCAGCAGGTTGTGTGTTCAGCCAGCTGTGCAAAGCATAGCTAGATGCTATCATGCAAGGCATCTCAGGGGAAGCAGTGTGGACTGATAGGGTGAACAACATTAAAGGATTTTTCCCTGCTGAATCGTCTGTCCTTAGAAATCCTTTTTTCCTGTTACTTTTTTTACACCTCCAAAATGCAGGAGAAATGTGGGTATTTTGCACCCTATTTATATCTGCCAATGGCAGTGCCTCTCTTTCTCTCACTTTCTATTTTTAACATCACTCCAGTATCCTCTACCTGTACTCATTTATCTCCCCCTCCTTTGTTTTTTTTTCTCCCTCACTTTCACATGCCAGTGCCATCTGTATCACTATCACCTCACCTTTTCCTGCTTTATTTCTCCTCTGTTAATATGTCACAGTGTCCTCTTTTCCTCCCTCCTCCCTTCTTCTCATAATGTCCTTTCTCTGACCCTGGTAATGCCATTGAGTGGTAGCAGAGAGAGCTACGGTTTCACTTTGCACCTTTCATTCACCTTTTAATTATCAGTCAAGGTAATATTCAATAATGTCACAAGCTTCCACTGTTTACTTTCAACCATAGTGTTACTGCTCCCTGTCTATGGTCAGCTTTAGTCCTTATGTGTATATATATTTTTTTTTTTTTTTAACTGTTCTACCGTTTGTGTTTAGAAAAGTTTTTGTAAGTCACAATATCACATCATGCAGAAATGGGTCTTGACAGTGATGAGAGAACCCGATCGGTACAACTTGATGAAAAAGCACATGTTGTTCAGCAGTGCAA
This sequence comes from Scleropages formosus, assembly GCF_900964775.1. NCBI lineage: Eukaryota > Metazoa > Chordata > Actinopteri > Osteoglossiformes > Osteoglossidae > Scleropages > Scleropages formosus. The sequence continues at coordinate 17,906,597 of NC_041823.1, read as the reverse complement.
CATCTAGGCACTGGTAAAACCTTGTACCTCTACTAAAAGTTTATTCACACTAATAATAAGATAGACGATCTGTGTTTTTCTCCTTTTTTTATAACATGCATGTTTCTCGACAGGGTCCCCTTAAGTTGGCACGAAAGTCAGATGCAAAGTCAGACATCTCATCAGAGAGACCCATGAATGTTCAACACCCAGAAGCAGATTGCAAACTGGTTCAATCCGGAAAGAAAAGTCCTTCTCCCCAGACCAACCTCTCGCCCATCTCAAACCCAGCACCAGCACTTTTGGGTCCTTCGCTAAAGGACTCCAGAAGTGATGGAGATTCTAAAACTCCTCAGCCTCTCCCTGGTGAGGGACAGAAGGACAAGGACAAGGTCTTAAATGGAGGTGCACCCACAGTAACTGAAAAACTGGCCCAGCTCATTGCTATCTGCCCCCCTACAAAATCCACCAAGGGAAAGATTCGCAAACTTCCTTCTGCTGCCATTCCCTGTGTGGCAACTGCAGCAGCAGCTGTCACAATGCCAAATCCCCCAAGGCCAGATCCTACAATACCAAGCAGAACAGCACTTCCTCTGTCCTCACCTACTCCACAGTCACTTCTTCCTCCCGTTTCTCGCCCACCTGGGCGTCCTCCCATGCCTCGCAACAGAGACAGTGTTCTGGAGAAATTTTCCACCCCTCCCAAGAAAGAAGAAACAACCATCGAGGGCAAAGGGGGCAACAATAACAACAACAATAGCACTACAAATACAAGCAGCAGCAGCAACTCCACAACCCAAGCAGGCAGTGGTGGCAACAGTAGTAAAACACAGGTGCATCTCACTGGCACTCCATCTCCTTCACTATCTGTACTCTCCTCAGATCAACGAGTAGGAGGAGTGCCAGATGGGCGGCGAGGCCTTGCTACTTCTCTTAGCAGCCTTTCAAGAGGAGGTCCCACCCAGAACTTGGATGGATGTGAGAAGGATCAAGAAAGAGACAAAGATGGGCCCAGAGATCTGACCATGAACAAATGCCCTCCTCCTTCAGGACCAGGCAGGCATGAAGGTAATGGCAAGGTGACAGTTATTTCTCCTGCAGGTCAGTGCAAGAGTAGTACAACCCCCACCAAGCCCAGTCCGACTCGAGACCGATCTACAAGTGGAGCAGCAGCCCCTATGGAATCCGCTATACAAACTGCTTCGCCCTCAAATCCTCCCCATGCAAATCTCCCTGCCGCTCGATTAAGCAATCCCCCCAGTACACCACCAAGTTCACCCCCTGAGCAGGACTGCAAACCGCTGAAGAAACGCAAAGGGCGGCGGCCACGATGGACACGGGTAGTAAATCGTGCACAGAGGCTCTCACAGGGCAAGGAAGTCATCTCAAGTGTCACCACAGATTTAACTGACCAGCCAGCTCCCAAACTGCGCAAAACCTCCTTAACCCCTTCATCAACTATTCTCCCAGCTTCACATAAACCCAGACCTGTGGGACGACCACCAAACCCCAATCGAGTCCTTCCTGTTGCTTCCCAGGTGCTTGAAGCTCCAAAGAAGAGAGGACGCCCCAAAACGAAGATGCCCAGACTTGATGTCCTGCCTCCTGGGCGTTCTCTCAAACTGCCGCCCTCAAAGGTCTACTCTTTACTCAAATCCAAAGAGGAGCAGGATCCCCCAGTATTGCATCCAGAAGTAGATCTAAATCCTCCAAAACCTTTGCCCCGGAAGCGAGGACGGCCAAAACGTTTACCTCCCACCCTGCCTCAGGAGGCCCAGCCTCCAACTCTGGCCCCAGAGGAACAGACAGGAGGTGAGCTCACACTAGAGGAAGGTGTGGAAGGAGAAAAACAATTCCGGCAGAAAGGCAACGGGCAATTGATGATGAAAACCATCATTCGCAAAATCAACAAAATGAAGACTAAGAAACGAAAGCGACTGCTCAGTCAAATTTTTCTGGGACCTGGCGGTGGCACCTTCAGAGCTGAGGCAGAGCCCTCTAGAGTGACGGATGGGGGGATGGTTGGATCAGTCACACCCCAAACAAACTCTTTATCCTCCTTGGCTGCGACTTTTGGAGGCAAATTAGGGCCCCAAATTAATGTTAGCAAGAAGGGCACAATATACATGGGCAAAAGAAGAGGACGCAAACCCAAAGCAAACCCTGTACCCTGTACCAACCCTCCTGCTGCCTCCTCTGAACCCTTTAGGTCTCCATGCTCTGCATCGCCCCTTCCTCTTCACCAGTCCCATTCAAACCATTCGCAGCAGCAGCAACTTCTGACTCCGTCGGAAGTCTTTCCCTCCCCGTTGCTCTCACAGACATGTGGGGCTCAGAGTCCCATCAGTGATGCTGGCTTTGTTGAGCCAGGAGCTGTGCACTTCTTGCCACACTCACACTGCAGTCACTCTCACCACTCCCATCACACCTTTTCCCTGCCTCCACCTTCTTCCCCTGCACCTTCTCCTCGTCCTCTTGGGACCCTAGGCTCTGCGTCTAGCATCCCTCCTACGCTGAAGAAGTCGTGCCGGGCACATCATCATCATCACTATCGCCACCAGTATCATTACCGCAAGATGTCCCCTCCGCCTCCCCTGCTGCCTACTTCCCCAGCACACCTGAGTGAGCTGAAAGAAGCCACACCTTCACCAATCAGTGAATCTCATAGCGAGGAAACGGTACCCAGTGACAGTGGCATAGGGACGGACAATAACAGTACCTCTGACCGGGGGGAGAAAGCAGGAGGGAGCGGTGGGGTGGGAGGCGTAAGCTTATCCCAGGGGATGGCAGCTGGAATGCTGATGCCAGGGGTGGTAGGCACCGTGCCTGGGGTTGCAGTGAGTGTCAATTCCAGAGGCCGGCGGAGACATTCTGCCTCTGTTTTGCTTGAGCATCCTTCTCCCTCGCCTTCCCCACTGGGGTCCAGCACTGCCCAGGACCCCCGCAGAGCTCACCCTGCTCCCCCTCCACCTGTGCTGGTGGGGCACAAGGAGAAGCACAAGCACAAGTGTAAGCGGCGTGGCCATAACTGCCCTGGGTATGATAAAATAAAGAGGCAGAAACGCAAACGCAAGAAGAAATACCTGCAGCTCCGGTCTCGCCGCCAGGATCCTGACTTTCTGGCAGAGCTGGAAGACATGATTGTCAGGCTTAGTGAGATCAGGATAGGGCACCGCAGCACAAGCATGGGTCTAGGGAGTAGCTTAGGGCTAGGGGGTGTTGGAGCTGGAACAAGCATAGGAGCTGGTGGAAGCAGTGGTGGGAGCAGCATGGGGAGTAGCTCTCACCCACCGCCACACCACTACTTGCCTAGAGATCTCCTCCCCACCATTTTCAGGATCAACTTCAGTGGATTTTATTCTCCTCACCCAGCATATCCGTGCGACTCTCTTCACTACGTCCGCAAGCCAGACCTCAAAAAGAAGCGCGGACGGCCGCCAAAGTTGCGCGAGGCAATGGCAGAGGTTCCGTTTGTCCCTGGGCTCGGCTTTCCACTGTCAGGAACTGGTTTCTACCATCCATCCTACAGCGTTCCCTACTCCTCTGCCCCCCTTGGGTTAAGCTACTACAGAGGATACCCTCCTGCTGCAGCTCTGTATCCCCACCCCCATCACCCAGCGACACACCCGCCTCCGCCTCACCCGCACCATTCTCCTTCTTTCCCTCCACCCCCTCCACCCTCCTACATGCACCATCACCCGCCTCACCTTTTGCTCAACCCAGCGAAGTTCCACAAGAAGAAACACAAGCTTCTGAGGCAGGAGTTTTTGGGAGGAGGAAGGTCCCCTGTTTTGTACCCTGCTGTGCCTCCAGAGCTGTCTTACGGATGGCTTCATGAACACAAACACAAACACCGGCACAAGCATAGGGACCGGCGTGGGGAGGACGGTGGCCCTGAGGGGGGAGCCTTGGGACCAGTTGGAGGTGGGCACTCCACAAGTAGAGGACTGGGAGTAGGAGGGAACGGTGGTGGAATGATGGAGTCATTGCGACGCTACAGGTACGCAAAGGATGCGGCCTCTGCTGCAAATGCTACGAGTTCAGCAGCTGCGCCCTCTGCAAATTCGCCTTCTTCTTCTTCGTCGTCTTCAGCTGAGAGGTACAAACACAAAGACACGCCCCTATCCTGCCTGGGTCCTTCTTATCTGTCACCAGCAGGTGGAGCAAGAGGGCATGGTCACCTGGAGCCCTGGTTGAGGAGAGGTAGCCCTGAATCAGATTATGCCAATTTATCCCAGAACCCAAACCCCAACCAGGACTCTTTCTCAGGAGGTCAGCCAGCAGACCCCACGGAAGCATCCGACAGCGAGGAGGAGGAGGATCGGGAAGGCTCCCAAACGCCAGCACATTTGCACACGTCTCCACACCACACAAACCTGTTCGCCACTGCCCTGAGTCAATCCGCAGCATCAGGCGGCAGAGTTCGCAGGAGCGGCATTTGTGCGAGCGGAAGGGGCTTCTTAGGACTCGAGCAGCCTCACAGGAAGGACCGCACTTCTTCAGCCGAGAGCCGTGACACAGGTGAGGGAGAGCGTGAACGTTTAGTCGTCTTATTTGATTCGGGTTGAGCGTATGTAAATGATGCTAATGCATAATGATTGGGATTCAGTTGGCGTGTATAGCTGTTTGATCAAACGCAGAGCTGCTGTTTTCCATTCTGATTTGAACTATAAAATGTGATGCAGTTGGGGTTTGGAACGTCAGTGGATTTTCTTGCACAATGGTAATTTGACATCATGACATCATATCCTGGACCGTTTGTTTCGGATGTCCTGTCCATACGTTTCGCTCTGCTGCCCGTCTCCTGCTTGGCCATGCTTTGGGACTTCTTAGTCAGCCTCTTTGGTCAGCAACTCCAGGACAGATGTAATGCACCCTGCCATCCATTGTGCCCCCGTTGGTAGCTGTGCTGAATGTGGACAGGGTCAGCTGGTCAATAGGTCAATAGGGGGGATTACAGTTAAGGATTACTACCAAGGATACAGGGTCAATCCCCGGTCACAGGCAGAGGGGGGGAGGCTAGGGAAAAGTGCATGTGAGCGAGTGAAAGAAAAGGCTGAACGAGTGAATGATGGGGTGGGTTGAGGATCCTGTGTGTGTCCTACTCTGACAGAGTTAAATGGTGACATGACTAGTTTGGGCACTTCAGGCTTACCCCACTTGTGCGTTTATTGTTTTACACAAGTTAATAGTTCACTGACCAAAGGGAAGTAACCCTCTTCCATCCTCGTGCAGGATGTGTTCATTTGCTGGGTTTACATTTGAACTAGTAGGTGACCGTGCTGTGTGTCAGGTGCCACATTGGTACTTTCTGTGTCCTTTTATAAAGTTCTCTTTTTCAAACCTACTGTTGAAAAGAAATGTAGCGCTGCAATATAAATGGCTACAAGTATGGAAGTGTTCCCGTGAGCTAGCCTCTCCCAAAGACGACTTTTTTGCTGCGCTGCATAACCAAGAAACGCAGCTACGTGCGCGTTGTGCAACACGTGCACGTTCGCTCGCTTCCTCTCACGGCTTCTGGAAGGCCAGACTTTTCCGCTGCAGATTCCGCGGAGAAAGAAGACGCTGTTGTTATGGCTGTGCGCGACATGGCTAGTGTCTGCTTTGTGTTTACAGGCTGGCGAATTACACGCAGCCATTGACCTGCTAGAAGCGCTATAAAAAGCTCTGGCAGTGGCATGCTGCCTGTGTTGGCTAACGTAGCTTGTTTGAGTTGGACAATTGGAATGGACGGGCCAGTCTGGAAGATGGGGGAAGGAGGGGGTTGGAATGAAGAGAATGGTCAAGGGGGACAGGACCGACGACGACTGAAAGCACGACTGATCGAATGAGTAGAAGAGCGGGTGGGTGGAGGGATACAACCAGAATGTTGTTTTTGTGCAGGAAGGAATATGTTTGGCAGGGACACTCCAGCTAACTAGAGACATATGTGCCCCCAAAGTTCCCGCCCACTCAAATCCCCCACCCCAACTTCCTCTGTGTCATACCACTTTTCTGAAGATTATATGTTTTCAGTTGAGAAATATATTTAATGCAGTAATCATTTGTTGTTCAGCAGAACTTTTATGCCGGTTAATCCGTAGAAACATATCAATTTATCGGTTGTGGCTTTTGGGTTGCAGGGCTTGAAGCCTTGTTTGTACTGCCTTTACGAACATGATGACGTGTATTTGACTTTATGTTGTTGACTGTCTACTATACTACCCTGTAACCCTCTATTTTAATATTTTAATGTACTTTTGGGGATTAGGCAGGTTCTCTTATTCACAGCAGCTTACAGATCCTTCAGCGTTAAATCGTCAGAAGCACAAATAACGTTAAGTGATATCCACACTGTCGCTTTTATAGAGATAAGTACTGTACAGATCTGAAACGGATTCAAATCAAAAGAAACCCCAATGTGTTCTGCAGTTTGTTAGTTTTGTGCGTCCTTACTGTTGTTCTCCGTGTTCATTGGGAAGTGTTTTTTGGTTAAGGAACTTTGCTGGAGAGGGATTGGATCTGTGAGTCTGTCTTGCTGTTAGTGATTCCTAGAAATGGATTCACCTTTAAGAGGAAGCCCAGAGAAGCTAACAGCTCTGACTCATTTAATTATTTTAGCTTGACTAGTCAGTCTCTGTTTCTGTTCAGGGGTTGTGAAGGGAGGTGGGTGGGGGTTAAGCTGTGGCAGCTAGTCAGGTTTCAGTTTTTTTCTCTGTTGTTGACAGCCATCATTTGTCATTTATAGTGTGCCTCTATATATAGTATGAAATGGGCACTGGCAATGTAATTTTACTATTCCTGCATCGTATTCTGTGTACAGAAAAGCAGCACGATCAGGTCCTGCCACTTTGCTCAAGATACTCTGCCTAATGACTGAAAGCCTTTCTTCTTCCTTTTTGTCCTTCCTTGTTTCTTTTCTTACCACCATGCGTAGGAACGACAGTGGGTGTCCAGACCCGAGGTTCGCGTTCCGTCATCCCTGAGTGTACCGAGGGGAGCGTGCACCCCCACCATCATTCTCAGCACAGCCCCCAACTCAGCCAGCAGCATACGCACTCGCACTATATTGCCCGCCACTTACATTGTGGCCACGATGCCCCTGGGTCTGGAAGGCCGCCCAGCAGGGAAAGGACAAGCGGTAGTCGGCAGGCCAGCCCCTCCACACACTCCTGCTTCTTGGAGTCTGCTCCTGCCAAGGCCCCGGTCTCGACCCAGTCCCCGTCTATCCACCCTCGCTCTCACTTCACTAGTCAGGGCCTGGACAGAGTGCTGTGCACCAAGCGCAGCCTGAACCATGTCAACAAAATCCTCAAAGCCAAAAAGCTACAGAGGCAGGCACGCACTGGCAACAATGTGGTGAAGAAGAGGCGCCCAGGACGTCCCAGGAAATATCCTCTGCCCTCTCCTCCACCATCGCCCGTACCCCTCGAGCTGCTCACTCCCCAGCACAGAGAGAGGGGAGGGGGAGGCGGAGGGGACACGGTTTCAGATGTGATCGAGGCTGTGGTGCAGGGCCAGCACAAACGGGGGCAGAAGAGGAAGCGATGTGAGGAGGATGAAGGGGAACAAGAAGAGGAGCAGCAGCCCGAAGAAGAGGAGAGAGCAGGGGCAGGAGATGGGGGCAGAGGAGCAGGATCCAAGGGGGGAGACAGAAGAGGCTGGCTCACCCAGGAGGAGCTCCACCGTTTCCGAAGGTAAGATTTCCCCTCTCGGATTAGGCAGCCACATTCTGGTGCACCAGTACACCATGGTACTGTGCTACGGAGCAGTTTTCTTTAAATATAGGGTCTTCTCTGGATGTCATTGTGGGACAAGACTGTATGTGATGATGTAGTGCCTGGCCACAGTGTCGTAGAATAGATGCGGCTTACCTGATGTAGTGTAAGGCATACTTTAATTTGAAGCCATTAATCTAATTTGATAATTTTCAAATGTTTGTAAGGCTCTTAGGGGTAAAATAGTGGATAAATTGATGTAGGGAAAAAAGAACTTCCTACTTTTATAGAAAATATTTAATATGATTATGTTAAACGACTTGAATCTGTTTTTCTCTCTTTGGAAGTCCTGCTGTTCCATTTACTAGTTACTCTGCTGTATTTTAAATTGCTAGAAGTGTTGTTTGTTTATTTTTGGTGAGAAATGGACTGACTCTGGTATGGTGCTCCTTGTAAAAGCATTTGGAATAATAAGGAGGGAAATAGGATGTGCTCATTGCTCTCCTCTCTTTCGTAGTGCTTTGGAGGGCAAGCCAGAGAACCACACCTCCCCAGAAAGACTGGTTACGTCATCGGTAGAAGAAGCCCCACCTCTGGCCCTGCCCAGCCAACGGGAAAAGAGAGCTGCCAGGCCGCCCAAGAAAAAGTTCCAGAGAGCTGGCCTTTATTCTGACGTTTACAAGACTGCTGAGTGAGTTCAGGCAAATGCACATTCCTTTTGACTGCAACGCATCAAAACAAAGCTGCGGATGACATTCGCGCAACTTCTGCGCTCTGGCTGTTCTCTTTTTAATTGACAAAACACTCAGATGCCCACTGCCTTTTCTCTGTCTTAATTACTGAGTTGCTGAAATGCTGTGCAGAAAGGTGTTTCTAAACCTTTTGTCCTTTCCATCCTCTCTGTGATCTTGCGCAGTCCTCGTAGTCAGCTGTTACAGCTGAAGAAAGAAAGACTCGAGTACATCCCAGGGGAGCACGAGTATGGTCTGTTTCCTGCTCCCATTCATGTCGGTGAGTCTATCGCTCAGTACAGCAGCGGGTCCCTCTTGAATTTTGAACATGTAACTTTTTGCTCAAGTATCCAACAATGTAGTCGTTACATCTCTGCTCTGCTTTCGTGTATGTGTACGTGTTGGCTGGTTTTAATTCTGCGTTTTGGAGCTTGAACTGGAAAACATGAACATGCAAGGAACATCATGTTTGGTCTGAAAGCAGGATTGTCCTGATTCTGAAGTTAATCTAAGTCTTGTGTACCTCTACACAGGAAAGTACCTGAGACAGCGGCGCATTGATTTCCAGCTGCCCTATGACATCCTGTGGCAGTGGAAGCACAACCAGGTACTTGTTGTCGCTGGCTGGGGGGGGTCCCATGGGGAGGTCCCATGATAGGGGGAGTGTGGGCGCAGTTCCAGCGCAATCATTCCAGCCTATGGACTTTCAAGCTCAAGGGATGGCCCCACTGCCCTTCTCATCTCCTGCTGACAGTGTTTCTCTCTGTTGCAGCTTTACAAGAAGCCTGACGTCCCACTCTATAAGAAAATCCGGTCTAGTGAGTACTCTCCCTTTGTCTGCCTTTGGGTTTCCTCTGGCAAGATGCTGTGCAAATCTGGCTGCTTTACACACAGCAGTGCCCCAGTTTGTGTGTCTGCAGTGCAAGACTTTCAGGTGTCTGAGTGAGGTGTTGCTTTATCGTGTTATGGTGTTTGCCGTGTTTTGCGCTGATGGCTTTGTGTGCTCTGCTTTCAGACGTTTATGTGGATGTGAAGCCCCTCTCTGGGTACGAAGCCACCACCTGTAACTGCAAAAAACCGGAGGATCCCACAGACAAGGGCTGTATTGATGACTGCCTCAACAGGTATCTGGCGCAGTTGTTGTGTACATGCTGCTAAACTGATAGATTTTTTTTTCTTTTTTTCTTTTTTATTTTTCTCCCCCATTCTGATTCCTGACTGACTTACCTGATTCCTGCCATCCTGCTCTTGAATAGTCCTTGTGCTACACTAAAGCATGCCGCCCCTAAAACGGTCAAAACATCACTATGTGCATTTTCATTTGCCGATTGAGATTTACACGCTATTAACAGTACCCTTGGTCAATTCCCTAGGATGATTTTTGCTGAGTGCTCGCCCAACACCTGCCCGTGCGGGGATTGCTGCCACAACCAGCGAATCCAGAAGCATGAGTGGGTGCAGTGTCTGGAACGATTCCGAGCTGAGGGCAAGGGCTGGGGTATCCGTACTAAGGAGCCGCTGCGCGCAGGACAGTTCATCATTGAGTACCTGGGCGAGGTGGTCAGCGAGCAGGAGTTCAGGTGAACATGCTGTCCTAGAGGTGAACTCTGCAGTCACATCAAAGCAGCTTCTGGGAGATCACCCTCAATAGTTACTGCCCACTGTACTGTTAACTTGTTCTACTGCCTTCTGTGATCTAGAGCACAGTTGGCAAATTAAGGAAAATGCCGATGACACTTGAGTCAGCATGCGTCTGTGGAAAGGCCAGAACAGGTACAGACACGGGCTGAATGGTTGTGTGCGTTTGTCTGTCGGTCTGTAGGAAACGCATGATCGAGCAGTACTACACCCACAATGACCACTACTGTCTGAACTTGGACAGTGGCATGGTGATTGACAGCTACCGCATGGGAAATGAAGCACGCTTCATCAATCATAGCTGTGAGCCTAACTGTGAGATGCAGAAGTGGTGAGTGAGCCGACCTGTGGCACTTTCCTCGGAGTCCCCGCACGCCTATGGGGCAGATCCAGGATCACTAGACCTGAGACACATTGCTTTTGGATTCTTGCCCAGATTGTTGAATACTGTCGGCCAAACGTTTTTGTTACGTAAATAAATAAAGAATGGAAAGTATTAGATTACAACACAATTACAACAGAATTAATCAGTGTGGCCTTATGAGCAAATGGAAGACATTCCAGAGCTCTACAGCCATTTGAGTTTTGAAAGTCAGAGATGACCGAATTAGAGAAGTCTGGTCAGTAATGCAACGTATAAACCATAACACAAAATTGAGAGTCTTTCCTGGGGTTAGGGCAAAATAAATAACTTGACCCTTGCAGGCACGATAGCGTAACGAGTTTGAAATTGCTGTTAAAGCTTTGAATGTTTGTCCTCTCAGGTCAGTGAATGGAGTGTACCGTATTGGCCTGTTTGCGCTGAAGGACATGGACAGTGGCACAGAGCTGACATATGACTACAACTTCCACTCCTTCAACACAGAAGAGCAGGTGAAACTCTGCCTGAGACACAGCTTCTTTCTGTCTTACACTTTGTCTGTAATCTTCAGTCACCAGTACCACTTTCCTCTTACTGCCTCACCTCACCCACCTCCTCCTGGTCTTGTATCTCTCTTCACAGCAAGTGTGTAAGTGTGGCTCGGAGAGTTGCCGGGGCATCATTGGTGGAAAGAGCCAACGTGTCAATGGGCTTCCTGGGAAAGGGGGTGGAGGAAGTGGAGCTGGGGGTGGCAACCGGAGGCAAGGCCGCCTCAAAGAGAAGCGCAAGTCTAAGCACCACCTCAAGAAACGGGTAAAAACGTGGTTGACTGAACACCAGGGTGTGGTTTCAGAGTAGGCTTTACTCATGTCCTTAATTTATAAGTTGAAACTAACATCACCCAGTGAGATACATTCTCGACGGTGTTTGTGAAACTTCTGAAACCTGAGATCGTTTAAACTTAAGTCTGAAACTCTTAGGAATTTTAACATGCTGAGATAGAACAAAAAACAGATGGATTGAACCAAATGCTTTCCTGTTTTGAATTGCTAATAGCAGTGTTCCCAGCATAAATAGATTGTTAAAGCTTCATAGTCATTTAGGTATATGGACAGCTGGTACCACAGTGGCTGTCTTTGGCCACAAAGATTGGAGGTTTGAATCTCATCTCCAGCTGTAGTACCCTTGAGCAAGGTACTTATGCTAAATTGCTCCAGTAAAAATTACCCAGCTGTATAAATGAGTAAATAATTGTAGGTAGATTAACATTGTAAGTTGCTTTGCAGAAAAGTGTCAGCTAAATGAATAAATGTAAATGTCATTTCATCCCTTATCATTGTGATAGGAGGAGGAATCCAGTGACAGTGGGAAGTTCTCCCCCCATCTGCACATGAAGCCCATGTCCAACAGAGAGCGGTACAGAGTTTCTGTTTCTGTAAACCGTTAAAGAAAACTCATGCTGACTCTGGTTTTATGACATTCAGATAAGTAGTTAAAGTCCTGATTTGCCTTTTCTCACATGCAATATAGGAAACACATACACGTTGATTTTTGCCATGAGTACTGTTTTGTGTCTTTACAAGTTTCCCGCTTCCACAGCTGGACAAGTTTGGACTGGAGGAAGTGAAAGTGATTTCTTTTTTTCTACCTTGGTCAGGAACTTTGTGCTGAAGCACAGGGTGTTCCTGGTGCGCAACTGGGAGCGTGTGAGGGAGAAGCAGGAGCTCCTGAAGAGGGAGGGAGACCGGGAGCGTGACAGGGAGAGGGAGGGCAGCCTGTCCCTCTATAGCCGCTGGGGAGGAGTAATACGAGACGATGGCAACATCAAATCAGGTCTGTGTGTGTCAGTCCCCTGTGCCCATTTTTCTGTTTGTATGTGTTAGAATGGGGTGGTTGAACACTGTTTGGGTGAGTGCATGAGGGAGAGTTGGGAGGTTGAAGGTGCGCTCTGCACAAGTGAGTAAAGAGGTCATGCATTCCGTGTTTATAACTGCAGAGGGTCCAAAAGTACTTGTCCTTACCCTTCTTGTCTGTGTCCCTGGAGTGTCTTCTGGTATCATGTTTATCCAGTGTTCTGTGCATTGCAGATGTCTTCCTGACGCAGTTTTCGGCACTGCAGACATCACGGTCAGTACGCACGCGCAGACTGGCAGCGGCGGAAGAGAACATGGAAGTCACGCGCACGGCTCGCCTTGCTCACATCTTTAAGGAGATCTGCGACATGATCATCAGCTACAAGGGTCCGTCAGGAAAATGCGATCCAAGCTCATTCCATCCTCTCATGCAAATCTTTCTCATCATTCTGTCTTCAGTGACAATTTTGGAAATGTAGTAGCTTTCTTCTTGACATGGTTGCGACGCGAGCAAAATGTTGTATTCGTTCTAGGCTAATCACCCACCGAATGAAACGTCACTGTTATTTTAGCTTTTGCTTACCACTGTACTTTTATTCTCTATAGACTCTGCCAACCAGACCCTTGCTGCTCCTCTACTTAATCTGCCCTCCAGAAAGAGGTGAGTTGTGGAGACGGTGTGTATGAAGGCTCTCTGGTTCAGTTTGTCTGGGTGTGTTTCATGTTTTTCTAGATACATAGCTGGTGCTCACTTCCAGTGTGACGAGCACAGCATTCAATAACTTAAGTAAATTTGTGCTGGAGCCCTGGCTGTTACATAGTGCTATAGTCAGGTGGCTCTGTGATATTGACTGGCTGTGTGTGTCAGTCAGTGTAACATGTGGGCGGGTGTAGTAAAGCTGTCACACTGTTCAGAATATGGTGCTGCAGCCACAGTTTGGGATGTGCTGATTTGTAGCTGCTGTTCTTCATAGGAACACACAGTATTACGAGAAGGTGTCGGACCCTCTGGACCTCAGCACCATTGAGAAGCAGATTCTCACCGGTCACTACAAGACCGTGGAGGCCTTCGACACTGACATGCTCAAGGTGTTCCGCAACGCAGAGGTGGGTAGTTTTTTTTTTTTTTTTTTTTTTGTTTTTCTTCTTTGTGCATGTTGTTTGCCAGGCGTTTATAGCACAGTGTGTGTGGCACGGTCTCTGCAGTGACTTTCAGGTATCCTTGTAAAAGTCCGCATGGTGAAATGCCCCAAAACCGATTTCAGCAGATTTTCAACCTGCATTGCTCATACCTTGTTTCTTGTTACGCTGGATGCACTTGAAGTTCGTCCAGTTCCAATGCTGTAGCGTGATTTTAAATGGTTTGTTTTCTCATCCATGTTCAATACGTAGAAGTACTATGGGCGCAAATCCTCCATTGGGCGCAACGTTTGCCGCCTGCGCAAGGCCTATTACGGGGCACGGCATGAGGCGGCCGTCCAAATTGACGAAATCATGGGTGAGACAGCCAGCGAGGCAGACAGCTCAGATTCCCTGGAGAGAGAGCAGAGCAACCAGGGCCGGCCAGGTTCACACGACAAGGACGACGACGTCATCCGCTGTATCTGTGGCATGTACAAGGATGAAGGCCTGATGATCCAGTGCGAGAAATGCATGGTGAGGGATACTGACAGCAGAGGTTGGAGAAGGAACTGCAAAATGCACACATGGGGGTGTTTATTGGAAAAATGACCAACTCCAACTGAGGAAAAAAGAAATCAGACATATTTTTCTGTTGGTGTAATCAAAAGAAATTGTATATTCCACAAAACTGTCATCCATATCTGAACCTAGTTCACTGTGGAGTGCTGAGTATTTCTGTGCTTTGTCTAGTCCCGTTTACATTTTGAATTCCTGTTATTTTCCCCCGTTTTGAAAGGTCTGTCTCTCTGCTGTGGTGTTTTATGTGTCACGAATGATGGTCTGTTTCTGTTCCAGGTGTGGCAGCACTGTGACTGCATGCGGCTGAAGGCTGATGTAGAACACTACCTGTGTGAGCAGTGTGACCCTCGGCCGGTCGACAGGGTAAGTCTTCGGAATTGAGCACAGCATCGCTAATGAGGCCCACACCCTGAGGTGGTGGTTCCTGATTCCCACCTGTCTCATGCTTCTGTTACAGGAGGTACCAATGCTACCCCAGCCCAGCTATGCCCAGTCTGGCTCCGTTTACTACATCTGTCTGCTCAGGGATGACCTGCTTTTGCACCAGGGTAACCCTCTACGAGCGTAGAAGTCTTATTTGCCTTAGAGAGACACCAAAATATCTATTACAGTAACACAGATTCCTCAGGTGGCATGCAGAGTTGTCCTTGATTCAAAGTTCATGGAAGTATCTCATTTATAACAATTTCAAACAGTAAAATCATTTCTGCTGCATTTTGCTTTATAGGCCAGTTGGTCGGTGTCGGTTACTGCAGTGCAAATCTGAATTTTGCTTTTAAAATATACATTGGCTATGTTTTCAGACTTTCAGTACCGAACACTGTCAGCACAGCATGAGTAAATTGAAACCCAGATAAAACGCAAGTAACAAATGCTTTATGATATTTGTGTGACTGCTACAGGTGATTGTGTGTACCTGATGAGGGACAGTCGGAGAACCCCTGATGGCCAGCCAGTGCGGCAGTCTTACCGCCTCCTGTCGCATATCAACAGGGACAAACTTGACATCTTCCGCATTGAAAAGCTTTGGAAGAATGAGAAGTAAGAGAACTAAGGATGGAAGATGGCACAGGAAGTAACAATCCTTCACTGTTAGGGTTGATCTGGTGACATAATGGCATTTTAGTGGGAGAGAGGAGAGCTAGCGTTAGGTGTCATGGTTATGAATAAAGGGCTACTGGCAGATGACACATGAGTGTGCTGTCCTCTTCATACCACCCTTTCTGTATGTTTTCTAAAGGGGTGAGAGGTTTGCATTCGGACATCACTACTTCCGGCCACACGAGACTCATCACTCACCTTCCCGACGTTTCTACCACAATGAACTGTTCCGTGTGCCACTCTACGAGATTATTCCACTGGAGGCAGTGGTGGGCACATGTTGCGTCCTCGATCTCTACACCTACTGCAAAGGTGAGACCGTACACACAAATAAATTCTAACACGGGGGGCCCATCATATACAAGCTCCAAGTTTTAGGCTGTGTATGTTTCATTCCCCTGCAATGTACCAGCCTTCTCTTCACACATGAGAATCACACGTTGTTCTCCTGGTCCTCAGGGCGGCCGAAGGATGTGAAGGAGCAGGACGTTTATATTTGTGACTACCGCCTGGATAAGTCAGCCCACCTCTTCTACAAGATCCACCGCAACCGCTACCCTGTCTGCACCAAGCCTTTTGCCTTCAACCACTTCCCCAAGAGGCTCACTCCCAAGCGGGACTTCTCGGTAAGGGGAGAGGATTGTAAATTGCCTGCTGTAGCCTGAAACAGGATGAAAAATAAACATGGCAAGATAGACCCTAATACACATATGGAATTTGGTGCCTGGTAATAATGAACAATAAATGTTCAAACATTCGAACTTACAATTAAACTGTAAATTGGTTCAGCCACAGGGGTGCCTTAGGTGATTAAGCTCCTATTAAAATACAGATTTCTAGCCCTTAAAGGCAGTAATACTCTAATTAGTCTGTTTATCAAAAATTATCCTTCGGCAGATCATATTGTTTTAAGGTTCTCATAGGTTTGACAAATCAAAGGTAATGCTTGAAAATAAAATGTGAAAATATATTAGTTGATGTCATTGAAGTCGAGAGTTCATTCTGCAGTGTTCATGTACTAGAATCTGTTCATTTTTACTGAGCCTTGAGAAACCTTGTTACTGAGCATTGTTTTGGAATGTAGCTGCACAATACCTCTGTCTTCATCCATCTTCTAATTTGTCTTAAGTGAGTACTATAGATATATTGCTGTTGATATTTGTGTTACTTGAACAAAACGCTAGGGTTTATTAACTTAATGACCTAAGAGTCATGTCCTTTGCAATCCATTGTGTTCGTATATCTGTCTGTGTGCCCCGTTTGCTTAGCTGCGGGTCGACTTTTCTGTCTCTGTCTTTCCAGCCGCACTACGTCCCAGACAACTATAGGAGGAATGGCGGGAGGTCGTCCTGGAAGAGTGAGCGGCCCAAGCTCGCCTGTAAGGAGAACTTGGCTGCAGCAGGAGAGGAGGACTCGTCCCCTGTGGAAACGCAGCTTTGCCATGGAGGAGGAGGGGTATCGCAGCTGGACAGCGAGGAGGGAGGTGTAGAGGCAGAGCTGGATGTGGTGTCGCGGGGGCCATCACAGCCCCTACCCCAGGCATCTCAGACCCCGCTTCCACAGCCTCCCCAGGATCGAATTGGTGAGGAGGAGGGTGAGGAAGAGGAGGATGCTGATCTGGATGCAGGTGCAATTGAAAGGCCGGAGGCTCTGGAGCTGCATTCCTCATCCCAAAACTCATCAGACCTTGCGAGGAGGGAGGCACAGAGGAACCGGCTGAACAAAATACTGCTTAACCTTCTGCAGCAAACACCCAGCAAGAATGGTGAGGTGGAGGGAAGGGTGCATGGGAAGGGTGCTGGGGAAGCGGGAGGGCTTTTGCCAAATTGTATGTATGACAAAATGAGCTCTGTTTCACCAGAACATAAAATGACAAATGAGGAGTTGTAGCTCTTATAGGGGAGAAGTGTTATTTGTTTGAAACCATATTGGTTTTAATGATTTTGGTTTTCCTCTTCCAGCTATAGATGTGACCTACCTCTTAGAGGAGGGATCTGGGCGCAGGCTGCGCAGACGGACGCTGGGATTAGGTGACTTTGGAGGCAGGAAATGATGGCACGAGCCATAACTGGCAGACCCGCCTCGACTACCTTCTCTTCACAAGTGTGATTGAGAAGGAATGTGAATAAGAAAGAGGATGGAAAAGACAGCGGAAGGGGGAGAGTTTAAGCGTGTTCCGTTCCCTCCCGCATCTCCTCTGAACACCAGGCTCCCCTGTCCCCCATATCTGTCTTTCTCTCCAGTTTCCCTTGATGCGAAGGCTGCAGTTAGGGGGCTGAGTGAGGATGCACGCTGGATGGGAAGCGGAGAGATGGATTTGGAGATACTGTGTTGGGGGTGAGGACGCAGGCACACACGTAGTGTATGCATTGCGCACCGGGCCAGGAGAAAAGGTGTCAAACAGCATTTCAAATGACTCTGCACACCAGCGGGAAGGTTCAGCACACTAAAGACTTGAGACAAAGTGGACACACTAAAAACCCAGCGACAAGTGGATGCTGCTGGAGCAGAAGCCAACGCTATGCATGACAACAAGGAGGACGGAGTGGGCAGGTCCAGTTGCAGCGCGGAGATGGCAAGAGGCGTGCCTGTGTGGGGTGGATGGCTGGGAGGTGGGCCCAGGGACATGGTCAGAGGACAGTGCATAGTTATTTATGGGTCAAGCCAGATAGAACATACACACACAGAGACAGACAGACACACACACACACACACACACAGACACACACACACACACACACACACACACACACACACACAGAGAGAGACAGACACTACTGGGAAGGAGGCACGTGCTAACCCCACTTCCCCCACACTCCCATACATTTAACCAAGACTTAAATTAGTGTAGCAAAGCAAACTTATTTAGCAGAGCTGAGATTTTTGTGTTCTTATTGCTGGTACATCTGCTTCAGTTTGTTTCACAAGGAGTGTGAGCCCCCAGCAAACAATGGTCTGAAAGGCAGTTTTGTCTTCGTTGAGGCCAGAGGAGGAGACCGACGGGAGGTATGGAGCTGTCAACAATGTCTGGGGCCTGGATTGTAAGGGCTTCGCTTCAGGTGAATTTGTAATTAATGGTTAACAAAAAGTGTTTTTAAATGCTGAAAAGCACTTATTATGTAAAAGAAATTGTACTTTTTCTGCTCATGGGTAGAAGGGGGACTTTGGGGTATTCCTTCATTTATCTTGTTTTTTGTTGTTTACTGTGTGTCAGCTTGCCTTGGAGAATGTTTTCAAAACTTGTGATGAGATTTTAAATGGTTATGACCTGAGACAGAACTTTGGTAAACGGAAACAACTGAACTGGGACGGACGTTGACTTCCCACGCAGATGGAGGGACAGAGGCGCAGAGGGGAAGGCTAGGAAACTGACAGAATGAGCTGTAAAGTGCCAAGTTGTATATAGACTGGAATTAACTGAGCTGAGTCTCTAAAAGCAATATCTCAATTATGGGTTTTGTTTATATTGTATTGTACAGGATCCATCCTATGGAACCCTACATGTATTAAAATACAGCTGTTATTAATGTTATTTCTGCCCTTTATGTCATTGTTGCTAAGTATACACCAGAAAGAGGTAAGAGGGTAAGCTTTTATTGTATGCAAACCTGCACTGTCTGCAGTGAATAAAATGCAGATATTGAAGTCCCATTTTATTGCATATACTGTATATGACTTAAATCTAGAAGAAGGCAAAGATAAGAGAGGAAAAATATCTGCGGGCATAATACAGAGCAGTGACACTGACAATGATTATTGTAATTAGCATTATTATTACAATGAGAAAAAATAATAATGTCCTTGGTTTTGCTGCAAAGTGTTGAACACTAAAAAGACCAACATGAAATTGTAATGTTGAAAGGTGACTGAGAATCAGGAACCTGTCAGCTCAATGTTTCTAACTGATTTTTTTTTTTCTTTCTTTTTTCTTTTTTTTTTTTTTAAAGAAAAAGTTTTTCGTGAATGCGGTTCTTGTATTTTGTGTGTTTTTGTGTGATTTATTTTTCTTTTATTTTTTGTTAGACAATCGCAAAAAAAAACTTTGACAGTTGTAAATGGAAAGACAAGCAGAAATTGTGTGTGGTTGTACCTCTTCTCTGGTTCAGAGTTTGTAATTATGATTCTAATGTCACAGAAATGCTGTTTTTTGTTTTATATGTTTTTTTTAGTTTTTGTTTTTTAATAAAAAGCACTACATTATTGAAAATAGATGATTATCATGATTATTATCATTGCAAATATGATTATGGTTATTAGGATTATTTATCTAGGTTGCATGAAAAAGCAATGTGTCTGACTTTTGCTACACAAATGCTGCTAATTTACTTTTAGAAAAGAAATAAAAACAAACAAAAAAAATAATTTATCGCCCAACAATGTGGTTTTGGATTTTGAACTTTGTAAAAAATAAATAAAATACTGATTTAAAACATGACTTACTCCAGATTTCACATTTGATGCTATATGTTGTAACTTTAACTGTCAGTTTTATTTTGTTACTGAACTGCAATTTAAGGTAATTTTTTTTCCAAGCTAACTGCAGAATATTAAACTGAATATAACTTTTCTTCCTTAAAAGAGTTTACTGGATCCCTTTTATTTGAGTCCTTAGTGCTTGATTGAATGAGCAGAGATGCCAATGTAAATGCCCAGCATCAGGTCTGGCGTTAATCCTCGATTGATAAATAGTTTTACTATTTGTAAATAGTGTCCATCACCATAAACATGTTTCTAATCAATCACTCCTTCTTTTCTGATATTGTACCTTAGCCGGGCTTGGTTGCATTTGAAAAGGACCACACGCGACAAGGCACACCGGTGTGGCATATGTTTTATTAGGTATTTATTGACAAGCACATGCGGGAGCAGTGGAACAGAGACTGACGTGGCAACACAACAGAGCGGTGCAGAACATTCAGGTTAAACACGGCTACGGAGCCCATTTCCACAAAGTCCTCCAGAGAGAGAAAGAACAAAAATGCCCTCCGATAAACCACGCGTTGTCATGTGACATTAACAAAAATGTTCCAAAAACGTCCAAAAAAAGTACAAAAATAAAATAACCAGCGATTTATTAGTGCTTATATCAGCTCATGTCTCAGAAACGTGAAATTCCTGAGATGTGTGTTCCTTCATTCGGTAGCTTAACAAACCTCGAAATTTCCCAGAATTTAGTGGTCCGAGCACCCGATAGGTAACGCCCGCCAGAGGGACCACCTCGCTCAAAACGCCACCCGAATTCTTCTTCGTTTTCACTTCAGCTCACCTTTGCCAGCTGGGGTTTACCCTGCTCCCATTACAAGGCACAGGTAAACTGCCAAAAAGAGTAAACTGCGAAACCCAAATTGTAACAGGTTGAGAACGCTGCAGCTGTACCAATGTCTGCGTAGGATGAGTACTTGGAGAAGTCGCACCCTGCGCTACGAAGGCTCGCCGGCACCGCAGCAGGTAACCTGGGGCTCCCTGGGCCTCTCCGAGGTGCTCCGCACCTCATGCAGCATCATGCAGTTTCACCTGTGAAACCAACCTACCTCACTCCTAGTAGACAAACAGGACAGGTGTGCACCACACATTTTATGCATAGTTATCAATTAACATAGTTTCCAACCAATTTTTTTTAACTGATACATTTACAACCAACAAAATCATAGCAAAAGCCAACACACTGTTAATTCTACTTAATCATATTACAACAGAATAACAATAATTAGAAGACTGTCAGCAAGGTTATTGTGGCTCTCATCGACTACTTAAACGAATGCCCTTTCCAAATCCGGCCAAACGATAGCGTAACTCAAGCCGTATTGAAAGACATTACAATATTCCATAAAGGCATATGAATCCACAGACAGACTATCATGAGAGGAAATGGATATTTAGTGTCAAAAGCAGTAAATGTGTGAAAATGCTGCACGCTATTATCAATACACTTTTTCAAATGAAAAACATTGTTGTTTTTCGTAGGAACTCTTAAAAATGCACTACTACTACTTCTAATAAACTCAGATTCTCTAATAAATGGACAGAACCAAATTGCTATGCCTACTTACTGAAGGATATATGCCGGATACACAGTTTTACATTTCATATGGGATGTTTTACACTGATAATTTCTGATACATTTTATGCTATGTTCACGATAAATAGCTGAATCTTTAGAATAGTGCTATTGATATATATACTGTAGCCTGCTCCAAATACACTGAAATCACTTTAAAAGCTTTTGGATACTCAAAGTACCAACACAATACACAACTCTCTTCCAGTACTCTACATAACAGTTGTAAATACAATTTAAGGGAAAAATGCAAATTACAAGTGAGATATATATTTCGGTCAGGAACATCTAATGATAACTGAGTACAATTAATGATTTTTTGTTTTTTTTTTTTTTTTTACAATTCTGAGCTTCTCATCAATTGACTGCAACTTATTTTACATGTCATATTTTTTTTTATTAGTTGTTCTTATCCAATTTAAGATATATTTATATATGTATTTATTCATAGATATGTATATTTATACACTTTGTTTTACATTTCTTTTTCGGTCGAATACTAGAAGTAGCAGAAACATTTTAAACACAAACCTGGCGAGAAAGAGAAGAGCGAGACGCCGCACAGATACAAATCACTATATCGCTATTTTACTGTCCCTTTCTTTACGATGATGCTGCTTTAGTTCAAGACAATTGCCATTCCTGGCGACTCATCCAATCAGAATCTTAGCTGGCAAAGTCAAATAATTAGGGAGGCGTAGCCAATAGGAACAAGCCCCTCCCTGTCTCCTCGACGACAACGAACCCAGTCAGGGTCGACACTTCCGAGCACCACAAGCTCCTCCCCTTTCTTGAAGCTCAGCTCCGCCCCGGTTCCCGTGTGGTCACATAGAGTCCGGACCGACCTAAATGTCCAGGTAGAGAGAGAAGGTAAAAAAAAAAAAAATGAAACGCAATTATTTAGCTAATTTAAGCTTGAGAATAACACAAAACAGTGATAACAAAAAATTAAACGAAAAAACAATTCCACCAATCACGTGCGATGAATCGGACAAAAGAAAAGCTATACGAGCAACACAACCTGAGCTTTGTGTCTCTGTTATTTTTCTCTTGAAGGCTCTCAGTCTGTTCCTCAGGCACTGGATTCTGCGTGGGGCTCACGATGCGGCCGAGCGCCGAGACCCCAGGGGACAGCCACTGAGACGGGCGCCTTCGGGATACAAGCGATATAAAGGGGAACAGATTGAAAACGACATTATGACTGCAGTGCTCGGCAAGGAATACTGGAAGCTGACATGCAAAAAAGCAGAAACAGATTTTATTAAGAAATCTGACATGTTCTTACACTCAGCGCACAGGTATTTGACCTTGAAGTACCATACGCTCACCTGCTTGAAGGCGTACGCATGTGAGCGCTGCTCGGTTCCCTGGAAGCCCCAAAAAGTCTGCCCAAGCCCCAGGGCACCACCAGACTGCTGCCAGATGGAAGGTCACTCTGATCTTGGTGACTGATGATGTCGGGCTGAGTCTGACTGCCATGGGAATCACCTGACCAAACATCCTGGGCCGGTGGGGGAGGGTGTGGCTTAGACCCATCTGATGTCCCTCTCCAGGATGTGATAGAATTACCCCAGTTCTGCCCTAGCCGC
Source organism: Scleropages formosus (assembly GCF_900964775.1). Lineage (NCBI taxonomy): Eukaryota > Metazoa > Chordata > Actinopteri > Osteoglossiformes > Osteoglossidae > Scleropages > Scleropages formosus. The sequence goes on along the minus strand of NC_041823.1, from coordinate 17,883,889 downwards.
TCACCCCAGCGCAAAACGGCTCCCCAGCCCTGCTGTATAACCTGACCAGCCTGCTGAGGGAAGCTGCTTTGACTTGGGGGCACAATGTCTTTGTCCTGCACCCACAGTAGGCGACAGGCTGTCTCTCCATTGCTGGCTGGGACTTGTCCAGCGAATGTGTTACGACTGGTTTGCTCATCATCTCCACCAATCACCTTACTGGTTGTGGTAGAAGGGCTTGTCCTCTGATTGACTCCAGTTGAATCCAAAGCCCTAAGGCTGTGCTCTGAAACACTGCCCGGGGGATATCTACCACCATAGCTCAAACCTCTGGGCGACATTCTAAAACCGCCATCCTGGTGTGCTGTTTCTGGGGCGTGACCAGTTGGGGACGTGGCTGGGGATGCAGGGTCAAGATGGTGGTGTTGGAACAGAAGATCTAAGTTAAAGGTTAGGAGGGACAGGGGCTGCAGCAGAAGGAGAAGCTCATCAAAGAGCAGCTGGCAAAGTGACCGTGAGAGACGCATGAAGGATGTAGGGAGATAGTACGTAGCTAGAACATCTGGGAATGACAAAAGACAAAAGGAGAGAGTGAGAACAGCAAGAACGCGAACACGTGCCTTTTTTACAACTCAGAACACAGTGGAAATTGTGTTCACGCAAGAAACGGGTCAGGGAAGTACCCACAAGAAATCAAGCTTGTATGGAGTATAACTAGCGCGATACACTCACCGGCCACTTTATTAGGTACACCTGTCCAACTGCTCGTGAACACAAATATCTCATCACTTAAGTGACTTTGAACCTGGCATGGTTGTTGGTGCCAGACGAGCTGGCTGAGAATTTCAGAAAGTGCTGATCTACTGGCATTTTCACGCACAACCATCTCTAAGGTTTACAGAGAATGGTCAGAAAAGAGAAAATACCCAGCGAGGGGCAGTTCTGTGGATGAAAATTCCTTGTTGATGCCAGAGGTCAGAGGAGAATGGCCAGACTGGTTCAAGCTGATAGAAAGGCAACAGTAGCTCAAATAACCACTTGTTACAACCGAGGTATGCAGAAGAGCATCTCTGAACACACAACGTGTCGAACCTTGAAGTAGATGGGCTACAGCAGCAGAAGACCACACGGGGTGCCACTTCTGTCAGCTAAGAATAGGAAACTGAGGCTACAATTTGCACGGGTTCACCAAAATCGGACAATAGAAGACTGGAAAAACGTTGCCTGGTCTGATGAGTCTTGATTTCTGCTGCAACATTCAGTTGGTAGGGTCAAAATTTGGTGTAAACAACATGAAAGCCTGGATCCATCCTGCCTTGTATCAGTGGTTCAGGCTGGTGGTGGCGGTGTAATGGTGTGGGGGATATTTTCTTGGCACACTTTGGGCCCCTTAGTACCAATTGAGCATCGTTTACACGCCACAGCCTACCTGAGTATTGTTGCTGACCATGTCCATCCCTTTATGACCACAGTGTACCCATCTTCTGATGGCTACTTCCAGCAGGATAGCGCGCCATGTCACAAAGCTCAAATCATCTCAAACTGGTTTCTTGAACATGACAATGAGTTCACTATACTCAAATGGCCTCCAGAGTCACCAAATCTCAATCCAACAGAGCACCTTTGGGATGTGGTGGAACGGGAGATTCGCATCATGGGTGTGCGGTCGACAATCTGCAGCAAATGTGTGAGGCTATTATGTCAATATGGACCAGTATCTCTGAGGAATGTTTCCAGCACCCTATTGAATCTATGCCACAAAGAATTAAGGCAGTTCTGAAGGCGAAAAGGGGTCCAACCCAGTACTATCAAGGTGTACCTAATAGAGTGGCTGGTGAGTGTATGTAACACACAGTATGTAGAAGTGTATAGCCATACCATCACAGGACTGCAGGTGAGACAGCCAGTAATCTAAGAGCTTTATGCTGGAAGGAAAAGGTGAACAGAATTAGCACAAAAAGGCAAAGTGCCATTGTTGGGCGATATTACAATGTGTTAAAACGTGTCACATTTAAGTAAAACGAAGCAGTACATGGGTAAGGGAATGAGTTTGTCACCACGGTGATCTTCTACAGTGATTTTGTTCCTACAATGTACGTCGAATGTAGCTTACTTGAGCAGCCCGAGCAGGAAGGCGTTGAACCTGTGTCGACTCTGCTTGAGTTGGGGCAGCTCAGCAACTCGACACTGCAGGCTGTAAAGCGCTTGCGTACCGGGGCCTGTAGGAAAGTTCGAAAAACCGACACGAGCACATCTGTCGTGGTTTCATTTAAACTACATTCAACCGACGTGGACGAGATCGATCTGAGGGCAGAGAGGAAATTTGCAAACACACCGAAAGCGCCCGTTAATGCGATCTCGCCTTCCGCAGACTCCTCGCAGCAAATTATTCTCCGCTCCGTACCTGGCCGCGTCGAAGCCTGTACCAGACCCCAGGGTGAATTTGGCCTTCTCCCCGCGATCACGTCGCTCTGGTGGGGCTTGAGGCCATCAGACAGCAGGCTCCGGAGGGCGGGACACAAGCACTGCAGCACCAGGCGCCCAAGAGACGGATTGATGTTGCTGTCTCCCGACTGGGCCTGCAGGGGACGGGAGGAGGTGGCAGGGGAGTGGAGAGAGGTGCAGAACGGCGTTACAGGACAGAAAGGGAGGCAGGCAGAGACGGAAGGAGGGAGGCAAACACTGATACTGGGAGAGAAAAGACGTAGCAAAGCCCAGAGAGAAGAAGAGGGAGCAAGGAACATGGGGAAGGAATAAGGAGTTCCGGATGACACAAAGAACGGAAGCAGGAAAAACAAGGTGAGAACGGAAGAACTGAGAAGACGAGAAGACGGAGGGGGAGCACGATGGAGAACGAGGACCGAAGGCAGGGAGGGGGTTAACGCGTGGAGTGGTTTGCGTTGCAGGAAACAAAAGGGTGACTCAAAACGCTGTTAAACCTCATCCGAGAGAGACTGAGGGAGAGACAGAGAGGGAGAAAGACACGGGAAAGCAAGGGGAAGAAATGCATTATCGTTATTTTCTCACTCAGCTTGATCAGCGCAGCTTTCCTGACCGGACGAGCCTTTAGAAAGACCACAACGGTCGTTCAGCGTCTCGGCTGTTCCAGAAGAGCGAGCGAGCGAGCGAGCGAGGGAGGGAGACAGACACTGACCTTCTGGACCAGGGTTCGAGAGGAGCCGAACTGGGCCAGCACCGCCTCCACCGCAACGCTGACCGCGCCGACGAGAGCTGCAACAGCAGAAGAACACATCCGCACCGGTGTCTCCATCGGATGCAACAACATTTCGATACGTAGCAAAGTCGCGTCGCACGAAAATACCAGAATACCACGTTTGGTGTATCGTTTTGTGCGCCGTGGGCTGTCGGACCATACCTCTCTTTTCCTGCAGACGCAGAGAAGACTGCCTGCGACCTCTGAGAGGCGCCGTAGTACCATGTGCCATCCAGCTCCTGTCTCCCTGCGCTGAGCCGGCAAACGACAGACTACGGACTGCTAACAAAGGCGGAAAAGAGGAATACAGTTACATTGCATCCTGCATTAGCATATCCCAATGTCACGCTCTTGACCCACACTGGTGCGCAAGCATCGACGGCAACATACAAAAGCAAAGACGAGCAGAAAATGCAACTACACGAGTCGTAATAACTTCAGCGGTAATCTCATGAGCTCAGAAATGTGATGTCATGCTTTCGTCCATGCAAGAGTACAGCTACAATACATTTGTAGAGAGAAGAGTGTCGGAGTACCGCAACGACACACAACAGACAGACTGAGCGATAGAGTGTGTGTGTGTGTGTGTGTGTGTGTGTGATGCGAGAGAGAGAAAGCTCTTACTTAGGGTATACAGCTGTGTCTGCTTGGTGAGTATTGGGGCTTGGGGCTCCTTCAGGGGGGCAATAGCAGAGGCAGGAGGGAGATATGGGCAATAAAGTGGGGCAGAAAGGGCAGGGAGGGTGCGACTGCGAGGAAACAGAGGGGAGCGCAAGCGTGACACATCCGCCCCCGGCGACGGAACTCCGGACCTCAGCGGGGGCGAAATTGCCCCGATGGGAGACAGGCGGGGAGGGGCTCCTTTGTGCATGGGGCAGTTTTTTGGGCTGTAAAAGTACCAAGCGGACGGAGCGGGGCTGCGCCTCTTTTCCCCTCGCCGCCACGTGAGCTCATTGCTGTTTTCGTCCAGGACGCCGTTTCGCTGCGTGTCTGCGCTCCCCTCTTTACCGGACCGAGGAGAGCGGAGCGAATCGCCTCCTCTCTGTCTATGCGTCTTATTGTACGTTATTGCCTCTTGATTCCGGTACGGCGTTGCACAGTCCGTGCCGGCAGGGCAGCTGAAGTCGTAACGCAGCGCACCGCTCTTCATCGTGTCAGCGTCACTACGGGTCTCCGCGTCCGCTTGACCGCTTGCGGCGCTGCCGTGCAACGAGTCTTTGTTACTTTCCGGATCCGTACGGTACAAGGAGTCCACGTATCGCTCTTCGTCGTTACGGCACAACGAGTCGGTGCACGTCCGCGCCGTCGCGTTAGTGGACTTTGACGGTGACCCTCGGACCCTTGGCGGAGGGACCCCGCGGTTCAGAACCCGGTCGGGGCCGACTTGGCGGAGTCGGGGGACCTGGGGCTCGGCGTGGAGGTAGTAGGGGAAAGGCAGCGGGCGGGGCAGCGCAAGGGACAGCGGGGGGGAGGACGCTGCCCAGGTAAACCAAGCGGGGAAGGAGGTAGAGGAGGAGGGAGGCAGAATAAGCAGAGGAGAGACGAACAAAGAGACGGGCGAGATGGGCGGATGGGTGAGATGCACGGATAAGGAGGAGGTGCAGGGGCGCGCCAAAAAAGAGGAGGAACGGAAAAGAGGACGTGGCAAAGTAAGAGGAGAGAGAAAGATACGGACAGAATGTTAGCGGCGGCCGCGACACAACACACATCCATCAATATCAATCAGAGCCCAACACTGTCTTTGACGCGTGCGCTCGTCCCAGGAGTCGGGCAAACGGGATCGCGGGCGACGAGAAGCGGCGCTCAGGTACAGCGCGTCTCCTCGCGGCAAACGTAACCCCGACTTTGCCGTCGGACGCCGGCTGCACAGAAAGACTTGCTCTCCCCCTGTCACACTGCCTGTCAATCGACTTTCTTTCGATGTGTTCTAACCCACAACGCGCAGAATACACAACTGCGCGCTTTGCCGTCCTCCCTCCAACGCCACGCACGGCGCTCATACGCGCATCCGTGCCGTTTCCTCTTCTTATCCTCACTCTGGTTTAGGCTACAGCCGAACCCCGCGGGCTGCGCGTTAAGAGGCCGACGCTACAAACGCTGTCCGGCCCCCCCGGCGGCGGCACTTTAGCCAGCGTGACGTTTACTCGTGTCGTGGACTTGACAGGCAGCGTAACGGAGTTACGCGGATGTTGTTGTTGCGGTCAGGACTTCCTGTCACATCTCTTTGTTCTCGAACCGGCGGCCGAACCTCTCCCTAGAGAACAACTACCTGTATGAGCAAGGCAGCGGGGGAAAAAGGCAGCGTATTGACCAACATACCCGGTGTGGATCTGTCTATGAGAAAGAGCGTGGAGCAGTTTTTTTCCTCTCGTTCTGCTACCGGTTCACTACTACCGGCGTGCAGCGTAAGGCACGGCCCTGTCCGCCGTTCTTAAAGGCACCCGCACCCTCGCTGTCTGAAATGCACGAAATCCGGATCTTACCGCAGCATCCACTCACACACATGCATATACGGCAACAGGCATAGAATCATAAATGCTGGCAAAATGCCACATACGTAACAATGAACAGATAGAGACTTTATCCAACTCGTGAGAGAAAAGAAATACGTGCGGAAATTAATCAACAGCTGTAGGCATGGCTTCTTCTTGGGGATAAAAAAAAAAAAAAAAGAAGACTAAAATCAAAGCGCTACATTATGAAAAATAAGGAAATCAGAGCAAAAGAAGGTATTACAACCGAGGAAAAGCTTCAAAATAATGTCTCAAAACTGAGATTTTTTTTTTTTTTTTCCCCAGCCTAGAAGGAAGCTTTATGTAGAGCGAAAGCTAGAACTGTGCAAAGGAGAACTGAGAGAAGCGGGAATGGGAGAAAAGGCAGCATTATGGTAAAGCATGTGCTGGAGCAGGAGTCCGGGAAGGAGGGGGGGGGATGAGCAGTCGATGAGACCTGAAGTCTGCAGGGCTGATGAATAATTGAATGAGGCAGCGATGACGTCACCCTGGGAATGACATCGCCCTATGATCCCTCAGGGATACTACCTCTGGAGTCTGCATTTTCTGCACACCTCCCCGTGACGAGAGCCATTCAGTCGAGTTGTTTCTTCATGTCCCTGTACTACCTCTCCACATTTTTCATCAACATAACTATCAAGCCGCTCTTTCTGCAACAGGGTTAGAGCATCGTTTTTTGCACTCCTTTTCGATATACAAAACGAACAAGCGTCTTAAATTACACAACATCGTGCCTTACCTGTTGTCCTCGATTCCCATTTCCTTCCTCCATCTGCTCTTCCCCTCACCTCACGCTCTTCCTCTTCCTGTTTTCCTCTCCGATCTCCCAGTCCTTTGGAGCCCGCAGTCCACAAGTTACCATCACTCGCGGAGCATCCAATACGTTGTGAAGGCTGGGGCTCCGGCTGGCCATCCCCACCATTCACCTGCAATGCTTCCCTCTTATCGGCAAGCGAAACGAATGGCGGCAGGTGAAGGAAGGTGGACTGAGCTTCCGGGATGTATTCCCACTGGCTGCCATCACCGTCAGTCTTCTCCTTCCTCCACTTCAGATTGTACAAGAAATCCGCATCAGGAGTTACGACGGTCGGGTCAGGTTCCGGTTGCGATGGAACGGGTTGTGGGTTCTGTCTGCTTCGAATTCTCAACTCTTTGAAAGTGGTGACCTTTGACCCTGCCTTCATCTTTTGCGGACTGCTTTTCGCTGATTTATCCACTCCTACTGGAGGTGCTTCTGTCTCTGGGGAGAAGGCTATAAGCCAGTCGAAGCGTTCTGGCCGAGCGGCATTTCCAGGGAGGGTACACAGGGACAACGGCGGCAGGACGGGGGCCTGGGGCAGATCTGGAGGACATGGCGGTAAAGGTCGAGGAGGCGGAGGAGGAGGAGGCGATGCACCGACAGCTGTGGAATATTCATAATTGTTACAACAGGAAGTATGATTGTTTGCCTTCACATTAACAGTGTTATAGTAGGACTCAGGGTTGGAGTTCGCATGTAAGCTGTACCCGCAGTTACAGCCAGAGCTCAGGCTGCTGCCATTGCGCTTACGTCTCCTTGCCATCTCCGTGAACGAAGTTGTCCTAAAAGTTTCCTTCTTCTCTTCATCAGCTTTTCCTTCTATTAGTATGTCTTGTTCAGACTTCACAAAGACATCTTCCGACCCCTTATTTTGTTGCAGTGTCTCATCATTCTCACCGCCTCTGGATTCATCCTCTGTTGACTGTTTCCTTTCTCTCCCATGTTCTTCGTGTCTCTTATCTCTTTCTTGTACATCTTCTGTCCTCGCTACTTCAGATAATTCTCCATCGCCTTCCTCCAGTACGCCCGTTACACACACCCCCAATTCAGGACTCAGTTTTAAAAGTTCAGCCTGTGTGAGCCCGGCCAGAACGAGGAGTTTACGGATTTCGGCATCCAGGGCGTGGAAGGATGGAGGTGGAGGTAAGGAAGGTGGAGGAGGGATAGTAGGAGGGGACGGAAGTGCAGGGGGAGGGGGAAGGGGAGGGGGTCGGGAAGTGGGAGGGGGAAGGGACAGCGGCGTTGCATCATTGTGGAGATCAGCGTACTTCTGCGCCTCCATTCGAGCCTTGTGTCGCCTCCTTGGAGGAGGAATTGGAGGAGGAGGTGAAGAAAGGGTTGGTGTAGATGAGTAAAAGGTGAAGTATGGTATGGGTTGAGATGAAGGAAGAGGAAGAGCTGGAGGTGCTGGAGTTGCCTGCTCTGGCTTAGAGGAGGATGAAGATGGTGACACAGTGCCAAAAGCAGATGTTTCAGAGGTGGCAGAAGATGCAGATGCCGGAATGGATATGTTGTTGTTTATGTTTATGTACGTGTGTGCTTCTGGGTTTCTCACTGGTGGCTTTGGGGGCCGAGGTGGTGGCTGCAAGGGGGATGGAGCAAGTGAATCTGGGGGCAGGGACTCGTCTAAATCTGAGGGGACAGTTAAATCAACTCCGGCATCTGAAAATTCCTGAGAGTCACAGATACTATCTCGCTTGTATAGTTTCCATGAAACTTCCATGTTCTCCAAGGCATCAGAAAGATCCTCTTCATCTAGATCTTGACCAGCTTCACGAAGTCTTTCTAAATGAAGCATTTTTACCTCCTTATTGACCAGCTCGAGCCTTTCCAGGTGACTGAGTCGATCCTTCAGTCCAAGGTCACCCTCCATGCCCCAACGAGCCACTTGAATAATTTGATTCCAATGATCCGTTTTGCCCAGCTTTTCCACTGATTCCAGAAGGGTCAACAAATTCACTTTTGTGCCTTCTTCAATTAATGCTGCTTTATGGTCTGTAAAATCTGATGAAGGAGAGGATCTGGCAGAAGGGTAGCCTTCATCTGGAGAACAGGGAGGCAATGATGGCAGAGGATGGAGTTGGGAAACCATGGGGATGATTTCTGGCTCTGAGGCTGAAGAGTTAGCAGTTAGGGAATGATCAGAGGACAAGACTTGGGAGGAAGGAGAGACAGTGTCAGCACAGTCTGACTCAAAGTCTGAGCAGCTACTGATGGAGGTGGATGAAGAAGAAGTAGAGCAGGAAAGTGAGAACTGTAGAAGTGAAGCTGGGCAGTCATAGCAAGAAGGTACCAGAGTGTCCTCATCATCGTCATCATCGTCATCATCATTATTATCATTGTCTTCTGCTTCATCGGTTTCATTGCGTTCCATGTTTTTACTTTCTTCTGATTCCTCTCTCTGCAGTGTGTCTTGCAGGCACTGTGATTGCGGTGGTGAGCCTTTAGTTGTCTGTTGAGCTTTCTGCATGTCCTCAGGCTTTTCTTGCGTCTCAGTCTGAATGTGCTGCTGTGCTGGTTCTGACTGAAGTTGCTGTGTAATGCCAATGGTGTTGTTGTTGTTGTAGTTGTGGTTGAACAGGCTGTTGTTGTCTTGAGGTGAATGCCCATCACAGCACAAACAAGGCAAACTTGGTTCATTACAGTTTGGGTCAAGAACAGAACTTGGGTCAGGTACCACATGTACAGCTTTAGGTTTCAATTTTGCCATTAATGGAACTGTGCTGTTTTTACCCTGGGCTGCTCTGGTCTCACCTACTGTGGAACTGCCAATGTCAGTACGACCTCTAACCACCTTATTGGCCCGGTTTACGCACGAGGAATTAGCAGAAGCTCTGATCTTAGAGGCTTTGTCCTCCTTCCGTATGCTCTGTCTGGTGGGCCATGATTCCATCACGTCGTCAAGTTCATAGTCCTCAAAGCGCCGTCGCCGGCGGGGCCCAGAAAGGCGAGAAGGTACGAACATTATGAGCAGGGGTTAGGGACAGCTGGTGTGATCTGTTCCGAAAGTCTTGAAGGGTCTAATGTGCAATCTAGAAGGAGCGATCCACACACTGGACAGACATTACGTTCACATTTTGCCTCCGCTCAGATCCTGAAATATCGAGAGAGATATAAAGTCAATTAGGAATAAAATTAGAGGAGAAACAGAGATTAATCTTTAGAGAACGCAAAAAGTGCAGATATCTTCCTGGTATAAAGATTCTTCTATGAAACAGAGCCAGTATCATTGACGACTGAAGCCAGGGCACGTAGCTGGAAAACAAGGCTTCTCCTGGGGCATTTTTTTAAAAAAAAATGACAATTTTATTAACCTATTCTTGTTCCGCCTAGGTGCAGTAACAGCGTACCACATTTTCCTCGTGTCCTTACCTCAATTTAGCTTTATCATTAAGGATGAAGCAGCGTGCTGCTCCGTAAACTTTACAATCCAAAAGCAAGAGACTTTCATTCGTAGTGGGTCGGGCCGAATGCCCCGCCGACAACACTGGTGAAATACAGCAAGTGAGGGACAATTTGAGACATCATCATCGCTCCCATCCCTTCATTCCGCCCTGTTTCACGGGAAGGCCGCAGGGCAAGAGCGCAAAATTCCCATTTCTTTCATCCTTCTTTCTCCCGCCTGCTCTTTTGCGCCATGATCCCCATGTTCTGCATCCCACTCATATTAAAATCTGTCATTTCTGAGACGCATATACCATATTCTTCACTTCTGTTTCGCATCATCTCTCAACGACACTGACTGTGAAAAATATAATGGAGCAGAAAACGAACGCAATGAATGAGCGAATCTTCTGTGCCTACCTACCTTTCTCTGTCCCTCACACACACACACACACACACACACTGACACAGTACGTTATGCAGCGCACATAACATTTCCATCATGTGCTTTAATTTACAAAACCATGCATAAGAGAGAAAGAAAGCGTGCCAGCAACTGGCTATATCATGATCATGAGGTGTTCGGAGCGTTACTGCCCGTGTTTAGCGGAGGATGTTGTGTGTGTATCGATCCGACGGGCCGGAGCGGAGCGGAGTGGAGCGGAGGGAGAGAGAAGCAGAAGGCGGGGAGGGGAGCAGCCGCCGTCGCATCGTCTCCTTCCCTCCCCCGCAACATCATCATGGCAACAAGCTATATGATCTCCCTGACAGCAATTTTCACACGAACCGTCATGTTTCAATGTTACCACGACTGACAGTAAATGCATTGAGTCGGTCAGTCAACCGTCTACACGGAGGAAAAGGGAAGACATGATTTAACAGCAATATTTAAAATATTGTGCATGCATATTTTATAATAATAGGGAAAACAAGAATACGAAGTAATCCTTCCTTGGTTCTAAAAAAACGATGGGTGGAAAAGATGAGCCCGCAATGTCACTCACCGGCGGCGGCGGAGGAGGAGGAAGATGGAGATGGAAGGAGAGCACTGCGGATGCAGATGTTTGCCACCGCGACTCTCTCTCTCTCTTTCTCTCTCTCTCTCTCTTTCTCTCGCGCGCTCGCTCTCTCCCTCTCAGCAGCCAAGTCCTCCCTTTTTACGACCACCTCCTTTGTGACGTAAGCGCCCCTCCCCCCCGCGCGCGCCCCCGTTTCCATCCGCATCCGAGCTGTTTCGCGCCGTGCTGTTGTTTTTTTTTTTCTATGCAACTTGTTTTATTCTGTGTTCTCGTGGAAGCACGTGACTCATTTACAAACGTTTTTACAGAAACACTCGCTCCTACTCACTGCAAATGTCCAATTCTTCATTCTACTCACTCATTCCATTGAGTTCCCTCGTCGCTACAAGATTCACACACACACACACAGTACAAAGAAAAGGAGAAACTGGCGAAGGTTCGTTTTTTTTTCCCCACCTCTGGACCTGCAGAGAGCTGCGTAGTTCACTTCGAGTGGAAAATAACAGAACTTGTGTTGTGTTTTTAATGAAAAAAATGCACTCTAGTACACTGTCCTACAGGAGCTTCCCTTGGGTCACACCCTTACACCTCATGGATCTCACACACAGTTTTTTTTTTTTTTTTTACAGAGTTAGTATTCCCATAAGTATATATTTACCTTTAAAAGGTCAAATTAACCTTTCTGCCAGGACATGAACACACATTATCTTTCCTCATGTTTATTTAATATAAGATTCAAAGAAGTATTGACCTGATACTGAAATAACATACAAGCCAGCCTAGGAAAATATATGGAAAAAAGATAATCTGAAAGTAAACAATTTACAGTGTTAATGGGCATTACATCCATCATTTTTAAAATATTGAGAAGTTCATCTCACTGCCATCCAAATCTTACAACAGTAGTGTCAAAGTTTCATAAATAGACAATTAATAACATCTGGCTAATAGCATCTGAATGAATAAAACCGAGCTCTCGAATATAAAACCCAGCTCCTGAAGTCATTTTTATTGTGAAAACAGACCAAAAGGTATATTTTCATTTCCATGCAAAAAGCTAATTACACTACGCAGTTTTGATTGCACTAGATTTATATCATTCAGAGGTCGCCAGTACTAAAATAAACATGAGTGGGATCTTAACTGGATAAACAACATTCAAGCTTTACGTTCATTAAGAGCACTGACCTCATTTTTTCACATATGGTGCAAAAATTGTTTGCATACATTTTGTTAAGCTAAATTACATATTGAACTGATGTAAGGACCAATGGGATGGCTGATCACTGTGGCATTTCCGTTCTTAAGAAAACTAGTTGTTTTCCTTGAATGATCCCACACATTCCATTTGTTCTCCATCTATCCTTTTCTACAGCCAGTCACAATTTTTCCATAATTCTCACTTGTTTCTCTTGTATATTTTCTTTGCAAAGTTCAGAAAAACAGCATGAGGAAGGTTCTGGGCATGACGCTCGATGAGCTGTACCAAACGCTGGTAACTCTCCTCTTCGTGCTGCCGATAGTGAGATGGCATCTCCAGGGTGTTATAAAGAGCTTTCACGCGTGCCACACTGTCCTCATCATTGCGTCCATAGCAGGACTGAGTATGGCCATTGGAAGCAAGGGGAATGAGAGAGTGCAAGTTATCTACACCATCCTGGTCTCATATCATTTAACAAGTTTCAGTAAGTGCTTTGTTGCTATTTCACATCATTTCAAAAGTGTAAATGTGAAACCATGAGAAGAGCACCTGAATTGCACTGCAAGTTTTTAAATCCAGGTGTTCCACTTGATTGTACTACATGATTGTTTACAAGCAGCACCATAAACAAGAAATGGAAAAAAGGCGGGGAAATGTGAAGGTTGAGACTGGGAGCAAGAGAATAAAGCAAGAGGCTATGTGTACTTTCTAATTTATCAAGCAAAACCATAATCAGTTGTTTTGGTTAATCATGTTGGGTTGTCTGTCAAGTCCACTTTTAAATCTTTAACATTTCAGAAATCAGAGAATGACATAGATGTCTGAAGTAAGGGAAACCTTTCTAAAAATAAGTTACAGCAATGTAGTGATGTCACATCAGTTTAATTGTGGGAAGATGAAGTATTTCTTTGTCTAATACAAAGTTACCCCTCTTGTCTCTCACCTGCAGCTCCTCTCTTTGTACAGAGGTCATGAGCCCCAATGCAGTGACCACCAGCCAACTACATTTATTGTCCTGGATGTCTGTGCCAATCTTCCCCGTCACTGCTGGGTCACCATAGCAATCCAAATAATCATCCTGGAAGCATAAAATATTTTTCAAATCAAATAACCCCTACACCTGAACTAGCCCTGAAGCACAAAGGCATCAGAATTCTGCCAGATGGTAGGAGTACCTGTATTTGGAAGAATTCTCCCATCTCCAGCAGGATGATTTTGGCATTGTTGTGTTCCACTTCACTGTCAATGCCTGCCTAAAACGGGTGGTACAGAAGCGCACAATGTTTTAAAAGTAGTGCAACCTTCTGCTCCACAAACTCCTCTAAAACTCCTGCCATTAGTAAAGTGAATTGTTTAATAATTTAAATGTGACTACGATTTCTTATAGGATTCTGTTACTTTAATAATTACATATTGCATTGTCATGTACTCACATAATTGTTATACAGCACAATAAAACAAGTAAAAAAATACTGTAATATTGTTTGTGCATATACAATATGTAACTATATACATAGCGTGTATACACAGATAAACATACCATGTACATTGCAGCAGCCACAGGGAGGTAGAATGAATAGAAGGCAGTTTTGTACTTAACTATGGCTTTGTATCTGAGAAAGAAAGTGATGGCGGTTAAGCAGTGAAACTAGGATAACAAGAGAGCTGCAGTTGTATGGTAAAATGTGTTTAATTGTACATAATACACCTTTGTTTAAATCTGATTCTCACAGAGGTCAGTATATATTACTGTGTAATGTATTTCAATTATGCCTTTTACCATCACTAAAGAGACTGCGTAGCCTACTATCCACAATTACCTCTCTTCGGTGAAACGGTTCAAATCGATCTGATTGGGAGGTGCTGTCATGAGGTCAAGAGCCTGACCCAATTCTGTCTGAAAAGATGTCTGAAAACCAGAGAGGGAATGTTAACTTTAGGAGTTGGTGGAATGGTAAAGCTCAGTAATCAGGTATCTCCTTATATCTAAAGAAAATAGCAAAATAGTAAAATATCCAGTGAGAATCCATCCTGTGTATCATATTTCTTACATTCACCCAATTTATTTGTCTATTCATTATATTTCAACTTTTTATTTAAAATGCAATTCTTGCATCAGACTGGTACAGTCAGACTCAACAGCCACATTTTGGCTATTTCTATTTGATTCACCTACACAGGCAAGATGTGCTTCAATTCAGCTACAAAAAAATGTAAACCACTTATCATCTGTCATCATTGGAAGCCCCCTGGCTCAATACTATATCAGATCAGTGAAAGATCATTCAGTGAAAACTGAACAGAAGGGTGAAAAGGACCAGTAAAACAATAGTAGGTGAAAGGAAGGAAAGCTTTCAGACAGTCAGCTTCCATGTGCATTAAAGGAAAACAGAATAAAATGTATAGTCATCTGATATACATTCATAAAACATTTTTTTCCCTAGTGCAGAGGGAGAGTTTTATGGGCCAGATGTTATTACTACAATAAGGTTTGGTGAGTATAGTTTTCTGCACCTTTGTGAAGAACTCCAGCAGGTACAAGCAGTGCTGTGCATGTGGATTTGTGTATTTATTTGTGCCGTATATGTCACCTCAGTGAAAAGCTCCAGCAGGTTTGTGTAGTACGGTTGATTCCTACAACATCTTCGAAGAAGCCTGTAGATGGCCCCTTCCAATAAGAAGGCATCATTAATGGCATCCAGGCCAATTCCTTCCTGATGAAAGAAATTTTCTTTTAAAATCTATCACAATATTTATTGTCAGCTAGTAGCACAGTGGTTGAAGCTGTTGACTTTAGATTCAAAGGCCAAATGTTTGAATCGAACCTCCTATTGTAGTACCTTTGAGCAAGGTACTTACCCTGAATTGATCCAATAAAACTCAACGGGATTTATAAATGGGTAAATGATCGTAGGTAGCTTTACAGGAAATAATCAGCTAAACTTTTAAACGGAACACCTGAATACTTCAATTCTCTGTGCTTTAGTTACTCCCCTTCTTCCCTGACTTTTTCAACAGAGAATCATTACTTATATTCTGACAGTTCTAAAGAATGTAGCCTTAGATCTGACTGTTGACAGGACAGAAAATCCTAAATGGATATGAATAAAAATAGTACTAAATAATAATAATAATAATAATAATAATAATAATAATAATAATACTCCTTTACCTTCTTGTACCAGCAGGGCTGACCTCTCCGAGTGACAGATGCATCCATGATGTCATCTGCTACCAGGAAGAAGGCTTGAAGCTAACAAGGAAAGAAGGAGAAAGAGGCATCATCAATATATCAGTACACATTGAAAACAAATTATGTATGCACTAAAACTGTAAAGTCATTACAAAATTTCCTATAGGTATCGGTTCCTTTCCTTGTCCAATTTCCCAGTACCCTGGTATCCCTCTCACCAGCTCAATGCACCAGCCAACCACCAGGGCACGCCTCACAGCATCGGGTGACAGTTCAGAGGGGGTCACGAGTTCCCGCAAAGAGCCAATCACAGACAGGCCACGGTTCCTCTTCCCACCTGGAGCATTATACCTTAACACCTGAAAAAGCAAGATTGAGACAGAGACAAACTACAAGATTATTCCTCAAATGAAGAATCTTCCTCCTTGCCCAGTCCAACCTACATGTCCATATAATTCTGAAGTGTTGCACTTACTTGACCTAGAAAAGAGCATTTCCTTCACTCATATGGGTTTAAACTGCACCGCTCTGTCATTTATGTATAGCCTCATTCATGACGATCTCGACTAAAACTGTATTCACACCAAAGTGACGAGTGAAAACGCCACATAGTTCAAGTGATTTGCAGACATTGACTTGAGTCCCGCTCGGGGTGCCTTGCGGCGGACTGGCGTCCCGTCCTGGGTGTGTCCCCTACGCCCTGTGTTGCCGGGTAGGCTCCGGTTCCCCGCGACCCCGTCTGGGACAAGCGGTTCAGAAAATGTGTGTGTGTGACTTGAAACTCTCGTCCGTGTTTCCCTGCACCGTGAGCGTGCAGTGTGCGTACAACACCTCTCTCAGTCTGCCGAGGGCATCGGCGAGGACGGGGTCTGTAAGGTCTTGCTCCGTCAGCTCGGACACCAGCTCCTCGAACTGACGGTCGAAGAGCTCAGCGTCCGTCGTGGTTGACCCATGGGCACCATTCCTGCACTTGCTGTCAGACTGGGGTGAAAAGGGGTGAAAATGGGTGAAAAATGGGTGAAGGGAGAGAGAGCAGAGCAGAAGCACAAGAGAGGACAAATCAGAGGGATACAAAGTCAGAATGAAATTTAAAAATTGAACAAAGCTGATTGTGACAACATTGTACAGAGCTATTAGTGTAACAGGGAAAAGCTGAGGTTGCAGAACTGCTCTCAGTGACAGTCTACACACACACACACAGCACTCATTTACTCACAGAACCTTCACGATTCTACAAACGCTTCGTTATTAACCCGCTGCAACGGTGCCAATAAACAAGATCTAACTATAGACTAGAAGTTACTATAATTATCTCAGTCAGTGATGACAGCTCAACAACACTGAACAACTACTTTCTAGTTTTATCATTTTAGCTCAGCTCATCTGTGCTTGCTTTTTCTGTAGTTATAAAGAGGCGGGCGTACTATTATTTAAAAAATATATCAAAATTGAAATCCTTTTTGGTAGGTAACCAATTAGAGAGCCTTACCATGCTGCGCGCTGCCGAATGACATTAGCACAGTAGGTGTATCTTACAACCCTCACCGGTTCCCAAACAGGAGTACAACTACCTGCCCCAATGCTTTCTGCACCTTGTAGTCTTTCGTTTCATTGTCGTTCTTAAAACAGTTGCCCAAAAGCCCTACAAATCCCACAAGCCAACGCGAATCGTACTCAAAGGCGGGGTTGCCGAGGCTCCATATGACATCGACCTTTTTCATTCGCCGTTGCTATCGCACGAGGATGTGCTTTAAGAGTGATGACCAATGGAGTGACGACAGCAGCCGGGTATAGCGCGGTGGACCCATCTTACGATGAGGTGGTGTTACTATGGGAATCTTCCAGTGTACGTGGTGACAGCGAAAATCAAGGCATCATCTGACAAATTGAAACGAAAATAAATATACACGTCAGAAACAAACCAAAAATAGCGACATGTATAAAAGATTTGTGAGCTGTAAGCTATGTATTATTCTATAATTACATGTATTATTCTCTGCAGGAATCTGATGAAATGTTCAATCACTGGTAGTTTTTCACAATCCAGAAAAATTTAAATTAACCACATTTCACACACTTA
The DNA here is from genome assembly GCF_900964775.1 of Scleropages formosus. Taxonomy (NCBI): domain Eukaryota; kingdom Metazoa; phylum Chordata; class Actinopteri; order Osteoglossiformes; family Osteoglossidae; genus Scleropages; species Scleropages formosus. Next base: position 17,866,507 of record NC_041823.1, on the reverse strand, counting down.
ATACTACTGTAGTGTCTATTATGGCTGTAAAGTTTGTGGCAAATCCATAGGAAAATGGTCTACAAATATTACCAGTAAGTCCATCAGGTCCCAATGTGCAGCCTGGACAGTAACCAAATTAACACACCATGTGCAGAAGATGCCAAGATGTACTTGCCTTGTGGTTTGTGTCTTCTGTTGAGACATTCATTTAAAAATGCAGCCTGGAAGTCCTGGGTTGACTGCCACTGCACATTACTCTGTTAAACGAGTGGTATTTGTCAGGTGCAAACACTGGTTTTCATTGCAGTATTTAGTGCTCTTCCTGCTTCATGCTCACATCTCAATAGAGTTTCTTTCCAGACCATCCAACGGACCCTGTCATAGCATAATCTTCTTGTGTCATACACACCTAAAACTAGATCAACGACAAGTACCTCAGTTTCTCAAATTCATGTTTTCCCTTAAATCAATTTAAAGATTAAATTAATATTTAACATAGAAATAGACACAGCAAAATGCAATGTGCCTCTTCTGACCATCATGGTGTACAATTAACTTATTCTAATCTGGACACAACATAGATTTCATTGAATAAAACTTTTTTTTTCTTTAGAACAAATTACTGCTCTTAGCTTTCTCCTAATATAAACAGTTAATTAAAACTAAACAAGAACCAAAGAATACTGCCATACCCTTGTCACAAGAATACCCTTTGTCCCCACTGGCTTTGCTGTCTGCTGCATTTCTGCATCTTCAAGGTTGAGAAAAATTCATACACTTAGAAACATTTGAGGAAAAAAAAGACTTTTGTCATTTAAAAAACTACACAAAACAGCATACAGAAGAGTGAAGAACATTCATGACTACGTAAAATCCGATTTCCTCTTATATATCTTTTTACAGTATATTCACAATATTTATAGGTGTTAGAACAGCCAACAAACACACATACATCTTCCGTATGTGTATATATTATATATATATAGCTGCTTCAAACTTCCTGGAATTACACTTCTGAATTAGTTCATCCATTATTTTTTCAAGACAATAACTTCAAATATCTTGTCATGAATAGCCATACAGTTTTTAATTTATTATAATTTGTCAATGTGCAATACAGGAGGTAGAAACTAAAGTTCCATTTAAATTCCCACAAGTTCAGCGCTCCAGAATGTGCATCAGTGCTTCTGACAAGTGTTCTCCTTTGGTGTTCTCCTCACCCTTTGCTGCACCAGTTACCACCAGGGGACAGCAGAGATGAAGGCCCAGCAAGTTCTGATGGGAAGACTGTTGATGCCTTCAAGTCCAGCAGTAGTTCTGATTGAACATAAAACTTCATGAAATCCACCATCTGCCACTGGGTATTGCTGGACAACATTTCACCTCTAGCCATCCTGTATTAGAAAAGCTTTACAGACAGCTTCCTTATCATCACGGTAAATACTCCCTTGACTCTCGCTTCTTGCCTCCTAACACCTACATACATTTTTAAACATTTACTTCCACCGCCTTTGTTTTCCCAATAAAAGTGCACTATAACAATCAGTGCACAATATACCAATACCACAACACAAACTATTTCCTTCATGAAGAAACACATCAGTACTTAACAGTTCTCTGTGATTTGGTGCAGGAAGAAAATATCAATAAAAAAACATTACAAGTCATGCAGAAACATTCTGAGGAAATATAACACAGTCCAGTAGCAGACAAACTGATTTAGCCTGAAATAGAGGATATGACTAAAACTTCCACTGTATGCAAACAGTACCTTTTTGGTTTTAAATAGCATGCATTCATAAAAAGAATTCTTCCATAACTATTCCAGGCAACCAGCATTTAACAAAATTTCTCAGTTGTGACAGATTTTGAAAAGCAGCACAGTCAAGAAAATAGACGCGTAAACTTTTGAATTTCTTAAGATTTGGAACCCGGCTGAGATTTGTAACGGAAAAAGAAGGTAATAATTCTTAACCTCTTCAGTAAATAGTTGTGCAACTAGCAATGGGTAAAAGGCCAGCTATATAGCTCACTTACAGATAATGTTTATCTACTAATGAACCAACAGACCTAATATGAAATGCACAAATTGTATTCTCTGAAATGTATGTCGCTTTGTAGAAAAGCATCTGCTAAATGAATAAATGTAAATGTAATGTAAATGTAATATGGCTTCAATCTGTTCACAACAAGAATTCTGTTATTACTCAGAGCTGCACATAAAGGTAACCTTCACTGAAAAAGAATGTACAATTCATGGATCAAGCAATATTAAGTCATTCTCAGTACTGACCCTTCTAAGCTAAGGATGGGGTACAGGTCACTGTCATGGGGCAACTGGAATTATGACAAATTTGTGGAAAAACAGCTGTAACAAAGCCCTCCTCCTAGCTTGGACTGACTTACCTATAAGAAATAAAAGTAATGACATCTCTAGGGAAGGAAAATATATAACTATTGTACTTGGAAAAAGATGATTTCTTAACTTCTTATGCAATCATGACCCTTTTACAAATATCAGGGTCCCTGAGAAGCCATAAGTATTCCACTAGTATAATTTTAGTAGTAAACACAGTATGCACAGTACACTATGTTTGATCTTTAAATATAGACTTTCTTGTGTCCACAATGTGTCAGATAGAGAGTTTGCACTGGTACACAGACTCATACCTCTGGCCAGTGTGTTATTACAGAAGAATGATACTGTCACAGTGTCTCATTCTCTTGCACTGTTGTTCAACACAAAAAAAGTGGAAAAAAGCCACACTTCAGGTCTTTTCAAACATGGAAGACAATGCTGTGGAGTGCGACTGTACTTAAATCTGGGTACGATGTTGTCCGTACTTGTGTCGTGGCTGTTGTGTTAACTTGCTCTTTGTCAGATTTGAGAAGACTGCAGGGACAGTGCAACAGCGAGGGCATGGATGGAGATGTGGAGAGGGTAAGGCTGAGGTCAGGATGAGAAACAGCACCACTGTATAGGGTAAGCTCTAGTGCATTCAGACTGTGGAGCCATCTCCAAGGCAGATTGCTTGAATTTATTCAGTGCTGTCTCCATGTGTATGTTAGCTCATTGTCATCTTTAAGTCACTGCTCCTCTATACTTTGACAGTTCCTTCTCCTTGTTATTGCAGTGGTAATTCATTACTTTCCTTATGTTCAAAGCATAGATTCAGAGAACATATACTCCTCTCCAGCCCATGGTTCAGTTCCTCTTATCATCTTCCATTCAGTTTTATATTTCCTTTAAGGCCCTTTTTACACACAATTACTGTTATCTTCTTAAACCCTCCTTCCTCTTTTTGGATTGTTATGTAGAGGAGCTCCACTCAGGCCCTGCAACCTGAACATGTAGATGAAATTCTTTTTTTCCCATTATCCAGTCAGTTCATCCCTTCCACCCTTACACTCTATCAGCAGACCACTCCCTGTTAAAACACCACTCCCATCTCTGCCCCACCCCCTCACAACGCTGACTCTGTATAAAGTGTTGCAGATGAGCTGTGAGGCCTGGAAAGAAGCCTGCGCAGGGAAGCTGCAGATGATGAGCTCAGATCCCCACAGCTGCGCAGGTGAATGCCTTCCACCTGCACTGGGTTGTCATGGCGACGGTTGTGGCGGCTATCACTGTGGGAGTGGTGACTGCGGTGACGCTGCTGGTACTGTTGCCCTCTGCTCGACCCCCATGAGTTGCGCAGGACCTAAGAACAAAGACAAAGTAGAGGTTTCATTAGACAACAACTTAAAAGTTTACAATACACTTTCAATGGGACGTAGTCCAATTTTTTTGCTAAATGTATCATGACAGAATTTACAAGACTATATCAAATGCAAACATACGCTGCTGTCACGTTCTCCGCATCTGGCACATCCGCGACACCTGCCGTTCCCTGATGGGAACGACTATAAAGAGGGAAGCCGAGGAAGCCCAGATGCGGAACCTTGTTTTGCCTCCCCGTTTTCCTGCGAACCGTATTACTGAGAGACCCATTCCGAATTCGACCCTTTGCCTGTTTCTTCCTGACCACGTTCTTTGCCTAGCCCTTTCCACGACGTTTGCTGATCGCCTGACCCTCGCCTGCCCCTCGACTACGATTATGGATTCTGATTCGGCTTCCGTGCACGTCGATCCGAACTCTCTGCACTTGAGTCCGTCCGCGCTACGCGCAACCGTGACAGCTGCGCATTGCTTTGGTCTGGATATTAAAAAATAAATCACCTGAAAATGTGAACTGTGATATATTCCATTTCTGATGTTGAATTTTCAAAATGGAAAAAGATAGGTAACTAACCTCCTCGTTTATAAAGAATTACGAACAATAATGTGAACTATGTTTTAACACTGTGGGGGGCGCGGTGGCGCAGCGGGTTGAACCGCAGTCCTACTCTCCGGTGGGTCTGGGGTTCGAGTCCCGCTTGGGGTGCCTTGCGATGGACTGGCGTCCCGTCCTGGGTGTGTCCCCTCTCCCTCCGGCCTTGCGCCCTGTGTTACCGGGTAGGCTCCGGTTCCCCGCAACCCCGTATGGGACAAGCGGTTCTGAAAATGTGTGTGTGTGTGTGTGTGTTTTAACACTATGATAACCATTTAAACATGGGGCAGCTAGACAAGTACGCAACAGACTATATGTTGATGCCTATTTAACTGACCATATGCATATTTCACCTATGTGATCCAGCAACACTTATTCCAAGCATAAATGTACAACAAAATCACAAGTTCACCTGCCCAAATGGATGATGACTGGCCCCGCTGCCTTCTCCTCCAGGTCTCCTCTTCAGCACTTGTCCTCCATTTCCAGCATGCTCTGGAGGAGGTGCCAAATTGCGTTTGGACCGCTGAAGGAGACGAGCTACCAAGACCCTGGTTACCTGTGAGAGAATCAGGCAAGGACACCAATGCACTGAGAGATCAGAAAGGTACAGTAACCAGAATCAGAACATGCACATTTTGCATATATTACAACTTCACACTAGATTGAACAGCTAATGAATGACCTTGAGGTCTCCAAGAGAGCGAGCGCAGTCCTTGGGCACACGAAGCGAAGTGGCAGGAGGTGGTTTAAGAGGCAGTTGCCCAGTTCCTGCTTTCATGCTGCCCTTCCTGGGGAGGGTACTGGTGAGCGCCAAAGTCGTACGAGGCAACAGACATGCCTCTGAAGGGGGGGAAGGAAGGGGAAACAGAATGAGGGCAAAAAAGAGGATTTTAGAAGAGCGATAAAGAGAAACAGAAAGGATGGGGACAGATCAGTTATGGATCAGCAAGTAAGAAAAAGACACCCATGCTTTACGAAAGTTTTAAATTACTAGTAGAGTGGAGACAGGGTTAATATATATATATTAAAAATAAAATCTGGGCCTCTCTAACGGTGAGGAACCCAGGGAACAGATGGGAGCATGTTTTCCTGAATGAATGAGATGGGTGGGCTTCTGGGCCGACATCTATGGTCAGCCAGGTGCTTTAAAGACTGTAAGTGGAGTCCAACAAGCAGCACTCCCCTCCCAGTGTGTTACATCACTCACACCCAGCAGTGTGAAAAGAAATAGGTAGCTCACAATATGGAGAGCTGGCATGGGTATCATGCTTTTAAGTGGAGACCTAAGAATTAGGTACAATGGCTCCTCAGGTAGGAGAGGATATGCAGATGAAGTTCAGTTTTCAAGAAACAGACATTTTAGAAAACAGATATGTCAAGAAAACTACAAAAATAAATAAACAGGAAAATGTTGGCATGCTTCATAAATCATAAAATTCATAACTCAACCAATGGTAGCACAAGAAGCCAGTATAATTAGCAATGAAGAAACTGGGAGTAAAAGAAAATGCAAAAATGGTAATTGAGCTGTCCTTTATCTGACCTCTCAACACTGCTCATAAATGATCAGATAACAATACCAACTTTTCCACTGTTTTAAAAAAATGAAAACTAGATGCATAGATATATATGGCACCATTTCTCTTAGATAAAATGCTTTATGTTTATAAACTTTGCAAGTAGGAAATCTGTCTAAAGGTACTAATCTATTGACTCTGGGCTGTGTGAAAACAGCCCTCGCTGAAAGGCAGAAGATGGTGAGAGAGGGTGAAACACTGAATGCCTGTGTTTAGGTATGCAGCCAATGAAGGGTTACATTAAATACCTCCTGCAAGGATCTAATATAATTTTGATTCCAGGATCATCAGCAACTCATTAAGAATCTTCCATTTTTATTCAGCCAATCCCCTACCCTTTCCCCTCCTTCTTACCAGTTTCAGAGGAAGTCTGGGACACCTCATCACTCACTACTTTACTGCCTGCTGAGCCACTGAAGTCACCTAAGTGTGCAGAGAGAGCGAGAGAAACTGGTATTCTGACATCACATCGATATAGAGAAAAAGAATCAAATTCAGGATCTGTTTCATCTGCTTTAAACTGAAACCAGACACCTCCCTCGTACCTGTGTCAGTCGATGAGCTCAGCCCTGGCTCGCTATGTGATCTAACCAGCAGGGGGAGGGAGTCGCTGTCTCGCCGTTCCTGTGCCCCCCCACGGCGATGGGGGTACGGGGGCAGAAGCAAGGCAGATGGGCTGTTGGTGCGATTGGCCACCGAGGTGACGGGGGTGGAGGCTGAAGCAGAAGTGTCGTAACCTTGGCGGTTGGGGGTGCAGGGGCGGACGCGGATTTCGGGGATGGAGGAACGTGGAGACCCGGAGCCTCCTACTAACTCCAGCTGAGAGCAGCTGCTGGCCAGCATGGCCTGGTGCCGGAGGACAGGAGACCTGAGGTGAAAGGAGGAACAAGGTGGTGGTGACCAGAATAAGGAGAACGATGGAAAGAAACATGTAAAAAGTACATATAAAATATAAAAAAGGGAAGAAAGCCCAGCTAAGCCATATTATGACGCGCACATACTTTACACATTCCATGTCAACATGTACCACGAAAGATGTATATTTGTACTTATGCCATACGATAACACTCTCTAAAGAAATGGAGATACATTTAATTGTGTATTCTCCCCAGCAGAAAAGTGTGGCAATAACTACACCACAACCGATCCTGACCTGTAGGGGGCATCAGCAGTGCTGCTGGGGGAGGAGCAGGAGTTTGACCGCTCGCCTCTGAAACAGCGGTGAGAGGACGGGCAGACTGCAGGCACAGGGCTCTCGAGGGGCTGCTGGCTCTGCGAGGGGCAACGAAAGCTGACATACTCGCCCCCCTCAGCTCCGCTGCCACGTCCTCTTACGCCCACAGTGACCTCCAGCAGGCAGGAGTCCTCCGAGGGAGAGCTGTCATCTGGGATGTCCACGATCTCTGACATGAGTAAGGACCCACTGTCCATGGAAACTGAGGGGTGGAAGGTCAGCATGACACAACCAAAACTGGCTCTGCACCTAGCACCTTACATCTTCCTCATATTATAAGCACATTTCTAACCCCACCTTTTTCCAAATGTTTTCTTAGACGTAAAGAGCATAATTTGCAACCCTCCGTTGAAGAAAGAACACTTTATTTACAGAAAAACTGTCTGAAATCTGTTGTATGTGTACTGTAATAAAGTGTAATAAACACAAAACAGTAAAATGGGGGTGGGGGGGCACGGTGGTGTAGTGGCGCAGTGGGTTGGACCGGGTCCTGCTCTCCAGTGGGTGTGGGGTATGAGTCCCGCCTGGGGTGCCTTGCGACGGACTGGTGTCCCGTCTCGGGTGTGTCCCCTCTCCCCTCCCCCTCCAGCCTTGCGCCCTGCGTTGCTGGGTTAGGCTCCGGCTCCCCGCGACCCCGTATAGGACAGGCGGTTCAGACAATGTGTGTGTGTGTGTGTGTGTGTGTGCGGTAAAATGGAAGACGACAAAGTAAAGCCGCAAGGACACATGAAATACAAAATGCTTCTCACTTTACTGAACTGAAAGCTTTTGAAAAAAGTCAGACAGATGTACTGAATGCCAGTGGTCAGCGAAAGATACCCTGACAAGATACTCAAGACAGTTACACCACACCACAGACTGAATCCGGTGTGCTCACCTTCTCCACTAAACGCAGTGGACGTCCCTCTTTCGCCGGACAGCTCAGTGACATGAGTGTCATACACTGTTGCCTAGACAACCACAATTTACCAGACCTGTTACAGGACATTCAATCAATGATCAATTAAGGGTGCTTGACTCTTAGAAAGATGCAATGACCTATACAAATCAACAGAGCGAGGAGTACTCTGGACAACACAGACAGTGAAGTATTTATGAGCTTCCAAATGAACTCATAACAAATTACAACAGCAAGATGTGTAGTGTGCAACTAGACTTCTAAATGGGAACAATCAGGGGAAGAACACTAATTACTGCAGAGAATGTAAAAACATTTTTAGCATGATGGAGGTAAGAGGAGAATTTCAGGTAGGCAACGACAAAGATAACAGCTAAAAAAGAGACATGAAAAAAATCAAAAGGAAATCAGGGTCAAATCTAAAAACGGTGTTTACATTTACATTTATTCATAAGAAGACACTTTTCTCTAAAGTGACGTACATCTCAGAAATTCATCATCTCATCTCATCATCAGTGTTTGGGGTAAGGCTTCTGGAACCTCACCTGGCTAGCTGCTCTCTGCCCCATCACAGCTTCATAGGGAGGGGGGCAATCAGTGGGGTACAGTGGCACTGGACTCTCCATGGAGCCATTGTAGGTTATACTGCAGAGAGGGGAACACACACACACACACACACACACACACACACACAGCCAACTAACATGAACATGCATCACAGTAAAACACACTGAGCACCAGCATTACCAAAGCATCATTCCTTTCAAACGGTGAAAGAGATGGTGGTGTGAGACAGTGGGTGTATCTGTGAAATGATGCAGGAGATTAAAGGGAGTGATCTTGCAGGAAGCATTTCACTGGATGGGGCAAGAGGCAGCAGATCTGCATTTCAGTTTGAATCAGAGTATCACTTTACCAGCCTTTCCCAGGCATAGTGTCGCTGCAGACACACTGTAGCACCCGCCCCCCCTGAGCTCTGCAGCCAGGGAGGATTGACAATGTGAATGTGTGTCCTCTGTTTAGGGTAGAGTGTGGACAGCAGCACCTCTGAGCGTCTGTCTCCGAGCTGCAGGTGTACTCCGGTGGATAGTAGGGCGGTGGCGGGATGGGGGGCACAAACTCCTCGAAATCCATGGCATTAGTGAGGAAGGCATCTTGGGGAGTGCTGCACTCTGGGTTCACTGACCGAGAGCGATGTGGAACTAGCTGAACGCAGAGGAGACGAGAGAAGAGTCTTTTTGCATAAAGCCACACTGGTAAGCGTTTCTATGCGTAGACAGCGTTTTGTGTGCCTTGCATCTGACGGCAGACTTACCAGGTGCAGCAGATCCAGAGAGAAGATGTGAATACTGCAGGTCACAGTGGAGAGGGTGCAGATGATGGTGGACAAGATGCTGAGGCCACATGCACTGAACAGCAAGTCCTGGCCCAGGATACAGAAGACACAATTTAGTTCCAGCGAGCTCATTTTATCTCCAACACATAATAAGGCAGAGAAGGACAAGGGAGCGTACCAACCTTGTCAAACACAGAGACCCACACACACAGGCCCCTACGCACCTTTAGCTGGTGGCGGGCAGAGTGACAGTCTGCATGCAGGTAAAGCATCAGGCTGTCATCAGACATGGAGCAGGTGCTTCCAGCATCACAGCACCAGCACACTTTGTCTTCCACCTACAAGACATAACTGTGAGAGCCACGGCTTGCACAGAATAGCTGAAGGACAGTCACATCAACATGATGCTTCAGTGACTGGGGATGCTTCAGACTGAGGAGAAAGGTGGTGAAGGGAGAAGTGAGTGGCATTACCTGGCAGGCTTGCAGTGACTTGACCATTTGAGCATTTTGGCAGGACAGCATGGACCCCGCCAAGCTGAGGATCACGCAGACAGCTGACAGCAGCATAAACAGTGACACCTGCAGGATCAGAAACATATGGCATCTTAGATTAGCCCTGTGTGCATAAATACAGCATGTTTAAAAATAGAATCATGCTTGTACCTGTAAATCTAGCAGCCGCACTAAGCATAATGGCATTACAAAAATAAACACGTGTCCAATAAATGGCACCCATAGATGTCAGCAAATAACGTCATCATATGTAAAGAGAGAAATTAAAGATGGAAGACTGATATGTGTCCACAGTAACACCAACCACGAGGGTGAGAGGTCTTCTCCACGACACAACCCCCACTAGCCCTGAAGCCACCACCTGAAGATGGACAGAGAGTGAGCACAGGGAAGGAGGTATCGCGTTAACAGCGAATGTAAAGAACAATGAGCCCACGTGCACAGTGTATTCATACTGCAAGTCACCGCAAATGAACCCACAGCCACATTTTCTTGAACCACCGATGTTGAAGCAAACAAAAATTCTCACACGATTCAAAGAGACACGACAGGGACAACTCGCAGTGCTTCTCCGCACGAAACAGTTGTGCTCTGTGCGCTTTACGTTGAACCAGGCCAAAGATCTCCGCTCAGAACGAATGTGTTTTTTCTGCAGCTGTACGTTTGGAACGCTGCGCCGAGCTGGAGAGAAGACCAACAAAAGAGGCACTCACGAAGAAGCCGGCCCAGAAAGGACAGGACTGGCGTACGCGGGGCGACGAGGTGAAGGCCAGGCTCGTGAAGCTGAAGGCCAGGACCATGGCTCCCAGGCTCAGGTGACACAAGCCCAGGTAGAGAAGGAGCCGTGCCCCACCCCGTCCGGAGATGCCCCTCCGGCTCCCGGACAAGGCCCGGGAGCCCGAGACCGAGGCAGCGCTGCCGGAGTCAGACGGCGAGGGCATGGTGGGCCGGGCCACGGGTGAGAGGAGGGACGAAGACGGCAACAAGGGCGGGACAGTTGCAGGACACGAGGGAATGTGGTTGAGGGAGGCGGCAAAGTTCAGCTGACAGAGACTCCTGCGGCCAGAATAATCCCAAGTCAACTTCAAGGCTGCGCAATAGGCGAAACGGACCATAAATCATAGGAAGCAAAGAAATGTCTCATATTTTGAAACTGATCGCGGGGAGCTCTGACTGCTGGGCGAATGTGAAGATCAGATGATGGCTGAAGCGTCCCGGCCCCCCAGGTGCGGTGCTGCGGCTCAGCGCCGCTCCTCCGCGATCGAGCCACTCCTCACGCGGACACGCAGGTGGAGAGCGCGCGGACGTCTCGCGGGCGCCGCGATGATCATGTCCCACTTCTGCAGCAGCAGCAGCAGCGGCTGCTGCTCCTCCATTTTCATCATCTTCCCTCTCCGACCGCGCCGCGCTGCGCTGCGCTGTCCGACGCGCCCTCCTCCTCGACTCCCTGGCTTGGCTATAGGTCCGACGTGTTCGCGCGTTCAAGTTGCAGAAGAAACTAAGTGGCGCTAACGGGCCCGAAGGAGGGAGGCGGGCGGACCTGGGTGTGAACGGGACGGCCTGAGGAGGCTGAGCGCACGGGCCGCGGAGAAACACCGGCGTCCTCCCTCGGCATGATGATTTCTGCTCTCTTCCGAAGGACAACGAACGAGAACTTGAGGCACCGTGACGTGACGAGAAGAAGAATCGCACTTTTACATTCTTCTCACTGAGTCAGGACGTCTTCATATTATATATATAAGTAACGCGTAACTAAAACCATCTTCACATGATGATGACAGGAGGCATTTCAAAATGGTTTATTTTCTGCTGACACATTGTTTGTCAGTGTGTATTTGTTCCATTTCTTCTCGGGGGTGCATGAAGAAGAGCCCGTTCCCTTCCCTATTCCCCTTCCTTCCCGCAGAGCGGCGCGCGGCTCCCTTTCCGGCTGCCCGTGCCTCGCGCTGCACGTCGTATGTCCCGGACACGCACTTAGTTTACTGCGCCGCCGTCCCCCTACGTCATAATGGAGTTAGAGCATCGTGTTCAGTCCCCCCCGCGCGCTCGTCTTCAGCATTCACCCGGCGCGCGCCACACACTCAGCCTTTCCCTGCTCTTCTTCTCCATCTTTAACTTTCTTGTCACCTAAAACGATGCGTGTGCTCACGTCGATAAGACGTGGTTTAAGTGGAAACGGTTGTTTTTTTTTTTTTACATTTTCGCTGAGACCGAACGCAAAAAAAAACGAGGAAGCCCGAATGTGCGTTTACCTCCCTCGTTGCATGCGGCTCGGGATGCGGCAGATTTTTTTTTTTTTTTCCCTCAAAGCTAGGTGCTGATGCTGCAAGGGAGGGGGCGGTTTCTAGGCAACCGACTCCAAGGGCAACCAGATGCGGCCAATCAGACACCCACAGGAAGTCTACGCTGCCTAGCTGTTGTAGTTCATACTGTAAAACTAAAATGTGCTTCAGATTTAGGACATTCTTCAAAACGTCATGAAAAGATGGGCTTCTTAGTGTGATCATTTCCGCAAGAAAAGCGTCACTTTCGAAAAGTGCAGTGGAGATTTCCCGTAATGAAAAAGACAAATAAGCGTGTTTCTTGTTATTGAAATTCAAAAGTATAGGACAACTATCACCAGGTATATTCCCTACTGTCGTGTCCGGATGGGAGAGGACAAGGACGCGTGTTGCTGCAACATCCCGACACGGATGTAAAGTGCAAAGACCCCACATGCAGAGTGTATTCATACTGCAAGTCACAGTGCAAACTGGAAAGTACAGTGTATATGTGATATAATGAACATGGAACAAAGACACAGATGTGATATTTGCTCAAGTTAATAAATGAAACAGGAAAATGTGATCATAATGTAGAAGCATCAAAAAATAGAGGACTGGAACACAGGAACTAGACAGGTGTACACAATGGCTCAGGCAGGACAGAACTGGGCACTCGAACACAAATACCCACGGAGCAGGATTTAGGAAACCGGTGAGTAAACAAGAGTCACTAGGCTATCGCAAGAAAGGCAGTAGAGTAAAGGCAGTAGAATCCCTGGGTATGTTCTGTGTTCCTTTTATAGCTGTACGTACATTGTTTTGTAAGCGGTTATAAACGGGTGTGTGGATTTGGGCTCATGACACAGAGTTACACCTCCTATTGTCACAGGGGTTATTACTCACCTGGGAAGTTACACTAACACACCCTTCTCAATATATATTATATTATATTATATTATATTATATTATATTATGGTGGTGTGTTGGTGCAGTGGGTTTGACCGGGTCCTGCTCTCTGGTGGGTCTGGGGTTCAAGTCTCGCTTCGGGTGCTTTGTGACGGACTGGCGTCCTGTCTTGGGTGTGTCACCTCCCCCTCCAGCCTTATGCCCTGTGTTGCTGGGTGGCCATCCCCCCACTTGAAACAAATGGTTTGGGTGGGTGTGTTATATTAGAGGGGGCTGTGGTGGTGCAGCAGGTTTGGCCTGTGCCTGCTCTCTGGTGGGTGTGGGGTTTGAGTCCCACTTGGGGTGTCCTGCAACAGAGTGGTGTCCCATCCTGAGTGTGTCCCCACCCCGTGCTGCCACGTTAGGCTCCAGCTTGCCTCGACCCTGCTTGGGGTAAGCAGTTTCAGTCAGTGTGTGTGTGTGTATATGTATGTATGTATGTATATTACATTATATTTGTTTAAACAATTTTATGAGCACAACAGCACAATCCACTTTGAAAAATGCCTCATGTAATCCTTGATATGAAATACCGCTGTACTGACAAGGATGAAAAAAACTCACAGATGAAAACAAGTACCAGACATGCCCACATCAGCATGGCAACAATCAGTGAAAACTGAAATGGTAGGCTGAGATAATATCGCATACTGAAGAATGACTAAGGCAGAAGTGGAATGGAAAATAAACTTCATTCCATAGAGAACTCTGGAGAGTTGGGTGGACTCCTTTTATTACAGTACACAGTCATTATAATTACTGTAATAGTAATATATGAGCACAGACTTCAAGGCAGATGGACTGGCTGAACTGACTGTAAATTTTACATATTATGTAATTTTTTTGATTAACTGTATTATACAGGGGGTGTGGTGGCACAGTGGGTTTGGCCTGTCCCTGCTCTCTGGTGGGTCTGGGGTTCGAGTCCCGCATGGGGTGCTTTGTGACAGACTGGTGTCCTGTCCTGGGTGTGTCCCCTCCCCCTCCAGCCTTATGCCCTGTGTTGCCAGGTTAGGCTCTGGCTTGCTGTGACCCTGCTTGGAATAAGTGGTTTCAGACTCTGTGTGTGTGTGTGTGTGTGTGTGTGTGTGTGTGTGTGTGTGTGTGTGTGTGTGTGTGTGTGTGTGTGTTATAGGTATACTGCTGTAGCTTTGTGTCATTTACCTCAGGATTAATGAAGTTCTATCTAGCTGTCTAAAAACTCACATAAAATGGATCTAAGATGATGGATATACCGTACGTCATAATAACTATACGCATGAAAGTGATTATAAGTGAGAATGGTTAAAAGTTTGATACTTTTATGTAAATTTTATTAAACGTGTCCAAATTTTATTCAGAAGTGCTTAGGTAATATTTTCACTGCAAGTATTGAAACTTGGAATTTAAATAGTAACTGGGTTTGGAAGAAAAGTGCAGCAGTTTTGAGGCTGTAGCAGTAAATTTGCTGTACCTGCAGGGGAAAGTATGCATGATCACCCTCCGTCGGTCAGCACTGTAGCCACTCCTCTCTGCCAGTTTCCCCTTTCCTAATCTGAAAACAGAGACACAGGCCAGTGCTGGTGGAACTAGAACTGCTCCATGCACTGGAATGCTGAGAGTGATATGATTTGTCAGATTGGAATAGCCAGGAAAAGAGACATACGTACACACATAGTCTGAAACCGCTTGTCCCATACAGGGGTCGCAGGGAGCCAGAGTCTAACCTGGCAACACAGGATGCCAGGCTGGAGGGGGAGGGGACACACCCAGGACGGGACGCCAGTCCATCGCAAGGCACCCCAAGCGGGACTCGAACGCCAGACCCACCAGAGAGCAGGACCTGGTCCAAGCCACTCCGCCACAGCACCCCTGGAAAAGAGATATAGTGGTATGCAATGTCAAAAACTGAGGTAATAGAATGGGGTCGAAGTTTACTGAGCGATAAAACACAGATCGTCTGAAAAGTCTGAGAAAAAGAAAAGCGGTGACTTTCAGTGAATTCCCCCAACACTAGGGTTGCTAAAAATGAAGACTGAACTCATTAAACTAAAGGACAGACCATTTACTGGGAGGAGGAGATGAACGCGAGATGGGACGGTGTGTAACATGCAAGATAGTCTTAGTAGCAGATTTTCTGAAAGTATAGAGGAAAGGAAGAAATACTGGAGACCTGTGTGGACGAAGAGCATTCATGCTGACTTAAGAAATCCACTGACCTGGATCTTTAACAGTGAAGACTGTCCAAATGTCCAGGTGTGTTTTTAATCAGAATAAAAAAACTCCACTTTCCCATACTTCCTTCTCTTTGGACTCTGCATATGTCAGTTTGTTCTGTATCTTTACGAAAACAATTGTATCCCTGAGATAATTTACTGCTAATTTGAATGAACTAATTGTGGAAATATTCCCATAAAGTTGTACTTTTGGAAACACGCTGAAGAAAACAAGATATGCTTTTGAAAGCTTGTTTTATTTCTGAATCAAAAGCTGCCATAGCAACTCAGGAAGATAATGTCTGAGTGCCAGTACTTTCGTGGAACCTTAAAGTGATGCATTGTTAAAATGTGGTTAATTAATACTGTATTATTGGGGGGGTGCGGTGGCGCAGTGGGTTGGCCCACAGTCCTGCTCTCCGGTGGGTCTGGGGTTTGAGTCCTGCTTGGGGTGCCCTGCGATGGACTGGCGTCCTGTCCTGGGTGTGTCCCCTCCCCCTCCGGCCTTACGCCCTGTGTTACCGGGTAGGCTCCGGTTCCCCGCAACCCCGTATGGGACGAGCGGTTCAGAAAATGTGTGTGTGCGTGTGCGTGTGCGTGTAATACTATATTACTAAAATATCATTCCAGTACACAGACAAAACACAAATCAGTGAAAGAAACTAAAAACACATTGTCAGAGTTCTGAATGCAGCAGATATCCAACCAATGTCAACAACCACTCGTCCCAAGTGGGGTCGCAGTGAATCGGAGCCTATCCCGGTAACGCAGGGCACGAGGCTGAAGAGATACACCCCGGACAGGACGCCAGTCCATTGCAAGGCATCCCAAGCAGGACTCAAACCCCAGACCTGCCACACAGCAGGCACCTGCCAAACCCACTGCGCCACTGCACACCCACACTGTGGCTCTCATTCTCATAAAATTGCCAAGGAATGCAATAATCTATGTAAGGAACAGCCCTGTATGAACTCCAGCACTGTGACTCTTGGAGCAACTTTCAAAGCTGCAAATCCATGTGTAGGTCAGAGTTCTAGCAGAAAGAGACCTTTGCAGCCATACCACCGATAAACAGAGATACCACAGATACCAAAGCACAAACCAGCCAAGGGTAAACAGAATGGAGAACACTCAGAGGGAGGAGAGATGGAATCTCAACATTCAACAACAGTGTCAAAACAATTCGCGAGGATAAATTAAGAGCGACAGCTTTCAGAGGCAGTCCGCGATTTATAAACGCTGCACATTCGCCCATTAATATTTGTCCTGTAGACAGTTCTTGTAACGATGGAACTCATGTCAGTAATAACAAAACCTCTAATCATTGAAGGAAATCCTTCTAACTCGCACTCCCCCGATAATACAGTACAAACCTGCCACAAGGAACACAAAAGCATAAAGGAGAGTCCATCAACCAGAAAACACAACACCCCATTCACACTGCAAGTCCAATTTCATCACTTAAAACTTCCCATGTGCCCAGTTTCATTAATTTCATATTTCAGGTTTTTTTAAACAAAATTGTGGTTTATGGAAAAGCAAATTGGATTCTGTGTTCATTTTAAACCAAGAAAACCTGTACAGACCATACGGGCGTCTTGTCAAGTGTGCTGTTTGCACCCTCTTGGCAAAGAGGGTATATGAAAAGAAAAATCAGATGGACGGGAAATACAAATCAGACAAAACGCTGAATCCCAAATGCAATATGTTGATCAATGTTTCAGTCACAGATTTTGGCTGTATTCATATACCACAAGGCATCAGCACAGAGCTGCCTGTTGTTGAGCTGTCACCTGAAATCAGGTGCTGCAGTAAGAGATCAGCTGACTGTGCTGATCTACAGTGAGACTGGCAGGCTGAAAATTGTTTTATTATGCAAAATTGCTTATAAAATTAGAGAGCGATACAAACAAAAAAAGCAGAATCCAGCAAAATAGCTGTGAATCCCATTTTTGTTTTTATTAAATTTGTACAATCTTATATGTTTAAAGCAGCACATACATAATATAGCTGACATGTCTGCAATGTATACAACGTTACAGGTGATGTCTTGATATGCAAACGGTGAAGGGAGACACAGTAAGACATTTGCCAAAAAAGCCACAGGAAGGAAGACTGATAGTAACCACAAAGTAATACGACTGGGCAGTGATAAGCAGAGTGAAAAGTCCCGACGATGAACTTTAAAAAAAATCAAGATCTATAATTGTTGTTTGTTGACGTGTTCACCAGTCCGTCAGTCAGTAAGTGTCAACGTGCAGTGCCTTTGCTGCTCTGACTTGCAAACCTTCCCTCTACCCTTGTAATCCCGCGGTAACCCTTTCCACCCATCGGTCCCATTGCTCTACCCCATTCTCACATACTATGCCGACCTCTAAATGTTTCTCAAGAAATTTCACCACTTTTCATGCAACCTCCTTCCAGGGCTAACAAGCTGGATGGTTCATTTAAATCCAAAAATTCACTTTCTTGGTGACATTAAAACCTCTTTAATTGCTACCATCCAAACAATCACACTTTTTCTTCTCACCAATACACCTTGTGTAACTTATATCTCGGGACACTTCTTCTTGTTGCAGTCTTTCTTATCCTATTTTGACAAAACATTGCACAGTATCTATTTTGTTGCAGTTGCGTGTTTGTAGTGTGATATATACCTAGACATACTGTCAAAGTACCATGCAGCTAATGGTAATTGGTATCGTGTGTAACTAAATGGCATCATGAAAGCATTCACCACGCTTTACCTAACAATTCAGAATTTCCCCTTAACTGACCCCAGCACTTACTCCAAAACCAGCAGTCCAACTATACATTTCCGTTTTGTACAATCCCTTTTCCTGTAATACTGCTCCTAAACGGCCCTCATACACTGGAATTAGAGGAGAAGACACTTGGACGTCTTCTTCTCAGTGTTGGTCAGTTTGACTTCTCGACTCGTTGGACCCTGTAAGGCAGAAATATCACTTTTGTAAAGCTGAGTTTAAACTAGGCAAGGTTCCTAAAAGCTACACAACAGGCTACACAACACAACGTACTATGTCTTTGTGAAACTGGTAGGGTGAGAAGAGCGTCAGAAGTACAAACTGTTTATAATTGTTCGAAGCACTTGAAGCATGCCTTTGTGTGTGCGGTAATACCCTGCTGAACGCTGCCCGGTTAAGTGCCGTTCCATTACAGCACGCGTGCTGAGCAATTCCCCTAGAGTGACGACCACTACCGCATCATCGCGAGCATTCATTTCTTCAATCTGCGTGTTTTGTGCAGAGCACATACAGTATATGCAGTCAGCTGCTGTGTACGTTTTGAAATAGTGTATTTTTCTGTGCTTCTCACCCATTAGGTCTGGAAAAAAGCCTGCAAGTGATACTACTGAATCTAAGATGTTGGAACCTTCTTTAAACTTGGCAGCATCCACAATAAGAACAATCATGCAAGTTGCAGACAAGATAAGAGCTTCTGCAACTGCGGTCTCAAAATTAGCAACAAATTAAACAAAAGTTTAATATTCTGCTGTATTTGCATTTTCACCTATGTAATAAAATGTATTTTTATGATGACCCAGTTTAGAGCAGTTTCGGTTAGTGCTCAGTGTTCTACGAATGCATCCCGAGCGCTATCCAGGTTATTACGGTATATGTTTTGGTGTGACGGAGAGCGTGGAAAGCATGAGGATTGATGACAAAAACCAGGTTCAAAGAAAGCCTCCTTACCGATTTCTTGCTTGACTTCAGCAGGATGTCTCGAGCCAAAGCAGTAAAAGCCTGTTGATATAAAGGGGAGGTAATGAAAAGTCAAAGCCTAACATATTTAGCAGCAAAACTTCCACTCCGCTTCTCTTTGTTCCTTTTTGTCTGCTCATGGCCTGCATTAATAATCATCCATGTCGAGACATGTCTGCTGTTGGCTCACTGGATTATAGTAACGTTCATCAGTTACAGACAGGTATGGCAAGAAATCAAGACAATATGTTGTATCAATAAAGGATAAGAGAAGTACATTCTCTTGCTCGTTTTTTACACTCACTCACCTCCTCCACATTGATGCTAGACTTGGCACTTGTCTCAAAGAATCGAATTCCGTGATCCTTTGCCAGCTATTAGAGACATCACACCAACACAATTAGCAATGGCACCATTTTGAGATTCATAGCAAACACTACTCTTCATATTAGAACTATGACTCTTCAACAATTGACATAACAAACTTAAGATTCATATAAAACATAGCTGCAATCACAGACCATAATCATACACACGGCTGATTACAAAGACATATAACCACCAGGAAAAAAGTTGAAATTCTTCATTTTAAATGATAAAACTGGCGTCACTTGCAGCCTGTTGAAGAATACACAAACATTGACAGAAGGGGACCCCGGTAAGCTACTTTTTGGCATAAATCCAGCTACTAAACTTTATCATGAAACTATATCATTATAAAACGACCCTTAAAATACTCTAAATTTCTGCAGATTTGGATATTCCCATGAATAAAACTGATATATGAAACATGCAACAGGTGAGATTTTTTTCAGATCAGATCAACTTTTGTTAAAAACTCAAGTCATGGGAAATCAAAACACAAACACACAGTAAATGGTACTGGTTTTGCTAATTTTGTTAACTTTGTATTTAACTTTTGTGTTAACTTTGTATTTAAACCTGATCAGTTGTTGCCTAGCCTTGCCTTACCTTCTCCCCTGCTTCCTTGGACACTTTTCTTTTGGCTTCAATGTCACACTTGTTGCCCAGCAACATCCGATTGACTCCCGATGAAGCATTCTGTAAAAGATAAAGAACAGATTCCAGTACCACACAGGTATTGTGACATCTTCTACTTCTTGTTCCTAATAAACAATGTATTGGATTACAGCTTAGCTGGAACGCATAAGACACCTGAGAAGGTAATAAATCAAAGTGGTGCAGATCATCCAGTAAATTACACTGTCAAATACAAAAAAAAAAAATTCGAGGACTATAGTCTTCTGCCGGATGCAGTACAATGGACTGGAGTTCTGCTGTTGTCATATGAATAAAGACATACTCAGTCCATTCAGTGGTTCTTGGTAGTCAGTATATCACAAAGCGTAAATTTATAAAAGCTTCACATAAAAAAGTCAAGAAACACTCTAGAGTGATGTATTACATTGCGAATATACTGGTAGTGATCATCAGAGAAATTATTACTCTTTCAAAGTTGAATTATGTAGTCTCGCTCGATAATTCAACTGTATGTCTTCCTGGAAAACTTAACATTATTAATGCCTGTCTTATAATGAACTATGAACTATGTGAACTAATACTGTTACAAAACACACAACCTTTACAATAAACCCACAATCTGTTACTAAAAGGGAATCATCACACACATTCAGGTCTTACCTCCCTGATGCTCTTCATCCAGTTCTGAATGTTCTCATAGGATTTCTCATCAGTGATGTCATATACCAGGATAATACCCTAAGACCAAGTCATAGAAATAACCACTTAATGCTGAAATGTTTGTACTCAGTCTCCTCTGTGACATGATGCCCATGAACCTGTTTTCAGCACAGAATTTGAGCATAAATTACCATAGCCCCTCTGTAATAAGCTGTAGTGATGGTCTTGAACCTCTCCTGACCAGCTGTATCCCTGTAAAAAACAAGACAGACACACACTACTGTCTATGACAGGCAGTACAGAGGTAAACATTACCAGCTGCAGTCTCCCCCATACAGATGTGTATTTAAATCCTTTTAATTTTGCCACAGTGCAGAGGAAGATGCGTAGAGACGTTCGTTGTTTGTGATAAAAATTAATATAACAATGCTTTTGATTTACATCCATTTAGCTTAACTATGATACCCCTTCAGAGGGGCAGCTGGTAGCGCAGTGGTTTGAGCTGCTGCCTTTGAACCCAAGGGTCACAAGTTCAACTCTCACCTCCAGCTGTAGTACCCCTAAGCAATGTACTTACTTAAGTAAAATTACCCAACTGTAGAAACTGGTAAGTAATTAGTTTAACACTATAAGTTGCTTTGGCGAAGTGTCATATAAATGTAAAATGGTCATGTGGACCAATCTCCACGCAAAGACATAAGCTTTTAACTGGGCTGACTGTAACCTCACAGAATAGTTCAAATGGCAACGCATCATGTCAAAAGCCCTCAAAACTCATACTATTTTACACATTTCAGATGTCTGCTGACATCAATACACCATCCTATTAAGGGATGCTCACTGAGACGGATGTAGTCTACATGCATGTACTCGAGCTCATGGGAATTCTTACCAGACTTGCAGTTTGACTTTCTTGCCCTCTACTTCTATTGTCTTCACCTTAAAGTCAATGCCTGAAAAAGAGGATGGAGGGAGAGGGGAGTGAGGATGCGAAGGCACAGCTTTGGCAATGCAGCGGCACTATGGGATGCCACTTAAACACCTCGGAAAATAAAGGAAAAGTCATGTTTGCAGTCGGGAGATCCGTGTGCAATGTCCTGTAATGACAAGAACCGCTCTCTGGTTGTGTTTAGATTGCTTTCTTTGTGGATTTCCGGCACACATGGGGGGGGGGGGGGTCTCCTGCAGTTATGGATGAGTGCACAAAATGCTAGGGAAAGAGAGCCATTATGTCTGAGAGCTGGGGGTAAGCATGGGGGTGGGATGGGGGTTGGGGTGGGGGCAGAGGGCCGATGCCACAGAAACTTTGGCACACGGAGCTGGCACAATGGAGGCAGGGATGAACAAGAGGAGGAGGAGATGGAGCGATAGGAGGAAGGAAGGGGTTAGGAAAAGGGCCGGAGAGAAACAGGTAGTGACATGAAGCCCGCGCTCCGGCAGCAGGAGAGAAGCGCAGTTCGACGATAAGTAACTTTGTAACTATCAGCAGCGCGTGCGGAACACGAGCACGAGCGACAGACGCGCACGCACGCAGACTGGCAGCGCTGAAAGGCCCCCGGAGCCCCGTGTATTTACCAATAGTGGATATGTACGTGGAGTTGAAGTTATCCTCCGCGAATCTGATGATCAGGCATGTTTTGCCGACGCCGCTGTCTCCGATTAACAACAACTTAAATAAAAAATCGTACTTCTTCGCCATAGCGGATTCTGTGAGTAATAGATGTGTACGGTTGGGGGCTGCCTGTCCTGCTGTCCTGCTTGCAGATCTCTTGCTCCGACAATCTGTCCAGATCCTTCTCTCCTCCACCCACACACACAAAAAGTGATCAATCTCAGTTCACGCACTCTGGTTTTAATCCTTGTTTCGGTTATTCTGTTCCATCAGAAGAATGCAAAAGGCTGATCCCCGTCCTCTTTGATGGCTCACTTCTCAAAAGGAAAAAAAAAAAAAGTGAAAAAGTGAAAGTTAAAAAGGATCCTGTTAGTCGCTGCCCCTCATTTTAGTTTTGAGTATATTTTTGACTATATTGTGAGTAAGACTCCCCTGGTCCTACGTGAAGGTTTTTTCAAGAGCACAAAATGTGCGGGTCCGTCATCCAGACGTCCAGCGTTCGCACAGAAACTAGTGTATTTTCGTTTCTGCGAGTTCCTGGAGTTTGCGAGGGGAGGGAGAGGTTCGCAAACATTCCGCGCAGGGGAAGGGAGTGGGACAGCGCCGCCGGGCTGCACACTACTGAGCTGCCACGTGGGGGCGCTGTCTCGCACTGCAACTCAATCGCACTAAGTCTTATTTTTTCCTCACTTTATGTTTTCTTAAATAAATCGACAGTCACGGAGAAACGGTGCATTGTTAAGTGTCCTTGAGCAATGGAATCCGCTCATTACGTTGAATTAGTTTTGATTTTCCAAACTTCAGCCACTAAATATTTTGGTGTGATACCCAGACAGACCGGAGGAAATTTGATTGACGTCCTCCGTAAACCCGAAACCAAATTTGCCCGAGATTTTCACATTTTAAAAATTGAATTTGTTTAAAAATGACAAGCAAAAATACACTACTATTGGTCTCGATTTTATGAACCAGTGTGATACGTATTATTCATGACAGTTGAGACATGATAAATCTAAAATGTTATGCCTCTCTTTTTATTTTACTAACTTTTAAATAAATATTTCTGATACTTTTTAATAGTAAGTAAACTAAGTTTAGCTATTTCGGTATGTAAAACTTAACAATTATTGACAAGGTTGCAAAAGCGCCGAGAACACGTGACGTGTCCATCAGTAACTTATTTGCATCAGTGAATTTTCATAAAACTAAATTATTTTACCAGATTAAGCTGTGTGCAGAAAGGAATCTCAGTTTAGACAATAATGATGCTTGTCGTTATTATACCAAGCGAAAAATTAAATGCATATCCCTGGAAGTTAAAACTTTTAAACAATCTTTTCAGTCATTCATCATACATATGACCTCATCATCATGGCAACAAAACCTTTACTCCCGACGCTTTCGCTTTACACGTAAGCTCATAAAAATGGCGGATCGGGAACTTCCGGCCCCTGCGCGCGAGCCCCGTGTATTTCACGTGTATGTTTCCGATGTTTCCCTCTTTTCGGCAGCGGCTGCAAACTCGCCAACATGCCAGTAAGTGACTCTTCCGCAGCTAAATTTCACTACTGTATACAAACACATATTTACGAATATATAAGCAGGTGTATCTATATGTATAGGTAATATTTTAACAAATCTACGTAATTTGTACACGTTTTTTTGCTTCCTAGCTGCAAATTAAAGACAGAAATGGAGCGTGTAGTATTGTGATCGTTACAAGATGGCGACGCACATAATAAAACGCATGGCCCGTACAGACTAAATACTGTGCCGCGCGTTAAATTGTGGGGATAACGCATACATTTTCCAGAGTAGAAATTTTATGTAGGGTGTAGACATCTAGCTGGAGCCGTTACCGTGATATGTCACCAAGCTAGTCGTCGTAATAGTTGGATCAATGTTAAACCGGGGCGTCTGACGCATCTGGAAATTACCTCCTCCTCGCACCCATGTTGTTGTTGTTCATAATCTAGTCGACGGTTTACTTCACTGTTTTTCTAATAATGCGTGTATTTCAGCGTGTCTCCGTTCTACTGTAACAGCAGCGAGTAGTGGTAGATCGCGTTCGCTAGTAATAAATGTTGTGGGGAGAGGAGCACGAGGCCTGGCTGGCGCGTGCGGCGGCGAGCCGCCGAAACCCGCCTTTTCTGGGTTTCTCGCTAACCTGCGTCACACTGAGTCGCTGAAGCTTCTTAGCGCTCAAAGTTTGTAATAACATTTCGATTTCGACTTGGACGACATCTTGTTTTTCCGAGGACACAGTGAGGTGGTAACGTGTATAAATTGCGTAGCGCCATTAATCTAAAATGCGCAGCTATTTGTCTTCTCCGGAGGGGTCCCCCCCCCAGTATTACGTAATTGTGGAATGATCCAGTAAGAAATATTCCCCCTTCAGCTCGCAAAGGACCTGTTGCACCCGTCCCCTGAGGAGGAGAAGAGGAGGCACAAGAAGAAGCGGCTCGTGCAGAGCCCTAACTCTTACTTCATGGATGTCAAATGTCCAGGTTTGTCCCCTGCATTTTTATTTGGGTCTATGTACTTGGAGCTGAATTTCTCAGGTTGCCAGTTGAGATTTCCTGCTGCGCATCTTGTAATTTCCCACGTTCTGTGAGGTATTCTTGGTATGTCGGTCTGTACGTGATTTTCTTGTTTGCGCTGTTCCCCAGGATGCTACAAGATCACCACAGTGTTCAGCCATGCACAGACCGTGGTGCTCTGCGTAGGTTGCTCCACAGTGCTGTGCCAGCCTACGGGTGGGAAAGCTCGCCTCACAGAAGGTTAGTCCATGAAACCTGTGTTGAGATGGGGATTAACTTTTTTTTTTTTTTTTTTGTATGTGTGTGTGTTTTGTGCTACATACAGTTTCAGAATTTTCTTTATAGATCTAAATGGTCAAAAGCAACACTTTCATTGGTTCTTGGTAACTATTCAACTACTCGACAGTAATTTGGTCACAGTGGCAGAAATTAGTACCGCTCTTGTGAAAACATTTATTTAAATGGAAATACTGACCCTGTGGAATTGTATTCTTAAATTAAAAAAAGTTGAATTCAAGTTGGTAGCTACAGGCTTCAAGAGTTGATCCTCTACTTTCAGAATATATTCTTAATCTGATTTATACACACACATTGACTGACCCCGCTTGTCCCAAGTGGGGTCGCGGCAAACTGGAACCTAGCTTGGTAACACAGGGCGTAAGGCTGGAGGGACACACCCAGGACGGGACGCCAGTCTGTCACAAGGCACCTCAAGCGGGACTTGAACCCTAGACCTGCCAGAGAGCAGGACCCAGTGAAACCCGCTGTGCCACCACACCCCCCAAATCTGATTTACTGCCTAAGCAAACATTGAGTGGGTGTTGGTTAAAATAGACATTACCAAAGTTCTGACTCCTTGTGGGAGCTAAAATGTTGATTATGCATTTGTTGGAAAATTGTAATTCAGACTGCACACTTAGTATTTAAAAGGAGGGAAAGTATACTCAATACACACCTTGTAAGTTGTTCTCTCCTGTGCACTGTGGCTTGACTGTCTCTTAACTTTGTGCAGGTTGTTCATTTAGGAGAAAACAGCACTAGACCTCTTGTCCCTGCCCTGAGAAGGATGTGGTGAGAGGAGGATGTCAATGACTTGAGTCTGGCTGTGAGCTGAATCTGGAATCTGTAGATGAGAAACACCAAGCTAAGAGTGTGAAATTCATGCAAAGTGTACTGTATATTCCAGTACAGAATAAAATAAAATTGGACCGACCTGATGTAACTTCCTCTTACGGTTTCTCTCAATAAAACTTTTCATTAAAGAAGCTGCAAGTCTTTTTTTGGCACAAATTACTTTAATGTAAATTTGATAGTGTTTTATTCTCATGTTTCCTAACATCTGTACTTCATTCTAAATGGCTTTGGGCAGAAGAGTTGGGGTGAGGTTCATGATCTTACTTTTATTTCATGTTAAACAGCCATGCTACAGCCTTATTTGTACTAAATGTTTTTGGTCTTAAATACTTCAGGCTTTTCAGTAAGTATAGTTATTTTGAGCGACATAGATTCAGCTGGTGTGGAAAGCTAAACTACACTTGTACCTCAAATTACAAAAAAATTGGGACCAGAAGTATGCTCATAAGCTCTAATTGAGATATAGCAGGATGACTTAATGTGGTTCAATCCTCACAGGTTTGGTTCTGTTAAATTGGCTAAAGCTATAATGCATTAAATCTTTTTCTGTTTCCAAGAGCTCCTAAAATGTAGCCTGTGTTTCTTTCCTGGAGCTACAGTGCCTGAGATGGCATACAACATTGGTAGTTCCTTTTAGTAGCGTGAAGAAAAATGTCTCCTTTAAAATGATTGACAAAAACAAACTCAGTTTACACAAACTCCTGAGTGTGTTATGCTTTATACAGTACATGCAAAACAAGGCTGTGTTCCTCGTGTGTCTCAGGAAAATGGAACAAATAAGAGACAGTTCTGGTGTAATGGAGGATGAGAGGGGATGAAAGAACCTGAAAGTCTTTCACCTTAAATACTGAATACATAATTATGGAGACCTACCTCTATTTGCTGGGTCGTTAAAAGTCTCAGGTGTAGCTAAAATGCAAAAAAATATGCTGGCTGAAATCACACGAGGTCCGAGATGTTATGCCCCTCCCCCACAGTAACTGGAATTTCTATTCTAAGTGGGTTTTGCTGCTTTCTAATGACCAAATTGCAGGACATTTTTTCTATAAATGAAGCGCAATTATACTGTGAGATGTTTGAAAATTCATCAGATGTTCATAACACAAAGTGTAATCAAGTTTTCACTTGTGAACAAAGAGAAAGTAAAACTCCCACAGTCCCAGTGTCAAGATCTTAAGGTTTCATAAAAATGAAAGCAATAGGCAGGTAGTATGACATTTTATAATGTTAATATTGAGATGTTTAGTTGATGAGCACACATTGTTACCTACTTTAGGCTAAAGTTCATAAAGTACTACGGCATTCTGAGGAAAATGGCTAGTGTATGTCGAGGTCCGGGATAAGGTTTTATAATGTTTTCTATACCCTCTGTTACCTGCAGGTGTTCCTCTCTAAGGTGTATGTCACTGAAATTAGCAGGTATTCTTGCTGTTCCCTGCACACTGCAGCTATTTAACATTTTATTTTAGTCAGTCAGTGTAATCAATGTGACATCTTGGTCTTGGTTAGGGTTGGAGACTCAAATCCCAGCTCCAGCTGTAGTACCCTTGAGCAATGTACTTACCCTAAATTGCTCCAGTATAATTACCCTGCAATACATTTACATGTACTGTATTCATTTATAGACGCTTTTGTCCAAAGTGACGTACATCTCAGCAAAAATACAATTTGTGCATTACATTAAGAGAAAGAGACAGCTGCAGACGTGATTCCTAAGTAAACCTAGTTTGTTACTTTCCACTTTATGCATGGATGTTCATCACTCGAGTAGGTACATAAAACGCAGGATAGATGAATCCTGATAACCTCCTACCAATTTTTTTTTTTTTTTTATAATAAGATACACAAACAATCACATACAATGCCAAAGCAGTGGCTGTATAAAAGCTAATCTGGGGATGCTCATGAAGTTATGATGCATGAACATTTACACCATACATAAGCTGAAGAGATCTTGGGCGAAATGGGTCCGGAAGAGGTGAGTTTTCAGACCCTTCTTGAGTTTAGACAGAGTTTCTGCAGTTCTGTCTAAATTCAATATATCATATATACACACTCACTGGCCACTTTATTAGGTAGACCTGTTCAACTGCCCGTTAACGCAAATATCTAATCAGCCAATCACATGGCAGCATCTCAATGCATTTAGGCATGTACACATGGTCAAGACGATCTGCTGAAGTTCAAACTGAGCATCAGAATGGGGAAGAAAGCTGATTTAAGTGACTTTGAATGTGGTATAGTTGTTGGTGCCAGGTGGGCTGGTCTAAGTATTTCAGAAACTGCTGATCTACTGGGATTTTCACACACAACCATCTGTAGGGTTTACAGAGAATGGTCAGAAAAAAGAGAAATATCCAGTGAGCAGCAGTTCTGTGGGTGAAAATTCAATGTTGATGCCAGAGGTCAGAGGAGACAGAGGAGAATGGCCAAACTGGTTCGAGCTGATAGAAAGGCAACAGCAACTCAAATAACCACTTGTTACAACCGAGGTATGCAGAAGAGCATCTCTGAACACACAACGTGTCGAACCTTGAAGTAGATGGGCTACAGCAGCAGAAGACCACATGGGGTGCCACTTCTGTCAGCTAAGAATAGGAAACTGGGGCTACAATTTGCACGGGTTCACCAAAATTGGGCAATAGAAGACTGGAAAAAACGTTGCCTGGTCTGATGAGTCTCGAGTTCTGCTGTGACATTCAGTTGGTAGGGTCAGAATTTGGTGTAAACAACATGAAAGCCTGGATCCATCCTGCCTTGTATCAGTGGTTCAGGCTGGTGGTGGTGGTGTAATGGTGTAGGATATATTTTCTTGGCACACTTTGGGCCCCTTAATGCCACAGCCTACCTGAGTATTACTGCTGACCATGTCCATCCCTTTATGACCACAGTGTACCCATCTTGGCTATTTCCAGCAGGACAACATGCCATATCACAAAGTTCAAATCATCTCAAATAGGTTTCTTGAACATGACAATGAGTTCACTGTACTCAAATGGCCTCCACAGTCACCAGATCTCAATTCATTAGATCACCTTTGGGATGTGGTGGAACGGGAGATTCGCATCATGGACGTGCAACCGACAAATCTGCAGCAGCTGTGTGATGTTATCATGTCAATGTGGACCAAAATCTCTGAGGAACGTTTCCAGCACCTTGTTCAATCTATGCCATGAAGAATTAAGGCAGTTCTGAAGGCAAAAGGGTGTCCAACCTGGTACTAGCAAGGTATACCTAATAAAATGGCCCATGAGTATATATATCTATATATATACACACACACATTTTCAGAACCGCTTGTCCCAGACAGGGTCACAGGGAACCAGAGCCTACCCAGTAACACAGGGTGTAAGGCCAGAGGGGGAAGGGGACACACCCAGGACGGGACGCCAGTCCGCCGCAAGGCACCCCAAGCGGGATTCGAACCCCAGACCCACTGGAGAGCAGGACTGTGGTCCAACCCACCGCACCCCGTGTGTGTGTGTTAATACATTCAGTATATATTGTAATCCATCCATCCATTGTCAATAACCACTTTTCCCGAGCAGGGTTGCAGCGAGCCAAAGCCTTCCTGGAAACATTCAGCACAAGACCGAAAGGGTGGGAGGGTACACCCTGGACAGGACACCAGTCCATCGCAAGGTACCAAGCAGGACTCGAACCCCAGACCCACCAAACAGCAAGGCACCAGACAAACCCACTGTGACACCACATATATTGTAATATATTGCTTTTTTATGTAGCACCATGGTCCTGGAAGAAAATTGTTTCGTTTCACTGTATACTGTACCAGCTGTATATGGGTGAAATGGCAATAAAGCCACCTTAACTTCTGACTTAAGGAGGAAGAGCTGGGTATCATTGGCGCAGCAGTGGTAGTTGAATCCATGAGAGGTGATGACAGGGCTGAGGGACAAGGAGTAGATTGAGAATAGCAGGGGGCTCAGACACACAATATGCTTTCCTCACTTTCACCCGACCCTGTTCTCCAGCAAGTCCAGTGCTGAGCATCCTGAAGGTAAAGAATAATGGGAAAGGAAGAGTTGATGAAGATCAGGATGGAAAGAGAGGTGCATTCTTTAGTCTTCCTTCATTTTTCTTGCGCATATTCATAAGTCGGAAGTATTGTCTTACCTTGTTTCCCAAAATTTCACTGAGAATCTTGATGTGTTGCTGTCAGGAGCTGGTCCTTTTCTCCTTCACTGGCTTGTTGCGACTCTCCCAGATGGGGGCACCTGTAGCCGTGGAAAAACACCCTGTACAAGCAGCTTTCCTCTTATTTTAATAGCATTACATGGTACGTGCTGAGCGACGGCGACTCGGAAAGGTCAGGGAAGTCCACGCTCCTGTCAGTGTTTGTACAGTAGGTGTGAACGGTGTTGCCCATGTTGGTAGTGATGTCTGCCCTGCTGATCAGGGAGCAAGAGCATGTGCAGCAACTCCCAGAATTCCAGTTCATGTTTGCCGTATGCGGACACACATAATACAAACGAGCACAAGATGCGCAAGTATTGCCACCAACAGGAAACGTGACTCTGTCACCGCAAATATGTTTTCAGACATGTGCATCACCCAAGTAATCACTCGCTCACTTTCGAAAGCCATTTGTCCTGGTCAGGGTAGTGGCACTCCGGACCCTATCCCAGAATCACTGGGGGTACAACTTGGATGAGATGCAAGTCCTTCACAGTATTTATAATAAAAAAAAATTCAATATTGGGATAAAACATTTTGTAATTAATGTACTCCACGTATTTCCTTGAGTCACAGCACTCTAATCAATATCAATTATGTGTGTAGTTTTCAACAAAAACAGCCTGAGTTTTACTGAACTGCAGGTAGGGGGCGACAAACCCACTGCAACTGTGCAGCTTTGCCTTTCATTTTCCTGCTGGACAAGGCCACAGTTGGCCAAAAATGTGATAAAAGAAAAAAATATAAAAAGCAAAAAAAAAAAAAAGCTGTGAAGGCATTCAGGGCAGAACGGAATTCTTCAACAATGGTTTTGATTTCATTCACAAAAATACACTCACGCTTTCTGAACCGCTTGTCCCATACGGGGTGGCGGGGAGCCGGAGCCTAACCCTAACCCGGCGACCCAGGAGCCTAAGGCTGGAGGGGGAGAGGACGCACCCAGGACGGGACGCCAATCCGTCGCAAGGCACCCCAAGCGGGACTCGAACCCCAGACCCACCGGAGAGCAGGACCCGGTCCAACCCACTGCATCACAGCGCCCCCACTTTCACAAAAATAAAACAGTAAAAAATTTACCTCTGCAGGACCATCTTTTCTTTTTTTTTCTTTTTTTTTAGATTTTCCAAAGTAAAACTAACCATGAACTGAAGGACAGAGACGCATTTCTTCTAAATTAATTTCAATCCAGCATTTGCAATAATAACCACTTGCAACTGTTTGCAATCTTTTTCCGAACCGTACGGGCAGGTATCTGCTGTCACCTGCATTGAGCGTAACGTTTTGAAACACAGCATCGTAACATATCGCACGAAACCAAATGATTGTTTTTAGCACTTTTACTTATTTTTCTCTTCTTTTGTAACTGTCTGTTTTCCTCCCTTCGGATTACAGTACGCCACCACAGTCCTGGGACACCGCCAGGTGATCCCAAATGATCAGGTGAAGTTAGAGGGCCTAAGAGCAGGAGACACACCTGCTGCCATGCTGCATTTAGACACTTAAGGGGGGAAAAAGCTTTGGAAACAGCATGATCAACAGCTCAGGTGAATACAGAGACAAGGCTGGTGGAACGGTTAAAATTTTCTGCACAAACCATGGACTCATTCATTTCTTTGCTATGACAGACAATATAAATCGTTTCACTGCCTTGATCTCTTTACTTGGGAACATTAATAAGTAAAAGTCAGAAATATTAGAATTTTCATTTTGAATTGCCAACAGCTAAAACATTACAGATATCCATAGTGATTTGAGTCAGGACCAAGTCTGCCGCGGTCTTGCCGTTGTTGAATATTCATAACCACCTGCCTTACACAGAGGAGTTACTAACTGTTAAGACAAACACATAACTCTTGCTGTTAAAAACACGGCCGTTTCTGAGAAAATATCATCGTGACAAGAATAGTACAGTCGGTGCAAAGATGTGCTCAAAAGGGGCGGTAAACAAGCGAACAAGTAAAAAAGCCTGCGGATGGTGGGAAAGGACCGACTATTTCAATTGGGTGACTTAATTTATCCCTTCATGTAATATCTTTCCGTTGAATTGGAGCTTCCACGAAAGGAAAAAACCATGAAGTCTCGTCGAAAAAGGCAGATGTAAGCAATCCAAACAATTTCAGTGTTATATTTTCATAACCA
Source organism: Scleropages formosus (assembly GCF_900964775.1). Taxonomy (NCBI): domain Eukaryota; kingdom Metazoa; phylum Chordata; class Actinopteri; order Osteoglossiformes; family Osteoglossidae; genus Scleropages; species Scleropages formosus. The sequence goes on along the minus strand of NC_041823.1, from coordinate 17,834,245 downwards.
GCAAAGTGACCCCAAGAGAGGCGTTTAGACTGTCCACGTGACAGCGGGTCCCCAGGCGGAGGGCTGCGCGCGGCCTCAGAGACGGCCAGCGGGGCCGGCAGAGGAGCGTAGTCACCCCATAGTGGGTTGCTCCGGTGCCTCTGGACTGCTTCAACAGCAAGTTCCGGTGACTCCAAACACCACCGGCTACTCCGTTCCGGCCCGGACTGTGAGTACCGGAAGGAGGAGGACAGGATGCAACAGGAGGACAGAAGGTCACGGGGAAAGGAAAGTGATAGGAACCTTTTGGGATGAAAATGGAAAGATGTTACATGAAGGGATTCATCAAGTTACCCAACTGGACGTAGTCGGTCCTTTCCCACCATGAGACATAGGAGAAATGAGACGGGTGAGATGCACTGAATGCAAAACTAAACACTGATAGTATTCTGTGATTGCACACTAGCACAAGTACACCAGCAGAGTCATGGTACCTGGCGATGTGTGTGTTTTTGCTGTGGGAGCGCTTTTGAAAAATTAGCCCTGCCCTGAGATCAGTTCCCAAACACCGTCCTGCAGGAGAAGATTTTTGGTATTTAAGCAAAGGACAGGGGTACTTTAGTTTGAAATAAAGCATGAGCACCAGAGACATGTAGCACAGCATGTCCTCTTACCCGCTGCTCCCTCTGCTCCTCCGCTGGGAGAACAGGGACACCATGGTGGACCTGACACTTTGCAGAGCGAGGTGCATCTCCTCAAACATTAAGCATACAGTGAAGCGTACGCAAATCAGATCGTAGCAGTAAAACTCCTTCCTCTAGAGTTATGAATGGAGGAGAGGCAGAAAATTAGACAAGTTGAGAAGTGAGCTCGGAATATCGCGGCGTATGGCTCGCAAACTGTGGCAATCACCTAATTGTCCAATAATCTATATTACATTTGTAAGATGAAAGGTAAAATGTCACTACCGTTTTAGGTATGTGTTTTGTTCTGCATTTTCCTGGTGGAACGTCTCATGATCATTTTTTCCTGCATTACGCAAAAAGACGCAGGTTCAGAGCAGCCTGCAGACAAGAAGTATGTTCATCTTTTTTTTTTTTTTGAAACTCACTGTTTACAGCTAAGTCACAATCGATAAAAGTTTAATAATACAGCTGTCCCTTGGTTTATTTATAGCTTAGGTCCCTGGAAACGGTTAAATAAAAAATTGTAAACCGTTGCAAGCAAAAATGTAGAAATCTGCCTGTAAGAGGTACAGGACAGGAAATTCACAATCAAACACAACGGAAGGTGTTTGTATCTTTGAAAAACTGTGACTCGGCCACTTTGAACACGAGGAGGGATTTAGCTGACCGGCATCTGTACGTCACATATCTCGGTCAGGCTGAGTTGGGGAAGCGTCTGCGCGCAGTCGCCGCACACTAAGGGCAAATTTGCATCGCTGATCCACCCGAATCAAGACTTCGGACCGTCGGGGTAAAACTGGAGCAAACCCACGTGGATGTGGGGAGAACGTTCAAACGTCACACACACCGAGCAGGGATCAAACCTACATCCGGTCACTGAGTCTGGGTGCGGTAAGGTAGCAGCGCTACTCCCTACGCCGCTCCGCCACCCCACGGTCGTGCCGTTTAGGCTATATGCAGTACCTTCAGTTTCTATTCAAAAAATCTCTATAATGTACTTCCAACAGCATGGCAGCATCACTAGTCTAATGCGTATGACTTTATCGGAGTGGTCAAATTCGGAAAAAATCCGTATCCGAAAACCTCTGCGACAACGAACAAGGCAACGAAATGCGAGAGCGTCGTGAACGACGTTTGGCGGTGTGCGAAGAGCAGCTCTCTGCACCGCTGTGAGCGGGGTCTTCCTCTCCGCGAGGCTCTTATTCAGAACCCGAGCGAAAGGTCTCCTTCCGAGAATTGTCCGGGAGATGATGACCTTCGACGGAGGAGCCCCCGGCAGCGGACTGCCCATGAGACGATGATCACTCGAGGCAACCTGCTTCTACTCTCGGTGTCCTTCCGTGGGTGCTCGGGAAGAGCAGCGAACTCCTGAACTCCTTTCCGAAAACCTCTAGTAGGTTCCATTTAGACCCATTCGACGTTTAAAGAAATGACGAAAACAGTCCCCGTGATGTCTGTTAATCTTTTCCCCTGCACTGAAACATGGCCTTTAAAAATACCCATATTTATTTAATGCCAGGAGATTAGGAAATAATGCTGAGGTGAAACCTGAAAAACACTGCATGAAAACTACCCCTTCAAAAAAAAAATCCTCTTTATGCTCACAGTAATACAATAGCCATGGAGTAATCCAAACATTTTTGCAATAAAAAAGGATATTATAGCAGCCACAGCAATGATAATAATCAAAAGGCATAGCTGGACTCTTCCCGGTTCGGTATGTAGACGGAAAAAACTAAAGCTTGTGTAGCCGCTGGAATGGCAGCCAACTATGACCTCAATTCGGTGGGAGTTTTGCCAGCCTGTCTGGAGATGTTCAGTGCTTTTCTCTCTCTTCCCAGCAGAGCGGCTGAGAAAGGCCCACTCATTCACACTCCCGAACCCTGCGAACACACCTGGCCAACCCCCTGCAGACTCATCAGCCACCTTATAATTTCACATCTCGCAAATACCAGTTTTTTTCTACCAGAGCAGACAAGTCCAACAGAAGCTGTATGACAGAGTATATTATGCATTCCTTCTACGTTAAAGGACCAGATTTTGTTTTTTTCCCCATTAACGTCTTTCTCACCGCTATCCTAAAAATACCATTTGCATTCTTATGTTTTCCCTCTTTTTGAAATCCTCAGGAAAAGTCGATCTGTTGTCGTTATTAATCTTCCCAGGAATGCACGGGATTACTTCGACGGGGTAGTGACGCTACGTGCTAAAACTTGAGGAATTCGGCAGAGGACGAAAAAAGAAATCTCGGGATTCTCGTGCAAAAAGGCACATTTTTGCTTGTTCTTCGAACGACAGGAATTTTCTATGTTCGTACAGCCGGACTTCTGAGAAGGATCAGCATCTCGAAGCGAAATCCTGGAATTTGGCTCAGCGCTACACTACGAGAGTAATCCACGCCGGATTGTTAAGTACCGGCTGCGTTCCGTGTTCTCGGTACAACAGATGTGAATCTCACCCTGGGCTGTTAGACGTGTTTTTCCCAAGCCTCATCCACCCTCTCTGCCCATTCCCACCCACAGCCAGCATTCTGCTGCCACCAGCCATCTGTCTGTCTTACGCCTCTATGTTGGGAAACTGACTGGTGCTTACAAGTGCTCCGGTGTAAACTGTTGAGGGCCGAAGCTATAAAACGTCAGGCACCTTAATGGTCAATATTTAGTGTCACACTTCATCTGTGAGCTCTCGCATAATGACATATAATATATAGGCTATAGTGTTGGCTCTTTGTGCTTCGGTGCTCTGCAAGTCTTCGGAAATGAGCGCGTTTTCTAAAAAATTCATCTCTCTTTTCTAGTTTGTATAGAAGGACAAGTCCAGCCCCACGCTGGTTATGGGGACCTGACCTGTTCTCTGCCACAAATGACAAATTCTAAAGAATGGACCTCTCGGTGTGCCAGACACAGCATTACGTACGCCAGACGAAGATTAATCTCCTTAAAAAGCATTTACAAGATTACCCTGGCACGATGTCAAAAGCATCACAAAATATCATTAACAGAGAAAAGAACTTAAATAATGTACTCAGACTTTTCTATTTATATGGCCGTGTAACAAGATTCATTAAACTTACATTGACGCTACTCAAATGAGCCCCTGTTTACATTTTTTATTTGTTATATTTTTAACTCGGACGACAAGAAAGAGGAAGAAGCAAGGCAAGAGTCACCCTCATCCTCATAATACCCGTTCAATATCATTCTCCTACAGTAGAACTATCTTCATAAATTTTTGTGAAATACAAATTTTGCAAGTGCATGATACATGTGTGTTTATGTTCAATTGTTTTTCACAAGGGGGGTGTGGTGGTGTGGTGGTCAAGTCCCGCTTGGGGTGCCTTGCGATGGACTGGCGTCCCGTCCTGGGTGTGTCCCCTCCCCCTCCGGCCTTACGCCCCGTGTTGGCGGGTTAGGCTCCGGCTCCCTGCGACCCCGTATGGGACAAGCGGTTCAGATAATGTGTCTGTGTACATTTGTATTTTTCACAAGCAATTTGTTTAATAATGGCAAACCTGTGCACAGCTATTTATGTAATGAACACTGGTTCACATGGTGGATTGTGACAAATTGACTTTACTCTAGAATCACGTTCCTTCATTTATATCTCTGCTTCTACTGACGCGATACCGCACTTGTATTTTCTCTGAGACGTACGTCTCCTTGAAGAAAAGGGTCTGCTAAATTGATAAACGTAATGTTAACGTTAATACGTTTCTGGCAAACCGGGCTGTAACATATCTATACCTCTGCCCGGGTTGTTCCGTGTCTCCGATTGTGGCCCTCTTATAGCCGCTGTCTCTGGTCTTGCGCCGCAGGGATCGGCGTGTTAATATCGCTGGAATGTTTCTGCCTGACCGCAGATTGCCGAGTGCGGTCACGATGTTCCGAAATGAGGAGTGGCTCAAACGGCCGGCAACTTTCCCACAAAATGAAATGTGCGACTGGCACACGGGAAGAAATTTCAGCGCATTATGTGTTTTCGGGCCGGAAGGAGTATATTGGCCATTCACCCCTACTGCACTCCGCAATTTGCCAACCCCCTCACGGCAGGCTGCAGCGTTTCGCTTGGCTCTCGCTCTATTTGCGCGGCGTGTGGTTTCTGGCCCGGGGCGCCCCAGCGGAGGACAGAGCCGCCGACAGTGCGGCTTGCAGTGGTCTGAGTACATTCCTGCGTCCGCCGACCAAACCATGAGCTGCACTGAACAAAGACAGCCAGCAGCAGCAGCACTATGTCTGGGCCACTGGGCAGCTAGGTGGTGTCAAACACTGTGCAGATACCTCATGAGCAACACTGCAGGGCATAGCACATAGGAATACACTTGACAACACGTTATACACTGACACGCTGCCCACAGAACGCACCACATGCAAAAAAACATTGATCCACTAGACATGCTGCGGGCCACTCGAAGAAACCCTACTTACACACATGACAGTGCAAATGCCTTGCAAACACACACGCGCCGGAGCCTAATCGAGCAACGCAGGGCGTAAGGCTGGAGGGGACACACCCAGGACAGGATGCCAGTCCATCGCAAGGCACCCCAAGGAGGACTCAAACCCCAGACCCACCAGAGAGCAGGACCTGGTCAAACCCACTGCGCCACTGCACCGCTACATCCACCATGCCTTGCAAACACCACACAGGAACACATACGCACAGCAGCCAACTCTGAGGGCTTTTCTCCAAAACAAGCCAGGTTAGACAAGCCCAAGAAGAGCAACAGGTCAGATGCTAGAGTCTGTGCAAGAAGGCAGAAGAGAAGCTCTCCAGGCTGATGTCAGCATTCTCGAGTCTTGCTCCGGACTGACAGTCTTTGAATATATTGTCATGTCTTGCCAGTTAAAGGATCCAAAGCCGCTTTCCTTGTCCAGCCCTTTCACACACCCAGGACCTCTTGTCCGACCATCATCTAGTACTCTGTGCAGCCTCTGCGCTTTATACGCCTTTTAGTTCAGTTGTAAGTTCAAAGGAGAATTTAGGTGCAGCTTATTATGGACGCTTTTCCCTCCTTAGTAGAAGAGAACAAAAAAGCAAACCTTTTCTCTTGATTGTCGATATCCTAGGATTATTAGTTTCTCCTACTGTAGGGCAATGTGCATATCAGTCTGATTATGGAGGGACGACGTCGAGAACGTGTTTCATTGGGCAGGATTTAATTTAGCTTAAAAATGATAATTTATAAAGCAATGTACATACCCTAAGGGATTTGTAGGTAGCCAGTTTAGTCATAGCACTGATGCTGTTTTTGTCGGTTACCACGGTGATGGTAACAACCGCGTGCCCTTCACCATCCACCTTCAGTTGTATCCTTCCATAGAACCTGGGCCCAGGAGCTGTGTGGCCTGTGGAAGGACAGACAGACAATCTTCACTCGAATGTTCCAAGTCGTGACACAGCTGAATGTTTTCTTTAATGTTTATTCTAAGAAAAGCTAACTGTGATAGATTTATCTTCAGTCTGTTTAAATAATTCCTAGGAAAACAGCAAAGCGAGACAGGAAATAGAACACCAGAGCAAAACACAAATAGTCTGAAAAAAATTCTATTTGCATATAATGCCAAATATACAAACTGCTGCTAATGGACCCCAGAAGGAAAAGGAGCATTCTCCCTGCTCTTGCAACTTGTATCTCTAAATTACGCAAGCACCTATTTCTTTGAACTGAAAGGGTATATTCCAAAAAAAAAAAAAAAACTGCTTCCTCAGATTCAGTGGGATAAAATTGAAAATGACATTAACAATTATGAATTAAATTACTTTCCAATGAGAGCATTTATATTGCCTTAATTTATAACATCACGAGCTTAATTGAGCTACACAAAACATCAGTTTATTCCAGCCTCTAGTTATTAATAGTCTCAGAGTAAATAGTCAAATCCTGTTTCGGTCTTCAGTGTCAGAAGGCAGTCGTTTTAAAAGTGCCAGGGAGCAATGAAATATTGAGGAATAGAGGAAATGGCTTTTTTAACCGGCCAGGACTGAGGCCAGCGCCAGTGCAAGGTGCTAAGGTGTCTCCCCGGTACTGTCTGATCGTGAAGAAGAAGCAAGGAGTAATTTCTCTGTGGTGTCAGGATGGGAGGATCATGTGACCTTGTATCATCGTTGGTCATTTTGTGCCTGACACAATTCACCCGTGATACTTCAATGTGTTGAAGGTTGTGCGTGTCCGCAGCCTGAATTTGTGCAACCCCTTCCCCCTCCCTCCCTCCCTCCCTCCCTACTCTGTGCCTCCACTGGTCCAATCGCTGTCACCACGGCAACCGTGTTGTCAGACAAGCTCCAGCTCAGTTAGCCACTTCCCCCTCCACCTGAACAACAATGCAGAAGATACGTCAGTCTATAAAAATAATAAAATGACTACACAGTTTAGGAACGTCTATCTGAATCTATTCGCACCTTTATTTCATATTGTGGATTTGTCTTCCGGTTCCCATGGAAACGCAATGACAGAGCGCTGTAAGCGAAAGGGGTCGTCGATCTCCACTTCTTGCCTCACGCTTATCCGAGGGTTTATTGGCGGCGGTACGCAAATAGGCAGTAAAGCCAGGAAGAGGAAAGAGTGCAAGAGAGAACATCCAGTAAGTTCAGATGATATACAACGTCCAAAGAATTAAATGGGTAGCACAAGCGCACAAAACGATTCTCTGTTTGACACACTGTCTGGTATTCCAGCATTTCCTAGCAGCGTATGAAGAATGAGGCTAGTGAAGCAACATCAGTGATCACAGAGCCTTGGGAGAAGTCGACTCCAGGGCTTTGGAGCAGAGCCAGGCTTGGAGGATGACTGAAGGGTGACTTTAGAACCTCAGCGTGCATCCGAACACATCCATTGTCACCAGTGCAGCGTGTAGTGCGGAGGGAGAGGACCGACCGATGACTGCCGGCACATGTGACCTGCACCCAAGACAGATCAGCCATGTGGCTGTTCTCATCACGGACAGCTACAGTCACAGGATACCACGAACCAGCATCCACCTGTCCGGCTCACCCTTCACACCTGCAGTTGAGAGAACAAAACCAAGCCACACATCAGCACCTTCTACACGTGTCCACGGTACAAACACATCTAGACGACAACTTTTTATTTTCATCCAATGTAATGTGAAGTGTCGCTTCTCTGTCAACCTCCACCTCAGCGTCATACCTCCGGCTCCAGGTCGACACACAGCTGATGTCTGAGCTGCAAGGTAAATAGCATACGGCTTACCCTGATTTTTAATTTCTTATAATTACACTTTTACGTCTAACTATGCTTTTACTGGGATTTGGTGAATTATATATGACACGTGGGGTAAAGGAAGAGATTCCGAAACTGCAGGTGAGTACCAGCACCACGGTCTGGTTCTTTACTGGGCTTTAGTATTTTCATCATATTGTAAGTATACCTGACAGGGGACTCAGAACGCGAAGGCGCGTGGAGAAGCCGTCACCTGCAGGAGATGATGTCTTGTCCTTTGCTATCTGCAATCTGCTCAATGGGAGAAGTAGACAGCCTGAAAAACCTCATGGTTGCCCCCCATGCAGTGGAGCCATCTAGGTTATTGATATTACGTTTAGCAGATGCTTTTCTCCAAAACAACATAAAACTCTGCAAAGAAAAGTGTGTATCACAGTTATGTATGCAGATAATACAGTTACTTTGTTCAACATAACTAAGTACACAGGTGATGTAGTGGCTAGAGCTGCTGCCTTTGGTGCTGAAGGTCAAAAGTAGGAATCCCATCTGCTGTTGTAGCATCCTTGACCAAGGTACTTGTCCTAAATTGCTCCGGTAAAAATGACCCAGCTGTATTAATGGGTAACTCATTGTAAGTTGCTTTTTGAGAAACAGGTCACATAAGTGCAGTACTGCTTTTACCAGGGTACTTTGTACAAGTAGCCGCATGTAGAATTGACTGTGAGACCCCAGCCCGCTCAAGTCACATTTGACTTTTTGACTAATGAACCAGCTCGCTGTCTCAGTTATGTTAGTAGGTTGGGGACCAACTGTGATTAGTACAACAAATTTTAACTAGTAAGGTGCCGCAAAGTGTTGAATGACTGTAAGAGCTGGGACAAGGGCTGAAAAGCTAAGAAAGAACCCATTCAGGCAGCTGAGTTGTACCACGTAGAAACAAGAATGAGGGAGGTTGGGACGCCGGGTCTGTGGGGGGAGGGGGTCTGGACACAGCATGGGCTGAGGAGCATCACATTACCCACTGGAGACAAACTGTGAAACACACAGGGCAAAGGTTTGAATTCAAAAGCCACTGGATGTTTTTAGCTCCAGGATGAATATCAACAGGGCAAGGATACTGTGGTACCCAGGGTGGAAAAATAATTTTGAATCCAGCTGTAGCGAATCGAGCATAAAATTTGCATCATATGTTGAACTTGTAAATCCCTTGATTAAAAGGAAGAAATCAGAAGTGGTCTCAAATGATTTCATTCAAGCTCCGTTCTGACTGGGGCTAAAACAGTGAAAATTTCGAACCACTGGCAAGGCGTTTTTCTGCCTTGCCAATGGTTCAAAATTTGGCAGAGTATCTGAGCTCGGTAGACATATTGAGGACCACATCTCACAAGTTCTTGTCAAGAATTCCAGATGTGAATTTCAACTTGATGAAAGTTATGGAAGAAAACATAGATTCTTAGAACTTCACCCAAGCAAAGACAGAAACCGGATCATTTCGAAGAAGAACGTTTTTCTTAAGTCATTTCTACATCAGCGACAGAACGCTCCTTGAGGTTAACTTGTGAAGAGAGCAGAGTAACACAAGACAACAGAACGTTTTAGTTCGGTTCCGTTATGTGACGTAAAAATCCGACCCGCCGCTCCTGTGATGCGGCCCAGTTCAACACACGTGATGGCTGGTGAATGAGTTGAAATCCGTAGACAGAGGGGTTATGCTAAGCGGAACTGATCTCGCTGTGGCTGCCTCCTCGCGATGACCTCGCTGCCCCCCGATAGTATGAGCTCAAAATCCATTTGAGCCATGCGCAGCATGTCGCTTAATGTTGCTGTTGCCATCAAGTCAAACCTGACTCACAGAGACCACCTGTGTGCTTTTCAGGGCAGGGGAGGAACAGAGGTGGGTTACCAGTGCCTTCTTCTGTATGTCGGGGAGGCACACCCAGGGAGAAACACAGAGCCGCTGTGCACCCCAAGCAGGACTCGAACCCCATCCTGCCAAACAGTAGGGTACTGGTCAAACCCACCACATCACCACATCTCCCTCCCTTAATGTAAATATGTGTAAATAAGAGTAATAATTTACAACAATCAAATTTAACTCATGATTTTTTTTTTTTTGCGAATTCCCTTTTTAATTAGAATATGTACATTGAATTGTCATAAATTCTGTTGTGGCTCCACCTGAGTGAAAACTCGATAATGTTATATAATGACGAGTTACACAACAGACAGTTACAGAACGTCTTATGTGAAACTAAATGGATAGTTAATGTAAAGGGTGAGTTTTTTTTCGTGATTTGGGGAAACTTAGAATCTGCGTTCGCCCGCCAATCCTAATGTTGCTGATGAAGACATGAGCCCCACCAGCAAACATTAATACAATAAGCTCTGAGTTGGCCAGGCATCCAGTATGATGTTGGCTAAACTGCTGCTGCCCAGGATTATCACAGACTGTTCCCCACTGACTCCTGCTCATCCCCATTGACACAAACCACATGCCAACATCTATTCAGGGAAGTCTTACATTGCAATGCCATTCAAACTCCTGCAATTTCTTCCGTGACACGACGTAAGTAGGCTCTCTATGACCATACTATTGGGAAGGATGGTCCAATAAGCACCATTTAACTGAATTAATCAGTGCGATGATAAGCATGTCATGTCTGCTTACATGCGCTAAATAATTCAACTGTTTTCAGCACTTGCAAAAAACCCAATAATGCAATACAATCATCACAACAATTCTTGCAGATACAAGGCTGAGCAAGGAAAGCCATGGTTCTGTGCATTTTCTTCTTTGCTTCATTTTCAGAAAACCAGTCCTTACGGTTTGGTTCCGAAACCTAGAAAAACGTAAAAATGCAGCTGGGAGCGCACACATGAGTCACCAGTACATGTGACCTTACCTGGTATTGTCCTCCTTGGCTGGAACCCAGCAGTAGATAGGCATCCACGGACAGGCTCGGGCAGAGCTTGATCATCACAAAGAGGCAGAGCAGAGGAGCCCCCAATGCAAACACAAGTCAGGCCACTAAGAGTGAGGCAATAATGCTGCTCCTGCAGAAGCTGTCAAACCATGATCAGAATCCATCTAGTTCTAGGTGTGTCCAAGCACTGTATTCCAGAAACACATGGCAAAGTGTTGCACAGAACCACCGTTAGCCCTGGAAAGCGGAGGAGCGCAAAGAACGCACAATTATGCCCTCTCCACTTTATACTTTAACGAGAAGGAAGTGCCAGCGGTCCCGACTCTGTCTGGCAGTAGAACGTGAAGGTGTAAAATTCAGGCCTACACAGCAGTCGCGCTAAAACTGCACGGTCAGCTTGTCGCATGGCTGCCCAGTAGCTTTTTCAATTCCCACTTACGGCAAGCGAGAGCAGGATTTGCAGCGTCCCACTGCAGACCCCTGTCGACAGTGTCAGAGAGGAGGGTGGCCTGCCTCCGGGAAACGCATCAACTTGGAACAGCGTGATACAGCAACAAAGTTAGCTCAAGGAATGAGGTAACTTTCTTCAAGTCAGCAGGCAGTAGTTAAGGAAAAGACGCTCATAACTTGAAATTTACTGTTTCGAGCCCCAGGAGTTACCCTGCCGTACCTGAATTATCCCAGCCGTATAAATGGAAAGAAATACTGTAATAATAATTATCATTAAATTATACGCAGTTACCCACGGTGCTGTAACTCTATCCTTCTCTTTCACCAACTCTGCCTCTACTGTGATTGTCTTTTTTAAGCCTCCTCTCCAACTGTAGTCCTGCCAGACTGCTAAATATGCTTCCTGAGGGACGAAGAGAGCAGCTGGAAGTTATGTGAAGAAAAGAGAAACTTTACACTAAATGGATAGACAGGAAGATCTGAAAGGCCTGGCGAAAGCTTCAAACAACAGGGAGGGAGTAAAAATAGCTTGTTCTGCCGTCATAACGTATTCATGACTGGTAAAGCTGCTCAACGGTTACTTTCTGAGTTCTGTACCAAGCTGAAGCAGTGGGTCTTCTGTGAAAAGCTGTCCAATAACTGAAACAACATGTATCTCAGCATCAGATCTGCTGCTCTGTTCCCGACCTTCATGCATCGCTAGAAGACCGACCTGTTCTCATTACATCTTGGCACCGTTTAGCCTCGGCTTTATTATTCTATCAGTAACCTTTGCCTAGCAGGTTAAACTGTGTTCTTGTTATATGTGTAAGTTTTTTGTAATACTTTCAACATTTCAATTAATTACATCAGCTATTTTTGTTTAACCAGGTTGTGACATGTAGTGGTGTGGCATGATAAGGGAGTTTCCATATTACAAATATCGGAAGAAGGTATACAGTAGGTGTAGGTGTGTGTGTGTGTGTGTATGTGTGTGTGTTTGTATAAAAATGAAGATGACTGACCATAAAGTTAGAAATAAGTCAGAAAAAAAAAGAGAAATCCTCCATGGCCAGAAATGGTAATAATGTTTCTATGCTGTTGATGAAAATCAGTTCTTCATGAATTTTTTTTGTATTTCAGTCTGTCATCAATAGTCTTTAGTTTTGAATTTTTTTTATCCCTTGTCAATATTAACTCTTTTTCAATAATTTCAGTCATTGTTTTTATCAGCCTGGTCTTAGGTAATGTGGTGGTGCAGGAGGTTCAGCTGACGTCTGCTGTATGGCGGGTCTGGGGTTCGAGCCCTGCTAGGGGTGCCTTGCGATGGACTAGCGCCCTGTTTTGGATGTATGCCCTATCCCTTGGGCCCTGTGTTGCCGGGTTAGGCCGTGACCCCTGCTTGGGACAAGTGGTTGTTGACAATGGATTATTGTTCCTTTATATTAATCGCTTGTATTGTTTTGTGTATTAGTCACATACTGTCCTTTCCTGTGTTTGATGGCGACCATTCAAGTACCGGCTTTAGGTGTTTGCCTGACAGTTATGACATCATAACCTTATATATTAACTCTATATATCTCTTTTCACCTAATCTACATGCATACTGATGAAGGAACTTAGCGGATATGCGTGTGGAAATGAACTTGTTTATTGTTTCACAAAGTTTGAGAGTGCTGTCCCATTCCTTTTTTCTGATTGGCAACTAACTGCAATTTCTAATTATATAGTTGTAATTCCGTGGGGGGTGTGGTGGGTTGGACCAGGTCCTGCTCTCCGGTGGGTCTGGGGTTCGAGTCCCGCTTGGGGTGCCTTGCGACGAACTGGCGTCCCGTCCTGGGTGTGTCCCCTCCCCCTCCGGCCTTACGCCCTGTGTTAGTGGGTAGGCTCCGGTTCCCCGCGACCCTGTAAGGGACAAGCGGTTCTGAAAATGTGTGTGTGTAGTTGTAATTCCTTAAAGGGCTGGATCTCAACCAGAGTACTGCTGAAGAGTAGTGTGTGCAGTCTTGTCTTGATGTATTGAACTAATTTAGCCTTCGCTCTCAGAAGTGGCATTACTAGCAGTTTGAAGACAGCTACAAGACCTGAACAAACCATGCTGATGTAGTAAAATTCATTCAAGTAAGGGTTTAAAAGCTCTTCATATTCCCAGGTTGCAGAATTACTTCAGTGATTGATGCAAAATGAGCTAACCTGAAAATATGTTTATTTGTACATTTTTCAGAATGGTTACTGCAACAGTTAAAATCAATTCTGATAAATTTGTCAATAATACATGGATAATACTGTATATTGATTAAGTAAATGACCATTGTTTACTTCTAAAGCTCAAGGAGATACATTAAATTTGTTCAGGTTTTCCGAATAAATAAATATTTTTTTCTCACCATATCATTCAACTTTTCATTTCTAATATGTGGCCTGTATCAAAAACAGCTATGCTGCATAAAAACATACATACCTACATTTATTCACTTAGCAGACACTTTTCTCCAAAGCAACTTACAATGGATATTATGTAGCATTATGAGCTCACACACCTTATTCACCGCAGTGACTTACACTGCTAGATACACTACTTACACTGGGTCACTCATCCATAAATCAGTGCAAAACACTCTCTCTGTCACTCACACATTGTGGGTGAACCTGAACAGCATGTCTTTGGAGTGTGGGAGGAAACCAGAGCACCCAGAGGAAACCCATGCAGACACGGGGAGAACACGCAAACTCCCCAGAGACTGAGCAGGGATCGAACCCACATTCTCTTGCACCACCCAGGCGGCAGCACTACTTGATGCGCCACTGTGCCACCCCGAACCTGGGCATACTGATATAAAAATATTCAAACTTATTTGAAGGAACAATGCTGTCAAAGAGCAAAACATTGTGGGCCAGTGGGCCTCTTCTTGGTCATTCCTGGTTCTCGCCACCAAGCTGAAACTCACAAAGGCAAAAAGTTTGAGGAGCTGAATTTCTCAGACTGACTAAAATTATTTAAAATCACATGAAAAATGTAAAATGCCCAGGAGTCATCATTGAGACGTTAGCACCAAAACTAGTAATAGTGAGTTCTTGTGAATGGGGAGCAAAAACGTTAAAACTGCAAGGTATAGCAAACGCAAGAGACACACGGCTACCGAACTACATTTCTTCAGCGCTGCGCGCGCCTTCCCAGCAGACCTGATGGACCGCGTGAGTGACGTCATCGCAGCGGTGGGTGTCCCGAAACCGGTGGCTGTCTGAAAATATGTTAAACTTAGATAAGCACTGCTGAGGACGCGTGGCTGCCCTCCATTTTCAGTATATATTATCACCCATGGAATGGCAATCTAATAATTTTTTTTTACAGCAACCACTGACAGAAATCGTGCATTTATCATAGCCGCGTTCACAAAAAAAAAAGTTCGCCGTTTCTGTCGTGTTCTAGCTGTGAGACTGTAGGTGACCGTGACAGGAACCGTTACATGAATGATAATAAAACTGAACCAAAGCATGTTTATTGTACTCAAGAAAGTTGTCCTCTGATTAATAAATGTGAAGTATGACTAAAAATGATGAAAATGGCACACCGCGAACAAAACTCGCTGAACTCGACGCTGCGAAGTTGAGCGCGCGACCACGACGTCACACGGAGAAAACAGAGCAGAGCAAAAATGCGTCTTTGTTCCTCTCTACTCTCACCGTTTTGTTTTTCCTCGTCCGTTTCTTCTTGTTACTAGCAGCTGGCTGTTCATTTTTGCACATAAACTCGTATTTATTTCACTCACCAAAAAGAAACTCAGTGCCACCAGTCCAGCGCATGCAGCTCCTTCAACGATAAACACCAATGATCCAATGTTCACGCCGAGGTGTTTTATATATATATATTTATATACTTTATTAATTATCTCTGGTAAAATAAAATTATAAAATAATTTCAACCTCAGACGTACCTCTCAGCAGTCCTTCATTTTAAAGTCATTAAGTTATTAATACATATATCATAATTTTCATTACGAATGAGAATACTATAGTTTAATAATCATTAGTATCTGCTATAACTGCGGTAGTAATACTTTAATGGTAAAAAACTGAGCAATACAAAGCTATACTGTATTTCAGTGACAGTACAATCCACACAGGTGTAATTCAGTTTTCCGGCCACAGAATGTCGCTGAAAGACAGTTTTCAAAATGGTCTCCGTAGAATGGGGTCAGAAGCAAAAATAGTCTCCAGTATTCCAGCACTCCATTATGATTTTTCTTGCCATGTTTTCTCTTATTTCTCTCTCCCCACATTTCCCTTCTTCCTGTTGCAAAAATGTATTATGTCCCTTTAATGCCTATTTCTTAACTTGCTTATCCTCATTCTCTTCATTCGGTTTGTTCACTTGATTGCTCTTCTTCTTCTGTCTCTTTCTGGCTGTAAAAGGCTTAGCCCTGTAGGTATTCTGTTGATTTCCAAAAAAATCTTTCATTCATTTTCCCCAAGAGATCTTCAGCCACTAAGCAATGGCATGTAGTCCCCTCCCTGATTTGCTTTCTCTACTTCTCTTTGTAGAGTCCATTTTAGTCACTGAGAGCACTTTGGTAGCAAAGTTCGAACTACGCGTGTGTGTTTTTTGTAGGATTTCGACGTACATACGGCTTTTGCAAGCATGGATTACACACTTTATGGCTGTTGTATTCTGTGCATTTGCAGAATTTCTAGGTGTGGAATTGTTTTAGTAGTGCACAAAGTTTTTTATGTATATGTGCATGATATGTCATCAAGTGCATTTTATTTGTTCGAACTGGAAATTGTGTCATGTATACACATTTTTTAACGGAATAAATGTGTGGGACTGACGTTATATTTCACTCAGATGGATATTTTATATGCTGTGTGTTTGTGTAGTGGTAAGTGGCAGTGATTAAAATTCTTATTAAAGGGATGTTCGTCAGCGCACAGTTAGCAATTAGTTAGAAAACACATCCTAAGGATAAAAAGTCATTGTCATTAATTCCTGATGCTGAGGGAGAGAATATTCTTGTAATTAGTGCAGGCTCCATTAAAGTATTCTGTATTAATGTAATACTTTAACAATTACTTCACCTCTCTGCTCCTTATGCCTTATATTGCAATCTTGCTCCTTGCAGACAGTTTCTTGCTTTTCATCAGTCATGTCAATCCTCTGCATTTATCACCATAAAATGTCTTTCTGCATTCCTTAGTGGAGCCAAAGAGTGTTGCTCCTACTGTCCTCTCTCATGTTTTTGTCCCTTTATTATACCCCACCACTTTTTCCCTTGCTCCACCCTCTTTGTTTGTCTTTCTCAGCAGCTGGAGGAGCTGGTATTGGGGCTCCCCTCCCTCTCGGCCCCAGCTACCCTCTCGGCCCCACCCTTGCTGTCCCGCTCCCGCAGCAGTTGGAGCAAGGCAGTGTGCTGGGCAGTGAGTGTGGCTGACAGGTGGGCGGGCAGGGCGCTGAATCCAGCTGTCAGCTGCTCCACCCTCTGTTCCAAGCTCAGCATCTGTCGCTCCAAGTCCTCGCTGCGGTCGTTCAATTCTGACATGAGCTCGTACATCACACTCTGCATCTGGAGGAGGAGGGGAGGGATGGAATGAGGGTGTTCGGGACACGGAAGAGGGATGACAAGTGGCAAATGCCCAAGAGAATGACGGGAATATGTAAGTGGTGTAAAGCCAGTGAACCAACAAGTACATAGAGTCACACATCAGTTGGTATCAAATGAGATATGTACTTTGAAAAACACTATTTTTTAAACACAGTTATTAAAAGGAAAAAAACATGCACAAAAGCATCCATCTACATATTGACACACTCATTCTCTCACCCCCCCCAACTCTCTCCCTCACTGTCGTCCCTGTCTTAACACTCGTTCTCGTTGCTAGGATACGCAAAGCCACAGAAACAAACGGGTCAGCATGGAAACAAGAATGCCAGGATAGATTCGGTGGGAGGGGTGGGCAAAGGTATGTGTCACTGAGAATTATGACATGTTAGGATATGCATTTTGTTCTGCTTGGCACGGGATATTTATGTTGACATAGGGTCAGTGGACAGACTCCTCTACACTCCCCATGTTTCCCTCATAAATGTGTGCATATGCTGGCGCATCCTCATGGATGTACAGGCCTACTACTTTGTACCAGTGTAAGGACCTTTGCACTATTTTGTGCACTACTTTGCACTATTGTGTGTCAGTGAACAGGTCAGTATTGGCTCACCTTAGAGAGGTCTACTAATGTGTTGGCTTGGTCGCTGAGCTTCCTCTGCTCCATTTTCACACTGCGTAGTCTAGGAAGGAATGCACTACCATCAACTTCACAATGTTATTCGAGAAAATGCATGCCACCCAAGAGTGTGATGTTTGCGGGTTGATCAGTATGTCTTATTTTTAAACAAAAAATAAGCAGCAAATTGCACAGTAGTTAAGGACAGATTTTAATCTGATGTTTGAAGGTTTAGTCACCGGAAGGGTTCCAGTATATTACCCTTGAGCAAGCTACTTAATCCAAATTACTGCAGTGTAATATCCCACTGTATACAGGGGTCAAATTATAAGTTACTGAAGATAAACACATTGGCTCAGCACTGAAATGATAATTAGGGTAAATTGCAGCTTTTCATTCTGAGTAAGTGTAAATGACAGTACAGGAAATATCTCACTGGTGAATGGCCTGGAGAAACTTCCTCTGGTGTTTGCGCACCCTGGAGTGGTCTATCTTCTTCATCAGTTTCGTGTGTTTGTAGATCAGCCAGGTCTCCCTCAGCACGTTGGCTGCTGCATTCTTGATCTGTAACCATCACGTTCCCCATGAAAGCCCACTGAAAACACATTCCCCATGGAAAGCAGCCATTTTACACCTCAGGAAAGGTAGGAAGACAATGTTCACCACTGGAGGACATTAGCAGTTTCTACATTACTTTTGTGACTGCCTAAATAGGTCATTCAAGTCTCATGAATACTTCTGTGATTACAGTCATTGGTTTTTGTCCTTTTGAAATAATTACATTCTTACCACAACACTGTCTTATTGACTTGGAATTTCGACCACTCAGGTATAATCCATCTGTAAAATCAACAGGTTGCTGTTACACTCCTCATATATCTCTGTCTCTGCGGAACCACTCCAGAGAGTCTGAGGACACACTGAGTCCAGAGACTCACAAAGGCACCTCCTCTGACTGAGGAAGGGGGAATAAATACACCCTGTAGGGTGATCCAGACTACCATGAGAGCTGGAGAACTCCGGGAAGGTGGTGTGTTTCAATGTGAAGCGGGAAGACCTTTGGCAGAAGAATGTTTCAGTTTGAGAAAGGCATCCTGCTCATGTGTAGAACAGAGTGGCTCTGAGTCAGCTCTATTTTAGTTGCTGACAGGGGCCAGGGATGTATATTCCATGCCATCTAAAGATGTTTGTGCAGAAAATACTGAGCTACAGGGATGCTGACCCCGCCAATGGCACAAACTGCTGACACAAAGGTTTCATTTTGTATTTCAATTGGAATTAGAACACAGTGATGCAAAAATGGCTTACATACAGTTAAAAATAATATAATCACTCACGCCCATTGTAGGTTGTCTGTGTATGCCTTATTGTCCACTTTTTTCAAGTCAGAGTTTCAATCTTGTTGAAAATAACTACATAAAAGAAGTAAACCTTGAATCAAGCCATTAAATAATCATTTAAAAATCATAAAGAAAACAGGAAAACTTAAATTTCACTGCCATTCAAAGTTAAACTTTTTTTTTTTCTCTTTCAGTGGTTTGGGGGTGCAGTGCGTTTGGCCAGCGCCTGCTGTGTAGTGGCTCTGGGGTTCAAGTCCTGCTTTGGATGATTTATGAGAAACTAGAATCCCATCCTGAGTGTGTCCCCTACTTCTCCAGCCTTGCTGGGTAAGGCTCTGGCTTGCCACAACCCCACTTGGGACAAGCAGTTATAGATGTTGGATTTTAGTGGTCAAACGCACATTAAGGTATTACATGTCGACTGGGAAAATTGTTCTTCAATTGACTTTATTTTTTGCATACAGATGAAGTCCTCTTTTTTTAAGAGGAAGTTTAAATATCATATTTAAAATCTAAAATTAAAGGCGTTAAAGCCAGTGCAACAGATGACACTATTCTTCATTGCCTTTTGATAAATAATTACTAAATAAATAAGTACAACCAATTCAAACAATATGTTGAGTGTTGAGGGAAAACAGAATGGGAACCGGAGGGTCTGCCAGCATGCTTCTTCAGGAAGGAATTTTTTGATAATCTTTGACAAGCTTTTAAATGTCTAGTGAATTTTGAGAAAATGACAAACACATCTTACCTTATAGATAAAACAAAATATGAGGCTACGCAAATGGTATTGCTTGCAATCTTGGGGCCATTCAGACTCTACTTACAACCAACTGCACTGTGAATATTGGTATATTGAACAAACGGTTCCTTTTCTGCCACCCTGGCTTTTAACTCCATGTACCATTCTTACTATTCTTTTTGTATAACATAGGACTATATGTCTGTTCCACACTGCGCGAATCCAAATGTCATAAATATCCTGTATTTTTATTTTATTTTTATAATGTAATATCGGAAAGAATATTAAGAAACAAATAGTTATACAAAGTTAAACAAATATCAGGGCTACTGTTACAGTTAGAGCCAACTCCTTGCAATCCAAAGTCCCATCAGAAGACCCAGGTTTGAGTCCTGAAACCTGCTGTAGTTCCCCTGTACAAGGTACTCCAATAAAATTTACCCAGTTGTATAAATGGTTAAATAATTGTAAATAGGTTAGCATACAAACCTAAGATTATAAGGTGCTTTGGAGAAAACCATCAGCTAAAATGAGTGAATAATAATAATAATTCTGAAAATAATAATTCTCATAATAATTACTATAACAGAAATAATTCTCAAAAACACTTTGTTAACTACTCTTTGTTAACTTTGTGGGGCAGCTGGTAATGTAGTGGTTAGCGCTGTTGCCTTTGCACCCAGTGGTGGCAGGTTTGAGTCTTACCTCCAGCTGTTGTACCCTTGAGCATGCTACTTACCCTAAATTGCTCCAGTAAAATCACCCAGCTCTATAAATGGGTAAATAACTGTAAATGGCTGAACACTGAAAATCACTTTGGAGAACAGCATCAACTAAAAGACATGAAACTAGCTAGATAACTAAAACCTGGGACTGCAACAAATAAGTTCAAGATTAAGCAAATTAAACTATGTTCACATATCTTACATACCATCTCTCCCTCAGAACTCTGCAATGTTCCTCAGCATTAAAGAAGGGTCTGAAAACTCACCTCTTTCAGATTTACTTCTTCCCTAATGTCCTATGTGTTTGACAAACGCATATTATCTGTTAAAAAACCTGTATACAGTTACTCATGTAATGTAAACTGTTTCATATGGCAATACATTAACTGTACTCAAGAGTCACATCTGCATCCAAATCTTTCCTTCTATTGGTGTAATGCATTTTTTTGTATTGTACTTAGAAATGTGCGTTGCTTTGGAGAAAAGTGTCTGCTAAATGAATAAATGTAAAGATAAACAGGGTGGCGCGGTGGCGCAGTGGGTTGAACCAAGTCCTGCTTTCTGGTGGGTCTGGGGTTCGAGTCCCGCTTGGGGTGCCTTGCGGTGGACTGGCATCCCGTTCTGGGTGTGTCCCCTCCCTCTCCAGCCTTACGCCCTGTGTTGCCGGGTAGGCTCCGGTTCCCCATGACCCCGTATGGGACAAGTGGTTCTGAAAGTGTGTGTGTGTGTAAATATAAACATATAAAGCATGTAATAAGCTTTTATGGAATGCCCTTTTTTTACATTTTTTATTTGATGCTGGCTACAGATTCAAGGAATCAGGTGTATGATGGTGGACATTGCTGGTGTACTTTCTTGGTTCTTCCAACTGCATTAAACCTGTGTGGTCTCACATCTTATTGACAGTTATGTATTTATCGACAGCGCTGAATGCCTTTTCCAACTCAAGCGGTAACTCCACAAATGAAATGAAAAGGAACCACCAAAAATCCACTTATCAGGGTTCTTAAAATACTAGGAACATGTTCCTTACAAATCAGTGCTTTTTCCTTCCCATGGAGGAGTACTTCAAAAATAATCCTTTATTTGATAATTTATCTGTACCATATATATTGATCACCCTCCCCTTTTGCCAGTAACCATACAGCTGTAATGTTGCCTACATATTTGATAGGTGAAAGCTATTTTTGAAGCACAGGTCTTTGAGTGGCATGAAAAATTGAAAGGAACTCTGAGAACAGATAAACAATGCCACCTCCAGATCTCGTCGGCGAAGGACGTCCTTTTCAGCGCTTTTCGTGGAAAAATTCAACCTGAATGACCAGAGTTAATACCAAAGGTTTCCCAATATTACATGACTGCTTCAGCAACATTAAGGCTTGGCTTGGTTGTCTGGCAAACTGGACCTCCTGTTTTAAAGCATTCCTCTTGTTTGAATATGAGTAATGAGTCCCCCCCAATGAGCCCTACCCTTTTAGTGAGTTGGGTGTCCATCATGAAGTTGTGTACATGTTTCTCTGCCTTGGTCAATTCCAGCTTCCTTGCCACCACAGCCACCACCAGTGCTGTACAGCCAGCTCCCTGGGAGAGACATGGGCAGGGACAAGAGGAGGACATGGAGAGGAATATGGTGTGAGAAAGAGTGAGAAACAAAATGGGAAAGAGGTTGCAGGCAGTAAGCCAGAGAAAAGGAGAGCAACAGAACAGAATCTGTGGTCTAAACACAACTGATTAACTGGACATGACAGTCCATTACACCCGAGACTGAAAGGCTGGTTATCATAGTATATATCCAGTAAATTTCATTAACACTACATAGAAAGAGAAAGGAGAGTTGTTAGAGTACATCCACAGTGACTAATTGACCAGAACTACAAAAGAGTGCAGCACTCAGAGAAAGGGACTGTCACACAGACAGCAGGCATGTAAGTGACTCGTAATGTAACACAAGTTCCCAAATTCTTTTAAACTAAAACAATAAACTGAATTACATGTACATCTTGATGCATTTCTGTGCATATTTTAGACTACAGTGCTAGCAGAAGTGAAAGTCGCAGGAAGAATTCCCAGGAAAATTAACTGAAAATGTGGCAAGAGTTTGGCTCAAGTAAAAAATGGTAAGAAAAGCACTTTTTCCACCAGGTGCTTCTTTACTTTTTTATAGCGTTACAAAATTGACAATAAAAGATGATGAAAGTCAATGAAAAGCTCTCTGACAGATTGCAGGCTTCGCAACAGGGTTTTCATAGAGCTGTACCATTCTGCAAATCACACAGTTTTGCCCGGTTATATGACACAGTGAGTGACATATTAAAGGAAATTGATGTTTTTATGGTTCTGACGAGAAACTTAATTGAAAATGTTTTATACTCACAGATTAGGGTCCCGGTCTGTAAATAACAGGTTCACAAATCAACACTTATTTTTCATGGAGTATATGTTTTTCTAAATGAACTGTTGTAAAATTTTGATTTTTAAAGCAAACTATTTCCTTCTTTTTGGAGAAATAAAGTATGCTCTGACATTTTGATTCTGAGTTCGGTGATGATTGTAGACTTGCAACATGTAATGTGTTACATTATGTGCAAGAATTATAAATGGCTACTAGCTTCATTTTGATGTAAGTGACAGAACACACTCCAACCTTGCACCAATCCTCTCCACAAACTGTCTCTCCCTCACCACCACCCCCATTGCCACCTGCCAGCCCCTCACCACCCCTCAGGGCAATGGTATATTCCAAGAGAGTTGGCCTTCAATGTTGTCATGGTAACGAGGCTGAGAATTCCACCTATAGAAAGTCATTACAATCACATTCATTTGAAAAAAAATCACATCCTTTTCTCGCTCGTTCTATTTCTCTCTTCCTGAATGTCACCATCCAGCCCTCACCACCTCTTTACATTCATTTTTTCTTCACAGCATACTAGATAAAAAGGAAGAGCAGCAAGGCGAAAGCAAACCACTAGTGCTTCCTTCTGGCTACCTGGCAGTTTTCTTTTCTGACAGTTTTCCAGGTTTTTCTGTGAATGTGTGTGTGTTTATGAGTAGGTGGAGGTTTGCCTGTTGGTTTCTGTGTCAGTGTGTGTAGGAGCTTATCTGTGCAACAGTGTACACCTGTATCCACTACATGAGTGTGTTGTTAAGTGTCTGTGCATGTGCGTAGGGGGTGTGTGTCTATGTATGTGTGTATGTGTACTCGTGCTATTCTCTGTAAATATGCAAGTGAGGGAGTGGGTGTTTGTGAGTGTGTACCTTACATGGGAACAGACTGGGTGACACAGATACAGAACGAGGCAACATGGAGAATGTAACAGAGTGAAAAAAGGGACTGAATGAAAAGAAATGGGAGAGAAAAAAAAAATCACCATCTCTGCCAGCAGACAGACACTCTTGCCGCAGTAGGGGTGGAGCGTCTCAGTGTCTGACTGACGAAGGTGAGCGAGACAGAGGGACCCAGACATGTAGACGCACAGAGACAGCGGGACTCACAGAACATGCAGGTGGGAGTGCAGACTGAACTGACCCATGATGGGCTGATAAGGACAAACGGACATGGGCTCGCTGGGATGACGAGGCAGACTTAGCTCTGTCACCCAGATGCCAGGTCGCCGCGGCCGAAATGCTCCCACAGTGGAGGAAGTGTCAGGAGTGGCGACGTGAGCAGGGAGAGGAAGACATTAAGAAGGGTGGACAAGCTAACTAATGACCACATGTCATCAGCCTCAGACTATGGTGCCAGCCCCAGCACACACAGACACAGCATAATGCCTGGCGCTGAAATAGATGTAAACACACAGAGGGACTCCTGAGGGTCCGAAAAGCACCAGGAGTGCAGAGGGGAGCATTCACGGGGTGAGGAAAAGCCTGGTAATAAGACCGTGCAGAAGGGGGTGTGAAGTCTCAGCTCTGTCTCTGTGTTCAGATACTGGGACTCACGCATAAACGACAACTCCCATTGGTGATGTAATCAATCAGGCGGCTGCAGCACAGGCCCAGGTTAATGTGAAGAAGATGAAGAGATAAGACAGACAGCAGACTGCTCTCTGAAGCTCCGCAGGTGGAGTTGCAGAGCGAAAGTAAAAACACAATGGAGAAAGGAGAACAGCGAGAGTGCGAGATAAGCAAAGACAGACTGAAATAAGGAGGAATAACTATTGATAAGTGATCAACAAACAGATTCTATGGCTGGTGTTTGAATGCCATCGCTGTGCTGCTTTTCCTGTGAGATGCCTGGTCTGGGGATTGAGATGGGGTTATCCTTACCATGATGCCCGTGAGTAAGCAGACGCCTTTGCCGCAGTAGGTGTGTGGGACCATGTCTCCGTATCCGATGGACAAGAATGTAATAGAAATGAGCCACATGGCACCTAGAAAATTGCTAGTCACATCCTGGGCATCATGGTACCTAAAAAAGTAGACAAAGCAGGAAATAAGAATTATATATTTTTCCTTTATGTGGTCTTATGGTCCTGTTTCAGCTCTTGAGCTCCCTCCCTGGTCTTCCTATGTGTTGGGTTATCCAAATACAGAGTTGCTATAGCATCATTGTCACTCAGTTTTTCTCTTGTCCCACCACATCTACATTAATCTCTTCTCCCTTCATCATGACATGCCCTCGTTCCTTACCTCTCACAGACACGCACAGTCCAGGCAGCGATGATCCACAGGGAGATACTGAAAACCAGCAGCACAGTCCCCGGGCAGATAGTCATCAGGGTCTTCATTACAAAGCGTGTGTTGAAGTGCACCTAGAACCCCGTAAGACAGAGTGTACAGCTTATCACCTATAGGGCATATTCAAAGTAGCTACAAGGAGACAGATGGAGATGAAGCACATGGCTCACCACCCATAACTACCTGTTACTGCTCTGCTTGGCAGGCAACAGTGGCGCTGCCCACTGCAGTGCCTCAAATGCTGAAGCAGCAAACCTGTTGTCATTGTACTAGTGTCTCTGCCACTACAATCCATCTGATCTCAGAGAAGACATGAAGGAAGAGACTGCTGGCCCCCAGAGAGAGGGAGAGTGAGAGAGACGGAGAGGAAAAGCAACAGAGTGAGAGAGTGAGGGCGATGATCTCAGATTGCAGCCCCTGATCATGCTGAAGGCCCTCTGCTACAGCAGTACTGGATGTGAATTGCTTTTACTGGTATTTTTATGACATGTCATGGGATTTATTACTGTGAAGCAGAAATAAAAGCTGTATAATCCCAGAATTACAGGAGTACAGGGGAGGTATTCATGGTGTGGGGGTACCCTCTGACCTTGTTGAGGGCTCCAATGCTGCGGGAGGAGGCGTCAGTGAAGAGCTTGCTGTGCAGCAGCATGACGCGAGCAATGAGGTACAGCCTCAAGAACATGGGCACTGAGAGCACCATGTCCAGGTCTGCTTCAGCCACTGATGGCGTGTAGGAGAAGGCCAGTCGTGCCCGCCAGTGGAAGCGGAAGTCACCTGGCACCGGGTGTACTGCTGACACCAGCAGCTCCAAGGCAATGAGCAGTACCCTCTCCATTGTCATGGCAATACGCCAGTCATCTGCTCCGTTGTCAATGACGAAGAGCTAGGAAGAAGGCAGCAGGGAACATTACATTTGCGCTACTGGTGGTGGCAAAGTCAACATTTTTCACTGTCGCCACTGGGAAGGAGTAATAGGATAATTAATCCTCACCATCGCCATATAAGGCATTACAACTGCTAGAATTTGCCTCTATTTATATTCTAATTATGCCTGTTATGATGTTACTGAGATACTTTAACAGAGTTAAAGGAAAACTAATTTGTTGCACTTAAAATTGCTAAGAGAGGAGTTGTTTCTGTGAGGCTCTGAGGAATACTTTTGCTAGGCAAACATGCAATATGGGAAAACCTAGACTTAAGCAAAATATAATAATGCCAGAGAGAATAAGGCACTACCATACACAACCTCAAAGTGCAGCACTGATACAATGCATATGTGAATCAAAAATATCAGTGCAGGATTTATTGTTACGTTGCATATCATTTCAGTAGATCCTTTCATTCAAACCAAGCAAAATTACACAGCTAATAGTTTTTACTCATTTAAACAGCTAGATGTTTACCCAAAAATCCAAGCTGAATAGCTTTCTTACGCCTGTAAGAATAAGAATTCCCAGAGTTTGAACACAATCTTTTAATGCAGATTCATAACCACCATGACCATGATCTCACCACAGTTTGTAATTGATTCAAAAGCTGATTATGGCAAGATTTGTCTTGGCAACTGTACCCCTCTACATCTGAGGTAAATGTAATTGTGGCATTGTAATGGAATTCTGTTTGCATGTGTGTTTCATGTGGAAGGTGTGTACTGCCATATGGCCAACAACCTGCATAGCATGTGTACTGCCATGTGTATACTGTGTGCCAGTCTGAGTGTGTTTTTTGCCAATGCTGCCTTGTCATGGTGACTGTTGCCAAGGCGACAACATCAAAGACCAGCAAAGCTTAATTAGGGTCCCCAGTGAGAGAGGGAAAAAGTGAGTGGTAGAGTGAAAGCAAGCAAGAAATTGTGTAACAAAGACATATACGTGGTTATATAGAGTTTGTGTCCTGCATTCTGTGACAGAATGAATCAGTTGTCCCTGCATTTCAGAACCAGCAAAACTACCTTAAGAACTAATATTAAATATACCTATAGGTTTAGGGGTTTACTGTTGCATTTTTAGGGGGGGTGCGGTGGCGCAGTGGGTTGGACTGGGTCCTGCTCTCCAGTGGGTCTGGGGTTCGAGTCCCGCTGGGGGTGCCTTGCGATGGACCGGTGTCCCGTCCTGGGTGTGTCCCCTCCCCCTCCGGCCTTATGCCCTGTGTTGCTGGGTAGGCTCCGGTTCCCTGTGACCCCATATGGGACAAGTGGTTCAGAAGGTGTGTGTGTGTTTTTTGCATTTTTACTGCTCATTTCTCTGTGAGCTGTCACAGCGGGATAAGTGTAAAATCACAGCACCTGTCTACAATCCACCAACAGAGAATAACAATCAAAGCCTGGACACTAGACTGCTTGTCTCGCATTGTGAATGACATTTAACCAAATCAAACAGAAATGATTCAGATCCTTATTGCCGTCAGGAAATGACTGTCATTTTTCTCTCACCCCCACCTTGCCCTGCTTGCACTCCTTCCGTCTCCTACCCCTCCCAGTGCCTTCCTCTCTTCTCCAGACTCCTCTTGCAGCTCCCTTCATCTCCTGTTTCTCTAACGTCCTCTCCCTCTTGCTTGCTCTTACGCCACCGCTCCTTCTCCATCTCTTCCCTTTCTCGTTAAATCACCCCCGGAACATGGTAAATAATTAAATTCCATTAGGGAAGGTAATCTGTCAATTGGGGTGGCTGAGGACTGCTGCCCATACATGCCGAGCCCCCTAAGCTCACTCCATTACTGCACAACTTGGACCACAGGCAAGGGAGGGAAAACAGTGGAGGCTGGCTTGAGTGGGTGGGGGGTCAGAAGAGAAAAGGAAAAGGGGCTATGTGTGAAAAATGGCAAAGAAAAAATCCTTCCCACTGCTGCATGATAGGAGCATATTGGATGGGCCTGTGCCGACTGGAAAACTACAAGCAGGAGTGCAATGGCTACCGCAGTGCCAGAAAAGTCCCTGCGGTCCAGTGTGTACGCTAATCATATTTGCACTAAATGCAAATTAGCCTGATCACAGCACTGGCACTGGAAAGGCACATGCCCTGCTGCCCAGATTGGCTCTCAGTACTGAGACCAAACCCTCGGGAACCAGGCGGGTGCTTCGCACCGGTTATGACCGTCTGTCTGCGCTTTGTCCAGTCTCATAACAAGGTCATTACTGTCAAATCCTTCTGATGGACAGCTGAGAACCAGCCCACTAGGGGATCTGACCCACCAGAAAAGGAGCATACCTGTATGCCCATGCTATTCCTCCATGCAAGCAATACTGTATGCCAACAGAGGGTGCAGCTAGAAGTACTACCTTCCCCAGAGAGTGGCCCCATGAGCTGGAGGGCTCTCTGAGTCACATAGGGCAAGTGCTCAACACACAGACACAAACACACATGTGAGCAAGCCCCCAAGCCAACAATGACCCTGACATCCCAAAACAAGTTACCCAAAATACTGACCTGTTTCACAGAAACAACAGATCCAAAACCAAAAAGCCTAGTTTCAGGAAACTGCTTTGGACTCTGAACACTAAAATGCCATACCGTGACCACAGCAGTTATGATGTGGTAGTATCTGAATTGCCTTGTGGGAGCCTCATGCACTCCCCTGATTTCATATTGACACAGGGTCTGTGGTCGACATGAGGAAGGGCAGCAAGGAGGAGATTCTCACAGGAAGACCAGACCTGCCTGATACTCCTCAGCAAACCAGACAGAGGTAAGAGGAGGTAAACAGATAAAGAGGGAGTGTACAAGGGAGTGAGAGGGAGAGAGAGATATGACCAGTACAATCAGATAAAGAGAGAGAGAGAACAATTAAAGCAAGAGGGATAAAGAAAGGTAAACAGAGGTAAAAAGGAAGATGGAGAGATCTAAAGAGAGATCATTCCAGCTCTAACAGCCTCTACCATCTGAAGCAGAAACAGACAAAACCTTAATAATCTTTAAATCATTATCTTGGATGAACAGTGGCTTTCAATTTTTGCAGAATGAATTTTGTTTTTCATAGGAACATATAAGCAAATGAACTTATACATCATATAGTAAACATGCAGAGACCAGGCAGATGCCAGTAGAGTACAAAGTGGGGATGGGATCCCAGTTATTACAACAAGCGATTGTCACTAAATCCTCCCCAAACTTCATTTAATCAAAAGGAATTAAATCTGGGAGATTAACTGTGGACCATTTTTATCTCTTTCTCTCTCTCTCTGTCCCCATGTCTAAACGTGAGCCTCTCGTCCTGCCACGCCCGTGAGAGCACACGTGCATCCCTTTATCGGCACCCTGGCACACAGCCATGTGTCAGTGTGAGTCTGTCATAGGGGTATCCTCCGGGTCGAGTCCGGGGCCACGAGTGAGTGCTGACCGTCTCATGACGCACCACACGCATGCGTGCATAAATTATGCACTGAGGCCTGACTGTCCCTGAGCACGGTGGCCTCTCCCGCCTGTGAGCGGATTGGAGTCAGTGCTGAGTGCAATTTCCCATCAACCTCATGGAACCAGTCAGTCAAATGGGCAAGGTGCTGGGGTTGCTGTGTTCACATATGCTGGCATCATAAAGAGTGCAGTGGCTTCTTCTTCTTCTTCTTGCTATATGTGTGAATGTTACTGTCTAAAAGCACATAACTCAGCCCCAGGGACTGCATGTCCTATAAGCTTGTGTGAGAACTTGTGTGTGAGTGTTTGTGTACTGCTCTTCATGTGCATGCATGTGTAAGCCTGTATTTCTGAAAGTGTCTGAGAATTTCTACTCACTTGTCTGTGTTTTTGTGTGTCTGTGCGTCTGTGTGCGTGCAAATCTGTGTTTTTATTTCTGTTAATTAAATTGCATGTATGTGTGTGTACATTTGCATACGTGTGAATATGTATGTTTGTCTACATATGTTTCAGTATGATGTGTATGTTATGAATGGTACACGTAAAGGGCACAAAGTTGCATCTTCCAAGTGAATCTGACTGTAATGAGAGTGATTTCACTGTGTGTTTGTCACTCATCCATGTCAGCGAACATGTTTACAGAAGACATTTGAGCTCTGGAGAAGCACATCACGGCTGCTATAAGCATCTAATGGAGGGGAGAGTGTAGTTACCTGCACCTCACGAGCGTGGTAAGCAATGATAAGGCCCAGCAGGATCACTGTGGAGAGGCTGATGAGACACTTCAGAGCCAGAGAATACATGGAGCTCTGTAAAGGAAGACACACGCACACACACACACACACACAGAGGTCATCATTACATTAAAGAGCAGCATCTGGAATTATGCCTCTATTCACACTTCACCCTGTACTTCAACTCTCTGATTCTGCTTCCCAATCAAATGCTTTTGCTCACAGTGGTCTCCTCCCATTTTTACCATCCTCCACATATCCAGTTCATGTACACTTATGTCCAGTTTTATACACAACTTTTCAAACATGTTTCAAACTATAAACCTCATGCACACACCACTGAAAAATCTCTGACATCCAAGAAGTTTTATTACCGATTACACTCAAATGCATATTCCCTATATTCTATTGTCCCTTGATTATCTGACAGATACTATTATATGACATCACCCTTGTCATCTCATACATCTGTCTTTTGCATCATTCCTTATTCCCATGTCATATTCCATCTTCCCATATTCTTGTGCTTTCCACTTTTATCTGTCATTGGTCAATCTGTTTACATTAAGGTCTCTCAACTGATGATAAGTAATGACAACGGTTGCCTGATTAGATGGATACACAGGAGAGGTTCAAACATTGTGACAGAAATTAGTATCAGGATATGTGAGACCAGTACTGAATGGCTCAGAAGTCTTGTAAATGTAAAGCTCATAACTGTTTCACTGGCTGAGGGGTTTGTGTGTGTCTGCATGGGGGGGGCTTAAAAAGATATTATCAGATACTGCTGAGGTTGCCTGGGTCACTGGCAGCATCAATGAAAACCTGCTTATGCTTCAGGTGTATAACAGTCAGTCAGTATTGCTCCATATTTTCAAGACCGCAAACAATCTGACACAGGCAGAAATTCAGACATTACAGTTGTGCATACTATTAAATTACACAAAATTAACTTTCTCATTCATTCATTCATTCATTCATTCATTCGCTCTGGTCAGGAAAATTTAGGGTTCTGGCTGGATTAATCCAGTTCAATATTCTAGTTATGGAATCAGAACATGACATGCCATAAGGATTCCTTCTGCCAAGCATCTCAAATTACTTTTATAGTTCATTGTGCAAGCCTGCATAAACAAGGGTCCCCAAACCAATAATGAGTATTTTCTTGCCTGTTGCTTAATCTTAAATGGACTAGGAGACGTGGTAAAGGGGCTGAACCAACACTACACTGAGCAAATTAAAAGCTTCAGCTTCATCAATTAAAGCCACAGCTTTGCTGGGGGTGAAATGGAAGGAAATCTGTCTGCCGTGCAACTTAAGTTTGCTTTGGCTTTGCTCATTGAAATTCAGCTGAAGTGGCTGTGGGATAGTAACTAGCTTTGTCATTATTGTCAGAGTTCATTTGTATTATTTCCTTTCCTTGCATTTTTGCTCTTTTGGTTATTTTTGCTAGGTTCACTGACTCAGAAACATAAGGAGCAAACACGAGATGCATGTTAGCGTTAATGCTAATGCATACATCTGAACATGTGAGCGTGCACACATGTGCAAATGCCAACATCTATTCCAAACATGCAATTAATTGCATGTGCTGTTTTCATTTTAAAATACCAGTCTGCGGTACTTCCTGGCCTTAGGGGTCCCCAGCTCTCTGTCAGCGGAGTCTGGTGCAATCGGTCTCTGGGGAAAACGGGTACTAGACAGGGTCCCCGTGTCACCTTGCTCGCTGTGGCACACTCAATTGCACACTGGCACAGGCCATTTCACCCCACAACGCCCAATTACACAGTCACAGGCAGCGGGTGGTGGATGCACACACCACCATGCACAAATTGATACACGAACACACACATTCACGTGTGAAATTACACAGCGCACCTTGAAGGTCTCATGTAAAACTGCTGACACACAAACAAGAGAATAACACACAAACATGCATACAGAGAAACTGCAAATTCATGTGTAGCAAAGGGAAATAGCTGAATATACCCAGTCTTTATGGTTAGATCTTTAAAAATCACATGTGAACAGCAGAGAACCCAGAAGAGAAAAAGTGACATGGAGATAGCAATGTGTAAAACACACAAAGGTACAAACATGCAACGTAAGCTACATTAGGCATAGAAGAGTCAATGCAGCTCTTACAGGTATCATTTACTTTGTTAGAAACAGATGGCCTTTAGCACAAAGAAAAATCACAGTGTACACCAAGTTGTGCCGGAAAATAGAGAACGCAGCTGAGGTCATTCCTGCATAAGGATTAACGGCATTGTCGGCTTCGGCTGCGACAAAGCTCCGAGAACAGACAGAGCGCCTGTCAAGCCAGCATTTCCAATACGAAGCCCTATGGGGAAGCGTGTCCAGGGGCTGACGAACAGGTGGGGCGTGAGACACATGCACATTCCTGTCTGTTAGACATGTGAAGCCCAAGTCCTCCAATATGACCGAGACCCAGGGGGAAATTCCTTTCTGGTGAAGGTGCGAAAATGATCTATCGATTTGACAATGACTTCTGACACATTGTTTTCTTGGATGTTCATGTTCAAACACTCAAAGATGGGAAAAGGACCACCACAACCAGTGACCTATGTAATAACAACAAATGGAAGTAATAACAGAGTTTCTTCCTGTTGTGAAAGATAGATTGTGTATTTATTGCAGATAGGGGCCTTCATTTCGAGGAAACTCTGTTCTGTGTGTACCGTATTTCCACATTTGTACAGTAATAATACAGTTCTGCTGACTGTAAGGCATTTTTCTCTTTTTTTTCTCTCTCTTTCACTTGTCTTTTTGCCACTTTTCTGACAATTGTTCCTTTATTCTTTCCACCCCTCTTCTTTATTCTATCCCTTCCTCTATTTTGGGATGACAGTGCATGTGCTGTGTTGGTGTGAATGAACTTAGAGATCTCCCATGGTACAGCAGCTGAACATGTTGTAAATATAGAGCACGGCCTGGAAACACACAGACACACAGACATGCACAGACACAGACAAGTGCACACATGAAAACACACACACTTGTAAATACAGATTAGTAATTGGAAACATAAATATGCCCAAAAATGCACACCCCCTAAGCTGAAATATAAAAATAAAAATGCTGAAAATAGAAGAAAACGGCAACTCACATGTCTGGGTTCACAATATATAACCAGACAGTTATAAGTAAACCATTAGAACTCATATGCATACATTTGTATGCTGAGCAATGAGAGAGACATCTCAAGAGGGACACAAAATAGCTGTCCTTTCTATTCTGTCCCTCAAAAACAGCTGACAGAACACATTATTAGAAATTCTTATTTAGCCCCACATAGTATATGTGTGTCTACGTTTGTGAGTAAATGTGTGAAAGTGTTTGTGGAAAGGGTCTAAGGGATCGATTCAAGTATCCCTAAAGGACAGTAACTTCTGACAGTAAAGCAATACGGGCTTTTCCGTAATGAAACATTATCTGCTAGATGGTGTCTGTGCCTTTCTTTTAGCTAACGGCCTAACAGTCTGGTCCTTTCACAGCATTGCCAAGTCTTCCCAAATGTTAAGTTTAATTCCTCTGGTGGTAAGAACAATCAGTCAAGCAAAAACCTCATTAATATCAACACAATTAATCAAACTGAACTGAGTGTTCCTATGGACAATGTCATGTCTTGCATGCTAATACTTTGATGAGCAGCAATGCTTTAGTATATTAACAAAATAATGTTAGAACTACATATTAATCAGTAGTACAAACCACAATATCCTATTACAATTTATAGTAGCGCTATATACAGTTCTATGCAGTTTAATTTATTGTATATGACTGTTATTATCATAATTTATTAAATGGTTTGACTCATTCTGATTTACAGTCCTAAACAGGGGGTGTTTTGTATTGCCTTTGATATTCCTCTTTCATTTCTTTTCATTCGTTCTCTTTTTTCCAATAACACTCCCCCGGTTTTCCGCCCACTGGAATAACAGTTGAGCTGGGAGAGTAAGAGAAAAGAGAAAAGAGAGCAAGAGAGAGAGAGGTAAAGGGAGCATAAAGACAGCATTCACATCTAGAAAAGGGCAACATTTGGATCTGGAAAAAAACACAGCAAAAAGATGAGAAAGAAACAGAATGTCTCCTTGGGAAAGGAGGCAGAAAAGTGCGAGAAAGAGGAGAGGAGCAAAGTGGGAGAGCAGACATAAGACATGTACCTCTTATAGCACACAGCTGCACATGGAGGAATCAGTCTTCCCCAGTGCTCCAATCACATTAGGACTCATATGATGAACAATCTCCATTAGGCCTCCTGCCACAAAACAATCCAACTAAATACCATTCCGCTCTTGCTACCAAAGCCGTGATTTCCTAAAATGGTCTTTTATACCAAAGTAAAAAAAAGGGTCAGCTAAATGAACAAA
The DNA here is from genome assembly GCF_900964775.1 of Scleropages formosus. NCBI lineage: Eukaryota > Metazoa > Chordata > Actinopteri > Osteoglossiformes > Osteoglossidae > Scleropages > Scleropages formosus. The sequence continues at coordinate 17,799,864 of NC_041823.1, read as the reverse complement.
GCTCAAGACTATACCCAACAGCTACATACAACAGCCACACTTTCCAGCAGCAGCAAATACTTTCATTGTCCACAGACATAAAATACCCCATCAGTGGTTATTCATCAGTACCACATTCCCATTCAGTCACAAAAACCTGCATACGTACTTTTTCTGTTTAGTAACGACTCCACAGACACATCCAAACAAATACTCAGTTTAAGACACATTCAGAACAATAAATGACTCCCCCATCTTCCACCTATAATTTTGGCCCAATGGCACTTCCTTCCATGACATGCAGTCCTCACCTCCAGATACTAACCAAGCATTTGACTAAATCTCCTTCACTTTGACCTGAGTTACTTGACTCCATCATATGTCCAACAGCTCCTAAAATATCCTTCAGCGAACCCTGCCACCTGCCTCTTACCTTGCTGTAGACACCCCAGGAGAGCTCTGTCTCAATGACCATGACCACGATGCCAAACATCCCAAAGATGAGGGCGTAGTCACTCAGTCTCTTCCTCTTCTCAAATAGCGCTCGCCTGTGACCCAGCTTGTACCCGATGTTTTGATTCTTTCGCTTGGTGGCCTTGGAGGTACTGGTACCCCTTGCACTCCCACTGCCTCCACGGCTGTTCCCTGCACTTCCAGCACCCCCAGTGCTGCTCAGTGCCCCTCGACTTTCAGACCGGGCATTGTTCTGGTGGTAGATGGACATCTGATTGGTGGTGGTATCAAAGTCGTAGCCATATGGTGAGTCCTCTTTGGAAGAGATCACAATCTCTGGGGGGTTTTGGGCCTGCGTGTGCAGCAGAGGCCCTGTCGCCCCCATTTCCCTGTCCCGTGCTGCTCCCCCTCCCCCATCTTTGGTGTCGCTTCCACTGTCCGACTCAATGAGGTTCCTCCGGGACGCGCTCAGACGGCTGAGGGGCTTCATGACCCCACCGGTGTATTTGCAGGAGCTCATGGCGATTTCGGTGAAAGGGTTGCTGTCCCGTCTGTGAACCAGGGGGCTGGCCTGTCTGTGCTTGGACCCTCTGTCCCTCTCCCGCTCTCTCTCCCGCTCCCGTTCAGTGGAGGGTGAATGTGAGGAGTAGAAGAGAGCATTATAGACAGGTGAGTTGTCCCCACTCAGGCTGTGCTGGCTGCCCAGGCAGGATGACAGTGGCGTGCTGGTGGGGTGCAGGGCATTGGGGATGGCAGGGGGGAGCTGCTGGGCCGAGGGCAGGGGTAGCTTGGGGAGAGCAGCTGGTGGGAGCCCGGGTGTGGTGGGAGATGAGGTGCTGTTGAGCCGGTCTATATTTGCACTGCCTGAGTGGTTAGAGTGGTTGGCACCAGGGTAGGCACCAGCAGCAGACGGGTGGGAGACGCCACTTAGAGGAAGCGCTGGCCTCTGTTCCTCTTCTTCCCCCCCAGCCAGGACGGTCAGGTTTAGTGAGGGTGGTGGCTCCATGGTGGGACGCGAAACTCCGAGTGACCGTAGCTCCGGGGTTCCGGGGATTTTCTGGGCTCAGGTGCTTGACAGTGTTGGGAGTACAGAGAGCAAGGGCGAGGAAGACATGAAGAGGGTTAAACTGTGAGGGAATGCACTGAGAGCCGTGGAGAGAGGACCGACGAGAAAGAGGGTGGAGAGACAGATGGGGAATGGAAAGGGTAAAGGGAGGAGTGGAAGGGACTGAGGGGAAGGGAGCTGGTTGAAAGTGGGGAGGAAAAAGGGATGTGGGATCTGAACAGGAAGAAGAGACACGGTCAGGTTTTGCCTTGATTTGTCCTCCACTTACAAACTCTTATCAACCCACTCCCCACTTCTGCATCTCTTTTTCGCACATACTCACAAACCCATCATGCACGCACACACACACACGCACACTGTCTCTCACACCCAAACACAAGCACAAAAGGCTTTTGAATTCTGTATTTATTTTATCAGTATTTATCTGCATTCGCAACCCTGAAGACCAACAGCTTATACCAATAATTATATGCAAAAATATTTACATTGACCTATCTTGTAGTCTATCTATAACGCCACATGTTTAACAGTACGTTTTGTGCATCGTTTCCCTGCCTACCATCCATCCATCCATCCATCCATCCATCCATCGTGGCCCAAATGCTCATGTTGTCTGTCACAGACTCTGTCTCTCTCCTACCTCCACTCTCCTCTCCTCTTCTCCTCTCCTCTTCCCCACTCCGGCTGTTGATTCACACGAAAGGCGGAAATATTCCGATATTCACTTTTTTTTTTTCATGTTGTTACGGCCATTCCATCATCATTCATCCTCCTCCGTTGTGCGCGGAAAACTGCCCTCTCTGAGGTACCAGATGTTGGTATTTTATTTTATTTTATTTACTTGTTATTCGACTTCGTCAGTCTTCCGTCCATAGTTAAACATGCATTTTTCTCAATGTGCTGTTTTTGCTCTTCTCTGTTCCCTCTTCCATGCTAAAGGCGAAATGTCGAGATATTTGCGCGTTACCACAAAATATTAACTCTCGTGAACAGTTGACGGAGGACGACAGTTGCTGCTTCTGTATTATATCCTACTTGACAATACTTGATTCTTTCTAACACTGACAGTTTCGTCATCGTGTATCATTAGAGCAATTTGAGTACAAACGTTTAAAAAAACGGAGAGAAAAATCACAGTTTTTGGTAGAAATCCAAAAACGACGGTGAGCCGAGCTGCAAGCGCCTCCGCGGTCGCTTGTTCCATCGGTGTCTCCGCTGCTCGTCACTCTGCCGCCTCTGCGATCCCAAGTTCTCTCTCGCTCTGCCGCTGTCCCCGCCCACTTCCCACCCCCCGCGCGCTGCCATTGGCCAATCCCAGCAGAACCATATGAATATGCAAACTGTGAAGGTTGTTCACGTAAGGAGCAGACCGGTCCCCTCTGGTCCTTCTGGTCCCGCTCCTAATGACTACCTCTTCGATTTAACTGTATTGCTGAACAAAATAGTGTGTTAGTGTCTCTGTTATAACAGACAATCGAATATGCCCCGCACGCTCCAGTATTATTGGGGACGTAATTGCAGGAGAAGCGCTGAGCAGCGCAGTCGTGGTGGGCGTCGTGCTGCGCAAACGCTCCGGCGTCACTTGCTCGAATAACTTTAGCGTAGTTCACCTAGATTTGCCTTTAAAAATGCGTTTCAGTTGTCTTCACCGACAAAACCGTAACTTTCCCCCCAAATTGTGTTACAGAGTGACACGGGCATGACTATGTGTATGGTGTTCCTCAACTCATTAAGCAGATGATGCCTTCCTCCAGAGTGACTGACCCATGATTTGTACAGCTGACCATTTTTTTTTTACTGGATCAATTCAAGGTAAAATACCCCTGCTACAGTGTTCGAGCCCAGATCCTTTCAGTCAGTGGCTCAAAGCATTAGGCTGCTTGCTGCCCCAATATGATGAATGTAGACATCAGAAGTGTCAAAACAGCCTGTATAACTACAGATCTGAGTGGGTAGCAAAATTCTCTATACAAACATGTTCTGACTTTTTTGTAGGATTACTAATTATAATAATTACCTCAGTGGCTTTATATTACATCATTGCAACCTGGTCTCCATAATGATAATAAGTACATAATCTGCTCAGTTGTCAGAAGGATCTATCTCTAGCAAGTTAAGTCAAATTAGGACAATGGGAACACTGACAAGCAATAGCTGATGGATTGTCTTCAAAAGGCAGGTAAAGGTAGGTAAGGTAAAAAATACTGTGCCCCAGAACGCTGCTGCTCGAGTTGTGTTTGACTTGCCAAAGCATTCCCATGTATCTCCTCTACTCATTTTTCTGCACTGGGTTCCTATAGTTGCCTGGATCAAATTTAAGACCCTGGTTATTGCCTACAAATGCATCAGTAGAACTGCTCCCAGCTATTTACAGGACTTGATCAGCCTCTACACCCAACCAGACCCGTTCACTCATCTACTTCTGCTCACTTGGTGCTCCTGCGCATGAAAAGTAAAGCACGGAGGGTCTCAGTTCTGGCTCTGTTGTGGTAGAATGACCTCCCCCCTTCACCCAGAACTGCTGAAACTCTGTCCACATTTAAGAAGGGTCTGAAAACTCACCTCTTCTGGACTCACTTTGCCCATGATGTACGTTCATGTAAGGTATAACTGTTCATGATCATGCTCAGATCAATCCTTTACAGAGTCACTGTTGCAGTGTAACTTAAATGTTTATATATATCTCAAAAAAAAAAACTACTAGGAAGGTGATTAGGAATTGGCGATATTCTGGTAAAGTTTTATGCAGCTACTTGTGTGATGAACGTTGATGCATATGGTGAAGGAAACAACTTAAGAGTCACACATCTGCAGCTATGTCTGTTTTTCCTAAGGTAATGCACAAATTGTATTTCCTATGAGATGTACATCACTTTGGAGAAAAGTGTCTGCTAATTGAATAAATGTAAAGGAGTTTTTCCTTCTTCCAAACCTCAAGTCAGCCTCTGCTGCAGGCCTGAATAAGAGGCAATTTTGAACTGTGTATGAATTCACAGTGAGCATTTTATATCAGAAAAACATGGACAAAGGACTACTGTAGAACTGGGCATAACACCCAGGCTGTGCAAACTTGAAAAAGAAAAAAACATATGTGATTTACACTTTAACTTCATGTTTAAAACATGATTGTAAGGACAAAAATAACTGCCCGTTTGTTAATAGAGGCAGTACCCACAGAGTATTGACTAATACTTCATCTGTCAACCTGTTTTTGACTGACGTGCATAGTTTATTTACTCTCTGTGCCTTATTCCAACAATACATAAAAGTGAGATCATTGTATTGCGAGAATTTACTCATCAGGATGCCTTTCTGCCTCAAGTGATGCTCTGAACCTCATAATACAGCATTCTTTTTCTGCTGGGAGAAACCTGATCTACAATCATGATGCTCCATTTGCACAAGTTGCCAATGGGTGATTTCAGCCGAGTTATGGATCTTTTATAGCCATTCAATGGTGTATCTTCTGCCTGCTGAGGATCTAGGGCACATTTCTAGAGAAACAACTGAAAAAAGGGGAATTCTTTGTGAAATACTGTCAAAGTCCTACAAAGTTTTTACACTCTCCTACATCACATTTATCATGTCTTGGCTGCACACAGCTTATTGATTGATGCTTGAATTTCTTCACTTACTGTCTGAAGGTTTCCTCAACAGAGAGAGGAAGGTGCAGAAGAGAAATATGATGCAGGTTTTTCACTGTTTCAGTCAATCAGCAGGTCTCCAGTGGTTGTTGTGGTTACATATAACAGGGTCCATTTATGGCCTCTCTGGACAAAATGTCCAGAGACACTGCACTGAAAGGCTATAAATGAGTATAACGTGATAGGTAAGAGGTCAGGTCAGTAGAGACTGAAATGGTGGGTGGGGATTTACAGTGCCAAGAGTTTTCTGATGCTTTTTTGAAGACCTCGGTGGAGCTCCAATCCCTCAGTTTTTTCAAGTTTTCCTAAAATCTCTTTCTTTCGGACACTGGTACAATATGATGACACAAGACGGCAGTGTTTGCTAAAGTATTCTTGGTGCCCACTATCACAGAGGCAAAACCAACTAACACATACACATGGCTGATCAATTGCAGATATGTTACTTTTACATGGTTCTGTTGTTCATACCATATTCGTGGATGGATGGTGGTTTCTTTCCACAGTCCACAGACTTGTAGTTCAGGTGAAGTGGCATCACTAAATTGTCCATAGTGTTTGTGTGGGTGCTCTGTGATGGACTGGCATCCCACTCAGGGTGTACCCCCCCGGTCTTGAGCCCAGTGATCTGGGGATAAACTCTGGACTGCCGTGACCCTACCGAGCAGTTGCTGAAAATGAATGATAATAAATAGTTCCAACTGTGAGCGCTGTCCTAAGTACACATTATTTAAACATTTTTGTTACAATCACATGAAAGACAAAGGCCACCTGCCTAACTATGTTTTAATTTTCTTTTTGTAATATAAAATTGAGAGTAAATCTACTCTTTTTGAAGGAGTACACATCGTCAGTACACATGTAAGGTCATGTTCCATAAAATGCACTAGGGTGCTGTTATTGTTATTATTATTTAATTAAATGTGACATATTTCAGGGACAATATACACTTCCTTAAGCAGAGTTCTGATGTTCTACTTTAGGCTGTGTAATATGACAAGCGGACATGTTCTTATATGCTTTCTGTTTATGACCTACCTTGCATTGCGAATGGCCTTTCTTTGACCCTGAGCGAGACACTAGTAACCCGCAGGATCACTGATAACATAATACTTTAAAGGGAAAAGCTCTTGTCAGCTTTTGATTGTAACTAGAACATCAGTGAATTTCAGCAGCTTCAGATGTAATAATGTAAAAAATTATGTAATGTTCTATTTATTTTGTGCATTTCAAATTCAATTACATGATAACCTGCCTGAACGAATAGTACTTGCCTGAGAAGATCTGAATAGATTATGATATGTGACAAATATTAATAAAGAAAATGAGAGTCCTACTTGAAAAGATTTCTGAGGGTTTAGGTATTATTACCACATCAGCCATATGTCACCATGTTACTTTGTAACAGAAAATGACATCACTTCAAGTTATGTTTTGAAGCATCTACAGTCTTAACATTATGCTCTTCTGAACAAAACAGTGGGGTGGATTGTTGGAATACTTTAAAGGCAGATGAAGGAAAATGTGTAGAAGATGTAAAAGATGGAAGAGATCACTGAAGACTTTGTATCCATAGTGATTGAGAGATCAAGCACTTTAGACTAACTAAAATTAAACCTGTTGGAAAAAGGTAAAGTTCTACAAATAATTGAAGAAAGAACAGTTCAAGACAATGGATTACAGCAAACTGGAGAAAATTATGTAGCTCCAATCAGGGAAAGATCAGAGGCCAACTGAGACTAGAGGAAAAAGGGGCATGAAGAAAGAGTGGCTGTATTTTGCATAGAAAGAAAGGTTAAGAGAGTAAAGCCAGTCTACAAAAAGAAGCATTTTTCTCCTGTTCTTTCTTCAAGTTGTAAAGGTTAGACATATCCCTGAAGGAAATGATACATCATACAAAGAAAAATTGACACAAAAAGTATAAAATAACAAACAAATAAATGTCAGCATATTTATAAGTCGATATAGCAGTATCATTTGATGCTATTGCAACCAGAAAACATACAGATGGAAAACTATACTACCATACAAAAGGACTAAAACCAAACAAAGGTAATGTGCAACAGGAGCTTAGATCATCATTCTCATTTCAATGCCATGTACAACTACATTTGTTAAAAAAAAATCACTTTATTCTATCTAGTTAGCAGATATTTGTAACTTGCTTTTTTTTTTTTTTTTACCTGCAGACCTTCTGGATGTGTTTAAGTATTTGCATCTTATGTTCTGTTTTTAAGAGAAAGGAAAAATGCTACTTGCTAAAAATGTTCTAGAAAAGGGCAAGATATATTATTCACCATCACTAGGTTTCTAAAGCCCAGAGGGTCATGCACAGCTGGAGCTCATCCTACCAGGGACCACATAACCAATACCTTGATGGAAACCCAGTCTAGCACAGGACATACATCCACATTTGCCAGTTCAGAGTTAAAAAAAAGTCTGGTTACCATGAGCAAAAAGTACAATAACTGGAGAAAACTCACAATTACTAGGCTAGAAAATACAAAAGCAGCAGTAAAAAAGCTAAACCATTTGAACACATGCCATCAAAAACCCATCAGGTACAACATTTATCAACATTTAATTATACTGGTTAATTTAAAAAAAAAAAAAAAGAACTTTAGGACAAAATTTATCCCATTGAATTAACATATTAAACAAAACCAGTGTACACAAAGCAGAGATGCCAGAAATGATGTCCAGTGAAGAAAGTTTCAGAACATCATGCCTCCACTCAACAATGACAATGTCAGCAACAGATGCAGTGCAATATATTTAGTGATGACTGCATTCTCTGGATATACTATACACCATCTGCTAGGAATTGTTTATTGTGTTTTTTATTTATTCTTGTAAAAACTATTTACTTATTATTTACTCTTAGGAAGTTATTCATCCACTGATGCTTTATGTTTAACAGATGACAATCCGTAACAGAACAGACTAGCAGACAGCAATAAGTGACAGAAAACTACACAAAGATTGGCCAACAGATGAATTACATGCTTATATATATATGTATATCACACCAACGTTGATCTTGTGATGCTGAGAAATGTCTAAAACCAGACTTTTAATTTACCATGAGTGGGCAACATTAAAAAAAAAATGTAATAATTCAATTGTTGGCCAATTATTATCAAACCCAACAAAACAAACAGAAGAATATCTCCAGATATGTTATGTAACTACTCCTGCAGCACTATTTGTTCATCAGACAGCTACAAGAGACTTTCATATATAGACGTTGTGTTCTTAGCAAATGGAGCTATTGGCACAGACAGAAATCTGGACAAGTGAGGATTTCACTGCATTGGATTCTCTTTGACCATTTAGACTCCCTGGGGGTTAGAGTTAAGGGTATAATATATATAGAAACTACTATTTGCATTCCTAGCCCAACCCTGCTAATTCCTGATCATTTTAGGTGTCCAAGTTTCATTCTTACAATTCCAGTGGCAACTCCTGAGCCCCTGCGGCTACTGGAATACTCAGACTGCGAAATGTCCATCATCTGATATCCTCCAGAAGTTTGCAGAGCTCAACTAGTAATATGCCAAATTAGCAGATGAGAGGAAAAAGGGGGAAACGAAACAAGCAAGAGTTACACTGACAGGGGGTTGTAAAAGCCCCACAGCTGATTAAAGCTGAAAGTCATACCAACCCCCCTTAGGCTTCTTTTCCCTTTTCTGCACCGCTTCATTCCTTGCTACCCAGACCGTCAGCCTTCCCATTTTCAGGCCTTTATTCATCTGCACATTGATTTGTCTATTTCAGTGTTGGACAACGTATTTGTTTTGCATTATACCACCAACTTTACAAGCCAGAATGAAAACCTGAAGCACTGCTATGCTGCAAAGTCAGTGTAATCTCTATCCACCTAGTCATTTAGTTGTTTTACATCTGCTTAGTGTTTGCACTTTTCCTGATCACAGTAGTCATTATGCAGTCAGTTGTGTGAAACATATTCATACAGGCATACAGCGACATATCTGACCTGGTGAAACATAAGTATCCAGTTACAGCCACTACATTGTACTGGAGAGTCTCCACCTGGTGTCAGACAGTTGAAAATATACCTATTCCCCTCCAATGATTATCATCAAGGGCCACACAGATAGGAGAGAAACAGTACATGGGTGAAATGTATCCATAACAAACAAATACAACACTACAAAAAACAGATGTACATTTCACACGTTCAGCATTTAATTCACCTATACAATAGATGCACATCTTTCAGGCCTAAGGACATAACTGGAGGACAACATTCTGGAGGCACTATGATATGTGGTCATAGAGAGTCAACATTGAATCAATGGCACACCATACAAACACATGCAACAATCAAGGTCAATATTATTTTTGAAGATGACATACTAGTATGAGCAGGCAGAAACTGAAAAATAAAATCAGTAAATAAGCAACCAAGAAAATTTTTTTATATACTTTAATCAAGTGTTCAATTTACTCTACAAATAATAAACATGTAATACAACCACAGATGGAAGCCATATCTAAATAACTGAACTTCTTTACATATAACTGTAGTAATTTACATTTTTGAATCTAAAGAGCAACAGAATGGAGATCAAAGAAGTGAACACCCTTTTACTTACTGACACAATGCTAAAAATGTACATCTGAAAATTAATACCACTTATAAAAAGTATTATTTGAACAAAACAAGGAGCAAGATCACTCTTATGCAAAAAATAAGTTTTTTAAAACACAGAACAAGGATTTTTTTTTGTTGACAACTTTGCTGGTATGATGGTCAAGTATAAAACAGACAGCTGATCACAACTGTAAAGATAATGAAACCTCCTACTGAAACACAGACTCACTCTTTCCATACATTTGTAGACCAGAGTGCTCATAATGCTGCAGTAGATATCCATCCCTTTTCCAAAAGAGCCTCCTCTTATTAGCCCAGAATAAATGAGAACATCTCCATCAAATATTTCTTCCAAAAAGCTGCATTTTCAAAAGAAGTCCATGTATTGTGTTCATTCCTAGTCATGCTCCAGTGGACAAGTATGTCAATTAACAGTGGAATCATTAGTAATAACAAGAAAGCCAAGCTGTGCATCAGTTTTTTCAGTTGCTTTTATCTGTATGTATTTTTATGTAGTGGTACAGGTATTTTAATGTGCATCAGAATATGAATATGATTGCAATTTAAGAAAGACAACATTGAAATTATAGAATCTTGAAACACAGTGAAACACACAGATACAAAAAAAAAAAAAAAAAAAAAAAAAAAATCACAGATAAAACATTTAAAACATTTAAAAACAAAAACCTTAAAATGAACCCATTTAAAGAAATTACCTGGTGGGAAATATATACATAATACAAATATATTTATACACACAACTTCCTATACATACATATATATATATATACACATATATATGTATGTGTGTGTGTGTGTGCATATTTGTATATACAGTATGCATATATCCCCAGCCTCTGTATGCCACTCTGCTTCCTGCATCAGAAAGCAAAACAGAATATAAAAATACACAAGTTCAGCCTGCTCTTTTCTTACTGGAAAAAGCAGCCACCCAGCCCTATAAAACTTAAATCATTTTGCTAAGATCACATAGTTGTATATGATATTATGCTCTGAGATAGTGGGATTGTTTACCAATACAGAATCTTTTGTATTAGAGAAGTTTAATCTTTTTTGTGCTACATGGGAGATGTCTTAGGGAGAAGAATGCTAAGAAAATGTATATAAACATACAGCACTATCTTGAATCTGAACAGATGTGAGAGGCAGAAGGCTGTATAATTAAGAACTGATGAAGCACTGTCACTGATGGTTTCAGCTGTCTTAAGTGTAGTTACTTTTGTTCGTGTTAATGAAACTGAACAAATGCAAAAAGGACAGCTAGGTCTGATAGCATCCAAACTGTAATGATATCTACAAGAATGTAATTTACATTAAAGAAAACTTTATTTCTCACTGATGTAAGACAGAAGAGAGCATTTGTGTATATCAGCATTTTCTCAGAACTATACCCGCACCGTTTTTCCCCCTTCCAGTTACTATCCATTGCTCTGTAACCTTCCTTGCTTGTGCTTATTATGACCCTATGGCAGAGACTGCCTTTAAGTTCAATTCCCGCTCAACTTTATACTACTGAGGCGATATTTGTCACTTCTGCTCTTATGGGCACTGACATTAAAGCTTCACCCTGGGGGGGGCTCGACCAATGTGCTCTCCTGCTTGTAACTTAGTCCTTTCCCATCCCTTCCTCTTCTATACCCACCCTTTCTCTGGCCCTACACACTGTGAGTACTACTGTTTATGCTGGGAGCAGGACCACTCTCAGGGATGTTACTAGCCTCAAAGCTCTTCTCCTCCAAGGGCTTACCAATCCAGGCCCCATAGCCATGTGCACTGAGAGCATGGAAAAACTGCGCTTTTGCCGTCTGGAAAGACTTTGCGGCCATCTTTGCGTGCGCATAGGAGGATAGTACCAACAGGTCAGAACGGCCCCGCAACTGGCACAGGGCTCGAAAGAGGCGGAACATGTTGGACTTGGAGACACGGGACACATCCAGTTTGGGTCTGAGAAAATACAGGAGTCATCATACATTTTAGACTGACAAAACTATATCACTGAAACTCGATTACATTCAGAATTATGTCATAGATAGTAATAGCATATTAATATTTTTATTTTATTAATTTAAGCCTGTACTTCAATGCTTCTGAAACCCATCCACAAACCCCTAAAGGGTCCAAGGACCCCAGGTTAGGAACCTGGGGTCTAGGGAAAAAGATAAAGCTGTCAGTTACATAACACCAGATAAGAGAGCAAATGTATCTTACCCATCCACTTTGCCTTTAGTCCCATCCAAAACCTCTACAGTGGTGTGGTCTGCCAGGCTCCAGTTTACACTGGACTCCTTGGTTTTGCCTGTGTGCCGCGTGGAGTCATAAACACTTACACGGCCCACCTGACAAGAGGTACAGTGAGAGGGTCACAAAGCACAGAATAAGTCAGACAAAAATAAGATCAGACAAACCACTGGAACACACCAGTAATACAACACAGATGAGGTATTGCAAGGAACCAAAAAATATTAGCAGTAGTACACAGACTTGTCCAAAGGCTTGTGCTTTGTTGAGGGGGCACACCCCTCCTTGTTAGTAAGTTGTTAGTGAGTAACTTTTGGGTGAAGCAGGAGATAATTTGTATCCATACCTCAGGGTGGTTCAGGGTGAAGTGGGGAGGAAGTTTCTTGGTGAAGTCATCACCATCCCTGGCCAGTCGGCAGCATACTGCCCGGGTCAAATGTCCATGGCTGTACAAGTAACCTACAACAACACAAATACAAATCAGACTTTCCAGCCATTAAATGCAGCTTTTGAGCCTGTCTGAGACATTTTAGATAAAGTAATGTTACTACAGATAAGGCAGGTGTTCAATATACAAATGTGCAACCTTTCCTCATATAACAAAGTTGCTTTGTTCTTCGTGAATGACTGGAGAGGGTGTAATGCAGTGTATCTTGCACCTTGGTTAAAGATGTCAGCTAAAAATGTCTGGAGCATTCAAAACCAAATTTGGTCCTTCTAAACATGAAGAAATTCATAAGTCAAAGTAGAGGTATAAAATGTAACTCCTGGCAAAGTCAAACTCAAATGGGCATATCTCAGGGTTGACTGCACTTACAACACTGTTAAGGGTAATCATGTTATTAATCATATGATTTAAGTAACTGAGTTAAATGTTTAGAAACTCAGATCAGACTCCCCAATCCAACTGTAGCATGCTTCAGCAAGGTATACAGCCCCAAACTGCGCCAGGAAAAATTACCCCACTGTATGAATTGGTAAACAACTGCAAGTAACTTAACATTGTCAGTCACTTTGGAGAAAAGCATCAGCCAAATGAATTAATGTAAATGAAAGTAGAAAGTGTACAGTTGGTTTAGTTGTGGAAAAATGTGATTGAAGAAAATAAGGCAGATTGTCCTTCAGTAGTGTCAAAGACCCTTGAGTCTGAGATACCAAGAGCATATCTGTTTCAAAACACCTGATACAAGCAATGATGCTGCTGTAGAAAACATCTAATGTGGAAATAAAATAACCATTTGATGGGCAAATATGCCACTGTGCCAAATAATAAACCTGCTGTATGAAAAAGGGTACATATTTTCAAAAGTCATTGTAGTTCACTGTACAGGATCCTGCTATACAAGGGCTGAGTTTATAAATATCCGTAATATCCATTACCATTGCTACCCACTGCAAGTCTGCCTTTGCAGGGCAGGTGAGAGGTTTCTGTGATGTGTTCTGGACAATACAGGCATCAGTGCATTGCATCAATCACAGTACAGGGAGTATGAAAACCATATACAAAGAATCACAAAAAAAAAAAAAAAAAAGGGTGTATCCTGTTTTAACAAGCATCCTATTTAAACACACATTCATACATTGTATAGACATCACCTAAAGTAATAGTACGAAGGTACACAGGGTGTAGAAAGTGGCTCAGTAGCGCTCCTTGCAGGCCCAGCACATTCCAGCGAAGGATCTTGTCACTGCAGCTCATGGTGCGCAGTCGCTCACCATGCTGGATGCCATCCCATGTAGGCACTATGGCGCTCGACTCCACGGGAATAGTGCCCTCTCCTGTGCAGAATCAAGGCAAATCAGAGCAATATGAAGACCAACTACACCAACTGACAGCTCCTGACTAACTACCTGGCATAGCAACATGCTGACAAGCAGAGACACGGGGGAGGAACTTTAATTAGCAATGACTTAGCAATATTCATGTATGCCAGAAAAGCACACTGTTGGCCAAAATCCATGACTTTTCACTTGGAAGGTTCCATCATTCTCAGAGGCTTGTTGCCAGTAAAAATAAATCTTTTTTACATATAAGAGGGAGATGCACTTTGGCAGAAAATGTGAAGTATTTTATCTATATTAATCCTTTCATCCTGCACACCAGCTACGGTACTTACTGCTGAAACTGCTGTTGACCATACCTTCACTTCAGAAACTCTAATTCTACTTTTACAAAATGTTGTTTTTCAGCTATTCCACGACAGTTCTCATTTCTCCACTGCAAAGTCAACTCAAGGTCTGTTTTAAAACAATCTTTTGGGATAGTGACAGGGGCTACTGTATTTATCTGTATGTTTTCTTCATTTTTTGACTCATCCTGACATCCAACACTATCACGGTCATGTAATATGAAAGCCACTAAACACACAACCTCACCATTCTCCACTTTGGTGCGCAGCTTTCCTTGCTTGACATTTTCAAAAAGTGGCATGTGTCCACTGTCAGTTGGCACTGCTGCCTCGCTGCAGGACTTGTCAAATAGAGCACCATCTCCACAAGGGGCAGTACTAAGAGAGGGATTGGGGGGGATGGAAGAGAGAACAGAAGAAAAAGAGAGAGAAAATTAACACACTACTGGGTTACTGTATGGCAGGGAATACACCAGAGGGAGACAAAGGACCAGAAGACGCAGACACAGAACGCTTACCTGATATAAAGGTGAAAGGTGACCTCAGGCTTTATTTTGAGCTTGCCGTCATCTGCTGGTTCAAATATACTCTCTTCTGAGCCCAACCTGTGCTTCATCAGCTCACTGTACAAAAACCTGGGGCAGGAGCAGGACAGAACAGTGTCAGATGGAGGCTGCTGGTTGATGGTGTGTCACTAAAACTCAAGTCAGACCCAAGTCCAGCAATAAGGCCTTTACAATCACACTTTATGGATAATAGCATATTTGCCAAGGCTGTTAAATTAATATGATTCTCAGGAAAATGACCAGGGGTCCACACTGCGGAAAATAAATGCATCACACACATCAAGGGGATAATTCCAGGCTCTATGTGCACACATATAAAAGTCAAACATAGTTGTGAAGATTTGGACTTCTGGATACATTCAACTTCTAGGTTTCAAAAAGAAAAAAACATCTATAAGGTTTCTCAGAATTTTAATAGGACAGATTTAAATGGATAAAACAAAAGATGAACACAGAGCCTAGGCGTTAGCTGGTGGGTTTAAAATTAAATCATCCTTCACTCTGTAGCATATTCAGCTATCTCTCTCACACACACACACACACTTTCTGAAACCACTTGTCCCATACGGGGTCGCGGGGAGCCGGAGCCTAACCCGGCAACACAGGGCACAAAGCTGGAGGGGGAGAGGGATACACCCAGGATGGGACGCCAGTCCATCGCAGGGCACCCCAAGCGGGACTAGAACCCCATACCCACCGGAAAGCAGGACCCGGCCAAAACCACTGCACCACCGCGCCCCCCCCCCCATATTCAGCTATAAATAATGCAAATATGTACATAAAACTAAAAAACAATGTGACACAAATTCATGCAATTAATGCCTATATTACATATATTAAAAAAAATGGTGAAATAAACATGCCAAACTGATTACTTCAGGCAATTTTTGTCCAGCCAAATTAATGTCTCTAAGAACATTTCTGTAGGATCAAACGCTGATACCCTATACATAGATAGGAGTAAGCAAAACCATGACAGTAAAGAACCACTTCTGGTCTCTCTTTCCAAGCTGTAATTGAATCAGAAGGGGAAACTAGCAATAGCAGCTGACTTTAATTTGAAGACAAGACCATGGTCCAGGAAATTAAGGGAAGTGTACTTAAAGGCTGACAAAAAAGCAAGACCTCTATAAACCATACCTGATGAACCCTCTTCTGGAAATAATTTCTGCATGGCAGTCATTGACTGTGTCCCCTTTAAGGCTTAACTCTTCTCCTTTAACACACCGATTGCCTGAAACAAAAAAGGAAAATATGCATGTAAAGAGGCAGACGATAAATGGACAAAGACATCAGCTAAATAAAGGGCAATAATAACAGCAATAATAGCGCAGTTCTTAAAAGGATTGTATTTAAACATAGTCCAGTTGCAATCGGTTTTCAGTCCCATTTCTCCTATACCAGTTCCCATGCTGACTACAGTGCCAAGGTTGTCCCCTCTCCTCATTATAATGGTGGCAAGAATCTTGCGACCCAGCAAGCTGTGCTGGATGCGGGCAGTGAGGGCATTGAAGCGCTGGTGGCTCAACATGGCGATCTGGTCGTGCAGGGTGCTGCCACTCACTGGGAGCTGAGGAGGAGTGGAAGAAGCAACAAAATTAAGGGTCTGACTTTAAACATTAGACAATGGAGTGGGATGGAGGCAAGCTGGGAGCCTACCTCTGGTGTAAGCTCCCCGGTGCGGGCTGCTTTCTCTGCCTCCCCAATCAACACCCTGAGGGCCGCATCAGCTGCCTCCTGTTTGCCCTGCTTCTTGTTGCTGGCACAAACCGGTGGGAACCAACGGCCACCCAATTTTGCCTGGTAGGTGAACCTGATCCAGACAATGTAAAATTACATTTATGGATAGGCAAATAAGAGTTCAACTGAACTGTTTTAATGCCATTACCTGTGAGACAACAGCAACCAAGAACTTTAACAAATGTTTGTCAAACTAGTTAACTGATATGGGAAAGTGCTGTACTGCACACTATTTGAATCTATAACAGTGACAAACTTCACTAACAGCCCACTTTAGAAGATTATGCTCAGTACTTGAGGTAGCAAAATGTACTCCCACTGAAAAGGGTTCTAAAGGGGAACTCAGTACCTTGGGTCATGTGGAGGTCCTGACTGGCCCACCAGGCGGATCTCAGCAGCAAAGCCTCGTGCTCGAGCATACTCGAGAAGCCCTGACACTGCGTTATTGTTCAGGTGGTTGATGAGATCGCCTACCCCTGCCTCATGGGCTGCCTGCAGCTCTGCTGCCGTCAGCGGGGGTAGGGAGGGACAAGGAGGCATGATAGGCCCGTTATCTTCCCCAACAGGGCAGAAACTTGACTGAGGCTGAGGGAGTAAAAGGAGAAGCAACTAGCAGGATTTACAATGCATAATAGTTATAAGTACCCAAAACGGCTACAATCACTTAATACGATTTATGCTACATTTATGTATGGATTAAAAAGAAAATGTTCATAAATCAATAAAAAGAGAAAAAGCAACACAGTAGTTAAATATATCATAACAAACAGACTTTAAGAAGATTAAGCACAACCACTGAAATGTGAGAGAAAACCAGTTACCCAAAGGGTCTATAAAAAGGAATTACAATCCACAGGATGTTTATATTAAACTACAAAGTGCATGTCACTCACTTCTCCAAAATGATGAAAAATGTAGTTTATATGACACTGCACAACTTTGTGTCAGACATACATACCAGGTTTAAAACATTGCTGACAGAGCAAAATTCAATAACAGTGCAAGTAAAGCTATTCACCAGGATGGCACCTGATTCATATTTTGAACACTGATCTGGAGTCACTATCTGATACAAAGTTTCAGTCACCACACAGCATGTTAATATCAAAATGAACATACAGCTGCATTCTAATTCCACTTATTTGTCTTATGCTGGGGGGGGAGGGGGGGACTTTCCAGACCACCAATTTTATTATGGGTCTCTTTCACCCTACAGTCCTACCTTGTGGAGCTGCAGTCGTCCATGTCCAAGTAACTCCTTCACAGCCTCCTCTGCAGCCAACTGACGAGCTGCTTTTTTACTGGGAGCTGAAGCCTGTGGAAAAAGTGCTTCCCCCACCTTCACTCTGAACATGAAGCTGGGAGAGAATTTGAGAGAGACAATCAGTTTCCTTCTTTCACTTTAAACCTAGTATGAAGGGGAGAGAGCAAGCAATTTTGGTCATAAAAGTGACAAATGTAGAATGGTCAGTCAGAAAGAAATGTATTTCTTTTACACATCCTTCTTAGAAGTTCAAAGCATTTAATTTTTAACAGTACACCCAGACTAATACTCAGAAGGAGGCTACAATGACAAGAATAATAAACCAACCTTCACAGGTTGTGGCTTCAGCGGTTTATAAGGAGAACATCAAATGCCAAAGGTGTGAACATATGGGGAGTTATCAAGTATTCTCCCAACACTTTTAGTGTGAGACAAAGCCAATTTCTTACAATTAATCATTTCAATCGATTTTAATTCCTAACCTGTGCTGACTGAAACAGTAAGAATATGTCAGGTGTACTGAAACAAAGAAAAATAATAGAGGATAGAAAACAGAGAAGTAGAGGCAGAAATAAAAAAGGGATTTTTTACCGTGGATCATGTGGTGGCCCCTCCTGCCCTGTGCTGATGAATTCTATGGCATGCCCAGTACGCTGGCTGTGCTCCATAAGCAGGGACACAGGGTTCTTTCCTCCTGGCAAGGAGCGTGACAGTGCCTGTGGGGGATCTTCGAAAGAAGGTCCCTAAAGGAGGAGACAAAGCTCAGAGGAATTGTCAGATATGACTGCTTAAAAGATTATTTTGCACTATGTGATAATCTTAGACTATACAAATTCTTCTCATGACAAATATAAATAAGAAAAAAGGACATGGATAAAGTAATAGTCCTCTGGTGTTTCTGTAACTTCTTCCTTGTTACTTCTACCTCACGTCAATGTACTACATGTATGTTTTCAAGATGCAATAGCAACGCTTTTATTTCCCTTTTACCCTCATCACTCCATTTTACCAGCGGTGTCAGATTGGTGTCTAATATTTCAGGCTTTTTTCCATCTCCTCCTCCTACCTATGGGGCTACCTTACCTTCAGAACCCTTGAACTTACAGTGGTATCAGCTGTTGGGTCATTGGCAGTATTCCTTCCAGCTGTATTGCTGTTATCCTGTAACACACCCTCCTGCTCTTTCTGTACACCTCCCTCCAACTCTTGCAGCAGGATTTTCAATGTTGCAGCAGCTGCATCCTTCTTAGCTAATTTTTTGCTTGATGCTTCTGCCACAGGAAACCTTCGGCCATCCAATACAACCTGCATCCTGAACCTTAGTAAACGTATAGGTAGAAAATGTGAGATATAAATAAACTGCAAAACTAAGACAACTGAACTGACAATCATGTTGATGTCTGACTTACCTTGGGTCATGTGAGGGCCCAGACTGATCGAGGAGGAGGAACTCACAGTTCTGTCCCAAGTGCTGGGCAAACTCCATTAGGCCACTGACAGGATTTTTGGACCGCACTTCCTGAAGTTTTTGCTGGCGGCTTGAACCCAAATTTTGGGGTGCTGCAGCAAGGGACACTGCTACTGTCCCTTCAGATCTGGGCTGAATGGCATTCAGAAACTCAGGGATGTCATCTGACACCCACTGAGAAATAGCTCCATTTTTAATGTCTTCCTGATAGGGTAAGGAAGGTTGGTGGAGGTTAGTGAAGTATGACGTGGCTGCAGAGGTGGGGAAGTCTGCGATATTAGGGGTAATGGTTTCCAGGTCTGGCATGGGCACTGAGTTATTGTCAGCATCTGATCTGACCACTGCATGTTTTTGTACTTGGCTTGCTGGGCCATGTGACATTCCATTACCTAGTCCATATTCCATACTTTCAACCAAGCTAGAAGGAAGTGGCTCAAAACCTGGCTGTAGCTGTCCACTACATGAAAAGTTGGCAATAGTTTGGTCATCTTTGATGCCACCCCCTGGATGCCCCATTGTTCCAGCTATTCCTTCCAAGTGAGCTGCTCCTGCTAAAAACTCAAGTGATAGAGATGACCCCTCTACAGCAGCACTCTGTGTGGCTTTCTTATGCCTATCCATCCTCTCCCTTTTATGATCAGACAGCTCCCAGAAAGGAGGTGAAACAGAGGGGTCACGTCTAAGTTCACCCTGCTTCTCCAGTACATACAGTGTAGGGTTGATCTGCTTCGCAGTTTTGAAGCCAAGTTTCTTAGCCAGCGTGAGTGCATTGGCTCTGCGAGAATCATAAAGATATTGCAGAATTTGGTCTTTAGTATCTCCCATACTCACAAAGTTCATTGTCCTAACAGTAGTGATTGGATGGTCCTGATCAAAATCAGATGTGTCAGAAGAAGTGTCTGACTCCAGGTCAAAATCTCTGTAACTGCACTGACTATACACGTTATCTTGTTCACTCTCAACACCAGTTTCAAAAGCAGATGTAACTACTTCTTGTCTGTTTTTTGGAAGTAACTCAATTTTTTCTTGCGATATAGATGCACAATTATCACTAGTGAATCTGTTTTCCTTTTTCTCTGATGAACTTCGTGGAAGAGTCCAAAGAGGTGGAGTTCCTCCTTGCTTTTCCACCTTCTGTAATCGAAGCAGTGCGTACAGGGCTTGATTGATTACTTTTCTTGGCAGATTATGTTTTTTGGCAAAAACCTTAGCTTGAAGAGTTTTCCCTGGGCTTAAAGAAGTCAGAGCATTGAGAACCAGTTCTTGTATTTCTGAACTAGCTGTACAATGAGGTGCAAAATGAGTAACAGAAAAGGTGCTGATACTACTACAATTGGAGAGTGTCTCCAAATTACTGTTTCTGGGTACTCTGTCCTGTTGCAAGGATAAATTCTGGAAACTATCAAACAAAATTGAACTTCCACATTCCAGGGTAGAATTTTGATATCTTTTCTGATTCTGGGTACAGGTTTGTGGCCTTACTAGCTGGATATGACCACCTTGCCTTTGGAGGCCACTGTAACCAGCAGTATACCCTGCACACCAGTTTCCTCTGTTTCTGTTGTTGCTATAGCACTGCTTCTGCCTGTGGCTGTTATACTGGTTTCTGAGATGCCCAGACTCTTGCTGGTTGAGGGTGGTTGGTTGAGGTCCACTTCTAATCTCAGCCCTACTGCCTGAACTGTGGTTCCCACTTTGATGACATGATCTCAGATCTGGAGGTTCTGAAGAGTGACCGCACAAAAACTGAATCTGCTTCTGCCGAAAAGTTTCACTATTTTGACCTCCTACTCCATTTGAATCTTGGTAGCAGTATGGGTGATTGGGGAAAGGAGGTGCTGAACTCAGTGGTGGTAAAGAATGGGGATGCGAGTTCACAGTGGAAGGAAAAGAAGATGCAGAAAATCTGTTGGCATTAATGTGGATGCTCTGGAGACGGGGGGCCCATGGGCTGCAAGGGTTTGCGTCAGAACTCGGCCTATACTGACATTTACCCTGATGACCGGGAGAGGAAAATCGATAATTCTTTTTGGAGGGGATACCTCTACCTCTGCTCATATCGCAGGGGTCAGATTGTGAGGGGAAGGGTGGGTAGCTGAATCACTACCAGCAAGGCACACAAGATGAAAGCTGTGGTGTTGAAGAATTGTACATAATAATGTTGCAGATTCTGATTTCAGCAACTGATGCTTTACCTGAAGAAAGGACAGAGAAAAGGAAATATGAAAAAGGATCCACATAGTAACAAATAAAAGATTAGAGTGCAAAAAATTAAAAAAAAAAAGAAACAAGAGGGACTGATGGGGAAGTAAATTGGGAAGAACATAGCTAAACAAACTGCAGTCACCACATAACACAACCTTGACTTGTACTGGCCATGCATCATGCAGTTTCTGTACTAAGTTATTCAGTCTTGGCATCTCCAGCATGGTTGGAACACGATCGCTGAGTAAGAGCCCTAGATGAATAATACATATCTGTTGTGACAAAACCATTTTATTTCTGGCTGGGAAAGATCACTTTCAGACAAAGTGGTGGGGGGAGATGAATTAGTGAAAGACCAAGGAGAAAAGGGCACACTGATTATTAACAACAATAAACCACTACATGTTTTTAAAGACAAATCCCAATCTGTGTTCTTTTTTCAGTCAAATTAATGAAAATTGTGAAAACAAAAAAAATTTACACATTCCTAAACTCCTAAAAAACTCACACACAAACCCCAAAATCACTGAAAAGTGTGCTCCAAACCCTTGTTAAATTTCATTCTTTGTTAAGGACAAATAAAAAGTGCCATCATATTAAGAAAAAGCTCTTTTCATTTGCAGTTAACATGAAGAGACAGTGTACTGTGCCTTAAGAAAAACTGACTCACCCTAACCCTAATACAACACAACACTGCTTTGCACTGCCAACACAAAGGCTGCACACAGTTCCGCCTCAGTGCATGTTGGGCCTTCGAGTGCTTTCTAAATTAGTATTCCTTATTTATTTCAAATGTACTTTCTTTAGTGCACGTATCTAATACTCTACAAGTATTTTTTGAATAAACAATTTAAAGCTATTTTCATCAACAAGCTTGGATATCCCAAGAAATCCAGCCTTAAATCTCAGCGAACCAGTGACACATAAGACACACAAAACCCAAAATATACAATCTTATTATTAATAGTAATAGGATATAACATATCACAAAAATGAAATTAATCACAGTAACATTAAACTATTTAAAAATAACTGACTAGTAGAGTCAAATATGCGCCTATAAATAGCTATGTGCACCTGCTGGCAGTACAGTTTTTTATACTGTAGTATCATTTCACTATGTCTCTTAATACATGTTATGAACAACCACTTGAGATGACCTGTCTTACACAAAGAAAAACCAACTCACTCAAGTGTTGCCTTCCTCCTTATGAGCCCATGTTAGGCCAATCTATTTTACCATGACATATAGTTAATTAACGTGAAAGGTGGTATTTTAACCTATATACGTTTTACATTTATGTAACCTCTATATATGTTTACATTTATGTAAACGTTATATATATCCAACTGCAGAATATTAAGATTAGGGTTTAGAAAACTGATTTAGTAAACCGAAAAAGCCGACCGAAGAAACCCCACCGTGTTAGCTAACTAGCTAATCAAATATTTAATATTACCAACATTACTAATGAGATACATTACCTAATGAAAGTTTTATAGTTGTACCTGTCTTCGGCTGTATAGTGCTAATTGTTTCTTAACGATTTTATGAGAAGAAAAAAAAAAAGGCTACAGCTACATGCGACACTCTGAGGCGCGAGAAGTTAAGTTTCGCTTTCCATTCCTCGCGGACACTCCTGCTTCCTGGAGGCGCGCGATCAAGCCCAAACACACAGGACCGCGCTTTCCGCGGCCACGCACGTGCGCGTCACGCGGACCCGAACAGTAGGGCAATGCACAGTGGCACCGAACGCCACACTGAACACCTGACTGACTTGCAATAAAGGATATGGATTGCGAATCGAGAGTTTTCTGGTTCAATTCCCCATTCCCAGCCACAGCTGTAGAAAATATTACTCTGCAGTAGTCTAAATCGATCTGACTATAAAAACAGAAAAAAATTACAATTATGTTTGCTTACTTGTATAAGAAAACAACGAAGACCACCCTTCAAAGTGCCTAACTTCAGTTTGCAGGACAGAGGAACTGTTACATCTGTCCAATATACCTAGTACTTGGGCACCTCTCTTAATCATGTCACCTTACGACAGGGAGACGTCTGATGTTTACTGTTTATTTGTGTCTTGTTGTACAAACAATAAAGCACCGAAGATGCCTGTCATTCAGTGACGATGGCACTCCTCTGGACACATTAAAAGGAGAGACACGCGAAGTGATGGATGGATGGGTGGAAAGGTACTTTTCCTTCATAAACCTAAGTTAGTTTTCAACTTGAGTGGTCAAAAAGAAACAGATTCAAATATAATAGTGGTCAGCACAGACTGTCTCTGTGTGTCTCATTTCAACCTTCTTCTTTCCGTCCCTTTGTTTCTCCACACACAGCTACTATCTACTTACCCATTTCGTGTAGAGTTCTTTCTCTTCTACACATCATCTGCAGAAAACAAACAACAAGCGTCAATTCGGATTTCCCCCTTAGATTCTCCCGTTAATGATCACACACAGCACCGAGACTCATCCTCTCCAAGGACACTAACTAGTATATAAACCCCAAGCTCATGTGTCTGCATCTGGTCTGCCTCTCTCCCAGCGGACATTATATCCGGCATAATCATCATGGCAAGTAAGCTACCGCACATCATGACACACGATAGTCATAGAAACGCAAACGCTCGTCCTTTGAATCCGAAATTAACAAACAAACTGCTACTAGCATGAGTAAAATGGGTGCCCCACAATTTCTACAGTACAGACCTGCGGCACACGGAACTCTGGAACTGACTGAACCAGAGAAGTGGAGATTTAATAAAAATAGCTGAGTTACACACACACACCAGCTTTTTTTCGAAGCAACCATCTCCGTCACTTCACTTAGCTGGTCGCATTGATCAACAAATTCCAAATCCAACCAGTAATATATTAAAATACACAGCTTTCTACCGTCGCAACCGTAACTGTGCAATAAAATTAACAACGTTAAACAGAATGCAGCGTAGCTCCAACTAGACGAACGGAAGAAGTCCAGAATGATGTCATTTGAGAGCGACAGTATTTACGTCGCTGTACAAGTGACGTTTACGTATTACGTTCACGCGACGAGCAACCGTGAGGAGTTCGGATAGGAAGAGAAAATTCGAAAATATACGGAACATACTCGTTTTATGTCTTTAAAATTGACTGCAAGGAGAGCTTTGCAAAAGTGGAATAATTGTAAGGCACAGGAGCTCTCAGGTTTTCCTTCGATATTTTCTTCATTTGACATTTGTGAGCTACTGTCTCAAACATTCAACAACTCAACTGTTTTATTTTTATTCGGTTGGAGAATTACTTACTAACTCAGTAAGATTTGCTGAGAGAATATTTCTGAATTGAGAACTCCAGGGCTTGGGTGTTAACACCTAAATAAATTAGACAGAAAAACTTATTTTCAAAATTAAAATTTATAATTCCTATACTCTTTCTTTTTTCTTTCTTTGTGTTTATTCATAGTAAAATAGTACATAAAAAACAGTAAAATTCACATGCAAGTTAGTTTACATTTAGCAGCTGCTTTAACCACTTTTTATTTCTTAAATTAGAACTTTTGAGCAACTGAAATACAGTATTTGTTAAAGAATTATTTTTCCTGTGAATGCCATGCAATGGTGGTGCAATGCATAGTGGGTTTTTGAAGGTACATTTGAATTCCGACTATCTACCTGGGGTTTCCTGTATCTGCTGCTTTTTAGGCTCAGAGCTCATGTTGTAGTACCCTGAGTGAGGTACTTACCCTAAATTGTTCCAGTAAAAAATACTGAGCTACATAAATGGGTAATGGTAACATGGAGGTAGCTTAACACTGTAAGTCGCTTTTAAGACCATTCCTGGGGACCACCAATACCAACACCTTAAAGTGGAATAAGCACATCACTGCCATCATCAGGAAAGCCCAGCTGAGAATGTTGTTCTTATCCCAGCCCAGGAACCTCAGTATCTTATATATTATGCATCCTGATGAACTTTTATACAACTATCATTGAGAGTGTTTTCACCATTTCAGTCACCATCTGGTTCCCCCATGCCTCCACCCTCTCCAATATCAGGTTGAAGCATGTGGTCCTGTAGGATGAGAAGACCATTGGCTGTCAACTAGTATCAATAAAAGACCTGCTTGCTGCCAGGGTGAAAAGGATTTCTGGCATCCCCCCAATTCCAGCAGTCACCTGTTCACCAAAATGCCATCTCGTATTTGGTACAAGTCCATCGCCATTGGACTTCACGTCATTTTCTCAGCTTCTTTCCTAATGCCATCTGTCTCCTCAATAAAAATCAGCTAGGTGAACCCTTCAACCACATCCGGTCATGTTCGAAATCTTGTCTGTATTTGCACTAACATCTCTTAACTGCACTCTTCTTTGCACACGGTAGTCATCTTCACACTGCTGTTAGTTGCATCAGTGCTTGTGTCGGCCACCTGGTTGTTGTTGTTATTGTTAATGTGTAGTAATTGGAAGTAGCACAGCTTCACACAAGTGCAATTTCTTCACAAGGCAGCAAAAAATGCCTGAAGAACATCAGATTTTTTCTGCATTCTGATCGTGTGTAAGGTGTTATTGTTAAGGTGTATTCTGTCTTTGGTTTTTTTGTAGAGGAGACGGTCAGTTTTTTTTGAGTTTAAAGGCTGCACTCTACTTTTCCCATTTTATTTTTGATTCTGGTGTAAATTGTGGCATAATCTACTGTGAATACTGCAATATAGTTTCACACCAAAAATGTTTGTTTACCATCAGAAGATAAAAATAATTTCAATAGCTCATCAGTTTGCAGTCCCTAACTGTCTTGTCAGATGCTCACTGATCAGCAGGAAAATCCTTGAGACTGCAAATTGTCCTGTGAGAATTTTATTAAGGAATATTGAAAACCCTCTATTTCTCATATTTGATATATTTTGGATAAAATTTGAAATTTTATTGTCTCATTGTGTATTTGTTGATTTTGGTGGTACATAACATAATATTATTTAAAGGCAATTTTCACAAACATTTTTCTTTTGCACTTTGAGTGAGTGTTTAAAATGTATAATTCATATAATGGTAGCTTGCAGACTGTTTCAAACATGAAAATTGTATTGTGCCTCTTTTTCACTAAATCTTATGTATCACCTTGCCACACAACACATATGTTAAGACTCTCATATTTGATTTCCAGCTATGTATATCATTCAATCAAGAACAAGAAAAATCACTGTGCAGAATTTTACTTTGCTGTGGCAAATGCATCGGCAACTTCTTTCATTGCATTATAACCCCTGCTGCAACCTATTTGTGTCAATACCTTCATGTGATGCATTCACACTAGAACTGTGCTGTAGATAGATAAATGTCACCCTGTAGTCTCCATCACGCCATATCCCTGCTCCCTACCTCCGCATCTGTGTTCACCACGGCCCCCCCACCAACTCACTTCTCTGGCCCAACCCCCTGCCCTCTCTCTCATTGGTAGTGAAAGAGATAGTGGAGGAGGGGGACTGAGCTGGAGAGAGAGCGAGTTGACTTGTGTGTCTCAGACCAGACAGGCTTTTTGCTTATCGCTTGATGTGATCTGTTATCCTTGTGGGGATGCTTCTTCTCCTGTTCAGCTGTCAGTGGACTTAGGAGACGTAATGTCCCCATTTTCATTTCCTCACCTTCCAGGCAGCTCAAGGAATATGTTGCATCAGACAGTTTTTCATCTCTTCGGATTGTCATTTTTGGTCCAGGGTAAGTGTGTGTATGTTTCGTCTTTCCACTCTTTCCCATATGGCGGTTTTCATGTGTGCATAGTAGTAAATAAAACATCCAGGAAGAAGTGAGGAGAGGAGAGAGGAGGGAAATCAAAAATGCTGGTCTGGGCACATTGTATGATGATGGCTGGCACATTAATTGAAACTATAATTCAACTGAATGGTAATAACACATGACATACTGTATGTGATAATAGGCTATTCGATGCCTAGAAAGATTTACATTTTGTCATTGGAGAGACTGAGGGATGAAAATGTTAATCGTCAATAGAACTGTTGATTTTTGCAGCAGAAGCCATACCTTTTCATCCGCTGCATCTCTTCTGCTAAGCCTTCCCGTGTCAGTCCATGGACGCCAACTCTATCCAAGCAATCAAAGGGAAAAAATAAGTGTCCCATCACCTCCCATGTTTATAAATCTTTTTGGACACTTGGCACATCACAGTGAAAGGAGATAGAGCGTATTGCTATGGGACACACTCACTAAACAGCAATATTCAATAAAATGCTGCACGTTCTGACAGACAGTATGTAATGGTTTAGACTACCATTTTCTGTGTGGGCTACCCTTTGGATTTCACGGTCAATTACCCTGTTTACATAAAAGGAACTCATCAAGTCAGCAGTTATTGCAGCCAAGTCTCTCTGCTCCTATGTCCTTTGTTCATCTAGTTTTGGTTAGAAATCCTAAATCACCTTCTCCCACATCCTCCCTCCCATAATTAATTTCTTCTGTTTCATTAACCTACAGTATTCCTAATTTTTATCTATCCTATCTTCTCTCATTTGTGTCTTCATTATTCTTCTCTTTATTCTCTGTATCTGCCCTCCCTTTTTTTATCTCCCTCCCTTTTTCTAATCTCTTGCATTTGTTCCCTCTGTTTCCCCATGCTCTATCTGTCCTTTTCTCAGTGTCACTGCAGGGACCACACCAGCGGTACTTGTTGAAGGAGCTACTGAAGGATTACAACCGTATGGAGAGGCCAGTGGCTAATGACTCTCTCCCCATCACCGTCAAATTTTCCATGATCCTCGTCCAGATTATGGATGTGGTAGCTGCTTCTTTCTCTCTGATGCTTGTCTGTCTATATCACATCAGCCTCCCCATTTTTTGTTCACCTTCTGCTCTGTCTTTCTAGTTTTTTTGTCTGCTAGCTTTTCTCTCAGTAGGACTTAAACAATGAAGGTAATATAATGATTTCAGTGGAGGTACCTATGACGATGGGTTAGGAGGGAAAGAGATCGACAAAGCACCAAAAACCAGGGATTATATTTGGGTTAAACCACTGATGAAATCCCCCTGTCTGCTGTCCTTTAGGATGAGAAGAACCAGATTCTCACAACCAATATGTGGCTTCAGATGGTAAGTACTCTTGAGCGTGTACAACTATGTGACCTCAAAAGAGACTTTTGCACTGAATTGAAATAGTTTCCACAAGATAATTACACGCAAAACAAGAATGCTTTATATACGTAGTGTATATCAATTGCTGTTATTGACATTAGATGGAGCACAGCTTTGGGAAGAAAGAGTAATTTCTTGACTTTAACATGACACAGAGTATGAAATTGTTATTTCTCAGCATTGGTATGACCATTATCTCCAGTGGAACCAGTCTGAATACCCTGGGGTAAAGAACCTGAGATTTACCACTGACCAGGTGTGGACTCCCGATATCCTTCTCTACAACAGGTAACATACTACACACTCACAGATATTATTATAATAAAGATACCCTCTTCAACACTGGGCAATACATTTCAAAGTCAAAAGTCAAAGTCAACTTTATTGTCATTCCCACAATATGTTTAGGATATACATAGGAGTGGAATACCATTTCTCTTGGACCATGGTGTGAACATAGAGGACAACATATACTATTACTTCTATACAATGCTAAAATAATAGTAACACAAACTAGACAATGATCAGCTTTACAATAGCAAGCTGCAAAACTAAAAACACTCCGGGATAAAGTGCGGTGATATGTTCAGTCTAATAGAAATGTAAATAGATTATACAGGAGAAAGTACGAAAAAAGTTTTTTTGTGCAATAATCGTGGAAATGAGCAATAGTATAACGTAATATAGGTCAATATAGAATGTATTTGAGAAATACAGCAGCTATGCTTGGTATGGAGACTGATTTAAAGGAGGTTTCAGCAGAAACAGTCAGGGTATAAAAAGATATTCTGCACGGTCTGCATTTACCCACACATTTACATTATTCAGTCTATATCATCCTTTACAAAATTCACACTCCCCTTCTGTCAAGGTGGCAGGTAGTATAGTCTTTAAGCATAGCCTTGTATGGAGGTTGCTGATTCCAGTCCAATTTTCCACCACTGCCCAAGTAAGGTACTTACCCAACTTTTCTCTATTAAAAGTACCACCCAATTAAAATGGTAAAAATACCTTACATTGTTTTGAATAAAATTTTCAGCTGAGCAATTAATTATAAGTAGCATATTATGAGGGGTGTGGTGGTGCAGCAGGCTTGTCTGGGTCCTGCTCTTTGGCGGGTCTGGGGTTCAAGTCCTGCTTGGTGTGCCTTGAAATGGACTGGCATCCCATCCTGGGTGTGTCCCCTTACACTTTGTGTTGCTGGGTTAGGCTCCGGTTACCTGCAACCCCACTTGGGACAAGCTGTGTGTGTGTGTGTGTGTGTGTGTGTGAACTAATGCATGTTGTTACTCCAGCCTTCCACTGCACTGCAATCTGCACATACGCACCACTACTGACACAGATCTCTGATTCTGTCTCTCCTCTCATCTGTCAGTGCCGATGACAAGTTTGACTCTACCTTCAAGACTAATGTTCTAGTTAATTCCAGCGGCTTCTGTCAGTACCTGCCACCTGGTATGTCTGCTTGTCTCTAATAATCTGTTTAGCTGGCACTCTGTAATTACCTCTGTAAGTGTCTTTTATTTTTACCTTCCTTGTCTTCTATCACAGTGGGGTTTATTTAATCGCTTCATTGCCTTTGAGTCGTGACATTAACATGGCCAAGGGTTTTTTCTACATACAGTTAAAAGACAACTTTGAAAGTACTATTATTAATTACGAGGGGTGTAGTGGGTGTAGTGGGTTTGGCCGGGTCCTGCTCTCTGGCGGGTCTGGGGTTCGAGCCCTGCTTGGGGTGCTTTGCGGCCGACTGGCATCCCGTCCTTGGTGTGTCCCCTCCCCCTCCAGCCCTATGCCCTGTGTTGCTGGGTTAGGCTCCGGCTTGCTGTGACCCCACTTGGGACAAGCGGTTGTAGACAGTGTGTCTATATTATTAATTACTTCAATTACAAATCAGTAATGAAAAAATAAACAGGCAAATATAAAACAATTTGTGTCAGTGGTTAACTGTTAAATGCTGTCATTTTAAAGTTTACGTTATTTCTTATTTGTAGTTTTTAATTATAATTGTTGCTATTCCTAGCTAAAGTCTTACCTTTCCAACTGGTCATTTACTGTCTCCTGGAAAAACTCACTCTGTTTTCCCCAAGTCCTCTCCACTGGTGTATCTCATGGATCAGTACTATGACCTCTTCTCTTCTCTGTATACAAATGTTTGCTGGGGTTCCTTATAACTTCACACAGTATCTCAGATCATCTTTATGTATGTTATGCTCAAATACTCATCTCATTTTATACTTTAAACTCTTTTAAAAGATTTTTGTCTGTCTATCAGTCTGAAGTTTATGTCTGTAAATCTGACATTCTTTTGTTACTCTTTGCAAATCCTTCCACAGGATCCACCTTCCATTCGGAATTTCTTTTTAAATTATCATAATTTCAGCCTTTTGTAAAGAACTTTGGGGTGATGCAACCATCAACAACTCACACACACACACATGTTGTCTAAACCGCTTGTCCCATACGGAGTCACAGGGAGCCAGAGCCTAACCTGACAACACAGGGCGTAAGGCTGGAGGGGGAGGGGACACACCCAGGATGGGATGCCAGTCTGTGGCAAGGCACCCCACACAGGACTTGAACCCCAGACCCACCGGAGAGCAGGACCCGGTTCAAGCCACTGTGCCACTGCCCCACTGCACCCCCCTTGGTGTATAACGTTCCTTGTTATACACACACTACTCCTTTTCCAGCTTTTCAGCTGGCTCCCCATTACAGCAAGGATCCAGTTTAATACCATCATTCTAGACTACCCCCCTACGTCCAGACTTTCACCTCTTCTTTCTTTCATTGCGTAACATCCTCTTTGCTTCTACCTGACATCTCTCTGTGCTTCATCTCTCAAAGGACAAACAAATGGATCATTCATTCTCTCATCTTGGTCCCAAACTGTTGAATGAACTTTCACACATCATTAGATATGCTGCAAGTCTTAAGATTTTCTTCCAGCTTCTGAAAACTCATCTCTGTATCCTCTATCTTGTAACTGTCTAAATGTGCCTCCTCTGTCCCTTGCAATTTTTCCCATAGTACAGCACTGTTATAATTCTTACTTCTTTGAAACAGCCTGGCTTTGTTCTTAAGATGTTGTTCTAGCATTATTATTAATTTTCTTTTGGTGAATGGTTATGTCTAGACTATTCCAGTCCTAGGCTGATCTTGTGTTGTGCTACCTGCAACGTATTATTTTATGCCAGGTTTCATTTGATTGTTCCCTTGTGACCTTTAAGCACTTGCTTTGTTCTAACATAACATCATAAGTTGTCTTGGAGAAAGGCACCACCTAAATAAAAAAAAAACAATAACCTGGTAATACTTTTGCCCGATCAGATGAAGCTGCTCCTGCAGTGCTTAGTTGCTGAATACAGGGCATTCTTTCATCTGTATACCTAAGTGCAGCCTTTCTGTCTGTTTATCTTCAAAGGAATCTTCGTGAGCACATGCAATGTAGATGTTCGCTGGTTCCCCTTTGACATACAAAGGTGTGAGCTTAAATTTGGCTCCTGGACATTTGATGGCTGGCTGCTTGATCTGCAGATGAATGAGGCTGATATTTCTGGGTATATGCCAAATGGAGAGTGGGACCTGTTAGGTGAGTAAACACAAACATTATCCCCATTCCCCTGTACCTTCCTATCAACAGCTTTGTTTTTTGTGACTTGGGAAGGTTGCCCAAGATGGTGATGAGTGCCCTACCTTGTCACTGCATGTCCATTTGAGGAAAGCAAGAATTTAATTTTCCATTAATTGGTCCATTTATATGCATGCTTTTCTTTGTACTTACAACAACCTAGTACCCTTTCATCTCTTTATACTGTCCTATTTGTTTTCCACAGTACTATACCATCTTTGCTCCAGTATCTTCATGTCCCTGTGGAATAACCATCTCCCCACACTGGTCCCATTTGTTTTAATGTGATCAGGTGTTCCAGGCAACCGAAACGTTGTATTCTATGACTGCTGTAAGGAACCATACCCAGATGTGACGTTCATAGTGACCATCCGGCGGCGCACGTTGTACTACGCCCTCAACCTGCTGATCCCCTGTGTACTTCTATCCTCAATGACTCTTCTCATATTCCTGCTTCCAGCCAACTCAGGGGAGAAGATCTCCCTGGGTGAGAGAAATGGAAAACAGTGGCATAAGGGATACCATAGTGAGAGAGGAGGGGAGACTATCAAAAAGTAGTAAACCAGAGAAAGGGTGAAGCAGTCTGAGGTGAAGATATAAGGTGCTTAGAAAGATCAAGTGTTGTCATAAGGAAGGAATAAGGCTGAAAAACAAGAGAGAAATGTAGGAAATTGAATTTCCCTTTAAATACAGGCAATCTGTGCCTGGCACAATTCGCTGATGAGAGTGTATTTGAGGCAAAAAAGAGGTTGTGCTGTTAACTGCAGGCTATTGATGTCTTTGTTTACTGCATTCTCCTGGCAGTGCTATTTATTGTTTGGCCATGGACCTTTGACATCTGGAATAAACTTCTGTATAGTCTGTACCCCAAATATATAGTGCAGAGAATATCAGAGGGACAATACGGAGCAGGATGAGATAATAAACTTTTTTAGGAGTACTGCCATAGCGAGGGAAGCTCCAACATCTCTCAAAGTTTGACATATCCAGCTGTGATTTATTGATCCTCTCTGTCTCCACAGGTATCACAGTGCTTTTGTCTCTTACTGTTTTTATGTTGCTGGTAGCAGAAATCATGCCTGCCACATCAGACTCTATACCACTTATAGGTGAGTTTGTGACTAAGTCAGTTATAACTGGTGTGTGGGTATCTATATGCTATATGGAGTATCATGCGACCGCAGTGGAACTGGTAGTAGCTTTTACATTGGTGCCTTTAGGAGGAGTACACTGACATAACATGACAACAACAAATTCTCACATAAACATGCCCCCTATATTTTCTTTATCAGGCCAATACTTTGCAAGTACGATGATCATCGTGGGTATGTCTGTGGTGGCTACGGTAATGGTGCTGCAGTATCATCATCATGACCCCAATGGAGGAGACATGCCGAAATGGGTAGGACTGCTACACTTGTGTTTACAGCTTTTTGACCAGTCTTACTGAGCTGATTGTGCTTTTATCAATGATTAGTGTCACTGTCTTGCTCTGATGATCAACTATGAATTGGACTTTTCAGTAAGTCAGATATCTGTCCTGTTTGTGAGCAAGTGTGCAAGTTGGCAACACAAGTGATTGCTGAAGCTTTTGGTTTTTCCCTTGTTTGCCCCTGTTTTGCATGGAAGAATGCAAATGTCCAACCTTACTCTTTCCAGCATCCCCTCAGTATATCTGTACCATTTTGCTTCTATGGCCTTATATTTCATTTGCCATTATTTCCCCTATTCTCTTTTCTTGTTCTTCATGATTGTAGGTGCAGGTAATCCTATTTCAGTGGGTAGCTTGGTTTTTGCGTATGAAGCGTCCTGGAGATGGTATGGGCTCCAACCGACACTCCTGCACACCCACGCTACGCCGCTGCTCCTCTGGCTCCCAGAGCAGGAGCATTCCCAACCCACCGGAGCAATCATTACACTCCATGCACAGCCAGAATCTTCCACAGGCTCACAATTCCCTACCACATTTGCACAATCAGTCCAGTGCCAACAATAATGGCAACCTGCTCTACATCAGCTTCCAGAACCTAGAAGAGCCACCCCTCATCCCCGACCCATCTCAGAGGATCAACACTATGAGTCGGAAGGGAGGTCCTGGCAGTATGGCCAATAGTCCACCACCCCACATGCCACCACAGTTTAGCAGCCCCCCACCTCCTGCCCCTAACATGGACACCATGGGTTTTTCTAGTACAGTCTCCAGCAACTTTGCTTTGGGAGCAGGGGGTGGTTGCCTTACGGTATCCCAAGCTGGGATGGGTGACCCCCGGCTGCAGGCCATTCTTGAAGAGGTGCGCTTTGTGGCAGACCGCTTTCGGGAGCAGGGTGAAAGTGAGGTGATCGCTGACCAGTGGAAATTTGCAGCAGCTGTCATAGACCGCCTTTGCCTGGTTGCCTTCAGCATCTTCAACATCATCTGCACTATTTCCATCCTCATGTCTGCCCCTAACTTTGTGGAAGCAGTGTCCAAGGACTTCCTCTAAAGAACCACTTGAAGGTGCTTGTACTGTGTTAGCTAGGAAAAGTGCAGCTCAGAATCTGCATCTTACACTGTAAGAGAAAAGAGTGTTCATTGAGTTAAAAAGTAAATAAAAAGTGTCAGAAAATGATGTCTGGTAGAGGAGGTTAATCCTGCATTTGAAACAGACAGCAGAGGGGGTTAAACCAATTTATTTGCCATAAATTTAATCAGAATAAAACAGTCCAGTATACAGTATATGGTTTAAAAACCATGCTTTTGATTTGCACAGTGAGAGAAGCTGAGTAATTTTTCTTTGGATTAAAACAGTGAAGTGGGTCTAAAATCCACCACTTGATTCATCCAGAATGAAGTTCTAAATTTCACAGCAGTGTATTGCACAGAATCAAAATGAAAATAAATTACCCAAAAATAATTAAGAGATTATTAGTAAGGTTCCAGCAGCATTGTATTACGGTGCTGTCCGTGGCTTATTTGCTCTGGTACCATTGGTCTTGTCTTCATAGTCGATCACATGATGTGTTGAATATCAGCATTTTCCATTAGGAAATCATTTCACTTACTTACTCCATCAGTTTGAATGTACTAGTAAATGTTTACAGAAAAAATCTTTAAACACACCCAGTGACCCCTCTTTTATTTAAGAACATACATCCTGTTTTCTAAACAGAGTTTTTGAGAAAAATAGGTTTTGGGTACCATCTCTCTGTTTGCATCCAAAAATAAACATACCTGTACGTTTTCTACATTATGGCTCTTTTTTAAATTTTTGTTCTGAAAAATATTAACATAAAAATGATTATTAGGAAAAAATGAATGACAGTAGTGTGATAAAGCTGGATTTTAATGCACCTTGTTATTCAGACAGCTGTATGTAATTATATGCAACATAATAATATAATCAAATGTAGAAGAATAAATGACCATATTAGCCTCTTTTTATCTTCATTATGCTTCTGATATGTTCATTAGAAGAGAAACACTGCACTATAACTGATTTTAATCAGTTTGAATCAGCATGAAAGACAATGGTTTGCATATATAAAAGAAAACAAGTGGCTGTTTTTTAAGAAAATTATTCTCTATCAATATATTTATTAAATATTCTAAGGTTTAGTCTTTCATGTTTGTGAACCAGATGGACAGCAAATAAATTAGACAGGCTTATTATGAACTAATATGCACCTTAGCAGTGTGGGTTTGCTGCAGCTGTGTCTGTCTCACTGAGAGTCTGTTTCTTTAGTTATGAATTGTGCAGTACTGGCAGTCTCCTTGCACACAAATTTACTGTGTCCATTGAAGTAGAAAGGGGGGGGGGGGGGTGTGAGAGGGAGGGAGGGAGGGAGGGACAGCAAGCATTTTATTAAATGCCTGTGCTTTGTACTCATGGCACTGCAGATATTGCTCGAGATGGGAAATTAAAACCTATACGCCCGGAACAGTCACACTTGAAAAGACAGTCATCCATATACAGCATGTGCAGATGGGAACCAGTTCTACTATGGAGGCTCACTCCAGTACAGGAATCAGACAAATTCATTGCTGCAAATTAAAATGTAGAAGGTACACTCTAATCAACCCCCCACAAAAATAGACAGTTTGGCTTTCAAGGGCTGATGCTATGGCTTTTAGACCCCCACAAAAAATTAGTGGAGATGGACTGACAACCTTTGCCAGTTCCCATTTGAGGGATTCATTTATAAAGTGGTAATTATGGAAAAAACCAAATCATAGGCCTTTTCTCACGCCTCTCCAATGCTATCTTCTCTATCCAGAAAAATACTCACTGTTCAATGCAGCAGGCAAATTGCCATCAATAACTTTTAACACCAGCAGCAGAGAGGATGGCTGTGTAGATCAATACAACTGAATGAGATTAGCGTAGACGCTGTTTAATAACCTGCCACCTATTGCCCTGGGCTTTCTCATTTCAGTGACTGGAATGCAATGACCTGTTTGGCCAAGAACATATGGTATATTAAACCATTTTCATAATCCTAGTATATCAGCCTGGTCAAAGGTTTGGTGGAATCACATGAATGCTTCTAGATTGAAGGTGAGTTAATGAACCGGATTGTACTGGTGATACTGATGTAAACATGAATGAAAATTAACACTGTGCAGGTTTAGTCTGATTCAGAATCCCTTACAAATTTCTTCTTAGATTAATACCACCAAGTATTTGTGAGGAAGTTTTAAAGAGCTTGCTCTGTGAAATTTTACTGACCATGAGCAGCTCTTCATCAACAGGCAGTTATGTTGCTGGTTTGAAATCAGGATGCAGTGGGTCCTCAATTTACAAACGCTGTTGAGATCAGAGGTCAAACTTGTTTTATTTAGAAGCAAGCGGAGACAGCTGGTAATGTAGCGGTTAGTGCTGCTACCTTTGGACCAAAAGGTTGCAGGTTTGAGTCTCATCTGCAGGTATAGTACTCTTGAGCAAGGTATTTACCCTAACATTGCTCTGGTAAAATTATCCACCTGCATAAATGGGTGAATCACTGTAAGTCACTTTGGAGAAAAGCATCTGCTAAATGAATAAACATACACACACTCATAAGGTGAATTCATTCATAAAAATCACTATTAGGCAAACTTTTTCTGATCTTTTAGAAATATCTTTTACCAGTATTATAAAATAGATTTTATTTTGGTAGTTAAGTGATATATTTTTGCCTGTAAACCAATTCTTTTCTTTTTCCAATGAGAAGCAAGAATAACTGACTTCATGTCCTTTTTGTGTCCAAGTCAGGGCGGTATGGAAAGATTATTGAACAGTTCAAGGTTTTAAATGTGCACATAAATGTACTGATTTTCACGACAAGTATTTCCTATCGCTTGAGAAATATTGCAGTAATCAAGTTATTTCCACAAAAGTGAAATAACTGTGCGGTGGCGCAGTGGGTTGGACCACAGTCCTGCTCTCCAGTGGGTCTGGGGTTCAAATCCCGCTTGGGGTGCCTTGCGGCGGACTGGAGTCCCGTCCTGGGTGTGTCCCCTCCCCCTCCGGCCTTACGCCCTGTGTTGCCGGGTAGGCTCCGGTTCCCCCGTGACCCTGTATGGGACAAGCGGTTCTGAAAGTGTGTGTGTGTGTGTGTGTGAAATAACTGTGTGTGCTTTTATTTTATTGAATTGGTAATTAACACTTCATTGAAATTTCATGTTGCATTATTAAATAATTGCAGCTTTATGCAAACTGAAGCCTTATGGGTGTTGAGAAGAACACGTTAACCCTGCACTTAAATATCTTCATGAATTCTATTACATTTAGGATTTTATATAGCTTAGGTCATCTCCAGCTGGATACAACTTTACAGCTAAGTTCTGCCTACACTATTTATATTGCATAGTCTTCCCTCACCTTACAAATGTAATGCATTCCTGAAAAAGCCAAATTAATTTCTAAGCCCTAATCAAATATTACCAAATTCCATTAAAATAGTTATTTCAATAGTTAGCATTACTTATAAGACAGTTTCCCTTTATTAATTATGCTATAATACTTTACAGCTGCCCATTTGCACTTGATCAACTTCTTGCTATTACATACTGCATACTTAAAGCATAGGTGTCCTCCAGGTTTCTCCAGTTTCCTCCCACAGTCCAAAGAGAAAACATCTGCCAAACAAATGTAAGCGTTGCTCAGCAGTTCGGAAACATGAAATCCAAATTCAGTTCTTCGATGAAGAAAATCAAGATAAATTAAGGGTATCGCACAAAACTCCTTGTATGATTAAATGCTCATAGCTGGATTGTGCATCTCTCTCAGTATGACTAATATACTGTATATGGTACAGTCAGTAACTTCAAGGATTGGACAACATGTGATGCTGCTGTGCTGCATATCCCGATGGCTGTCATCCAGAGCAAAGCCACATGAAAACCAGTCAAAATTATTTACTGTACCATGTAGAGAACACACAATCCAGAAAACTTGTGCAATTAGTGCACTTTGCCTGTTGCAAAGTAAAGGATTCAATCCCATGGGATGTTTACACTCTAATAATGTGCTATAATACAGCTCGATTTTCAACCATAAGTCATAACAGCTGTAAAACAAATTGTAATGCACCTCTTAAAAATGTACAGGTCAACATTTTCTCAGCATCAGTCATGTTAAGTGCATGACATCCTGCTACTAAATACAAAAGCTTTATAGGTACTTAGTAATATTACAAACCAGAGGGATCATGAGAGACATGGAAATGGACCAGACAGTTTTGCATCAATAAATCAATTTATTTAAAAGAATATGTTACAATTTATTACACTAAGTGACATTACCAAACATTTTTCTGCATTTCAGCTTTTTACCCACATTAACTTTCCCTTGCTTTGTCCCATGTTTTTTTCCTTTAAGGATCAAATTAGTTTTATTTCACTTTAGACAAAACGTAAAATAGTTTTCCTTTAACGTGTCTTTCCATTATTTTAAGTTATTTAAAATATTTCCCCAAAAACTAACCGGTGAAAATACTGTACATTAGATTTTTTTCCTTTAAATCTTACTGAAATAAATTAAAAAGAATTGATGATTCCAGTCAGGGATAAAGAGCACAAAACGGAGAAAGAACAGGTGCTCTCCGACTTGAAAGGGCAATGGTATATCTGTGATTCAACCCATTACAATGAACACAGATGCACTCATACACATCGACATTGCAGGGCTCATATACTTGCAGTTAAAAGAAAGCCCCCTTGATCAGG
Source organism: Scleropages formosus (assembly GCF_900964775.1). Classification (NCBI taxonomy): domain Eukaryota; kingdom Metazoa; phylum Chordata; class Actinopteri; order Osteoglossiformes; family Osteoglossidae; genus Scleropages; species Scleropages formosus. The sequence goes on along the minus strand of NC_041823.1, from coordinate 17,760,526 downwards.
TGATTCATTTAGCTGAAGGCATCACATTATTAGAACTGCACTCCATAACAATTTTAAGGTTCATCTTTGAAAAAATAAAACAAAATCAAGAGTATCCTCAAGACTATCTAAAATATTAATTGTTCAAAAAGTACAACCGGATGAACAATACAGTTTTAACAACTAATTGAATCACTGTTCCAATAAGAGGGTGCTATCTTGACAACACTGAGAATTATAGGCTGTGTTTTGAAGTACATTCTATTACGTACACGTATAAACATATGCCATATACTCAGACGCTCAGAGAAACAATGAGGCCTGAAGACTTAACACTGAGCATTTTTGCACACTTCCTGTTTCCATGACAATAAACCATGTGATGAGTTATATGGCTACACCATTTTCTACACAAGAGCCCTGCAAGAAGGGAGAGAGGGAGAAAGAACTACAGCACAATAAAACTTGTTAGGTTTTGCAAAGACAGCAGTCTGTCTCTGGCGCAACACTGGAAATGAGTTAATGTCAGATTAGCTAACAACATCTGAAAACAACGCTAAGATTATTTATTCATTAAAACTAGTCAGCCTCATACTTTCAGGAAGTTCCATTAGCCAGCGCACACATGACACACAGTGGTACAGGATAGTGGTGACCTGCATCACACCGGGACCACAGCACTGTGTGTATGTATGCCTGTGCCATGTGTGCCATCGCAGGTATGATTGTGCATCAGTTCAAGGTGAATGCAGTAATCAGCTCTATCAAAACACAAATAAAATCCAGTGGAATGGTTTCTATAATTAAAATCAGAAGAAATACAAAATAACTGTCAATGGCATACCATCAATTCACTCGTGTTTTCCATATGTACACATTCCTAGTGCAATGACTCATTCAATAGAGATAAATTTCATTGTGACACAGCTCCCTAGAGAGACAATGCCAATCTTGTATCTTAAGAGATACAGGGGAGGGTGTCTGACATTCTTCTGTCAGGACACACAGCTGTCCCCCTCCCTCCTCACCCTGCAAGCTGAAATGTTAGTCCCCTGTGAGCACTACCTCACTCATCGCTCAGACTTGCTGTCAGAAGAGAAAAACCTCAAGATATGGAACCCTCCCACCCAAACAGACACACAACCAAAGCCATTAACATTGAGCCACATGGAACCAAGGATCTGAAAATAATAATAATAAAAAAAAAAAGAAAAAAATCTTGAATGACTTTATAGGGCCCAAAGGAGCCATATAAATGAGATTTGTTCATCTACTCAAAGTCCACGGTATTGTTGTAGTGTACAGTAGGGCCACCTGCTGCATATTACAGGTTTTGGAACTTATTTACTGTAAAACACCAATCTGAAAATACCTTTTATCAAGTCTTACCAAACAAGAAGTGTTTCAGTAAGAAAAGCAGTTCGGACCTATCAGCTGATGTTTAGGGACTGCTCTACACACAAGGGATAGCGGGAGAAAATATCTGGTCAAATCAACAATGTTAGAGATGGTCAACCTCAGCTGCCTACATCATCCAAGTCTATTTTTTCTGTCAGGTAAAATTAAGCAATTACACAAATTTCTATGGTTTAAAAAGCAGAAATGCACCACTTCCTCAAAAAGTATTTCTTAAATCATGAGGTCAGAAATAGCTAACTCAGCATTATTCAGTTTAGCAAAAAATTAGTGAATTTTAATGCTTTAGAGGTTGCTGCTGTCAGTGTGATAGCTACATATTACAAGTTGTCAACAAAATATTTTGTTAAACCTAAAAAAAAAAAAAATTGATGGGTATGACAAAGAAATATGCATGTCATTTAGATGGGCAGACTGCATTCCAAAAAACAAAATATTTAGCTCTCCCTCTCTCCAGACAGCCCAACTCTGTACACTGCTGTTTCCCTGTAAACATGTGACCTATGTGTATGACTAATTTTTCTGGAAAAAATGAATTCTAACCCAATGAGTCTCTCCTTTTTCAAGTTTAATGTGTGTTAGTTTGAGAAAATGAAATTAGTTCATATTTTTTCTAGTTACCACGCCACTCACTTCAGCTCCTGGTTCTGCCCTTGTATTTTCATCAGAAAGTTATTTCACTGCTCAGCCTTTTTTTGATAAGTCCTTCCACTTGTCCAGCATATGAAGGGGGGGGGGGGAGAAAACCTTTTCCTCTTATTTCCATTATTTTACTATGCCTCTACAAGCATGTTGTTAATGTCATTTCCAGTACTTATTTCAACTCCCCATTTTCTTTCCATCTTCCTCATGATGAGTCACTGGTCCAGTCCTCTAGTAGGTGAGAGCAGCCTTATTGGTTGGAAGCATGGCAGATGACCATCCATCTCTCTTAACCAGTTCTTGGGATGTCTCCACGGGCCAGTCCTGTTGCAGACCTCCATTTCTTCTACCAAACACTCCGTGCAGAGCTCTTCAACCAGTTGAATCATATCTCTGTCAGAGTCCCACACCATGATGCAATGTGATGTATGGAGATTTCTAACTCATGATATATTCATTTTAAACATGTATCTTTCTTTTTCTTATTATATCAGTTTTACGTCCGTGTGTGTTTTGTGTCTGTGTGTGCACATGTTTCCAGGATCTCCTTCAGATGTTATGATGCTGCTGTTGTCTGTGTGAAGGATGTGTGTACAGTCTGGTTGCAGTACCCTGCGAACAGCAGGGCGATGTCATGTAGGAGTACAGTAGTTAAGAGGTAACGATCTCACCCCCTAGGTGCCGCCATCCCTTCTGTGCCTCAACAGCTGGAAGATATTCTGAAATAGAGAGAGGGCTCAGGACACAGGAGCAGTGCAGTCAAACACCTTAAACAGAGACCATTGCATATTCCAATACACAATGATGGAAGCAGGAGTGCTTCCATGCTTTAGTTGCACATTAATCATCTCACAAAAGCTCTTTGTACATAACACGCAAAATATCAAGAGGTCCTCAGAAGGGGGGGAAATTAACTGCAATACCAATACAACTTGATCTGTTTCAGGATTGACGGCTGTTTGCAGTTCATTAAAATTCAGCTGCAGAAGCCACGCGAAGGGGCCAGTCTGAATCTGTCAGCAAACATGCTCAAATTGATTTTGATGGAGGGCATGTACCCGACAGTACTCGCATACAGGATGCTGCGGCTGATACGAGTAAGACAACAATGCACAATCCACCAGTACGCATTCATACAAAGTCAGGGTATGGTAGTGGCTGAGGACAGCACAGAAAGAAAAACACCAAGGTCTACCACTTCAGGTCCCGTAAGGCTTCTTGCTGTAGTTGCCCTGAGTATGATGCACTTGTACCTTGTATTACAAACATTCAAGTTACAAACTTTTAAAGATACAAAAGGTTCCAAGTTTATTTTTAAATAGGATTTTCTTCACCGTGCTATTCTTAAAAATTTCTCTGTTGCAGAGTGAAAATGGCCTGCACTTTCGTTTTTCGTTACCAGGATCATACAATCAGATGTGCTAGAGGAAGTGAGGGGGGGACTGAAAGTAAAAATGCTGAAAAACATATTTAAGCATGACCAGTTAAAAAAATTTTTAGATTTTAAGGTGAAAAACTTTACTCTCAACCAACTCTTTCTTTTATTTTCTTGTAGCACCTGAAACCATCTCATGCGTAAAGCTGAATACAACACAGTAAGATAGTGAATACTCTTAAGTTTTTAAACAGATTTAACTCATTTAATTTGTTGATAAAAGATAAAATAACCTGGTGTTTCATCCATGGTGTACCCTGTCACACATGATGTTAAGGATAGAGGAAGACAGACCCTGCATCGTGTGAGCTGCTGATGAAAATCAAAATAAAAGTCTTAGTGAATTTTTAATTCAGAATTAATTATAGTTCTGTATCATTTCAGTGCTTTTTTTTGACTGGGACTCACCATTTTCATGGTGCATGCCACGCAAAAACATTCTGGAAGCACACGTGTACTTAAACATGTAGTGAAAATTTAAATGGTCTTGTGGGTTATATGGGACATTGAAGTTGCATTCTGTTGTCTGTCTGTACTAGATTAACACTGTTGAACAGTGAACTACAGGACTGAAACACACAAGCAGCAGTGGACTGGGACTGGAGCCCACTGAGATATCAGGCTTGTGTCAGTCAAACAGGCTACCCAAGCCTTACCTTACTACACATACCATCTTTACTGCAGTTCTTGTTGTCCTTATCTGTGGTTTCCTCTTCCACCTGGAGCAATGAGAGGAAGAAAGATGAAGACAAAGTCAGCGAGGAATGAACACACAATTTAAATTCTTTGAATAATGTAAATTTTACTATGCATCAATACTGAAACACGAAACTCAGTAAAGCAAAAAGGCTCACCTCTTTTCTCCATTTGAGCTCACAAAAGACCCTCTCAAAACACTCATGCATATAGTTGAACTGAGAAGAAATCAAAGGGGTATGGTGTGAGCAAAAAAATCAAGCAAGCACACTTTTTTATAATATATGCCACCACAAAACTCAGCCTTTGCCTCTGGACTTACATATGGGGTGAAGATCTTGACCCAACGTGGCTTCTTCTCTCCACGAGCATACTCAAAACAGAAGGCCATACCCTCTTCATCTGTGTCCCAACGCTGCATCTCACTCCATTCAAAGGCAATTACCTGGTTCTGTGAGGAGGCCAAGGCAGGAAATCGTGTTACTCCGCAGTCACAAAGCATCCCACTATCTCCTGTTACCACTTCTGTACATATAGCTTGGATGCGTCTGCAAAGACCTTCAAGACCACTGCAGCAAGTGGCCATCACTGCAGCTGAAGCAACAGGTTACTCTCACTATTATGTACAACAGAACGATGGAAATTTGGTTGGTAATAATGAGGTCCTTATCTGTCACAATAGCTGCCTCCCAGCTCCCTGACCTTCCTCTGCCCCAGCTAGTTTTGTATTTTGACTGAAAACAGGCCAATTGACACCCGTAAAGCCCTGCCCACCACATACCTCCAAGGTTCCATCCTCAGTGCATGCGTGCAGCTTAAAGTGGCAGATGCTGATGGCTGCAACCACATGACCCTTACGACGTGAATCACAAGAGCAGTGGGGAAAGGTGATCTCGTTGTAACCCTCACAGGTGCGCAGCATGCTCAGGTACTGATAGAGTGGGAAGACAAACCAATGCTCAATCCCAGTCTAAAGCAGACATTTGCTCTGAGAAAAATAAAAGGTCATACAGATGAAAAACCAACCATGGCCATCTTGCGCTGCTCTGCCAACTTTTGCAGCTGGTAGGACTTCTCATCTACCTTAATGAATCCCTTCTTCACATCATCTAGAGCCTGAGGAGATAAGAAAGAGGAGAGGAGTGACATGTCCATTGTAAGAAGAGCTGTGAGTAACTCAGGCTGAACCCCCTCACAGACTTGCCATTTATAGAAAGGGGCTTTCAGGGTTTATGACTACAAAGGTTCAGACAGACAGACCTGATGGAAGCAGTAGTTGATGGCCAGTTCGTTGTCGTTAAGCAGGATCTCTTCCTCAGTGGTGAAGAGCCACTTACGCAGAGTGAGGCAGGTACCTGGCACAGCCGAGGTATAATTCTGCACATACAGCTTGTGGGGGAACTCATTAGGGGCCAGCTTGCGCACTGCCATGTGTAAACACAAAACATGCACTTGTAACTTCCAACTGGGGGCAAAAAGTATCAACTACACACAAATGCATGAAAGTTTCTTTCCTTAGCAGTCTCAGTTTTCCAGTATCTTCGATACCGCTTAATTAAATTAATGATCAGGCTACTTGTGTCTATGGTTCTAGCTTGTCCATGCATGTTCAGCAGTTTTATTTTGACCAAATCACAACTTAATGTTGCCTATCATGACATTGAACCTAAGGAGCCATTCAGGTCTTCAGCTGGTTGACAGACTAGGGACAGAAATCACTTGAACACTCTAGTATGATAACAGAAAACCATGTGGAATTAGTCATGACATTGTGCAAAATAGGTCATTATCCAGTACATTCCACAAATTCGCTGGGATGACCACAAATGCTCAAAATTTCAGGAAGGGCTGCCACCAAGGTACAGGTGTGGTGTCACTGATACATGTGCCATGGATATTCTTCTAGCATTCTGAAAGTTCCATGAGAACTTGGAAATGCCTGCATACAATTAACCTGATCTTACAGTATGCTTTGTACAGCTAGATTGACAGAAAGTGAACAGGACAAAATACGTGGGGCTTAAATGTAAACAGCTGCTCATGTCTACATGTTGCATATGAGCTTACCAAAGGAGTGGTTAATAACTTCAAATAGAGCAAAATAACTGGCAGTAATGTTGTCCATCCCAACCTTCATTACTACTGCCTGCAACGAATGGGAGAGAGAACATGTTAACAGCAATTTAAAATGCATAAAGCCAATAAGTGCGCCCATTGATAGAAATACACTAGAAACGACCAATACGTGCAAACTCACACATAATATGCACATATAAGTCATACTATTAGTTGTAAATATTTGGCTTTACCTATATAACCACAGAATGCCTTTTCATTGTAAAAACAAGAATTTTTCTTACTGTGAACTTGGGATGATGTGTCCCTGCCCTTTCCCCTTACCTAAGTGTATCTAATGCAAATTTTACTGAATGACAACATCAGTGTAACAACAATCTAGACACCTGATCACTGTACACTTGCTACTTTTTTATATAAACAATGTTTACAAAAAGGGTGGCATGATGATGCAGCGGGTAGTACTAGTGCTTCATAGCTCCTGGGCCGTGGATTCGAATCCGCATTTGTCCATTGAGAGTAAACATGTTTTCCACTGTTTACTCCGAAGGGTTTCCTCCCACAGACCAGAGACACGTGTTTCAGGTGAACTGGTGACTAAATTGCCCATAACGTGTGTCAATGGGAAAGAATGTGTGTATGATTGTCTGAGATGGACTGGTATCCCATCCAGAGTGTACCTTGCTTCAAACCCTATTTTTCCAGGATAGCTTCCAAATCACCACAGACCTGTACTGTACCAAAGGTTATTTACATTTACTCATTGACCTGACATTTCTCCTAAACAACTTACAAAGTTAAGCTACTTACAATTATTTACCCATTCATACAGGTAGGTGATTTTTTACTAGAGCAATTTAGGGTGAGAACCTTGCTCAAGGGTACTACAGCTGGAGGTGGGAGTTGAACCTGCAACCTTTGAGTCAAAATGCAGCAACTCCAACCACTATACCACCAGCTGCAGTGGGGCATCTACAAGATGCTGATAACATAATATTATTATTATTAATAATAAAAGACACAAAACACAGCAACTAACCAAAACTCTACTGCCTACTGACTCTGCCTCTTCTGACCTTCAAGGTAGTCCATCTGAACTCCACTGTACTCCCTGGAAAGAGTGAACTACTCTCAATCCTAAAAAAACAGTAGATCTAGTAGAGTATGCAGTCTTCTAAAGAATTACACACTTAAGCTGTGCTTGGACTACTCTTAACAGTAATACTACACAACTGAGACACTACAAATTCATGTGCATTCCAGAAACCCCATAACTGGTTCACTGCAACTGCATGGAATATGCAGAATGGGTCAAGAATAGTAAATCTTGTCACCCTATTAAGTCAGTTCACCTGCATGGATAATGACATGACACAAAATGAAAACAATGACATAAGGATACATATAACAGTGGTAACTAAAAATTCTGATTTTATTTGATACAGACTAATACTGCACCTGCCTCTGTGTCTTAGTGTCTCAGCTATACTTTACTACCTGATACACTTGGTCGGTGGTGCAGTTCTTGCGAACTCGCACTGTGACAGTGGTCTTGTCTGGTAGGGCTATCCTCAGCTCCACATCTGACACACCATTATAGTTCTATGAGAGAGAAGGGAGTCAATGACCACACAGACAAAAATTTATGGATAAGAAATAGAGCAACAGTAAGAACCACCTTAATACAATCACAGAGCAGCAGGTATACACTCGGGTCACAGGCAATATTGGAAAAACACACAAAAAAAGCAAATGAGCGACAGACTTACTTCATCAGATTCAGACAGGAACTCCTGCATGATGTCACTCTCTCCGATGACCCTAACAGAGCACACTAAAGAGGAAGAACCGACACATGACGAAGACTGATAAAATCCATTACCTTAATTCTTTGGTACCCACCTACAGCTAATTTTTTGTTGGCATCATTTAACTTTTCTCCCAGCTCCTGTCTACCTCTTATATTCCTCCTCATTATAAATCAACCAGTGACTTTAGAACGCTCTCAGAATGTTGAACCTTGGTCCTCTTCTCAGCTTTGCCATTTCATCTTATTTTATAAACTCACTTGACCCTTGCCAAGCCCTTAATTCATGCCCTGAGGTCCACCCTATTCACCTCTCTCTTGGTTCAAACCATATCCCTTCAAGTCTGGCTCATTCACCTTTCTCCAGGTACTCCTCCAGACCCCTACGGCGTGCATCCAGCTGCTGCTCTGACAGCGAGAACGGCCACTTCCCTGGCAGTTTGGGGAAGGTGAAGTTGGCAAATTCCCTCTTCAGATTCTGGTGCAAGATTGCAAACTCCCTGTAGCGCTTGGAACAGAGCTGCCGGCCTGCCATGTATACATTGTACACCTGCAAAAAAAAAATGCAACAGTCAGGGATGTTGACATGATCCCATCCGGACAAAAGATGAGCAAAATACAGGTACTAAGCAGGTGCTATATACATATCTTACCACCTGTGCTGATGATACCAGCTGTAGGCAAAGGTTTCCATAGAGCCCCATTTTCTCAGATAACTTATGTTACCGATGCCATGGAAAAACCTACTATGATTTCACTATAATTGTAATTATGAACGAAGATTAAAAATAAATCTTTACAGCAGTAGACCTGTAGCACTATGCTCTGTCATTAAGTTATTTGAGACAACAGTTAAAAGCTTTGCAGTTAATCACTTCCATCAGTTAATGAATGTGGAGAATGGAGACTGAAATAGTGAATGAGACAACCCACTCACCACAAACTTCTCTCCATTCTGCTCTACGTGCTTGTACGTGGGCACAGAGATAGGCACAGCCTGCTTGTCGCTGTAGTCATAACAGGACTGTGCACTACCATCATCCCCTGGATCCAGGCTGTCAGCCTCCGGCTGTGGCACGGACAAAACGGCAAGCACCAGCTCTCGCTCACCGGCCCGGATCAGGTCCACAACCTGTTTGTGCGTGGCCCCCTCCACATTGACTCCATTCCTGTTGGAGATGAGACAAACCCATAAGTGTGAGTGGCACAGGTAAGCCAAGCAGCTCTGGGGACAACTGGCATCGTTGCTCTTAAGACTGCAGTCAAAGTCCATCCTAAGATGGTTTGCCTACTAAGGGATTGGAGGAAATGTGTTTACCCACCCATCCTTATTCTCGCACTCATTTTCAGTAATCACTTGCCCTTGTCAGGGTCGCAGCAGTCTGAAGGCTATCTCGGAATCACTGGCTGCTAGGCTACATGGAGTATGCCCTGGACAGGACACCAGTCCACAACAGGGTTGCATTAGTAGTAAAGAACCAATTTAGTTTCCAAACTTAGCAGTACCTTCCTTTCCAACTTCCTCCTGCCAGTGAACTTAAATTTCTTTCACACCTTTTATTTCAATGTGGGAGTGTGCTGATGGCACAATTCCATTCATATTATTTTACAGCACATGGATAGTGAGCTGTTCCTTGGAGGCATTATCAGTGCTATGTGCCGACCATCAGTGCTTACTTGTCATGCTCTATACATCTTGAACAATGTATTTCACAATCATAAGCATAGGTTGACTGAAACACACAGGGCTAAATATCCCCCTAAAAATATGACATTATTATTATTATAAGTCCCGCTCAGGTAAGTACAGTAATACGCATCCTTAGGTTTAGGATTTAAGGTGAGGGTGATGGGCTTAAGTTTCTAATTCTTTCTAAGTCATTCTAATATATATACAGCAAGTGAAAGAACAAGCATGGACACCAGGCAGGACGACACTAGAAACAGGCAGTGAGAGCGCCGCTTTAACATTTAGTTTCTTCTGTCAGAGGTAGAAACTTGCAGTATATTTCCAAAGCTAGGCATACTGGGAGAAAGACGGGGAGAAATGGAAAAGTTCCTGGGGAGGCGGGCAGTGGAAATACAAATCAGACCAACGTGTAAAGGCTGTGACAGAGCTTACTGTCTACCTGGGTACCACTGTGATATTAGTAATGGATTTGCATCCCAAGCGGGCCACAGCTGCTGTTCTTTTTTCTACAATGCTAAAACAGAACAGCTCCAGTGAAGTCCCACCTTTGTGACACATGGGGAGGGGAAGAGGGGAGAAAAAAAAAAAAAAAAAAAAAAAAAACACAACCAATTTGCCATGCAAATACACACCACAGTCAAAACACCGGAGGGACAAAAATGTTTACATAATTTACATAATTACATAAAACTGCACATAATCACACAACTCAAAAACTGACAGAACTGTGCCCATGCAGCAAAAATAAGGGTGACTGTGTCCCTACTTCTTTCTGAAACCGCACACATGGGCCCAGTTAACGACTGACATTGGGCTGCTCTTATGCAAGAATAGTGTTCAGAGTTTTGAGCTGCTTCTAATGACACAAAGCAGCAGTGAAAGTGGGAAGAAGCAAGTATTAATTCTGGCTCTTTCCCAGCTACAAAAGCCAAAGAGCCACCAATTCTCACCCATGTTAGCGTTCATATAGTCTCAAATTCTACAGACCAACTTTAGAGGTTACAAGGAATTATGCTAGAACAAAGTGGCTTTATAATGCTGTCTTTCTCAAACCATTTCATTTTCTACATCTCTACAGTTGGCAAAGTCAAAGCATCACAACAAACACTGGTGCACCAAAAAACAAGACAGGATTAACATAGTCCGTTATGCTCTAGTCCAAACAGCATGACAAAAACACACTGTTCTATTCTTCTCTTTGCAGCATCTCCTCACAGAGGGGAGCCCTACTTCTGCATCCAGAATGTGTTCCTGCGTGAATTATCAAGTGTGGGATTAGTACCAGTGCAGGTAGTTGACCAGAGAACCGGACTTCTGTGACGTAGTATTGATTACGAAAAAGGACTGCGACAAAGACTTGAGCACATCGGTGCTCACACAGAGAGCATTATTATTCTGTGGGTGGGGGCACTAGGCACCATGAACACAGGAACAAAAGACGTCCTCATGCCTGCTGAGGTTCTGAGCACAGGGCGAGTTCTAGAACTTAGAGCTCAGTGCCAGGCAGGGCCCTGTCATCCACCGACTTCAACATAACGTTCTCTTATATCACATGCTACTGGATTTCGGCCGTTCTACAAGCATGTATGCAGGTGTCAGACTGAGCCTTGTCATCCACCTACTGTGGCCTGTTCTGGATGAGTTCCGCTGTCGGACGTCAGTCAGGCAGTCTCTCTACTGGACACCACAGATGCTGCTGCTAGAGAACCCCGAGGTGACTGCTGGCTGGCAGCTTATGCAATTGTGGTTAGCCACCACATGACCTGCAGTGCGTAAGGAAAACACTTGGCTTTGCATTAAGTGCAAATTTAAAAGTGAAAGCATAAAGTGAAATTTCCAATAAAGCAAAATATCAGCAAATTTCTGTATATAGAGGACACAAATATGTACATTAAGCAGATCTAAAAGTACAGCGAAGGTCTTAACGTACTTTATGTAGAAAAATTCTAATGCATTCAAGATGTTTATGAATGCATGCATTCGCGTGCACAAGTTCATGAGTTATATTAAACACCTCTTGTATGCGAGCTATGCAGTAACGTTTCTAAAGCTACTTGTGTCAATTCAGAATGATGTATAACCACTGGCAGAGTGGACAAATTGACACTGATTCAGTCATTCTTGAATGAAAACTTACTTTAGCTGAAGGTCTAGCTGAGGTAAGCAATTCAAACTCCATCAAAACAAGACGTCAGATTTCATCCATTCTGTTTAACAACTACATTTGAGAACAGGAAGTTCTGCCACCTTACATAAATATATTGACTTCTCATTTATTTTATTTCACGCCACATCAAGTATAACACCATTTATAACACAAGAGGTTATAATTCATATTCCTAGTTTCATCATAATTGTATTATTAGCTGAAAGATTTATCAAAATCAAATAGTCTTACCCATCTCAAAATTTTTTCCAAAGCTTCTACCCAGAAATACCTTTCATAATTACACAGGTTTCCAACCAAAGTAATAAAACAAAGTCATACATCTAACTTTGATGGAGAATTTGTTTCCTGGGGAAAGAAATAAAATGGCCACGGTATGAAAGCAATGGGGGAAGTTTTAGATTTCATGTGTACTTCTATTACATAATCAAAAATGTAACCTTTCACAGACAACAGGTTTCTCTTCCTCTGAGAAAACTGGAGACAGCTATTAAACATTTTATTACTGACATAGAAAAAAAAATAACTAAATATATGCATAAATATTTAAGCATTACAAAATAATTTTGAATTTAGAATGCTTTATGGTGCACTAATGTAATTGCTGAAGTGGGCTTACAACGACAGCATTACTTTTATCAAGCAAGTCTGGTATTTTGAGTGCAATAATTAGACCAATTTAAAGAAATCCAAATACAGCTAGACAAACAAAGCCCCCTGAAATATTGAAGAATGTGGACAGAGACAGAGCAAATGATTTCCTGTTCACAACCTTCCAGTCCCAATGCATTTTGCCAGCCCACACAAGGTCTCAACACTTTGAAATCCAGGGCTGTGGAATCGGTACACAAAACCTTTGGCTCCGACTCCTCAATTTATGGTACCTCCGACTCCTGAATTTGTAATTAGCCTAATTAAATTTCCTGTACTGCCTGAAAGCACACAACATACAAGGCATTTCCTCACTGCCAATGTGAATCAGACTACTCTTTAGTACCCTAACCTGTTAAAGTTAGGGTTCAAGGCTATAGCTATGCTGTTGGGGCTTTTATTAATTATCAGAGAAGTAAAAAATTTAAAAAAATAAAAAATAATAATAATAATAATAGAAGTTAGAAACAGGGGGGAGGGTGCAGCAGGTTTGACCTGTGCCTGCTCTCTAGTGGGTCTGGGGTTCGAGTCCTGCTTGGGGTGCCTTGCGATGGACTGGCATCCCATCCTGGGTGTGTCCCCTTCTCCTTCAGCCCTACGCCAAGTGTTGCTGGGTTAGGCTTCGGCTCACCGCGACCATGGTTGGGACAAGCGGTTTTAGTCAGTGTGTGTGTGTGTGTGTGTGTGTGAGTTACAAACCTTGAGTAATAGAAAAAATATAGCCTCTTTTACATGTTTATCAAAAGTCTATAAAGTAAGAGGATATTAAAGAAATAAACTATAAAAATGCTATAAAAGAAAATTAGGAACATCTTTCTTTACCAGTTCAAAAATCTGAAGTAGATCCTATTACAAAGATTTAAAATTTTTTTTAAAAAAAGTAACACTTAAGCAACCCAAGAAATGACAATTTTAAAAGAAATAAACTCAAACTCAATTGGGTACATAACCCTTCCTTTTCCAGATTAAAGCAGTTTGAATGTAAATGTGTAATTTATATTCAATTTAAGTGAATGTAACATGAAATTACATTAAATTAAAATTATATTGTAAAAGATTGAAAATTTTGCAGGGATAACCTTTTCAAAGAAACATTGTAGCTATAGAACAGGGGTTAAATAAAAAAATAAATACCCAAAATTTACTAACAACTCATTCTTAGAAACAGAACCGCTCCTGCAAGACCCTCCTTCATAGAAGCCCTTAAACCTGATTTGATTATTTTCAGTGCAGAAAATCTTTCAACACTGACTTGGGTGGGTGGAATTGCTGTTACAGTTCTAGCTACATCACTAGTAACCTCTAAATAAGCAGGGATGACTTCTTCCACAGTCAGTTTCAATGAGCGGTCATACTTTTCCACTTCTTTTAATCCATTTGAAAAATCTTGCTGAAATTTCTTTGTTTGGACCATTGCTGTGGAGTCAGTCGGTACATTTTTACCGACTCCAGTAACCCAATAATTGCTTCCGACTCCACAGCACTGTTGCAATCAATGGGTGTTCCATGCCACTTTGCCCCGAGTTACATTTTCCTGCATAATCACATGCGTCTTGCAATTTTGAAACACTTAGTACACAGAAATAGCTTGCATTCAATTTAAGTGTACACCTAAGAGCATTGCTCTGCTTGATCTCTTATTCTGCCTACTATTTATATCAGCGCACACACATTTGCACACAAACACGGGTCCTGACGAAATATTCCAATGCAGCCTAATGTTAGAGGGAAAAGGTATTTAGTTCCACAACTTTTGACTCCTGCAACAGTGAAAAGGTGCAAAACAGTGACATAGGAGTATATCCTTTTGTATAATACTCATTTGAAGAAAGCTGTTGCTGTAAGAACAATTGTTTTCATACCCACTCCTGTATATTGCTTTAACTTCGAATCCCAGGACTCTATTTACATTTACGCATTTCTCCAAAGCAACCTACAGTGCTAAACTACTTACAACTATTTACCCGTTTATATAGCAGGGAAATTTTTGCTGGAGCAATTTCGGGTATGTACCTTGCTCAGGGATACCAGGTGAGATTGATGAGATTCAAAGTGACAACCTTCTGCTGCAAAGGCAGCACCATTAACCACTATGCCCTCAGCTGCCCCCTACTCAGCTCTTAACACAGTACAGTTTTGAAAGAATATCTCTCACTCACACACACAATCAATCTGAAACCGCTCGTCCCATACGGGGTCGCGGGGAGCTGGAGCCTAACCCGGCAACACAGGGCGCGAGGCTGAAGGGGGAGGGGACACACCCAGGACGGGACGCCAGTCCATCGCAAGGCACCACAAGCGGGACTCGGACCCCAGACCCACCAGCGAGCAGGGACAGGCCAAGATCGCCGCGCCACCGCACCCCTACGAAAGAATATCTGTGCTGTTTATATAGTTATATCTTGACAGGACAACAATGAAAGGATATTAATGTGAGCACAAGACCAGGACAGATGTGTTGTGTTCACTTCACCCAACTCTCCCTCACTGAGCAAGGCTACCACACAACCTCACCTTCCAAACTAATGGGGACCCTGGCTGGAGTTACATAACATAAGACAGACCGATGTTCCAGATCATTCTCAAGTAAAGTAACACCGGACTGGGCCTCGATCGTTGGGCTTCTGCACCGCCGCAATAGCGGCACCGTCAGTCTCTCGGCACGTGACCAGAGTGGACACGCGCGCCACCGTGTCGGGCCACCACACAAGTGAAGTGCCGCGTGCGCGCGCATGATTAATGTGAGCAGCAAGGCATGAAAACACCGAACAACAGGCACAGAGCACTGTGTTACGGCGGGACGGAGCAGCTCGTCTTACTTTCCCCCTCAAACCGACAGTTACCTGTAAAGCTGCCCGCGTTTCACGTTCTGCCATTTTGACGGAGGAACACGGCGGACATCGTCGACCGCTGTCAACGAGACGGACGGGAGCCGAGCTGCCCCACTACCCCTCACACATACGGACAAATACGGCCGCAACGAACAGCCACGAGCAGTTCACGTGTTGAAATTTACACCGGTTTCATGAAGGACTCGTCCACGCCGCGTGTATGTGTCGCGAATGTGTGTCCGCGACCGTGCGTGTGTGGAATTTCAAAAGACCGCCCCCCTCCTCCAGCATCCCGGGAACAGCGCGGCCACTGCGGACGCGCGAGAACCGGCGCCATACATTTCTTTTGCTGTCAGTTGCCACAGCGGAAAGCCGCGGAGCGGCACTGGAGTCACTCACGGGTCGTTTCTCAGCCTTGGCCATTCGTCTACCGCACCGCACGTCAATCGAATCGGCTCGGGCCCCTCTGCCGATAACGACATTTGATTTGGTGATGGTTCTTTTCCAACTAGTCAGGTCATCTCAGTCTCCGCACGCAGCGGCGGATACTTACTAAAGAAACAGCCACTTTCCCACAGTGACAGTGTGTCTTTTGCAGGAAGCGTACGCCGGTACAGAGCGGTTGACTCATGAATGAATGGCTGGAATCTGTTTAAAACATGATGATGATATCCCAGCTACGTTCGTTCACTTTGACTGAATTACACAGCAGCGGCCACCGAAAGCTAGCTCCCTCTCTCCCTCTGCCTGCTAACGTTAGCCGGCGGCGTCCCACCAGATCCCAAGTTTACCACGTAATAAACTAGTAGGCGATCATGCTAACTGGCTGTGCAGCCTGCTGCTGCCCACTAACTTAGGTTACTTAACAACACAGCTTCGCCTGAAAGCAAAGTACTTAAGTTTTTCAAATAAAACGTATTAGCTACGCATATTATTCGCAATCGACACTGCAGGGCCACCTAATTCGCTACCTATGGTCATGCGGCTAGGTGGAGGTCTTCTTCATGTCATGATGATGGCACACTGTGACTGTTAGCCGGGGCCGACAGCCCAACTTACACTTCTAGGATGCGGTCGCCCTTGGAGATACCAGCCCTGTCGGCTGCCCCTCCCGGTAACACGGCGCTGACGTGCTGGAGAGGGGCATACAATTCCCCGTTGATGCTCCGCAGCTGCCCTCCTTCGCTGACTTGTCCCCGAACATTGAAGCCATAACCCGAATCCGACTTGACAATCCGAACCAACCGTGGGCCTGACGTCACCATGGTCGCTGTCTGGCCTCCGGTCCGGATTGCCGAACCGCCGCTGGAGCCGTTTCGAGACGACGGGTGCAGCACGGAAGGCGCAGTCGACCGAATTTCGTCTCCTTCGACGATGTCCGCCATTTTTAATGTTATTTTCTCCCTCTCCACTCGGGTCTGCTGTTTTTCAGCGGGACATTAAACACGCCAGTTCGCGACGACAGAACGCAACACAGCTCGAGACCGCCCCACCATCACGAGACACCCCCCCAGCGCGTTTCTTTTCTGCGTTCTCCGCCGTCTCCTTCTTCTGAGACGCAAATTCCGATGCGCGAAGCATTGTGGGAATTGTAGTTAAGAAACGCACGAACCCGAGCGCGCAAACTCCGTATTGGTATCGCGACATAAAAGTTCTGGAAGTTTACTGCACACTCTAACAGTGTTTTTCGAGTGTGGTCAGGGTTGTTTTTAGTCATGAATGAACATATTTATAGATAAAGTTGAAGGACATACACATATATACATACTGCAAAGATAAGGGCAAGTGTAGAAATATTATAATATTTTCAGTTGTGTTGATTCATATGATTCATCCATATACCTCTACGCTCAAAACAGACGTACGTTGCAAGTTTCTGCCACACGATGGAGATATCATCTAGCTTACAGAGTTAAGGTGATAAATCCAAATAATGAGGACACGCTGTATTAGTATTTTGCTTTGTACATAGTATTTAACGTTATTTCTGGTAAAAGCACACTTCCCGAGCACGTGTGTGTTCATGTTATTTTTTACATTTTTTAATGTAGTGGACGCTTGTCTCCAAGGCGACGTAAATCTCAGAGAACAATACAAGTGAAGTGCATTGTTACAGCAACAGTGAACAGACGGAGAGATTTGAGTTAAGACGTGATTGCGGAGCACAATCAATTACCATAATGAAGCAGTGTTCGTTACATGAATAGCTGCGCGTATCATATGTTTTCCATTATGAAACAAGCGGTTATTAAAACATTGAGTGTAACAAACACGAACACGTGTTAAATCCGCGACGGGTAAAGGAAAAGAAGTACAATTAATTTACCTGTAATGTTTTAACAAAAATTGCGCTTTGGAATAAATGCGTTATAAATTGCGCTCACAAGGAAGGAAGCAAAGTTTGCGATTTTCTGCGCTTTTGTACCCTGAAGGTGCCCACCTGGTGCCAACGCTAAAGTGACAAAGGTGGACAAAACGAATGTACCAGTACAAAGTGACGTTGTTCACCTAAATTACGAAAATGACTATGACAAAGAAAAACTCACCTCAGTAACTCATCCATTAAGGATCATTGCCAGCACCATATCTCAGAGTTGATTGCTATAGTGTAAGTAAAAACACTCTGTGACTTCACATAAAACAGTTATATACACACTCACTGCGACGGACTGACCCCTGAACCTCCTGTCCGGTGATTACGGGATAGGCTCCGGACCTTATAAATTTCATAATGTCGTGACATAATAAAATACTTCATAAAACATATAAAACAAAGTAATAACCTCATTATAACTCTCAGAATAAAATTATATTATTATTACATATATAGTGTTGAACTTCACTAAAGTTGTTTGAAATGCACCCATGGATCCACCATGAAATCCACCAATTTCATAATTATATGAAATTTATTTTTTCCATTCAGTTTTATTAATGCTAGGGGGCGCGGTGTGTTTGGCCGGGTCCCGCTCTCTGGTGGGTCTGGGGTTCGAGTCCTGCTTTGGGTGCCTTGCGATGGACTAGCGTCCCATCCGGGGTGTGTCCCCTCAAGCAGGAGGTCTTCTATATAAATATACACACACCTGCACATTCCAAGCAATCCTAGTGAAGTTCAACATTATATATGTAATATAATTTTATTCTGGCTATTACTTTGTTTTACATGTTTTATGGAGTATTATGTCACGACCTTCTTTGTTTTACGGAATGTATTGAATGAACAGTAGTGGGCACTCTTCAAGTATGAGAAAGGTTGTGCATGTTTGAAGGCGATTATTGTAGGTGTAAGTAACTATGAGATGAAGTTTGGATTTAAAAAAATGCAAATACACATTAGTTCCTTTCCAGCCCTTTCTACACTTCTAAATTGTATTGTAACACTATGTGCAGTATCAAAGTAAAAAAAGTAAAAAGCACAGCTACCTGATAATTTTATGATTTGTGTTTACTTAGTAAAGTGTGGTTTAGTTTCTCTTTGCTCTTGTTTGTCTTCTAATGTTTTATGTAGAATTTGCTTCAAATTGTATTATTGTTTTGTGTCATCTGAGAATGTAATTTCTATTTAGGTACATCTTTTTTAAGTAATTTTCCCCCATTCATACATTAAGATTTTTAATAAATTGTTCTAATATACTGTAAAATATTTCATGTAAGTTTTTCACATGTTGATATTGTTAAGGATCACCTCTGAGGTGTACAAGTTGTAATGGAAAATTTTAGACCAGGCAGTGAGGTTTAAAATCTTGCATTCCTTGCCAATATAACAAGTATACCAAAAGCATGGAAATTAAAGACATAGAAAGTGAAAGTTAACATGTTTTCCACAGTTCTGTATCGCCTGTGTGTGTATCTTTGTATGTTTAGATAGAATTCCAGGATAGAACAAAGCTACTAATAACAAATACAGCTATAGATTCTTTCAATCTACCTTCAAAATTACTCAAAAATTCACCGTAGTCTTAATTATTAATGAAACACTTAACAGTCAGCTCACAGTGTCCCTTGAAGGCTATTGTTCCTGTGCCCCAGGCCGAGTGACAGAGAATTGGAAAGGAGGCCGTGCGGGCAGTTTTCCGGCTCTCTCTGACTCGCCGGTTTTGTCGCAGTGTGACTGTGTGATTCATTTGTTTCACTGCTCCAGCTTCAGCCAAACGCCATTTCTTTCGATCTGCTCCGGGTTCCTGGTCCCTTTTTCCCCTGCCCTTAAAATGTCTTAAGCTTTTTAAAGTCTTCCTCCTGCCCTGCTGTTGATCGTCAACCTTTCCACATGACATATTTTGTGGTCGTAATCTGCAGCAAGATGGAGTGAAGAGAGGAGTTTGGAGGAAGACTTGCGTGGGGCGTTGTCTAAGCAGAC
This sequence comes from Scleropages formosus, assembly GCF_900964775.1. NCBI lineage: Eukaryota > Metazoa > Chordata > Actinopteri > Osteoglossiformes > Osteoglossidae > Scleropages > Scleropages formosus. Next base: position 17,740,779 of record NC_041823.1, on the reverse strand, counting down.
CAATCCGAGGTCAGCTCTGGCCTTTCCAGCACAGCTGCAGACTGAAAGTAAGGATTAAACAGGAAAAGGGGATTGCATTTTACCTCACCAGATAGTTTTGGTCCCTTTTTTGTAAAGTATTCATCCTGTAGCTTTGTAATGTATCCTTAATGTTTTTTTGTGGCTCTATCAATGATAAGTTCCGTCAGCCAGGCCAAATCATTTCTTAACAATTCTGGCTTCCTTGTTTGGATTTTATTCATCCTTGTAATGTTTATCTTTCTACAAAAATGCAGAAAACGGTTCTATAAAATGCGTGACATGTATTATAGTCACATCAAACACTAACACCAGTCCAAAGACATGCTGTTCAGATTCCCCCAAAGTGTGTGAGTGACAGAGAGAGTGTGTTCCACTGATGTACAGATGAGTGACCCAGTGCAAGTAGTGTATCTAACAGTGTAAATCACCTTGGTGAATAAGGTGTGTGCGACTGATAACACTACACAGAGTTTATTGGAAGTCGCTTTCGAGAAACGTGTCTGCTAAATAAATAAATGTAAATGTAACACGCAAACTCAACCATAAACGTATGTAGATGTGAATATGCCCAGTCTCTTGACCGTATTTAAAGAGCCTGCTGTGGTTCGTGTGAAGAAAACTAAGAAGTCTATGTCTCAAAGATAATTCAGTAATGTGCTTTGACACACTAAAATCATCCCTTTGACTTAAAACCCTCTTGGAACTTTATTATAGAATTTTTACTTTGTTTTAATTTTTCAACTTTATATTGTAATTGTATTGCCTCTGCAACAACAGCAGTGTTCACTTCTCCAGACAAATTCAAATGCACAGATCAATCTTTACCTGAGGCTGGGAAAAAAATTCTATTTTTTTTCAAAGGTATATTTATATTATGGTTTTGATGTTCTGTCTTATCTTGTTTATCAACAATTAGACTTTTGAAAGCTTTCATAAAGATGAAGCAGGATGATGCAGGTGAATATGGCAAACGGTCACTTGAAATGCTCTACATGGTATTACCGATCTAAAATATGGAAGTGTATAAGCATATAATTAGTTATTATAAGTTATCATGTAAAATAGCAAGTTAAAAATGGCATAAAATTTTCTCTACTTGAGCAATCAAACAAACGCCTTATAATGCATATTTCAATTTGTGGCCTATTATAATAAAAATTCCAAAAACAGAAGTGAGAAAAAGAATATGAAGCGTCACACTCAACCCTCGCACGACCACCACACACATCGGTACAAATTCAGTACTCATCTCACACACTAAGCTCACACCTTCCACAAAAAACACATCAGGGAAAAGAGGTTCTGAAATATATCGAAGTATTTTAATGGATGAATATTGTTACATCTTGCATTTCATAAGCTGCGCATTTTTGCTTTTTGTGAAAAACAAGTTTTCTTCAGGTAATACATATGACCATATCATGTCTGCATCAGCTGGGCGCGACTCTTGACTGTGGTAACAACGCAGCACCGATACGGAGCCTCAGCACAAGTTAAGGTCCTCACAGCACAGTGTGGCGATGCAGGCAACCATGACAATATACTCTTGGAAATTCACAGTGCCGTCGCTATTTGCATCCAGGTCCTTGAATATACGGTCCAGTTTTCCCTGGTCCTTGCAGTTCTGTATGTACACAGAGAGGGAGACAGTAAATAGAGTCACAATACACACACTGTATACAGTCAGGTCTTATGAGCACTGCGGTGTCCCACGAGCGGCCCTAGGGGGCAGTGGGGGACTCAAGTGAAGTGGAAATATTCGCGTCATTTACATGCAAATAGCTGTGTTTTTACGTGCTTGCGCAACCGCCCCTGGTAGAAGAGTCTGGAAGAGGCCAAGGAACCGCCCTTCTGTAGCCTGTCGCGCGCCAGCTGCCGGGTTTCCCCTTTTTCTTTTTTTTTTGTAAAAGCTTTAAAAATTAGAGCCACGGGGAGCTCCCGAGATTTGTTTTTAGGCACCTGTCATGCATTATTATACCGAGTATTTATATTCATTACTTTTATTAAATGGGTTTTAGTGTGCATTAATCGTAGGCACGAGGGCTTAAATTAATTATTGATTTATGTTTACATATTCAGCAATGTACATCTCGTAGAAACTACAATTTGTGCATTACATAGGAGAAAGAGACATAGCTGCAGACGTGTGATTCTTACGTACAGAGTTAGTTTCCTTCACCATACATATATGGACCCATGTTCATCACAGCTGCATAACTTTACCAGAATGTGATTCCAAGTCACCTTCCTAGTGTTTTTTTTTTTTTGAGGTACATACTGTATGAACATTTACGTTATTGCAGGTGTATACAGGGCATGAACATTTATACTTTGCATGAACCTAATTGAATAAAGAGTTTAGCTAACTGAAGTGAGTGGAGAGATCACACCTGGTTGTCAAATGAAGTATAGCTGGAAAAGTACAATAAATGGAAACGTACATCGAACATTAGATTTAGCTCCGCTTGGAGCAGATCCTTCAGCTCGCCTTTGGTGAGAGTGTTTTTGTCACCTTCCTTGCCAGAGTATTTATGGAAGCACTCGATCAAGGCGCAAATCGCTGTCTGCATTCCGCACTTAGAGGACATGGTGCCTGGAAAGTGTAACAAGAGGGAAGAATCACCTTCATGACACCTTTCATGATACAAACCTGAGTACCTTTTACTCATCTCTTTTTGAAATACATTAAATAGGTGCTTGGAGTCAAACTTAAACCCATTGCTCTTCAAAGGATGTAATTTTACTGCATAAGTGTATAGACAACGTTAAGTTAGTAATTCCCAGGATGTGATGCACCTGGACACTTAAATCAGCTGTAGACATTGTAGTTTGGGCAGGAGGAAAATAGCAGGTAAGGCTGAAAAGCTCTGCATAACGACATGCTGAACCGATCAAATGAGCATGGGGTGTAGCAAAATCTGCCAGGAGAAATAATAAAAGGTATATATAATAAGTAAATGCATTACTTAAAAAGTAAAAAAAAAAAAAAAAATGTGGTTGCCAAGACAACATTGACTAGATGGCACTTAATAGCAACAGTGAAATGCAACTGGTAATTCTGAGAGACTTTTGAGTTGAAACATATCAATAGACTTGGGATAAGAAATGACACGGGCAAATCCAGCCTTGCTGAAGAAGCTGTACACGTTTGGCTGAAAATCAAATTAATTGGTAGAAACAGATAAACTGCAGGTAGAGCTATGGATCCATCAAAACACAATGGCTTTAACACAATGGCTATTAGTGCGCCACACCCTACGGAAGCAGGTAGCGAACACATGACAAAGGTACACCCGTGGGGGGTTAAAGCGACACATGTAAAAGTCCGGTCAGTGGACATGTGTGGGCAAGACAGGCAGAATTTCTCTATAAAATGCAGGCCAGTGCACTACACACCACCACGCTTGAACAAACCCAGATGGAGTGAATAGAGCAGAAGAGTCAGAGGACAGACAGAAAGAGAGTTGTGGCCTCACTGCAAATTTGGTGTACTTTTTTTTGGAAATCATATTCTTATTCCGGGGGCGCGGTGGCGCAGTGGCGCAGTGGGTTGGACCAGGTTCTGCTCACCGGTGGGTCTGGGGTTTGAATCCCGCTTGGGGTGCCTTGTGACAGACTGGCATCCCGTCCTGGGTGTGTCCCCTCCCCTCCGGCCTTACGTCCTGTGTTGCCGGGTAGGCTCCGGTTCCCCGCGACCCGGTATAGGACAAGCGGTTCTGAAAATGTGTGTGTGTGTATTCTTATTCTTAGAATTGCTCTGAACACTTTTATGTCTGTACCGTACTGTACTTTCAGTTCTCTCCATGTCATTCTGTACATCGTTTTGTTCACCTTATGCTCATGTGAGAGCTTTCTTTTAGTCTCTTGACTTCTTCTGCAGTTTGGTCGACTAAATGGAGGAATTCCCTAGGGCATCGTTTTTCCTCCAGTTTGTTACTGCCAGTTACGTGTGGCACACAGAAGGCAGTCTGGTACAAGGAAGCTGCAGCGAAGTAAATTTCAGCTCTTGTGCACCTTCTTGAAGAAAATTAAATCTTGTTCCATTAAATTACCGTATGTATACACTTCACTATACAAAAAAGTATACAGCTTTGTCTATGATGCAGTTTGAAATTTAAAAGGTTGCAGTTTTGATGAGTAAAGAGAAAGGACTAGATAAAAAGTATTTTTACAGTAGGAAGGACAGGGGGCAAATGAGTGCAGGAAGCAGTCAAAGACACACACACACACATTTTCTGAACCGCTTGTCCCATACGGGGTCGCGGGGAACCGGAGCCTACCCGGCAACACAGGGCGTAAGGCCGGAGGGGGAGGGGACACACCCAGGACGGGACACCAGTCCGTCGCAAGGCACCCCAAGCGGGACTCGAACCCCAGACCCACCGGAGAGCAGAACGCGGTCCAACCCACTGCACCACCTCGCAGTCAAAGACAAGGATGTTATAATGAAAATGTGCTGCGACACATCGCACAAAGAGCTGGCAGAAGTTCCCTGATGCAGTGCAAACAGTTCTGCAGAACACACACAGTGTCACAGTGATTACTACCGCAAACAGCCATCCTATTTACAGAGTGATCCTTCCTACTAAGTATATCGCTGCTATATAACACACACACACACACACACACACATTATCAGAACCGCTTGTCCCATACGGGGTCGCGGGGAACCGGAGCCTACCCGGCAACACAGGGCGTAAGGCCGGAGGGGGAGAGGACACACCCAGGACGGGACACCAGTCCGCCACAAGGCACCCCAAGCAGGACTCGAACCCTAGACCAACTGGAGAGCAGGACCCGGTCCAACCCACTGCGCCACCACGCCCCCCTGCTATATAATAAATATGTGGAATTACAGTAAACTAATAAATCAACATATTCACAACGAAAAAGGCTAATATTTGCAGTGGAGGTTGTTAGAAGGAAGAAAAACACAGCAAGACATCTTAGAAAGTTTTCCTCTCCTAATGAAATAAAGATGGGATTATTCAAAGTAACACAGTTCAATAGAAAATAAAAGTAACAGCATGTAAGGAAATGAGCAATTTGGTACAGGGTTGTGCTAACACATGTCTTTGATGAAAAAATGAGGGAAAAAAAATTTCTCTGCACTCACCAAGATATACAAAGAGTTCCAAAGAGATAGAGCCTGAGAATGAGGAAGGAGTGGAGTGAGGAAGGGAGGGATGGGGTGGGTGTTTTATACACCACACACTTCGGTCTGCCCTCCCTGCTCCCTCCCTTTCTTGCGCTCTACCCCTCCCATTTACTCCCTTTTCCATCTGAGTTCACATAAGTTGTTCATGTATTCACTACTTGGTCACATTGTCCTTATTGTGCCAGGTGCGCAAATTATTCTGGATGCCTTTCCCACCCTGTGACAACATTGATGTGAACAGTACAAATGCCCTTCTGCCTATTGTTCCTGAAAAATTTCCTAAAACTTGTGTAAAGAGGGATTAACAACTACTGACTGAGAGAAAGGAGCCATAGACCGAGGCATGTTCAGCTTGCATTTAAAATCTAAACACTGGAAGAGATGTTGCAACTATAACTTTGAAAACAGCAATAATGCAGGAGGTACAAGTCCATTTAATTTGACTGAAAAATGATTGACGCTTATACTAAAAAAGCATTTTAAGTGGGGGGGGGTGCCTTGGGATGGACTGGCGTCTCCCCCTTCGGCCTTGCGCCCTCTGTTACGAGTCGGCTCCGGCTCGCCGCGACCCCGCTCGGGACAAGCGGCTGTTGAGTGACATGACACAACATTTTACATCGTTAAAATCCAGTCATTTATATTTTATTATTTTCAGATGTGAATATCAATAGGGTTTGGCTTGAGGACAGCGTAGTTTTACATTTCGGTGGATGGAGGTTGCTTCTAACAGACTTTTTGTCTGCTTAAGCGTTATTAAGGAAATCAGAATGCCTATTACAAGTACGATATTGTGAAATTTATTTCCCGATTCACACAGCTGCAACGGGGTAGTCCTTCCTGCACGGCCATTAATCCTGTAGAGGTGTGTACCTTTCAGCCGCAAAAGTCAAAGTGACACATCTTTATTAGTGTCCAAGCATCATACTTGCGTACACAACGTGTAGAGGAAAGTTCCTGTGAATACAGCGGTTTAGGCAAACATAATGAGGCTGCATATGTACACATGTACTGTAGCAGGAGTAATTTATTTCAGTGTTTCCAGAAGCAGTTCGCGAACCATTACGCTTTTAATTGTAGCGCTGTCCGTATATTTCTGCGTCCTCTTCTTTGACCGTCGCTGTCAACTGTCTCTTTGAAGCCATTATTTTCTGTTATTCTAGCTAGAAAACATAAAATGAAGACAAACGCAGTGAAAAAAGGGAACGAGCGAGAAAGGCGCCGCATGGAGTCAATTAAGCGTTTGGTCATTATGCAACAGGAATAGTGAGTCACTGCAATAGAATTTCACTCTGTGTGTGCACGCATGGACACATAGTGAATGTAGAACTACTTGGTTGCTCTTTGTTTCATTGCATTAGCGACAGAAAAAAGAAAGACTTGGCAAATTTCTGCACGGCACTTGTGTTCCTCCATTTCCGAGGACTTGCCGGCGAAGTTATTTGGATCAGTCGTCAAAACGGAGCGGCGGAGCTAGAGTAGATCGATAGCGCGGTGTCTGAGTCATTCTGGATTCCGTAGCTGTTTGACATTTTCTTGTACCGGGGAGTTGGAGTTTTCCAAGACATTAACTCCAAAACTTCTGCTCTACGGGGCCCTGTTTCCAAAACGTGAAACGGACATCATTAACGAATGCGCACATAAACGTGTACGCTCTTACAGACACACAATCGCAAGCCCCGCCGCAACTTAATTACGTAACATCTCGTGGTGTCGCCACGAACAGTGGTTTCTTTGAGTCAGCTAAATGAGCGACCTGCTTTTGCGATTTGCTTTCCGAACTGAATCGTTTTCTTGCATACTTTCCTCACTTTGACATTGATTCTAGCGATAATTCAGATTAAGAATTTAGTTTTGCCAAAGCAATGACGTCGTTTGGGTGTTCTGCTTGTACTAAAGTTTGATGAGAAGAAACGTGAGCAGCCCAGGTCCACACCTAAGCTAAGGCGCGTTGTACAGACTGTTCACACGGACGGACACTATTGAAATGCCCCGGAAAGGACGGAAATCTTTGTGGCTAACAATTCTTGTTACTAGTGCAATATATGTCTAGTGACTTAGGCATAAAAAAATTCATTCACTATAATATCTTAGTGGGCTTGTGTCTTCTCCCTGTGTGATATTTTGTCTTGCGTACCGTTCTGTGTTGCACCGTGGTCCCCGTTCCACTGTATACAAGCTATATAGAGGAATGACAACAAAAACCACTTGAACTGGTTTCGACTGTTTCAAATGGTTAATCTTGCTGAGAGGCATTTTTTCTGTCTTTGCTACTCAGATTTTATACCTAAAACAAAGTGTTTACTACTCTAAAGTACACTCCTTGAAATACATTAGTCTGACACATTTATATCTCTGTAAGATTTCGGTATGTTAGAAAGAGAAAGAGAATGAGAAACACAATTCTTAAAGACATGGGCATGTTTATAGTCCAGGTTTGGGCTCCCGGTCAAGAATTTTTTTTGAACCTGCCTGTCAGCATTTTTGGCAACCAGGCTCAGCTATTTTTAAGGGCCTCAACATTATGGCAGCTATTCACAACTGAACGAAAGCATTTCGATGTTTACTCAGTGCAAAACGATATGTTGAAGGTCTGTGAAACATAATGAATGTTAGAAGTGGATGTTAAATCTACATACGTTTCACAGATAACGTTTTCTGTGGGGGGGGGGGCGCAGGGGGTCCCGTTCTCTGGCGGGTCTGGGGTTCGAGTCCTGCTTGGGGTGCCTTGTGGTGGAATGGCATCCCTTGTGTCCTGTGCCCCGCGTTGCCGGTTTAGGCTCGAGGCAAGCGGTTTCAACAAGTTTGCGTTCTCTCTTCTTTTTTGGACACATGGTGCCACTTCAGAGATTTCCTTCTAATTCCTTGGATATGAATCTCAGGATATCCCATGATGAAGAGCAGGAGTTTAATTGACTTTGTGAGCCCTGTAAGAGGATGCAGGCCATAGATGAGGAACATTTCCCATACAATTGTTCTCTAGAGTTCATTTGCGAATGAAACACTGTAGGGAAGTGCCCAGATTTATATGTAAGGTTTAGCTTTTAGGTTTTATAAATTACTCTTTCATGTATCTTTCTTTTCCTCTGTGCTCTTCATTAGCCTGATAAGAGTTTTGTTTCTGTGTGTTTGAGCCCGCTCTGAGGATTGACTAAGCTACTGTTTACACAATGACATAAACTCTTGTCAAAAACTATATTACTGAAAAATAAAGAGAAAGCTATCTTGCTATTTTTGTACAATCCCATGTGTTAGCTTTTGTTTAAACAATTTTTTCTTCACATAATCACTGACAGTTTTTTTGTCAAAATCAAAGCACGGCTGTATCAGAGAATGTGTTAATATTTTCACATTAATTCTGAGAAGTAGCATTTGTGAAATATAATACACAGATATTCTTACATTGTCATGTCTGACCACAAGATGCCTTTAATTAGGGGGCATGGTGGCACTGTCTCACAGCACCTGGCTGGTACAAGAGGACGTGGGTTTGATCCCCACTCAGTCTGTGTGGAGTTTGAATGTTCTCTCTGTGTCTGTGTGGGTTTCCTCTGAGTGCTCTGGTTTCCTCCCACAGTCCAAAGACATGCTGTTCAGGTTCACCCATAGTGTGTGTGTGTGTGTGTGTGTGTGTTCCACTGATGTGTGGTTGAGTTACCCGTCGTAAGTAGTGTATCTAGCAGTGTAAGTCACCGCGGTGAATAAGGTGTGTGGGCTGGTAACACTACATAGAGTTCATTGGAAGTCGCAATGTAGAAAGCATCTGCTAACTAAATAAATGTAAATTAAACATGTTCTGCAAGCTGTTTTAGGGGATAGCTTTGTGTGTAGAGCCTGTGGCTGTTTGTGGGGTGGGGTGGAAGCAGCTTCTGAGAGTATTGGCAGCATAGACACACAGCAGAGCACGGCATTCCAGCAGAGTGGTTAAACAGCAGAGAACAGAAACACAGTCAGCAAAAGGGGGTAAAACTCAGCAACAAAATGAAAAGCTCTAAGAAAAGATGGTAAAGTAAAGGTTCGAGTAACAATTCTAAGGTTAGGGTTAGGGTGAGGGTGAGGCAAGGATTTTGTCAGCTTGATTTGGTTCCTCTCTGTCTCCAGTTTTCAACTTGCTACGCCATGCTCTACTTATAACTATTGGATTAGATGCAGCTTGTCTCCATTTACTGTGGCACAAGGCAGATCCCGGGATGGTCCCTTCCAGTACGACTCTGTGGCAGCGTCCCGCCTCCTGCCAACTCACAAGGGCGTGTGCTCATGTGCTTCAATTTTCTGTGATCTTATCTGTTGTTGTGTGTCTTGTTACTGGTTCGGTCAGTTTGGTTAAGATGTTTTAAGTAGGAATGCTATTTTGTTGTTTATTTTCAGTCTACCTTCCAGTAAATGCTTTCACGAAGGGCACACCTGTGTTCGTTGTGTGGGACTTGGCTTGATTATCTTTGCGTTGAGTGTTGTTTTAGGATCGTTTGGGTGTGTGTGTGTGTGTATGCATAGTGTCCATGGCAGTGCTGGAAAACAGACTCTGTGAGTCAGGGAATCTACGGGGGCTCTGCTTCCTCAATCCTGCAGTGGAAAATCACAGCTACTCCCTCTGTCGGAGGACTGCCCCTCTCCCCTCGACTGCCACACCCCTCCTGCTGCACTCACTTTGCTTCTCATCCTTTGCCACACGTATCCCTGCACCGCTTCCTCTCTCAGTCATTCCTTATGTTACCTGAAACTGAAAAGCCAGTTGTGTTCAACTGTCCTTCATACTGTGCTTTCGCTGTTAGTGCATGAAAAGGGCCTTTATGCTACATTAACGTTATACCCCTATTTCCCCACCCCTGCCCGCCTGCTTTGTGTTGCCGCTCTAACACATCGCCAACTCTACATCTGTGGCACACAAAAACATTTCAGGAAATCCTCAGCTGACACACCCTATGCCATCTTCCTCTTCCTCCCTCCCTTCTCCATCGCTCTGAGCTCCCTTCTCATGTTCTCTCCAACCAAAAGTTCTGTCTCTCCCTTCCCCCTGTGAGCACAATGTAAAATGTGTCACTCTCCCTTCTCTTTCACTCACACAGCAATGAGAGACTAACAGAAGAATGTTACGAGACAATGGGACAGACTCTCCTCCCCAGCAGTTTTCCCCTTTCTTGGACACTGACAGCCTTCTTTGCTCGACTTTTCCGGGGACTGTTGTCCAGGGACAATTTTGCAGGGAGTGTTTTCTAGAGCATGTTAAGGTTGTCACGCAGAGATAGGGAGACAGACCGCTGGGGTGGAGCTCAAGGAGTTGCATGAATCGAAGGCAGAACAAAGAGAAAACTGGCAAACAGTTAACCGCTGAGCTGCGGTGTGCCAAAACAACGCAAAATATCTGCAGAATATTCCCTCGATCCCAACAGTTTCTGCAGCATAAGACACACCCTGTTGGGCACAATGTGCTTGTAACTCAAAAAAATGAGGAAATGGTTTTTTGTTGCTGTTCTTTCTTGCTTTCTCCTCCTCCTTTTCCATTCCAAGAGTCTAAAAGTACTTTATATGGAGAGGCAGATGAGTGACTCACTGAAGCTGGTCTGAAGCATTTCACTTGCAAGTAGTTTGATGGCAAGCGCTGGAAAAACTGTATAGCGTGTGGGTGGAGAGAGTGGGGATGGACAATAAGATGACCCAACTGGCAATTAAACTCCAAGCCTAGAGGGAAGATTCATTTTTATTGTGGTAAAGGCCCTTGCAAATCCACAGTGAGTCATGGCCCAAGTGTAAGGCTTCTCCACAGATATTCCATGCCAATGCTGCCTGATGTTTCTGACTTTGCAGCAGAGCCAGGGTTATAATCAAGGCTGACATTCCCCCATCTGTCTTCATGGCTGCTAGCGTAAATGGATTCATGTATCAAATGCCCTCAATGATTGCATTCAGATTTAAATTGTTACTTTTGGGTTACATGAGTTCACTAAGCTATCCCGTTTATGAAAAAAAAAACTGAACAGAGAGAGAATACAACTGTGATTGAAAATCCATATTGGTCTTCTTCTCCATTTGAGCAGTATCTTCACTGACTACATTACAAAGGGCTGTTAAGGGCTGAAGATTTATTTATCAGTTATAAAAGCTAAAGAAATGTAGCCAAAGAAAAATGTGAGTACACGTTTAGAAGGAGTTTAAAAGAAGTATATAGAAAGTTATATTATATCTATCCATCCAATTTCAATAACCATTTGTCTTGAGTAGGGTCATGGCAATCTAGAGCCTATCGCGGAAGCACTGGCACAAGGCTGTGGGGGGTTACACCCTGGGTGAAACATCCACCCATCGCTTGGTAGTCACACATCTTCATATGCTACAGGGAGTTTAGCATCACCAATCTACCTGAACTGCATGTCTTTGGAATTAGGGAGGAAATTGGAGCACATGGAGGAACGCCCCATACAGACATACGGAGAACAAACTCCCACACAGACTGAGCTGGATTAAAACCTGTTTGCAAGCAGCCCGAACACAGCACTACCTGCTGCAATGCCACTCAGCACAAAATTTTAATTAAATTATCTATAAAAAAATATATTTAAAAGGTTTTTAAACAAATCCATGTCACACACACATACATACATACTGAAACCACTTGTCCCAAGTACGGTTGTGGCAAGCTGGAGCCTAACCCAGCAGCACAGGGCGTGAGGCTGGAGGGGGGACATCCAAGGCGGGATGCCAGTCCACACAAGGCAGCCCAAGCCGGACTTGAACCCCAGACCCACCGGAAAGCAGGCACAGGCCAAGCCTACTGCTCCGCCACACCCCCCCCACAAATCCATGTCTTTACTCAGAATTTAACTGTCGTTTAACTGACATTTATTGTCTTTCAGAAGTATGAAAAAGCAGAATATGCCAGTTTAAGCAAACACATAACAATGATTCCCCTTGACACCTTTCAAAATTCGTTTAAGCACCTCACTTTAAAAACAGCAGAAACAAAAATCCTGCCAAAAACAGAAAAAACAGAATCAGTCTTAACAGAACTACTAACACTTTGAGCATTTGCAAGGCATTTCTGTTTTTTTCGGCCTTGCTGTCCCAGTTTATAGTTCGTAAAATGTTAAAGGTATTCATTATACCTTATACCTCTAAAATCACTTAAGTAAAATTTAATGTTTATTATATTTCACTCAGTTAGATGTATTTTAAGATGGGGAGAATAATTTAAAGTATGGAGTAAAGTATGGAATATGCAAACTGAGCCCTCCATGGACTTTGGCACAGTTGGGTAAGAGCAGTGTAAAATGTTAAACTCTTATACTGACACATTAAAAACCTTGTCTACAAAGCTGTCCAGAAGAATATAGACATTCTGCCTCTCCACATGGTTGCACCTTAGTGTTTGTTTGAGGTCCTAACTTGTGCTTGTTGTAGCTTTCGGCCAGAAACTCTACACACATACAGAACTTGCTAAAATGACCTGCCTATCACGGTATTTGTTATGCATCAGTTAATGGTGGCCGAACAAGATCAACACTACCCGTAGATCAGTATTTCCCGTAAACTTGTCTGGACTGATGGTGATAATGCCAGAGGAGAACACTGCGGTGACTAGAGACTGCTACTAGGCCAATTTTTCCTCTTAGGATCCACCGCAGCATATTAGAAGACTGTACCAGCCGAAAACTCTTTGGCCTTTTCTTGTCAAATCTCAGCTATGCTACACTGAACACTGGTGGCAGTGGGATCCTCTGAGAGTACTGGTTGGTTCAGAAGAGAACCCTGTGAAAGATGTACACACATTCCAGCAGATCACAGAAATGTACGCTCTCGCGCTTGGTGATTCATGCTCCAGAAATGAAAGAGGCTCCACCCATTCTGCCCAAAAAGAGCTTGCCTTTATAAACTTGTGAAAAACAACACCAATATGTACACAGTTCATATGTACACAGTTTAGTATGTTTGTATATGTGCTTGAGCCGAGAATTAACTTGAATGTGTGTTTTTTCATTCGCACATCTGTAGATGTACATAATCCATAGATGTAACTGAACATTCTAAGAATAATGTCTGGAAATATGATTTTTTATAATTAATATTTAATTTATATTTAGATTTTTGTTTTATTTGAGTTTTCTGCTGGGCTAAGGTGCAGGGTTTTGGGTGGATGGTCTATCTTCCACTCAGTTTTACAGAGATTTTATTCCTAGTTTAGGAACTACTACCTACTTTTAATGCCAGATATTTCTGTACAGGATCCCTCTAAAGACGTCAAGAGCTCCATGACAGGACAAGAGAACTGCAGCCATGGCGAGAGCCGAGGTTTGGGGATGCAGTCTCAGAAAAACACCACCCACTTTAACTGAAAAAAGATGTCAATGGATTTCCCAAGTGGGTCCTTTTTGCTTGGGAGATTGCCCTCTGACCCCTGGGGCTTCCAGCGGAGAATGTTGTCTTTATTCAGCATAACAGGTTGCTGTCATTACTCAGTGTTCAAGGGTACTACAGCAGTAGGTAGAAGTTCAAACCTGCAGCTTTTGGGTCCCAAGGCTGTGCTGAAGCCGTAATGCTACCAGCTGCCTCTGAGAAGGTTTAAGAATGTTTACTTTTGTCTTTTAGCTGGTGAGGGTGTAAGTTGCTCTCAGACATTAATACACAAACACTTTTTCACAGAAAAACTCTTGAACATGCCATATGCGTGTTGTGTTATGCATGCTCCTTCGCTAATTTGAAGACAGAAAAAGAAGTAACAATTATTCAGATGCAGTGCTTCCCTTTCAGGCTTGCTTTGGGGAGGCATTGAGTTATTGCTGTCCTGTATTATAACAGCCACTCCTATTGCAAATCCTGCTTGACCTGTCTTCATTTTGATACCAGGAATATTTACATTTACATTTACATTTATTCATTTAGCAGATGCTTTTCTCCAAAGCGGCGTACATCTCAGAGAAAATACAATTTGTGTATTACATTAGGAGAAAGAGAGACGTACTGTAGTTGCAGACATGTGATTCTTAAGTAAACCTAGTTTGTTTTTCTCTTCTTTATGCACCTATGTTCATCGCTCAAGTAGGTGCACGAATCCTGATCACCTTCCTATTATTTTTTTTTAAAAGGGTACACAAACATTTACATACAGTACAGGAGTAGTGGCTGTATAAAGGCTTATCTGGGGATGATCATAAAGTTACGGTGCATGAACATTTACACCATATAAGCTGGAGGGATCAGGGGCGAAGGGAATCTGGAAAAAGGGAGTTTTCAGCAGTTCTGAGTGAGAGGGGGAGGTCATTCCACCACAACGGAGCCAGAACTGAATACCTCCATGCTTTACCTTTGTGCGGAGGTCCACCAAGTGCGCAGAAGTAGATGAGCAAAGCGGTTTGGGTGGGGTGTAGCATTTGTTTCATTTTTCAGACACCCATATGCCTCCACCTTTTCACCTTGGTCTTTGCCAATACACATATTTTCTGTGTGCACTAAGTCTTGCATTGCAGCATTGCAATGATAAACATGTCATTTTTAAACTAATATTAATAAGAAATGCTATAATATCTTAGGAGTTAAGCGGATCTGTAGCATGAAGTGGCAGTTCACCTTTTTCAATGACTTTACTGATAAAACGATGAAGCTTTTAACCCTTGTGATACTATAGAGTTAGATATTATAATGCTGTTTAAGTAGATATTATAAGGTAATTCAGTGTTGTTTGGTTCTACACTATTTTACCCTGAAAGTTAGTCTGAACAGCAGAGCAAAGCTAAAATTACCTCTAATGCAGCTGATAGAGCACCCTGAAAATGACATTGCTGCATCTGTGGGCCAGTTATGATTAACAAAACATTTGCATTTATTAATTTAGCAGATGCTTTTCACCAGAACAGAGTACATCTCATAGAAAATACAATGAGTACATTATACTAGCAGTACTGACATCCCAGTGGTCTTGTTCCAGTAACCTTCCATCAGACCCGTTTTTAGGAACGTAAAAGGTCAAAAAAGTATACACCATGCCCATTTGAACTTGTAAATAGTACATCATTTTTTGAATGTCCTTTTTTTGATTGTTTTAAAGTTGGTCTAACCTGACTACATTGACAGAAATTGAGTTCTGGACCAAGCTACAGCGAAAAATCTACACAGTTAGCCACACATTTATTGATATTATACATACAATATGTCATAAATGTGAACAGCCAAATTTCAGGCTAAAATAACGATGAAGAAGACACAGTTGTATGTATTTGATTTGCTAAAACTTTGCCATTTAAATTGAGTGGGGTTACAGTGCCGCTATGGCAAATGCATCGTTTCCACAAGTAAAACAACAGCAACATCTGCTGGCAGTTCCCTCATGGAAACTCTAGTCACTGGGTGGTCTTCACGTGGCACCCAGTAAATGAAAGCTTTGCCGATCCTGAAGGATTCTGCATGAGGCTACAGCACCGCACATTACAAAAAGTAGTGACAGATGAGTGTGTGATAACACTGGAATAAATACGTATCAAATTTAGCCAACCATAAATGAATGTAAATAGAACGAGTGTTAATACACAGGGGGCGTAGCCAGAACTTTTTTTCAGGGTTGACCAGGTAAGACCTAGTGATTTTACTGGGGTGGCCAAAAAAAAAATTGAACTCCAAAAAACTGACTGTAACATGTTGTACCAAAAGCAAATTCTACAGACAGAAATTCTATAAATTCTACAGAATTTATTTATTACAAATGTACACAAGAAATCACACTGGCAGTACTTAGAAATGTCTTTAAAAACATTATGATATTATTTAATACTATCCTTATTCTACATTCTTTCTATATTCAGATGCTAATGATGCAAACTGGGTATTGTAAATTATTTTTTTAATGTTTGCAGATACAACTTATGTAACCTACATCCCTGGTGGGCAACAACTGACTGCATGAGTGTTTTTGCTCATTTCTGATTCTGGTCTAATGTGTGTTGTGTCTGTAGAGCTTCTCCACAGTCTCCCTCTCCGACTGTATCTCTGCTTCCTCCTTGTCTCTCTTAGCAGCACACATTTCCCTGCCTCTTCATCATTTTCAGTTCTACTGCTACTAGTC
This sequence comes from Scleropages formosus, assembly GCF_900964775.1. Classification (NCBI taxonomy): domain Eukaryota; kingdom Metazoa; phylum Chordata; class Actinopteri; order Osteoglossiformes; family Osteoglossidae; genus Scleropages; species Scleropages formosus. The sequence goes on along the minus strand of NC_041823.1, from coordinate 17,724,556 downwards.
CTCAGTTTGTAAAAAAAGGAAAGTATCTTCCTACCTTCCCCTGATTTCCTTCATGTTCTCTACAGTTTAGACAAACACACCTATCAAGAAACACTTTTATTGTTATAAAATTGAATAGCTACTTACTAAAAACAGTGACCGACTCATAATGTAAGCCTATGATGTGGTAACACACACACACACATTTTCAGAACCGCTTGTCCCATACGGGGTTGCGGGGAACCGGAGCCTACCCGGTAACACTCGAACCCCAGACCCACCGGAGAGCAGGACTGTGGTCCAACCCACTGCACCACCGCACCCCCCAACTCCATCCATTTGCTCAAAATCAATGCCTAGGAAATGTGGTAACATTTTTTAAAAAAAATTAGCTAGCTAGCAGTTGCAGTAACTTTAGCTAACATTTGCTAAGTTATGCGATATTAATGGTAAGCCAGCATTTGTTTCTCATGATGAAGCAGCGCAGTACCTCAACTTTAACAAACTTTCACGAAATGGTAGGGAAACGTAGGTAAACAACACTGATTTTACTCTCCTGATCACCGTATCCCCTTGCGTTGCTCACATCCGCTGGACTTGGCTGGAGTAACGGTATCGAAATTCAGTTTTACCGCTCCTACTCCTTCCTCCTACACACAGAGGTTTGCGCCGTGCGGGCGGTTCGCAGCTCTTCGGCCTAATAGCGCCCCACAGAACACTATGTGCGTCGTACAGGTTTGAGCGGCGAAAAAAGTCACCTGTCAGTGTGGTCAGAGTGCTTTGTACAACAGGGTGGCCAGAGGGGTGGTCAAGCTTCAGTCAGGGGTGGCACTGGCCACCCACGGCCACCACGTAGCTATGCCTCTGTAACAGCGATGAGTGGTACTGGTAGCAGGAAGGCTCATTATACACATTTATTTACTGACCAAAATAACTCACAAGGGTTAGCCTAATCCTACAGTTACCAGCTGTTCTATTTTACCTGGTGCAGTTGAGGGTAAGTGCCTTGATCAAGGGCAATAGAGCAAGAGGGGGAATTTGAACCATAGTCATTCCACGTTACAGGTGGCAGCGCTAACCCCTACACTGTCCTACTGCTAAAAGTGCTTCCCTATTTAACTAGGATGACATACACAGGTTGAGCATCGTTGTGCATGTTGGCTAGGAGTTTGGTCAGAGTCCTTCTCAATACCACTTCCTCCAGAGACTCTAGCCTGATTTATAGCACCAAGCCAGCCCTCCTGATTAGTGCCACAATTCCTTCACAAATCCAGTCCAGTAATTTAGTGAGTCTCACGTTGAGGCCCTAGTCATGGATGGGTCACCTAGGACTTAGTAAGTGCCATACAACGTCTGTGATGCAAGCAACTTCAGTTCACATTTATTAATGTTCCGTGCGACTTACAGTGTTAAGCAGCTTACACTTATTTACCCACCTACACAGCTGGGGAATTTTTTTACTGGAGAAATTTAGGATAAGTACCTTGCTCAAGGGTACCACAATTCAGTTTCAGGAATTACACTGGGAACTGAGCTCCCTCATTTAAAAATAAAAAAAAAAAAAACATGTATCATAGTTCGAGGTTGCAGTGAGCCAGAGCCTATCCAGGAAGAACAGGGTGCTGAGTCAGACAGTGTGCGCCCTGGATGAGACGCCAAGCAAACCGCACATGCTATATCCAATTCATACTCACCAGTCCACCTAAAACACGTTTTCAGACTGTGGGAGGAATTCCATGCAAAGATAAGGAGAACATGTCACACAGACTGAGCAGGGGTCAAATTCACACCCAGTTGTGCAATCCGCATACTGCGACACCCTTGGAAAGAGAACTGAGGCCCCTGAAAACCTTACAACTTACTGATTTACCTTGACACTAAATAGCAAAAATGAATAGCAGCCATTGAAATTATTCAGTTTCAAAAAAATTGCAAGGTGGAAAGAATTTGCTGATTCAGAAAGGAAGTTCTCAGTTTACAGCTTATTACCTTTGGTTGGTGGGGGTGTGGTGGCGCAGTGGGTTGGACCACAGTCCTGCTCTCCGGTGGGTCTGGGGTTCGAGTCCTGCTTGGGGTGCCTTGCGGCGGACTGGCGTCCCGTCCTGGGTGTGTCCCCTCCCCCTCCAGCCTTACGCCCTGTATTAGCAGGTAGGCTCCGGTTCCCCGCGACCCCGTATGGGACAAGCGGTTCAGAAAGTGTGTGTGTGTGTGTACCTTGGTTGTTGAGCTATTTCTTAAATTTGATTAAGGAAATTGAACAGATGGACAGGTACAGGTTTGATGGTGGAATGTAAAAATACCTTTATTGTTGCGGAGTTACAGGTGAAACAGCGAAATGAACACTTCTCACAATGAAAACAAAAACGAAGAAAATATGAAGAAAAGTACCATCTTTGGAACAACTATTACAAATGTATCGGCAGGATATGTGTAGTCCAGGATTATCCACATCAGTATTTATTACTTGCATAATGTAGAAAACCAAGGACTACAAATGTATCTACATAGGTTCAAAAAAAGAGATTTGATTTAAAAATGGGACATTGTCACTGTTTATTAGACTCATCACAGATTGCTTTCTTGTAAAGAACAGTCTCATAGCCCCATCCATGTTCACTTCTTGCACTGTTGATTCTGTTGCCTCAAGTGCATTTCGTATAACTGGTTGCAGGACAATGACAGGCCTCCAATCAGGGACAAATACTCCTGAAAGTTGACCTCTCCATCACCATCACAGTCCAGATCCTTAAAGATCTTGTCCACAGCACCAGGATCCTTCTGAGACTGGGGAGTGAGAGAGTTAGTGAGCACATGCATAGGTGAATAAGGAACAGGGAAGCAGCAGGAAGGCCAAAGACACCCACCTTAAGGAAAGTGGGCAGCTCATTCTCCATGAGCTTCTTTAACTCGCACCGGGAGAGGGAGTTGGACTTCCCTTCTTTGCAGGCATACTTGTGGAACTGACAAAGAAGGATCTCCATGGCTCTCTCCAGCTCTGTTGGCATGGCTGCGGGCTGAGTATCACACTGACAAACAGGAATGGAACACGGTGAAACTTACATTAAACCACAGGTTTACACTGTTTATGTCGTTCTCGATCAACCAGCGCCAGTGACTCTTCAAGTGTGCAGTGTACTGCTGCGAGAAGAGCACTCCTGAATGTTACAGCTGTTATGACATGTACAGCACTTTCATTTGGCGCTCTCTATGTGTTTTTTGGCACAGTTTCCTTTTCTTTTTCTAAGGATCTTTGTTCCTTCTGGTCTTTCTGCTGGTTGGGTCAAAGTTCAGCAGGCGTGGGCCCGATCGCGATAGAAGTGCAGGAGAAGGGTGCAATAGGCAGAGGGAGGGTAAGGAGGTAAATGGATATAAGTCCTACAGAACACTTATGAGATCTTTGCGTAGGCAATGCTCATAAAATGTGCCACACTGAGCTCTGAGGACATATCCTATGCGTGTCCATATTAAGGTACAAAAAAAGTTGTTCCAAAGTGGCGCAGTACAGCAGCCAGGTACACCTGACACTTTTCTGTTCTTCTGGTGTTTGAACACAGGGTTGGGTGCAGTATGGTCCTGTTCTGCTCTCAAACTTCCGGCCACATGGGCCTTTAGTACTAGAAACCGCTGCAGGCAAATGGGGACAGGTCAAGTCACCTTCCCAAAGGAAGGCCGTAAAAACTGGAAAGGAGGAAACGTGGAGGAAGAAGAGATCTTGTCAAAAGACTTAAATGAAACACTGAACAAAACTATTTAAATTAAGACAACATAATTAAAAAAGAAAAGAAAAGTGAATGTAACCGCAAACTATAATTGGACAAGTAATATTGACAGGAGAGGGTTGAGGGGATCATGTCCCTAAGGGTTCAAACAAATCTAATATCCCTCAAGATTTGTGTATAGGGGCTGCGGTGGCGCAGTGGGTTGACCCACAGTCCTGCTTTCTGGTGGGTCTGGGGTTTGAGTCCTGCTTGGGGTGCCTTGCGATGGACTGGCGTCCCATCCTGGGTGTGTCCCCTCCCCCTCCAGCCTTACGCCCTGTGTTACCGGGTTAAGCTCCAGTTTTCCGTGACCCCGTATGGGGTGAGCGGTTCTGAAAATGTGTGTGTATTTGTGTATAGCACCGATGAGACTTAAAATATTTTGCCTCCCCCCATACCTGAAAAGTTGCTATACCACTGATCAAAAGTAAGAAAAACATAAAACCATTGTCATGTTTTCATCAGCAGGGCAGAGACTGAGTGAAAGCGTGCTGGACTGGACATCATGTTACAAGATCTCCATTTGAGAGTCACATAATGAGACACAACGGGTCCGCTTCACAGTACCGAGTCCTCCGGGAGCAAACCGAGCAGGAGAGCGAACAGGGTTCAAGAGAGGAGAGAAGAGGAGAGAAGTGGTGCAGGACAAACAACTTACCGTACTGATGGAGTGCGGAGACAGACAGCGGCCCCTGGAACGGACGGCGCGAGCTGGAATGTAACAATCGCGGGAGAACTGCGGCAGGGCATGATTTATACACCGCCACCACCCATCTGTGTGGGTGTGTCTCAGACAGAAAGGAAGGTAAAAGTTTTTAAAGTCTAAATCAGAGACGCTGTGAGATAAATGTTGATTATAAAGCAACACAAATCAAACACTTCTTCAATAATAATAATAATACTAATAATAATAAATGATATCAGTAAAAAGCAAGGCTTGTTGTTTATGGATTTTTTATGTATGTGTAACGATTTATTTTTCCCTTCTTGGGAGCGGTGGGTTTGACCGGTGCCTTGCTGGGTGATGGGTCTGGGGTTCAAGTCCTGCTTGGAGTGTGCGGTGGCCCTGTGTTTGCCTTCCCCCAACATGCAGAGGAAGGACCTGCCAACCCACATTTGTTCCTCCCTCGACTTGCCTTGTAAACCATGCGAGTGGTCGCTGTGGGTCAGGTTTAACTTGGCACCTTGCATGCATTCCGTTTGTCATGAAAAGGTGACCCAAGAGTTGGTGAAATTTCCAGTATTAAACTAATCAACTAGTACTCTTGATGTTTATCTATGTGCAATGGAATATTTCTACAGGTTTCAACATATTGCTCTTTCTGTAAGCATCTTTTGACAAGTTTTATTGGACTAATTTTTCATTGCTTTACACAATTATAACAAAGAGGGGCTATTTTATACTGTATACATGCTATCTGTGATTTTTTTCAATGTGGTCTGTATTGGATATAATGAATACAAAGTAAGACATATCATAGCTTGGGCAGCATTTTGCTATATAACTTCTGTTTTTCTTTATTTAAGGGCATAAAACCCCCCAACATGGACAGACATCATACAACCATTAATAGCTAATAATCTTGATTATGGATTTTTTTTTAATTGATACTCAGTAAACCAATGTTTCTGTGCTATTGCATCATTGAGGAAAAAGCCAAGGCTGTGAAAGAAGCTTAAGAATCAATGATGTGATAAGGGGACCGGTTGGACGGGTTATAAACCTCAGCCTTTTCCTTTGATTTTCAGTTTCCTAGATGCTCAGCCTTTGTCTTGTCGTACTTGAGCAAAGCATATTATTTTCTTCTGCATTTTACTCAGCAAAGCAGCATTTACAATTAACATACAAAATGTTTTTGTATTCTCAAGAGAGCAGCTGGCCTTTTACTCCAACCCTGGCCACGTGCATAAACGTGTTCTCTTAGGTGTGGGTTTCTGCAGTGCGTTACAGAACGTTCCGGAACTAGAGTGATTTCATCTGCTTAAAAGGGAGTGGAGACAGGGTGTGTCACCATGCCTTCTGATCACTGTGTGCGTGGTCTTACCTGCCCGGTCCTGTTTGGACATCTGGTTCTCAGGTGGCTGCCACTCATGTCTTTTGCTTGAACTGCTTTGCGTGCATCAACTTGCAAGGCAAGGAATTGGAGAGATGCAGATTCCTTGAGTGTCGTGTTCCTACTACAGAATATGTTCTTTTACTATTGCAGATCCGAGGCTGCGACACAGAAGTTGTACGTTTGCAGGTGCACCAAACTCAAGGATTATGGGTTATATTTAAGTCTTAATGCACATTACGTACAAAGACAAACAATTCAGCATTCACACACACCTATTGCTTCCAGGCCATACAAAGAAAACAATTTTCACACCAGTTGAAAATGTTGTGGTTTAAGAAAACAAATTGTGTAATCTTGACAGACATATAGGGGGGTGCAGTGGTGCAGGGTGTTTGGCTGGGGTTTGAGTCCTGCTTGGGGCGCCTTGCGACAGACTGGCGTCCTGTCCTGGGTGCGTCCCCTGGCGCCCTGCGTTGCCGGGTTGGGCTCCGGTTTGCTGCGCGCCCACTCGGGAGAAGCACTTCCAGACACTTTGTGTGTGTGTGAAAGACAAATATGACTAGGGAAATTTATTATTTCCAATTTCTAAATGGCAAATACTCTCAAGCGAATATCCACAATGAAACGGTATAGCAATTCTATTGTTCTCCTTTCCATTCATCTTATCCTGGCGAACTCGTGACTCTAAATGGCCTATAGTGTGTGAATGTGTGTATGTATGGTAGATTAGGGAATAAGGAGTTGTATCTAGCATTTTAAAGCAGGTTGGACAAAGATGTCAGCTAAATACTGCATAACAATCCTTGTACCTGGCTTTGGAAAAAAGGCTCTACTAAACAAATGACTAAATTTCTCTATACTCAGAAGTTGAGAGGTATGCAAAATTCAACTCCTGTCTTTGTAACTGTGAAGAAATGCCTCAAAAGCCAAAGTATGGGGTTTTAAACAGAACTCCTTCCGAAGCTGCATTGAATGGGCGTGTCTTGGAGGCTTATTGTCTTTAAATTTATATTAATAATCTCTTTATCCAGTATTTACTAATGACTAATTCCTGGCTGAATTAACTCTGCAGGAAATATAAATACAGAAGACATACACAAAGACATTGCTAACAGGATGTCTACACATGTTGCCTCTGTACTTCACACAACATATACTGAGAGCTTTAAATATCTTTGATTGGTCTTTGAAAATTTCTGCCTTGCATAACTTACCTTTTTTGCACCTCAGGTGCCAAGACTGCTTTGTCTCTTTACTTGCTTCATCTGAACTGAAATTATTAATATCTGATACACCAGAAGACAGGTAAAATATATGATCTTATACTGCTGATTGGTAGAAAGAACAAGGATTATTTTTATTGTATAGAACAATGGACTACATATCTGGTATAATGGGCTTCAATACGGTAAGAGGATTACATTAAATCAAGAGTAACATTTGATAACTTAAGACCTAGGGTAAGAAAATGTATTACTGCACATGAATGCAGTGAAATAAAGTGGGGAAGTCAGGGATTTTAAAGCAAAGCATGTGCTGATAATTAGTTAATGCTAAAGAAAAATGGTTTAATTGAAAAGATGATGGAATACAGTTTCCCCTCAACAGGTATTTCAGGTGTCAAACACCTGCTGGACTGCATCTTTTAAGAAGGGCAAGGAACGACTCCTTGTCTTTGCTAAGGTTATTTATTACAGATACATTCCACATATCAGCATCAATGTCAAATTTTTGGATAACATTTATATAGATTTCAACCAAGTTCATTTTATTTGAAAAAGTTAACTACAAGTATGTTTTATTCAGTAAATAACCACAGGATCTACTGAGTTTAGCTCATTCATACACACTATCTAAAGCCGCTTGTCCTAAATGGGGTCGCGGCGAACTGGAGCCCAACCTGGCAACACAGGGCGCAAGGCCGGGGAGACACAGGGCAGGAAGCCATTCTGTCACAGGGCTCCCCAAGCGGGACTCGAACCCCAGACCCACCGGAGAGCAAGACCCCGTCAAACCCACTGCACCACCACATCTCCCGGTTCAGCTCATTCTCTGCTCTTAATTACTATACTGAAGTATTTCACTGGAGAGTATGTCACCTCTCGATTTTTAGATGCGAGACACTAAACTATTACAAAAACTTGCAGGACACTGTCCTCTGAGCCCCTCATTTAATCACTAAGCTTTAATGAGAGTGAAAATTACATTTACAGCACTTTAACTGTGATCCAGAAAGTACACATATGTAACCATTTCAAAGTCAGGGATGAGAATATATTTAAAAGTAGACATTTATATTACTAGGTAGTAGTCATTTATTGCTGTATTCAAGTCTAATAATGAAAGCAGGCAAAGAAAAAAAATCAATATTTGAACCGAAACATTTTAATAACAAATCATTTTCTAGCAAAAATATTTTAATTATTTTGGGATTCAGTTACATCAATGAATGAAAATGTAGGGTGAAGAAAAGGGGGATGTAACAAATGCAGGAGGGGAAGGGGGTATCAGAATGTAAAATTTCTGAGAAGCTGAAAAAAAGATGTCAACTGGTAACTGTAGGAACTATTGCTGGCTGGCTATGAATGTTGTCAGTTCTTCCTCTTTCCCTTGCTGGCTGTTTTGGCTGGTGTTACAACAGGAACGGCAGCTTGGTAGAGAGCTGCTGAGACCTTGTTTATGTAGTACAGGGCAAAGAGAGAGAATATCAAACTGACATACAAGAAAGAGAAGATAAAGAAAAGGGACAAAGACAGAAAAAAAACATTTTATTAAAGGGGTATTTCATCTCAATGCTGCCTCTTTAAAGTACTGTTCTGTTAGCATCATATCATATGCTACTATCCATTTCTGAATGTTGTACTCACCAGGTTGTAACACAAACACGGTGCACTAGCCCAGAAGCAAAAAGAGATACACATAGGCACAGGAGAACTGAGAAAGAGAAAGGAAGCTTTTATGTTCATAAAGTCAATTGTAAGGCAAAAATCTATTAAATATGAAGGTATTGCAAAGAACCACTGGCCAGGCTATTTGTCAACTTACAGACCCAAGTGAACGGATATCTTAATTCCATCCTACATGTGATTTGTTATAAGGGTGTCCCAGGGCAGTATCCTGAGTTGAGCCCCATAATATTCTCCTCATACAATACAGCCCTAACAAACTTCTTGTTTCACTGATACCACCTTTGTTTAAGTCTCTTACAAAGGCCAAAGTAAACAGCAACAGTACATTAACCACACATGTTTTGCAGACACTTACTTTCTGGGAAAATCTTGGCCTGGAACCCCTTCCCAAAAACAAGATTCTCTAGATTGTTGAAGGCCTGTGAATCAGTTAAGGAAGGAACAGACAAACATGTGCACACCTAGTGTGCCTGATTTAAAAAGCTTTCGTAGGTTCAAAAAAATCTGCATATTTTGTCTTATAGACATTCATATTGAAAACTGACAGTAATGCACTGGATAAAGATATGGGAATGTAACGTCCAAAAAACACACTTGCCCATAAAGCTTTCTAGACAGACAATATGTTTGAATTGCATGCAGAAATACAGAGAAAAAAATCCACACAAATAATTCCCATTGGCACAGTAGAGTCAATGTATTAATTTTAAATGATGCCTTGTTTGTTATGAAAAGCTATTGCAATAAAAAATGCTGCCTTCTGATTCTTCCATGTAAAATCACTAAGGCTCCAAAGCAGTTATTGGACTTTACAGCCACAGCATCATATATTGCATTGTCAAGTCAAATATTCCAGTGGAACATTTTCTGAACAGTAGCAAAGAAGAAAATATTATTTAAGCAACTACTTAATGGAAAACGACCATCAAAAGCCAATCAAGCCTCTGAACTCAAGAATGTGTAATATAATTTCAGTTACTGCCATGTTCTCCAGCGCTCATCTGCTTAACTTAGGCTGTACAAGCAAAGCAAATGGGAAAATATGTTTTGACATCAAGAGATAGTCACAGTTTCTCAGTTTAAAACATTTCACAAAGAAAACCAGGTTTCTCTTCTGAACTGTGCTATTTTTCAATGCTCATTGACAAGGCAGAACAAATCCAACTCTTGACATGAACTGTTATTTTTAATTCATTACCCAGGTTATGCTTTTTCCAAAGCAACTTCCAGTGTTCAACCCATTTAGAAAGCTGGGAATTTTGCAGTTCAAGCAAAGTATCTTACTCAAGTACTACAGCAGCAGCAGCAGCATGAAACTGAGCTTGGACTAATAACTTCATGGTTTCAAGCTCTTTTCCTTTAACACTATGCCACCTGCTGCCCATATATAAGAGCATGAGCAAAGTTCTTGAAAATCAAACTCTGTTTCAAAGAATAAAACTTTGTGCATATCACCTCATAGAAAAAATAAGTCAGTCCCCCACCCCCCCAGTAATCTGTACTTACTGTAAACATTAAATTTACAAAAGGGTCTCTATAAACATCTAGTCCCGTGACTCCAAGTTCTGACAAGTGTTATTTCAGGTTTCTCTCCTCAGGTGATCTGACACAGAATGACCATTTCCTGACACCAAGCATCCCACAACTGCATGCACCCCAACGCTGAAGGCTGGATACAGTGAGCGAGCAGATGAAGAGGATCGAGCCCAGAAAGCCTCCTAGGATGGTGAGCCACTCGGAGGAGCCCAGCTGTCTGCTGAACATCTGCATTCCTGCAAACACCAGCACTGACAGCAGGCTGGAGAGGACGAGAGAGGTGCCCGTGTTCACAGCTGCACCAACAAATAAGAGCAGAGAAAGTTAGTACCCTAACCAAGTGTGGGGTTCATACAACATACACCACAGACACTAATCACTACTCTGTACTAGTGTAAATAGTGAGTAATGTATGACCATAAAATGATCCAACCAAACACCCCCAGCAGACTTCTGAGCTTTGAATTTGTTTAAATTGAACTACTGAACAATATTAAGATGAAGCTGTTAGTTTATAATTATCTTGAATAGCAGCTGACTGCTTTTAATTTAAAATTATGGCAAGTAATAAAGTAAGAGGCCAACACTCTTAAAATAGGAATTACATGTACAAAAGAGTATAAAATGGGAAAGTCAATTAAAAATGGTGCAAGAATTTTTATAAAATTTATAAAATTACAAAATTTATAAAATTTCTACAATTGCAATAATTTCTAGCAGGCCCTGCTGCAGGATATTTTCTATTTTCCTTCCCTTCTAAGTTTGATAGGAACTTCTCTATGATGAGCTTAAGCCACGTCAGTGTGCGCCGGAAAAATGAGTCCGGCTGCAAGTACTTTCACCTTCATTGACTATTGAAAAAATTATTTCATAATTACCACATTAACATGTTTTCCTCTTTTCTTGTTTTCTAACATTAAAACCCAAAGTTCTACCAACTTCAGATGTTTAGATTAACTGCACATAACCATGACTGAGCTCCGAGAAGATCATGATCCTAGCCCAAGAGTCAGGGCCCCTGCCCTGTCAACAACAAAATACACCGGTGGATTCTACCTGCGACACATTCTTATAATTCTCATCGGAAACCAGAAGAGCATGAAAATTATTTATATTTAACTATCATTACAAATATGTTAATATTAAAACATCTCCCTCTCAGAAGGAGTCACTCTAACTCTGCATACTCTGTTAACACAAAACTGTATTTATTTCCCTTTCATTACATGGAGAAAGTTGTTACTCACCCATACTTCTGTGTTTTTAGATTAATTTTTCCTGCTGTTTGTTGCGGCTTTTGATACTTATATTCTTTCTCTGCTACGCTCTTACGCTCATCTGACGCTACCGGAAAACAGAGGTCCGCTACCGGTGCTACACATCATCACCGGAAATAGCGAGACTACGTCGACGAAACTGGAGCGAAGTGCAGTTTCAAAAAATCAGACAGCAACGAGGCGACCCCTAGCGGCCTGGAGTACGTGTAAACTTCATTGTACTGTATTACCTGTGTGTCGTTTTGCGCTCAATATGTTGTTCATTCCTAAAGAAAGGAATAATAATAAAACATATAGATATATATGTGTATAGATGTATACTAGTATGATTATATATCTAATATAATTTCAACATTATAATGTAATGATAATATTAGCATTATCTTAATATATATTTTTCTGATTTATCCCAAGTTACAGTGCCTCATAGAGGAAAATACGACATCCACGTAGAAAAATAGATGTTGGGAGGGGGAGGTTCAATCCGTCATCTGCGTGAAACCTTTTTTTTTTTTTTTCTGCAGGACGTGCTACGCATGCTCACTCCCCTCTTCATCCCTTCGTCTTCCTCGCTCCCTCTTTTTATGGAACACTGTTACGGGAGCGCAGCCCGCTGGCAAAAAGGAAACCGTCGAGAAGCGGACAACAAACAAAAAAAAAGACACGCTCAAATTAAGGTTTAATTCGCGTGCAACAGTTTTTTTTTTTTTTTTATCAATTTTCCGCTAATTTGCCGTAATCCCTTTTCCATCACATTTCCGACTGTTATTGCGCGCCTGTGTCGTGTAATGCGCTAGTATAGGTAGGCCGACTTTTCCTCTCCTCTTCCCCGTTATTCGCACGGACAGGCACATACATACCGTATTCCAGCATAATCCTCCGTCATTGTGGTTATTTCATTGATTGACATCCACAGTGGTCAGAAAAACCCCAGCAGCAAATTGTAAGGGATGGCAGAGGCGGATTTACAAACCTTTACTTCCATAATGGACGCACTGGTTCGAATCAGCGTAAGTCCTTGTTATGATGTTATTACCGTATCGTTGTTATTTTATTATTGTCGTGTTGTTGCTGCTGCTTCTGTTCTGTGTTGTGGACGGTCTTGGTGTGTATGTGTGTGTGTGTGTGCTGGTCGCGATGCCACTCAACGATGCTGCCCCAGGGACCCGTTCTGTCTGTCAGACCACACGCTGCTCCAGCATCACTCAGACTATGTCACTCGCCCCTTCCCTTCTCCCACCGTTCTGCCCTCCCCATGTCATGTTACATGTATGCTGTCATGAAAGCGCGCACGCATGTCTTTGTTGCCATTCAGTGTAACGTTTCCACAGAACTCTAACAACACCGGCGGCATCGTGTGTGTGTGTCGGTTTGGAGCTGTGCTTGTACTGCTGGCGTCCGTCCGATGCGAACCGGGGGGAGGGTGTGTGCGGACGAACCGGGCAGCCCTTCGCGCTGCTGCAAACACACAGACACACTACTAGGAAGAGCAAAGAGGAAGATCGAAGACTGGGAGACGAAGCGGTGCCCAGGCTCACGTGCTAGTCTTCGCGCAACATCATGTCAGCGCTCGTTCTTATATTTCCTTTTTTTAATCCAGCACAGTTCAGACGGCTCGCAGTGCTTTGTTTTCTTTGTATTTTTGCCATTCTCCCTGAATGCCCCTGGCTTTGTGATTTTTCTTCTTGTGGTCTTTGTGATCTAGCTGAAAAAGAGGCAAGAGGCTGATGTTTTCTAAGAATGATGATGGTGTGCCTGTATTAAATATTAATCATATGGAAATAGGCTTTTCTCTTGATACTCATCACAGTCAGTACACAGGAGGACGAGGTAAAAGCGTAATCGCACGAATATAAAGACAAAAAATAATTTTACAGTCGGACCCAGACGCGTACTGAAATAATGTGTTGTCGCGCGGCGGTGCTCGGGGATGCTCGTTGCTATGGAAACGCGATGCAAGCACGCGGAGGCCTCGCGCAGCGGAGGCTAGGAAAAGGCTGCTGGATCACGGGTGAGGACTGCACTAACCTACATAACTGACAGTTACAGATAACGGGGGAGGGGGCGGGATGGGTATGGGGGTGGGGGGACAGAGAGAGAGACGGCAGCTTCAGTGCATCGCGGTTTGCCACTCGAACATGATGAAAAGCCCATCTCTCGCAGTTAAAAAGCAGAGTAAACACTTCTGAGTTTAATGCTGACGATGGAATCACACTTACAGTGACCCTCTTTATCCCCCCACCGTCTCCCATCCCATCCTGGGAACACTGACCCGATTTAAAAAAGAAAAAAGAAAGAAAAAAAAGGAACTACATCATTGGCGCCCAGAATTAGAAAGCAGGTGGCGGTACGAGAGCTTTGCTGTGCACGATTCCCTTCGCACGGCGGCCGAACCTGACGCGGATCTCTGTGCAGGTTTTCGCTCAGTTTTCGCTCAGTGAAAGACTCCCCCCCCCCCCCCCCCCCCGCCCAGCCGCTCGTGGACCTCACTGTCACGTGACGCTGCCCCGCGAGGACGCGTTTCGGCCTCCGTGTTGCACTGTGTCCGCCTTCCGTCTTGTGTGCGGCACCTATTTCTGTAGAACTGCCTTCAATTCGGGTGAAAATATGTGTTACTATCAGAAAAAATAGCAAATACATCGTCGAATTTAATGATTTTATATACCATATTTTTGTTTCTGGTTTCCCTTGTACACCCCAAAGCCCAGTTCCTGCACTCTGACGTGTTGCGAGTCGAGTCCGTGGATCAGACCTTTACTTACAGTGTCTGTTTCTATCAATTTTGCTGAGAAGTCATTTTGAAGAGACCGCTTCCAGACAGATGGAAGTCAAAATGTGTTCTTTCAGGCAGATTATAAGAATATATCCAATATATTTCATCAGCTCACTGATTTCATGAAGCAAATGCTCTACGAGACATCAGAGCAGCATCCGCACAAGTTCATAATATGGTACGAACAGACAGTCCTGTACCTTATGGACCAAAACGTATGTTCGTATGGGTTCCAACATCGAGTTTTAACTGACTGCGTTGCAAAATTTAAATTGTTTTTCAGTTGTATTAAATTAAACTTCACTTCAGTAGTTATTAAAACCCTTACAGGTGCAGTTGTCCTTATAACTGTATGTGTAACGCAAGGCCTGTTCCTGAAATTTAAAGATAACAGACAAAATTTGCATTTTATTTAGCTTAAATAAATATTTTATTAATTATTCAATTATCAAATGGCTCAGAGTGATTAGGTTATGGTTTAATTAAAGGTGACTTAAATCCTGCAGTCATTTAGGTGAAAATCCCAGTTTTGGTTGCGTAATATAGACCCTGAGGTCGAGGACTGTCCAGCCTTGTCTTGGTGACCTTTTCTTATTGAAGCAAGGCTCTTACAGTCCAAAAAATACAAGCTTTTGTAAAAACTGCTGCAAGTATGAAAAGCCTCAAGGCATGTAAGGCTGAAATGGCTGGAATTTCTTCATTAACGCCCGGTAGTCTTTCATATTTAACCGTATCACCTGGTACGGTCCAGCAGAAGAAGTGGAAAGTAATTTTTTTGCAACTGCACAGAGTGATTTCTATTCCTTCTAACCAGGCAGGCCTCAGCCCTCTCCTTACCTGTATGTCATCATAAGATGTACAGTAACTTTTAGTTTTTAGCTGCAGTCACCCATTTCTCTGTCTGAAATGAACAACACAATATCAGTGACGTGTTCTGCAATTATTCTTCCTACACAGTCGCTTTCCTACTCACGCTGTCTTGTTCCCTCCCTTTCTTGAGTATTCATTCATCTTATTGGCCTCTTTCCTCTGACAGTTCCATTCTCCTTTTCCTGGCCAACATGAATCTTCTTCCTTTTCTCATCGTTTCTTGCTTTTTCTCTTTTCCATTCTCTCTTCTCGTTTCCTTGCTCCTCCACGTGGATTTGTGTTCCTGTCCCTGCCTTCTTGCATCTGTCTCTTCCTCTTCCTTTTCCAACCTTGTCTCACCTTCCTGTCCTGTCTCATCTCTCTCCATGTGTCTCCCACTGACATTGTCTCCCCTGCTGGCCCCAGTCCAACATGAAGAGCATGGAGCGTGAGCTGCAGTGCCCAGTGTGTAAGGAGATGGTGAAGCAACCCATCATCTTGCCTTGCCAGCACAGTGTGTGCCTGTTATGTGCCTCTGAGGTCTTGGTGCAGAGTGGCTACCCAGCCCCAGACTTGCCTCCAGAGCCCAATTCACCTGCCTCCACACCGAACACCCGCTCACCACGGCAGGGACGAAGGCCTCCGCCAAAGGTGGACCGCATCGACCGCGTTCTGCGAGCAGGTGTGTGTTTGCAGCGCTGGAAGAAGCAGGTTATTAATGTCCAGATGTGAACACGATATAAGCAGCTCAGGTATGATTGCCCTCAGTATTTGTGTGGGTGTGTCAGTTTTTCACATCAACACTCACACATTGCGTGTGAATGTTGGTGCATGTCAGACACTGGCATTTGTCAGAGTGTATGTGTAAATGTGTGTGTGCTGTTGAAATTTGCATTTGTGAGTGAATG
Source organism: Scleropages formosus (assembly GCF_900964775.1). NCBI lineage: Eukaryota > Metazoa > Chordata > Actinopteri > Osteoglossiformes > Osteoglossidae > Scleropages > Scleropages formosus. Next base: position 17,708,510 of record NC_041823.1, on the reverse strand, counting down.
TGTGTGCGAGAAAGACATGAGCACCTGCAGATGTGCGAAAGCACTGCCCTTATTCAGCACCTCTCAGCAAGTATGAGGAAAGCACCGCGGTGAGAGCAGCTGCAGTGTCAACAGACATCACTTTTTTCATCCAATCAAGGTTGTGATTCAGCATGAACTCTCCTGCAGCTCACCATGTCCTTTTGTCTCATATCCTTCCATCTTCCTTCTCCCATCCTCAGGATTCGGTACTTTTCCAGGGAGGAGGCGAAAAGAGGGTCCTCCTCCGAACATGCTGTTCCCCTGTCCGTCCTGTCAGAAGGAGGTAGAGCTGGGGGAAAGAGGGCTGGCCGATTGCTTGCGTAACCTCACCCTGGAGCGTATTGTGGAGAGGTATTGCTGTTACTTTGCCCGCTGCCATGGTTATGGCTCACTGCAGGTCCATGTAATGTACCCACAGCCACTTAACTGGACATTTGTAGCCCACAGCAGTAAAGCCTTGCAACAAGTTCAGACCTCAGGTATGAGAGCTGTTGAGATGGTTGGTTTTTGAGGGCGTTAACACTTTGTGATCACTGACGTCAGCCACACTCTGAAGTGTAGCAGATGAGAAAATAAGCTAAATACATTGGACCCTGAATTGATCTCCTGTTTTTTTTTGCCTTTATTGCATGTTATCAGTTGACAGTTCCAGGAAAATACAAGGTGTAGGGTGTTGGATTCACCTCGGAAGTTTTCTTTGCCAAATTCATCCATTCTTGGAACTCCTCCTGTTGCTTCTGCCAAGGAGTGGCTCCAGATTGTGTTTACTAGTGTCTTCAATGAAATTTTTCATGACTACAAACCATGTTTCATTGCATTTTCTCTTTACCAATTTTGTCAATGCCAGTTACCCAATTCTTCTTGAAGAATTCTTCTTCTTCTTGTCGAAACATGGGACTCACAGGAACTTAGAAGGGGTCAATGTTGGCACACAAGCCCCTTTTCCATTCTATAAGCTCCAGGCTTCATGAGGTGACATAACACACTCGGGGAGACCACTCTCCCCCATTCCACCTGCTGCCTTGTAGCTGCCCCGCTGACTTTAGGCGTTAATGTGAGAGAACCCAGGCATCTGACCCACCAAGGAGAGCACTAACATCACACGAGTTGCCTGTCCTCTCTACAGCAACTTGCTTTATCAAAGAGAGTGTGAGTAAGAATCATCCTGTTTCTTAAAGCCCTAGTGTTCCCTCATGAAAGCTTCCCAGCTCTTCTTCAAATTTGTGCGCTGTCATTTAGCGGAGGAACAGGTGACAGCAGAGAAGAAATGCCCCGATGAGCAGCTGTCTGTCATTTGGTGTTTACTCACTGACATTGCCCTTCCTTTGTATGCCCGCTGCCTCATTAGCTTGATTGAAGACGATAGCTGACATTTGGATTTCTCTGAAAGGCCTCCTCTTACAGATCTGCATTCATGGACTTGGGAAATGCATCCTGTCTTGTTTGAAATGGAAAATATGTGCTCCTTTCCTCAATGAATGGGTGCATAAATACTTCATACCCGAAATCCAACACTTTTTAGCAAGGAAGTTGAATTAATTGTGCGTTTCCAGACAACACATGCCTGAGATTTTTTGTTTATTGAGTTTTATGTAAACGAAACACGGGATCCACGGTCAATGTGACGCAAAGCATAGCAGCCTCAGAATTTTTTTTTTAAAAGGGGTAAGTGCCAGGCTTTCTTCGCTTATGCAGTGGCTACTTTTTGGGGCTGCAACATTAGACACACAATAACACAAGTATTATGCAGTTTGGCCCACCAGCAGCATCATCATGCTTGATCTTAACCATTTGCACATCAGTATGTATGTAAAACGGCATGTCACTAGATTCCTGTATTAGCATAAGACGAAGAACTCTCTCTGTTAGTCAGGTACACCACATTGGTTTTGTCATCAGTAACACACAGGGACCAGACAAGAGATCTGCTGCAGAGAGAATGCCTTCAGTCTCATGGAAACAACAGATATTGACATAGATATACAGGCTGTGAGGTATAGTATCCACCCCATTCTTCTTGGCCCTTTGCATGCTGTGTGTGTCTCAGAGCTGTGCCTCTGTGCCCTTCTCCGTACCTCAGGTACAGACATACAGTGAGCCTGGGAACAGTGGCTGTCATGTGTCAGTTCTGCAAGCCCCCGCAGTCACTGGAGGCCACCAAGGGCTGTGCCGACTGCCGGTCCAACTTCTGCAATGAGTGCTTCAAGCTTTACCACCCATGGGGGACGCCTCGCGCCCAACATGAGCACGTGCAGCCCACACTCAGCTTTAGGCCCAAGGTTAGAATGGCCCGTCGGGTTCCTGCAAGATCGCATGTACAGCGGTATGCCTCAGTGGAACTGTTGTGTGAGGATGAGCAACGGGGGCCTAGAGTTATCTACTTTTACAGTGTGTCTGCAGTGTTTTAGAACTACCCCTCCTTCCTTTATTTCTGCTGTCCTGCTATTTCAACGCTTCTTTCTCTTCTGGGAGTCTTTAGTCACTTCCAACTGACCAATGACCTGTGATCTCCCCAGGTGCTGACCTGTCCAGAACATGAGCAAGAGCGCCTGCATTTCTACTGCAAGTCCTGCCAGCGGTTACTGTGTCCACTGTGCAAGCTACGACGCATCCACGCAGGCCACAAAGTGACCCCCGTGGCCCAGGCCTGCCAGGCGCTTAAGGTGGACTTCCTCTGAGACAACACACTTGCGGTGCCACACGAACCTCTGTGGTTAAAGGAGTCAGCGTGTGTCATGTTCATGTCCTCTTTTCGTCTCTGGTTTTTGTCCCGAGTTACAGAACTACCAGGCAGTTAGTAAAGGTCAGAAATAGATCATACAAAACGGTATTCTTTTTGTAAGTACAGTAAAAAATCTCAAGATTATAAGTGACCTTTTATATATACTCTATATAAAATATTCTTATGCTGGTAATGAGTTGCGCTAATTGACTAATTAATCTTACTCTATAAAGATCGAGTGTTCCAACATCCCGACACAGAGAGTCATGAATTTTGTATGCACTTTCCAGTCTTGTACTGTTGATGGTCGCGTAGATTATCAGGTGACCCTTTTGGTTTCTGCAGCGTTTCGGATCCTGTTGCAGCATCTGAGACAATGTAAGAGTAGTAGTCTTCCTACTGTTAATCTATCCAAGTTGCCACGAGGGACTATATTTGGCATCCTATTGTCAGAACTATTGTTCGACCTTGAAAAATGCTATAGAATGCATTTGACACTAATGCAGTTCTTGCAAAAGCGTAGTACCAATATAAAGCAACTGCAAGTAGTGCTTTTGTTAACTCCAGTTTCTGTGTAAATGAAAATTCTGTGTAGTATATAAGAGTGTATTTGTTGTGTCATGGATGGTTTGATGGGGATAGAACCACAATTTGTCCAATTCCACCTGTACTGGATGCTGTGTCTATTTGAGGCTTACCGAAGCGCAGAGAAATGTGCAGTGAAGTGCCGGAGCCCTGCCGGTAAGGCACTTGTATATGTGACCTTGGTGTTAATCTTTGGGTAAGAGGAGATACTGAAAGAAAGAGAGCATTTCTCCTTTTCTACAATATGAACATATTAACATTACATAAATTAAAAAATGACTATCAAGAGCTGCTTAGCAATGGATCGGAGGTCCATGGTAATTACTTGAAGGTCGGTCAGGTCCTTTTTCATTGATGTATTTTAATGAATGAAATGATTCTGTATAATTGCAGCTAGGATGGGACAGCTTTATGGTACAATGAGTTGTAGGTTCATTATAGCATTCTAACCTGGCTTGACCTGTCTGTGACCTCACTGCACCCCCTTAGGAGAAAATCACCAAGGGGATCAACTACATCCTGGCAAATCAGGAGACGGTGCAAGCTCAGATCACTCAGCTGGAGAATGCGATCACACAGACAGAGGTATTGCATTTGATTTAGTTTAACCACACTAATTACAACATATTAATATCCACAATCTTATTATTATGCCTTGCACAATTTATAGCACAGCAGGCTTGGTCTCAAAAAGCAAATTGACACACTTGCCTGTGTAACACCTACGGCCATGTGGGATGGAACAAAAATGTCTTCGAGATGGAAAGAAGCTGAACTCCAAGCCAGCACTTGGCAGGAAAACTATAGCCATTCATACGCAGTGTAATCAACACTAGCATAATTTGTAAAACATTGTTTGTAATGACGTATTTTGGAGTTGAGAACATTTAGTCATCAAAAAAACATCAGCTTTGCAAAAAGCTGTGCTTATAATGGGAAATGACTAATACCGACCACAACTGCAGTCACAGTATAAACCATGAAATTGTTTACTAGAGGTTGTATGCTGGTTATGTTTATTGTCTAATGTAAATGTTTTGTTTGTTTGCAGGATTTAGCCTTTTCAGCATGGGCTTTTAATTCCTACTGAACCTACTTTCACTTGTTGAATTGCAGGCAAAATAGAGGGAGCATGAGTGAATGTAAAGCACAGTTGAAAATTATTAAGGCCAAACGTATGATGATGATACTGAATGTTTCAAGTATCTCATAGTATAACAACATAAAATGCAAGGTGAAATAATGAACTCATACTCTGATATTTTATACTTGTCTCTGACCACCTTTTCTGCTGTCACCTGGTCCACTTGTACGTCACCTTCCCTTTTGCCAAACTCTGCACACGTTCATGCATGCCACTCTGCCACCATTTTCCTCCCATAATTATGTATTGTCGCTTTCACCGCCCCTCCTGCCATCCCCACTGCTTCTCCCACTGTCATGTACTGCCCCTCTCAGGTGAATAGTGCCACTGCACAGGAGCAGCTGGCACAGAGTGTGCGGGAGCTGGGTGCGGTGCTTGCTGAGCGGCAGGGTGTCCTGACGCAGGCTCTCGAGGCGGCACGGCTGAGACGTGGGGAGGCCCTATCAGCTCAAGTGACGGAGAAGCGAAGCTTGTTGGAACACGCTGGCTTGCTGGCCTTCTCCCAGGAGCTCCTCAAGGAAACAGACCCACCATGTTTCGTGCAGGCTGCACGACTCACCCACAATAGGTGTGTTCATCCCACCATTCCTATATCCTACCTTCTCCCGAACCCCTGGATTACCTTCGCTCACAATCCGTCTCTCGGTTTCCCTATTTTTTCACTAGGCTCTAAATCAGAGGTTTTTCTTACTGTGGGAAAGTTACACACTATTCACTCCACTGAGACATATACTTAGATTGAGGATAGCCATCTGGCAGCACATAAAACCCAGATGGAGTACAGAAAGACTGGCTTTTTCTTAGCCATGATCTCATGTCTCCTCCCTGTGCCTCCGATCCCTTTGTCAGATTAGTGAAAGCCATCGAGAACCTGCAGTGCTTCTCTCTGTCTGCTGATCCCTCCTTCCGACACTTCCAGCTCGACATCTCCCGAGAGCTCAAGCTGCTCAACAGCCTAGATTTCATTCGAGGTGAGAGACATAAGCTGTGGTTTGCCGGGTTTGCCTTAGGCCTCTTTGGACTCCAAGAACACAGCGATGGGATTCCCATGTGCAATTATGGTGCAAAAAATCAAACTAGAAAAACACAGTTCTCATGTACGTTGTACATTTCTGTATATACTCTAAGAAAGGGTCTCTCAGACACAAACTACGGTGAACAAAGAAGACGTCAGAGGGGTGTTGCTCTAATAACGCAATGCTGATTGTTGCCTCCTTGCCCCCCAGCCCCACTGGCCCCAGTGATCGACACACAGCGCACCCTGGCCTATGACCAGCTCTTTCTGTGCTGGCGCCTACCCCAGGACTCTGCACCGGCCTGGCACTTCTCTGTGGAGTTCCGGCGTCGCGAGGGTGGACCGGGAAGCATGTGGGGTGGTGCTCGGGGTGCTGGGGGAGGATCAGGCAGCGGGGGCCACTGGGGCTGGCAGCGGCTGGAAGAGGTGAGCGGCACAAGCACGGTGATCGAGAGGCTGGAAATGGACTGTGTGTACGTGCTGAGGGTGAGGGGCTGCAACAAGGCAGGCTTCGGGGAGTACAGCGAGGAGGTCTACTTGCATACCCCGCCTGCAGCAGGTGAGTGTCTGGTATCGGGATCGCACGCAAATACTTACTGCACCTGTGCGGGGGAGTTGTGCCATATTAATTTTGGCATTTCATCAGGCATACATGCTTTGCTGACACTCATGTATCAGTACATACAGTGGGTAACACTATAAAGAGGCTAAAGTGCCAAGAACAGTTATACGTGTGATACACGCACTTTGCAAATATACTTTGTTTACCTATGGACCCACCTGTGTATGACATTTAGGGCCAATTTGTGTAAGTTTTGTTTAGATGATAATGTCCTTGGTGGGAATGCAAATCATCTCTTTCTACTTCTGCCCATTCTTCTCATCAGTTTTCTTTTTTTCTGTAGGTCACACCATCTGGTTCTTCACTCCACCCTCCATCTTGGATATTCCCCACCTTACCATCCCTCTCTTCACTCTGTTGTCTCCAGCTCTCTGTATGCTCTCTTCATTTCTTCATATTTATAACATCAATCTCCTACTCTCAGTTTTCTCCATACTTTTCTTTGGACCCATCCCAACCAGTGCCCTTGCACTATCCTCTCCTTGTCTCTCTCCCTTGCTCAGCAACTGTTGCATGGCTGAAAAACAACAAATCATCCACATCCATGGGCTCATGTGATATGGTCTTTGTTAAGGCCTGGTACTTAACTAATGAGATTTGTTTATCACTAGGATCGGGAAAGACTCTAAATCTGTGACATACCTCTATCCTGTTCCTCTTCTTCTTCTTCTGTCCCTTTTCGTAACACTAGTTTCATTATGAATAATACTGCTCCACTTTCTCTGCTCCTTAATATGCCCTTATTTCATACTCAGAAAATGATGCCTCCTCCTTCCAGTACGTATTAGTTACTTGTAGTTTACCCTCCTCTCCGACCCCTTTTATCTCAGCCTTGTTCCTTGAATGTATGCTAGGTACCTGTGGTCTGCCTGTCCCCTCTTTCTCTTTTCTTCCTCTCTCTTTCAAAAAAATTCCTGCTGTCCTAGATTCCTTACTCTTACCCTTTTTTTCCTCCCCCTGTTCCACTTGCCCAATTCCCTGCTCGGCACATTTTCTGCCTCGCTTCCTGAAAACCCCTCGTGTCCACTGTGTCCATCTATTTCTCCCCCATAATCCTCCCCGCATCAATCCTGCTTGTGTCCACCAATGTATTGTCCTTCCCTCCTTTCCCCTAACCCTCTTCCTGTCTTATGCAACTCTGTGATCCTCCTGCCCCATTCCCCCTCCACCATACTGCAATTGCTGTCCGCAATGCCTTTGCCCCTCCATTCCTGCCCCCTCCCCCGCTCAGTGTTGAATTTCTATCTGGACTCACGGTGGGGCCTGCACTCTGACCGCCTGGTGGTGAGTAAGGAGCAGCGCTGTGCTCGCAGCGTCCCCGGCCTGTCCCTGCTGCAGGCCGCAGACCGCGCCCTCACGTCTTGTCACCTGACCTCGGATCTGCTCGTCGGAGACGTGGCCATCACCCAGGGGAAACACTACTGGGCGTGCTCCGTGGAGCCTGGCTCGTACCTGGTTAAGGCAAGTGAACGTTCGAATGGATCCACTCTTCTCTGTTATCAGAGAGGCAAAGCCAAGAGGCAACTTGAATGGCACATTTTTCTGTATTTGTGTTACACTTGAAATGTTCTTAAGCGAAAGACAAATAAGTGGAAACTGGGGCCACATTCGCTGCGGAAAATACTGGAACAATTAGTTGGCATTAGTGTGTCTTTGTATGGTAATCCTTCGCCTGTCCTTGTTCACACACGAATCGCTGCCTGCGCGGTGCAGGTGGGAGTCGGCTTGGAGTCCAGACTGCAGGAGTGGTTCCACCTGCCCCAGGACATGGCCAGCCCACGGTGAGAGCAGTGGCATGAGGGCTGTGGGGAGCAGTAAAGCTGAGACTCCTGCAAGACAGGCAGACAGGGGATTCTTACTGTCTTACTCCGAAATCTCTGGCCGTCTGGTTTTTGCTGTGCTGTAACAGTAGTGTTCTCTGTCCCTGTATTAAAATAAAGCCAAAACTTTGCATGTGTTTTTCCTGATGTTCACTAGCTTTTCCCCTGAGGTTTCCCCGTCCTCTTTTCTTTATCTGTTTTTCCCTCCAGTTATGACCCGGACAGCGGCCACGACAGCGGTGCCGAGGATGCCCTGGACTCCCCTCCTCCCTTCGCCTTCCTCACCATGGGCATGGGCAAGGTTCTTCTGCCCCACGGGCCCAATTCCCACAATTGCCCCAGCAACGCTACCAGTCCCCGGGAGCCTTCTTGTCACTCGAGCACCAACAGCACCCAGCCCACACCCATGGCGTTCACGGCCCCCCTGCCGCCACGGCTAGGGGTGTGTTTGGACTTTGAGAAGGGCCGCGTCACGTTCTATGATGCCCACTCCCTGCGCTCCCTGTGGGAGGGGCCAGTTGATTGTTCTGGCCCAGTCTGCCCAGCGTTCTGTTTCATTGGTGGAGGTGCACTGCAGCTGCAGGAATTGGTGGCCAATCGTGCGGCGGAGCAGCCGCCAGCCAGGAGAGTCACCATCCAATCGCGAGTCACTCACCTGAGTAACTGAGATGATCGACAGGCAAGTTCATAAGCATCCGCATACCGGTAGTAGTTGTCATCGCTGGGAGATGTCCAGCCTAAGTCACCTCAAAGTTGGTTTGTTTTTTTATAATTGATTTATTACAAATGATTCTGTTTTTAGAATGTAAAATATCAATATTTTACCGAATCTGTTTGTTACATTTATTTTGACTAGATTTTTCATTCAAGATCTACCTTAGGGTGTGGGTTGCAGATTAAATTTCTGTGAGCATCAGCGAACATGCTGTGTGTCCATATACACGGTATCTGTTTATATGCAAGGACAATTATTTGCCCGGGAGTTCAAATAGTCCGTGTCCGAGTTTATATGCGCAGGCTCCGCTCTCCGGATACTTATTTATACCGTTGCGAGCGACAGCACCGAAATAGGCCAATGAGCGACACTCACACGCTAGTGTGCCACCGCACGCACTCCTCATTCTGTCAGCCGAAGAGAAACCAAAAAGCCAACATTGAGTCCATTCCATTTGTACTCAAGCAACCAACAAGTGCATAGATTTCTTAACTAGTGAGTGTATTCTAACTGAGAGCAATCTGATACTGTACGTAAACAACCTAAACTTGTGTTAGGCTTTTGACTACTTTTTTCAGCTTCCTTGACATGTATGTTTAATAACAAATACTGGCAGTTTATTATTTTCAAAGGTCAATAGCTTGCCATTGTTGCAACTTCCATTGTTACGCTTCAACCCTAGTTTGGGGGATTGCAAGATACCAGTCCTGCTTCAATAGGTGATCAGTTGTTATTCTTTATTTAATGGGATGCTGCTGTGCCTGTGGGTAGGTGCAAGTTGCTGGGACTTGACCATTTTAAAGAGCAAATGCTATACCCCACAGCATGAACAACTGGGGAACAAACCGTACAAGTATGAAAGCAGAACTAATATCCCGAATTACTACAAAGATGTGAATGCAAAGAATAAATCTGTTACGGTTAAGTCTGTTTTCACTTCACAAGGGGCCGCACTTGACGCGATCGGTGCACGAGACTTCATAACGGAACGTGAAGACACCTTAATGGGAAAAAATACACGTGATGTGTTTTGCTATGTGTTTCTTGTGTGTGCGCTAGTGTGTTTGGTGCGGGGAGGAGCGAGTGAAGCAGAGACCACAATTCCGTTTGTCACATTAAGTCCTGCTTTGATCGCTGGTCTGCAGTTTTAATGGGGGAAAAATAACAAAAGGTTTAGGTAACTGATTGTGTGGTGCCTGAATGACTCTAGACTGTAGCATTTTGGTAACAATTTAGACTTTGCCTTGCTGGCACAATGTTTGTAAAGTGATGATGGAAATAAAAAGGAATAAATACAGACTTCCCCACTTGTGCTCATTAAGCAGCGGTATTGCTACTCTGACAGTGCAGCAACAAACAAGGTTCAGCGTTGGGAAGTTTACAGTAACCATGAGAGTCATCGCGACCCAGGGATCTCGCTTTCATTTGAATAAAATGGCAGGGGGGAGGCAGCCCGGTCACACATGAACGCACGCCGCCTTCATACACTGGTAAACAGACGCACAGTGATGGGTGTCACTCCTTCTGTCCCTCCTGGGTTTCTTTTTGTCTGTGACTGGGTGGAGGCTCCACAATGGGAGGAGAGACGCCGGTACATATACTGTCTTCCTGTTTGCTCCGTCTGTCTCACTCTTGCGTTTCACTGACTGCAACGGCTGACGGCCTTTTCCATCGCAGGTAAGAGACGACATCTACACGTCTTGGTGTCACTTGATCAATATTCTTCCGTTGCCTTCGTTCGCTCTCGGCCTTTTGTGACTTTATTTATGCGTCGTCCTGGGCCCACCTTTGATTTTCTTCTGCTTATCTATTTACCTGATGAGGACTTGTGTCCATACCAATTGCTGAGGAAGCAAATTTGAAGTAGAGGTTTGGAAGCTAAGGCCCAGTGGCACCGAGGGCCGATATACCTCGATTGTACCGGTGACTGTGAATCGATGCGTTTGAACAAATAAGTAACCTGAGAGTAGACTTGTCATATGAGCCCTTGCGCAAATCCTGCTCTAGTAGAGCAGAAAAGACCGAGGAGACGTTTGTCATTTCCAAGCCCTGGGAGACGGATAAAACCTGATTTGCTAGACTCCCTGTGTGAAGAACCGGCAGTTAATGAGGCCTCCAAGAAAGCAAGTCACGGCTCGTTTGCCTGAAGGTGGACAGGAGGGAAGGAAAACGCCGCGGGAGACACGTAAGCAGAAATCGATGCGTTCAATGAGCTAGTAAATGTTCAGGTAAACACAGCCTCACCGAGCAGCAGCAAGGTGTCCGGCGATTAGCGGGCGGAACGCAAGGCGCAAGGCGAGCGGGACACGCGTCCAGTCACCAGGCCCCGGGTTCAGCTCACGTTTCACCTCAACCTGAAATTTCGTGACTGAAAAATCCCTCGGACATCGCGCGTGTAAATAATGTCGCGACCACTCGATTCCAGGATAGTGTGCAAAACACAAAGTTAGTGAAACAACTTTAAATAGGTTAAAGTTCAACACCCGCGAACGCGAGCTCGGTTTCGTGCAAATGCCCGGCCCACCACGCGTGTGACGGCTGCCTCTCCGCAGTGACCCCCGAGTTCCCGAGCGTCACCACTGAGTGAGAAATGACGCGAGAACGGGAGTGGGCAGACTGGAAAAACACAGGCGGCTGAGAGAAGACAATGTCTTCTCTAAAGGTCAAACATTTGTACACAGCTGCTATATATAGAGACGCAAATGTTATTGTGAAGATGGGCGTGAAAGAGCTTGTTCGGTGACATGCCTTTATATTCGTAATGCTCCTTCCACTTATCCACACACATGCTCTTCAGCGTTTGGTGTGTGTTCGCTGTTGCTTTAACAGCACCACCGACTCACTTACAAAACCGGACACTTCAGCGGAGGAATCCGGGTTCCTTCATCTAGGAGGTTGAATCTTGGCGTCTGGAAACTTGACGAACTTGCAGACCTGAAGCTACAAGGCTGTGCTACCTGCTACGTTACCTTTCTTCACATTAATGAAAAATCCCCTTCCCGTTTCCTGTGTTAGTTTAAGAGGATTTTGAACCTGCTGCTTTTGCTCTCTTGCAGTGTGTGAAGCCTCGCGATGGCAAACGATCACACGTGGCTCGCAGCGTCACTGCTAGGCCTGGTCTGTCTGTGTCAGTGTCAGGCCGCGCCAGGTCAGTACTGCGAATTGCGGCTCAGATCCTACAAAATTAATGCCTTCTGACCTTCTCCATCCGTAAAACATGTACTTCATTGTGTTAAGGTGGTGATTTGAGGGACTAAAACCAATGCCGGAGATTAGCAGCTTTCATTTGCCACACTTACTGTGGTTGTCACGAAGATGTTGCGAGTGCTGAGCGTTGTTCTGCAGTCAATGTGATTTTGAGGACTTTACGCAATACAGCTTTCGGCATTACTTCGACGTGCGGGAACATGCTGCCGGCGCCCAGCGAAAAAACTGCAACATAAGCAAAATCACCGCATTTTCAAGGCCCCTCGGAGTTTGATTAACACCCTCAGAGTTGTTTAACCCTGTAGGGCTCCTGGCTTGTGCAGCCCTGCGGTCTCTGGCACCAACGCTAACAGCTCTCCCACTCATTCCAGCGACTGAGACTCCGCTACCGGACGGCTTGAACGTGAGAGAGGTGTTTGATCGCCACAGCGCTGGCGGCTACTCGCTTACTGAGGAGCAGTTGTGGGATGCATTGAGAATGGACTATGAGGACTACGTCAGGGTGCGTATGGCCATCTGGGCATCCACACCCATGAACAGAGTTGTACACACACACACACACACATATTCTCTCTTTGTTTCAAATTAAGGGGGGTGCAGTGGGTTGGACTGGGTCCAGCTCTGCGGTGGGTCTGGGGTTCAAGTCCCGCTTGGGGTGCCTTGCGACGGACTGGCGTCCCGTCCTGGGTGTGTCCCTACGCCCTGTGTTGGGCTCTGGCTCCCCATGACCCTACATGGGACAAGCGGTTCAGACAATGTATGTGTGTGTGTGTGTGTGTGTGTGTGTTTCAAATTAACAGGGATTTCACTGTAAACCATACTAAAAATTGTCACTCAAATTTTTACACACACTTTGTAGGCTTATTCTTTTCTGTGTATGTACAGGCTTTTTTTTTTCCTTCCAATTTCAACATACCCATTTTCTGCCAATTTGATGCGTTATATTCTTGCATGCATTTCAGTATACAGAGAGACAATAGATGTTTGTGATGGGTTTGTAACCGTCTGTGTAATTCCAAATACTTTCACCAAAATGTTAATTTCCAAAAAGTTACAATGATTTCACCTTCGGCGTGGCCCTCGTTGCTGCCCTTCTCGTTGGGCCGAACTGCTGGTCCGACGAGCTGATCGCCCTTCCGCTCCCTGTCTCTCTCCTGTTCAGTACCCGAACATCGCGCTGGTGCGGGAGCTGATGCTCAGTTATGACAGCGATGGCAACGGCGAGCTGGAGTTCCCCGAATTCCAAAATCTCTCCGACTTCCTCACCAAGAAAAGGACCTGAGCTGCTCAGCCGCAGCCCACCCTGACCTTCACAGTTAAGCATCTACTCTGCAAATGACAAATACAACCACTTCTCTTCAGCTCTCAGCTCCCACACTTCTTGTGAAATACAGTTGCCTGCACTGTCAAATATTAATCCAGTAATGCTTAGTAAGAATTATTGATCAAGGGGAAAACATGCAGTACTTGGTGAAGAAATTGCTATTCATGTCATGTTCATGTCGAACTTTATATTGTGAGGAGTAATGGCTTCAGAGGGGCTGTTGTGTTCTGTTTGTACACGAATACTGTGTACAATAAAAGTCATATAAATGTAAATATTCGAACACGAGGGATGGAAGGTATCTGTGGCTGCAGTTCCAAGAAGTGCCACACGGTGTCGCTGCTACCCAACAAAAAAGCCCAGCGCCACAGAGCGCGCGTTTCCTGTCCGAACCCTGTGCTCGTGTACTAGCAAGTGTGCTTCATCTGCTCTCTCGCTACAAATGATCGTTTTTCACCAAATCTTGTCTTCTTTACCTTTTGCAGCGTCTTTGGGGAGACAGTATTTCAAATCTGCCAGTGAAACCTCAGTGAAATGTAAACAGGGACTTGGCATTGTGGACAAAGAGACGGCGTTCACTAGTATAATTCATTGAATATGTGCTCCTTACGACGTGATATAAAACTCATAAGAAGCAGCAGCACCAAGAATAACAAGCAAATTAGGGGACCGATGAAAGAGGAAAAACTAAAAATTGCAAAAGGTATTTGAAAATTTACTTACAGGGTGACCACCTCTATAAGTATCAAGAAATCAACACTCTGATCTGATCAGTCAAGGCGGTTGATTGATATTCCTCACTGCTTCACCATATATTCATGAGTTCATCACATTCATTGGTGTATCTTGAGATCATCTGTTAAACTCTGCATACAGGCCCAAAGTCTGAGAACCATTGCAAGTCTGCGACGCTCTTCGCAAAACACGTGAAACCGAGGCTCACCATAATTAATTTTATTCACCTTAATTAGAAGTAGAAGAACTTACCCTGTGATACGAATAATTAGCGGCAATAGACTGATGAATTTCAGGAAGGTCCACTGTTGTCAGACGCTTGGAAATGAGGCCAGTAAGTAGAACATACTGTATGTTAGCACATCTATTAGACTTCAGCGTATCCATTTCGATGACCTACTGACACCTTGCAGTGCTGCATTTTCATGCACGTAATAAATCCCCAGCGTAAAGTCAGAAATCTTTACATTTCTTGCAGGAGCGCCTTTCTGAATTAAACCTTTAAAATCACTCTTATGGAAGGAGAGCGTAACAACGATGGTGCTCACATTAAGCAAAGCGAATGAGTAAAGATGCTGGAAAACTCCGTCAACTGCACATGCACAGTAGCGCAAGATGTCTAAACAGGGAAAATGGAGGTTGGTGTGTCGGGGCAGGGAGCCGTGCTGAGACAGCTGGATCCAAAACTGTGAAAAACAACAAGAGCGGCCTCTGCGTAGCGTGTGGCCTTTAACCTATCTGTTACTGAGTCAACAGTTGACCCCTCACTTTCCTCTGGGTCAAAGGCTAAGGGCTGACAGGTGCCAGCGTAGGGCGACCGCACCGGTCACACAGTCCTGGTTCAACCAGAGCCCAGAGCACAAAGCATTCTGGGTCCCGACCCTGGAGCACACGCAGTACAGCACAAGAAAGGGTTGTGTCCCTTGCAAAGAAACTGCAAAATATTCAGCAAGAACTCCAATGTACTCCTTTCGCAAGGCTGGTGCGTCGTCTGTTTTGTGTGGTCTTATCACATCCAAATTTGCGGCCCGCAAAATACATCAGCAGCTTCTCCATCCTTTGGGCTCAAAGCGAGACCATTCCTTGCCTGCCATCGGTCGGGTTCGGTGGCTCAGGGTCGGTGTAATAGTGCAATCACAGTACAGCAGTCTAACTAGCGTCTGCTCAAATTGCAGCAGATCACAACGGATTCCTCCAAAATCTGAACTGTTGTGCTTTTTCTCCGTACATCAAGTAAGGGTAATGTCAGCAAGGTTGAGAAAGAGAACAGGGCATTCAAAAACCTGAAGCAAGCAAAGAAAAGAACATGGAAAATAACAGAAATCACTGCAAAGAAAAAGACACATGAAGGAAATAAGGAGAAATTATAATGAAAAGGGTATGTCAGAGAGAGGGGCTCGAAGCAGATGGGGGGAAAATGAGAGAGAAGCACATTCCTGCCTCCCTTTCTTCTCTCTGCTCCCCCTTTCTCCATCCCCCTTCAGAAAGAGCAGCTGGGACAGGTGTGTTTATACTTACAGAGTGGAGCGAACACGCTGACACTGCACCCCAGAACACTCACTGTTAAATACAGCATGCGCGCACACACGCGCACACACACACACATACACACACACACACACACACACACACACAGGTTTGTGTTCATCAGCATCTTACCGCTGGAAAGGCAGGTGACATTTTTTTGATGCAAGTGTGTGTACGTTTATGTTTGGTGTGTCAGGGCCAGAGTTCCTGGCTCAGGAAACAGAGGGATCCTGTTTGTGAGCTCGCTCCCATTGTTGGAGCTGATTAAACACACACACACACACAACTCATACGAGACTGCCTGCATCACCCCCACACGTTCTCACACATACACACGCACAGTCAGCGTGACTCCCCAGCGGCCTGGCATTAACCCCCATCAGTAACTCATCCTGACTCGTTACATGTGAACATCATCCTCCACCGCCCTCCTGCTGGGTGCCAGTGAACAGAGGACCCCCCCCCCCAACCCCCCCGTCCCATCCTGCCCCGACTCTCTCTATTGTGCGAGTGTCCAGTCTGTCAGTGTCTAGCAGTTCTGTTCCCACCTGGGGATCTGAGAGCAGAACAGTCCACACCTACATCTGGATCCACAACACAAACTCTGCTGAACCTTGAGCATACACCTGCAGCAGTCCCACTTAAACCCCCCTCCGACTGTTGTGTCTGCCAGCTCCCTCAGGAGGAGGGCTGGGTTCCTGAGAGCAGGAGCACAAATTGGCACCATGAGGTACTGAGAAACACCAGCGCAGCGGTTCCCACTGCACTGTACGCACGCACACTGATCCGCGCACCGATATCACACACACGTACGCTCACACGCACAGTCTGAAACACATTAAAAGAGAAGGGCAGTGCGCACAGACTCACTGAGCCTGCAAGAAATCAGCCAGATCTCTCAAAGACTAAAAAGCGTGCAAAATGACCACACTGGGCCCTGCTCCAACTGGCTCCTCACGCTCCAGCTTACCTCACCTGGGTGCAGCAGGACAAAGAGGAGCATTTGCTCTGCTGGCTACATCCCCTTTCTCTTTCTTTCCTAGTGCCTCATACTATTCTTTTATTTGACTGCTGTCAAAAGCAGCTTGCTTATCGCTGTATTGTCTGCCTAGAGGTAGATCTGCACAATTTCAGCCACAATTATTTCATAACAAAGTGATTAGAGTGAAAAACGTGAGTCTCGTACCTTTTCTTGTCCCTAAAAGCAAAAAAGCTACGCATTGCAGAAGACAACAACTTAGCACAAAGTACACTGGCACATAATCAAAGAGTACACACACTGACTGAAACTGCTAATCCCAAGCAGGGTCGCGGTGAGCCGGAGCCTAACTGGGCAATACAGGGCACAAGGCTGGAGGGAGGGGACACACCCAGGACAGAACACCAGTCCGTCACAAGGCACCCCAAGCGGGACTCGAACTCCAGACCCACCAGAGAGCAGGACCCGTCCAAACCCGCTGCGCCACCGTGCCCCCTATTCGAAGAGTAGGAAGGGCTCAGTCAAGAATCATTATGACATGTTTACATGCATTTTGCAGTGAAAGGAAAATATCCTGTGAATGCACTAAGATGTAGCTGACACATAGTAGATGAAGCCTCGAACAAAGTACTGTATTTCTATTTCAGAAAGAAGTACTTTAAATTGTTAAAAATGAATTGTTATGCATTGCAACACGTAATATGAATTATTTGACGTCATGTGACAGCTTGTTTACACTTATATACTTTACTAAATCTGGGCAGTTATGGTAGAATTGCTCTGAAAAACAAAAACCCTTCCAGAGGATTCGACAATTGAGTTCCAATTTAGCCAAATTCAATCCCAGCTGAACCACTGTTCAATATCCCGTTCATTACCGTCATCAACTGCATTACAAGTGCCCATGCTGATATGGTCAATGATTCCACTGGTTCACTACTGCCGACCTTTGACCTGTAAGATGAAACTGCCACATGAATTCAGAGAGGTGTCCTTTCACTCACATTTGTGCCCAGAGGCTTTGGGACACTTCTGGGCCCTATGAAGGAGCTTTATGAATGGGTCCTAAATGTTAAGTGATACCAAATGAGATCCAAAGACTGTATGGGGTGGACATTATTAAGCACTGTGCAAAAGTTGTAAAGAATGCTAAGGAATTTGGAATTCCTACTACATTTAGCCATGCATGTACCCTGTATGTATCACACTTTGATAGAATGAGTTTCGTGCAAAGACTGACCTTCATCGATTCATGGGGACAAATATAGCCACATAAAACTCACACAAATCCTTGTCCTTTAGCTATACAACTTGACTTTCATGTTATATTGGGGTGAGGTGGGTATTACTGATGCAGTTCTGTAATATTGGGACTTACAATTCAGAAAAATCAATCACTGACAAGAGATATAAATTTTGTGTATTTTCATCATCCTTTGTACCAAACACCGATCTGCTTTCCCATCATACTTTCTTTCAGATTTCATTGCACCACCATTATATTAAATAGATGTATATAAAAATAAGAATTAAAAACTTGATTGTTACAACAGTAACAGCAACTTAGCAAAGACATTTCATTTCACCAACAGGATTCCACAAAGTACCACTGTCATTTTCAGTCCCACTGCTGGCCATGGTTCCCAATAATATTAAAGAGTACGAAGAGCTGAATTCCACCTGAACCATTTCAACTATACAAGAAGAAGAAAGACCGATCCATCTTTGTTAGTTAACACAATGTCTTCGCTTCTGCAAACATATTGACAGGTAGTTCCCAAAAGGTAGGGGTGATGTCACCATGAAGACAAAACAGGCACTGGGGGAATCCTCCTAAAACAGTCAAATCTGTAACGTTTTGTAGGAGGGCTTGTCTTGATTAGTTGACGCAAACTTCCAAAACAGGTAAAATCTGATGAGACTTGTTAAGATGCCAGGCATGTTGGGTACCTTAGAGAAGGGGCATAGATTCAAATCAGAATTATTGTAGCTCTTCCATTCTAACTAGAAATAATCAATAGTAGCGCTAAAATCATATCCAGAATTCAAACTGAGGGTACAGAGTCAGTACATTTCCAACACTTGTTACTGGACCTCCTTGACTTACCATGATGTAGAAGTCTTGAAGTTGGAGGCCATATAGAGTCCAGGAGGTAGAGGTGAGCATGGTGGCTACAGTGAGAGGGAAGGACAGGCGCTCCACGGAACCGCCACGTATAATTTCCACCTGAGGGAGAAAAAAAAAAAAAAAAGATGCCAGAGAATGAAGATGCTGAGGTTGGAGGACAGGACATGGCAGGAGGACAAGTTTCCAGCACTCAGACAGGACAGTTATAGAGGAGAGAAAAGAGGGAAAGAGAGCTGTAACACAGACACTGACCAGACTGCAGCACACAAACATGCATAAGATTATTCCCCGTAAATAACTCATAATGTACACAGCAACTGAACAGTTCAGTACATTAAAGTAACAAAGGCGACAGAGTCTTGAGAAAAAAAAACAATATGACAGAGTTAGAAAAACAAAAAACAATGGCCAAGGAAAGACAGGAAGGCAAGGATGGGGCCATACAAAGCAGCAGACAAAGGAGGAGGGAGAGACTAACGGGGACAAACAGGAAAGTGCAGAGAAAGACAGGAAGAAAGAGGAGCTCACAGACACAGGAGAGACTCAAGACAAACAACAGTGGGTGTCTGGTACTGGATGTGCCCAAATATAGAGGGACATATGGGCACAGAGACACATGGGCATCGTTACTGGCACACAGATGTGCCAATGGGTTACTCGGTGCATAAACTCACATCTTGTGCACTACCTTTCTACTCTCCAGGAAAGCTGGGAAAACACTAAAACACTAATAATATACATTAACAGGACTAATGGATTTAAGTTAAGATTGCAGTGTGCATATCCGTTTTTTAGCTGAAACCTCCTTTCCCCCCAAAGCACCTATAAATTATGTACCTATTGATGCAGAAGGGTATTCCTACTGGAGCCATTCAAGGTAAGTACCTTGCTCAGGGTTTCTGGAGCAGGAGTGGGTTTCAAGCACAGTACCTTCATATTAAAAAGAATCGGTGGCCTAAGAACTACACTACTCACAGCAGCTCAGCAACGTAGTGGTTACTATCGCACAAATACAAGTCCATGTGTCACCATTTGTGGAGCACTCACCAGGTCAGTCAGTGGCGACAGGTACATGCTGATGGTGAAGACACTGCAGACGAGGCCTAGCTGGGCTAGCCGGGTGTCTCCCTGACCCAGGATCACGCTGAAGTACAGCCATCCCGCACACAGGACAGCGATGCCAGTCAGAGTCTGAGTTGACACATGTCTCTGCGTTGGACACACACCAGCAGCACATTGTAACACTGCAGTAACATTCAAGTTAAAATCACACACCGACATGAGTTTCAGCGCATGACGTTGATGCCTGTTTGATACACTGGATACAGCCACACAAGAGAAATCACTGCAAAGATGACTGAGATATACACAGACAGACATGCAGACACACACAGACATGAGGACACAATACAGTTAGGCCTGGATGTGACATAGAATATACACACAGATATAAACACACCCTGTTTTTAGTGTAGTGCCAGTAGGTCAAGATGTACAGTGATTGCAGGGAGGCACCAATACTGTTGACAATCACTAAGGTAGCATCTTTCTTTAACATCCCATAGTAGAACCAGCCAAGGTTGCTGAAACAATAAAAGATGTCAGACACGTACACACTCAAATCAGACACTTCATCTGTAAAAATAAAAAGTGATTTTTTTTAACCGTACACCTCGGACTCTCCTCAGCACTTTCCTAGGCCTTATGGTTCTTATTTGTGGCAACAAATTTAAAAAGTGAGTTTCACTTGGTTTGACTAATAAATAACAAAAGGAAATAAACTAAGGAAAGGCAGTGTGAAATTTGAAGCGGTACTTTTAATGCCTTGTTAAAGTAACCAACCAAGTACGTTGTTTGACAGCATTTGCCTGCTAGCTGTTCTATCCTTGGGTCAACACCCAGGTCAACAATGAAAAGACTTGAGCGTGCAGTTTTAAACCAGAAATACACTGATGTAAATGTCTTTGCGTTTTACAAAAGAGGCAAATCAGATCTGCCAAGGAAGCATTACCCCACACTATAATGCAAAGTAGCAAGATGTACACCACTGAAAACCAGCTAAATACAAGTCAGATGTTTCTTCTGTGCATTTCCAGAGTACTAACAAAGAGCAGCATTCTTCTTTGACAGACACTGAATTTGTTTTCTTTCCAGTATGTACAGGATATTTGTTTCCCTGTGTGGTGCTTTACTGTTCTTATTGCAATTAATCCATTTCTGCCACCGTACCAAAGCATTTACCTGACTTGCTGACAGCTCAACGTTAACGACGCCAACAGGCAACGCGGAACAAGAAAAGGAGAGCAGGACACAGTGAACTGAAGATTAACTTCTGAGAACAAGACTTGGCTTCTGGATCCATTACACATTTCATCCAAGTCGTTCAGAGAATCCATTTGCAGCATAATGAAATCAATATGTGAAAAAGAAATGCAAAATGCTGAGGAGCTGAAAAAAGAACAAACGAGTTCTTCGCAAAAAACAACATTCCACTGTACCGTAGTGGTATCTTAAATATCTCAGGCACCGATGAAGACGTGTTACTGGAAAAATCCTCACATATTTCCCTTTTATACCAATGACCTTGTCCTCTGCTGCCGGAACGAACAGCATCTGCAGCAGAACGTCGCTCCACTACGGCAGCGCTGGGAGAAGCCGGCGTGAGCGTAGCGTACATCTCCTCACGTTGGGGCCCACAGTGGGCAAACGGAGCGTCAAAGTCCTCTTGGCAGGTAGCCGGGTGCCGGTTCGACAACAATAGCGAGCACCAAGGAAAAGGCACCTCAGTCGTCAAGTTTTCGTCACTGCCCTTATGTGAAGGTTGTCACCATTCTTGTTTTTTCTTCCCCCCCCCATTTGCTCCCTGTAAAATATCATTAACATGAAAGGCATGGAAAACAAGGAAATGGGTGGTCTTACTTGAGACAGGTAGTCAGGAAAGGGAGAAACTGAACATTATCAGAACTCTGACTTGCTCTCATTTTCTTCAGGTCGGTTCTGGGACAGAAAAGGGACAGGTTATTGACACGCTTCGTAGGCCGCCCAGTTCGAAAGCGTCACTCGGTACAAGGTGTGGACGCCACCAGGCGCAGGACACAGACCGGGGGGGGCCCATGGGACGTTCTCGACTCTTCTCGCGCGCGAGCTGGGAGGATGGAGCGCAACATAACATACCACAGGACACAGCACATT
The DNA here is from genome assembly GCF_900964775.1 of Scleropages formosus. NCBI lineage: Eukaryota > Metazoa > Chordata > Actinopteri > Osteoglossiformes > Osteoglossidae > Scleropages > Scleropages formosus. The sequence continues at coordinate 17,686,774 of NC_041823.1, read as the reverse complement.
GTGTCAGGGCCCTGGGGGGGGGGGGGGGGGGGGTGTTTACTGCACTTTACTGTACCACATGGGTCATGCCACACTCGAATTAATAGCAGCAACAGATGCCAGAGCAAAAGCTTTCTCTTTCTCTAAGTTACTCTCTCAGAAGCTCCAGCTGACTGACCAGTGATCTTATCGTGACTGGTCAGGAAACGAAAAAGCACGACTTCTGCACCTTTCCCCTTTACACACCGCGTGTGTCGTCCGCGTGGCTGCGGAGGCGCGCGCACTGCTTGAGGCGGGACGGTGCGCTTCAGCTGAAAACAGACTCGTATAACACCACGACATTCTTTACTAGTGACAGTTAGCCACCATGTGCCAATGATGATGAATGTGGTCAACTTACAATCCAGTCGAGAACATCCCGACGGTAAACACGATGCAAGTCCATGACAGAAACTGCAAAAAATCCATATAAAGAAAGAAAGAAAAAAAGACTGGTGATATTTCAATTTTACTTGTTTAGAACGAGATCGGGACACAGCAAACTCAAAGTTTGTGATGTGATCAAACCCTGAGAAGCACTTCAGGCGCTTTGCACTTCCGCATATGTAATCTGTAGTCCTAAAGCGTTCCTGGTGATAGGCGGATCCTTCGCACTAGACCAATCGGAGAGCGGTTTGTTACATGACGTATGTGTAGTCCGGAACACAACCGTGTAGTATAGTGGCTAACAGGTTGTGGCTTCTAAAATCCACAAAAGGAGTGGCTGAGTAAATAAGTGTGTCCTTGTTAACTTTTCCTTATTTTATGCACATATGATTTGCTGTAAAAGTTTTGAAGGACTCAATGCTGAAAAAGGATCCCTTGCAACCGTTAGGAAGACTGAAAAGTACAGTATATATTATTGAATTTTGTGCCATTGAAATTGTATGGGTGAAGAGAGAGGTTATTTTAACTTGGACATTTTCTTGCATTGTCTCTAGAGAAGCATCAACTGTGTCTACTCGCATTTTTAAAACAGCAGCTAACACATGGGTTGCACATAGAACACTGTTATTATATCATAATAAGTTACTTACTGAAAGTCCCCACATTTTGTCAGGTGCTTGGTGGATATGGAGTTTACAAGGAAGCAGCTTGTTGTGAAGGATGTGGAATTTTCCCAAAGGAGAGACTGGAAGGGAGAAAGTGTTGGAGAGAATGCGAGGCCACGGCACGACACTTTTGCACCTATGTGCCACTTTGCTCGCTCACTTTACCTCTCTGCTTGGAGGAAGAAAAGGGTATGGCAACACCTTCTCATGGCTGTGTTAATATTACGGGAAGGATGAAAAGAGAACGATGGGACTCCTAAAAGGAAGAGTGCTGGAAAGTCTTTATGGCCTTTTATGTCCTCATTACCTCCAACCCTTTCACATCTAACACATTTAAATTTTACCCCCCAAAAACTTAACAATCACTACTCTCAACTTTGTGTCATGGGATTTTGTTACTTGTTTTGTTAAACCTGCTTTTAGACGAAGTGATGCGTTGCAGGGAGATTTGAAGAAAGCAATGGCTCTAGAGTAAGTAGATGGGTATGTGCCCAACCTCATGTAATTTATTCCTTACGTAAGAAATATTGTAAAGTTAATATTTTCAATCTGTTTAGTAAACACATTTTTCTTTCGTAGTTCAACCTAAATTTAATGGATCCACAGGCAAACTAGTAGAAAGGTCTAAAACCACAAGGCCTCAAGGGGAAAGAGTGGTGTAGTTTGATGAAGGTGCAAATAAGATGACTATGATAACAACTGTCACTAGTTTAGCACCACAGAGGTTTAGTACAGAGGAGAAGGCAGTCAAGATACAGAAAGAATAGCCAAACATAGAGGACCTAGAACATAAGGCAACTGTGGGTATTGTGGCAATCTATTATTATAGTTATAATAGATATAGAAAAATAAATTATTGTAATAGCTAGCAAAAAAGAAAGAGCAGCACTGGCAGAGCTGAGGTGTAGCATTGGGAATAATCACATCTTTAAGAAGAGACTCATGTCTCTGTGGAGGGTAGAGTGGCATAGGAAAGAAGGAAAAGGAGCAAAGAGGATCAGAATGTGGGCGGCCTTTTTAGTAGATTCCTTTGTGTTCACTAGGAAGCTGCAGCGTTTCAAGGTGGAGATTGACAACTACCTACAGCAGTATAAGTGGCAGTTATAAAACAAGACCATGCTCGTCCCTTGATCCAAACTGAATGATCAACAAGGTCTATAAGCATTATTCAAAGTTCTTACATGTTTTAAAGGTGATCTATAGAAGAAGCACAGTTGTTTGGTAGTGGGGGTATGTTGAAGAGGTGTGTGTCCCTAGAGAGGAGAATTCAAACAGGATTGACAAGGAGTGTAGAAGGTGTTATTCTTCAACATGGTTGCTCAGCATTTAACACCATTACTCCTCAAGAATGGATATAGTGACACATCAGTGCAGAAGGGAAGAATCCTCAGGATACCAGTGTGCCTAGAGCATACTTTTATGGAGAAACAATTGATTAGAGAGCTTGTGAGAACAAGAGAGACTTGATAGTGTTGTGGCTATAGCTCCCAAATTTCTATGGCTCAGTACTACAGAAGCTGGTGGAAATTCGTTTGGATCCACACCCAGAGGAACAGCAAGGGTCCCATTTTAGATTACTACAGTGATTTCAGTATGAGGGTCACAGTGGGAAGGGTAACATCCAGGTCATAGGCTGGAGATGGGGATAATTACAGGCTGTACTATCTCTGTGATTCTGTTTACTCTAACCATGAATACATTTGTGAATTTGGCAGAGGTAGAGAATCACGTACAAAACAACATTATTATTAAACATCTCTAATGGGTAGTTTGGCAACCACCCATTAGATCCTTCATGGAAGATTTGACAGCATAGTCTGTACTAACATGTAAGTGGATTTTGCAGGAGCTGGAAAAGCTCATTATTTTATCTAGGATGAATTTTGAGCTATCAAGGTCCAGATATCTTGTACTGACAAAAGGTAAACACAGCGATAAGTTCCATTTCAGCGTAGAAAGTACGTATACAATGTCAGCAATCTTGGAGAAGCCAGTGAGAAGCTTAGATAGGTGGTTTGCTGATGGTAGGTAAGGTTTCTTATAAGGAGCCTTGCAGCGCAGAGGACTGGAGTGTCAAGTTCTTGATACAGGCAGTTTACAATTTGCTTCTAAGTCCATCTAACTTGTCCATGTGGGGAAAAGTAGATTCAGTTATCATGTTTGTAATGTCCAAAGACAGGGATGTTGGAGCACACCCTCAGCAGTTGTACAAGAGCTCTAGGTGAGGGCCACCAACTCTGGCACCATGAATTGATGCAAAAGAGGCCATAACATTTTGTTAGAGAGGGTAAACGTTCAGAATTGGCACCCAAGGCCAGTGCAGGACTCCTAGTGACAGATAGTGGCAGTTCATGGTTGACTTAAGAAGGCATCTTAGATTTCTGGTCACCACCACAGAAACATCTTCAGGAAAGACCAGGCATTGTACTGCTGATGGATGCTTCTAGACAAGTCATCTTGTTGGCGCATACAGCTCCTTTGCTAGAGTAGAAGGACAAGTCAAATGAGAATAAAATAAGGTATGAGGAACAAGTAGAGCAGTGCTGCTGAAAAGGCAAGGTGTGTGCCCATTGAAGTGGGCTGTAGGGGCTTTTCAGGAGAGTTGCTGTTTAGAGCTTGCAGTAAGGATATTCAGCATGCAGCTGAAGGATTGCATGTGGCCCACAAGAACATTGGTATAATTTATACACTATACCAATCATAAATACTATAAGCCATATTTTGAATCATGTTATAGACATACTTAAATGCAATAAAACTGTTCAATTTACACATTTAAGATTAATTATGCGCAAGTATGATTTTTACACATGCAACCGCAGACTAGTTCACATTAATGATTGTGGTCCTTGACCAAGATGATCCCCCTGGCCCGCAGCACGTTGGCTATCACAGGCAGTCAGAGGAAGGAAGGCCGTAAAAGTTATGTAGACTATTGACACAGCATATAGAGGACTAAGGCTCAGGAGAGGTGAGCTGTGGGTTCACAGTTACCTAAATACAAGCTGGGGATTGATTATCCCTGCTTAAGTTACCTGGCTAAGAGTGTCTGATATTGAAAGACCCTGCAACACCAAGATGTGTGTAATAAACTATGTAATTATATACATCTGAGATATGAATGGACAAAGGACTTATTTAATCCATTTTTATTTCACTTATGAAATTCACATTTTTCCATTGAACAAATGTTTTTATATTTTTTCTATATGTACACATTTTTACAACTGTACAAATTGAGCCAAAAAAATCCATATCGCACACAAAACATTTAAAGCCTGTTCCGTACTCCATTTAGTGTTCTGCATCCATTATTATGATATGGTACTAAGTGACCTGGGTAACATGTTGCACAAGTCTAACTCCCATGGAAATTTGCAACATTTCTCATTCCATTCCCCATCAAACTCAGCCATACCATAAAACCCATTCTTCACGTATAAAATGTTGCTTCTCCATCTTTTTCCCTCTCTCTCAATGAAACAGAGCAAGAACGATGGCAGTGTCTTCATCACTAACCTTTAAAGTCTCACTCTGCGTCAAGTTGCTGTCAGTTGGGTCTAGACAGTTTGCCTCTGTGCTACACTGTGGCAGTACTGACTGGGACATACTATTCTAAACGTAAGAAACACCACTTTTACAGTGTATACCGCTTGTGTAGTCTTGGCTAGTCTGTCCTGCGAAACAAAGACAGGTCAAGAAACACTTTGCCTAGCTAACTAAATGCTACATACTGTATGCAAAACACCAATTTGTCTGTTCAATGTATATACATATTTACACATTTATGTACATATCTGTATACATTGTAAGAAAATTATACATTTGTGAGATGATTACTGTAGTCTTTGGCTCAAAATAGTATTTAAATTACTACTTGCTTCAATGTAAATTCCATTTTTTGGAGTTTTGAATGGCAGTACATTTTTTTTTTTTTTTTAAAAAACCTGGTTTAGTCCAAAGAAGATAAGAAGGAAAAGAAATGAGAAAATCTTCCAAAAGAAATGCAAGCTTAAGCCAATGCTACATAAAACACTTTGTGCATACATCTCTGTGTGTGTGTGTGTGTGTGTGTGTGTGTATGTATACACACACACACACACACACACACACACACAATTTAAAAAAAAAAATAAAAGGAAAAAAAATAATTAAAAATACAAAACATGTACCCCATGCCAATGACCAGCACTGGACTTTATGACCCCTTTGTGGTTCTCCCAGACCACTGTCAATGTAGTCCACAGTCTCTGAAAAGTCTCTTGTGGTTCTTTGTCAACTCAGTGTAGTAATAAAGATAGCAAGATGGGAATCAATGTCAGGAGGGAGACTGATGTCACCGTTACCCCCGAGTTTGATCCCACACTTTTCTGAACTTCTGGCTCATCCACTACAGGGTCATCTGTGAAAGAAGAAAAGAAAATTGACCAAAATGCATTCACAACTAGGATGTGAAGGTTGAAGAATGTGCTGTTGCAGATCAGTAGCAGTGGAGTGCTGTGGCATACCTGCAGGAAGCCTGTTGGATGGGTTGTGAACTCCTCCGGTTCCCATACGCCCACCAGCTCCAGTTTTAGGATCCTGAGACCCTGCTAGACACAAGGTGAGAACGTAAGTACAATCCAGCACTGTGGTTGAAAGGTTAGAGGAGAGGAGTGAAAACCACTGCAAGGAAGCCACTGATCTCAAAGAGGTGCAGTGACTTACCGCTGGAGCTGACATCCACCCGCAGTCTCATGCACTCCTTGCCGTGATGATGTAGCGGCTTGGCTAGGAGGGACAAACAACAAGGCCTCATTAGATCCAAGGATCAAATGGCTACATGTCGCACCTTATTTCTGCAAGCCCTCAGCTTCTTGCACTGAAGCTTAGAACAGAAGCTCACTTTGAACCATCAGGTATCGGGCAAAACAGCAGGGAAATGTCTGACCTTAAAGAACCTACCATCTTAAGAAAGGAAGGAGGAAAAAAAAAAACCCCATGAAGCTAATCAAATGTAAATGATTCCCAAAGGAATATTCTCAAACAAAATGTTTTCTCCCTACAGATGTGCTGCAGCTGTGCACACACTGCAGAGACACTTACAGATGTAGTAATAGCTCTCGCCCTGCCGGAACTCCTTTCCCAGGGTGAAGGGTGTGAAGCGCTGGAACTTCTCCGAGAACTTCTCGGGGGCATGAGGGGCGAACGGGCGAGAGCACTCCCAACGAAGCTGGTCGAAAGACTGTGGACGGCAGGCTTCGTAGTCCTCCCACTCCACCATGTACAGAACGTAGCGCTCTGCCTCCTGGGAGGGCACCTCTCCACGAACGTAGTGAGGGCAGATGATGTCCAGGTAGTCATTGATGCGCACTTCCACTACATACTCATCCCAGAGAAACCTGCAAAGGAAAAGGGGCAGGGGGGGGGGTTTAATACATTTTGCAGCCACACAGCAATAGCATCTATTCAGCATTGTCCCACCGAGGGCTTTTCGATATCGATTACTGCCATTGTTGACATGCAGCCAGAGTGCTGCTGAAAACTTTGAGAACACAGGCAACAAAGAGGAAACAAGCAGGAAGGATGAGATGAAGAAGCAGATCTGCCACATCTTGGTACCTGCTGATCCCACCTTCCCACAGGAACAGTATTGAATAAGGCATTGGTAGTCAAGGCAGCCGTTTCCCTGGTTACACCCTATAAGGCTCCACCGAGGCACATTAGTACAAATAGACTACGGCGCAAAAGAAAAAAAAAAAAAAAAAGAAAAAAAGGGCAGCTATCCTGCCGAGTGCAATGAAAACAAACAAAAATAGCCCGAAGGACCGAGTGGTATAAAAACACACACCACCCAATGCAATCCATAAGCAACGATGGCGTTTCTGTGAATAGGGCTGCGAGCAAGCCAGTGCAGACCTGTCCGCGAGCCTGCCAAACTGGAAGGCGGCCGAAAGAACTGACAGAGACCAGACCCGTTTCTCTTCCCCTCCTGTACATTTATTTAGGCAAAAAGCAACCTGTAGAATACCTACAGCCTCTTCTGCCAGAGCCCCTCCCCTCCCCTCCTCCGTCCACGTGTTTCTCCAAGGGCTTTGGTTTCCATGCAGCGGAGCTTCTTTCGAAAGCGTTTCCGTTACGGATTTATTTATGCAAGTGGAAGGGCTGCAGCCGCACGATCACCTCGCTGTCCACCTCGTTCTTTCGGCCTCCGTTAGAGCGTTCATCTCTACGCAGCTTTTGTCTCCCCTACCCCCAAGCTGTGTTTCCATACCACCGCTCCCCCCCCGTGATCAAAGGCAGGAGTGGACAGAGTCAGACGTCTGTTGCTACCCCCCGCACCCCACAGTAACGTTTCATCCCCCTCTAGCTCTTCTCCACGTTTCGTACGCTCACCTCCGTTTAGCTTTTTCTACGGTTGCTTGTCCAACCACGAGAAAGCGGCCCCGGCCCGGCCAAGCCCTCACTTTCTCACAGAGATTGCCTGGTCTCCGGAGAGACGGCGGCGCCCGGGGGAGGCGTCTCAGTTACCGACCGCTCGCTAAATGGGCCCTTTATGCGGCCGGGTCTGCCCCGTCCCGAAGGCCTCTGCACTTGGGTCTGCGCAAGCAAACATGGCGATCGTTCAATGCCCTTCCGACAGAGAGCCAAGCTTGTTTATCGCTTCCTGCAGGAAGCCCTTGGCTTTAAAGAGAACAATTCCTTTTTCAACACACATTTTAACATTCCGGAGCGCTACAATTTCTGCCCGATGCGAAAGAGATGCAGCGCGACGGGGGAACGGCGGCGGAAGTCCTCGTTCCGCGGGCTTTCCGGCCTCGTCCGCGGCCGGGCTCGGCGTGGTGCCAACGCGTCCCTTACCGCTCCTCTCACCTACCTTCCCGAAGTCCAACGGGTCGAGGGTGCGCTTTCTCGGCGCACGGGGGACGCGATCCACATGTGTGACTAACGATCAAAGCCCAGGACAAGAGGTGTCTGATCTCCCCCCCCGCCTCCCATTGTTGGTTTTGCTGTTGGGACCCCTAGTCAGACAGACACTGTGGCTCCAAACCCTGCACCCCTCCCCCACTGCTCTACCCCCCACCCCACCCCACCCCACCCAACAGCCCAGCTTCTGTCTAAATGTTCCAGTTAACAACAGCCAGGCTGTCAGAACCGCCACGCGGGGTATTAGAGCAGGAGACGAACAAACTATGCTTGTTAGCGAGGGGCCCCGTGGTCTTTCTGGCCATCTCCGGGCGCAAGGCAGCTCCCAGATGAAACGGAGGTGCCCCGCGAGGCACGGCTAACAATCTCACAACTGGAAGCAATTGCAGCCGCGCTGCTTTGTACACCGTCCTTATGGGGGGAAACTGCCTATTGGCTGCAATAACATTTAGCTTTCCGCTCCTAAAATTCTAACTATAAAGTGGTCAAAACAGACCAAAGCATAAATTGCTGTAACATCTCATTACCTGCAACTTTTCTTCATGTTACTCTAACTTTCAGTCATCGCGTTTCATGTCAGAACTTATTTGAAAGCATTTGTTCTTGCACCAGAAAAGCTAATTTGATTGCGCCCCCCCCTCCTCCTGTAACCAACACCACTCTGTAGACCCGCACCCCCCTCCCCCTCCCTTTGAACAACAAATTAAAGGCTGTTTGCAACATGGAGCCATTGCTTTCCATGGAGGAGTGAAAAGAGGAGCTAAAAGGGGTATAATTAAACCCAAAAAGACATCCAATCATTACCCTAGGGGGCTGGGATTATTATACCAACTTGCCCTACCCCCCGAGGTCGGGTGTTTGTGGAGGCGGGGGAGGGGCAGAGGGACCGTGGCTGAATGGGGGGACCACGGTAAGCATTTGTTACTGCGGTATCAAAGCATGGCAGAGACAATGCAGTGGTCCTCTCAAACCTCACCGCACACTCTCTTCCTCCAACGGGGATCCAGCGCTGACAAAATATTTCTCCCATGATGGTTCCCCTGAACCGTCGTTCAGCACGGCCTCGGCCCGGGGAGCGCTGTCAGGGCTCCAGCTGACTAAGCTCAAAACGCTGATGGTGCAAGTCTGGAGAGCGGTGCAAAAACACCTGGGCAGCTGACACGCACTCTGTGTACGAGAGAGAGAAAAAGAGACCGAGCCTCTGAGGCCTCCTTTCGGGAAACGATTCCCCGTTTCTCCTGAAATCTTGCTGCCATCCACACGCTTCGAGTAATTCCGCCACATCAGCAAGCGAGACCTGAAACCACCATGCGATGGAAGCCTCCACAGACCTCCTCTCCTTGCACCGGCCCTAGAGACTACGTGTGGCGTCGGGTGCCCCAGGGTGCTCGGTGGCACCACCCAGGCATGGGAACATCTGTTTATCCAGAAGCGTGCCAGACTGGAGCCTCGGGCGCTCCCCAACGTGGCTCCGGCGCTGCCGGCCCAGCCGTCGCGGCTCACGCTCGGGTCCCTGGGAAAGGACTCGCCCGAAGAGCGGCGTAAGGGTTGTAAGAGCTGGGGTGGGTCCAAAACGAGTCACACGGAGGTGCGAGCGAGCAGAAGCTCTTCCACCCCGAGGCCTGACCCTCAAAGCACCACAAGACCGGCGCACATATGGAGCAAGAGTAAACCGACGGAGCGCCCGGGCCGAGGTGCGATACGTTACGCGGCGCAGGATGGAGCCGGCCTTGTTCGAGGCCCTTTGACACGCATCCTTTTCATGTACCACCCCTCCCACCCTCAAACCTTGCTCCCTTGATGGAATGTCAGAGGCTGCTGCAAAGGTTACAGGGTTAAAGGTCAGGGTCACAACCTGCACGCAGTTGTGCTGCATCAGCATGGTGCACCACACACACACACACACACACACACACACAGAGAGAGCTAGGGGTCATCATGCTTTGATGAGCGAAAGCCACCCACAAGCGGGGCACACAGGGGATCACCCCCTTTATGCGGGCATAGCTCACAGTCTCCAAACGGAACCAGAAATTCACATGCAGCAGCAGGAGGAATAAGTGCTGTACGGTGCCATCAACCCTCAGCTACCCAGACTCTTCTTGGGATATTAATTTTCCTGCCATCAGTGAGGCCTTTCTTTCTGCCGGGTGACCTGACGTTAATTATTTTGGCCTCACGGCTGAGTGGACTGGAATGCTGGTGGACTAATCTGCTGGCCCGAACTGGGATTACTTTGCAGAGCGATGGCCTCAGCCAGAACCATTCATCAGTGGCGGACCCTGCCTAATGCGGGGGCTTAAACTCGCCTCGGAGGGCCCGGAGTCTCCCAGGCAAGGGGCAGGGTGACCGCTCGTTGTTTTCGGAAGGAAAGCAGCATTACAGCGCAAGGCCCACGAGGGAGACGCAATAAGAAAGTAACCGTCCAGCACATAGATGTTAGTTTGCCGTTCCATAAAAATCCTCTAAAGGGGGGAAGCAACTTTATAATAAAAAAAAAAAAAATGTAAGCGCAGCCCTTTTATTCTCCGTCTCTCACACACATCTGTGCAATTCAATATTTCACACCGACCATCTATCACTGTCGGTCCACCCCTCCCTCGGTGTCCATCTTTTATCACCCAATAAATCCAGTCTGCCTCCCCAGCGGCCGCTGTCCTGTTTTCTCTCCCCATCTGAAAGTTAACAAAATACACCAAGCTTCTTTATTCCATATGAATTCTGTAAAACAATCTCTCCCCCTTCTCACTCTCACTGCCCTCACCTCCTTCCCATCTGAACCCTCCCTGCCCCACACCCCCCAAGAAAATGAACCCAAATCCCAAATGGCATCAGCTGACACCCCCCCACCCACCCACCCTTAAAACCACATTAAGGTATATTAGCCAGAACAGAGTATAAACTACAGCTACAACCTAAAGCACTGGTGTGTAAAGAACTGCATTTAATTTACTAGTATACGGAGTCGCAGTAACACAGGGCCTTCGCGTCAGTCAAGCACAGATGAAGCCGACGAAAATCTAAGCGTTGCGTCTTGTAGGTAGAAATATTAGACGAGAGCCTCACTCCGCGGGGCGGCAGCGAATCGGTCACGTACGAAGTGACATTTACATAATCACAACGCGGCGCGCGCACAATCAGCGCAGCCATCGAGCCTTACTACGGGCGCGATCCGACGACACATCTACGGCACCGCTCACGTGACGGCAACAAGTCGCACGCAAACAAACACGCCTCGCGCACGGCGGAATAATTGTGGGAACGACGGTGACCGATTCGCATCGCGACAAGCCGAGGGATAACAATGAGATCCTGTGAAACCCCTTCATCCCTAGTGGAAAAGTACTTGGAAGAGGAAGAGAAAAAAAAAAAAAAAGCTTGTGAGAAAGTGTGATGTTGGCAGGGAAGGAGAAGAGGAGGAAGTCTGCAACAAAGATAAGCAACGGAGAGGAAGAGCCGAGGAGTTGGGAGGCGTTCTGGGCAAAGGGGGTCAGGGGCCAGAACGGGTGCGGAAAAGTGCCCCGAAAGAACGAAGGGGGCGGGGGAAGAGGTACGCGGAAGGGGTCCGAGGAAGAAAGCGGGCGAGTTTCCACGTGCGTCTTTAGGGAGCGATTTAACGGCGGAGAGAGAGTAAAGTGACATTTACGAACGGGAGCGGTGGCACCGTGCGCCCGCGAAGGCGTTCCCGTTTAGGAGCGCCCCGCTTTTCGCGCGCGTCCGAGATGCGGCTCGCTGTGCCCGTACGGCGTACCCCGAGAACGCAGGCGCGCGTCGCCGTGCCGCGAAGGAAACGCGTTTGCCCTACTAACCAGCTCCAAATCCAGGCAGATTAACCACCAAAGGGTTATGCACGTACAAGTACCTATATATACACACACACGCCAATAAACCAGCGTACTAATAGTCTATTTCTGTCCCACATTCAATATAATTCAGAAAACTGCAGATTTGCTGCGAATTGCGACTATACATACGCAGCGCAATGATGATTAATGTGCCCATAGGCCATCAGACCAGATTATGTTTATGTTGTAATCTTTTGTGCATTTTCTCCAACCCAGTTTGCTAGAAGCAGATTAAAGACCCAGATGAGAGGAAGAGGGTGGGGTGGGGGGGAAGAGAAGAAAATCTAGCAGACACTGGGATACTGGAGGGACTGGCAGACAAAGGAGACATGCCAGCCGGCATGGATTTGAAGTGGGAAATAAACTAGGAGGGATGGGAGTGGCAGGTGGGCGGCAGCTTTCGGTAAAGATGGGGAGGGAAAAAACACACAACAACGATGTAAGACAACGGTAATGCTAATCTACTGTTACACTGAAAGACGGTGCTCTCTACGCCTAGCTTGGAGGCATGTGCTCCAACAAGCCTCACCAGTTCCACTCCATCGGTGACAGAAACTGAGGGGAGGAAAAAAAAAAAATATATATGTTTTCCTTCTTTGACATATACTGTATAAATAAGGGAGGGGGATAAAGGTTACAGCAAAACAGTCAGTGGTTGGAATAGTCATTAAGTAAAAAGCAAATAAGACTAATATAGAGAGCTGAACCGATCAGAAAGAGGACTGATGAGAGATGGGTGCAGAGATTTGGTGAAGACTGAAAAATTCTGGGATAGAAAAGTACAAGGCAGTATGCTGTCTGTGCCAAAGCAGAGGAATGCTCTTTATTGGGGGGGTGACCGGCAGAGAGAGGAGGAGAGAGGTACGGGAAGGGAGCCACATTAGGCCCAACACGGGAGTAGCGCAAGACTAGATACAAACTCCCTAGTCGAGGATTGCAACACAGCAAGTGTGTGAGTCGCTAATAAGTCAGACGCGGTGTTTACGTGTGGCGCGTGGACCCAGCGGCACGTCAGCCAGCGTACAAACAAGCACCAATAAGGGCACGCTGATGAATCACGGGGGAGGCGCGGCGGCGCGGCAGGTTTGGCCAGGTTCTGCTCTCCGGTGGGTCTGGGGTTCGAGTCCCGCTTGGGGTGCCTTGCGATGGACTGGCGTCCCGTCCTGGGGGTGTCCCCTCCCCCTCCAGCCTCGTTAGGCTCCAGCTCGCCACAACCATGCTCAGGACAAGCAGTTTCAGACAATGTGTGTGTGTGTTGTGTGAGCGAGCGATGAATCACGGCTTTATCGGCGCTCTAACACAACCTGCCGTAAGGCCGCTCCCTTTACTGACGGCAAAGCGGAGGCAGAAACACACTCAGACTCATACACTCCACCTTCCAGTAAACAGCTTTAGGGGCAGGTGTAATGATTAAGCTCTTTAAAAACATCTACACTGGCTCAGTGCCCCGAAAGGGTCAAACGGCAAGCAAAGGCACGCAGGGAAGCGAAGACAGAAAAACAAGACAGACAACGAAAGGCAGGAGTCAGAGTCTGACAAACAGGAGGATGCCAGCGCACGCACACGGACGCACGCACACAAGCCTGGCATCACCTTGCTGTGCTGTTGCAGGTGAGGGAAGGCGAAGCCGTGACAGCAGTCACTGCGCTGAATGACACGACACGCCAACACCTGCGATGACACCCAAACACGACGTGTCGGCACGAAAGGGGGGAAAAAAAAAGGCAGACATTTAGAAATCCACGCAAACGGAGGAAGTCATGCAGACAAACTGGGGATTTCTCATCAACTGCACTCATCATCTGACCCTTTTCGCTACAGCCTCGTCCACGAAACCCATTAAGCCGTAGCCTTTTAATTGACTGAGCGCCATGTGACACAAACACGGCCAAGGCAGACACCCAGAGAAGTTAAAGGCTTGGGGGGGGGGGGGGCTAAAGAGAATTGATTAAGTGGGGGGGCGGGAATAATGTAGTGTTCATCTGTATTGCTGTCTTTCTCCATTTCCTGGAATTAAACGGGATTTTGATTTACTGCTCAAAAGCAGCAAAAATAGCAAACCCCACAGATTAAAGTTTTATTTGCAGTTATGATTACTAGAAATTTACAGACTGCTCAAAGACAACTTCATTAAGGCTTCCAGAGATTTGGGCCGAAGCCTTCCGAGAAACGGGGCGGGGGGGGTTTGCGATCGTGCCTTTCCTACCTCTAGGAAGAGGAGTCATGTTTTTTTTCCCCCCTCAAATCCACAGAAACCGTTTACTCTGCTTCATACACATGCAACAGAGAAGGTGGGCAGTCAAGAAACTGCTGGGAAACCCAGTTAAAAGGACACATGTATCCATTTTGGGGCATTAAAGGAAAAAGTCAATCAGCAAGTTTGTGCAACAACTGTATAAACTTGCATTGCACTTGGATACTAAATGTAATTCTGCACGATCGAGGGTCTATAGTTAGCACGTTGGGGATTAGGGGTGTTATTACAATTTTTCTTGTTTTGCTTATGGAATGGAAGCACTACAAATATAGCTCAAGCCTGGATTACAAAGAAATCTTCACGCTGCACTAGACAGTTCCCACTCGCGCGCCTCTTCCCGCAAACAGCGGCCCCCGCATCTCCTCAACCGGACGCTCCGGGCTCCGATTTCCCTGCCCATACCACGCCGTCCCACCAAACTTCTCCGGCGTGGCCTAAACTACAGAGCTCACGTTTCGCCCTCCGCGGCGCCCCTACCGACACCCGCGCCCGGCCCTCCCCGGGAGAGCGACCCGATGCACAGCGGGGACGAGCTGCACGGTACGTACCGGCGGTAACCGGCAAGGTCCGCAGCCCCCTTTAAAACCCCGTCTCCGCCTGTTCGGAACGTCGCTTCGGCTCGGCAAGTAAAGGAACGCGAGCAGGAGAGGGAGGCGAAGGCGTGCCGGAGAGAGCGGCGTCCGGCCCGTAGAGGGTGTAGCGGTGCTGGTAAACGCCAGAGTGCTCAACGCCGCTCTTGCTCACCGCTCGTTTTCCGCTCAAGGCCTCATCTCAAAGTTCAGCAGAAAAGGGGACCATAAATCGCAGGGCAGCCTTTCACCTCCTGGCCCCCGGCGCTGGTCAGGGCCCGGGGTGCGTCCCACGTGACTGCGCGCGCGCGCACACACACACACACACACACACACACACACACACACGTGTGAATAGAACGCGACAAAGTCGGAACACACAGTACAGCAGACCACCTTCTCCCTACCCGACACACACACTTCACGCAAATGTCTATTTATTACCAGCTACATGTCTGTCTCCCCCCCCCCCACACACACACACACACACACACACACACACACACACACACACACACACAAACATCCATCTATATATAGGGTGTCCATGTGTGTCATTCTTCGCATTACTGTCTGTCTGCTTTGCTCCTGCAACGTTTCTGAACACACACACACACTGTCTGGACTATGAAACCGCGAGGTGGAGATGCAACTGGTGCCAAGTAACCCCCCTCCCTCCTTCCCTCCCCCGACACACACAGACTCCGAGATACGTACGTGCGCCGCGTGCACGCGCTCGCACCTATTTTAAAAGTAGGCAGAGAAGTGTTTTGAAGAAGCAGACACGAGAAAGCAGACATGCATCCGAGCGCTTCATGAGACCCGGCCGGTGCACCGAGTGCGTGAGTGACAACGAAGGACACACTGACTGCACTGCCACCACCAGCGGGAGCAGCGCGGCTCTGGAGCCGAATACAGATGAGGGGGGGGGGGTGCCGCGCGTCGGTGGCACGCGGGACGCGAACACTGCGTATTCGGAGTAATCAGCGCGTACTCAGAGACATCAATCAGTGCCATTAACTTAAGCCGCGTAATCACAGTGTACTCGCTCAGAGAGCACAACAACGATGAGAGCGTACGCGAGGTGGCAAGTAGAAAAAGGCAGAGGGGGTACTCACGTAAGAGCGAGTAATCGGATGGTACTCGGAGCGCTCTACTCACTTGGGATTCGTGCTGTTCCAGAACACGCTGTGTCTTTCAGCCGCCGCGAACCAGGCTCCCACGCTCGCCGCGACGCACATCAGCCACACTAATTCCATTGCCGAGAGCCGAGTCGCGCTCAGAAGGCCGAAGGAAACCGCTCTTTCAGGATCCGGACGCGGGTCCTGAACTTTGACCGATGATTTAAAAACCGTTAACCGCGCCACAAGTGCTCCTGTAAACACTTCTGGCAGAAACACGCGTTGGCCGTTTTTAATAAGAGCCCCCCCGCGTCTGACCACGCCCCTTCTGGGTGAACGGCCAATGAGAGAGGAGCATGGCGGTGCGCGAGCCTCGGCGTTGGACGCGAAAAGGTGTAACTTTCTTCTTCGGCGTGAATATTAACGCTTATCGAAGCTCATGAAATGTCATTAAAATTACAGTGCAGGTACAGCGTCTAACAACGACCTACCCGGTGTTGTAGGCAGCTCTGCTTTATTATTCATATACAGCCCCATTCTCTTTTCGCATCTTTTGCTTCTCTCTATTTCCAATCATGCTGTTCCTGTTATTCAAAATTAAAGGAAAACAACTCTGAGTCTTGACAAAAACGCATTTCATCCCATTAAAAATGTACCACCTATCTGTAATAAAAGCATAGTTGTATATTTTAACAAGTAGGTGCATCACAGTATCTTCCTCAGTTCTATCTCTCAGCTCTTTCTTTTAAAGTACCATTTGTAAAAAAAAAAAAAATAATAAAAAAATAATAAAATCCCTCCAACACTGAAAGAAGAAAATGTGACATAATACATGTAGATCTATCAGGAATTTGACACTGAAGCTGACAAGTAAGAGGGAAAAAAAAAAAAAAAAAAAACTGCTCTTCCAGTTTATTCCCTGCTTAAAATGAAGAGCGGCATCCTGCAGGGGACGAAGCACAGCGTCTGCTCGGTCCCTTTCTGAGCACAGCTTTTCTAAGAATCCAGAATGTAATATACAGTATTTATCCTTTGTTCAAGGAAGGATTCAAACCTGCAACCAGATGTCCTCTGCTCTCTGGCGTTCCGCTGAGCTCTCCTTCAGTCCGTCACTGTCACAAAGAGTCGCATTTCCGGGACGATGGAGATGGACAGGGTGCTGGAGTGCCTCGCCGTCTCCGCTGGACTCGTTTGCCCCGCCGGCTCTAGCGGCTCGCTGCCGTCGTCAGGTCTCATTTGACCCGCGTCTGCCGGCCACCCGCCCACCTGGGGACAGGTATAAAAGCGGCAGGACTTCGGCTCCCCGGCCTCCAGGCTCGCGACCCACGGCCTGCGGTGGGCTCTAGTATTGAGGGTGGGGGCGTTCCCGGGTGCGAAGCCTGTCTGCCCGTGACGGCCCCGGGCCGGGGCGAGCGCACGCTTGCCTGGCTGTTGGCTCCGCGGCATCGGTCGTCTGGACCGGGGCTGGGGAGGTGTTTTCCCATCTGCCGGGGAATTCTGTCACCTTTAGTGGGCTGGGAAATTACAATGCTGAGCAAGCATTTGAAAAACACAGCCGCAGCTCCTGCTGGGTTTCACGCACACCCTGCAGTGTATTTACAAGAGAACTCTGCTTTAGTAGAGAGCTCTGTGATGTCACATACCGCTTTCACTGTGAGCGCCTAGATCCTTGGGTTTTCTGAGCTACGTAAGCGTGTGAATGGGGGGGGGTCACAAAAATAAATTCACTTGAGAACAGTGATAATGACCTGTAAATAAGACAGAAAATGAAAACAAAACAGTTTTTCAGCTGTTGTTGATTTTCCTTCATTATATTTGTACACACACACACACACACACACACACACACACACACACACATATACATATATTTTTATATATATATATATATATATATATATATATATACATACCAGAGGGGGTGCGGTGGCGCAGTGGGTTGGACCGCAGTCCTGCTCTCCGGTGGGTCTGGGGTTCAAGTCCCGCTTGGGGTGCCTTGCGGCGGACTGGCGTCCCGTCCATGGGTGTGTCCCCTTCCCCCTCCGGCCTTACGCCCTGTGTTGCCGGGTAGGCTCCGGTTCCCCGTGACCCCGTATGGGACAAGCGGTTCTGAAAATGTGTGTGTGTATATACATACCTGTCCATACATACTGATACAAATACTACTAATAATAGTATACAAATAATTATTCAAACAGTAACAACAGTATTAAATCTACTGTTGAAGCTGTGATTTGTGTTTACCTTAATTGATGGTTGTGGAAGGTTGAGACTGTCAATAAGACAGATAGGCAGTACAACTTAGACAGCTGGTAGTGTAGTGGCTAGTGCAGATACCTTTTTTATCAAAAGGTCACACGTTCAATTCACGCCTCTGGCTGTAGTACCCTTGAGCAAGGTATTTACCCTAAATTGCTCTAGTAAAACATTACCTAGCTGTATAAATGGGTAAATAATTGTAAGTTAGTCACTTTGGAGAAAAGTGTCAGCTAAATGAAGAAATGTGAGTAGGATGTATGCAGTTGGTTTTGTCATGGAAGAAGTGGGAGTGTGTTAATAAACATGAACATGAACAAATATCTGTCTCTGTCCAGTATGTTGAAAGAGGAGTCCAGCCACCACCATTCAAACCCTATTTGCAGAATTTCGCTCATTGTTTTCCAGATAATGTTGAGGTTCTTACACTAGAATAAGACAGAAAATAGCCAGATTGACACCACTAAGGGACAAACAAGTTTTGGGTTTTGAGACATCAGGTATATTTCTTAGTCCCATAACATCTGACACAAGTGTGATGTTGTTGCTCAGAATAAATAAAAACACTGTGTAACGGGTAAAACTGTCACTGTGCAAAATAATAACCCCGTTATATGAAATAAGGGTATGTATTTCCATAAACCATTGCAATGTTTTTCAGTAGTTTGGGACCCTGTACGGTTGAGTATAGGCAAGGGAGTATTTAAGGGATGAGTATATATGAGTACTTACAGTATTCACACGTAGGTGGAAAAGCACTTGTTTTTTTTTTGGATTATCATATATATCATATATGTGAATAATAAGCAAATATGTATTTCATTGTTTTTCCAGCTCTCACTATATCCACTCCAGTCGTAGAGTAAGGCCCAGCCTTTAAACTCCATGTGCACCAGTTTTTATGCAATGGATAAATTCACAGCGAGGACAATGCAATGATCTGTGGACAATGCAACTGGCACACTCACCAATTAACATAAAAAACTTGCTTCTCCAGGATCATGAATGGGCACGCTTCCAGCCTCCACAATGCCCAATAAGGACAGACAGCGCTCGGTAACACCGCCAGGACCGCTATTCCCTAATGATGTGGAATTCCACACACTATCTCCTGAATGCTGGCCAAACCATCCCTTCTGATGCTCCAGCTGTCCAACTTCCTAAGATATTCACAGGCAGGAGTGCACACCGCAGATCTGGACCGTGATTGGTACCTCTCCGCTGCAAAATGAAGGGGAATGAAAGAGGCACACAGAGGTCATTCCGGTGTCGTAAACAGGGCAGAAGAAGCAGAGCAGTAATTTGAAGAAAGTTGCTACAGGAAAAATAACCCAAGAGATGTAATTATATTAAAAAATGCATTATTAAAAGTAATGTCTCTCACTGCTCGTATAAAGAACATTTTCAATATTTTTCTGAATATTGGCAGTGAAAACTCCCCTACGTGGAATAATTAGTCATATGCTGTTTGGCACTTACAGCACTGACAGAAATTAAGTAATAAATGTAATGGCAACAACAAGAAAACAACCCTGGCAATATCCTCCCTCTCTCTGCACATCCTTTCCCTCTAACCAACCACAAGCGCTCATAGCACACTTAAGCAGCGCACCTGTGTGCCATTAGCTAGCTGTAATTACGATGCCAGCTAATTGCACGTAATGGAATTTCGAGCTGTGAGACTCAGACTCATCAGAGTTGCTGGGGTTGTGTTGAGTCAGAGGGCAGAGAGACAGAGGTGTGGTGGAACCCAGGATGGAGAGCCAAAGGACGCTAATCCTAATCCCAACTCTAACTCTAACCCTGACCCTAACCCTAACCCTAACTATAACCCTAATCCTAACTCTAACCCTAACCGTAACTCTAACCCTAACTCTAACCCTAACTCTAACTCTAACTCTAACCCTAACCGTAACTCTAACTCTAGCCCTGACCCTAACTCTAACCCTAACTCTAACCCTAACCATAACTCTAACCATAACTCTAACCCTGACCCTAACCCTAACCCTAACCCTAACTCTAACTCTAACCCTAACCGTAACTCTAACTCTAGCCCTGACCCTAACCCCAACCCTAACTCTAACCCTAACCCTAACTATAACCCTAATCCTAACTCTAACCCTAACCGTAACTCTAACCCTAACTCTAACCCTAACTCTAACTCTAACCCTAACCGTAACTCTAACTCTAGCCCTGACCCTAACCCCAACCCTAACTCTAACCCTAACTCTAACCCTGACCCTAACCCTAACCCTAACTCTAACTCTAACCCTAACCGTAACTCTAACTCTAGCCCTGACCCTAACCCCAACCCTAACTCTAACCCTAAAACAGAGCGGAAGGGAGAAGCAGAAAGAAAAGCAGGCGAAAAAGATGGTAAGAAGCGGAAAGAAGGAGGGGAAGACAAGTTGAAGCCCATGTGCAGTACGTCTAGGTGGAGGATGAGTACAGTATCGGCCACCCACTCTACACCATTGTGACGGTAACCAATACATGTGAAAGCTTAGGGGGTGTCGAGATAATTCCATCATGCAAAGTAGCTTCAGTGACACATTTCTGTGACAGCACAGCACCTCCCTTTCATGTGTTCTTAATCCCCAAAGGGGAAAAATAAACAGAAGGAGTGTTCAGTGAAAAGAGAAGAGGGAAAAGGAGGGTTAAATCACCACAACTAAAGAATTACACAAGAAGTGGGGGAAATTTTGAGCAGAAAAGAGAACAGTGATGCAATCAACGGGAGAGAAGAGAGAGCGAATCAAAAACCAACCAAAAGATGACAGCCAGAAAAGAAATTACATAGCAAAAGAAAGATATAGTAGAGGTTAAATGACAAGTGAGGGGAAGAGAGGGAAAAGGGAGTGAGATGGAAGGATGGAAGGATGGAAGGATGGAAGCGGAATGGGAGTGATGTAAGTGTGACCAAACGGAGAGATGCAGAAAGAGTGCGCACAAAAGAAAGGCCATAAATAGCAAGAAAACAGAACACGGAATGGAAAGAGCCGGAGAGAAGGAGACGCATAAACAGACGTAAACAGAAAGGTTGAGAGAGAAACCGAGAGAGAGAGAGGTGGGTAGGGCTCAGCCTGGGGCACAGCAAGCAAGAGGAGTGACTTCCCTCTCCAGTCTGGCCTTCTGTCACCCCCAGCGCTCATGTGTGGCTCCAGCTCATCGACGCTGTGTATTAATAGCCCCCAAACCTGAACCCTAAACACCTCAACCCCACCTTTACCATCATCCACCTATCTTTTCTTTGGAAATTATCTTTTATTATGTTTCCTTTGGAAATTATTCTCCAAGAATGAGAATTAAGAATTATTAATAATAATAATGAATGTGTAGTTATAACTATTCTTAGAACTTCATGTAAAGTCTGCACAGAAATCAAAGAAGCCGTTTGTAATAAAGACGTTATATTTTAACATGGTTAAAGCCAGAAATGAGAGCGGTCATTATAAAAATATAGTGATAGCTGTGTAATGTACTCATAAAACTAGTTATGGCAATATCAATATTTCTTATGGGATAATAAGAATAGTCTTAATAGTCAGCACTGATGAAAACTACTAAGACATTGCCAGCATTAAAGTTAACAGACAAAAAAAAAATCAATTTGTCAATAACTAGTCAAGTTGTGTTGTTCTGTATCACGGTGCTGGAATATTTCTATTTTAGTTATGGCTCCTGGTGAAACCAGCACTACCCAGGAACTGTACAAACACACACACACACACACAGAAACCGGTTGTCCCGAGCCGGAGCCTAACTCGGCAACACAGGGTGCAGGGGGGGAAGGGGACACACCCAGGACGGGATGCCAGTCCGTCACAAGGCACCCCAAGCGGGACTCGAACCCCAGACCCGCCAGAGAGCAGGACCTGACCAAACCCGCTGCACCACCACGCCCCCTCTAGTGTACCAATAAAAACCCACAAACACACATACTATAATTGTAAACTGACACTGTAGAAACACTACCAATGAAACACACAACACTATAATGATAAAGTACACAGGGAATAGATTTTTATTGAGATATTGAAAAAATATTCTTATGGTGATGCTTCGTTAAAGTTTAAAAAGTCATGTCAGCGAAGTTCTGTAAGCAAGTCATATTTTAGAACTACAAAGGCTGAACACACACACACACACATTTTCAGAACCGCTTGTCCCATACAGGGTCGCGGGGAACCGGAGCCTACCCGGTGACACAGGGCGTAAGGCCAGAGGGGGAGGGGACACACCCAGGACGGGATGCCAGTCCGTCGCAAGGCACCCCAAGCGGGACTCGAACCCCAGACCCACGGGAGAGCAGGACTGTGGTCCAACCCACTGCGCCACCGCACCCCCAAGGCTGAACATTTTCCCTGCAAAATAAAACCGATACAAAACAACATTATTAATTCAGTGCATCACCATAATATATCTGGAAGTATTCGCTACATATATGGAAAGGCACGGCGGCGCAGTGGGGTAGTACAGTAGTACTGTCTCACTGCACTTGTGTGCCGTTTTAGGTGTAGGTTTGAATCTGGCTCAGCCTGTGTGGGTGGGGTTTGTACGTTCTCTCTGTCTTACTGTGGGTTTATTCCCACAGACATGGGTTTCCGGTCGATCGGAAGCTCTAAAATGCCTCTAGTGTGTGTGTGTGTGTGTGTGTGTGGGGGGCTACCTTGTGAGGGACTGGCGTCACGTATAGCCTAGTACCCTGTGTTTCCAGGACAGGCGCCCGACCACAGCGACCCTGACACGGCCAAGAAAGCGAGCGAGCAGTTGCCGTGGCTTCCAGTTGCCTATTTAAACCCTCAGTTACCCAGAGACCCCCCCCAGGTTGTGAAGCTCGGGTGCCCACCACCTGCGTGACTTCATCGAGCCTCCCCCCCCCCCCACCCCGGACCGTGCTCTAGTCCTGCGTTCTTGCAAAAAAAGGCCTCTTGGGTCAACGGGGAGGTGACAGGTGTCACCCAAAGTCCGTTCCTTGGATCGCTGAATTACTCACGCAAAACCTCGTTAAAAGAGAAGAACTCGAAAAACGTAACATCCTCGGTGCAGGAGAGGCCAGCAGACGACGGCGTGGACGCGCAGCGCTCCGGTAAAGCGCTCTGCTTCTGGAATAGACGCCAGGCACTGCGAAGGGTTCAGCGCCGCAGCACGTGCAAAAATACGGCACGTTTTTTTTTTATTACTTACATTATTTTACCAGTGGGAGAGTAATGTAACAAGTGTGCGTGTCATTACCGGCGCCGTCCTGTAAACGCGATGAGTCCCGCAAGAGTTCGGCGACACAAGAGCCGCGTAAAGTCTGAGCGGAGCGGTTTCACTTGAACGTACCAATAAATCGTGTCTCCCTGCTGTACCGCTGTCGGCAACGCGGCCCGTTCTTGTGCGGCACAGGACACGTGTCACGTGTTACCTCAAACGCTGCTATCGCTGTCTTATCCGAAGATGCCGAGACCAGATTAAAGTTGATCTTTCGGCGAGGAATCTGGAATGCGCTCAGATTTGGGTCGTCAGGGAGCCACCGTTAAGTTCACGCTGGCATTTCGTCTGCGGCCGTAACCGGACTGTGCAAAAAGTTTGCGATCGCTGTGCTTTTGACCGGAGGAATCATGTTTTCACACGCCGCGTGAAACGGGCACCTTAGGGTTAGGGTTAGGCAACCGCTCTGCGGCGATGCTCCGGACACGTGGCGACCGTCTGTCTAGCCGCCGCCTCGCTCGGCTGCCTTGGAATAAAAAGCGTTGCTCGAAGACGTCTTTGCGAGCCTTAGATTTCCCGTCTCCGCTCCGCTGTTCTTCTTGACTGCAGCCGGGCCTCACCGGATCGCCGCTGCCCGCCTAAGTCCCGTTAGCGCTTCGAACGTGACGGACGACGGCAGATACGAGCGTGGATCTGCGGCGAGTGGAAAAGTGGCCAGGAAAGCAAGTGTGTTAACGTGTGTGGTCCAGCACTGCCAGCGTAGAGACATGTGATACAGAGAGGTGGGCTTTAACAGGTCTCTCCTCTACTAACTCTGGCACGAACCATAGAGGGGAGTCTATTTAACGGCCCCCGGCTCTGCCTCCCGCACCCCTTTCTTTTCTGCTCCCCTCCCCGGCGGCACACTCCGACAAGCTGCTCGCTTTCTGGCTACAGAATGGGCCCCTCTTCCATTAGCATACAGGTGGCCCCTTTTGTCGCACAATGGCGGCCGTGCGTCCGGCGCCGGTACGAGCTCGGGGTAAATGGGGGAAAGCAGGCGTGCGTCGTAAGGTCGCTTAACTAGGTGCCTCCTTGTGTTTTACATGCCCCTTGGCCAGCGTGGGCGAAAGGAGAGCGGCCTCCCCCACCGGATGTAATAAAGGCATCGGGGTAACGGTCGCCCTCTGCGCGCACTCTCTTTCCCTTCCTTCCTTTACTCTCTCCTCCGTGCGCATTCACAGAGTACGTGCAGCGTTCAGTCGGCTCCGCGAGCTCGGCCCAGAACCTTCCGCCCTGCTTCTTTTGTGCTTTAGACAGCAGGACCCTCTGGATGAGGGGACCATTAATCTTCACTCCCCAGGCGCCCCCTTCTCACCCCTTTCCTTGTTCCTCTGGCTCCGAAACTCCATTCGTAAAGAACATCTTAATGATTCCAGATGGGCTGACATTTACTTTATGAAGGTGACGCTGGCTTTGTCTGTGTGTGTGTGTGTGTGTGTGTGTGTGTGTGCGTGTATTTTCCTCTTATAAATTTACACTTGAACGCATCCATGTGATAGCGTGTGCCCCATGTGTAGGTCCCGGTGTCAATTTGTCTCGGAATAAAAGCATATCTCGCACGCACGTGCTGAAACCACTTGTCCAATGTGGAGTCGCGGCGAACCGGAGCCTAACCCGGCAACGCAGCGTGTGAGGCTGGAGGGGGAGGGGACACACCCAGGACGGGACGCCAGTCCATCGCAAGGCACCCCAAGCGGGACTCGAACCCCAGACCCGCCAGAGAGCGGGACCCGGCCAAGCCCGCCGCACCACCACACCACCACACCACACCACCACACCACCACACCACCCCCCCATAAAAGCATCTCCTTTAGAGTCAATATCTGTGCAGTACCATACACCCCCTGTACGCACGTGTGTGTGTGCATACATGTGTAAATCCATCTTACTCGCGAGCCAATGTGCCTTTGAAAACCTTTTTCTTCATGCGCTTGTATGTCAGCGTACATCCTAACCCATGCGGGTGTTACTCTCTAAGTGAACGTGAGAACATCCGCCATTGCGTTCAAACCGAGCGTGTGTTTATTCGTGCGGCGATACAGTATCTCGCGTCTTTCGGTAAGTGTGAGCGTGGGCGGGCTTGTGTGTGCGACAGAATCCCAGGGTTCTTCATGAATGTGTACTCGGTTTACCATTCAAACCAGCAGCTCCTGATGAGAGGGCGATGCGGGGACACGCAGAAAATTATTATGGTGGAGATATATATATATTAAATAAAACAGTGTTTTACTGCAAAAATAGAATTTGCCAAAATTGCTTATGTATCATTTCTCGCTGTGCGCTGCTCTGTTTGACTGGCATCAGGAGCACCGAATTAAGCTGTCACGGGAATCGAAGGAAGTCCCCACAAAAACAGCGATGCAAAGTCACGAACCTGTAAGCTCCTCCAAACCCGCGCTCTCCCAAATTGCACGGTATCGATTTCTCATCGTGTTACCGAGGGCAGGGGACGGAGGCGGGTTTATCCCCGGGACAGGTGGCGGTTTGGGGGAGGGGAGTCGGCGAACATGGCTCTTGGATGGACGGCGGGTGGGGTCAACCTCTGGGCAAGAGTGTGTCTATTGTGCAGCAGAACAGGCGTATGATGAGTCACGCACCTCCCCCCGGACGCACGCTCACTGGCCATGTCATTGCGGAGCTGCTGACTGTCTGCGGAGGGATTATGCGCATGTAGGTGAAAACGGATCCTGGAAATGGCGAAAAACAAAGCTGGAGAACAAAGGGGTGCCTACATGGCCCGCGAGGGAGGAGATCCCGCTTCCGCAAACACGTGCAGGTGGGCGACGGCGGCGCCCGGATCGTCGGCCACGAAGCCACGGGGCTGTCGAGATTCTGCCGTCGCTCCCTGGGACGAGCTTCCCCGGGATGACACCCGAAAGCAGCCGGCTGGCTCCATACGGCGACGATGAGCGCCGATCCCGATCGTTAATGTTTGGCCTTTAATCGCACAGAGCCACTCAAAGCTTTCCCTCCTCTGTGTTCGGGCCTTGCTGCTATAAATCAATGCGCTCATAAAAGCAGTCGCGCACACACACACACACACACACAAACCTTCCCCATACACTTTGATCGCCTATGCGCTCATCGCCGACGTGCGCCGATAAAAGCATGCTTGTGTACGTGCGTGCGTGGGCGTAGTGTCTGTGAGCAAGTGCCCGAGTGCCTTCGGGGCTTCGACCGCTAGTTGGGTCGACGGAGTAAGAAGAGCCCGTTACAGCTCACGGAACCCTTCTCTTCAATCCACCAGCGTGTCTTGCCCGCGTTCCCGTCCCTTTGTTATCGCACGTTGCTGTTCTCCGCCTTCTCGTTCATTAAGTCATTCCACCCATCAGGCTCCCCCTGCTTATGTCTAACTGTGAAATACCGCCTTGAACGAGATGCGAACCGTAAGCCGGCTCATCTCCCATTAGCATGGGTGTGTTCCGCGGGATGCATCATCATCGGCTGCGGCCTCCGCGAGCGGCCCTCTCGGACGGGTGTGCGGGCCTCCCCGGAGGCTGCTCCCGACGCCTCGCTTCCTGCACACACCCACACACAGCTGGAGCAAAGCATTCCCACCCATGACCCCAGAGTGGGGTTGCGTCACGTGCTCTCCGTGCGCCCGCGCTCCACGCTGAGCGACGGGTGGCCGAGGCTATAAGCACCCCCGCTTCGCGGCGTGGCGAATGGCAGAAAAAGGGCTTTGATCAATTGTGAATATTTACTAAATGTTCCCCACAATATTGTATTCCTTCAAAAATATGACGCAAATTATCAGGCATCATATTGGCCTAGACCCGCAACAATTGCCAGACACATGGTGATTAAAGATGCAAACTTGAGCTTTCAACATAAATGACTAACACTTCTGTCCCAAGTGCTTAAAATAAACCTGTTTCTCAATAAGGTGTTTTCAGGGTCGGTGGTTCCAACCCAAAGAAACACACAAAGTGCCGGCGTTGCAGGTGAACTCGGGACAAACCCTTGTGCACTGCAACTCTTTACTCACAATATGGATTCAGTGCTGGGGAGGCACAGCGGCGCAGCGGGTTTGGCTGGGTCCCGTTCTCTGCCGGGTCTGGGGTTTGAGTCCCGCCTGGGGTGCCTTGCGATGGCCTGGCGTCCCGTCCTGGGTGTGTCCCCTCCCCCTTCAGCCCTGTGCCCTGTGTTGCCGGGTTAGGCTCTGGCTCGCCGCGACCGCACTCGGGATAAGCGGCTTCAGACTGTGTGTGTGTGTGTGTGTGTGATTCAGTGCTGTGCAAAAGTCTTACGCACTTAGATGTTTCACAAAAATATTAGCTTAAGATGGTTATTTAGTGTCTTCTGCATTAGAGTCAATGGGAAAGAGCATATTTTAGATTTCCAAGCATTCCTTTAGCAAAAAGTTACAGTATTACAGTAAGGGTTTTCTATGTCATTAAAGAAAGAAAGTACACACACACACAGTCTGAAACCACTTATCCCAAGTTGGGCAGTGGCAAACCAGAGCCTAACCCAGCAACACAGGGTGTAAGACTGGAGGGGGAGGGGACACACACAGGATGAGACACCAGTCCATCGCAAGACACCCCGAGCGGGACTCGAACCCTAGACCCGCCAGAGAGCAGGAGCCGTCCAAACCTGCCACTCAAGCGGTTGTTGATGATGGATAGTTACTAAGCTTTGTAGGAAGTTAATTAATTAAGAGCATTATTTTTGGAAGCATCCTCACTTTACGGCTTTTTCCCCTAAGCGCCTAAAGCTTTTGCACAGTACTGTATACTGTACATCTGAGCTCACAGCAGGTTTAACTCTCTCAGTGACTGTGTGATGCACAGCGAAAGCCAAAGCAAGGATGGTGAAAATACTGTGAACTTTAGGACCTGGGACACTGGTCCTCTTGACTCCTGAACTGAGCAGCAACTGACAGATAAACGGTGAGCTGTAATTGGGGAGCAATTAATCAAGCAACTTATTGATCCAATTAAGATATTACCCGATCTACTCCCGGTTCCGGTCGAAGGAAACCAAATATAGTGAATAGAGACGAGTGCATTTTAGTTGCGTGTCGCATATTCCTATTTATTGTGCATTTCTACACAGCACCCATGACGACACACAACGGCGATAAAATTACAAGGAGACGTGAAAAAAATCAGAGACCGACACACAAGCGAACATCACACGGTCAAAAAAGCGTTTTGGGAAAAGACAGCGGAGGAGAGGAGACGAAACGCCGAAGGCTGGTACGGGGAAAAGAAGGTCGAGTCCGACCGAGCGCTCAAGCTCCCTGGGCGTGGGAAGGCTCGAGTGCAGATTTCCACGTTCGCGTGCGATAAGCACAGCTCAGACTTGCCTGGATAAAGGAAAATATAACACAGACGCTCACACGTCCCCCACCCCCATTTAAGCAAAGTATAATTAACCGTGAAGCATACATCACGACAAACGGTGAGAGGAAAACACTGCGCTGTTTACTCCTCTCTGCGGATCAGGGCCTGCCGTCCGGCCGAAGGCGGCCACGTTTTTCACTCCGAGCGGATGTGATTTTACGCTGCGGTCTGGCCGGCGGGGGTCCTTCTGCTTGTATGGAACCCGACGCGTGTCGGTTTGCGCCGGCCTGCGGAATCCACATGTGTTTCCCGCGTGTCCCTGGGCGAGTGTCGTCGCTGTGCGTGTCGCGCGCCGTTAAACATGTTACGCGACTCCCCCCCGCCACCCCCCACCCCCCCCCGGCTCCGTTTTCCCGCTATTCTGGGAAAATTCTAATTGCAGTCTTTCTGCGTGCGGTTGGACCATGTGGTTCCGAGTTGTACTCTGCCTACCTCTCTTGGCCTCTCTCTTTCCGCCACTCCTGCTCTGCCTCTCTGTGTGTTTTTCTCACAAAATAAAAAGTTTTTTTTTGCCTTTGCTAGTAAATTTTAGTTCATCCGTCTGCCTCGTATTCCTCGGGTCCTCTTCCATCCCATTCAAATGGGATCCCTCGCTCCGTCCACGTTCTCCCCCCTGCTCCCCCCTTCGCTCATCCCAGCTGTGCCGTTCTGCTCGGGGACGGCGAGCCATTTCGAGACGCTCCAAAATAAATCCAGTGTTATAAGGACCTAGGGATCATATTACTTCCCCTCACCCCTCTAGGCTCACACTACCCGTGCAGTAAAAGCAATCGCGTAATTAAGCTCCTGGACCCATAATTGGAGAAGGCCCGGCAGCATCCGTCATCACGCCGTTTGGACTTTCGGCCGAGACTGTGCGCGGGGATCTTTGGCAAGCGCAGCGGCAGCAGAGCGCAAAGCCACTCGATGACTGGAGAGATCCCTGTAGTCGCTAATAGGTTCCCTTGGAGGGAAACCATGGCTGGTTTAACACACTGACCCAGGGCTTAACCTCTGATTACAGCTGTACTCGGTGCCAGTAATGGGCTTTGTGCTACTACACTGTGTCCCCGTAACACTGGGCTCCTTCACCCCGGTGTCCCTGCCCTCCCAGCAATTACATGTAAAACTTGGCAACCGGAGAGCACCGCCCTGTGAAACGGGACATCTGCTTGGCGAGGATGCCAGGACAGTCATGGGCCCTACCTACAGGGCGTGGGCCGCGGGCCGCGGGCCGCGCTCCTCTCCGCGTGTCATCGCCGGCAGGGCCGGGTGGGGGGGAAGACTTCTCCGCGCTCGGCCCCCGCGGAGGGATCCGGACTTGGCCGACTCGCACGCGTCCCGGCGGGCCGGGTCGCGGGGCCAAGGAAGCCTCGGCGGAGGACAGCATATGCGCACAAGATTAATGAGTGCTAAGAGAGCGAAGACAGGCCACGCTGAGGGCACACCAGCTGACCCAGTTCAAAGAGCCAGAGGCCAGACTTAGAGACACGCTAAGCCCTGCCGAGAAGTCCCGGTCACTCAGCCGGGGGGAACGGCCCCGGAAGACCGTTTAACCGACGTCCCTGACAGAATTAATAGCGACGGACCGGCGTCTGACACGCTGGCCCGAGCCTCTCGGAGTTCACCGGGACCAAACCAAGTCATCGCCGGATTCCCTCGGTCCGGGTCGGCGGGTACGGCCGAGCCGAGGACCGACAGGGGCGCGAACCTCCGCGCGAACGCCGAGATAACTCGGGACGCGCACGAGAGCGCCCGTACTCGGTGTCATCGGGTCTCCCGCGCGACACGCGAGCAGGCGTCTACGTGCGGCCGTGAGCGCTGAGGTTCCGGGGGTGCGTCTGCGCATTGTACCGCGAGCGATAAGAGCCCTTTCGAGAAAACGGATTTCGTTTATCTCGATCAAATTTATTGTGTTGCGTGTCCGCGGGCAAAGTCCACTTCGGTCTCAAAGGGCACACTTTCAGTCAGCGCGATATCGTTTCTGCCCCAAATGCCAGCCTGCGTGAACTAGATTTCATATGCTGGCCAACCCCCCCTTAATCCAACTTTTTGTGTCACCGACCCGTCGAAACGTTTACAGCAGCGGAACGCCTCCGACGTTTTACGCGTCGCGCCTTTGTAATCCTTTTGCGAAAACGTTCGTGCCAAATATTTGGAACGCTTGAAAATGCACGCGTATTTTCAGACATCAAAGGAACGGCGATTTCCGGTTATAGCACGTTTTTACTTTCGGCGAAGGGCAAAAAATTTTTGGCTGCGATCCGCACGGACGAAGCCGGACGGTGGGTTTAACGCAACCTTGTCCGGCACCATTGCGGCTCTAGAGACGCATTACTGGAGGTGCTCTAGGAGAGTGTCGCCGCAGCGTTGCATGAGTCGTGGGGCCAGTTTTGGGGAGGTGATCCTCAGCCTGGGGCAGGAGGCACCCCGGTTGGGATGGGTGCATTAGTGGCTGGAATCTCGCATTCCCCCCCTTCCCTGCAACCCCTTGTTCTCCTCCATCCACCCTGCCCTCCGCCGCACTCACTGGATGCTTTATGGGAATGGCCAGAAAGCACAAGCCTTCTGAGTGCTGGAACAATGAGCCCATCGGAGCAGCACGGCGCTCACCAATGGGACACAATGGGCCGCTGCCTGCAGTGCCAGCCCACCGCCCGTTGCAGGGTCACACAAGCTCCTCTGTTCCACTCCTCTGCTCACTGGGCCTCGTTGTCAACCCGTCTGTGTGTGTGTGCGTGTGAGTGTGAACCGCTCATAAATGCCCGTTTGCTGGCTAATAATGTTTGAACATAGCACACGTATGCTTGCGTACATGGCACATGATACCACGGTGAAATGTTCACGCGTGTATGTGTGCCTGAGTCCGCCCACGCGTGCACGCGTGAGCACGTCTCGGCGTTTATATAGACAAAATTTGTAGGTATATACGGCCCGAGTGTGCATCTTTCCTTCCGGCCTCGTCGGAGACGTACCGTATATCAGCTCTCGACGGATTTTTGAAATAACAATGGCTCAGTAAATTAACGTGAGCTCCAACGAATAACGCACGAGTAGGGATTAAAGGCCACAGCTGGAAAAGGAATCAGAGAACGGGCAAAAGAAGGAGAGGCTCAGATTGAGGAGATGGGTCATTTTAAGTTGCTAAACAAAGTGATAACATAAATTGGAGTAATGAGACAAGAGGAGAAAGAATGCGAGTGTGTGTGTGTGTGTGTCTGGAGTCGGTACGTTTAAATACCAGTCAGCGGCTGAGACAGCCAAACAGTCCACGTGCAGCTGCAATGTGAGGGATCCTCCGCTGTTTGACATGACGTGGAAAGGCAACAGCTGTTCCTAGAGGGCCAAGCGATGGCTATTGCACAGGAGAGGGCCAGAACATGGGAGTGGGGTAAAACAGGCACAGGAGGAGCTGGATGGTGGGATGGACAGCACAGTGCCAGAAGAACCCCATTCCACTTGCACAACTATGGCATCCAGGGAAATGGGCGATGGTGTCGGGGTTAGGGTTGGGGTTAGGGTTAGGCTGTCGTGTGCTGCAGCGGAAAAGGCTGTAGGGCCATGGTGGCGGCGTGTCCTGGGTTCCAAGGAAGGGGGCGTGGCTCAGGGCCTAGCGCTCCCGCGTCTACAGCAGGACCAGCTCCGGGATTCCCTCGCCATACCTCCTGGGCGCACTGCTCTTGAAGACTCGCTCCAGCCCCTCGCTGCAGCATCGCCGTCACGGGTGCAACCGTCGTTCCCTAAAGGAAGGTGACCGGTAGTCCCGATCCGCACTGACCGCCCTGCCTCCTCGGCCAGAGTCCACTCAAAGCAGCTCCCTGCGCCTCGACGTCTCTCGGTCACTTTGAACCCGAACTCGGGCTCCTCCTTTCACTTTTACGAGGACTCTTCACATGCGCACAAGTGTCCTTCTGGAGAAGCTCGAAAAAACTCCCGTTTACGTTATACCGATGAGCCATTTATTAAGTCCAAGTGGTTTACCCTGCATGTGTGTGAACATCGAGAAAAGCTCCCAAAGTCAAGCAATTTGCGAGTCGGTTTTCAAACTGCGGAATAAAACTAGTAGTATGCGGGGCTCGACCTCGTGGAAAACGTGTGACCTAGCGGCGATGAACATTTTGCCTTTTTCACCTTCCGCAACACGAGGAAAAGCGAGATCGGGGGAACGCGTGTGGACCAGCGTCTCCTTTCTAAACTGATAAAAAAAAAGGGCCCAACCGCTCTTGAAGGGCAGTTCCGAGACGGAGCCGACGCAAGCGCCTTTAAATGAGCCCTGCGAGTCTGAGAGGGGCTGGCTTGTGGATGCCTGTTAGGCCCCTTCCAGACTTGTCCAGATGCCGCAGCGGGATTATATCGTACCCCCCGACACCGACGCGTCTCTCTCCGCTCCGCCGACCGACTGCTTTTAGCACAAATCCCCAATCCCCCCGTTTGCTTTTTTATCTTCTTCTATCTCTTCTTCCGTTTAATCTCTTCTAAAAAGAGGTATTTCTGGGCGCCAGCGTTCGGTACCGCTTGTCCGTGAATATCGCGGACAGCGACGCTTTTATGAATTATCTCTGTTGGAATGAAAGGAGCAGGACCAGCGCTCTTAAAAAGTCAACTCGTTACAAAACGGCGTATCGACACCTTCCGCTCCGCCCCTCCGCGACGGGGTATTCCGGGCGGCCGCACGCCGCGTGTTTTTTTATACGGCAAGCGAAGCGATACGCGGGGAAGAGCTCGAGACAGCGAGCGGCACCCAGGCCGAATGGGGACGCTCGTCAATCCTCTTTCTATACAAATCTCAGCGTGTTAAAGTAGCTCTCGATGGACAGATTTCATCGAAGTCTCCGTCTGGTCACATATCATTAGCGTAAAAGCTTCGGCTCGCGTTCGCCTCGGTGCCACTTTTCCAGGCCGCAGCGTCACCCGGGGCTCTCCGGACTTTTATAACGCATCGCTTCTCGTGTAACGCGTGGAGCGCGTGCTGACGAAAGGCTTAGAGGAGAAACGAGCGCGGGAAGGTTTTCGTCGCCTCTCGGGGAACACGAGCTGTTAACGGAGTCCCGGATGGACTCTTGAAGACGTTCAAACCCGCGTCTTCCGCTCGCTCGCCTCGGCCTGTAGGTGGACCGTAAGACTTACGAGTATGGCACTTCCCGACTTACCATAAAGCGACTGCAGGCCTGGTGCACCCCCCGCGGAGCGCACGCCATCTCCCCAAAAGTGCCATCATCTTGGCGGCAAGCCAGTTTTGTTGCGGACAAGGAGGACAGACCCGTTCGCGCCACACCGACGGCTACGCCGACAAACCACAGACTCGTTTTCTGACAAAGACGCATCGACCTCATACCGCAGCCTTAACCTTTCGGCAGACTTCGCTGATCATCGCTGCTTCGAGGGTCACTCCCGTACGATCGGACGCTCTCCTGAAGGTACGTTTTCGCAGCGAGGTCGCGAGGTGAGTACGCCCGCAAGCACGGGAGCGGCGGACAAGCCTAAGCAGCGGTCGTCCTAACGTGCTCCGGGGCGGGGGAGGGGGACCCGAGGGCCAGCCGGGGCCTGTCGAGAATGTTTGCCAAATGGACCGCCTGAGAGGCAGCCCCAGAAGGGGCTCCTTGCACTCGATCCCCAGACTACGTCGGTTTGATTACCAAATTAGCCGAAAGAAACCTAAAACCATTTCCGACCCGCTCCCACACGGCACAAGAGGCAGGCGAGAGTCGACTAGTTCGCGTGCAATTTGTTATAGCAAAGGGAGGCGTGCGAGTACCCCTTGCCATACGGCACACGAGGCCGAGGCCGCGTCATACGCGAGTTCAGCCGCTCCAACGCGTGCTCGGCTCGAAGGTTCGTCCGAGCGCAGCCCCACGTGCCAGTGCGTATCTGTGCGTATCACGAGGTTCCTGCCTGTTTGAACATGTGTTTAAATATAAACTCCATCTGCTGAGTGCTGTACAGATGCAGCCACAGAAATAGAGGATTACAGCTACGCATAGTCTGGGCGTGGGGGGCGTGGGTGTGGAACGGGGTAAAGATGTAGACGGAGCATGGAGTGGAGGGACGTTGAGTGGATTTAAAAACTCAATAAAACGAAGGAATAAATACATTACACAAACGCACACACATAAGAGGAAATTTTTTAAAAAAAGTGCTAACGCAGAGCTCGGCAGGCAAGAGGTCCAGATGGAAAGCCAGAAAGCGATGGACCGGCAGAACATATATAGCCCAGACAGGAAAAGATGGATGGGAGGACTGATGTTATCACCCACAAATAAAAAAAAAAAAAAAAAAAAAATCACTCTAAATATGTGTGATTGGTCGATTATTTATTATACCATTCTGAGCTGGATTACAGTGCAGACAGTGCGAAGTATATTTTCTGAGAAATAAATGTCGCGGCCGGAATTCAGAATTACAGTATTAATCTGAGCTTCAGACAGCACTTGGGAAAGCTGTACTGTTTTTCCAATAATCTACAGGGAAATATTTCAGGGAGCGCATTTTGTTCCTAAACGAATAAAGTTTTCTAAAGCATTTTTTAGAAAAAGTACTTATCCGACTCTTCATATCAGCACACCGTGGCCATATTTCAGTTTTTTTCCCCATAATGTATAATCTTTAAAATAGAATACATATTCTTCTGTTACTGCACTGCCAGTCAAGAAAACTCTGGACTGGGCAAGAAGGGGGATGCAATAATAAAAGTCTTTCCGTTCACTTACCAAGTACAACATGTTTACCGCAGCACTGGAGCACAGAGGAGACCTATTTGCATTCTAGTTCCATTCCTCTTGTATTTGATGCACCGACTTAGAAAGATCCCTGTTTGCAGGCCCTTGTTACGCGCCAGTAAGCGCTCCGTTGTCTTAACTCAAGGGATGCTGACTGATTGAACTGTTGCCTTCACCTTTTTCGGCAAAACCAACAAAAATGCACGGGTTTCACACGAACACAAGAAATTTTAATCTGCTTTAAACGAATATTTGTCGTAAGTTTCCCAAATAAATCGTTTACATGTATAGCGCTGAAAACTGCTTACATGAGTAGTCGTTCGGAAACATACATTCCTTTTCTATAATGCACCACAGTTTACTGTACTTATACAACAGCTATATTTGGAGACCTTTGCTTTCTAGACTACTTCTCATGTGAGGATTTACAGTTAACTGTCAAAGCTGCGAAACAGCGACACCTACTGGTTGCAACTGGACATTGAGTACGAATGTAATAAAAACTAGAAAGTAGTGTCAACTCCACTCCTTCAGTAAACCCATTCACCTTTATTATATACTGCTTGTCTAAGTAGCTTTACACTTATCAGTAGCCAGTCCTGAAGCAAAGGCAAGATGCCCTAGACAAAACATCTGTCTCTCTCTCTCTCTCTGACACACATTTACATTTATTCATTTAGCAGATTCTTTTTTCCAAAGCGACTTTCAACGAACTCTACGTAATGTTATCAGCCCACACACCTTATTCACCGCGGTGACTTACACTGCTAGATACACTACTTTACACTGGGTCACTCATCCATACATCAGTGGAACGCACTCTCTCTGTCACTCACACATTGTGGGTGAACCTGAACAGCATGTCTTTGGAGTGTGGGAGGAAACCAGAGCACCCAGGAGAAATCCACACAGACACAGGGAGAACATGCAAACTCCACACAGGCTGAGTGGGACACACGCACACAAAGAGAACAAGGTCAAGTCATCAGTTCACCTAAAGCACATGACTTTAGGGCAAGGAAACCCACGCCCCAGGCACTGTAAAACACAAGTTACACCTGGCCCTATACTTGCCGAACCTGAAGAGTACCAACAAAATATCGTTTAGATGAAGATCAAAAAACATGAGCTGCTACAGATGAGCTGCCGCCTAACGAAATGATAAGGTCATTGTTATAATAACACTAATGACAAAACTATGTTTCGTATATTTTATTATACTGAGTAAAAAGCATATTTCTAGCTTGGCACATCATTAATAAATTCAGCATTCATGTCACTTAACAACCCTTTACTTTAAGTGCGGTTTATTTACCCAAATGGGCTCATTAAATTTCACAGAATTTGGAAGAATAAAACACTTTGTTGTACTTAAAACTTTTTCGAAAGATCGAATTCCGTGCCCCGAACGGACCAGGTCATTTCAAGGTATTTCTGTGTCCCGTGTTCTGTCCGAGTTCCCTTTCCTACGAAGGGATGAATTAATGACGGCCAATTACCGGAATGGAACAAAAAAATTAAAAGGTGATTTGTCGAGAGGCGGGTCAGATTCGCCACACTCTGCTCCACGCTCCTGCAGTGGAAAATATTAGTCATTAATGATATTGTTTGAATTAACAAGCTCTATCTGCCGGTTAAGTCAGCGTCTGGTACGTCGCACGCGCCAGACGGCGGCTGCTGTCTGGGGAGTTCCATGGAAGCGATTGTTTGCCGCTGATCACAGCATCGCAGACGGCTTACTCACAGCAAATGACACGGAAAATGATGAACGTGCCATAGGAGTAATTATCGGAAAATGGTCTCATCTCATCCGCCTGCGCTCATCTCCGCCGTTCCACGTGCTCCTTGAGGCTGGCGAACAAAAGCGCCGCGTGCAGAACAGCAGCTCCCGGGGCTGCTCCGGCCTCCCGCGAAGCGGCAGCCTTGTAACGTGGGTCCTGAACCTACCTGGAGCTGTACTACATTTACACTTAGCTGACAATTCTCTCCAAAGCACATACTTAGAGTCATTTACCCATCTATTCAGCTGGACAATTTAAGATAAGGACTTTGCTCAAGGGTACTAGAGCTGGGGGGGGGGAATCGAACCCGCACCCTTCCGCCGCTAAGGCAGCGGCTCGGACCGCCGTGCTGCCAGCCGTCCCCGTGGCGACACCCGTCTCTCTCGACGCTCACAAACACATCCTGTGGTTCAGCGTAGTGGTTCTCTGACGTGAAAGACCAGTCAGTCTTTATTGACTGGACAGTTCATATATGGACCAATCATCGACGTACACACTTGAACTGCCCTTTTTTTGCCGTCTCACGTATCTACAACCAGGCGTCGTGCTCGTTTTCTGGCCGGAAGAAACGTGGCTTTGCGGCCCAGGCAGACGGAAAGGCTCCGCGTCGCGCCCGTTGCTGCGCTCCAGTGCGGCGGTTCAGCAGAACCCCGCTCCATCTCCACGTGAGACAGCGAGATGAAGCTCGAAGATCGCGCCGTCAAGGAGACCCCGCTCGGGCCCACGGGGTCTTCAGCTGTTACCTGGAACGACCAAGGACGATGAGACGCACGGGCTCGTCTAAGGCTCGCGCGTCACGCACATTTTACAAAACCTGCCTTTGAGGTCGTCTTCGTTTTTATTTTTTTCCCCTCTTTTCCTTTTCATGCTGGACAGACATGAAAACACGAAGAAGCAAAAAACCACAGAGGCAGATATGAAGATAAAGAGATCGTCCGACAGAGAGATAATCTGGCAGACGGAGGGCGGAAGGCATGAGGAAGCACGAATGGCTTGCAGGTGTCTGCAAGAGATGGAGAGATGAGACAGCAGCTTTCTCCCTCACCTGTCATTATTTGCTAACCCCATTTTTATGGGTATGTTGTGTTCTTCTTCATAATTTCTGTCTTTCTGACAACAACAGAGATATGACATAGACAGGAACCAGAAGCCATCGTCAGTCTTGGTGTGTGTGGTAATGTGAACGACTCTAAATGTGTCTGAACGTGTGCCAGAAGGACAGAAAAGTGAAGAAGAGATCTGAGAAGAGGGATGTTTGTGTGGTAAGATGTTGCTGCTGTGAATATCTGGAATGGACCACACCGAGGAGGTGCAAGTGTGGAGAGAGAAGGGAAGGGAAGAGAAGAGAAGAGAAGAGAAGAGAAGAGAAGAGAAGGGAAGGGAAGGGAAGGGAAGGGAAGGGAAGGGAAGGGAAGGGAAGGGAAGGGAAGAGAAGAGAAGAGAAGAGAAGAGAAGAGAAGAGAAGAGAAGAGAAGGGAAGGGAAGGGAAGGGAAGGGAAGGGAAGGGAAGGGAAGGGAAGGGAAGGGAAGAGAAGAGAAGGGAAGAGAAGGGAAGAGAAGGAGATGGACCAAGGAGCGTCAGGGTGACAGAGACACATGCTGACCACGTCACGTGCCGTATCCCGCGACTTCGATCCAGGGGTCCCACCGTGGAGACCTGCGACCCCCACCGGTACATTCAAAAAACACACAACACCATTTGTAAAAGTATTACTCTTAAGCTTATTATTTTGTTATCATTATAATAATCATCATTATAACCTTTGTTATCATTTGTCCATTTTACAGTTCGTTTATTTTTCAAGTTCTTTTTATTCATTCCATTCAAAGGTAAACATGATTGTTATTTGTCGTTTCCAACACTAATAAATGCTTTTGTCGTTTCGTTCATTCAGTTTGCGCTCCTTTCTCAGACATGCACAGACAGACCTTTGGTAACACTCATTCGGGTAAACGGACGGACACACACACACACACACACACACACACAGAGAGACAAGTGCAATGACAAATATGCAAAACACACATACAGTATATGGTATAAGTCCAGACATACAAATTTCATGTCAGTGAAGTGTTGAAATGCACACACACACACACACACACACACTCACTCACTCACTCACTCGCTCACTCAGAACTCGACGCAAAACAGACCCGCGCATTCGGAGCCTCGAGAAATATAAACGCACGCAACTCTGGAACGAACGCACGCGGTCGGTCGCCCGCAAAAATGTCGTGTCTACGTTTCAAGTGCAACATTTGAAGAGTGACTTTTCGGGTTTCTCCCACTTTTCCGTCAAGTCTCGGACGGCCTCCCGTCCCCGACGCGACCCAACCCCGATTTACACCCCCCAACAACCAGCCCAAAAACACAGAGCAGTAAGATAACGCAAAAGCCATTTATATTCAAGTTTGTAAAACGCCTACATCGCTTATTCCGTCGCAGAAAACCGTAACCGCTGGAACCCCCTCCTTTGATCTCAATGTAAAAGTTGAGCAGGTAACATATTACCACTGTGCTTCTGTAGAGGAGGCTCCATTCCAGCATGATGAAAGAGCACTGTTAAGAGGCTTTATAAATTTCATGAAATAATCATGGTGGAGCGGTGTGACCTACGGCTGTAAAACACCAATCCCGTGGTATGTACACTTGTTGAAATGCGACGGCAAATGAGGAACCGTGGTAATATGTTACTACTTTCACGCCTATCGGGACTTTCGCCAAGACGTCGCCGAAGTCTCTGAGCCGAAGCACTTTGTTTACATTTATCACTTTAAACAAATGTTTTATTTCACTACGTATATATATATATATATATGTAGATATATAACGGTATATATATTTACATATATGTTTAGCAGTTATTTCAAAATATGAAGCTATTTCCACCAGGTAAGGGTTGTGGTTTCCGTCATCGTGTACTTGAGCAGATGGCACATATACATACTGAACACTCCTGTCGAAACAGAGTCTGACGACATAAACCAGCAAAAGAGTTCGGGCAAACGCGAGAGTTCGGCTCCGCGGCCTGTCCCGAGTCCCACTTTTGTCCAAGAAAGAGGAAAAAAGTCTGAGGACTACAATCCAAAAATGTATATAAATATATATATACAGTTATATTTAGACACATCTGCTCACGGTCTTGAAGCTGGAACCGGCGGCATCCCGTAGACCCAGCTCCGCTCGGAACGTGGCCGAGCCGCGGGGCGTTTGCCTTCTACGTACGGCCGTGCTCAAAAATATTCTTTAGAAATACGACTGCTCGTTAATTCGGCCGTCTCGATCGGTATTGCTGAAGCGCGCGGCGCACGGATCGGGTCGAGTGAAAGCAGGAAACCGGCGCAGAATCGGGGTCCGTTGGCTGCTCTCCGTGACGAAGAGAAGCCGGCTCCCACCCTGGCGGCGACGTAATATAAATAATTTGGAAAAGGAACCGGATCCTCATTAACCGTAGGAAGCAACGTCCCGTACGAACATATAGGCTACATCATAAAGGACTACAGTACATTAGGAGTGTGGAACGCTATCCCGTCACAGGCAATGGAGAACGGCCGCTGCCTGCTGCAAATCACCGCACGTGTACTCGAGCTCCTAGGTCACTATGGCGACTGCGCTAAGCAATAGTGAGCCCCGCTCGGTCGTTTGTATCGGCACGTCGACTTGGAGTTAAACGCCACGGCCGAGCGGGTATGCTACTGTAAACGACGTTAAAGTCGGGGACGCCCGCGGATCCCGACGGGCCCTCGGCCGCCCGCGGCCACAAGGCTCGGAGCGCGAGTTCGTTACGCGAGCGCCTCCGAGCCGTGTTTCCACGTCGACGGTTTATCGGCCGGGTCCGATGCGCCGAAGCCGCCGTCTTTCGCGCCGGAGCGCGTCACCTCGGCCCTGTAAACCGAGACGCTACCGCAGACGGGACGTGCTCGGTCCTCCCGAAAGTCCACGCGTGGCCCAGCCGGGGCGAGCTGAGAGAAAGAGAAGGCAGCTGCGCATCCGTCGAGCGCAGGCTCACGCGGCGAGCCCAGGTGATGAGCCGGCGTCTCCGGTCCCGTCCCGGAGGGGCGCCGTCTACGCGCTCGCCCGATAGCCGCATCGCAAGCCGTCAGTCTGCCCCCACGCTACCTGTCAAATTCACGTCCGCCACACACGGCGCACCGCAGACAGTTGGGACGCATGTACAACGGGTAGGTACATTATCTACACATGCATGCCTTATGTTGTACATGAATTCCAACATGCATGCTGCACACGCATCTCAGAGTTCGCGTCGGCCCTGCCGCAGGCTCCTCGCCGTTTACGGGTCCCGCTCGGGTAACGTGAGCTCCGTTTCCGTCCGTTTCTCGTCGTCGGAACGACAGAGTTCGTCGACGGGGTGTCCCTCCTCCGCCGAGTGCGTACATCCATCACGGCAGATGGCTTCTAAGACCATCCTCGGTGGGCTGGCTCACCCCCTCCAGCCGTTCGCTCCACAACAGCCCCATCTGTGCCCCTGTCCTCCCTGCCTCTCCCCCCCATGTCCCGCCGCACGCCCAGCTCCCCTCCGGCACTTCCTGCCAGAGCTCGCCGGTGTGATGCTGCAGGGAGGCGGCGCTAGGAGATGAAGAGGACGGTGAGGAACAATGTCGCTACGGTGAGCAGCAGGCGGTCGCGGGAGGGGCTGCTGCCGCTGATGCTCTTCTCCAGCTTGGGGACTTCGGGGTTAAACTCATCTGGGTCAGAGATGGGGTGGGGTGGGGGGGGGGAGAGGAGGAAGAGAGCAAGGGTCTTAGCATGGCTTATCGACCAAAACAGACAGTGGGTTTCATTAGGGCTGCTCTGAAAGAGGTGGCCTGACGGCGGGTTGGCACGGAGGGACGAAGACAAGATGAGGCCAGGGAGGAGGCCGCGCCTGGCTGAGTGGACACGATGGCGCCCCGGCCCCGTTCCGGGCCAGGCAGACGGAGAAGGATGTTTTCAGCGCGGGCTAATTAACCGCTCATCACAGCATATTACCAGTGGCCAGAGATAGAGCAGGACAGGAGCTAATTCGGTGCCACAGAGACGCCTGTTGATGGGAATTTCACACTAAGGTGCATTTCCATTACGCTGGCATCCGGACAGCGGCAAAGAGACACCGAAGGGACGCCGCGGGCGGGGGTGGGGGCGGCGGCATCTCACAGGTGCGCCCAGCGAGGGCGCCTTAGTTCACCTTGGTCCGACAGACACAGATGGAGACGTGACAAAGCTGCGGCGGGTGGCAAGGCAGAGTGAGGAATTTTGTTTGGCAGAGAAAGAGAATCCAGCGGAACCGGTTCTTTGCCGTGAGCCGCGGACGGACCGACGCTTCCTTGCTCGATACGACTGACATGTCAACACACTAAGATATCTCACGCCCCGGTAAGAGTGCGCGCACTCCAACTTACCATCTGAGCGGCGAGAACGGCCTGACGCGTACACCGGAGTCGTGACGACGTCTACCGGCCGCGTCGCTTCTTCGAGACGCTTCCTGACCTTTCCCCGAACGTCGAGGCTACCGAATTACAGCCCGTCGCCATTTGGCACAAGTCCCTTCGTGCGATTGCAGAAGGCAACGGAGATTACGCGGCTGTGTGCTCAGCAACTGTTTATTCGTTTGCTCGCGATTCCTTCGGTAAACAGTTGCGTTACGTTGCGGTTGCGTTTCGCCGCTCGGCTTGGCGAGTACCGCCGGCAGACTAGCGCCATGTGACATGCGGTTATCCTACGGGCATATATTGGCAGGACGCTGCATATTTGCACATTAAACCTTCTGCCGATTTAAACAGCTTGCGCTTGCGTCCTGCAGAGCCACCCTTTACCGTGTCACGTCGTTCCAGCTTTTCTCGTGCTCAAAACACACCGTAAACCCCTAAGTTCGTAGGAAGTGGCGGCAACAGCTACCGGCGCTCGTCATTTTCCGAAGCGCTGAGAACCACAGGTGCGTATTAGGGTAAAAAACACGCTTTACTTACAGCGCATTTGTAAGAACATATTTAAGCTCGGGGCTGTTTTATCTTGCCCGGGCGTGCGACGCACCAGCAAAGCGGAAAAGTCCTAATGATCTTACAGTGCAGGCAGCTCAGGACCCGTGATTTATTGGGCTCCGCAGTCATTTAATGAAACTGTTGTGGTGCAAATTCCCTCTGCCTCATCCCGGCACCGGAGCTGACAAAGCACACGCGGGCCGGCTCATCGAGCGCAACTGTCGCCGGGGCGACCGGGAAGGCGTGCGTGCGCATCGATTGATGGGGACGGCGCGCTGCTGGCGGCCCCCCAATATGAATAAATCTTTATTCGTCTGTGTCCCCAGACTGCCCTCCGTGAGCGACTTCCCGGAACAACGGGGGTGGGTGGAAGGAGGGGGCGGCGGAGCACGAAGCGTTTTGTCGCACCCCGCTGCCCGTTCGGGGGCTGCGTTTGCAGCCACGACGCGAGTCCCCCGTTCCGTCTCCCTGTCTGCCTCGTCACCGCCGCCGACACACC
This sequence comes from Scleropages formosus, assembly GCF_900964775.1. Classification (NCBI taxonomy): domain Eukaryota; kingdom Metazoa; phylum Chordata; class Actinopteri; order Osteoglossiformes; family Osteoglossidae; genus Scleropages; species Scleropages formosus. The sequence continues at coordinate 17,643,204 of NC_041823.1, read as the reverse complement.
TCACTGCACTTTCGGACCCATGGGACTTCCAAGAAAGTAAGGAGCGGAGAGGGGGGGGGCGTGTCAGTGTGTGCGTGTGCGTGTGCATGGGGGGGGGTTATATAATGATTTATGAGTGACTTGTCTGCTGCTATGCTCTTTTGCCTTTCCCTAATGGGTTCCCTCGCTCCAACACCGACATCATGGCCATTCTGTTATGCCACGAGAACTGGGTGGAAATTGAATTTGAATTTGAGAAAGCCAGAGACGAAGGGTGGGGTGGGGTGGGGGCGCCGCGGCCCGGCGGCGACACCCGTTCCGCGGGGCAGCAGCCGGAAAGAGAGCGGAGGAGGACGGAGGGCTTCTCGTGCGTTCCGCTTTGCCGAGCCCCGGCGTCACGCTAATCGAACGCATCTGAAATGAGCGGCCAGGGCGGGGGGCGAGCGGCAGGGATCTACAGTCCCGCGTTAAAAATGATTATGATGATGCTCCTTATTAGCAATGCGCCGGGTGATGTAAAGTGCCACCGCTCGGGCCGTGAAGTTAATGGGCCGAGTCGCTCGGGCCGGCCGAGCACCTTGAGAGAAAAACGAAGACGGAAGAGAGGGGGAGAGCAAGGGAGACGGGCGAACGAGGCGAGGGTGTGCCGATTTACAGGGCCTCGCAGCGATCGGTAAGTCGCGCACATTTGCCCGCTAACTGCCTCGTGCGGTCGGGCACGGGGTATTCTGTAATGTATGCGAGATCACTGAGACTTACGTGATTTAAGAAAATACATGGGCAGTGTCGCTATGAATCCAAGAAGGCAGAGTCCAGTTTCATTAGCGAGGAGCCCCCGCAAGGAAGAAGGCTTTCTAGAGAGAGGGAGACACCGTGCGCTTTGTGCCGCTTCTCGCCGTTCCGGCAGAAAAGGTTAAAGTGCGACAGCTACGCACAAAACACACGAGGAGCTAAACACCGAGAGAAAGGGGGGGAGCGGAAATGTTGCGGGAACAAAATGGAAAGAAACGCGGACGGAACGGCGACACGGCGCGAAGGGAAAGCGGAAAGCCGGACACTCACCGATGTCATGCATTTTGATGTTGGGTCTGAGAGTGTAGTCTGGCTGGGTCGGCCGGAAGCTGTCGTCCGCGTCGGATGCTGGCGGGAAGGAAGGGACATCTTAAAGCTTCGGCCGCACACGGTGAAGACGCTGAGCGCAACTCGGCAAGAGATGGCAGACGGACGTGGACATACAGTAGATATGCGCTCATGGCCTTCCAGGCTTGCCGATACTTGAACGAATTGAAGTTGACAGCGAAATGGAGAGCGGGACAGAGGCGAGGGCTGGGGGTTAAAACAACAGGTGGGCCGGCGGCCCGGCGGGACGGGCCGACGCGTCCCGTCCGACAGTCCGGGAGAGGGTTAACTCGGCCCGGCTGAGGAGGAGCCGCGTTAGATTCGATCCGACAGGGAGAGATGGGTTAAAACAATATATACGGAGCAGCCGACGGACCGGACACGGGAACGGATTAATCCTGACAAGGGGGGCAGAGAAAGAGATGAGGGCAGCGAGAGAGAGCAATGCAGTTTTCTGCTTCTCGGCCCCATGAAAGTGCTGCGGGGGAATATTACAGGAGGGAAACACAGGGTAAGGGCGTGTTGCGGGGCCACCGGAAGGCGTGGCTGCGACGGGCGCCTCGGCGGCACAACGCGCAAACTCCCTAACAAACACATGCATGACTTCTGACATCGCTCTCTCAGCTCTAGGCTCGAAGGCTCGCAAAGAGAGATCGCCGCATTCGAGGGAGGAAAGACGGCAGATAAATAAGCGGCACGTGGCACAAACAGGTACGGATAAATAATGGCCCGACGCAGTCAAAGGCACAAGCTGCTAAAGATGCCCGGCGACACGCAGAGATCGTCAGGCCGGCCGCTGGCGTATTAAAGAGAAGAAGCGCGGCCGATCGACGTACGAAGTCCCGTTTAAAAGAAATCTATGAAGGTGAAAGACAATACAAGGTTTCACAAAAGCAATTAATGAGAAAAAACTGAATTACGTGAAACACAAAGATCCAATATCGGCCGTTTAACTACCGAGACATTTAAATGCCAGACAAATAATTTCATATGTAACTAAAAAGGACCGGCACATTCAACAAAAAAAAAAAAACACTGAAATCAATCTGCAAAGCCATTAACTCTAATCTCATATGGAATACCCAGAAGAAATAACTATTCAATGTTTGGCAGACTCATTCTGAAGAATTAAAAAAGAAACGGCTTAAATACAATAAAGGCAAAATCAAATCTACGAAAACGCAAATGTGATAAAATCTCGAGCCGAAAATAAGTTTCCCAAAAATCTGTCCAAATTTTCCACGCGCGTCAGACGAAGAACGCAGTGAAGCACCGACAAAACAAAACAAGACGCACGGTGCTCAACTGCCCGTTATGCGTCACTCCCTCTTTTTTTTTTGCTGTTTTAAAGCCATGATGGAAGTGCTTATCTTAAAAGCACAATTCATTTAAAAGCAAATGAAACCTCTGGCCTAGAGCAACTTGTTTTTTTGAAAAAAAATTAAAAATTCTAGAACGTTTTACGCACGCATCATCTGAAACTGCCTGAGCCTAACCCGGCAGCACGGGGCGTAAGGCTGGAGAGGGAGGGGACGCACCCAGGATGGGACGCACCCAGGACGGGACACACCCAGGACGGGATGCCAGTCCATCGCAAGGCACCCCAAGCGGGACTCGAACCCCGGACCCACCGGAGAGCAGGACCCGGCCAAACCCGCCACGCCACCGCACCCCTCTCTTATACCATTTTATCATTGTTGTATTTGTGTATATTAAAAAAGTAAAACCTAAAAAAAAAAAATACATGTGAAAATGAGTTATTTCACTAAGGCGCAGCTTATCTTTGATTCGAGCGCCGTGATGCTGGGTGTTCTCTGGCTCCCGTGCAGCCAGCGTGTGCGTGAGGCGGAGGTGCTGCGCTGGGAGACGGCGGGGGACACTCACTGGTGGAGCAGCACACATACACTCGCAGTCTCAGGCAGCTGCGGCCGTGGTGGTGCGTGGGCGTCGCTGCAACGACACACAGGAACGTCACACACGTATGATGACACGCGGTCGAGCGCGCGCTCGGCTACGCGAGCGACAGTCTTCATCCTGAGCAACTCGGAGGCCCGTAAGAGCGGGAAAAGGAGCAGGGACTCCCGGATGAAGCGGTGATGGATGAAGCAATCTCGGCAGTAATATAAACTATTGTATCGTGCAATACCGCACGCGTAACTGAAATTGCTGCGTTCAAGAAAAAAAAAAAAAAAGGCATCGCCACCGAGATTATCTACAACTGGACCTAAACAGATAAGGATGCCGACAAAGTAGATCCGGCACCGTGACGAAGCGCGCATTTCGTGATTTTTAAAACCAGGAAAATTAGCGCTTTCTTTCGAACGCGGGGAGGTGGCGAAGCGTTAGACGGGGTTGGAACAAAGAGAAGGTCTCCTAAGGCGATGCCGGCGAGAACCGGGGGCGGGCGCCAGGGAAACTCACAGATGTAGTAATACTCTTGGCCCACGTGGAACTCGTAGCCCAGGGAGAAGGCGCTGTAGCGCTGGAACTTCTCGGAGAACTTGATGGGCGCGTGGGGAGCGTGGGGCCGGTTGCACTCCCAGCGCTTGAAGCCCAGCTGCGGGTCACAGGTGCGATAGCCGCGGTAACTGACCATGTAGAGGACGTATTGCTCGGCGGTTCCCCGCTGGCTGTCGTTGTAGTGCGGACAATAGATGTCCAAGTAGTCGTTGACGTTCACCTGCACCGTGTAGCCCTCTCTGCGAAGACTGAGGAACAGAGATGACTTTTAAGTGGACACATTCCCCCGACAACTGAGTATAACAATACAACGTGGGGGATCAGAGTGTTATGACAAAAAAAAAAAGGCACCAAAGAGGGAAAAAAAGAAAAATCTGATGAAAGCAATTATGCGTGTTGGGAAGAGAGGGAGGAAAAAAAAAAAAAAAGAGAAAAAAGGCGGAAATGTCAGGGTCAAAGCATGCAACGGGAAAGTAAAAAAATGTCAAATAGAAACTGAGGCAATTCAATTTTCAGGTAAACAGCGAGGGGGATTAAATGCGGATCTCTTCCATTTCTCCCGACGTCCTGTTTCACACACGGAAGCAAGAAAGAGCACATAATGTTTAGTCGGGGGACGGGAACGGCTCTGGCGCTAGCCCGGGGCCGGCTCTGCGAGGAGAGGAGGAACAGATAGCGTAATTGGCTGCCGAGCCTCGGTCCCCCGGCTCCGCCTCAGACAGCAAGCGCGCTCCCGAAGCCTCGGGGCCCAGGAGGAGCACCGGCACGTCCGCCGCGGGCCGCCTCGATCCCGGCGCGAACGGCCGGCGCGAGGGCCGGGGGTTGGCGGCGCAGCCGGAGCTCGTGTTCCACAGGGCCCTTCCTCTCGCTTTCTTCGGGGAAGAAATGAGAACATCGGGGAGGCCAGCAAGGGGGGAGGGAGGGGCACATATTCAGGTACATTATTTTAACAGGGAACAGCTCGCTTGGAATGCATTTCACACAACCGGACGGGCTCCAAACGGGAAAGGCAATCTCCCGCTGGCGCACCAGATCACGCCACCGAGCCAGAAACTCGCCGTGCGCTCCTTGAACGCCGCGGGAGGGTGTCCGCCGGGACAACTCGGGTCCATGTTATATCGGGTTTTGTGGCTTCTTTAGCCCCGCGTCCCGAATGCTGTTGCTGCTGCATTCATTCGATAAGCCCCAGCGGTCATAAGCCTCTCCCTTCGTGCGCATTTGCATTTCCAGACCGCGGGAGAAGAATCGCAGTCGGGACACGCACCGGTTATCGGCGCGCACGTCTGCCGTGTCCCTGTTCCGTTTCAGATTGAGATACCGCGTAAAGGCAGATAAACAAACGTAGCCCGGCCGCGATGAGGAAAAACGCGGACCCGCGGGGGCGCGGGAGGACCAAGAGAAAGAAGGCAGGGTGCAGGCGGGAAGGAAGGTTGAGAGGACGACGGCTTCTAGGAGGAAGACCGAGGAAGAGCACGAAGGAGAAAGCGGGCTAGGAGGAAGACGGCGAGAGAGTTTGCGGCCGGCCCGGAAGCGTTCCGGGAACGGGCGGTCCAGCGACGGCGAGGACGACGGAAAGGATGCGCGTGGGCCGGAGATGAAGAATACGGCGGTGAGAAAGCAACACGATGACGAACACCGCTAAGCAACGGCAAAGGCTGACGGTGCGGGAGGGCGGAAGGGTGCGGCCTGGTGATGGTGAGGATGAGGAAGAGGTAGAAGGTATGCCCTGGATGGGGGGGGGGGGGATGGCGGAGTCTCTCTGCTCCAGCCCCCTCACTTGCAGCTTGGTCTGAAAACGTCAAAAACATATCATGCGCTATTGTCCCCTCTTGCTGCTACTCATTCATCAGTGTCCTGCCAAAACAGCTCCTCTCTGACAGAGAAAGATGGGAGTTTTCTCAGCATCGATAACTTTATATCCTACAGCTCAAGCGGGATCATAGGAACGCGAAACAGCGCGGCGCTTCGGAGCCGTAAACGTAACAGCTGGGCGGCTGTAATGAGGGCGAAGGCGCAGTAGGTGTCAGCAGTACGATGTTTCATTTCACCGGTGTGCCTTCGCGCGCCGCCTATCCCTCTCTCTCCACCTCTCCTCTCCTGTTCCCTCTCCCTTCCTCTCTCACTTCTAGGTCACTCCTCTGGGGAGATTATAATTCAATTATTAAATGAATATCGAAAATGCTGCTACATCATATTTCCCCCAGTCCCCGTCTACCGCACCTTCCGCCACGTTCTCTGTTCCCCTGCCCTTTACCTCAGCGCATCGCCGTCTACCTCCTCCCCACCACAACGCCACACATGCATGGACAGGAACACATGTACAGACACACACTGGCTCTCCCTCCCTCTGTCAGCTTGCTCGCCCATCCATCACTCCTCACACACTGCAAGCCAAAAAGCAAAATACTTCATTTCTGACAGCTGTTGGAGGGAGGGGGGGAAAAAAAAAAAAAAAAAAAAAACACAAGAGAAATGCTTCAAGGAAACTATATATATATATCTATCTATCTATCAAGACACACAGGGAGGGAGCGAATGAAAGAGAGACACGTGGAGGGTGGGGGAGTTGGTGGGATGGGGGGGCTAGAAGGGGAGAAAGCCAACCAGAGAGGGAGAAAGGGAGGAGAAGGATGCCGGGGGGGAGGCACAAACACAAATCTGGAGAATCGTAGAAGGAAGAAAGGGTTAGGGGGGCTTTAAAGGAGAAGAGAGAAGCTCTGCAAGTGTGTGTGTGTGTGTGTGTGTGTGTGTGGTGTGCCATGGAGGAACGAGGAAAGGGGTGGAAAATGAAGTTTTAGCAACCCTGAAAGGGGCTTCTTCTTCTGTTCAGAAAAGGCGTGCTGGATCAGCGCTTACCTGGTTTTGTTGTCCTCTCCTGCTACACGGCGCTCTTTTAAAGGGTGCAGCGCATTTACATACTGTGTTGATTTTATTAAAAGCTCCAGCGCCATTAGAGCACGCCTGTCACGATGACAATGCCAGATTTAAATGGGAGAGATAGGCAATCTGTGCCTGTGCGAGGGGAGGAACAACAACAACAACAACAACAACAACAAGAACAACAAGAACAACGTGCAATTTCCCACTAAAAGGGACATGGGAGCTTCGGGGAAAACGGAGAGCAAGAGAGGGAGATAGATTTGGGAAATCAAAGGGAGAGGGGGAGATGGGGCGAGAGGATAAGAGGCAAACATATGTATACAGAAAAAAGGAGAGAGAGCAGATAGAGGGGAAAAAATGACGAAGAGTTGGAGTGAACAAGACTATTTTTAAACCCAACAAGGGAGGGAGCAATAGAGGGAAGGGGGGGGGAGGAGAGAGAGAGAGAGAGAGAGAGAGAGAGAGAGTGTACAAGTCTTCCCAAGGGATCTACTGGAGTGGAAAATAAATGAAGTGATGTGCTGCACTCGCTCTCGCCTCTCCTCTCCTCTCCTTCTCTTCCTCTTTTGTTGTCTCATCACCAATTTCCTTTTTAGTGAAGGATGCTGAGCTAGTTAGTAAAGACAGCAGGATCTGATGAAAGAGCCGAGAGCGGGAGGGAAGCGGGAAGAGGGAAGAAGAGGGAAGGAAAAGCTGCAGTACCCATTTCCCTCAACAGAGGATGCTAAAAATACTACGAATCGCAGCACAATATTATGATTAATATCAAGTGAGATCACGGCACACGCATGATGATCATGTACGTGAGGCACGAAACGTTGCGGAGATTTCAGCTAATAAGCCAGGCCACCGAACGCTGCGCTTCTCTTGTGTCAGTCAGGTTGCTCATCAAAGGACGACTCCTTTTTCTCTCGGCTTCTCTCGGATATTATTAATATGTCGAGCGCTCCTTAGTTTCCTCCGCCGCTCCTTCTCCTGCTTTGCTTTGTCACCCTCTCCTCTCTCTCTCGCAAACTTAGACAAAGGACTTGCGCTGCTGCATGTATTTTCCGTGGCCCCGCTGCCTTGAAAACCTTTATCAAATGTCGCGACGGCGCACCTTAAATGTAGCAACAAAGAAAGAAGCCATTTTTTTGGGGCGCGCGCAGCATTCCCGGGACTCTGTACCCGCGTGCGCCGCTGGGCCGACAGCCATGCTAATAAGACGGGATCAAAGAGGGCCGGCGTCAATGTCATTGGTCGAGGCGGTCGCCGCGCGGCGAAGCACGCGCCGCGGCGCAGGCGGGCAGCGCCACCGAAAGCGCGGCGGTAAATTGGCGCGTCCCGTTAACACCCTGGCGCGGCAACAGCGAGTGTGGCGAAGGGAAGGCACCTGCCGGAATTTGGGAGGGGAAGAAGAGGCAAGGAAAGAGAAAAGAGCCCCAGAATTTAACACAGAAAGCTGAAAGTGAGCCGAAACATCTTTTGTGGCAGAGTGTGACGACGCAGCAGAGCTTTTAGACGCCTCAGATAGTATTTCAACATGCTTTCAAAGGAGCGCGCATAAAAGAGCAGCTCTCTCTCTCTCTCTCTCCCTCTCCCTCTCACACACACTCTCTCCCTCGCTTTCCCGACGTAAATAGGCTTTATTGTGTAGCCAAGGCCTTTAGGAGGTATAACAGGTCATTTCTGACAACTAAACACCATATTTTCCTGTCTAATTCCCTTTCCCACTGATTTCCAGTTGAAACAAAGCCATATTCCGTGATGAATTTAAATTGCGCCCTTCTCCTCCTTCCTCCCCTTGATGCTGGGAGAGCTCCTCAGCCTCCCTCCGGAGCAACAAAACAGCCTTTAACTCCTACGGTGTGTGCTGATCTAAACACCTTTTAAACACCCGCATCTCACTCTCTCGCCGCTACTCCCACTTTGTCTCCTGCTTCCACTCCCCCTCCATCTCTCGGCAGAGACGCTGGTAAATTATTGAAAGGTTATTAAATTCAGAAACATCACACGGCCTCCGGCTTCAGCACTGACTCAACGTGCACTCGCAGGAGCGCACACGCGGACACGCCGGGACACACGCAGACAAGTGTGTGCGCGTGTGTGTGTGTGTGTGTGTGTGTGTGTGTGTGTGTGTGTGTGCTCGCGAGCGGGTTAAAGACAACACTCTGGCACATTGCATATTTTGCACAGTGGAAGACTCTTCAGAACCGCCAGCTATGCTCACATGAAATACAGAATGTATAGACAACCAAAAGAGCCACCAGGGTACTTGTTAAAGCAAAGCGCCATCGGTAAAGCTCGCACCGTGACACGCACACGCGCCTCCTTCGCTTCCTCTTGCAGCTCCCTGACTGACATCTCGGCAACTTTAAAGGGGAGAGAGTGAGGGTAAATCCTGCGATCTGCTTCTTCCTGCGGTAGACCACCTCCCAGCGCCACATAAGCACACATAAGAAACTTCCGATATTTCATTAGCATTAATATTTGATCGAATCCTGAAACATACCGTCTATTTATAATCTCAATACAATACTCATATTTGAAAGCAGCCATTCGAGCAACTGTAGATCTGATAATGTAGCCTTTAATTGACAATTCCGAAGTCTGCGACGACCGCGAACTTACAAGGCCGGCCAAAGACCACGTGTTTCACAAACTGTCGATGCAAAGTCCGTGTGTGGATGGAGGCCACTGTAAGAACGCATGGGGTCCAGGTGCTTGCACGCTCCAAGCTGCCTGTGACACTGAGCAGTGTGAAGAGCCCTGCTCAGGACCATGTGACCTGTAGAGTGCACAGAGAGCCATGGGGGTGCTACTAGAGTGGGGGGGGGGGGGTTAATATTTGAAAATAACAAGCGGGATGAATATTTAGGTGAGCCCTACCAAACACACATACACACCGTGATCATACTACATTCTGACAGCAGCATTTAGAGATCAAGCTGACACTTGAATAATGGAACACGTCTGCATAAAAAGTAATACTTTTAAACGATGCATTTTTAATGTTTTTGCATTTTTTTTCAAAATGGATTTCGGCGTGGTAGCAAAACAATGAAATGCTATTCGGCGGAACCGAACGGAGAGGTGGCGTACGTGGAGCGTACGTGAAGTAGCAGTTCTTCAACCTCCGCTCATTCTGCACTAAGTATCCTGTTTAAGTGAGAGCTATGGCTGCAGACTCCTGTACTTTTCTTCTTCTTCTTCTTCTTTTTTTTTTTTACATGACTAAAGACCAAGGGTGGGATTTAGTGCAGCACTGGCTGTTAGGAGGAAAAATGTGAACGGGTCCGATGGGTAGCCGGCTCGGCTACGGTCTCTCGGGAGGCTGCGCCCATAGGCCGGTCCCCGGAGGGCCGAAACGCACGGCCCGGCGCACGAAAGATAATACCGGAGACCACGCCCCAAACAGAGAATCGAAACAAACCCAGCCCGGTCCATCTCCCCGCGGACTCTGGGAAGCGGAGGGTTAGACCTGCGCTCCAAACACGTGGGCGCCCTGCGCTGCCGGTACCGCACGCCGTAACCTTGAGGGCGAAGGACTCTTCCGCCGCAACGGTATGCGGCTAAACGCCTTTCCCGGAACAACCTTGTTCAGGAACGAACGGCCACATCGTAGCTGTCTCCGGCTGGGCCTTCCGGCGAGGCAAGGGAGCCCTGTCCAAAGCCACAATTTATGCCGCAGTTAATATTGACGACGGAGCAGAGACAAAGTCGTGCCGTTCGCACACCCTGCCTCACCCTCGCAGGAAGCCAACGGTACTCGGGAGGGGAGGTGGAGGGCGGCGAAATCCGGTCTCTCCGACACGACGGAAAGCAGAGAGAGACACAAAGCGAGGGCCGGAGCGGTGCGAAGCAAGGCGGCGGGCCCGCGCTCTTGCGAGCCGCCGTTTGCACCGGAGCCGCCGAGGCTTCTGCGGGCTCTTACATCAGCTCCGAGGTCTGCCGGGCTCGCAGCGAAAGCACCTCCCGCTCAACATCCTCTTTGATGAGGGCCGAACAAAGCCGACAGCGTCTTTGTTGTAACATCTGTGACGTTAGCGGGCTGTGCCTTTCGCTCCCGACGTGCTCGCGGTGAGCACGGCGCATTAGGAGGCCGCCGATCGCTCCGCAAACTTTTTCTGAGGGCTGGCTGCCGATCCTTTCTTTTTTTTCCCCTTTTCGAAAGACTGCCTTAGAAATCTAGTACGCTATAAAACGTGAACACGTGAAAAACCATCCAGCCGAAACCTTCATTTTACACCACTTGTATTGCTCCTGCGCTTCTATAAACTAAGCGTGCAATATAAGTATAGAGCGCGGGAGCCGGCGCACAAACGCCCTCGTAAAATATGGGTACGCGATAAAAAGAAGTGCTGCGCCGGCCCCTTCGACCGCAGGCCCTCTCGGTGAATAACGCACTAATGACGCCGCACTCTCATCGGTGCTGCAGAGAGCGTCCTGCGCCGGCCTGGTGGAGACCGCACCGTTTACGCCGCTCCCTGACCTGCGAGCAAAGCGCTAAAAATACACGCGGCTCTCCGAAAACAAGTCCTTTCAGGGGATACTTCACAGTCCGCTGAACTCATTATCTGGGGATTATTTCACGTGCGCACGAGAGCGACCGCCCTGTCGAAAATGAGGAGCGTAAGCAAATGAATCGTCGCACGGAGGCCCGCCCGCGCCGGCGGTCCGGTTCGTCCGCCTCGGCGTTTACCGGTGGCGGATCAACGCGCCGGCGGGGGGCGGGACGGCTGCAGGGACCGCGAGGCCGAGCAACCCCTAAATGTGATTTCGGCACGTCCCCGGCGCTCCGCTGCCCGCCCGGCACACGCGCCGAGACGGAAGAACCTTGTTAAGGGAGCCGTTTTAATTAGCGTTAATTACTGCAGACGCTCGCCTCCCTGTCACATTGTGTCCTGGCTGTCGCGCTCTCTTAGCTGACGACAGCAGCCGAAGACTGAAGAGATGAGGGCAACGCAAGGACCGAGCGCTCGTCCCGACTGTAAAGAAAAAAAAAAAAAAAAAAAACTAGTTGCGTTTTTAAATACAGACCTGCTTCTGGCTGCATTTGGTTTGATATATTTTATCTGGTTTTCTCACATGGGCCTATTATTTTTCATTTTGCAGCCCATATGGCTAGGTGTTGGCAGGAGTTTGGGATACGCCACACCAATAAAGCCCACTCTGAATTTCAATAGGGCCCAGGGAGGCGAGATAGACCGGGCACGGCAGAAGGAGGGAGCAGATGAGAGAGGGACAGATAGAGGAGAAGAAGCAAAGGAGGGAAGGAGGGACAGATGAAGGGACAGATCCAAGCCAGATACAGGGCGGAGAAGGAAATGGAAGGGGGGGAAAAAAAAAAAAAAAAAAAAAACTCTTTAAAGAGAAGCAGATAAATATTTTTAACATCTGGGGAGAGGTGCAGGCAGGCTGGGGGAGTGAAGGTGAGCGATAATTGCGGGGACGGAGGAAGAAATGAGATGCACGCAAACGGTCCCGTGCAGCCTCGCGCGCGCGCACATCGAGGGACAAAGAAGAGCGGCTGTGTGATAGAGGAAGGACGAGAGGGAGGGGAGGCGCGGAACGCGAGCGAGGAGAGAAGGGTGCGAAACGGAGAAGGGGCGGCCTTTGCGCCAGCCGGCACCAAGTCCCCGTGCTGCCGTGTGCGGTGCGGCAGGAGCTCTGCTAACACAACATCTCGGTCGCACCCGCAAAGACAGCGTGAAAAGAACTCCTCCTCTGGCAGAGCCTCTTCCACCCCGTCTTCCCTCTCCCTCTTTGCTCCCGCACCTCTCGTGTTTCTCCGTTACCCCCTTATTCCTTTCACCCCTTCACCCGCTCCAGTCCACGCTCGCTCTTTCTGCATCCAGCTGCGCCTCCTCTTTGTGCATCAGCTCCTCCTTCCCATCACCTCTCAAGGCCTCCCTCTCCCTTTAAGTCCACCCTCACACTCTTGTCCCTCTTCGTCCTCCCGTGCGCCCGCTCACCCCGCTTCATTGCCCCCGCATCTCACTCCTCCTTACCCCTGGAACACGTGTGCCAGTCTTCCTCCCAGTGCCCCTCCCCCTCGCCCTGCTCTGCCCCTCCCTCCCTCAGATATTAAATTTTCATTCCCTGCAGCTCAGGGAGGAAGGGGGGGGGGTCAGACAGCTGACAGAGGGGGCTGGAGAGAATAAACAGAAAGGGAGGATGAGGAGGAGGAGGAGGCAGCCACCCGCCGCTGCACAAGTGTTTGAATGAATGAATGAATGAATGAATGAACGAACGAACAAGGTCAGCAGAGTAAAACAAACGGTTCATCGAGTGAAGTGAGAGATCGTCTGATATGAGTGTACATGCATAAAATCAAGCGTGAGTGTGCGTGTGGAGACGGCTACACGCAGCCCCTGATGCTGCTGCTCCGGGACTCGAACCTGGCTGGGCTACGCGAACACCGGGCGTCGGGAGGTTCGCCGCGGATCCGCAAGAGGAGCAGCTAGAGAAGGGCGGCGCCGCAGCACCGAGGATGAGCGCGCGACCCGGCCCGGTGGGGCGTCTACCTACCCAAGGGCACCGCCCGCTGCTCTCAAATGGACGGGCGGCAACACACGAATGCATTTGCCCGCAGCGAGGGCGGGTCAAACGAGCCAAGTGCGCGCGCAAAACTTTGCTCCGTGCGCTCCGACAGCTCTCCTCCTCCTCTCTCCCTCCCTCCTTCTCTCACTCACACGTTCATTTTGGGGGAAAGTGACTGACAGCTGTCACGGCCATCTGGAGAGGCGTATTGACTTGGCACGGCAACAGCAATCATTCGCAGGGGAAAGCGGAGATCGGGCGGGCCGACGGGCGGGCGAGCCGGTGACTGACGGGTGGGAGACGGGGGAAAAAGAGGTGTCAGAGGAGAGAGGTGGGAGAGCATCGAGGAAGGAGAAGCCAAAATGAAAAATTGAAACAGAGATGGATAGCAGAACACAGATAAGGAAAGGGAGCCAGAAGGGGGGGAATCGGGGTTGCGGACGACCGAGGGGAGGTGTGCGGCTTCAGACGGGAGGGGAGGGGAGGGAGTGAAAGAGGAGAGCAGAGCTTTGCGCTGACTGACTGTCTGTTCTGACAAAGCCTGCCCGTGTTTGTTGGAGTGAGAGAGCCGACCACACTATGAAATATTAACATGACAGCCCCCCCCCCTCCCCTCCCCGTGCGCCTCAGCGAAGGTGGGGTAACGTGAGACATCTGGGACCACACACAGGACACGGGGTTAATGGACACACATATACACACACAAACGGGGACGTTTCCATAGCTGCCGGCTGGGCTCTGCAGTGACGAGCGGCCGCAGCCCGCAGGAGAGCCATCCTCGCGAGGCTGCCGGACGCCGGGCGCCGGGGTACGGCCCGGCCTCCCTCGCTCTTACCTCGGTCACGACCGCCGTTGCTGCGTTACTATGTAGCCGACGCTTTCACCCAAAGCGACTCGCAAGCTGCCCTCCGGTACAGCTGGATATTTAAAAAACTGGGTCAAGCCAGGTTAAGTACCTTGCTGAGGGGTTCTGCAGCAGGGATGGCCCAAGGTCTCGAACATACAGCCTTCAGGGTAAAAGGACATGCTTTTGAATACAATGCCGTGCTGCAGACTGACAAAAAAGGACGTTGGAGGGACACACGCGAGCCCTTATTCTAAATTTAAAACATGTCGGCACTCCCCCGACCATATCGGAGCCAGACCGTAGCTGCAGATACAAACAGGATACGAAACGTGTTTCTTTTTTCTTTCGAAATGAAGTAACGAGAATAACTGAGGGCAATTTACAAACAAAGGAACCGCGCGCTTCCCGGCGGCCTCGTCGCGGGAACGCCGCCTCGCGCCCTGCGGACGGCGCGGTCCTCTCCTCCGCGTCGCCGGACCTCCGCCCGCCTCCAGCCTCCTGCGGCCCCCGGTGCGAACTCCACCTAATTGTACACATTAAGCGGTGACCCAGCGCTTCGGTCTGACGAACGTCGCGGGAAGGGCCCGCGAACAGGCCGTGCTATTCCTATGGAAACGGAGTCAGCAGAAGCGGCTCCCGGGAGCAGTAAGAACACCAGCTCTGCACCTGCCTGGCCCCCGTGAGTCAGATACAGTGATACGCTGCAGGGGGGGACGGGGGGTGCGCGAGGGGCTTTGTCAACGGCGACCGGCGAAGACCCATCCGCACAAGCTGGGACGGACAGGATTTAGAGCCGCAACGGGGACCGGAGGATTTATCCAGCTCCATCTCTCCTCCCTCACTCCCCTCCTCTCCCCCCCCCCCCCCCAGTGTATACAGGCTATACAGGTTGGAAGCTGGGAGAGACAGAGTCATTCAACGATGAAAAGGCATTAGCCCCCCCCATCCCCTGTCCCTCCCCAGTGCAGATATACACTGAGTCTATGATGCATAAAAGGAGTAAAATGAAGGGAGATGACAGACAGGGAGAGGCAGCAGGCCTCTTCCCCGGGGAGGGCAAGCGCAATCACTTGCACTGATCCTAAAACAACAACATCCTCTACGTCTCCCTGCACCTCCAACCCCCGCCCCGCCCCCCCATCGCTAGGACTCTCGCCTTGAGTCTCCACAGCTCTGCGGTCTTCACTTTTCGGTCATTTGTCAGTCATTTGTCTTCTCCGCTAAGCTTCTCTTCCTGCCTCCGCCGCAGAGCAGCCATCCTTCCACATGCAGTCACTTTGCTTCGCCTCTTCCTCCCTTCGCTCTCGCCATCGTTCTCTCCCTCCGCACACCGTACATATATTCTCTCGGAAATTTTATTCGCGACGCCGGCGTTGCCGAAAGCTTTGAACGCCGTACGCTTCGGAAACGGAACACAGCATACCCCCCCGCCACCCCCCCCCCATTCAAATTCAAATCGAAAACGACCTTTAACGCCGTGACAGAAATACACGGCGCAAGCCAGCGTGCGGCCGGAAGAACGACCGTCCATTAGGGCAACAAATCGGCATCTCTGCGCGCTTGTGAGAAACACATTCTTCTAAGGCATAGGGGCCACACGCCACGCCGACGTCGAGCCTATTAGCAAAGCAAATCTCACCCTTTCGAACCTCTCGCCCTACATGCCTCCCTCCGTTCAGCCTTTACCGTCTCCCACCCCCGGTCCCTCTCTCCCTCTCTCCCTCTTTCCATCCCAGACACACATTAACCCCCCCACCCCTATTCACAGCCCAGCAGGGAGGCATGTTCTTTAGAGTCACTTCAGTGAACATTACTGGCACACTGAGCGCTGGGGAGACCGGCGATGGTGGCAGCGGTAGTGGTGGTGACCGGGGATGGGGGGGGGGGATTTGACCTTAATGTAATTTTTGATTAATTGAGCCGAACCGGCCGCGAACCTCATCCGAGTCCCGGCTCTCGTTCGGACCGCGGTTTGTTTACCTGTCATATTCGCGACAGCGCTTTTCACATTTCCGAGCGGCTTGGGGGAATTTAAATTTCAGCGGGGCGGGAGCGTAGAAGGACCGCGCGGGGGAGAATGACGGCGATCGGTTCGGGGACGCGCTCATACGTCGTTATATCATTAGCGTCATCTGCACCGCGAGCGCTTCGACACGCCTCCCTTCCGTCAACGGAGCGGCCTCTTGCGGCACGCCGCTATCGCGAAGACGCGCGCGACAGTACGGAAGCGCTCGCGCGCGAAGACGCGCGAACGCGGCACAACCGCCCAGGCGCGATTGATTCAAATGCGAGCAGATAACATCCATTTGTATCGCTGCCTCCTAAAGAGGCGAAATTAAACCTGAGATCTAAACAGGCTTCACCAAATACCTGGAGGATTCACGCTCGCGCTTTCATCTGGAGGTAGAACGTCAGCCGCGATAAATGGCGGCTCTTCTCGACGCGTCCGTCCGTACACGCGCGGGCCAAGGAGGGGCGAAGCTTCTCTTTGTATCAGAACTTGTCTTTGTGTGTTTATTAGTCAGATTAGTGCAGTTCAAAAGGCTAATGCGCACTAATAGAGCCCTGCTGGTTTTAAGGCTGCCTGACACCAAAGTCAATATAGAGGCGAGGAGGAGCTCGAGAAGCCGGAGGAGACGTAGGCCTCGCTCAGGTGAGAGGAGGGGCGGGTCAGGGTGGCGCCGCGGGGACGCACGGGAGGCGGCGCCGACGTGACCCGATCGGAGGCCGGAGACCGGGAGGAGGCCGTGAACACGGCGGGTGGAAGAACGACTTTGCCGCGCGCCAGTACCACGGACGGCCGCATTCGCTCGGGTTAATGCCGCAATCAGCTCTCGGCGACATCTCCGCGGAGCGTAGAGCGCAGAGCGAAGCGCTGGCCTTGAGTGAACCGTAAAGACCGCGGCCGCCCGGACAGCAGCGAGGCAGCTATCGATTTCTCCGGAAATTTAAGGCGCGCGGGAGCCGCGGTTCAAACCGGGGCTACCTTGACGGTTCCTCCCGGGCTCGACCGGAGAGGGTGCGCCGGACGTCAAGCTTCGGTCTTATTAGCAGGCCTCTGGTATTCACGGAATCAAGCAAATCGCCGAACTGCATTTTGTTGCCATGAATGAACGTGCAAATGTGCGGCCGTGTTATGCGGAGTGCTCTAGGCAGGAATAGCTCTAAACGACCAAAGACCCCACCACCACCACCAGACACACACACACACACGCACACACACCCCAGCTGCTCTGCCTCATTGCTCTCTCTGTCTTGCTCCAGCAGATTGTCTGCAAAGGCCCAAACTCTTTTCTGTGTCTCAAAGGAAACCCCCAGAGCAGCAAAGGCAGGCAGGGGTGTGGGGGATGGAGGTGGGGGGGGGGGGGGGTCTGGGGAGGCATAAGACCTGAAAAAACAGGAGGAAAGCTACAGAGAAATGGGACATTGTTAGGTAAAGGCAGGATGAAGAAGGAAGGGCGAGAGAGGAATGGAGAGAGACTACGGGGGGCGAGCGGGAGAAGTGAGCGAGAAGGCGGGAGAGAGGCTGCATTAGTCCCTGCGAGCGTGTTATTAAGGCCTGTTTGTCTCCAAGCATTTTGACAAAGTGAGACGGTTTGTATGTTGCTCCGGCTCTCCTCTCTCGCTCCCCGATTCTCTCTCTTCGGTCTCAGACGCGCTCACGCAAGCGCCGTCTTCCCTCTCCCCGGCCCTCGCCGCGCTACATCAAATTCACATTTAAAATGGGCTTCGGTGGCATGACAGCGGTGCCCCGGGGTGGCGGGAGCTTTTAAAAAGCACGGCTCCGATAATTCAATCCATTTCTAATCAAGAGAAAAGACGAAGGAGTGTGTTTTCTAGGCGATAACCGCGATTTAAGTCCTCCCCGTAGCACCTCCGCTCGTTCGGCCCGGGCCCTTGTCACCTCGCGGTCCTCCGCTTTTTATATGTGGTGACTTTGTCACATTACTC
Source organism: Scleropages formosus (assembly GCF_900964775.1). Taxonomy (NCBI): domain Eukaryota; kingdom Metazoa; phylum Chordata; class Actinopteri; order Osteoglossiformes; family Osteoglossidae; genus Scleropages; species Scleropages formosus. The sequence goes on along the minus strand of NC_041823.1, from coordinate 17,625,446 downwards.
TGCAAGCACCATCATCGAGGGCCAATTACGACGTACGCAACTGCGATGCGGTCCACCTCGGGTTCTGACCCCGGTGAACTGCGGCATCGAACCCGGCGGCTACCGGCGCCCGAGAAACCCGGTTGCTTCACGTGAACGCCAGGACACGCGCAGCAGCGGGCCGGGAATCCGTAGCGCGAGAGCGAGCGGACACGCGGCTTCCAGGGCCGGCAACGGCTACGCGGAGGGTGGTGGGAAATACTGACCGCTCAGAGTTGCGCGGCGTTAGATAAGAGTCTAGCAGTACGTCTCCGTCCCGACCGAAACGCCCCGGTGCGGAGTCGTGAGCCCTGCGCATTTTGAAATGCGGCTGCGCGGAAAACTGAAAAAGGAGCACGCGGTTGGCGTCGGAGAATTCGCCTCCGCTCAACCAGCTAGATAAATGAATGCGGTCACAGCGGATTATCCGACAATTTCGAAATCGGTAATTAAGGAGGATTAGGGGAATCCCATCCACGGTGGTGTCAAAAGAAGAGGGAAAAAAAAAAACCTTCGTTATGGTGTCACTTCTTTCTATTCGTATGCGCGACACCCCGATCCCTGAAAAGCTATCGAATGATATGTGTCTTGAGCGCACAAGACGAAGGAATACCGGGCGACACCGAGAAAGTAATGCGAAGAGCAGTAAGCGGTCACCTTAATTGAAATTTAACACTATTCCCTCTATAATCCATTTAAAGCATTCAGACTGAGGATCTCCTCCTCTCTTCCCTTTGGCACACGTCACATTTATCAACAGTTAGACACCCGAACCAGCTGGAGTCTAGAAGCAGATCACATTGTCTCTTATTTATTCACCGAAATCCAAGAAATGCAGAAGAAAGAACATCTGCATTTTAAGAAAGTAACTGAAAAAAAGCTCAGAAGGCTTGTACCGTAGAAATGCGAGATCTGGTTTTGAGGGTCCGTGCTGAGCAGTAATCACAGGATTGGAATTCTGACCATGGCGTTACAGGACCTCATCCCGAGGAGAACTCTGGCGTCGCGCGTTTGAAATTGCCTCCGCCTCTCAATAGCTTGAGTAAATTTTAAAATTTCAAAAGTAGAAAATGAAGCTTTATAAATAGATAATACGTAAAATATGAATTATGCAAAGTCACCCAGGATCAAGGTGTCACGCTTCTCACATTTGGTCACGTTTGGGTCACTTCAGCGTCCAAGCACATGAAAACTTTTCACAGTTGTTTCAGCTATGAGAGGAGCTCCGTGGTCCAGGTGCACGGTTCGAACATCTAAACAAGCAACGAAGATCCAATTTCTCCCCAAACGCGGGGACGGATCAGTCCCGGTTCCACTTGCCTGCCGTTCCCGATGGTTACGTGCGGGCGTACCGGACTCTCCGCGGGCTTCAGCGCGCCTCCTTCGTTAAGCCGCGCTCATTAGGCCGTGTAAGATCCGGCAGAAAACACGGTGCACAAGGTTAAAAATGGAGGCAGGAGCAGGACGCATGGAGAGACAGCTGTGGCCGCAAAACAGGGTAATATTTACCCGCTGTAAAAATAACACAAGGCTAGTTTTTAAGATACACTGGTATACTTATTATGAATTATGATACCTTTAATACCTAATAGCATTATAATAGCTTTTGTGTGTAACTAAAATGTGGGAAAAAAGTGTCTCTTTTTACTTTGAATTAAATATTTTAAATATACAAAATAAGCGTAAAATAGTAGATTCAGGCACAGAAAAACGCTGAGAAAAGTCCTCTGGTTAAACAGATATCGAGGGACGGGGAGTAAGGGAGGAGGAATTGCTGAAATCTGGCAGCGGACAAATGAGTGGCTCGTGAAGTTTAAGGGGAAGAAAAAAACAAAACGTTTGCTTCAGATGAAATTTGGCCACGGTAAAGCACTGTAAATAGCAGCGTTTCCGAGGAAAAAAGTCCATTCGATAACGCTCTTTCCTCAAATGATTTTTTTTCCAAAAACATCTGCATCAATCATTATCTGAATGGCTAGGTTGCAGCTTTCAGGTCTATTGATTCAGTTTATAATGCCTAAATAACCAGAATTTTTCTAGTTATTCAAGGCTTGTAATTTTATGGAAAGCAGCCAGTTATGAAAAGCAGGCATCCAGTCGCCATACCTGAATGACAAGAAGAAAGGAAAAACTGAAGGCGGCTTAAGTCACCGCTTTCATGTTCCTTAAAATAACACTTTGCTCGGCGATGATTACGGCTCCTCTTAATATTTTAAAAAGGTTCGGGAGGGAAGCCAGGCTGTTCATTCGCTCGTGAAATCGCAGGATCGTAACAGCTGGACAACTTCAATTTTGACCTCCGTCTATTTCAGAAGTACAGAAAGTAGTTTAACATTTAATAACAGAAACAAACAAAACAAAACAAACAAAAAAAAAAAATTAAAATCACACTTCCCCATAAACACTGGAAAAAAAAAAAAAAAACTTTAAAACAACATGCAAGAAAACCATGCGGCACAAGTTGCCCCCTACCCCGCGTTCCCTCACCCTTCGCTGCGCCCAGTGCACTTAACGCGCAAGCGCGCAGGGTGCGCCACCGCACAAGCTCATCGCCGCGGGAGAGAATCCGGAGCAACGAGGCATACAAGATGTACGAGTCGTCGAAACGCGCCGTGTTATCCGAGCGGCTACGCGTACGGAAAATTTAGTCTCTCGCCAGGAGCCCGAGCTCCGAGCGCGTCCAACGAACGTACGTGCAAGAAGCGTCAGAAAACCAAATATTCTTTGCGGGATGAACGCAACGATGAAGATGGTTCCTTTATTCGCGCGCAGTCCCGGAAACGAGGCCGAACCTTCATTGGTGACAACGTGGAATTCACCGTTACAGAGGCTACGCAAACGGCCGCTTGTCCGGCTCCCTTTACGCACCTCTAATAAGGCGGCTCGCTCCCGCACAAAACGGGCCCGGGGGTCTGCGATGAACGGCAACATGCATCTAATAATTAAGTTCCACATCCCAGACCGGCACGGAGCTCCTTGCCCGCTCGCTCAACCCGCCTCGCCTTGCCTCGCTTGTTTCGCCCCGGCGCTCTTTTTCCGCAAAAAAAAACGCGACTGTTACACAAACAATTATACCGTACTCAAATAAGCTCACCGGGTAAGACTTAGAGCGCGTCGGACATAAAGGAGAAGAAAAGGAGGCGAAGGGCCAGATGCAGTTGCAGTTGCCCTCCGTGCAGCGGCGGAGCAGGAAGAACGGCGTTCCCCGCTGCCGCAGTGTCCCACGTAATTGATTTCGCTGATTACGGCCCTATATTGTCTTCTAATGTCACGCTTAATATTTCACCGTTTGATGAGTGCGCGAGCCACTGGAGGATCGTCTTGATGGACGACATTTACAATTACGACGCCGGTGTTCATATCGCGCCGCTGATTACTTCTTAATGTAATTGGCTGCGAATTTACTCTGCAGCGACTTACTCGCCGATGCCAGGGCACGGAGAGCAGGCCGGTCCTAATCATTTCAAATTACGTTTTCTTCCGTAGAGATACCTGCGAATCGCACGTCTATCAAGATTATTAAAAACCTATTTCGTATATCTTCCGCTTAATTGTATTATTGCGATTTTTTTTTTACGTTACGGAATGCCGCGACCACGGAATCGGCGAGGTGAACTCAAAATGATAACAGACGGAATCGTGTCGCGTGTGCGACGCCGTTAATGCTGCTTCAGATATTGCCGGAAGGCAGAATATGCGTCGATGTTTGGCGATTGGCCGCGGCTGCAAAAATTGGCCGAGCCCGTCGGCCGGCGCTCGAGCCCCTCGGCTACTCAAAGTTACACGTAGGGAAGATGCTCTTAGGAACATGATCACGTGAGTGCGAAGACGTGATCTGAAAAGTCGTCTTTAACCGAATGATTAGACAGAAGAAACGAATTGCCGAGAAGCCTGGAAGACAAATTCCCAAAGAAGTCTCCCAGAGCGCAAACGAGCGTAAAGTAGGGAAAACACCGGAAGTGGCCGGCACTTTATTTGAGGTTTTCAGGCGAGACCCATTATTTCAAAGTGCGAGGCTACCAACAGCAGCATTTCTTCAGCTAGTGCCAAGGGCACCGTCTCCCTTAAACGTTTTGTCCCTCTGCAACATTATGCGCGAGGTGCCACTCAAGTTGGCAACAAAACACAAATTGCTATAGGAGACTTAACACGTGCATCTCCGCAATTTACGAAGGATTATTTCATAGAAATCGCTTCGACAGACACTACACCCATCTGTTTTCGGGTATTATTTTTTTGCTGCTTCGTCTAGATATTGTCTATACTTAAATAATAGTGCCTTTCGCCACATGGAGTATTTTTCAAAGTCCATAAAATGGGATAGAGAAAGGCGTCGGATTCACATCAAGCTGTGAAGGAGCACTCTTTTCAAATCACGATTGCAAAAGCTTAGCATTTTTTTTTTTGCCCATCTTCAAACCCTGCATCCTTCATTCACGCGGCAGAGTGAGGCCATCGGGTGTTGCACGATTGCAAGAAAACAATTTCCTCCCATTGAATTCATCAACTTTTTTTTTAACACTTGACACGCTGCCCTGTCCTTCCAGTAACTATAATACAAATGACTTCATATTCCTGATTATCAAATGTGATAAAAGGCAATGCGGTCCTTTTCATTTCCAGTTGCCGAAGGGGAAACCACGTGACGCCGCAAAAGACCGCACGTCTTAGAACTCGCCCCGGCGTCAGAGACTAAATTACATCAAGGCATTTGTCAAGACGTTGAATGTGAAAGATATGATAATGCTAATTTTTCACGTCCCCTTGAACTGTTGCACAATCTTGAGATGCCAAGCGCTCAGAAGCAACTGTGTTGAGAAGGGTACTACATAAAAATACAGTAAAGTGAAATTAACCGAACGCAGGACAACTTGGCGCACCCGGAATTTTTTTATCCCGTAAGACATTTCCGTGCGCACCTGACACGACAAAAAGCAGTAGTGTGAAGATACGCCTTACCGTCTCTTATTAAAGTGACCGTTCTGCCCGTCTCTCCTGGTACATTTCGATTTAAACATCCGCGTAACATCTGTTCCCGAAAATATCTGCGCAAGCACTTTGGGCTTTTTTGCTTATTTCATGCGATAATTGCGCGGATGGCCAAACGGGAGCCGACGGGCCGCTCGCCAGCGCCGCCCAAGACGGCGAGGCCCGGATACGATCTCAACTTTGACCTGCCCGCAGATGGCAAATTACACACCTGAAGAGACGGGTCCTCTCGGCGGCGGTGGCGGCGCCCGCCCCCCTGCCAAGCGAAAAGGCACACATCAGAGGCTGGTTTGTAATTTGCGATTAATGCGTGGGCGAAAGTTTTAATTTAATCCCAGCCTTGGGGACAAACCCATTTACATGCAAATGAATATGATTTCCTGTTGTTCTGGATGCAAATGCCAATGAGAGATGTCCACGCCGGAGCTAAGTACAAGCGCACACATGCCACCGGGCGCTTCGATCGCGGGCCTGACGGGACGGCGCTCGGGGCGACCGCAAATTTCGCCGCTGGAACGGCCGAACGAGACCCGGTTCGAGACGTCGGCGACGGGCCGACTCGTTCCCGGCGCGGCTCGGCCGATCGCCGGCCATTAAACCAAATCGGTCGGGACCGCGGTCCCTCGCGCTCGTCGGGGTCGATGCGGCTCGCGGAGCACGGGGGAGGCGGGCCGCTGGAGGGAACGCGCAGCTCCAGGTCTCGGGGCTGCACGCGCCTTCACGCGGCGACTTCCTGCTCGCGCCGGACCCACAGCACAATAATGTCAACTTGTACGACCGATTCAGCCCTGCACACACCGCCCCCACAAATGTGATGCAAAAAAAAAAATGTCAGGGACGATTCTGTTTTTTATTCTCTATTCCATTCTCTTTAGGTGCTCTTCTGTGTACCATTTACTCATGCCTACAAATACAATGTTTTTTTTTTTCCCCCCTAAAATGTAATCTTTTTAGAGATAGTTGATGTTTAAATGTATCGTGAAAAGACGAGACCTACCTGCACACCTGCAGAAGAGACTCAATTATACTGACAAAACAAACAAATTGAGCGGTTTGAGTTCCTTGTGACAGCAACGGTGACACGTGACACTCGCCGGCCAGGACCGGACCCGAGTTCCGAGCTCCTCCGCGGTCCGAGGCACGGCGGACGCACCGCCGGGCCTCCGACGCGCCATCAGCGGGTGGGAGGAGTCGAGGGGCCATTTCCCGGGTCCAGTCGGATTAAACCCGAATGTAAATGAGCGGAATCAGGCGCGGGCAGGCACTCCCTCTGGCTCTGACCCAGAAGTCCCCCAACAAGTCCAACTGAAATGGCAGCGGGAAAAAAAGAGCGGGTAATAAATCTAAACTCTGACACTTCTGGAAAACGGCCGATTCTGGCAACGACGGCTAGCTTCACCAGGCCGGCGCCGGGGGAGGGGGCTGGCGCCGGCCCTTCCCGCACCGCAAACAATTAGCAACAAATTTGTCACCGTTAATTACCGAGGTCAAAGTGTATTTAATTACGCCCTTAATATCGCGGCCGAAAATGTGCCACACGCCACGGCGAACGTCACCGTAGGTTTTTATATACAGCCGCATTCGCCAATTCACTCGGAGGGTTTGTAATGCCGCTTCATAAGCAGTAACTCAACTGCTTAAATTCTACCCTGGGCCTTTATTATGCCATTCTGAGCCATGAATGTGACAGAGATGAGTAATTAGTACAGACAAGGTCTGATTATAATATGTCACCTTGAGATTGAATATAACCGCCACCGTAAATTATTGAGCAGCATGACCATATTGAACGGCCCTGAATAAAAATGATGCTAATGATTTTTTAAATGCCTAAATATAAACCTCAGCATGGAAATGGAAAGCTCGCGCAAATCCGACACCGAAACGCCAACATCAACGCGCTATATTTATCTCACGCCGAATAAAATGGTAAAAGGCCGCCGATCGGCCGCGGCCGAGCTTTCCTCCTGTTCTGCAACAAAGACGCCGGGCCGTCTGATTGCCGCATTAAGATGGATGTCTGCACCAGTTGCCCAACGGAACAAAGTACAATTCGGAATCAAAGGCAATCAAATGTAAATGAAATAGTCCATTTCAATCACAATTGAGCTAAATCTTAATTGAAACAGGTTGGCAGCGTGGGGCCTCTTCCTCCTAATCTCCCTTATTTTTATTTTTTGCCTGCACTTAAACTCCCATTCAAATTCAAATGGACCTCGCTGGCCCGGCCGGGGAGGCCCGGTGTTTGCCCCGGCCTTTCACCCAGCACAATGCACGCATGCGGCACCGGACGCGTCGCCGGGGGGGCCGCGGCATCTGCCCCTTCGCGCTTTTCAGAGAGTCCGGTTACCGCCGTCCCCCTAGGCAGACCCGCCCCTCTCGGAACCAATGCCCCCGAGCTGTCGTTCTGCACGGGCACGTTGGGTTCTCGTCCAGGAGCAGCCTCGGTTCCTCCGGCTCCATGAGCAAACGCAGCCCTCTTCGGTATTATGCAGAATGTTTGTAGTAAGTAAAAAAAAAAAAAAAGAAGAAAACATTAAAAATAAAAAATATTCTCCCCCAGTCATCCCTGCAGAGGGCTTTGTTACAGTGTATACGGGCTTCCTCTTTTTGCCCCCACCCCATTCCGGTGACAGGCACGTAGAGAACTGTCAGTTGGCTGTCGTCTCCTGGCCCAGATAAAACCCAATCTGGGGACAACACTCCAGTCAACAGCGCCGCAATCATCCTCCTCTCCTTCACTAATGAACGCCGCCTCTATCTCCCTCCGCCATCGTTCCCTCTTTCACTCAATTATATTTAATTTATGACAGGTGCTGGAAACATCTCCAAAAACAGTGACACAGCCAGGATATGTCGAAGCGCTGCATTTCGGGGGCTTGTGCCTACTGTGCGGGTGGTGTTGGGGAGTTTACTTGCGCAAACACACAAACACACACACAAGAACGCTGTCATTTTTTGCTTTCATTCAGTTACATTTATTCACGTTTATATTATTTCACTTAGCAGACGCTTTTCTCCAAAGCGACTTACAACGGATACTATGCAGTGTTGTCGGTCCCCACACCTTACACTGCTTGATACACTACTTACACTGGGTCACTCATCCATACATCAGTGGAACACTGTGCTTTTTATATTATATTTTTTCCACATTATATTTATTTACATTTATTCATTGAGCGGATGCTTTTCTCCAAAGCGACTAACAGGCCATGCAGGTCTATGACGATGCGAGTCATTACTGCCATAAATGGCAAAGTGATATTTGATGTTGTTGCAGCCAACAAAGAAAATTCTCTTGGCAAATATTTTTATTTTTACATCGGATGTGATGAGAGCAATAAGAAAATACTAATAAATGTCAAAGGATTCATTTGGAAGTGATTAGGCTGATCAGGCTTGCAAGGTGGCAGTTGTGTGTGTGTGTGTGTGTGTATCTGAGTGTGGAAGATTGTTGTGTATCAGGGGAAGAGGGGCACTGTACTGTGAAGAAACTCAAGTCTCCACAACTTAACATTCATATTCCTCTCTCTCCCTCCCTCCCTCCCCTCCGTATCGCATTCTCCATCTCTCGCTTTATTAATATCTCCCTCCGTTATTCGCAGCGTCTTTCTCCTTTTGTTCACTTTCTTTTTTTCCTCTCTTCTCTCCTGGGAAGTGACACAGAATTTTTTAAACTGTTGCAAAAAAAAAAAAAAAAAAAAAAATATAAAACATTTATTATCGTAACCTCTGCGAGTGGCAAACGCTCGCATTCGTAGACTCTACGCTGGCATTCAAACACAAGTGCGCGCACACACACACACACACACAATGGAAGAAGAGACGCGCAGAGCAGAGCGCTTAGGCAAAAGCGGCGGCTAGCGGTGGTCCGCTCACGCTCACGCTCACGCCCACGCAGGCAGAGCTGCACGGCATGTCACCAGGCTACCCGCGGATGCATGCGCAGCCAAATGAGACGAGCAACACTGGGACGGAAACGCGCCGTACGAGCCGTCGCTTAGATAGGGAAATTTCCCTTCCGAAGCAGGAACCCCCCCCCTCCCCCGCCCCCAATCCGCCGCACATTTGCAGCCAACACAAATGACGCCAGGGACTCACGCCGGCAGGTAGGAGGGAGAGGGAGCCGGCCGGGTGCATTGATATTCCGCGCGCCCACGCCGACGGCGTGTCCTACGCATGCATGGAATTGCACAGGAGGGGCCGCTGCGCATTGGTATGCAGCACACCCACACGCAGGCCGGCGTGGACCTGGAGCTCCGCTCTGCAAGCATGCACACGCAGGCTCACACACAAACAAACATCCGCACACGGAGAACTGAGGGGATCTGGAGCACCGCGCTTGTCCGCGCACACACACACACGCACGCACCCCCGCTGGAGCTCTGCTCTACTTCCCATATGCTTTCCGACGCACCACAAGCATGCACGTACAAGCAACGTTCGTACGTTCGGCGGACACGCTTCGCCCCCCTTGGCCTCCTCCGGGCAGGCCGCACCGACACACACACACACACACACGTACGCGACGGAGGAGCTGAGCCGGCGCGTGCTCCCGCGCGAAGCCTCAGTCGGAGCCGCATCCGAACTCGTCGTGTCGAGGAACACGGGTGACACACACACCGACAGCTGAAGAGATTAGAGCGCTTTTCTCAGACAGGATTGGGAAATGATTTGATAGAGCACCACAGAGACCGGCAGACGAGAAAGCGAAGGCAGACAAATCGATACGCCACAGACTTAAATAGACGGATAAGGACGGAGCGAGATGAAAAGACGCCTCAGGTAGATGGCCGGCGGTACAGACGAGGGAATGTGGGCACTTCTGACAGAAACTTAGCAGTCCCCAAACACACAGAGACACGCAGGTCACCGCAGAGCGCTCACACTGGATTATTCAGACGGCCTGAGAAATATAAAGAAACGAGAGCCGCTCGCGAGGATGCGGGGAGAGAGAGAGAGAGAGAGAGAGAATGTGACAGGCCGGTACCCCTGACAAGGCAGGAAATAGGATTATTCTATTCAGTAATATAATTCGTTGAAAGGGACGACTAACAATGGATCCGGCACGCATTAAAAAAAATACAATGATGAGTGAGTGACAAGGAGCCACACTTTTGTTCTAAAGCTTGCACTTAGCGCATAAAATGTGTCTACGGAAGGTCCAAATTGGCAAATTCATCCCCCCCCCCCCCCCTGCTAAATATGCCCATTACTAATGGCATTAGACTGAGGGACTGCGAAGAACCCAAATTTGCTTTTCATTTTCCAATTACAGACACGACCGAAGCGGTGAGGTTTCAGACGTCGCCCCGGTACGATAGGAAGGCTTAGTAACGAAATTCTCAATTATAACCGATGTCTTCGTACTTGCCGTAATTGCTCCGAACGATCTCTCGCGACAGGTGGATTCGCCGCTGTCCCCAGGCAGACGGATGGCATCGTGGACTTCTCAACCCGAGCTATTTAAGGCGCGTTTTCCACTTTTAGCGCGTGCGTTTCCCGTGGCCTTCGCGGCGAGGCCGAGGCAAGCCCCCGACAAAGTCCCCGCGCCACGCGCGGCCAAGTTCCGCCGAGAAAGGCCTCGCCTGTCTCCCGCGCTCACCCGAGCATCCGGTCGCGCCGGCGTTCAGAAACGGCCCGGTGGCTACCGACGGCTTCGGCGTCAATGGCGCCTACAATCGCAAAAATCTCCGCATCTTTAAAGCTAAACCGCTTTTGTGAGGCCAACATTTCAGGTAGGGCAAAGTATGTAGCGAGCTCCACGGTGCGATTCCACACACAATGAATCTCGTCACTGGCAACGGTCGGTGTAAAGGAGAGCCGTTGGCACGTTTCACCGTTCAAGGCCACGCGAGCGCGAGAGAAATAAATGCGCATGATGAAAATCATTTGTTGAACCTGCAAATGTGTCTCCTCGATAAAAAGCCCCCACAGAGTACTCACACTATTTGTTTCCCATACAACAGGTGGGTGTCATTATGCACCAGGCTGAATAGTGATGCAATTTGCAGATAATGGATTCTTTTTCCTTTTAGACGTAAGGCAAGAAAATATTGAACAGATCTTTGTGGATGCTGACAACTGATGTAACCTCGTATCATATGACGATACCGTAACCTGTTTGACTGTCTTTAATAGTCTGGTTAAAAGGAGAATTGTGCAGAATTACTTAGAAAAGCCACTTTGCATATCAGGAGGGGATGTGTTACTCAGTTAGATGTAAATAGTCTGAATGCTTGAGGCCACATTTGAAGAAAAAGCTCTACAGGAAACCTGTCTGACCGCTCCGTGCAAGTAGCCAATTGCCGTGACAACAACAGTCTATAAGTATAAAAATACACTACTTCTACATTTTCATTTTCCCACCACCTTAGGAAGGTAACGTGCTCTTGAGAAACCCTTCGTATCGCAAACCCCTGACTCAAATACGCAATTAGCGCTAATATTAATGGTAAAGGTTTTCATGCATTCCTGAGCATACAAAAGTGACACCCATTTATGCTAAAATATCACCAAATTTCTTCAATAGTTAATGTTAGTTTTCATAACATATCATGGCACTTTCCCTTCGTTAATTACTCAAGTGCATAGCTATTTATTTATTCATTTTTATTATTACTATTATCACTAGTAGTAATAGCAATAGTACTGTACGGCTGCTTACCTGCACTCATTTAGCTTTTCCCACGTTACAACGTACTGAAGTCTTAAACTCTAACACAATATATATATATGTTATATTTACTGTCTACAGATGAATTCAACCTTGAATACACTAAATAAAACAGATCAGTAAAGATGAGAGAAATGTAGGAAAACAATGCAAGTGAATTCACGCTCACTAAAAAAGCTGGGCTGTGCGATTCGACAGAGTGTGATCCGCACTTAGTGTGTGGGATTTTTCCATACGTTCCCCGTGTTTGAGTGGGTTTCCTACCAAAGGCATGGTTTTCAGGTGAACTGATAACTATACATAGCCAGTAGTATGTGTTTGCGCGCTTGAGTGTATTTGTGTGCGTGACATGGCTCAACTGCATAAATGCAGGGCGTCACTTTGAACAAAGGTGTCAGCTAAATGCTGGTCAGTAATAATTGTAATTGGTTTTGGAGAAAAGCATCTGCTAACTAAATAAATGCAAATGTATTGCACTGCTCAGCTGTCAGGAGATTCACGAAATCCAATCTCGATCCTCGTAAACATGAAGAAATCCCTCTTAAGTCAAAGCAGGGGTATTAAACGAAACTCCTTGTAAAGTTGAATGCTTGTAACTCGAATGGGCTAATCTCGGGGGATGACTATATACCGTGAGGCATTAGCTCAAATAAAACCACCTGCGCCGGTAGCACAGCGAGTAGCGCTGCTGTCTCAGAGCACCTGGGTGGTGTGAGAGGACATGGGTTTGATCACCACTCAGTGTGTGTGGAGTCTGCATGTTCGCCCTGTGTCTGTGTGGGTTTCCTACGGGTGCTCTCGTTTCCTCCCACAGTCCAAAAACATGCTGTTCAGGTTCCCCCATAGTGTGTAAGAGACAGAGTGTGTGTGTTCCACTGATGTATGGATGAGTGACCCAGCATAAATAGTGTATCTAGCAGTGTAAGTCACCTTGGTAAATGAGCTGCGTGGGTTGATAACACTACACAGAGTTCATTGGAAGTTGCTCTGGAGAAAAATGTCTCCTAAATAAATAAATGTAAATGCATTGTGAACACAGAAAAGCAAAAAAATAAAATGAACACTCAAACACAGTGCTGCAATATCACTAGAAATGCAGATCACTAATACATTACAACTACTGTTAATCATATAATTTACCCTATAACAAGCAGGCCTAAATGGTGGTCAAAGCAAAGAAAAAAGCTTATGTTGTAGCTTCAATTCTAAATGCACACCTGACTTTAAGCGATTTACCATGGCTCTTGAAGGCTACTGTCAACTTTCAGACAAATCTTCCACACACATAGACACACACACGCACACTTTCTGAACCGCTCGTCCCATACGGGGTCGCGGGGAGCCGGAGCCTAACCCGGCAACTCGGGGCATAAGGCTGGAGGGGACGCGCCCAGGACGGGACGCCACTCCGTCGCAAGGCACCCCAAGCGGTACTCGAACCCCAGACCCACCGGAGAGCAGGACCCGGTCCAACCCACTGCGCCACCGCACCCCCCACAAAGCTTCCTAAACATGAAAATATTACTTATTAAATCTCAGCTTGTACTTACAACAATACCACACGTTCCTTCTGTCAACAGAGCAGAAATTAATATCCCGAGCGACCACACAAAACCACAGAAACAGTGGCACGTAGCCGAGCGCCGTCGAAAACACGCAACCACACAAAGTATACGTGAGCAAGCCCAAATCACACAAGTCTCCCCGCTGCGCCAACCTGCCCTGTGTCCTTGGTGGCACTCCCATTTGGAGGACATCCAGCGCCTTGTCCAGCTTCTTCCAATCCTGGAGTGTGTGGCCCCCGCAGCAGCCACACCATTTTCCCAGAGATAAATAATTTGTGATAGGTATCCATAGTGCCGGACGCACGCGAAGAGAAAACTTTCAATCCTCCCCGCCTCTCACAGCAGCATTTGCATTCCAATCATTGAGTCTGAAATTGGTTCTACCTGTCTGTGGGCTGCCTTGTAAAAAGGAAGGCCACAGAATATCTGCTCGGGGTTGACACAGTCACGGGCTCAACCGCCGTGTGGTAGATACTAGAATAATAAGAGCCTTCGTGAAACCAGCTGAGGATTTCATTTACCTGTGTATTCATTCATTAAGATAAAGTGGATTTAGCTTGAAAACCCAGGAATAATTTGAAAGCTGTACAAGATATGCCTGTTCAGGAGAGGAGCTGCCGTTATCTTTTTGACTGGAGAGATGCTTGCTTAACCAATTAAAAGCAACTTCAAACCCTTATTAAAGCTCTTTGGAAACGCACCGGATCCCGAGAGCGGAATGTTTTTGAAGTTACGGACCGCCACTTTCGCAGCAGGTCTTCGGGTTTTCTGTAACAAAAGAACATGTCTACTGCTCCGGGATATTAGACCTAATGACAAAAAGCGCTGGAGCGTGAAAGTGTCGGAGCAGTTTAGGATGATTCAGGTGAAGACAAGCAAGACAGGAGCCGAATACGCGAGGACCTGGCAGCACAAGTAGCGCTGAGAAATGAAATCGGGAGGGATCTGGGGGAAGGAACCCCAACGCTGTAGCTCAGTTTTTCTATTCACACGTGCAGAAAAATTACTAAAGCTCGTAATTAACGGCCGCAGGCAGCAAATTAAGCTTTGGATCCTGAGACACTCACCTTGGCTGAAAAGGCCAGTGAAGACTTTGATTTGGACAAAAATAAGGCCTCATACTACCACCGTGTGATTTGATACCCCAGACCAATTACAGGAGTGAAATAAGTGTGCGATTTATTGAAGCCAATTCCATTTTTGTTGTCACTCGTGTTCATTAAAATCCGGAGCAAAGCAGTCATTTGTAAACAAGGTCCTGAGCAACAGGTCACACTGGCCAGGGGGTCTGTTAAAAAAAAAAAAGACTCGTGACATTTATGTTTACTGCCTAACTCAGATCTCCGTGCACACGGAGCCCTGCCATGCGGGGTCGGGTTTGATCTGAACATTAAAGGCAGGAACAGGCTTCATTATGCACATGTTGATACTCCAAAAACTGCCCTCCCCACCACTCCACAGCAGGGGCTGTTATGGCTCTCCTTCGAACCCTGCCTACAAAAATAAATGAGTCGACCCCACAGAAATGGCCCCGCGATACGTCAGGCGCTTCGCCGCTCCCTCGGCCAATTACAGGAACGCTCGCAAGCAGCCCTTCCCGTGTTTCATTCAAAGTCACATGCACATTTATCATCACGTTATTAAAACGGCCACACACGAAAACACATAAATCTAATTCGTTTGTTAGTAAATCTCGTTACGTTGCAAGTAAGTCATTTATCAACAGATTGCCATTTTTATCCTTTAATGAATTCCCTGCCTTTCGCACCAACCAGCACAATAATTAACACCCCTATGTGTGGAAAACTGGAAATTGGGCATTTGATCTTGTCTGTGGCACAGTTTTATCATAACAAATTATTTGAGAGGACTGCGGTGCAAATTAATATCAAAACTTGTTCATGAACACAAAATGTATTTTGCATAAACTGCGCTTGAGCAGATTGGCCTGAT
The DNA here is from genome assembly GCF_900964775.1 of Scleropages formosus. Classification (NCBI taxonomy): domain Eukaryota; kingdom Metazoa; phylum Chordata; class Actinopteri; order Osteoglossiformes; family Osteoglossidae; genus Scleropages; species Scleropages formosus. The sequence goes on along the minus strand of NC_041823.1, from coordinate 17,610,242 downwards.
AGACTTACGTGTAATCCGCTTGACTTTCGTGTCGCCGAATTATTCTTCCTACAAATAATCCTCTGGCTTTGAATGATCAATGGTCACCCGGTTAATGCTATCTTTCACAAAACAGCAGCGACGGGTTCCCTAATTGCCAAAAAAGAGGACGTCTTTAATTTTTAAACCCATAACCTCATTCCCTCATACTACTTAATTTCTGGCTTAGCATGAGCAGCGGACCCCATATGATAATGGGAGAGGAAAAGTGCTTTTCATCTGAACTACAATTCTTTCCCAAGTCCATGATCCCCAAAGCCTGTGCGAGACTAATGAGATGCTTGAATAAAACATGGCCTTCCCGTGCATTGATCAGTGGCGCCCCGCTTGTCGTTTTCAGGGGAAACTTTGTGCAAACACCATTATTTGTTTTTTAGCAGCGCCCGGGCAGAGGTGACACTATGCCAAGACCCGGCACGTATCCGTTCGGCGGGGCTTCCGTGCATCATCTAAGGCAGGCCCCGGAATTTCAGGTTTCACACAGACGGATCGGGGATGCCAGGGCTGCTCCATTCACAGCCGGTGTCCCCACGCACGTCGTTGCCATGCGGCGACCGCAACGGAATGCCTTTCGCGGCACGGCCGCATCCGCCGGCAGCTTCCCTTAACACGTGTGCAGGCCTACGCATGCAAAATTGTTTCTCTTAATTGTCAGGTGGCCTCCAATAAGAGACAATTTAATGGACCGGTAGCTTTGTTTACGTTTAAGTCAGCCATCACAAGCAGCGACATCTGTGACGAAGCAGCCCGCATCTGCTGCCGAGAGCATGACCAGTTAAAGCAACGCCCGCTAACACAACCGCCCTGTTTCAAGCTTTTTCTCTTCTCTCAGCACACATATAAGTGCAATTAATACTTGTAATCCTCATATGAGCCAGTACACCCTGGATTTAATTGGCTTAGTGGTATTTTTATTAGAGCCAGTCACTAACGGGGATTTCAGGGTGTTTACAACAAAAACTAAATTAAAGAAAAAAAAAATCCTTCGCAAAAATTAATAACTCTTGTTAAGGAATCGCCACATTTACAACACGGCCCGTACTTTCCGCACGTACCTTAGGAGATGCTTAAGTTCTCTTCATCGTTTTTGCGAATGTGTGAAAACTTACTGTCCAAAACTATATGAAAGTGCACAAAGTATGGTGCTTTAAAGGATAATTACTAAAAGGCCATTTTTATTTGCAAAAAAAAAAAAAAACGTGAATTTAAGCAGCAGCAACAACTAAACGCATAATTATTGTCATATAGAATTAAAAATCAATCTGAAACTGAGTCAAAAGAAAGAATACATAAGATAACAGAAAAAAAGAAAATGTACAATTTTAACAGGGATGTTACTAAAAACACACAAAATCTTTAATTACAGCAAATATCGAGTCCCTGTTTTCCATCCACGGTTCATAAAAAGACAAACAACGGGTTTCTAAGTGTCCGATTTGTAACATAACACAAAGACCAGAAAAAAAAAAAGCCACTTTGCAGAAGAACACTTTTTTAAACTGGGTCAGAAGTCGGAGGTATCAGGGTGCCTTCACACTGCTCCAAAACTGTAATGAGGAACAAGAACACGAAGCCCAGGGAGAGACACACTGTTTTAATTAACGACGCAATCCGAACAAAAGACGCCTGCTCGTAATTCCTCGGGCACTTTCTCCAAGTTTTGCAAATGGCGATTTAGAATCGCACACACCCAAACCAGGGACCACTTAAAATGCTTCCAGCATATGCAGGGGTCAAATCTTTGACCGCACTGCCTCTAATTAGATGTCTTTTTTTACATCTTAAAGTGAGAAGGCCACAAAAATGCTAAATTAATCATTTTACATTAATAACCAGCGTTCTGAATCAACTTCAGCCTTTTCAGCAGCACATTTTAAATTAATTAGAAAAAAATGCAGAAGAAAACATATTTATTCAAATCCGAGACACTTTCCTCAGGCCAAATCCAACTTGCATTAGCGCTAATGTGCCTTTAATGCAGACAATCAACAATCAACCAGCCAAACTGTTTCATGGTTGTTGATCCTTTTTGAAATGTGTGTTATTATGTTATTTCCTCCACAACGTAGTAGATGAATATACAGTAGGTACGTTTCTCCATTTTTCACTGCTACCAGGCCCAGAATGCAGGGCTTAATACATTTATCACACGTACAGGTCTTGCCCCACCGAGTCAAAACAGCGATAAATATATCTCCAGCGTCTTGGTGTTGTATAATACTCTGCCAAGGTCTTACACTGTAATGCACTGTTACAAAACCATGTTCACGTGTTATACATTTGTTACTTAGTGAACTCTACTGACGATTACCAGTAACTGCTGCAACAGACCAGAGAGGGAAAGGATAAAGCGCTCCGCTCTGATGCTACTAAAGGGCCATTGTCATTCAAAGCGCATCCCAATCAGTATTCAAGCCATGGTTCTCCGTTTGCTTGTGTGAGTTAGTCCACACCCTGCAAAGTAGATTGATTTCTGCATTCCTTCATAAATTTTTATTTATGCGAGACAAAAATTACGCACACGGACACACTCGCACCCAACGCAAACGGACAAAGGCCGAAAGATCCGAGAGGTACTTCACTTGCAGTCCCGAAACATGCGTTGCGTTACGCTACACTTGCAGACAGAGAAGCCCGCGTCTCCGGATGTACATATCAACAGGGAGCAGGAAGGAGCTCAGCAAAGCTCCACGACTGTCAAATGAAGCAGGGCCACGGTGTGTTTCTTTCAGAAAAGCAATGCCCTTGCACCACTCTATGCTGCAAAGGCAGAAGTTGGAATGTAGCACTAATGAATGCTCTTGTTCAAGAGCAAGCTGAGCCACCAAGGAAGAGAGCAGGAGATGAGCAGTCTGGGGTCGGGGACAGGGAGACGAAGGCAGGTACAGCAGACGAGAGATAAAATGCTGGAACGAAGCAAAGGATCATCAAAAGTGGTCTGGGAGATACGGAAAGGGAGCAGCTGCTTAAGCATCTCAAGCGGAGGACTGAAGAAAGACAAGACGGTGAGGGGGTTTGGGGAATGAGGGCGGCACAGGTGTCACGAAAAGCAATGAGGGAAACGGAGAGCAGGAGGTGGCAGCCGGTACCTGGCGAGAGACGGGAAGGAGACACACGACAAACATCTGCCAGATCTGGGTCACTATGAAAAAGTATCCCCGCAACTGACATGAAGGCGGACAGAGAAAAAAAAAAAACTGCGGGATGACAAAGGGTCCAAAAGGAGGAGGAGGAAAAAATGAGAGAGAGGGCCATAAAGTTGTGCAGAGAGTGATGACAGTGACAACAGCCCAGAATGAGCCCTGCACGTGCGTGGGCAAACTCTGCACGCACCTTCTTAGTGGAAGTTCACAACACAACAGCAGCCAGGCCGCCCACGGCAAGAGCCCCACGGCCGGAGTGGGACAACGCGGACGGAGAGAACAGCTGGCGGCTGCAGCGGACGCTGCGCGGGCGGCTCGTGCGCGGGTTTTCGCTATCATAAGAGGATAATTGATACTTAGTAAGAAAAAAAAAAAAAAGTAACGCGCCGTGCATAACCTACACACAGCTGTAACGGCTAGTGGAATCCGAGAGCGCGAGTCACACACGCGTCCGTCCGGGCCGCGGTCGCGAGCCTACTTACCTGTGCTGTGTGTGGGCAGGTGAGGTGGCTCGCGCGCGGTCAGACACACACTCAGTGCCACAGCAGCGCCGCGAAACACACGTGTGTGTGTGAAGTGGCGCCTCACACTCACAGCAGTTCGTGCACCGCCAATTTTGCTGCGAACTCGGGATGGATGGAATGCACCGTATATCACTGCACCGTTGACATTTGTTAAAATGCAACAAAACTACAGGTCGTTACACACACACACAGTTTCAGTGTAAATGATCCGCACAGGAAACACGCGGCAATACGCGCGAGGGACGACACGACAGCGCCGCGTCGTTCACTTACTGTATGTTGGAGCTGTTCCAGTGCACGGTGTGTCGGTTGCCGTACACCAGGTAGACATTCGCACAGGTGAGCGTTACGAGGCATAGAGACAGCGTTGCGCGAGCCATAATCCTCCGATGCCCGCGTCCTCTTCGCGCGCGCTCGCTCGCTCGCTCGCTCGCTCTCTCTCTCTCCCGCCCTTCTCCGTCTCGCGCTCGCTTATCCCGCGGGGTGATGCGCTCAAAACATCCAGATGGGGAGGAAAAAAACGTTCATCTGGTCGTTTCACAGATGCGCGGCGAGAGAACGACGGCGCTTAGTGGGCTTAGCTATCTTAGGAAGTGTTGCAAAACTCCCGGTTCCATCGCGAAGACCCCCCTCCCCTCCCCCCAGCCCTCCCGCTCCCCCCTGATCGAGCCCGGCTTGCGCACCGCAGAGCCGCCGGTCTCCTACAAACCAGCAGCAGCAGCCGCCGAGAGCGCCCTAAAAATATCCGTCTCTTCCACTTCTTCTGGCCCAAACTTTCCACCAGCAGCAATGTCACCAGCAGCAGGAGCCGGACGAGGACAAAGGGGATGATGATGATGATGAAGGCTTCATTCGAGACCGCGAGCCGCGAGCGCCTCCTGAAATTTCCCAGCTCAGCGAGTTGTTGTGCAGCTACTACAGCTACTTGGCTGCGTGGAGGAGCTGCGACGACGTGGGTCCGCGCAGTGCTACAACACTCGAGCACATCTGTACAAGAAGTAGCAGGAAGGACGCGCACAGCGAACTGTTCCTTCACCCGGCCCGCTCACATGTAGTCTTTCAGTTATTACCATAATAATAATAATGCGAGTCCTAGCGGAAAATAAATAACACGATGTATGTGTAAAAAAAAAAAAAAAAAAAAAAAAAAAAAAGGCGGTTCAGTTATGATCCTAGCGTTGTCGCGTCCTTTGCCGCGCGTGGTAAGTCCGCGTTATAACCGAATGCTTTGACCACCTAAAAACGTTGACAGTCCATCGCTGCTTCTACGGTCTTTTTTCCTTCTTTTCCGCCGCTACCGCCGCAGCTGCCCCGGCATCCGCGCGCGCTCCTCGCGCCCGCTCTCTGCCTCCGCTCTCGCGCTGCCTCTCCTCTCTCCCTGTTCGCCAAGCCGCGCTCATGCAGTCAGTAACTCCACCCCCTCACCCCCCCCCCCCCCCCCCCCCCCCCCCCCCCACCGGTGACAGAGAGCACGCCCCCGGTAAACTTGAGCAGCTTCTCGCGTCTCGAAGTCGTCTTGTCCGCTTTTTCTCCGCGAGGGATGCGCTATTAGCGCGCGTTTAACCAGTTACGTGCCGGAAAAAGTTGTGAGAGAAAATGAGAAACATTAGCAGCCTGCGTGTGCGCCGACACTTCGCCCAAAAAAACTCTCATCCCATGATTTCGTTTATCTCCCCATTCGTTTTCTCTTCATATCCCCTCCTCCATTACTGTCCCTGTACCTTCCCGCGCGACTCCTTTCTGCTCCAGAATTTTCATATATTTCCTCAAATCACTCTCAATCACGACTTTCTTTTGAGTGCCCGGGCTCTGTAAATCAGCAAATCCCGACCGCGCCAATATAATCTAAAATCCTATTAGCTTTGTAAATTGATTTTCATCTGAAATCTATGCGTCGCGCGCGGCTTTCGCCTGTTTTCTCTTTTCTTCTTTTGAATTAAATCCGCGAGAGCAGCGGCAAAGTTAGCGCGTAAGAGTGTGCGCCTAAGTGACAGACACTGTGACTGTGTGTGTTCGGCAAATCGGCACCCAGCAATCCTCATGCAACACGTATGTGTGTAATGTGAGGTGCGAGAGGACCTCACAATCTGTTCATGTTGCATTGTCTCTGCAGACCCACCAGTCACTGTTTTTTTTTTTTATTTATTTCTTTTTTCTTTTTTTTTTTTTTGCCGGTGATGGCGTCTCACTCGCGTCCCCTCCAGGCATGTTGCCGTGGTGATTTGGGAGGGGAGAGGGGTTCTGGATGGAGAAAGAGAGATAGACAGTGAGAGAGAGAGAGAGAGAGAGAGAGAGAGGGGCGGTTATGGCTTGCTCTCCATCTGCCGGGATTGTTGGTTAAAGGGGAGTCAGGAATGATTTATTGGGGGAAAAGAGAAAGAGGGAGGGTGTCATTGGGGAGACCCTCCATCTCTCTCACTTTCTGGCTCTGCTACCTCTCATTAACCACCTCTCAGGCTCTCCCTTACTTCCTGTCTTTGTTCGCCTTTCACAGTGCCCCCCCTCCGCTCAACTTTCCTCACGTTCTGCGTGCCTCGCAGGCCCGTGATCGCTCCTTTCAGTGCACGTTTGGTCTCTGTTTCTTGGTCTTTTTCTGACATCCGCTTGCATTGTGCCTCTCGTCCGGGTGGAAGGTTTGTGCGTTTTTATTGCATTTAAATGACGCTGAATTGAACCTATACTTAAAAATATATGTTATACTCTGGCTGACTTCTGGAAGACTTAGTACAATTACTTTACTGACGAAGAAAATAGCTGTTCCTTGTAATGCTGCCGTTCCAAATTCTGTAGACAGTCACGTAGTTTTGGAAATGTTATTATGTTCAAACTGTTGTTTGAAGTTTGACACTGATCACCTTGAAATTGAACGACATCGAACTTTAAAGCGCAAAATGAACTCGGCGTATGAAATCACTGCAGTGCAATATTCAAGTGCTCCTCCTCCGTATTTGACAAAGCAGGCACCTGCAGAATTTGTATTCGTGAAACCTTTTCTGGAAATTTATTTTCAAAATAAAATATTGGCATTATTTTCGGATTGAAAATTAAAACAAAGACGGAAAAAATGTGAACAAGTCTTCAAAAGCACAAGAGATAATCCTAATGTTTGAAATATATTTCGCAGGCATGCATGTTTTCAGGTGGAAGCTATAAACATGGCACATTTAATGCCCAATGGTATTCATAAAGTTCATGGTATTCCTGTTCTACGTGTTCGGTCTCTCTTCTGCTCTTAGTTTCTGCTTCTCTCTTGCACTGGGTGTTCAGTGTTGTGTTAGTAAACTGTACTGACATGGTCCCCTCCCCATCTCTCCCTCTCTTTCCCTCTCTGCTTTCCTACGTCCCTTTCTCTCACCCCACTGACTGACATGAATTTTCAATTTCGCTGTTTACATTCCACCGCTGTGCCTAAAACAACACATAAAGATAGAAAGTGAGAAAGAGAGAGAGGGAAACGGAGTGGAATTCGAGGGAACGGAGAGGGAAAGGGAGGTGGGTTCGCTGGGAAATGAACAAGTGAGAAGGGGATTGATCTGCACTGAGGAGGGGAGGTGGCAGCAGAAAGAGAGGGAGATGCACATGGACATCTAGTCAGGGCGACACATAGGACGCTGGCAAAGCATTAGGGAAGATTACGGATTTTGCTATTGGTAAGAAATAGCAAAGGGATATGGGAGTAAAAGAATGAAAAAGTCCGGAAAAGGTACAAAGGGGACGAGAACAAAAATAGCAATTCGCTGGACACAGCATTGGCAGAAGCAAAAACGAGAATTAAAAAAAGTAGGAAAAAGAGTGATGGGGCACAGAACATTAAGAGTGTGATGGGAAAGAGAGCAAAAGAGGGAGCGAGATTTATAGAGATGGAGGGAGAGGAAGAGACAGAAAGAGTGATGTGGAAAGAAAGATTTTTTTAAAGGCAGGTAGGAGGGGGCAGAGAGGAAGCTTAGAATAGATACGCTCTCAACAGCATGAAATATTGAACGAGGGAGCTTGAAAACAGGAGAGGAGAAGGAAAATGGAGGGACTGATAAAGATAAATACAATCGTTATTTGTGCGTGCGCGCAGCGTACAGGAGGAGGAAGGAGGTGTGGGACAAGAGAGGGAGAAAGCAAGACGGAAAAGATGAACGAGGGAAAGGTTCGGGGTTCGAGTGCAGGACGTGCTCCGTAACGGACAGGAGGGACGGGGCGAGACGAAGCGAGGCGAGGGGAAAGGCCAGGTTTCTTAAGGCCGAAATGATTACCGTCTGCAGAGAAACCTACAGGAATTCGGTTCTTTATTATAAATGTGGTACTTGTGGATAGTACTTGTGAGTACACCTTACTTTATCAAGGACTTGTTTAGGATGTTAGTTTTATTAAGTACAGAAGTAAAGAACGATACGATTGTGTGTGCCGTTTCTATTTGCGTGTTCCCGGCTTCTGGTTTCTGTAAAGTTTTCATTTCTGTGTTGTCTTAAACTATCCATCCATTTGTAGAAAAAAAAAAAAAAAAAAATGTAGTAAATGTGGAAATGTAATGTAAATTTTCCTCTAAATATACAACTTTGCTAAGTGCTCGCTGGTTCTCCCTTGCCCGGAAGTTATTTTTTATTTTTACAGCTTACAATTTATCGGGTGTTTTCATCTGCTTTCCTTGTCAGATCCATGGCAGGCGGTAGCCTAAATCACAACCCCCTCACCTCGCCCAAGAACCAGACATAAGTGAGGACTTCATTGACATTTTTTTCCTATTTTCATCGACCTTTTGTCCAGTACGGGGTCACAGTAGTCCAGAGGACTCGTTAAGGAGAAATGAGCACATGCTGCACTCATTTATGCTTATTAGAGACTTTTTTAAAAGGCGTTTTGGGGCAAAAAGGAACATGAAGATGGAGAGTAGCTGATAGTGTAGGTGATCGAGCCACTTCTTTTGTATCGAAAGATCACAGGTTCAAATGCTGCCTCTTGCCGTAGTACCCTTGAGTAAGGTAATTACCATAAATTACCCCAGTAAAAATGATCCAGCTGTATAGATGGGTAAATAACTGTAGATATCTTACATTTACATTTATTTATTTAACAGAAGCTTTTCTCCAAAGCGGCTTCCAATGAACTCTACGTAGCATTATCAGCCCACACACCTTATTCACCGCGGTGACTTACACCGCTAGATACACTGCTTACACTGGGTCACTCATTCATACATCAGTGGAACACACTCTCTCTGTCATTCATACACTATGGGTGAACCTGAACAGCGTGTCTTTGGAGTGTGGGAGGAAACCAGAGCACTCAAAGACTTACACTGCTAGATACACTACTTACACTGGGTCACTCATTCATACGTCAGCGGAACACACACACTCTCTCTGTCATTCACACACATCTTGACATTGTTAGTTGTTTTGGAGAAAAGTGTCAGCTAAATGAATCTCATTATAGCTTGTTGTTTTCGGCTGTTGGGTTATAGTCACCTAAGTCATTGAGAACTGGACACCGCCTGTTGCGTGACTGTAGCACAGATACACACTGCGCTGCAGCACTTAACAATTATAGTCATGAATTATACAATGCCTCAGGAGACAGAACTGAAGGGAAGTTCTGTTGGTCTCTGTGATAGAAGTGTAGCTGTTACATACAAAGAAGTTAAGTAATTCACCTAGATTTCCAATTTCTGCAGACCAAGAGCAAAAGGAAGTTATTGATTATGCAAGCGGGCAATTCCTCCTGCGCGAAAAAAAAAAAAAAAAAAAAACACTTTTCTTGCCACGTCCATCTGAAAATGTCATGTAGCTGCCAACAAGTCTGAAATTAGATTTCTTTGTTTACTCCGGTCCTGATAGCGAAAACAAGGCTAGCCAGGTGTTTGGACATTTTTGTTTGGCTTGTCGGGGTTTCTGCTGGGAATTTGCACAGCACAAGCTGAGTTATTCATCTCACTGACAAAGCAGTGATCATTGATCAATTGAGTATGCCTGGACTGCATCGACCGAGACCCCATTCACTTACATTGCGTTTCTCACCAACGCTCTGACATAAATCAGTAAGACAGAAAGCTGGGCCAGAGTGGATGCGGCTCCTGAAATAACCTTACTGCAGTGCTTTACGGAGGGAAAAGGTACAATAACCTAGTACGGAAGCTCTTCACGAAACGGAGCTTGTCACGTTTTACATCAATTAGCGGTACTCGGTATCTGAATCTGTAAGGCTTCAGCATTTCGCGCATTCCTGCTCCTTTGTCTAACAGGTGTTCCCATACGCGAGATTGCCGTTTTATTTTTATGCGTACCCTGTAAAATTTCCGCAAATGTTATCGGGGAACGTTAGGTCAAAAGTTCAGCGCGAAGCAATGGTACATGCGAAGTGTGTGAATGTGAACTACTGTGCTCCACAAAGTGCGGAGCATTTGGGGATGTGGAGAGCCCAGAGCCTCAGGGAAGGAAGCAAATGTCACAATGGACGTTCAAGTGCCGCTTTCCATGGGGCAGAGAGAAGAGTTGGGTGCAGCTGGAGAACGGGCCTTTAAACTGTAATATTATAGTGACGAACCTGGAGCAGGAGTGCTCAGCTCCAACCCCGAGGGACACAATATCCTGGATTTAATAGGCCTTTTCACATCTCCTGCGTCTAATTCAATCAAGTACTTCATTCAATTTGAGGAAACGGGAGTTTCGCTGAGGTGGAAAGCAGGCACCTGGTACCAGGCAAAGAAAAGTGCATGACGTGCGTGAAACGGACGATTCTACGTGGGGTAACAAGCAAAGTACAGCCTGCTGATGCAGACGTGTCATCATCGCTTCTTCAGATCGTGATGGATTTTCCCCGACCTCGGAAAGCACCGATCGACTCTACGATGTCACCAGATTGTCAGCAGACCGTTAAGGAAAACATCCCACATGTAGATGTGCTTGCAAACTTGTCTCGATCGGGCATCTTTAACACCAATTGGCGGCAAGTACAACGATCGATTGACGCGAGATTATAATTTAACTGCAGAGATTCTCAATTTGTTCCGGCAATCGTAACGTTCTCACCTCTCGACAACAGGAGCCCGTGCGATGGCATCATCTCCCTCTGTTGTGATGTCGACTGTTCATTCGTTCTCTAGGAGCTGATCGATCTGTTTAATTTTCTGCATCCGTCACTGGACTTTAATAGTAGCTATTTTTAGTATTTTTTTAACAGAATATTTAAATTCTAGGACTGAGCACTCGACAGTTGGTCACAGATGAGCAGTCCTTTACTGTTATGGCATGCTTAGTTTAATGACTCCTACAAAACCTATATTTTAAATCACATTTTAGCAACTTTAGTCCTCGGTGAATAATTGCCAATGGCAGTACAAAACATGCTGCCAACCGAGATACGATGCGTAGCATTAGACTGCTGCAACTTCTGCCTTTTTTCCCCACAAGTTTTTGAGCATTATTCAAAGTGTAAAAACCACATCTGAGAAATTTATTTTGTGACGTGCAGCAGTTTCAGGCTTCTTCGCAAATCGCACGTAGGTTACTGACACTGACTGGTTGTGGCAGATAGATCCAGTGGAAATGGGCACTACTACTGCTCAGTTGGGAGGGCAATGGAATATAACCAAAGCTGTGATGTCAGCACGCTAAAGATGTGACTGTGGCTAGTTCAGCGTTCTAAGACACGGATGTGGGATAGCCAGGCAGCAGGGAGGCCCAGAACTAATTTCTCTAACAAATACATATTCTTTTAAAAAATTCAATTTGTGCATTCTATTTCGGTGGTTTTAATAGTACGAGAGTGGAATAATTCCGCCGAATTCACAGAGCTGCACTCACCATCTGAAAGAGGTACTTGGTCTCATTTGATATGTAAAGAAAATGATTTGCAGGTTGGTAAACTGTTGCATTGACCCTCATGAAAGGATAATATTAACTACCGTGAGATATTCTTAATGTTCTGCATGCAGATTTTCCAGATAGCAAGAGTGGTTGCTATGTTGCCTTGGTTCGAATTAACCTCCGCATATCCAAATCTGGCCTTTTTTTACATTTCTTCCAGCACTTTCTCCCCCACAGCTCCCCGGTTTTACAGCAAAGTCACCTACTGTTCCCATCTGATCGACTGACTTAATCTTTCACACAGATTATCCCGTTTCTTCATGTTTGGATCAGTCCCGTTTCCATGATCTGGTACTAAAGACTTTGAAGATATCACACAATCTGCGCTTTTCTCTAAATTAACCAGTGAGTGTTTTGCATATTAATTAGCTGTTAGTTATGACAGGCAGAAATTTTTGTTACTTTTTAATCGTGATCCACCTTGTTGTTTTGGTGCATTGCACTGTGTGCTTGTTATAACTATGTGGGAAGTATCAGGAGTATCAAAAATGCTTCTAATACACGCACGTTACTTCTGAGAAAAGTTCACACATCCAAGATGTATGATTACAACATGCCTCGTAAGCACTGGTGGAACCAGGGCCAATGCTCTATGGAATTACAGCATAAAGATGTTGTTTCTTTGGAAACCTTCTGATTTAGCATTTTAAAAGGGTGATCACACTTGTGAGTCCCAAGCAAGAAAGGTCACAAGCCGAGATTTATAGATGGAGCTCTTCTCATCATACACCTGAAAACAAAGTGCCGGGAGCCTTCTGGAGGTTGAACAATCACTTAGCCATTGAGTCTGAGAGGTTCACTCTGTGCTGTGGGGGGACCAAAATACAACCATTCAACCCAAAGTTGGGTACAGTGGACTCCAAGGAGCATCTTAGCAGTGATTTTTGGCCAAATGGCATTTGCAAAAGTATGTGTAAGTGCATTTCTGGACACATCTGGATGACTGAATAAGCTTGGCAATCCAGGCTTTGCGCACAGCTGGTCTTCAGGCCCCCTTAGAAGTTATTTCTAGCGTACAAGAGGCCTGCGTATGTGGATGAGTTGGCTAAGCTGGGCGATCCACATGGTGCCCGGGAGATGGTACTGAGAGAGGTGGTGGGCATGCTATGGTCCCACTGCCACCACTGGAAGGATTGAACATATGGAGTTCTGATATCATTAATAACCACTGGATTACACTTATTAATCAGATTGCTAAAGCCTTGTAAATGCACTGTAGAATATGAGTTAACCTTAAAATCCGTGGCAGTATATAATAGGAAATTGGGTGTGGTCTTTCACGGCCCCCGCGCTTGACAGCGACAGACGCATACGTGCGCTGTCAGACAGCGAGGGAGGGTGGCATTTGGGGCTGTATATATAAAAGCAGGTCTAGTCCAGGTGGGGCTCAGTCAGTCACTGTGTTATTTTAGGAGGCTAAGGGAGAGAGGGAGGGATGGAGGGAGGGGAAGATGAATGGAGTTAATTAAGATGAGCAGGCGACGGAGACAGTGTGGAATTACACAAACACTAATTAGAGTCTTCGTAAGGGGGCACAAAACCAGAGCACCACATTCATCATATCTGCTCCCTTTCTCTCTCATCTCTTTCGCTCCTTCTCCGTGGCTCTTGTCTTTTGGTCAGCAACCATTTCTGTCACTGCCCTTCTCTGTCATGCCTCCTGCCATCTCCTCTCATTCTGTCCTTTTTGCTCCATTTCTATTTTCGCCCCTCTCCCCTTTTTACCAGTCTGACAAGCAACTCATTTTATGGAACAAAAGTTACTAAACATCCAAGCCACCACTTATTTCTAAATTTAATACTATTTATTTTTCTTCATTACTGCCGAATTCTCGCTGCGATCGTTCCTTTTTTATCCATTCCCTGGGAGTCGTTTCATTTCCTCTTTCTCTATCTTTTATTAGCGCTCACATGTCCCTTCATAGATTGTCAGCATTATTTTTATTAGTTCCAACTCTTACTCTCCGCTCCATGTCCCTCTTTATTCCGATTTCTTTCTTTTGCGCCTTTTCTTTTACTTTACCAAGATGTCCTTGTGTTCTCAAGCAGTTCTCTTTGTTTTCGGCCACTCCAACAGAAAAAATAACCTCGCTGACCTCTGCCTGATCTCTTTATCCTTTAACATTCAGAGAAATACATGGCACATTCGGTTTATTATGATCCATATGGAGTTGGCAGCAGTGGTGTCTGTAGGAGTATTTTTCACTAAGTGCGTTTTGCTGACGGTTGTACAAAGAAATCCCAGGCAGCTAAACTGGATGCAATTAAGTTCTGAATAAATCCAGATAAGGTCATTACTGTGAACCATAGTAGACAAGCTGTATCCAGACCAAGAACATATAACAACAATTATGTTAAATAACATTGCAACAGAGGAGAAACCAAAGGTTTTATACACCAGCTTTTACATCAATTACCTGTAAGGTTCACAAAAGAGGTGGCTTTATGAAAGCTGCAGCATTATTAAGCAATGTATTGTGTCTTTAAATAGTTTTAAAATAAGGGTGAGTAAAAGAAGATTAATCTGAAACTATTCATACCAACATTAAGTGTTTATTATAAAATCCATGATAGCTACTCTACCTTGAAATATAATTAGTCAAAGCTAAGCTTAAATTGTGTTACTGCGCCGGGTAACTCAATAAATGATATAATTTCACATCTGTAATATTTACCACACACACACACACACACACATTTTCAGAACAAGCTTTGCCCATTAATTTGGGGGATACTTCTCTGGTCTCACCATTTACTTGGAAGAAACAAAGTGCTGGATATACATTTGTCTTAATAATATGCAGCTGTTTGAATTCCACAGTTTACCGAACTTAATTTACATTAATCAAAGTGATCAATTAGTCTGTTATGGAAGTCTGTTAAAGCATAACAAACAAGCAAAGAAAAGGGCCAAAAATACTGCATAGTTTTTTTTTTCTGTACACATGTAGTATATATGTTGTATACCTTACAGTTAGTGCAATGAATGCAACTTATGTGCTTTACTTTTCTGTTTCCCTTTGAAAACAGACGACGAAGTGAAAGTACTCTCTGTATGGCAGTTTTTTGAGTGCACATCATTATTTGATATTTATCTTAATTTGCAACAGAATTTGATGATTTCCAAGATTTTTTTGGTGACCTGGATTCACAGCTGGAACAAAAGAACAAAGGAAGTATGGATTGCATGTAATATCATCTGCAGAGAGATGTCTGGGACATAAATCACTGTTGATCACACACTTTCAGAGGCTTGCACGCGCACACGAAATACATGTCACAGAAAACAAAATGTCACGTAACAAACATGCAGCAAAAAATGCACAGAACACACTACTAAATGTGTCACCATCACCTGAAGTACATTGTTAGCACATGGAGATGTATTTGGATCTGCTGAAGAGGTTTACAGAGGCTGGAGAATTTAGCAAACTGTGATAAGTCTGCAGTGTTTCACAGCTATATTTGGGGAGTTGGACAGTTTCTGGGTATTCCATCTGATAAGATATACAACTGTTCATTGATATTTTGTTTTTGGCAAGATCATGACAGTTCAAATAGTAATGAAGGTAACTTCTGGTGGTAACTTCTTTTAGGTACCATTTCACTGCCTATTGCCCAAGGCATTAAAGAGGCTACACTGCCTCCAAAAAATCTGTTCTTATGGCCTAAAATGCTGTTTTGCATATATCATTTAAAATATGTAGTTTCACTCTGCTTCACTCTGTTTACACGGGATGCCATCTTTGCACCTGTAACTACTCTGTTGAAAATCGGACGAAAAATCTCAGATAGCCATATCTGGCCCCCTCAGCAGTGCACACGAACCCAGTGAGCTGTCCCACCTGCTGTGTTTGACATCAGGCTGGGGGTGCACAACCGGCTGGAATATAGCCGCCAGTGATTTTTAACAGGTAACGTGTCTCCTATGGAACATGTTCTTTTCTATAGGGTCAACAAATTGAGAGTTTACATCTACAAACCATGGTTCAGTGTTATATACCTTGCCTTATATTTTCCTCATACATTTCACCTGTAAAGAGGAAATGGCCCAGAGAGTGAAATTTAGAGAGAAAAAGGTGGGCAAGAAGAGGAAAGGAGGGTGTTACATTGTATCACTCCATCTCTCTTTTATGCTGTTATTCTCCCCATTCTCCCAAAACAACTTATCTTCTCCCACAAACAGAGAGGGAGAGAAAAGAGAACACACACAGGCACAGGTGCCACGTTCATGTACTATTTGCTAGAAATGAACAGCTAAACACATGGTGGAATCTTGTAAAGTGCTTTCTGCACCAGTAATAAGAGCTAGTGTTCTGCGTGTACGTACGGGTACCCGTGTGTGCACAGAGTGCGTATACGTACTTATACGTGTATGCTTGTGTCTTGATTGATGTCTCTCTCTCTGCGTCTGGCAGCAAAAGACAAATGAGTGCAGGAGAGGAACGGGAAGTGGGAGAAAGATTAACACAGACAGCCACTTAAGTGGGAACTAAGGCATTTAACCACTCAACCTAACTGCCTACTCCCTGTCTCTCCTTCTGCCTGTTTCGAATTCTATGTCCAGCCAGCTGTGTCCTTCCCCCTAATTACCACCCCATCTACCTGTGTCCTCCCTTCCGTACATAGCTTATCTCTCTACCTGGAATATGAGTCTCTTGGACTGAGCAGCCCTTTACATTCCCTGGTTAGTATACATCTTGTTGTGTGTGAACATCTTCTCTCTCTGACACTTTTCCATACATTATGCATGGCACAACACAATTAGTGCGTGAGTGCGCCCAGTCTGCTGCTCTGCTCTTTCTCACCGGGCTGAGCCTTCGCCACCCTCCTTGGCCTCGAAGGACTAATCTGTAACCCGCAGCTGAGCCTGCCGCTGTTCTCGGTCTCGACGCGTGTGCGTGCGGAGTGGCATGTGTGTGTGCATATATTGGGTGCAAATCTATTGAACAGGCCGTGCAGGGGGAGCCAGGGGATGAGAAGTCCATATGGTACATCTTTCCCAGAGAGAACTGTGAGCCAGGCAGCCTCTCACCCCGTTTGCTGGAGAGTTAATTACTCTGTTCTGTATTATGCTTTGCCCAGATTCCTGTCCAGCAGGTGCAGGTGTAAGGGATGGTCAGAGGAAGTGGGGGTCTTGGGTGAAGGGAAAGTTGGGAGTAAGGAGGGAGTGAAGGGGGTTGTGATTGCACCTCTTGGCCCTATTTATCTTCCACGTCTCCCCTCTCCATCCCCTGTCTGTTTTCCTTCCACCCTCTCCCTCTTCCCCAGGCCTTCTGTGCTCTCCATCCCCCCATATTCCCCCTTCCCTCTCACTTCCTCTCTCTCCCTCCCAGAAAATATACTTTGATTTATTGCTTCTTGTTGGAAAGCATGGCATTTTAATAACTCAAATCCTCCTCTCCAGAACAAGGAAGAAAGAGCAAAAAATGCTCGTAAGCACAAAATAAACATGTGTAGAGGTGGAGAGATTTTTTTTTTCTCCCTGGTTTTCTTTCCTTGTTTTTTGCTTTCTTTTATATCTTTTGAGATTTTGGTCTTTCCTTTTGTTTCTGACACTTGGAGGCAGTATGCAGGAACAGAGGACTGCTTCGCTGCCTTTCTGCTAACAATCAGTAAATGCACTGGTTGGCTTCAATTATGCCCTACCTGTAAACATGTAGAATGTGTGTAATGGATAGAGAAGGTGATAAGAGGAAGCACAGGAGGGGTAAAAGGAGGAGAACAGATTCAAAGGAAGAGGGGCATTTCAATAGATGAGCTCAAAGTGTTTCATATAGAGCATATATACTGGACAGAGAAAAGGAAAGGGAAAAAGATTTTCAACCCTAAATGAAACCTTTATTTAGACTATAATTATTCACGTTGGTCATTAGTGAAAGATATCACTTTTCCTCATTTACTGAAAAGACAGTGAGGGGGTGGAGAGGAGAAGAAGAAAATGTAATCATTAGAAAGATATCACTTTTCCCTGTGTCATTAATGAGGAGAAAAGAGAGATACAGAGAGATGGAACAGACAGACAGGCAAAGGATAGGTAGCTATTGAGATAGACAGATATTGAGACTGTCAAAATGAAAGAAATTGTGTTATTAGACCACAACACAACAGCAGTGTGTGAAAATTCTGCAGCTGTGACAAAATTATTATTTCTAAACAAGCATATTAAATTACCTAGGCTTCTTTGCAAACCATGTCTCTGATTCAATTTATACAATCATTTTTTAATGTTTCAACAACTACTATGGTTTGTACAAAATTACTGCTATTTACATCTTTGCGAACAATTACAGTATTTGACAAAGAGACTTAAATAAGGATTAACAGAAAAGATGGCATGTTTCCATTTTAATTAAATTTGTTTATTAATTATTTTTATGGGTGCAATCTGGGGAATAGGTAAGGGAACAACACCATGCTGATATCTACTTTCATAGTAATAACTCATTAAAAAGAATCTTTGACAGAAAAATGGTTGAGTGTTTAAAAAAAAAAAACCCTGCATTTTCATCATTATCCCATAATCCCTATGACGCTGGTCCGGCACTATTTGATGTCCCCCCTGGGAACAATTACCTCACATTTAGTTCCTATCTACATCTTCCCACAACTCTCCTCCACACCAATGTAATTACACGCGCTCCAACCTGCTCCACCTCACTGCAAACCTTAGCAACTGCCATTTTCCAGCAAAAATACACTGCCCTCTGAGAAGACCTTATCTTTCTAGTTTAATCAGATTGCTATATGTGGTTTTATAGAAACTGCAGGGTAATTTGAAAGGCAGAATGACAAGACACAGAGTGAGAGGTAATAATTGGAAATAATGTTGAATAGCTTAAGAAGCAGTTAAAAAGGTAATACAGAAGAATACATGAGAGGCAGTAAATGGCAGGGAGACAGGAGTGGGGTGGTATACATTATGTCATCGCTGTCATGGCACTGCACTCCATTGTCTCTCTATTGTGTTGTTTGAACAGCTTTGGCAACAGTGAGCCTTTCCTGTCATGTCAATAGAGCCCATTTGGATTTGACTTTGAGAGGGAGACACATGGAGACACAGAGAGGCAACAGAAGGAGATATGAATATTTACAGCAGCCCTCATGTTGACTCTGTTGTTCTGAGCAGTAGAACAATCAGCGTACACTAATCGTCAGAATGTGGAGAGAGGAAGGTAACAGGGGAGACAGGGAAGAAGGTTTCAAGAAGAACCAAATAGGACAACTGGGAAGAGACTGTAAAAGATGAGTTGGGTGGGAAATGCAAGCAGCAAGGGGTCCGTGAGTACAGGAGGGGTAACTGGCTGTGGAAAAGATCGTTATAATGATGTGTGGCTATTTGTCTATATTTTTTAATGTACACCCACTGTTTCACAGGAAGCAAATCACCACTGTTTCTCAGAAAACGTTTCATAGCTCACTTTCCAATTCTAGAAGGCTGTAATCAGTACCTATTGTTGCATACTGTTGCTAGGCTGTTTTATTACAATATCTTTTTATAAAATTTAAAAAAAAAAAAAAAAAACTGCCTGAAAACAACTGATTGACAGAACTGCTGGCCAAAGGGCAACACACACTGAACTGAAACTAACAAACAGGATTAGTTTGGGGAGACTTGATTATCATCAGAAATACACCTGAAGTAGATATTATAGCTAAAACAGAAGAGCCCTGCATCAAGTGGATACTGTGGAGAGTTAGATAGGGGCAGAAATACTAGAAAAATAAGGGGAGGTGGGAGAAGGACAGAGGAGGAAGTACAAAACAGCAAATGCATTTCATTTCATAAACATGTCTCTATAGTAACCAATGGGTAATTTGCTTGGTGGGAGAGGGAGCAAAATTGAGAGCAAAACAGAGAAGTGTTTACAATCGCTGCTTGAGTCCAGGGTTGTAATTATGGAGCAGAGTGTGGGAGAGACAGGAGGGTTACACAGGAATATGGAAAACACAAAACTGATAAAAGAGTGGGGAGAGAGATGCAAGGAGTCCCTTTTTATGCGAACAGGTTGGTGGAAGCTGAAGATATTTTGTGGTTCTAGTTGTTACATCCGAGATGGTGAAAAATGTATTCTTGTTGATGTTCTCGTCATTTTATGTTGACAGCACCACATCCCGTTTTGCTTTGCCACTGGCTTGGTTCCTGATTATACAGGCCACTCCCATCCAGTAGACGAGGTACTTTGACATTTGATTCCAAATTTAAATCCTACAAAAAAAAGGGGTACAGAGGTGATATGGGAAATAAACAGACAGATGCTCGATTAGAGTAGGATGGGAATGAATAGGTCAAAAGTCCAATGAATGACAGACGGTGGGATGCAAGAAATAGATGGCAGGAGAAAGAGTGTGAAGAGATGGGGAGTGAGTGAGAGGCCATTTAAAAGCAAGAGGAGAGAGAGAAAGGAAGAGCAGCGAAGCAAGAGCAAGTGTACACACAGTAGTTTATTACAGTGCAGCGAGTGGCTTGGTGTCAGCCTGTGTCTGTGGAGATAACAGGATTAGCGTTCCCCTGACATACACTGTACAACAGGGACAGAGGCAGAAGGAGAGCAAGGCAGGGACAGGGAGAGAGAGGGGGACATAAGTGACACTGATAGGGTTGAGGGATTTGTGGAGAGAGAAGGGGAGAAGAGGGAGGAGGAATAATAACCTGAGTTTTGATTCACTGACGTCGTGTTGCGGTTTACAAGAGACCTTTGTTGGTTGTCTGTGTTGGTCGGTCTGTCCCTTCCATTTCTGCACATTCTGCTCCACAGCACGTTTCTGACACAACACACACAATAGCAGAGGTTTTAAGAAGGTACAATGGAAAGATTAACACACATTTTGGGCAAAGTGTAGAGAAGTGTAATCCTTATAACAAGGATTCGCAACTCCAGTCAACAGTTTTTACTGAGCCTGAGTTTTTAATTACCGGTACCTAATTCAAATATTTGTTTTGACTGGATGAGTTTAATCCTGTTATTTGCGTCGTAAATCTCTGAACTGTGAATCCTGCAGTTATGTGCTTGCTCTCACACATAACATTATTTCGCTGAATGATGATCACGGTTTTAACCAAACCGGCATGAGAACACTAGTAAACTGCACTCATTTTCAGCTGTGTCATGTCGTCACCGATTTGATAATCACGTGGCTTAATTTACACTTTTACAGAAGTTAGTGTTTTTTTATCTCCCCTCATTTATACAGCTGGATATTGCACCAGCGCAAATCAGGTTACGTGCTCCCAGGTTCTATAGCATGCTCACTTCTGCATGTTGGACTTCATAGCCTTCGGGTTTCAGGTTTTCTACCTTAATCACACCACCTGCTGTCATTAAATATAAACAGCAAAAGCACCTTAATTCATCATTTTCCGTATGACAGATTCCAAACAACTTACACCTGATTGGACAGCCATGCTGAATCATGACACCACTGATAGTCAGATATCATAAATAAGAGGGTGATCCTCAGTAAAGTCATGTAAACTAATGTATGGTACCGTAATGAACAAAAGTAATTAGATATGCTTCCATGAATAAAGACAGACTCCACCTGGAAAGGAATTAATATACAATGTTGCCACAACTAATGACCCCAGCAGCATAAGGCTGTCCAAACAAGCAGTGGTGCAGCTGCATTAGGAGAGCTGCCCACCCATTTTATTCAGATCATGCTCTTGTAATTTAGCTCACGTTGATAATAATGCAGGACCTCCAGCTAACCTAAGCCTGGGTGGTAGAGCAGATTATTACCATTACCCATTCCTCCCGAGACTCACCGTTTCCAGCCAAGGAAATATTTATACAGACACACATAAGGTATGGACACATTGTCCATGCACATAAACTTCATTGGTGAATATGCAGAAGGCGCCAGGAAGCAGAAGGGAGGAGAACCTAGAAAACTGAAAAGCACATTCAAAAAAACCGGGAAAAATGAAATCGGTGCAAGAAAGTGGGAAAAAAAAATTGCAAAAATGTCATGAGCCAGAAGCTTGCACTGCTGTAGTTACTATGCGAGTATTAAAAAAAAAAAAAAAAAAAAATCATCACTGTAAACTAACTCGCTTGTCCTGATCAGGGTTGGGGCTGTGCAGAGCCTATTTTGGGTGCCAGTCCATTGCAAGGTAACCACACACGCACATAGCTACTAACGCATTCACGCACACAATGGCAATTTAGCATCACCAGTTCACCTGAACTGCATGTGTTTGGACGGTGGGAGGAAACCAGAGCACCAGGAGGAAACCCACGCAGACACGGGGAGAACGTGCACTCCACGCGGGCCGAGCCAGAGTCGAACCTATGCCCGAACAGCCCCATTTGCTACTACTGTTGCTTTAATGTACCTTATCCTTTTACTAGCCCTAAAAATCAGTACATTTTCTGCACTGAGGTGGTTTCACCCCAACTTCAACTTGCTTTTCCCTGAATCGGTCCACTTTGGTCAGAAGTATTTTGTTCACCTGCTGCACGACAAGGAAAGTAACGACGAGGTCAAAATGTATTGTGGTAGCAGCGAACGTACATCGTTAGACTGTAAATTAAGAGTTAATTATGACGAAACATCAGCGAACATCGAACTTCTTCCCTGCGCGAGCCGAAGGCGCGAAGGTTCACGCGCCGCACACCTTGGGAGGCGATGGAATGCTAATGACGCCCATGGCGTTCGCTGATTGGCTCCAAGTTTTCCTGGCTCCTCCTGCGCTGCGTTCCCTCTCTCTTAGTCAGTCTTGACCCAAGTCAACAAAGTACTTCAACTTCGCGATTGTCTGCACGTAGCAACAGCTTTGGGCTGAAGTTGTACTACGCCGTGTACACGTCTGTAGTTAGATTTGACTGAACCGAAAGGTCGTTTTTATTTACCTCAAACAAGCAAATAATAACTTATTATTTATAAGCGCGTGCGGGGTGTTAACCTACCGAAGTCTACTTTTACAAAACTATAATTATATACGCATGTTCTCTAGTGTAGAAACTAAGCCAAAAGTGGATAAAACTCTCGTAAATGCACCCAAGCTACACGAGTTCCTCCAAGAATCTTTTTTGAAACTGCACTGAGTACCATGCAGGCACTGCTGGGCTACAACTGAGGAGAAATGCAGCTTTCTTGCGCCCGCGCTTAAGACTTAACGTTTGAAGGAGACTGGACGGGACGCTTCGTCCTTCGAATCGCTCCACATTTTCCACATCTGTGTCTTTTAAACGGCTACGACGGCGAACCTACACGGCCACCTGGCAGAAAACTGGCCCGAGAGCTGAAGGGGGGACGGCCGCCATGGGGGGACCGTGGGCTCGCGGCAGACCCGCGCCTTGGAGGCTCGCCCTGCTGCTACTCCTGCAGGTGGTCTCGGCGGCGCGCGCGCGGAGGCACGCGCTCTACTGGAACAGCACGAACGCGAGGTGAGCCGCGGTCCGCTCCGCAGTGCATTTGGCTGGACGCAGAACGGCGTATTCATGCGCGTCAACAGCAGCGCGTAGTCGCTTGCCTTGCTCAACTTCGTGAACCCGCACCTTATAATATGCGCTGTGCGAATGAGGTGAAGTTGTTTTCGTCGTGGTGCGGGAGCCGAAAGAGAGCAGCTCGCGCTGCAGTTGCTCCGTGTTACGTGTCACAGAGGGCTGCGGGAGGATGACTGGTAGGTAGTATTGGGGCTGCGGCGCGGGCCTCGTTAGCGCTCACATGTCACGCTGAGGTGAACCGTGCAGCGGAGGCCCGGCCGCGCTGCTGGAGCGGGGACGCGCGTCTCGTGTGCGCTGATGGCGTGAGCCTCTCGTGCTGACCGAAGGGCCCAGTCCACCTGTCCAGGCCCAGGGCACCGACCTGCTTTGCTGTAAGTGTGCAGCGCAGCTCCGAGTCTCTTTCCCCCCCACTTCCTCCTGCGCAGCCCAGCCCTCCGACTGGAATCCTGTGGCCTTCTCCAGGTCTTTGTGGCCAGGATGCCTTTCAACTGCAAGACACGTGTCATGTGTGCCTGCGATGACCCAGGTGAAGAAGGCGGTCGCCCTTCGCTCGGAGAAGCTGCGGACGGAAGATCTATAAACGCGAGGAAGGACTGCGGCTGCTTTGGGTTGGGATTGAAGAGCACTGCATTGCACCACGGCTCCGAAATAGGCAGTTTCCGATCCTTGAGGGCTGGCGTGGCTTTTAGTTGCCTGCCTGCGCGTGTGTGTGTGTGTGTGTGTGTGTGGATACCTTCAAGTCAGCAAGTAATTAACAACAGGGATCACTGGTGATTTGGTGTCCAGTCCAAATAGGGAGCTCAATCAAGTCTGAGATCTGTGATGGAATGAAAATCAAAATCCTTCCAGCTCGCATAGATCGCAGCTGCCCGTCAGGCAGTGTTGCATTTGGTGTGATGGCGAGGCATCATTTAGCACAGCTAATGCCCTTTAAGACGGGTGTGGAGGTTCACTTTTCTTGCAGTCAGTGTTCTCATCCTTCTGTGTTGTAACAGCTGCCCCCCCCCCCCTTTTTTTCCCTCCTTCTTGTTTCTCCTCCTTCTCTCTAACTTCATTTCCTGCTCCATCACACCTTCTGCTCCTTGCTGCCGTTTCTCAAAAGTCAGAGCCAAGCCAACTCAACTTGGTTGCAACACCTTTGTCTCCCCCTGATGCTGCCACAGTCGGTTCTCCGGGCATTCGCTTTCAGAACTGATAAAGAAGATTAATATGTTAACAACATAAATGCTGCGCTCGTCTGTCTCCCTCCTTCCTTAAAAATGTGTCTTGCTCACTGAACAAGTTGGAACACATTTTTTTGTATGCGCTGAACAACACAGGTATACGCCACCCTCCCTTTCCACCTTATCTTTTCCAGCTGTCCCACGGTAAATTCTCACTCCTCAGCCTTCATTTATTCCCTTTCTTCCACATCTCTTGCTAACAACAAATATATGCCTGTTAGTGATGCTTTATTGGATGGGTCTTGTATGGATTCTTGCTATATAAGTATTAATTCCAGTCCCATACAATTGAAATTTACCACGGGTGGAAATAAACCACGAATGAATAAGAGAAAAGCTCAGAGAATTTTTAGCAGAGAAGAATTGTTTTGCGAGGTGTGGTTGTATTGCTAGATGTTTTACGTTACGTCCTCACAGAAATGGTAATGCATTTAAAGAAAAAAAGGCCCTCATGCAGACGCATACAACCCACACGCAAATGCCGTGGAATGAGAAGCCACTGTAAGTGAATATATTCACAAACATTGCAACTCCCCAGACCACCACACATCCAAACAATCAGCCGGGACCTACCATAATTTTACTCGATGAGAAAAGCCATGATTGCACCTCTTAATGCATCTTGCACTTAGGTCAGACTTCAGTAATTTGTACAAAGTCTTCTCTAGGCCCGTCCTTTCTGCAGCAAATAATTAACTTTAAAAACCTGAGAGGAGTAATCAACAAATCCAGTGTGAGATAATTACACTTTTTTTTTTTTTCCTTCCTGCTAACAATGCAAAATGAACAATCGCTCCTTTATCACTTCTTTTGCCCTTCTCTCCCCCCCCCTTCCCTCTGAATATTGCTTCTGGTGCTGCTTATTGTCCTCCCTGTACAGTGGTAAACCTTTGCACTTCCGATAGCCCTTACTCTTCAGTGCAGTGCTCTTATGTGGAAATTGTTTTTCAGCACCATTTTTAGGATTTTACACTGCTCCGTGTCCCCTTATTGAAAACAAGGTGTGTGTGAAATGGTTATTTTGTCTTTAATAATTTTAAAATGAATAAAAATCTCTATTGTGTGGCCGTATGGGATATTTTGTTCTGAACAATGCTTGATCCAGGCAAACGTCAGTAAGTCTTTTAGTTGATTTATCCAATTTCAGCCCGAATACATGTTGTAGTGGATGCAAGTTGTTTTTCACACATGGTTTGTTGGGTCGTTTTTCTTGCCATTTCCTCAAGTTTGTTAATCAAAATGCAGAATTACAGTATTGTTTTTTGCTTTTTAAAATTAATTGCCTATCTTTTACCCAGAAGCCAGCACCTTGTTGGTGCACACAGTTAATTAATTCAAGCCTTGCAAAACAAAAAAGTCAGCCTTTGCTGAAATAATTGACTCAACATTTCAAGGGCCTTCAAATTAATTTACGTCTCCAGTTGGACACTTATGTTTTGAAGTGATCCTTTTTTTTTTTTTTGTTTTTTTTTCTCCTCCATTCAAAATTAGATCCTGCTTCTTCTTTCATACAACATGGTGTGTCCTTCAGTGGATGCAGGATGTGTGGTGATGGATGGGTGACACCAGCAGCAGCACCAACGCTGTGGTCTGGAGCCATGCGGTCAGTGACGGCTTCATGACGGTCACGCTTGTAGTAGTTGTTGTCGCCATTGCAGCACTAGAGCATGCGCAGAGCGGTGTGCGGGGTCTCTGTGAGCGTGCTCCCACCTGCCCGTCATTGCTTGGGCCTGATTTACCCACCCCACAGTTCCATTACCTTCTCCAGCTGTCTGCCTGTGTCACACTCTGCTCTGTTAGCACTTACTGCGTTCCCTGTGTGCCCACGAATGGCGCCTCTGGGCTAAGAGCGTCAAGCGGAGCAACAACGAGGGATAAAAAGCTACGGCGTTAGGGGCCATATAATGCTCTCCACAGTAATTCCATGGGAAAGGCAGAGCGCATGCCACGCTGAAATGTGGCACGCCGGCGCAACAAACAGGCCGTTTGGAAAAGCTAACAATGGAATGGCACACCTCAGCTTTTAGGGTTTGGTAAATCTTGTTACTCCACTCAGTGTCCTTCAGCAGGGTGGTGCACCAGCGTCAACGATCCCAGAAAACACAGCTTGTTGTAATCCTGCCGACAGCTTTCGTTTCTCACCTCTGCTCCCCGTCTAAATGTAGAGCAGGGCATCAACAAAGGGCCTTTGATGATGCTACTTGTGTGCACATGGCTGTGATTTTGGAGTTGTGTGTTCTGTTGCACTGATTTACGTTTCAGTGATGGTCTGAAGTTCAGTTTTCTTATCGCTGTGTCAATACGGTCCCTTTATGTTACTGCACGCATTGGCCAAAAATTGCGAGAGCCGCAGATTGAGAGTTCATAAGGAAACAAATGGAGTGTGAGAAATCCCTGCTCTCTCTTCCTGCACATGTAAAAGGACCCCATTGATTTGCCTTCTGCAAATCACCTTTGGGTGGTTTTACAGTCGACTTGCAGCTCTTTCCCCAAGGTGCCAGCCCACCTCTGCCTTGGCCGGCTGCCCTTTCCACGCTATAGTGATGCTGGGGGTAATGGTGCCCGCGGCACGATTCAGCCCCCACAATCGTAAAAACTCATTATTCCCGTGATGCACACAGAGAACGAGATGGAAAATGCATTATGGAGGGATGATAGGAAGGGAGTCGGCGGATCTGTTCCTGATGCAAAGAGAGATCCCTGGGGAAGGACAGGAAGGTGGGTGCAGTGGAGGGGAGAGAGGTATAATTCCTGACACCTTCTGTGGTGGGGTACATTTTTATTTATAAAAAAAAAAGGTGGAAATGCATTATGTATGTTTTATGTTCTGGTTTGAAAGGTATTTTAGGGTTAGTTGTAATAGGTAAAACATCAAGTTTTACTGTTGCTTATTAAAGCTGTTTATTCAAAGTCGTATATATTTATGTTTATAGGAGAGCAATACAGATTCAACAACAAAACCACTCGAATTCCAGTATTTTGTTTTTCTTTGTGTTGGAGCATTTTGTCAGTGAGTGTGTAGACACCCATTTCTTGGCTTTGTGTGTGTGTGTGTGTGTGTGTGTGTGTGTGTGTGTGTGTGTGTACACATGCAGACAAAGTTAAAGGAAATAACTTTTAAAGTAAATCACAATTAAAAACGGGGTAATAAATGAGGAATTCGTTTAGAATACAAATTATGAATGTTTTGCCAGTAAAAGTCACTCATTACTTCAATGTAAATGTTCCTAAAGCCAGATGAAAGGATTGAGTTCAAAGGCGGTGAAATAGTGCATTTCTGAGTTTTAGGTGTCTGCCTCAAAAACTTATTCGCACCCACTAATTTTCACTATCTCCTTGTCCTGGTCAGGGTCGTGGTGGTCTGGAGCTTATCCTGTAATGACTGGGTGCAAGGCTGATGGTACACGCTGCCAGTGCATTCCAGGGTGGCGCACACACACACACACACACACACACACACACACACACACACAGAGAGAGAGTCTTAGCGCAGTTTAGGACTTGTGCGACAGCATTCCAGGGAGGACTGAAGCTGTTCTGAATGCAAACACTGGCCATTCTACTTGACTTGCAATATTCAGATATGTGGTTTTTTTTTTTTTTTTTTTTTTTTTTTTTTTTTTTTTTCTTCCCCCCCCCCCCCCTCTCTCTCCTGTAATTCAGTCCATCCTTGTGGGTAAGACTGTGTGTGTGTTCAGATTTTAGAGTGTGTTCTTTGTAGATATTTGAAAAGGAACCGGTAGCGCATGAATTTCAGGTTGTTTGTAGGTGTGTATTCCATCTTCCACCTTTATAGTTTCTTGTTTGTCTTAATTTAATGAAACATTATGAATGCGAGTATACATACTCTTGCATACGGATTTAACATTGTGAATATAATCATTTAAAAATGAAGTGTAACAGAATTTGTTTTCTGTAATTAGTTTTGTGGATATTACTTTACCACTAAACAATTAAAGTGGAAATTTATGGTACTTTATTTTAAATTGTCATTTAACTACACAAGTGGTAGAAATTAATACAACAATTTAACCTCTAAAAGAGTGTCACTACCTGCACATAATTTTACTTGATTCAGAAAATGACTGGAACTTATTAGCTTTGTTTGAACAAAGTATCAGGGATAATGTCTCCTTGTGGGAAAAACAGACTTTACTAAATCTGATTGTACCAAATGTATTTTTTTCATGTCGATAAATATTGCTATATGAATTGACCAACCTATAACAATATTATTGTTAATGATAATATGTGAAGCAATGGTAATATTAATATTGCTTAACCCTTGCATTATTATGGATGTATATACATTTACATCTTCAATTCCTATTACTGTTATGATGGGCATTTTGTTTTTGCAATATTTTACTTTTTAAATTTCAACTAATTTTTAACAACGCAATTCAGGGCATGAGTGGTGGGCTCCGTGTGCCGGGCTCTGCTTGCCAGTGGGCCGCTCCCCCCATCTCGTGCCACGCAGGCATCTTCGTATGTGCATCCGAGGCATTTTGACATGGAAAGATGGAGAGGGAGAAAGGCAGGGACAGAGACAGGATGAGAGATGGGGAAAGGGAGCGGGGGAGAGAGAGAAAGGGCACCATTGTCCCCTGAGATTACAATGCAGTGACCGTGAAAGTGCTTAAATAAACACTGTGAGGGAGAAGGAGAGGGAGGCGGTAGGGCGGGAGAGATGGGCACAGGGGAAGCGGGGGAAAAAGAGGGAGGGGGCTGTGTAAAGGGTAGGAGAATGAGCAGTACATGATGGGCAGAAAGAAGGGAAGTAGAGGAGAGGCCAACTTTCAAGTCACGCTAGTGGGGGAGGGGTAGAGATCTATCTGAAGATGCCCCTCTTAAATAATTTAGCCCCTTCTTGTGTGCTTGATCTGGTGCTCCTGACATCTCCTAAGGAGGGCTCGTGACCCAGTGGCCACGGGAGGAGCAGCCTGCACCTGGGGCAGGTATGCGTCGGCGGTGTTGTTGGCGTGCGGTGCACTGACCTCGCCCAAAGAGTGCCGTCACATCATAAGAGTGCCCCACTTTGTGGTGATAAATCTCTGGCCCGCCGCTGATTTATTGTCATGACTTATTTGCTTAGCAGGCGCCCTTTTCGTGCTGGCGTACGGTACTCATGAGTTTTACATCTTCCACACATTTGCTCTAACCCATTTATACAGGTGGGTTTTCACTGCGCATATTTGGCTGGAGAAGCAACGAGGGCACTGAGGAGCAGAGCTGCGATTTTCTGGCCGACGCTTTAAACTCATCCATACCGTGTCCGGACCCCCACTACTTTAGGGAAGGATGCAGCTTTTGCTTTGCACATCGTTTATCCAAGGTCCCTCCTCCCAGACTTAAGGTTCACTGCAGTCGTGTCCCTCGCCGGCAGAGTTAGGTGGTGGGGTTATGGCTTGCATGTTGCCCCAACGTAGGCCTGGCTGTCCCACAGTGCTGTATCGTTCATCATGACCACCTTGTGCCTGTCTTTGCTAGACATGTGCAAAACCCAAAGAAAGCGGTTTTGGCCTGTTTGTGGAGTTCAGCGAAACACATAAACGCCGTCTGGCTGCCTGGCCTTGGGGTCCTTGGCTCGTCGATGTGTCGCAGCTGTTTTGTCTACACGGGCCGGAGGCAGCGATGAGAAAAGGACGCACGCGGCGCCCGGGCAGCGTGGGGATGGTGTCTTCGCACCCCAGAAGGACAGGAGGCTGCAGTACTAGTGCATCAGCCACTGGAGCACGGGTGGCATCTTTCCTGGTACGTCCTCACTTTCTGTGAGCTGTGCTGATGTCGCTCTGCTGCTCTCTGCAGAGGGCCTCATACTGCCTGTGGCGCAGCTCCTGAATGGGGCCTGAGGGGTGAGGGGTGAGTCAACTTGGAGGCATCCCAGCCTGGCCGGCATGCCCCACAGAGCAGCAGCCATGCAGTGAACTGCTTCCCTGGACATGCCACGCAGATGTTTCTGTGCCTCTGCAAAATGGATGCCAAAGTCCTTTGATAATTCCTCAGTGGATGGTGTCAAAGCCCACACCCCTACCGGCTCCTGTCGGGCTCAAGCTCTGTCCATGGAGCCGAGAGAGCTTATCGATGGGCCTGCCTGCGTTTGGCACGCAACCCTGCGCTTGCCCATTTAAACATGCAACCAGCCTGGAGCCCCTGCTAAATCTTTGTGTCCCTGTGAGAGGAGCCCGTCCAAAACGGCGCTGTCCCAAGCCTTGCGGGGTGGAGCGCAGCATCCAGCCCGACTCCCGGCAGCAGCAGACAGGAACAGATCAGTCCCGACCCACAAAATGCCTACAAATCCCACGGCAGTGAAGCTGGGCGTCAGAGCGAACGAAGGGCCCCGCAGATCTCGGAGCGCTCTGCCCTGCCAGGATGTGGAGGGTGTGAGGAAGAGTGCCAGCTGCGCAGCAGATCCCGACTGTGTCCTCGCTGGATGGCGAGGAAGCTGGTGCTGCTGGATAAGCAGGTGCTGCCAAAGGGAGTGCGGCAACCTGGCGTTCTCCGAGAGAAGTGACACCTATGACCCCGCTGTACCATCCTCAGCCGCAGTCATAATACACTCATAAATACATAGTCCCCCCCCCCCCAATGTTTCGATAAACATTTCCTTTCCTTCAGGAGAAGGAACAGATGGCTGCTGCTTTGGAGTATGTGTTGGCCTGCAGGCTCTAATAGGTAGTGTAGACACAACACAGCAGGCAGAGCTGTGTGTTTCTCACCCTGTCGCCACTTGTATTTTGGCTGTGTGGGGAGAACGGCAGCCCAGGGTGGCTCCGCTCTACAGATATAGTGTAATCTTGTGGCATCCGGGAGGGGTCATTTTGGTGCGTGCAGCAGCCATTTTGTCTCCTTTGAGTGCAGGTTAGTTTTGTGTGTGTGAGTGTGTGAGTGAGTGTGTGAGGTTGCTCTGGTGCCATCATGCCCTGTGCACCATGTGGTGCCCATCTACTGTTCTGCTTCAGGACACCTGTCAGCGCCGAGGTGTTCCGTGGAGCCCACCCAAAGCGATCGAGTAAAGGTTGTCGGCAAGCGAGAAGGCAATGAAGGTGTGGGGCCGGAGCAGGAGTGACGTGAGGGAGACGGACAGCAAGGGCGAGTGACGGATCTCCCTCCATCAGCTCGCGTCGATCTACAGAATCCCATTCCCCGGCCCCTTTCCCTCCTCTCCGCAATTCCCGCTCGCGCTCCGCTGGCTCAGGCGGGGCTGTCTGTTCCCCTCTTTCACTCTGTGATGGAGGGATGGCCTGTGGAGTGAAAGGGCACTGAAGCGGTGGACCCCTTTGGGGGAAGAATGTGCTTTTCTTTTTGTTGTTTCCCTCCTGCCCCCTCCCTTTCTCTCCCCTGCCCTCACTGGCTCTGTCACGCACCCCTGTTGGTGTCAGTCTCTGCTGTTCTTCCTCTCCTCCCCTGCCCTTTTGCCATATCTCTCTCTCTCCCTCTGCACACCAGCAGTTCCAAGAAAACCTGGAGCACCACGCAAGTTTTCGTGCTCTGGCTCGGTGGTTCTCTAACCCCCGGCCACCGAGTCCGTTTGACTGGTACGGCCCATAATCGCAGTAACCCCATTGGCGGTTAAGGCTCAAGACGCAGGCTTCGGGACCCCATGTGCGGTGCGACGGTTGTTACTCGCTTAACGCCAGGCGTTGTGTAACGCTTCCAACGTACTCTTTGCCGTCGCACATTTTGTTTACATGTGTTGACTGTAAGTAGTCCCTCAAGTACTCAACATGTTGCAAGTGCACCCTGTTATATAAGCCAGCAGGGTAGCATTGTGCTCCATATCAGAATTGCTGCATATTAAAACCGTATTCGGTTGTTTGTCCAGTCGTAGAAGATGCCCTCTTCCATCGTCTTTTGCAAACCCCTTCTTTTCCTGTTTTGTGCTTTTGCTCGTCGAGAGCTCGGCCAAGCGCCGTGGGGCGCGGCACCTTGGGCTCTGCCCGGCCCTCGCTGTTCTGCTGCTGGCCAAACCAGAGGCCGTTGGGTGTAATTATGGTGTACCTTCCTCGGTGCGCGGAAGGCAGGCAGGAAGGAAGTGAGAGAGGGCGAGCAAGAGCGAGGGGGAGCTGACAGCGCAGACATCTTTGGCACCCACCCCATGTGTAATTACCTGCGCGTGCTTCAGTCACAGGGGCAGGGGGGGTGTTGTGAGCGGAGCGGGGCAGGGCCGAGCGGGGGCGTGAGAGGTGCCGGAGGACCTTAGTAAAAGTAAGGGAGGCAGCGGGAAAGACAGATTGAGTGCTTGGAAGAGACTTTTCTGAGTAAGAACAGGTACAGATGCAGTAAGTGGCTCTCAGAATACACCAGTAGCGACAGGTAGACTAAGGGCGGGAGCGTTGTAGGCTGGGAGAGCGCGAGCAGACGCGATCACGGTCGGCGCACCGGCACAATGGCGGCGGCGGCGGCAGCAGCAAGAGACGCTCGCGGATGCCAGCGAAGGGTGGCGCACAATCCTACGACACTTTCCCTTGAGTGTCCCTCCAGTGCTTTTACCGCATTGAACACGTAGTGAGCCGAGGCAAAAGCACAGGTTTCTAATGCATTTCCACATGTCTTATTCCAGCTTTTGCTGCCGGAGCTAATAAGCTGCGTTCAATTGCCAGCTGTATTTCCACTGGAGTGTCACGTTGTGGTGGGGGGGGCTTGATGTAATTTTAAGAAAGGGATAATACTGCGATAGGGGTGTGTGTGTGTGTGTGTGTGTGTGTGTGTGTGTGTGTGTGTGTGTGTATATTCGCTGGCCAGCAATATGCGTGTATGGTTAATTGAGATATGCTTTTATAGTGCGGCCCTGAGTACGCAGACACAGTATTGATTGAAATGGCTTGTTGAAGTCACGTTTGAGCGATTCCAATCAATTGTGCGCTGTCAGGCTGATTTATCGCCGATACACTGTCACTGCTATTGACTGTAATGCTGGTTAGCGGAACGCCTGCCCTTGTCGGCATGCGAAGTGGAGGCGCGGCGGCGGCCATGCTCCGTCACGCGTTTGTGTCCTCCGCAGGCCCTGCATCTGTCAGCTGTCCTGCGTCCCATGTCATTTCTTCCCTTCCGCCGTCCCCGTTTTCCCTTTAACGGTGGTTATTTTTGTGCCGGTCTCCTTTGCCAATTCCTCTGCATTGTTCTGTTTTTCGTTGTTCATCCTCTCTTCTCTTCTCCCCTCGATACGTGTCACCTGCTTCTTTGAGTATTGGCCCCCTGCAATCTTGCCTTTGGAAGCGCTTCATGCCTGCGGTCCGACTCTGCGTTCGCTGCCCGTCTCTCTGTATCTGTATGTCTCTCTCTGCCCTCCGTCCGTTTCCTCTCTTTGTTTTTCTGCTGTTTCTCTCTCGGCCGCGCCCCCTTGTCCTCCATGCTTTCTCTCCGTTCGTCCGTTCCTCTTCTCCTGCCCTCGGCTCGCTCTGCCGCTCTCCTGTGAAGACCTGCGGTGGCAGGCGTGGACTCATGGCCCCAGCCACGGTCTCGGCTCTCCCTCCCGCTCACCTTCCTTCTTGGCCCGCTCTCTCCTCTCATCCCCGCGTGGAGCAGGACCAATTAAAATACATCTTGTCTTCTTGCTGTCTCCTACAAGATGCTCTCCAGGGCCACTAATTAAAACGGAGGCCCTTCTTTCCCTCTTTTTTTTTTTTTTTTTTTTTCCGCTGTGTCTTCAGTCTTCACCTTTACCCCTCCGTAACTGCCCGCCCCCAATCGCCGCCGTCTGTGTGTCGGGCTGGGGTGGGGGGTACATTCCCAGTGAAGCATAGCAGGGTTTTGCGCCATGTCTGGAAACCAGTGTCAAAATGACACTCCTCACGAATTCACTAAGGTCCCTCTTAATGATATTGTTTAGTCGTGCGATTGTGCTGAGCCGAAAAAGTGCACGAGTGCGTTAACTGCGCAGTGATTCTCTTCGTTTGCCTCCGTCTCCTCCATGCAAAGCTAGTGGTGCGTCTATACCCCTTGCTCCCTTTTCATTCTCTTCAGCTCTCCTCTTGTACATTGAACACATGAGCCTCTCGGCCATTCGCTGCCACCCCGCCAGCGAAAGAGCGCGCCCGTAGGCGTGAACGCTTACAGTGGTGTAAGTGCTGGAGAACCGCTGCTCTCCCGCGGCAGGAATTTGGCCTCCGCGCACGGTTTTGTTGGTTTCCGAGTGGCGGCAGGCGCGAGGCTTCCCTCTTTGAAAGGCAGCCCACGGAGAAGCGAACGCACCTCTCTGGAAGCTGCGAGGAGCACATGGAGGAACGTGCCCGTGGCTGACAGCAGAAGGGCAGTAGAGGACAGGGAACTCCCCTTCGCTGGTGCTCATTACCCTCGCTCATTACCTCATTTATTTACTGTGCTCAATCTCTTATTCCGGTTAATGGCGTAGCTGACGGTTTATACATTGCCTGTTTTATATTGCAGGGTTTTTACACAAATGAATACATTTATGAAGAGCAGCTGCACCATTGCCTCCGTGCAGCTTCAAACCTGAGTGTATTACCGCCGCGCGCTCGTCTCTCTCGCAGCACCTGACCTGGGGAGCTAAAAGCAGGCCCAACGCCAATTCTTTATTTTATTACAAAATGTTTTTGCCAGACCTCTTTCCAGTAAAGTCCATTTCCGCATGGTTGCCGGTATACAAATAAAATATTGAGACGCAAATTCTGAAAACAATATTACTTTTTTTTTTTTTTTTTTTACTTAATATGCATTTCTTGGTAAGATACCACAATTTCCTGCTGTTTGGCTTAACATGTAGTACATTGTGGAATTTTTGGAGGGGTGTGTTTTTATAAATAAAATAATGTAATATTTCTGAAAGACAAATTTTAAAGTGTAAATTGTATACGGGTGAAGGGATAAACTCAATGAGTTGTATTTACTAAATTCCAAGAACACAAGGTGTTGCATGCACACACCCCATATACAGCGAAAAGAGATGCAGTTTTTTTTTTTTGTTTTTTTTTTTGAAAAGGTGAAGTACATTTTTTCCAGATGAGTTCTAGAAAAATCCAATATTGATATTTTCTAGAAATGTTAGTGATGGGGTCTGGATATTGTCAGGCTTGATGTTCTGTGGTTGCTGTTTCTTTTGCTTTTAGGGTATGTTACAACCGAATATATTAAAAAAAAAAAATCTTTGAGACTGCCTATCATGTTTTGACTTCCTAATAACAGTGTTGATTATGCAGAAAACGCAAAACATGCAGTAATATTGTTGATACTTTGTAAGCATGCTAGTAGTCATTTTTCTAAAGAGGTTACATAATTTCTGTTCCATCACTCTTTTTCGTCATGATATACAACTTTTACCGTTGTATTGCACTTAATTCTAAATTATAAATTTAGAAAAATGTTGTTTGCATTTGGAAATATGATTGTCTTGTAATATTATTTGGTGGAATGTCAGCTGAAAAATTTCTCCATTTTTGTGTTGCTTTCACAGGCTCGTTCATGGAGACTTTTCTATTCAGGTGAACATTAGTGACTACCTGGACATCTACTGTCCTCACTACCCCCCCGATGCCCCTACGGCCAACCCACCCGAGACTCTGATTCTCTACCTGGTGGGAGAACGCCACTTCCAGGGTTGCGTGGAGACGACGGAAGTCATAAAGCGTTGGGAGTGCAGCCAACCCTATGCACCATATGGACCTGTGCGCTTCTCCGAGAAGATCCAGAGGTTCACGCCTTTCTCCCTGGGTTTTGAATTTCTGCCTGGGCACAGCTACTATTACATGTGTAAGTCACAGCCGTGCAACTGTGAACGTGCATTATTTTCTCACAGTAATACAATAATCTCAAGAAAATGTGAAGACTTATGACTGAAAATTTGCAGTCAAGTTTAGAGTTCTGAGTTGTCTATGTTCACTGTAAATCTTTGCGTGTTTATGAATTTTAGACACACTAAGCGCTGACGTTAGGCTTGTCGAAGTTGCAATGTATATGAGAGAGCGTTCGTAGAGAAACATGATCCCTTTTTGTGAGTATGCTCTCAGGCCTCTCCGTACTTGTTTGTTTGAAGTAAAGGACCCGTGTCCTTTTTCCTCATTTATAATTTCATTGGCTTCCCTCTGAAGCTTTCTGCTGGCCCATTACCACCCTTTGCCAGGCTAAAGGGATAATAGGGAAATGGACAAGAGAGGGTAAAATAAGGATGGTGTGAAGACCAGAGCAGAGAACAGGTGTGGGGGATGCTGGGGCATACGATAGAGAGCAAAGGAGAAACAGATGGAGGAAAATAAAGGAAAAAAGATGGGAGGTGGATTGGAATGGCAGAATGGGGACTGGTGAGAGTAGGGCTCCCAAAAGGAAAGGGAGCGAGCATAACGAAGGAAGGAAGGAGAAGCAGAGAGAGAATCTGTGCATAAATTACCGTTCTGGTTTATTATTGTTAAGCCGTAAGACCGCATAAGTATCCCCTGTATCCCTTGGCCGTGGTGAATATTACCAGATAGTGTGACAAAACGGAGTGTGTGTGTGTGTGTGTGTGTGTGTGTGTGTGTGTGTGTGTGTGTGTGTGTCTGACATTCTCGCTGTCTGTCCTAGTGACACGTGATAGGGTGTAGAGGTAGGTTATAGTTGCACATTACGGCATTATGATGTAACCGTGCCAAGAATAATAGAGTAATGAAAAACCAAGCGGCCTTTGACCAGTGACAAACATATTTACTTTGCCAGATGTATGCAAACACTAAGGATGAACAACATTTAGAGCTCCATTATTGCACCTTTAATCTTTTACTGCCACAGACATGATTTCTGCACAGTTTACTCTGGTAGTTGCATGTGTCGCTGGGACTGCGCTGTCACAGCGGGGCTTAAAGGTGTCTGTCTAGTCACGTGTGAACACTGGAGCTACTGGTGTTCTCCACTGCCCAAAAGAAGGGCAATGTGGTCTGCACTGGATACTGGTTATCTGATGAAATCTTCCTCAGTCTGTGCATGAGATGTGGAAATGAAAATATTTAATGAAATTCATGCTTTTCTTTTACGAAGGGATATTTTGCCCGGTTTTTGGATCGTAAGGCCCAGCACCCTGCCTCAGTACTCCTTTTCCTTCCTCTTTCCCACTTCATTGTTGGTGCCCTCACAGTTTACTTTTCCCTGTTCGTCGTCTCTCTTGTCTTCTGCTCTATTGACACTTGCTGAGCTCTCCTCATTGCGTACACTCTCAGGTTGTGTGTGTCTGTGTATTCTGACCAGCGCGCTGTCCGTCTTTTCTTTTTTTTTTTTTTCTTTTTTATGTACACATTATTGCAGAATCTATTGCACTGCTCCGGAGTCTGAAAATTTAGTCATTTTTGTCATTTAAACTTTGGACAGTTGCAATGCTATTTAAAGCTCGTGTGTGTGTGTGTGTGTGTGTGTGTGTGTGTGTGTGTGTGAGAGAACGTGCTGCGTGCATGCTCACACCGACGCGCTGACCTTGTCGTAAAGGTGCTTAAAGTTGTGATTACTGAAGGCCAGACACGGAGGCTTTGGTTACAGGATCCGCATTAAGTGAGGCTGGTGTCCAGGGGCTCAGTTTAATCCTCTGTGTAGAGGGGAATCTCCAAGGTGAACCTGTAGCACTAGTGGAAATGTATAAGAAATAACGCCAGTCCGTCGTGTTCGCTTTCTGTCTAAAAGTCCAGCACCCTGCTCGATTCGTACTCAAATGCAGTAGATGTATTTTTGCAGAAGGAGAGGCCTGTTGGCCTAATTGGACAATCGCTGATTTAATATGATGAAGGAAATGCTAGCAATAGTATATGAGTTCATTACTTGATTTTTGCCTTGATGGCTCAGTATGTCTCTGTGGATGAGAGGCTCAGCTAGATGAATAAATGTGAATGTGAATTAGCATTTCATTAATCTCATGCTGCTCTCTTCCATTTGCCGTAGCATTTGGGTTCGGTCGCTCTCAATGAGCGTCTGGCTAAATGGCTCTTCTGCCTCTTCTGTGCTCTCCCCAGCACTGCCTACTGTGGATGGACCTCGGCTGCCCTGCCTGACGCTTAGAGTCACGGTGTGCTGTGAGTCAGGTGAGTACAAGCTGGAGACCCTTCTCTGATGAACCGAGAGTCGCCTCTGATGCGGAGCTGTGGCTCTCCGCTCCTTGTTGTCTCAGTGCAAGGTTGCAGCTCACTGCGACTTTTCTGTGTTGCCCCTTGCTTTTCACCCCCCCATCCTCTTGTCCTGCGGACTACCTGCCCTGTGATCACATGCTTTTCTGCAGCCATTTGCTCCCTTTTCCACTTGTGCATGGAAGAAGTGGAACTGTGACCCTGCCTTCCTCACTCTCTTCCTCATCCTTTCCATCCTTCCTGTCCACCAATCCCAGTCTCCCGTTGAGAACCACCTGGACTCAGCTTGACTGTGAGTGCATTAGCAGCCAAAGTACACATGTAGGGGGATAAACTTAAAACTCAGTGACCCACATGAACGTGTTGGGAAGGCTTTGTTTGAGGCGGGGGGCACATGTCGGGTCCCTGCGTTAATACAAATCACTTGTCGGACTCGGTTTGCGAGTCCGTGCTGTCTTCTCAGAGTTGATTTAGCACGGAAGAAGCCAAGAGAAATGTTGACCTTCCACTTGAGTGAACTGATTTCAGAAAGGACCGCCGCTCGGCCGGTGTGGGAACTCGTGTCTCTGTGGGCAGCCCCTCGCTGAAGGGGTCCAGTCTGCCCAAATCCTCATTAGTGCTCAGTCACTTTTCAACCTTTGATGAGTATTAATATAATTAGGTGCATCTGGAAATATTTAGAGAACTCATTGAGTTGGGAGTGAATGATTTAAGTTGTGTGAGTTCTTCTATAATTTGCTGTACAATTATGCGCTGTTTATTGTTTATTAGTACTGGACCTAGTGTGTTTTAATTGAAAAGCCACAGATGGTGTGTGGAAGGTTGGCGGGGGGGGGCACATTCTGCTATGATCCTTGTCTAGTAATGAAGTCATAAGATACTGAAAACATGTCGACCATAATGCCGGTTTGTTTTTGTCGTTGAGACAAATGTTAGGTTTTGAAAGTGTAATTGGGAGAGAAGAGCTGACCATTTCCCCCTTGCTGCTACTCTGGAGTGGCTGCAGTGCCTGCTGTCCAGTGGCTCCTTGCTCCTCCCCATCATCTTTTTCGCACAGGATAGATTTATGTTACTACAGACGTCAGCAGTCGAGTTTGAGGAGACGGCCACATGCTGCCGGGCCTGTTTACGCTCGTCTTCTCTGTGAAAATGTCGTCTCTTCCTCCCTCGCCATCCTGGCCTGGCTTCGCTCTCTTAGCCGCTATCACCCATCTCCACTGTCCTGCCATCCATGTTCCCTGAGCGAGACTAATCCCGACTAAACTCCAGGATTCTCCACCTCTCCGTCTCCACGACCCCCCCCCATGTCCTGTCATTCCTGAAGTGGCACTAATCCCCCCCCCTCTCTGTTTCTTCCCTTCTTCCCTCCCTCCTTTGTTTTTATGATCTGTCGTTACCAGAGCAAGACTAATCTCCCCTCTATCCAGTACTGCTCCCTGCCGCCCACCCCCTCCCCCTCACCTTCCATCACAGTCCCTCTCTCAGTCCGGTGTTGCCATCACCCTTTCCCTTCTGCCCCCTGTCTCTCCCCTTTTTCCTCCCCTCGCCGGTCTTCCACTGCATCTTTCTCAGAATGATGTTGAAGTCACCTGCCTTAATGGAATTTCAGGACATCCACAGTTTCTGTCCATTATGGGTGTTTATTCCAGCTGCGCTCCCCACTCTACGCCCAAGTTTCATCTTAGCCTTTAGAGATTCTGTTTCATCTGACAGGGAACAGAAGGGGGAGTTTGTGGAAGGCAGCGGTTGTCAACGTGCCTCCTGTAGTATCACTGTGTCTGCTCCTTTCTCTTCCAGCCTCTCTATTAAAGTTTCAACTGAATTATATTAAGTCTCAACAGC
The DNA here is from genome assembly GCF_900964775.1 of Scleropages formosus. Taxonomy (NCBI): domain Eukaryota; kingdom Metazoa; phylum Chordata; class Actinopteri; order Osteoglossiformes; family Osteoglossidae; genus Scleropages; species Scleropages formosus. The sequence continues at coordinate 17,570,129 of NC_041823.1, read as the reverse complement.
AGACAGCAGATAAAAAGGCTCCAATTATAGTCGGAGTGAAGTAATTTGAGTGCAGTCAGAAAAAATAAACAGCCGACAGGGAGAAATTCATGTCCAGGACTCCATCCCGCTGATGTAGAGGAGCTGTTCAAAGGCTGCGCTCCAGCGAGAGGCTGCCTGTGTGAAGGAATGCGCGCGTGAGTGTGGGGACCATGGAGGTGGCCGGCTGATAGAGGACCCCCTGCTTCCTTCCCTTGACACCCCCGACAACTTTTCATCCATTTCATCCGCTCTCCTTCTAAGCGTGTGCCCACTTGGAGACAATCGCAAAGCATGAAATCTCAAGATGAGTCTTGCCCCGCTGCCACACAACTGCTCTTTCTATCTCTTTTTGCGCATTAAGTTTTGTTTATGAGCGCTCTGTACGCGCAGGGTTGTTTGCACTCGAGGCTAGAAGGGCCGGGTAGCGCCGCCATCTCGGAAGTTCCACTTATCAGGCATGGAAAGCGAGAGTGAGCGGGTGCTGTGAAGGGAAAATGGCATTCTCTCCTGCTTTGTAGCACATCTGTTTTACTTGCCTCTGCCTGCTTTACAAAAGGCACATGACTTATTAGTAAGTGAAACGCGTTTAAGTTACGGCACCGGCAACTCTGCCGTGGCTCGGATGAATCGCTGCGGCTGTTGCATTTTGGTGCGTAGGGCATCGCCGCGGAGAGGAAGATGGGTCTTGCACTCATTCCATCCAAACAGTAATATTCTGTAGGGGACAGCTGGTAGCGTGATGGGTAGAGCCACTGCATTGGGTCCAAAGGTCGCAGGTTCGATTTCCACCTCCACAAGGGCTGTAGTACCTTTAAGTAAGGTACTTGCCCTGAAACTTGCTCCAGTAAAATTACCCAGCTGTATAAATGGGTAAATAATTATAAGTGAATTTGGAGAAAAGCATCTGCTAAATAAATAAATGTAAATATTCCACATCTCTAGTGACTTTCGCTCCATTTCCTCCACTGACCGTCCGGTCTGAATTAGTGTCTTATTTCTGTAAATTATAATAAAAGTTTATCGTGACATAGGGCATTGCTTCGGGTTCATCCGGACGCCTGGCGAACGGCCTAATAACAGCGGTGAGGGATTAGCGTGTTGCCAACCGCCGCCGCCTCCCAGCTCCCGGCAACACTGGTGTCGTGCAGAAAGTGCGCCCCTCCCTCCGTGTTCCCCAGCGCAGTGTGTCCATCCACCCCCACCCCTCTCTTTCTCCTCTCACTGATTTCTGAGGACATCTTGTCAAAACATTAATTCTTGTGTTGTTTTTCCCTTCTCCCTTTCTCTTTCCCTCTCTCCCCTGCTGAGAAAAGCCATTACAGCCATTTCTGCTTTCTCTCTAATTGATCCCCCCTTTTCTCTCCTCCTCTGCTCTCACCCACTCCCCCTCTTTCTCCTGCTGTGAGCGCACTATCATGGTCATTTCTGGTCCCCCTCTGCTCCTTCTCTCCACGCTTTCTCTCTCATTTATCTGTTTCATTTTCCCCCATTTTCTCTGGAAATCTCTTAATTTCTACTGGAAAATACAGCTCCGCTAACTTGCCCCCGCCTTTCGATTCCTTTTTTTTTCCTTTTCTTTTTTTCTCCTGTTGCTCCCATTTTATCGAAATGGCAAACTTTTTATACCTATCGCTTTTGTCCGTGTGTGCTTTTTTCGTTTTTTTTTTTTTCGCCTTTTTTTTTCAGGGGGGGGCGCTTTTAAGAGCCGCCATTTCACTGCATGACAAACAAATGGGCACAATTTTTTGGGCTGCTTGCGTTGCTGTTAGTGTAAAATGGCGGCGAGAAAAGCACAGAGAAGCAGAGCCTTGTTGCTGCGAGTGACGTGGCTTCCTGGTGTCCGCTGCCGACGGAGCCCTCCCTGACTTTAATGGGCCACTCGGCAGAGGCTTTCGGCGCTACTGTACACAATTTCTTTTCGTTAAGGAAACTTTCCCATCGGCTCTGTCAGGTGACTGACGGACCAAAGCACGCTTAAAGCCTGTGCGCGGTACAACTCTGCGATTTTTACAATTTTTTAAAAATTTTTTTAATATATTATTCTTATTTCTGACTTCTGTCTTTCGTGTTGTGGAGGACAGCTGTGGAGCGGCTTGTGCCACACTCTGTGCTCTGCAAATATGGTACTTAATCTTTTTCCTCTATGTTTTATAAACATTGAGTAACGCTTCCTCAGCACGAGTATTAGCCTAACTCTTTTAAATTGAATTTGTCTCCGTTATGTTTCGTCCTTTCGAGCAGAGTTTTTATTTTCTGTAATTTTCTGGTTCTTGGTGTCGTCTTAACCTCAGCTTTACAGGCCCCTGTATTTATCTGTCTGTGTCACTTAAAACAGTTTCAGCCAAGGATCCTTGTCTTTCTGCTGCTCCTGTTTGCTGGCATTAAGCGAGAGAAAGGTCACACAACCCCAATATGTACGTGCCACGATGTACTCGCCTTCATCACTTGCCATTTCATACAGCGCTGTAGTAATGAATTTAATTTGAAATGTGTTGTTCATCAGGCGGCATTTATTGATCACTGATAGTACTACAGAGCACGCCAGAGGCTGAACCAGTCACTGCAGGCTCTTAGTCGATACAGCTGACTTGTAGGCTTAACACAGAATTGCGCAGAAATCGATTCGGGGGCCAGAGTTTACAGGTCTTGTCTGGCCAAGGCTTAAGGCTGAAATCTGGAGCCTTCTCCGAGATGGATCGGTACCCGACACATTCTGATTAAGCTCAAATTATCAATAGTGGTGATGTGGTGAACGAGATTTTATTTAAATAAAGAAACAAATGAACAAAAGCAAATGCTGTACGTAAATACTGGAGCAGCTCTTCCTGTTTAAAATGGGCTGTAAACGGTTTTGGATACAAGGGGAAAAATTTTTCATTGGAGCAATGACATGACATTTGCACTTTGGCAATCTCTCTCCTTCTCTTGTGCCCCTCCCTAGCTCCCACTCTCCCTCCATTATTTCCTTTTAGCTGCCCCCCGCTGTGCAAATGACACCCAGACACAAACACCCGCCCTTCGCCGTCTCTCTCCCCCTCTCCGTCTGACCTTCTTACGGTCTCTCCTTCCCTCCTCGCCTTTCTCTCTCTGTTTTTCTCACACTCCTTTTCTTCTCCTTCTCCCTGTTACTTTCTTTCTGCTGTCCCTTCTCCTGTCTCGCTCTGTCACTCTGTCTTCATCTCTTTGTGCCCCCTCTCCTTGTCTTTCGGGTACTTCTCTCCACTCTCATTCAATTGCACCCCGCACCCTTTTCACCCCTTTATGCTTCCTCTCCCTCCTCTCTCTGTGCTCGTCAGCCTTCTTTCCCTCGGTTCACGTTTTTAGCCAGGTTTCCCGTCCCTCTTCAAAAAAGAATGTGCTCTGTGGACACACGTGCTTTTCCACGAGTTGTGCAGTATTCGCTCCTTGTCTTTGTGCATGAGTCATGGGTACTACCTTCTCCTGTTTGTTTGTGCTCGCATTGCCTGGAAGTGCAGGAAACTGTTGCCATTACTGTGAGTAGGAACAAAATGTAATGAATAACTCTCCCTTCCTCTGTGTCATCACCTCTTCTAGAGCCCGTCGAGTCCAAGCTCGGACAGGGTAAGTGTGTTCGTTGTGTTCTGTGTTGATAACACGGGTGTTTGTTTCCCATCTACCATTGTTTTTGTCAGTCCAGTGCTGAATGCGAGGAGGGACATTTGCTGAAAACAAATGCTCAAGATATTATGTTTTAACGGCACTGCCTTACTTCTAATTATGCTCCTCACCTCCTCAGGTACCCCGGCCCCTCGCGGTGCTGCCTGCGGAGTGATGAAGGCTCCACTCCCTCTGTTTCTCATCCTCCCTGTCCTGCTCCTGCTACCTGTCTGACCGTCTTCCACCAAATATCCCTCAGACAAGCATCTTTACACCAAGAATCTTCCCTGCATATTCCCTCAGAATGACAGAGCCATGCTGCCAAACTGTCCCAAAAAATGTGCATTGACCTCTGAGTGCTCCATGGCCATCTCCACCCTCTCGTGTGCTGGAACATGTACCCTGTTGTTATACAGCTCTTCTCAGTGAAGTCCACGTCTGTGTAGTCATAGCAAAGCAAACACACGTGTGCATGCGCTTACACGCTTACACACATGCGCACACACGCTCTGGTTCTCAGTGACGGTGAACACACTATTACGTGTTATGGATTGCTGTCTTTTCTCGTTGTGTGCCCTGATTATCGAGTTCTTCGTATCTAATTGTAGTCAACTGAAATGCGCACAGGGGCAAGGATGACCAAACTATATTTATGCACTCTCTAATTTTAGAGTGCATAGCAATTTTGTTTGTCATTAAAAAAAAAAAAAAAAAAAAAGGGGGGGGGGCCAGTCAAAGTTTGGTCAGCAACTTGCTCGTTTTCCGGGGCCTATTTTGCAACTCCTGTGGCCACGTTGGTCGTAACGTCTACGTGCGTACGGTTGTGTCGTCTTCCAGCAAGTCAAACTCGCTTCCTGAAGGAACCGGTCAAACTCCTATTCCCTTGCGTTCCCTCTGCTGTCGTCTTTGGACTGGCACTAATCTCTACCCCACGTTCCAGCGTACCCCTCCTTTCTCTCGTTTTGCTAGCTTTGCTTTTAGCCCCTTGCCCTTTCAGCCTCCCCCCCTCCACCAGTTCCCGCCCTCTCTTTTTTGATAAAAGTTCACTCTGAAACGGGTCGACACTAATCTTCGATCAAAAGCCCGTCTTTTCATCTTGCACCTCTTGCTGTTTCTCCTTTTTCTCATCTTTACGTCCCTTGGCAGCTGCCTTCACCCCTTCGTAACTGTAAATTACCGCCAAACTCAGCTCGAGTGGACAGAGCTAAACCAACGGACTAAAAGCTAAACTGTGCCCAAACTGGACTGTGCTCAGCCAAGGAAAGCCAGTTTTGGCATGTATCGCAAAACCTAAACCTTATGAGATCATACGGTGTTTTTGTAGACTTGTAGACTGGCTTCTCCAGGACTAAACAGAAACCAGTTTGCCGTAGTTTGACGGACCTGAGCCAAAGGTGAGACCAATTAGTCTATATGGCAAAATTCAATGTGACCGTACCTCAGATGTGCTGGAAATGAAACATGAAATGCAAAGGGCTTAAATCTTCAAGGCAGCATTTAAGTAGGCGAAGCCTTAACTCGCTATACGAGTGCTGAATGTGTTGGGATTTAGGCTAAACATTGATTAAATGAGCTTGGTTGCGGTGAGTAAAACTGTATTGAGTGCACTATGTTGGGGAGAAATGGGAAAACTGGACATGGCTGGACAATATTAATGGTTGTCTCTTTCAGAGCTCTGTCAGTCTTATTGCTCAAGGACCAATGAAAGCACTGTCTTGTGGCTTCAGTTGTTTCGTTGTGTTCAGCTGGGGTTTGCTCTTGACTGACAGATTATGCATTTTTGGACTTTGAACTGAGCACTTTTCAATGCAGAGTTTAACCTTCATGGGGGAGATATTCCTATTTGTGTGTGTGTGTGTGTGTGTGTGTGTGTGTGTGTGTGTATATATGATTTTTTTAAAAATTTGAATTAATGCAGTGTTTTAGTTTTTGTCTTTTCTGGAAATCTAAATTTAATGCGTGTTCTTTGCACCCCTTTATTGTAAGCAGTGATGGATGTAATATTCAAAAATGTATAAATGTAATCTTCCAGTTCCTTTTCTGATTTCTTAATGTGTATATATGAACATTAGAAATTTTTTTTTTCAAATAAAATTTAATTTGGCAATAAATATTGATGAAGGCACCAGTCAGAGCAATGGATGGAATACTAATGAAAAACATCAGTATTATCTTGAACTTTTTTCCTCTTAAAAATATTAATTCTATAATTCTGAAACTATTTTATAACAAATGATTTGGTTACACAATGAAATATCTTAATCTGGTCATCAGTTAAAAATTGCATATTAAATTTACAACCTTACTGCGAAATAGGGGTGCCAATTGTATTGTCTGGAACAAGTTAGCTTTAATCTGGTTTGACTGTAGACTCAGATCATATCTCAGTCACAGTGTAGGGGAAGTGATATTTTTCTACTTGGTATTTTTGTTTTCTTTTTTCACATTTTAGTGAAGAATTTAGCATCTTCTATGAAGAGCTGCAATCAGGGCCCTTTTTACAAGGCAAAAATGTAGTCAATAAAAATGATTGCAATAAGACTCATTTGTGCAGTTCTCTATGTCCTTACAAGTGCGTTGTGCGCTGTGTAGTGTTGCGTGTGGGATTTCGAAAGTACAGTACTGGAAACGGGAAAAGAGGGGTTCTCATGTATGCGAGTGGGCATATATGGAAAGAACACCATGGGGCAACAAGTACCTTAGACATGGGCCAGTAACATGACGTTCTCAGTTGAACACGTTCCTCACGCATGGGTCTTAATCTTGTGAAATATTCGATTGTGTGAGCGGGGAAAAAATGTTCATTTTATATAATGTCTGCAACAACGAAATACTGTAAATAATAAAAATTATCACTGAAATTAAACGCAGTATGTTAATTGTGTTATTTCAGGAACTAAATGGTTTCGTTCCAATATTTAACAGAGGCATTTAGTAATTTTTTTTTAAGGAAATGTTCTTTTTAGTTTTTTCCTCTCAATTTCCAGTGAAACATATATAGATACAGCACTGTAAGCAAAAAAAACACCCGTCAGACATTTACTGTTGGAAGTTAAGGCTGGTCTGCTTTATGGGACTAAATCAAGCCCTTAGTAATGGCATACTGCAGCCTCAGAGGAATGAAGCCCGGTCTCATTAAGACAAAGCCATCCCATAATGCATCACATCCTGTATGCCTGTCGAGAGCCCATTCCATTTATTATTCTTTTTTTTTTTTTTTTTTCTTTTTTTACGACCCTCAACAGACATGGCGTTGGTCCCTGGCAATTAGTGTTCTCAAGAAGCCTTTAGTCTACACCCATATCTTGTAATCTAGTGGACATGGATGGCACTTAAGCCCTATTACAAGCGTAGCGTTTTATTTATTGGAGGCAAATCTTAAAGTGCCTAATCCAAAGTAGTGTGGTTTTGTGCACTAACAACAAGATCACGATAGCGCTGCGTTTTCTGCTGTACGGATGCACGCGGTAAAAGAATGGGATTAATGCGCGCACAGGATTCACTGGATGTCAAGTACTGCATGTTAAAGAACAACAACATCAGGCAATGTTTCTTGGCTCTGCGCTGCGGTAATAATGACAATAAAAAATAATTACTGTTTAAATATATGTACATTCGCACACTATGTACACCGGTTCCTCACACAATAGAGTTAATTTACTCCACGAAATCACTCCGTTGGGCAAACTCCTGTTGTGAGGAGACTCGAATACCATTATTCCTTACGGAAAAAAATAGGCTCCTGGAGAAAATCGTCAGCTAAAATTAAAATAGGTGTTTTTATGCACGGGAATTATAATGCCAAAATATTTTGTAATGTTTGTGACAAAACGTTTCCATATAGCTTATCTTTTAATACTATGCTTTTGTTTATTCGTTGATTCATTAACAAAAACCACCAATTCAGGGTCACGGAGACTGTCCAGGTAGCACGAAGCGTGAGCAACGGCATACATTTTGATCATTTGGCTCACAGATGTTTATGGCGTCGAAAAGTTCACGAGGATGCTACCGATATCGTTCACGCTGCGAATCGTACGGACGCTACGCTTAGGGGCACTATGTACGGCTACTAATGAATAACGCTGAACCTTAGATTGTGACGCTGCCGCTTTATTTACACCGGTTCAAGGGTATTAAAGTTATGAAAGTTGCTCATATGAGAAATCAATTAATTCGTTTATAACTTATTTTCAAAAGTTAGTATTATGGGGCAGCAGGCGGCATCGTAGCGGCACGGTGGCCCGGAGGTCTGGACGTAGGTTTGAATCCAGCCCAGTCTGCGTGGAGTTTGCATGTTCCGCCCGTGTCCGTGTGGGGTTTTCTCCCGCAGTCCAAAGACGTGTGTCTGGTTAATCTGTGACTTTGAATTGGCCTTTGCGTGTATGGATGTGTGTGTGTGACTGGCATCTATGCTGGGGTGTACCCTGGGTCCCTGCGCTTCTGAGATAGACTCTAGAACCCCATGATAGGAAGTAGGAAGTATGTACACGAGCATATGGGAATATCTGTTTCCATCCAGAGCCTATATTAAAAGAGAGGAGTGCCACCATGGAGGGGGAAAAAACCTGGGCTTTGACACATCAAGTGTATATATCTGTCCCGATATATTTGTTTTTCTTTGTATGGGATCCCCATGATAAAAGGTGTGTGTGTATTACCAAAAAATTTTTCATAATTAAACCATTGTATAAATTACCAGAATTTTTTTGAACTTCATAGCATATGGGGACAGAAATATAAAGCTTTTGAACCAGTTCAAAATGAGTACCTGGTTTTTCTCTCGGGGATCAAACATTGTTTTTCTTTTGCAAAATTAAGAGGAGAATTAAAGCTGCAAAAGAATTCCTACCCTCCAGTGGACTCCCATCCCGTCTCATCCCGTCCAGGGTGTACTCCCACTCAGCCTTGTGCCCAGTGCTATCACGATAGGCTCCATTTCTCAGCAACCCTGCTCAGGACAAGCAGCTATTGAAATTGGAGGGAGGGATGGATGGATGGATGGATGGATGGATGTAAAGAGGGGATGGATGGATGGATGGATGGATGGATGGATGTAAAGAGGGGATGGATGGATGGATGGATGGAGATAGAGAGGGGATGGATGGATGGATGGATGTAAAGAGGGGATGGATGGATGGATGGATGGATGGATGGATGGATGTAGAGAGGGAATGGATGGATGGATGGATGGGTGGATGGATGGATGGAGATAGAGAGGGGATGGATGGATGGATGGATGGATGGAGGTAGAGAGGGGATGGATGGATGGATGGATGGATGGAGATAGAGAGGGGATGGATAGATGGATGGATGGATGGATGGATGGAGATAGAGAGGGGATGGATGGATGGATGGATGGATGTAGAGAGGGGATGGATGGATGGATGGATGGATGGATGTAGAGAGGGGATGGATGGATGGATGGATGGATGGATGGATGGAGATAGAGAGGGGATGGATGAATGGATGGATGGATGGATGGAGATAGAGAGGGGATGGATGGATGGATGGATGGAGATAGAGAGGGGATGGATGGATGGATGGATGGATGTAGAGAGGGGATGGATGGATGGATGGATGGATGGATGTAGAGAGGGGATGGATGGATGGATGGATGTAGAGAGGGGATGGATGGATGGATGGATGGATGGATGGATGGATGGATGGAGATAGAGAGGGGATGGATGAATGGATGGATGGATGGATGGAGATAGAGAGGGGATGGATGGATGGATGGAGATAGAGAGGGGATGGATGGATGGATGGAGGTAGAGAGGGGATGGATGGATGGGTGGATGGATGGATGGAGGTAGAGAGGGGATGGACGGATGGATGGATTCTATTTTATTGTTTATTTTTGTTTTTTTCTTTGAGGGAAAGTAGGTGCAAAATCAATATTTTTCCCAAAATAAGATTTTACAGTTCAAATGTCTGAAGGAAATAATATAAATGACCATGATGGAACATACTTACCCTTATAACTTACCCACTTTTTCATTATCATTCTGCGTAAGTGGTATACATACTGTACAATCATCTTCTAAAATAAAAATAATATGCAACACTTTAAAGCGTAAAAACACGCACCCATCGTACACGCACGCGCCTGCGAAACGCCTGGCGTGTTTACGCTTGATCAGAAGAGCACTTTGTCACGCAGCAAAGCGATCGCGACCGGCTGCATGTACCGTGGTACGTGCAATATTTCGCCTTCCATCTGATTCTCTGCGGACGCCGCACGAGTTCTCGTACTGCAGCTCCTTGCGTCTCACCTGTAGGTTGGTACGTTCAAACGGGCCGCGGGTGGCTACTCTCCTCGCCCCCTTCTCTCGACGTGATGATGCATTTGCAAACAACCTAATATCGGTTCATTTAATCCCGAGTTTCATGGGAGATTGCGAAAGGTGATCGTGAGCAGCACATTCTTCTATCAGCAGACTGCTGAGCAGTGAAAATTTGAACGCTTTTTAAAATGATTAAAAAAATGCATAATTAATAGGAAGGAATTCTGAACATTTTGATTTTTCGCGCGCGCCGCCACCGTGCCATCCTTCGCTCTGCGCACGAAACCACATCGCCAGCTGACAATAAGTCGGAGGGACGGGACCGAACAGCGCACCGGCTGCTCTGAGGCCCATTATGGCAATTTTAATGAGCGGACGTGTGTTTCTCGCTCAGATAAGACTCGACACAGTCCTGGATGAGGGAAAAATACCTTTCATGTGCCCGTTTTGATTTCGGAAAGAAGGGTGCTTACGTATTCCGGTTTGAGCCACAGTGTGTTTAGTGTAGCGTCAGAAATGTTAGGAATTTTAGAGGACAAGTCCCAACACAAACGGCGTGGCCGGGTAGGCCCGGCGGTAATTGCTCCGAGGAACGCTTTCTTATCGGCGGCTCGCGCCGCCGGCCTGATTCCCGTCGGGGAAATGGACTCGGAGACGAGCCGACCCTTGCCGTGGCCCTGCCCGGCTGCCGCGGGACCCCACACCCGGACGCCGTCTCCCTCATTAAAGCGGCATCACCTCGGAGAAAACGCATAAGCGGCCCGCTGCCATCGCGCGCTTAAGGTGCTCCGGCGCTCGGCTTGGCTTTTTCATCCGCGCGACGTCGCGGCGCTCGGCCCTCTCTTAGCGCGTGTACGTCACCGATGCTGCGAAACCCTAAGTCACCTTGAAGAAAGACAACTGCCGAGCAACTTGTCCAACGTCCACCTGGGCGCGTGCGTTTGCTCGCCCGTACATCTTGGTCACGCAAAGGCTGTACGTGCAAAAAAAAAAAAGGCCGTACGGAGCCCATCGGGTCGGCGGACCTGCGGTACGCGAAGTGTCGCTGTACCCGCTACGTGCGAAGCGTTTGTCGCTTCCCGGCGTGTCGGAAATTAATCGAACGGCCGTCCTTCGCGGCGCAACACGCGCAAGTACAGAAGCGATGACGTTCTTGTGGGGTTTCGCAAACGATGAGGCACCGCGCTTTTGTTTTTAACCCGTGCCTTAATGGTGTTATTTGTCAGCGATCGTTAATCTGTCTCCCTCCATAAAACTTTTGTGAACTCATGAGAGTCCCATGCATGGTTAATTATTAATGGCGGGCATTAAAACTTAATCTCGGTGCACAGCCAATTTCCATCGGTTAAAACATTTCCGCTACGGCAACATTCAGCATCTGACTGCGAGGGTACCAACATACACCCTGTTCCCTGGTTTTGTTAGCCTGGGCTCCCGCTATGAAACCGCGGCGGTATGAGAGGAGCTCGAAGCTCTCGAAGCAGGTGAAGACGGCGAGGATTTTCCATCGCGGCTCCGTTCGGATGCGCCCTTGCTAAGGCCGCGTCCGTTTCCCTCCGTTTTTCCGTAGTCCAGCATTTGGTGACACCGGAGCCGTCCGCGCGCATCGGACCCGTGACTCTTCAGCGTCCCGGCGCCCTTCTTACACCCCTGTAAGGCCAGGACAACGGTAGAGCCGCAGTGGTATCAAAACCTGAATCAGGAGCGCCTTCGGTTTACCTTTCTTCTCTTTCCACTCAACTGTGTCGCTGTTGTTTCTGGCACGAAACAGGGAAAGTCGCGCAACCGAACGTCTCGCCTCACGAAAACCTCCAACTTTCCGCCGTGGAGGACTAAGGCTCTCGTCACCGGAGAGAGAATCCGGACGGCTCGTGCGTTCGCGGTCTCGGGATGCGACCGTTTGCCCTGCCGATCCGCGGCGTGTCGTCGGTGCCCGTCGGCGTTCTGCGCAGTTTAGCCGGTTTTGCCCGTAAAAACCGAACGGCTCTCCGGCGCTTTGGTTGGCCCTCATTCCGCTGGCGTGTTCGTGGCCCACGCTGACTACTGACTCCCTGCCCGGGATGTACGAGGAAAGCCAGGGCGACCCGGGTGGCACTGGGGGCGCCCGTCCTGGGGAGGTGGTAACAGGAGTCCCGGATGCGCTGGGACACTGGGGGACACTTGTGCCTCTTGTTACCGCTCCTGCGTCCCTCCTAGTGGGGTGGGGGGGGGGGGAGCGGCGGGTAGCCGGCTGCTCTGCGAACCCAGAAAAGCTGCCAAGTCAGTGACAGATTTGTTGAAAAAAATAAAAGTGGCCACGAAGCACAAGGTCAGTGCCCACACTGCACTCTGTCCTCGCTTCCCGACAAACAAGCAACAGCGTTTATTCGATGAGCGTTTATGGCAGCTGTTGGCAAAATTTAACCCTTTTTCTGCGTCCACTTCATGCTTTCAGCGGACACGGCTCCTCGTTCGTGCAGAAGACGCCCGTCGAGCAAGGAGTGTCGTCTCGCCCCTTCTTTCCTTTCCTTCCTCTGTCCATTCGTACCCCTTCGGCTTGCGTCGTCAGCCCGTCTTTCTCGTTTCCTCGCTTCCGCCCCGCATCCTTTGTTCCCTCGCTTTCTCAGGCGCGTGTCTCGGTCTTCCTGCGGCAAGCAGCGCCAGAGCGGCCTGGCCGTGTGGGCGTCTGGGAGCGTGGGAGTGTGGGAGAGCAACGGGGGACTCGGGGAGGGATTCGGACACAATTTGTACATCGGACTGTGTTCCGTGTAAAGACTCTGACCTGGATTACTGAGCAAACAAGACACCTGCTACCAGTTCTCGCACAGTAACACTCAAGTGCGCGCACACACACACACACACACACACACACACACACACACACACATTGGCTTTCTCACTCAGTAATCCTGACCTTCGAGACACACTCTCTCGCCGACACTTCCCTGAACAGTAAGTTACACACACACTCGCTTCCCCGTGGCACCTCACTGACCGACCGTCTCACACACATAGAGGTATAAATGCGGTAAAGAGTGTACAGCGCGCAAGAAAGCCTCGAAAAACACCGGGAACCCTGGCATCGCGGGTGTCAGGAAAATTACCTTTAAATAAGCTGCCTGGTGTAAATACAATTACGGCAAGAAAACTTTAATATAACTGTCACTTTCGTTCATCCCAATAAAGATATTTACTATTTTAATAAGAGAATCAACTGTTTCCCTAAACTAATTATATGTTATGTATAATATAAATTCTATTACACCGCCACGGACAAGAAACAAGTCCTGTGAATTGAATTGTAGTTGAGCTTGTTTTAAAAAAAAAATTCTTTTAGCTGTGCAAGAGAAAGCAAAAGCTGTTTTGAAAAGTGTGACCATAAACACACCCGGGCAACTTCGCAGCGGTTTAAATGTACCGCATTTTTACAGCAGCCTCTGTAAGATGTATTTTGTATCTGGAGCACAGCGTAGTGGTGCAATACGGAGTTGTGTGAACTACACGAACGGTCCGGCCATCAGTCTCACTATTCGCTGTCCCTTTTATATTGATAGTGTATATTGATGAAGGGTTGGACCGGGTCCTGCTCTCCGGTGGGTCTGGGGTTCGAGTCCCGCTTGGGGTGCCTTGCAATGGACTGGCGTCTCGTCCTGGGGGTGTCCCCTCCCCCTCCAGCCCTTCGCCCTGGGTTATGGTTAGGCTCCAGCTCCCCGCGACCCCGTATGGGACAAGTGGTTTCAGATGATGTGTGTATATTGATGATGAGAAGATTTATTGATATATTGATTGAGCTGTTTGTCCAGTGCAGGGTCATGATGGTCTACAACCTTTCCCAGAATGATATGGTGCACCAGTCTATTACAGGAAAATCACACACACACACACACACACACACAAAAGGCAGTTTAGAGCCACCTGTTCACCTGAAACACATGTCCTTTGATTGTGGGAAGAAACCAGAGCACTCACCTGTACACCCAAGCAAACATACAGGGAACACGCAAACCGAGAACAGGCTAAGTCGGGTTCGAACCCACAGCTAAACACACAGCCCAGAAGCCGGGGAGCATCAGTGCCACCCTGTACACCCCCCACGTCACCCATCAAGCACATTTTTTACAAAGTAAAAAAGAACAAAAGTTGAAACATAATGATACATACGTGGCTGAAACGTCTAAAATGTACAAAACCCTTTAAAACAGAGATGAAGAGAGAAAGTTAACAACAATTACATGCTAATTCTCATGCTGTGCCCTATGTCTTCATGAGAAGGTGCTGGAATAAAGAGTACAGGGTAGCAAAGCAGCTTCCCAGCCACTGAGGGTTACCATATCCTCATTCTTCTCAGCCCTTGACAAATGTTCTGATTTCCACGTTTCAGTGTGAATTTAATCCAATAAATAGCCAAGGGATGATGGTCTTCAGTGAGCAGCCATTGTATATTGCACTAATATTCCGCCCTGTGTTGACAAATGTTCAGATTCAGTGATCTTTTAACACTAGAATTAATACCATTTAATTAAATGTAACGTCCATCAGTCAACAGCCCAATCCATTCTGCAATTTCAGATTTCAGTTTAATTTAAAGGCAAGATGTTTCTGAATGTATATTTCATCTGAGCTCTCATTTAATTTTTTATTCGGAAAAATATTTACGCGTGATGGTCTGAGCTGAATATATTCAAACATTTGGCATTATTATCACAAGGCCAAAAATCATGTGTAACATGAACATTTTAAAGGAGGAAATTTACATGTCATTACACACAACATATTTACACACACTGAATTACTTTTTTACTTAAAAATATATCATGGAATAACAGTATTTAATATAGTTCACATAATATGTTACTCATACTGTATTTTTACCTTTATTATTCTTTTATCTATTATTGCCCTACAGTGTTATTACCTCCGTTTAGTTTTGAGAATTGACTTCTGCTGTCACCTTCATCATTTGATTTTTAACCCGCTTTTATTTGTTTTCCAGGAGACACTCTTTTAAGCTCATTCGTTTTTTTGACCTTTTTGACATCCTATTATACTCTTTGCAATGTTACTGCTATGCACTCTTTTTGGGCAAAGAAACTAAACTAAATGTGATCTAAATGTCTCATAAGGTCTTTTTGTCTTTTATTAATCTAACCCTTTAAATTGCCTTGAACTAAGGTGTCAGCTAAATAATAATAATAATAATAATAATAATAATAATAAGGATAATAATAATACTAATAATAATTCACACATGATTCAAAGAGTCTATCCTGAAAGCATAGGGCAGAAAACAGTGTACTAAATCACAGTAATACACTATAGTCAATTTACAGTCTTCAGACTGTGGGAGGAACCTGCGACACTGAGAGGAAACCCATGCAAACAGTAATAATCCCTTCACCAAAACACACCGCATTTCACTTCATACTCATATGCAATCAGTACCAGACACTACAAAATATTTGTATTTATATTTATTTTGAACATCTTTGCCCTCACACGTCCTGCTGTATTAGGTACTTTCCTTTGTCAGATCCTCGTCTTAATTTGTCCAATTTGTAGTTAATTATGTTTTTGCTTATAGGATATGAACCCTATTGGAAATAATTGTCCAATACTAGTCCTGCAGCACGTAGGTGTCCGGTCGGGTCCTGATGGGCGACAGCATATGCAGCTTTTCCAGCTCTCTTTACACAGCTCACAGTTACAGTACCAAGTGTAAAGGGTAATTTAGTTCAGTTAAGAATATAATTACTTCAATCAAGGGCTTAAGTCCTGTAACACTAGCTTGAGCATACACTGGGCCTCCAGGACCAGCACTGGACAGCACTGGTTTGGAACATCAAAATCCCAGTACTAATGAAGTCATTAAGAGTAAAGAAACAAACCCGCCTGCGTCCGCATCCAGGAGTCACGAAGACAAGCTGAGAACCACACAGTCATTAAATCTCACACGCCGAAGCACACGAAGCAAAGCACAAAAAGTGCAGTCGTAGTGGACTTGCATTGCAAATGCTACAGTCTTGGATATTTTCAAGGGTCCTTCATTCGGCGAAAGAATTTATCATGTTCTGCTGATTAATATTCTGAGTGGAACAAGAACCAGACACCTCTGTGTCACTCTTGGAATGAAGTTTGCCTTCTCTGATGTACATTATAAATGTGCTATATAAAGTAATGTAGCCTCCTGATTTATAATAATAATAGTAACAATTATTTACCGCTGTCACCAGTAATTTATTATTATTATTATTATTTTTTAATTAATATTATTATTAATATTATTATTATTTATTAATTTCTTTTTTTAATCTGAAAATGTACTTTTAATTGTAAATGTGACTGGAATTTGAGTTTTAATTTCCTTTAATATCTCATTTTTCATTCGGACATCAGTCGTGAAAGCGGCATCCTTGAATCGCGATACATGTAAGGAAAAGAGGTCAAATGTCCTTTTTTATTAATCAAGGTGAGTTGCTTATTTTCACAATATCTGGGAATGTATTCAATATAACATATTACAATATGATATTTATAATTTGATATTCCCTGCATTCACTGTGTCAAGTTGCCAGATTGCAAACCTGCTGCTTTTCAGGGAAACTCACCAAAAGAAGCACTTTGCATCACTGAAGCTCTTCTCTCAGCCCCCCATCGCAGATTACGTCCAGGTACAACATAATAATTTCACCCTCGAGGCGACTGACACCAAAGCAAATGCGATGAAGGAATTCCATGAGGAGAGGAACTTAACAAGCAAAAGTCTTCCGTCTGAGTGCACATATAGTCATGCGCTCAAACGAGACTTATGCGCAGAGTAACCCTGCAATAACATACCTGTAATGTAGCTAATAAATACAAAAAAATGCACAAGAATATTGAATAATAAGAAAAACCGTAAGTATAATATGATAAGGATATCATTTATTTCACTGATGTCTTTCTACTTGCAACTATTTACACATTCAGACAGCACACAGCAGAGTATGTTTCACTGGAGCAGTTCAGGATGAGTAAATGGCACTAGGGCAGGAGCAGGGAACCTCGCACCTTGAACCTGGGCCCCTGAAGTGCTAAACAGCAGCCCTAGGCACCTGCTGCAGAACAGTGAATAATAATAATAATAATAATAACAAGAATGATGATGATGATGATGATGACGATGCGGCCTGCGCTCCTTACTGCTGTCGCTGTCACCAGTGTGACTTTTTGAGCGGCTCCGCCCGCCGGTGACGTGTGGGCACCGATAGAGCAGCGCGCGCTGGGGGGCGGGGCGGTAATTGGAGGTGTAACAGGCCGCGCATCCCGGGGCGTCGTCGTAAGCGAGTCGCTTTATTAGATTGGCCCGCATCGATCCTTGTTGCCGGAGCGTTGACTAATTTCCAGGCGGAGAGAAGCGATCGATTCACCGGGATTCAATCCAGCCTGAAAACAGGCGAAGTAATTTACTGTAATCACGATGCCCAATAGAAAACGGGGACACACCGCACCCGTGCGGCCGGCAGCGGGAACTGCGGCGCGAGCCCCTGTGTGCGCGTGTGCCCCGGAAACCATCTTGGTGTGAAGTACCGTACCGTGCTGTCAGAGAAACGTGTGTTTATTCCTAGTGGTGATGCGGCGAAAGCAGGACTGCGACACACCGCTTAGAAAGAAACCCCCCAACAACAGGAGGACATCTTCTCGAGAAACACATCCCCCCCCAGTCGGTGGCACCGCCTTCCTTCCTCAGTCGCGTCAGAAGAGCCGGACGTTAGGAGCGCGCGCCCGAACGGGCACCTCCAGCAAATCGATTGAACCGCCTTTCGTTCCTTCATCTGCCCTTTAATAGCGTCTCAATCTTTTATTTCATTTTTGAGCATAAACGAATAAAATGACTTCTGCAGAAATTGATACGCGCGCAGCCGGAACAGATGTGAATCAAATCGTTTAAAATATTTATTCTCCGAGGGCGGCCTTCGCGCACTCGCGGAGCAAGTGTGTAGTACAAAATGTAGGCTGTACCGAATGTAGGGTGTAGTACTAAATGTAGCGTGTAGGGAAGGTGCAGCGCGGCTTTGGGGTGTACCTTTAGCCTGTAATATGGCCGCAGGAACTTGAAAGTCTTCCCTTAAAGCAGGCTGCCGCGAGGAAGCGCGCTACTCAAACGCTGAGGCGGCGTACTTGACTTGTTACCTCAGGCCCTCACGCTGGAGTGGAAGCTGAGCGCGACGCTACCTCCACACTGACATTGTGCGAAACTGTCCATCTGTGCCTCAGCGCAGTCCTTCCTATGTCAGTTTCTAGGTAAAGCACACAAAGAACTGACTCTGGTACACAGAGGTAATGTTTTTAAGTGTTAACACACATTGGCAGCCAGTTCCCGGCGTGACTGACGGGACAGACTCCTGGGGAACACGTCTGATCTGCCGCGGGCTCCGCATCCGTGTCCGCGGCACCGTGCGGCTTCACCCCCGACGTCGCCGTCAGCAGCTTCCTTTCCACCACCTCTGCTTCAATCGTAACCACCACTGTCTGCAGAGGTCTGTGGCAACCAAGAGGTTGAACGACCCCACCCAAACATTCAGTGCAAATATTTACACAAAAAAAAAGAAAAAACAGAACTGGACCCTGGTTATTTCAGCTGTGAGTTCAAGACAGACTATATATGGATCATATTCATTTCTATGCTCCCCGTAGATAAGCTCTTCATTGGCTCATGCCACCGTCTTTATCTTTTTGTCTGTACACAAAATATGCACCCGTACAGAATTCTGGCTTTCGTGTGCAGAGGCATGCGTGCATCCGCTGGACGGTCTGAAGCGTCACACCCTGAACGGCGGCATCAGACGCGAGGGTTGCGCTCTTCCTCTGCATTCTCCAGCAGGTAGGCAGATTTATAGCGGGTCATGCCCCTTTTGTCAACTACTTTTAGTGCAGGGTTCCTGGTGGTGTCATCCATGCTGCCCAGAGAGGTGTAACTGGAAAAGAGAAAGACATTCCATTTTAGGGTCGAATATCTACGGTATGGCCTCTGGACATGATCCACACCAGATCTACCAGTGACAGGATCTGTTGCCCAGAAGGTGAGGAGGCACACAGAAAGCATGAAAAACTGAAAGAGAACAGAACTGAAGACTGATGAGACAGAGAGATGAGCATTCTCACCCTTTATCGTAGAGAATACAGTACGGAACGTACAGGGTCCTCAGGAATGACCAGATCTCATGGTACGTCCAGTCCTTTGAAAGAAAGTGAGACAGGACTGTTATCTTGGTATAAGCAATCTCATAGCAGAAGAGCAACAAAGCAAATCAAATCGCTAAAATAATACAAGTCTATTGCATTGTTGTAGATGACCACAGAGGATCCACAGCTCTTGGTACACATTATCCACTTAAAACACTGTTTGAATGGCAGCATTGTGTGCTAATAAATGCAATCACTTTGCATTACTGCAGAGGACCAGGGTAATTTGAATTTCAGGCTCAAAGGGGTTGTAGTAATGAACTCCATTTCATTTCCTATAATCTCACATCATTAGTCGTATCTTGGAAAACTTTACCTGACATAAAGCTAATTACTGGATTAAAAATAAAATAAATTTGTATTTTTGGGTGGTACAAAGGAAACATTTAAAGGAAATGCTTAGATAAATTGTAGAAGGACACTGTATATTTTAAAAAGAAATTGTAGACTAGTGATCTGCATGTAAACCTTGAAGTCGATTCTCACCAGGAGGGGATTGACCCTCATATACTCGGGCCAGCCGGGGTCAGTGGGGCACAGTGGGGTTAGGGTGTGTGAGTACGGGTCGCTCCGTCGGGTCCCCATGAGGACTGCTTTCAGTTCTGGCCTCCGCTCCCTGACCTCCCTCAGGGCCTGCCGGATGCTGCCCTCAACTGAGAAGAGCTCCAGGTCATACCTGGATGGGCAGAGGGAAAAGGGCACAGCTTTGCTTAGTTCTTCCACATAGTTTGATGGAGGAGGCAGCAATGGTGCACTCTTAACACACATAAAGTTCTATAGAAAGGTATAACATACATCGCCACTCTCAGTGCCCAACCAGTGAGAGAGGGTTAGCAACACTACTCAACATTCCAAGAAGCATTTTAAGGCTGTGAATGACATCACTTTTTTTTTTTTTTTTTTTTTTTTTTTTACAGAACTAATATATATGTTAAAAGTTTATTAATCAAAATGAGTATATAGTTTGCTGCTTACATTTAAACAACTGTTAAATATTAAAAATATTACTCAACATAACTATGTGTGCAGCTCTGGAAAATATGTAATTATGTTGTTGTTTCAATATTCTGTTGTAATTTCAGTGCCCCCCCCCCCCCAGTCTCGCTCAGCTGGTATTCTGCAAGGTTCTTGTACTTTTCCTCATCCACACCGCTTACCTAGACTCTGTCACAGCCTCTCACGGGTTCTCCCATCACTGCAACATAAAGATATTCTGTCCCTTCTCTCTTCCCCCATCCAATACAGATATATTCATTCGTATTACAGTTTTGCCTCACAGATGTTTTGGCCAGGATGATCAACCATCATCTACAACTCAGCCTTTCTAAGAGTGAGAACCTTCATTTCCCAGCATGCCCACCCCACTGTCCAGAACCTTTATCAAGCTAGGCAGTATACTTATCTCATTTGCTTAATCAGTCAGCAGTTTGGGAGTAACAGTTGACTGTAGACTCTGCTTCTACCAGCATATGAAGGTCATAACCCTATTCGGCACAATCTACCCACATCTCACAGCACATTCTACACTGCTCCTGGCCCTGGGTATGGTCCAGAATATCCCGCCTGGACTACGCAGCTCCCTCCTGTCTGATCCACAACCCCATGGCATGAGCTGTGTTCAACGAGCCAAATCCTTCCTATGCATCTCCCTTCCTTGCATCTCTAGATTAGCTTCCTTCCTGTGGCTGCCAGCATCAAATTCTAAGATTCTGATTATGGCCCATAAGACAGTCAATGGATATGCACCCCAATACCAAACTCTGTCCCTTATAACTCCTGAATCCCTTTGAAGAATCCAAATAGGTCTCAAACTGCATCTTTTTGGGACCCACTTCTATTCTGATCTTCTAACAGCTACATTAATTTGTATCACATCACCTTCTTTGTATTTAGTACATGACTCTCAGTTCTAGGGACACCTACTCAAGTAAGGTGCGCTGGCAAAAAGGGTCTCAGACAAATTGCGTATCTGTATATAAAGTTTCTTGTGGTGAAACTGATTTTTGTATACCCTCAGTTATATATCACTTCTGAGAAAAGCATCGGATAGTTGAATACATGCTAATGAATAGGCTGAAAAAATTATACTTTTGGAGGGGCTGATCCTCTAATAATTACCCTCACCATGTTGTCCATTTCAGCAGAAGGGGGGAAACTCCTTGGTCAGCATTTCGTCCTACTCAGTCCAAGAGGTACAGTATTTTTCCTTGTTCTCAGTTTTCCATCATTTAACTTATTTACCCAGCAGAAAGATATACAGGGAGATAACGGCAGTTCGCCAGCAACCAGCAGCTGCTGTGCGGAAGAGAGGAAAACCCTACTCAACACAGATGAATGACTATATCAGGGAGAGACATCAGCATGTATTACAGAGGGAAAGGTGAAGAGGAGTCAGCGTACACACCACAGAGGAGGTCGTCTCACCTTTTTGTTGTGTCCTGCAGAAATCTTTCCATCTCAGGAAATGGGGACACAATGCGGATGTAGAGCGCTTTAACACGGTCCTTCCCCTCCGGGTACTTCCTACGACAGAAAAAAAAATCCCACCAAGCCCTTTTTAGCCATCATGTTCATTTATTGTTAACTGCACTACAAAAGTCTCACTGTTCTCAGAATCAACGGATTCGCCTGAGCCCACCCTGATGTTTCATTAAAAAAAATATTAACTTTTCACCAACACAGATGAACAAATGACATCACCCACACAACACATCTCTGCTTGTTCAGCACGAGTGAGTGTTAAGAGTAAAGGATACAGCCATTAACAAACACACAGACAGCAAGCCAGTGAGAGAGAGAGAGAGAGAGAGAGAGAGAGAGAGAGAGAAAAAGATAGAACATCTCTGCTCCTTATCATTCATGCCACAGCAGATCAAAATGAGTTTCCTAGAGGCAGCGATAAGCCGGAATGGGCTAAGCTGACCTTCCTACCTGCAATGTTCCCCTCACCTTCTTAGCGCAGCATAGTACAGGTGCAGCAATGCCGTGCAGTCTTTACCCCCATTGAAGCCCACGCAGATCTCACCCACTGAGTACTGCTCCAATGCCATTTCAATGACTCTCAGGGCTGACATCACTTTCTGGCCCAGTGGTGTACCTGGGGAAGCCAAGGGAGTGACGGGTGGTGCTTAGGCTCTTTCCTCACAGTACCGCTTTTTAATTCCCAGTTTGACACCTGTATTCTCCATTCTTTCCTGATCTTCCCACCTTCCGATATTCCCAGTGGCACAGCATTTATCACAGCAAAATACTCGCGCTTTCATGTGGTTGCTTAAACCCCTATTATACCCGATTTTTTCAACTTGAGGAAACAAGTTAGCCAGATGAAAGAGTGATTGTACCTCATCTTCTATTTTTATCCCCTTTCATTTCCATATTTCACATTCCACATCTGCACTATTCAGATCCTTCATTCAGCTCTGCTCTTACCTCATCTTCCAATTCATTAATTTCATTTCACCTCCTCTTCCAAAACACTTGTACTCAACATGTTTTCCACTTAATATAACCGAGTTCTTCTCACCAGTATTAGCCAGTCTGTACACCTCTGCCATGGCAAGCGAGACCGGATCAGTTACCAGTGGCACCACACTCCCCGTTGGCAGCTCCTCCACCAACTGACATCGGGCCACCTCCACATCTTCCGCGCTGTCTGAGTCCAGAACCAAGCGGACCCGGTGGTAGTTACTCAGCCAGTCCGGGTAGGAGCCCAGAGACACCTTCTTCCCCCATGTTGCCTGGAGTCGCGTCAACACTGGTGCAATCTCTGCCTCGTCTGCATTCACAAAAACCTCCCGAGTGTGGAAGGTGGTGCCAGATCCAGCAAACAGGTGCTTGTGTCCATTGAAGGCCCTCTCTAGGAGGGAGGGGATCCCAGGAAAAATGTAGACATTGTGCACACTGACCAACGGGTAACGCAGTGGCTTCCCAGTCTGTGGATCTGTCCCATAGTTCAGCGTGGAACTCTCTGGTACCAGTGCCAGCTTCATGGCAGGACTGCCTGGGTCAACTGTCCCAAAGAATTCCTTCACCAGCTTGATGAGCTCCGGGTGTGGCTGGAGCTGCTCGCCAAAAGCCATTGCAACACCCTCAAAGGTGACATCGTCATGGGTGGGGCCAATGCCCCCAGAGGTGATCAGATGGGTGCAAAGTGGTGAGAGTGCAGCTACCTCTTTTGCAATGACATCTTGCTGGTCAGGCACCACAACAATTCGCTGCACGCACACCCCCAGTTTGCGCAGTGCACGGCACAGGAAGCTACTGTTGGTGTCTTGCGTGTGGCCCTGCAAAGACGGAGGGAGAGTGTTAATAAGAGACACACACACACACACACACACACACACACACACACACACACATTTTCGGAACCGCTTGTCCCATACAGGGTCGCGGGGAACCGGACCCTACCCGGTAACACACGGCATAAGGCCGGAGGGGGAAGGGAACACACCCAGGACGGGACGCCAGCCTGTCGCAAGGCACCCCAAGCGGGACTCGAACCCCAGACCCACTGGAGAGCAGGACCCGGTCCAACCCACTGCGCCACCGCGCCCCCTAATAAGAGACATTTATAAGCAAATACTACAAAGTGATAAGCAGGTAATAAATACTAAATTAAACATTGATGCATAAAACATGGGGGGGGTGCGGTGGCGCAGTGGGTTGGACCACAGTCCTGCTCTCCGGTGGGTCTGGGGTTCGAGTCCCGCTTGGGGTGCCTTGCGACAGGCTGGCGTCCCGTCCTGGGTGTGTCTCCTCCCCCTCCGGCCTTGCGCCCTGTGTTGCCGGGTAGGCTCCGGTTCCCCCGTGACCCTGTATAGGACAAGCGGTTCTGAAAATGTGTGTGTGTGTGTGTGTGTGTGTGTGTGTGTGTGTGTGTGTGTGTGTGTGCATAAAACATTTTCACAGTAAAATCTTTTTTTTGTTTTTCTAATTTACATCTGACTTTGTAGTGGTACCCTAATCCTCTGTCACACAAACTGAAAAATTATGGATTAAAAATCAGTCCCGTGCTACATTTCACTGGAGTTCCAGCTACAGAGGGAGCAAGAGCATCATGGTCACTGGGCAACTTGGCAGAGCTGCACTATTCATAGCTTTGGATCACTGCCAACACCGAGGCCCAGCAGATCGACAGGACAAAGGTTGGCTCTCCCTGAGGTGAGGTAGGCTCCAGGATCAACACAACCTCCACCTTAGGCGGAATATGGTTCCACACCAGGCAAACTGGTATTCTCAGCCTAAATACGGACACCAGTGGACCTGGTCTGCTTTGGGTTAAGGTTCACAGGACAGATGGGACAGTGGTAACACTAACTCTGTGGAAAGACAAGTGGCTCTTTGCCCCGCACACACACACACATTCAATTCTTCATATTTATATACCATCACTTCAAACTACTCTCTTCACAACATGATGGAGAAGTAACTCATAAAAATTTGGGGAAGCTGGTAATATAGTGGTTAGAGCTGCTGCCTTTAGACCAAAAGGTTACAAGTTCAAATCCTACCTTCAGCTGTAATACCCTTGAGCAAGGTACTTACCTTAAATTGCTCCAAAAATTAACCAGACTCTTAAAATACCCCAGCTGTATAAATGGGTAAAAGCAGCTTAACACTGTAAGTTGCTTTGCTGAAGAGCAACATATAAATGTTTATTTATTGAATACAGTATTGTTCCACTTATGCAAGAAGGACAAATATGACAAAAAAAAAAAAAACTAACAAACAAAAAAACCTCTCTCCTGACCTTAAGGATCTCGTCCCCCACAATGATAATAGCAGCGGTGACGGCGCCCCCTTCAGCGTGGGAGGAGCTACTGCAGGTCACGTGGTTTTGCGCCATGCCGCCGAACTGGGCTCCTACTCGCTTCACACGCTCAGCTGCTCTCAGCACTCGAGGCAAAGACCGTAGCATTCAGTCCAGAGGAGGAAGCAGGGCAGGGCTCCGCTTATAGGGAACAGTAGAGAAAGCGACAAGTTCACTCACGGCAGTGGTAACAGGCAGAGAATGGCAAGTTAAGATCAAACGGTTTGTTCAGGTGCTCTCAGAATCCCTGATGAAAGTGAGAATCGTTTTCATAAATTCATACGTAACTGTAAACACACCATCAGCCCTACAAATTTCTCATTAATCGTTAGCATTAGCGCATGTCATGATTTTCAGTTCACTCTGTTTAACCATAGCTTTACCTAAGTTATTTACATGTAACATGGCTGTAAGCAAAGTCACTGGGTAATACACGACTAAAATGGTTTCGCTCCGATCCGCTGCCGGACTCAGCTAGTTGTTGGACTGTTAACACCGCATAGCACGACATGCCGCAGCTGCAAACGCGTGGTGAAGTTACTTTACCGTGATCTCATATCTTACGAGGATATCTCGTGTAACAAATACGTTTACGCGCAAAACGAACCAGCAGCACCTTCGCTTCGTTTACCTTTTTTTCCTACCTCGTGTGCTCTTCTCCTCAATCGGCATCGCTGACTGTCGCTCAAGCGGCCGGTGACACCAGACGACCAATCAAAAAAGAAAAAAGTCCACTCCTGCTCATAACCAACCAATGGTTTTGTAGGAAGGCGGGGAATAGGCCTGCACCGCTGCTATCGCGGAAGTCTCACGGACTTCTCGCTGTGTCGCACTGAAATCTCACCCTCGTGCTCTACGGTTGAGGCGGCGCGTCGCGCAGCGGTTCGAGTCCAAAGATCTGTTAGCAAAGTAGTAACGAAGGTCGTCTGGTTATATTTGTAATACTCCGAACAAAGATAAAACAATAATGACCAGAAAACTTAACCAGTTAAACACTCTGGTCACGCAAGTCCTGTGTACAAGTTTGAAGTTATCAGCAAATTCATCTGACTTGATGAAGGAGGTGGGGGGCGCGGTGGCGCAGCGGGCTTGACTGGGTCCTGCTGTCCGGTGAACCTGTCTCATTTAAATTGGTGGCACTGATAACATAGCGTTATATAAGTGCATTTTGCGCAAAACTCGTTCATTGCACAATTTATTGACTGACAGTCGTACCTGTAGGAGGCGCAAGCGTACAATAATTTGGAGAAATAATTCAGGTCGAAACCTTGTTTAAAATGAGTGTGTTCTTGTTAAACTTCATTTGCTTATGGCTTTAGATTTAATATGTTTTAATACGTGCTGTATCTGGAGTTTAGCTTGTACAAAACCGATTTGGGAAACCGGTAAGGGAAATTAGTGTGGCAGCATCGGCAGCCTAATGTAATTTCAAAACACATTAACAACAATGCGTTTAGCTCATGGTGACATAATAACGGACCCGCATTTAACACAATAGTAAATGCAGTGTTTCGTTCAGCTCTTGCGCCATAAATCTCTGCGCTCAGGTGTTGTATTCAAACAACTTGTGCTGCGAGCCAAACTTCTGTAGTGGAGATAATATCAGAGAAACTGTGTGATTTATAACACAAAAGTAAAATTATTTTCCACTTTTTCGGGATTCAGTGCTTTTTCAAGGCCACTTTATCTGCTCCTATTGCTCTGCTTCTATTTGTCTTCAGCTGACATGTGCGGATGGAGAGGGGTTAAGGGTATCTGAGAGAACGGGATGTGGGGACTCGGCAGAAAGAGGACAAACTATGGAGGTCACTCAGCTGGGACCCCCCGACTTTGCTGTGTTGCCTTATGTATCTGAGGTCAGGTTTGTCATCTAATAAATATTTCAGTTCAGCCTACCTTGCATCCGACCTTGGTTTCAGATTGATTGGAAGAAGTTATAAATTGTTTTAAAATTAATTTAGCTGCAACATGCATATTATACAGAATATTTTTTATCCAGTGTAAGTAGTGTATCCAGCAGTGTAAGTCACCTTGGTGAATAAGGTGTGTGGGCTGATAACACCATATAGAGTTCATTGGAGAAAAGCGTCTGCTAAATAAATAAATGTAAATGTATGTTTACCAAGGACACCTGTCTTAAGTAAAACCTGCTGAATCTGTAATAAAATGTACAAAAAGTGGAAGATGTTTAAGTATACTGGTATTTGATTTTTTAATATAGAGCAGGAAAGCGACCTACATATGATATAACCTATATAGACAAATTGTGGTATATATGAATGCGTATATATATATATGTGTGTGTGTGTGTATTTAATCACACACACACACACACACTTATTTATCGGACACATCGCAGACAGGAGTATTATCAACAGGACTCTGAAAATTAAATGGAATTTTGAACATACGCTGCTGCGCATTGCCGTACAGGTACTGAAGAACAGAAACAAGAATAAGTTTAAAGTACATTGCTCAGATTTCCGAAGAAATAGAACCTACACGGAAACATAAATTCATTAAATGAGATGCCATTGAAAAGCATTTCAATCCTTATCTGAATTATTTGTACCCATAAATCACATCGGTCAGTGGTTTCTGAGACCCCTTTAAATTAGATGTTACCGTGACATTTCAACCGAGCAGCTCCACCATTACAGCTAGTAGCATAGTCCGGTAATAATATAACGTTGTACAGCAATAAAGATGCAGTAAGTGGTCTCAGCGATAACGCCAGAATTGTTGGGTGTTTGCTTTTATTGCTGTTTCTTGCGCAATCGCGAGTCGCGAGCACACCGGCCAGGTGTGGACGCCAAGCAGTGTGACGTAGCAATTCGGCTCGCGGAAGTAGCTTTTTTTTTTTTTTTTTGCCCATTGCGGTTGGGCGGGGGGAGCGGAGCGGAGAGGAAGAAAAGGAAAGGAAAG
Organism: Scleropages formosus; assembly: GCF_900964775.1. NCBI lineage: Eukaryota > Metazoa > Chordata > Actinopteri > Osteoglossiformes > Osteoglossidae > Scleropages > Scleropages formosus. The sequence goes on along the minus strand of NC_041823.1, from coordinate 17,542,268 downwards.
AAGAAAAAAGTTTCCAGGCCACCTTTTTTTAAAAAAAAAACCCCAAAAACAAAAAAGCCTTTCAACGGCCGTGTCACCACGCAACTTGTGTGTAACTTCACGTAACAAAAGTCAAAACTGCCCCCCTCCCGTGCAACTTTAGTTTAGAGCCTTTTTGAGGAGCCCGTGGGAATCCGAAGAGGAGCGCGAGAGGGAGAGACTCGAGCTGGTAAGTTGTAGCGTGAACCGTGACCGCGCATCCTGGCTAGTTCGACTGGGCAGCGGCTCGCACGCCGCCGAGTGCCGCGTGGGGCTCAACGCAAACGGGCGCCTCAGCTGGCCTCACACTGACAGGGTTGGCGGCCCGAGGCGCGCCGCCGACTCTAATGTCACACACACACACAGCCGGAGGCTGAGTGAGCGCTCGCGCTGTGTCCCTCGCGCGCCTAGTTACTTCCAGCATAGCGAATGGACGGCACGTTTCCTCCTGAGGCAGGCGGGAGCGCGCAGAAGTGTCGACAGTTCGGTGTAAATATGGAGGAGTTGCTCTGTACTACTTCGGGCGGTGTGTGTGTGAGTGACACGGGGCACACGCCACATACATAAATTCACTTAACTCTCCGTCGTACCGCTCAGTACCTGTTTCGTGTTCTGTGTTAGTTACTCTACTTCATACTGCCATCATGGTAAGTTGCCTCTAACAATCATTGTCTGGGACAGCTCGAGTGTGTGTGTGGAGCGAACGGTGCTGTTAGTTAGGTCAAAGAAAAAGAGTGGACGGGGGGGGGGTGGTTCTAGCCGAGTGTGTATCTCTGCTCGGCTGCTCAAGTGTGTGTCAGGAGCGGGCTGTCAGCCGTTACACTCGTCTCGTCTTGCTTTCTTTTCACTGACCGAGTCACACTGACGGTTAGAAACACACTCTGCCGTAAGTAAAGGACTTAGTTAGTAAGGTCTGTGTAAACCAGTTATTTACGTTGAGTTGATTTACCAGCAGCGACGTGGGGCTGTTTAAATTGCTAAAGTATGTTCTGTCAGTACGTGTCGTGCGGCTTTTAAGTTGTTTAAATTACCGCGTGGCTGCAAAATAACGTTTCGTTAAGAAGCAAAATGTAATGAACGCGTATTGAGGAAAAGGAACCGTTCAGACGAGACTGATGCGGTCACATTGTCGTTGTGTCACGTGTAATGAAGAAGTGATGTAAGCTGTTGCATATACATGTACCATGGTGATTGCTAAAATTGAGCCGTTTCTCAAAACGTTTACATTATGATTATGGACTGTAACTGTAAGTAGTAATGCACTGCTTTAAGAGCAATCGGTTGTGTTAAATAGGTGTGTGGGCCCAATTCTGTATTTTAAGTGGTATGTAATAAATAGATTTGTTAGTATTTTTTTTGTCCATGGGATTGGGAATTATGATGGCCTCCCCATTACATTTACATTTATTTACTTAGCAAATGCTTTTCTCCAAAGCGACTTACAATAGATACTATGTAGTGTTACCAGCCCACACACCTTATTCACCGTGGTGACTTACACTGCTAGATACAGTACTTACGCTGGGTCACTCATCCATACATCAGTGACACACACACACTAGCTATTAAGATAAAATATTCTCATTAGGCACTCTTGGAATTCTTCTTAGAATAAAATAATTGCTGTTTTCAGTGTCCCTTCAAACTGTGAATCGTTGCTCTTCCAAAATTTGTAGATCACTTTTAGTTTACATTCTGTCTGTACTAGATTACATGTAGTAGTAAAACTATATGTATTTCCTTGTCTCGTAGAACACTGCTAACTCATATTGTGATAGTGGTATAGACGGGAGGTAATGAGGTTTATTCATTGGGTCTTTGCCAGGAAGCTAACGCAGCATAATCCAGTAAACCAGTTCTGTGTCATAGGATTTACAAATGACAAGTGTTACCATATCTTGACCAAGAACTGGGAAGTGCTAAAAACATCAGATTTCATACTTCAATTTATATTTGTTCTGAGTGGGTGATGACTTTCTTCTGAAATTCATATACAGTGGTGGAAAGAGTAATGTTTTGATTTATAACAGAAAATGATCAATTACTTTACTTGCTTGATAGTTTGTTTTTGCTGTCGGTTTGGATAGTCAATTCAGTATGGTTGAACCACTGTTCTTAAACCTGGGGCCAATCGGATCTCGACACTTCAAACTTCGAGTCAGCTGTCATTTTGAAAGGACGTTTACCAAATGCTACATTTACAGTAATATAAATAGTTTCTGCAGCTGCATTTTTAATGCTGATAGTTTGAATGCCTTCATGCCATTTTGGCCCTGTTGTTGACTTGTGTGAGAAGCTGGAGTTATGCAGACAAATGCCACAATGCAGCCTTTTCTGAGCTAGCATTCTGGGTTTATTTAAAACTGGTGAAGAAAGGCCACTGGATCACACTCCACGTGCTACCAGCTACTTCTCGTCTGTTTGGTCCAAAGTGCTCTGACCATCTACTCTCAAAGCAGCGGAGTCAAAGTTAGACTACATGCCAGATTACTTGTAATCGAGACTTTGGGGCACGTGGTCAGCGATGCATCGGAGAATAACGGACTTGGATTGAATCCTAGACCAAGAATCACACATGACAAACCTGGCACCAGCAGACACTATTCAGAAAGCAGCGGGTTGTCCCACATGCTGAGGTTTTGATTTAGTAGGGTTGGGGGGTAATAATTTCAGTTGGACCCATGCCTTTGTGTGTATTGTGCAGCTTGATTGCAGAATAAAGCTAGAGCGCTGCCAGCATTGCTGGTGTGCTTGGTGAAATTACTGTGGCAGCTTGCATGTGTATACCGGACAAGAGTTGCTCGTAACTGTGACATGTTAGTGTGTGTAGCGCAATATGGACAGAGGTAAACACACTTGGAAACTTTCCACCCATGTTTACTAGCCAAACAGGGTAACAGCATGATATTTTTACCCTCTGAGTTATCATCAAAGGATCTATAAATGAAAACTGTATACAGAAATGTTAATATCCCTTTTCTTTCTTGCTAAGACCTTTTACAGCTGTCTGTGTATCAGATACATTCTGCTTTGCCTCCAGCTTTTGTGACAGGACAGAGCAAGCATATACATCACCCACCCATTCGAGTGGTCTCTGCACCAATGTAGCTCCCATCCTCCTTAAGTGTCTGCATGTATGTCTGTATGTCACAATTTTCTGCTAGGTGACAGGCTTCCAGGTTGTTGCAAGAACAGTTGTATCAACAGATGATGGCTGCAGCAGTTGTCTGCTCCTGTGTGTGGCTGTGGGACAGGCAGAAGATGGCGTTTAGCATCCGTACTGTTAGCTTGCTAGCAAGAGCTGAAGCACGGTTATCTGGACCGCTCACCCAGGCTGTGGTTAACACTTCCGTCTCTCCTTACTTAACCAGGGGGGCTTGCTCAGCTGACCTTGCCCCACATCCTGCACTAAAAAAAAAACCTGTTGCAACAGTCCATTTGTTTACCGCACGCTCCCACCACGTTATGTCTAAAAATGAGCATCTGGATGCTGCACAATTGTGGAAGCGTGTTAGAAGAATTAAACTGTATAGAATGCTGTCCACGTTTTCTGCCTTGGCATTAGTCCCTTCTCAAAACAAAGTTCTCCAATGACTCAAGATAAACTTTTGGATTCCATGTGTATGCTGTACATACTGATATATGGTAGTAGGTGACAGTACAAGAAGGAGTACCTATATGGGAGCTCCCTGTGGTTATTGAGGTTCACCATTTGACAGCTTTTCTTGTACAATGCCTCTGTATACAGTTAATGTGAACCTGTACAACTTGGCAGTTAAAGTATTGTGAGTATGAGTTTAACCATTTACACTTTGACCATTGGTCAATAATCCTTCTGTTTAGAGAATCAGCTGGAGGAGACATTAACTTGTGGAATTAATTTTTGTGGCTTCCCTGTGTTCTGACCGCAGTAAAAGAACTAAACTTGCAGTGGGCACTGGTATCACCTAGTCATACTTGTACCTTTTTCGCTTTATCTTTGTCATCTGTTCAGAATTTGCCTGCAGCGAGGCAATCCTTGTAAAAGTGTAGGTCTAAATGAGTTTGTCCTGAAGAGGTGCAGGGAAGCCCATGCATGGCTTGTCCAACACATTGAGAGAAAGGCAGAAGTATGAATGAGTGAGGGAGGGAAAGGATCCAAAAATAAAGCTTGCATTTACATTCTACCAGTTGGAGTTTGTACATAATTCAACTAGACTGATTGGATTTAAATATCTGCATAAAACTAACCAAGCAAGAATTATTTCAAGATTCATGTCCAAGAGCTTTTTGAGGAAAATAAATGTTTTTTCCCTCATATCAGTTTTTGTTTAGTTCAGTTAAACCTGAGAAATCAGTGTGTACTTATTGCTAGGCATTAATTTCAGCAAATCTACAGATTTTAATGATTTCCATTATATTCAGTCTTTTTTTTTTTTGCATGGTGTGGTAGGTTGCTTTAGAACAGTTTTGTGCTGTATTGATGTTACCACTGCTGTGATCTGAATTCCTGTCCATTTCAACATAGATGCAAAATCTGGAGAGTAACAAGTCCATATTTATTAAGTGATGGTAAGTTATGAATCTAGGTAATAGTGCTGGATCTTAATGAAGAATAATGGACAAGGGAAGGTACTCAGTGTTGTGTTTAAGCATTTGTGAACCCTATATGTACCCCCAACCTGAAATGCACTGCATCATTCTTGCGGGTAAGCCTCTTATCGTATCACAACAAATGTTTGTTTGCCAAATGCTTGACTCTAATAAATCTAACAGCTCTGTGTAGAATGTTATGGAGATTTTGTTTTGGATTATTTTTTAGCAAATCTAATTAAATTGGCTTCTGTGGAATATTTGCTTCTATATAGAATGCATTTTAGGTCCTTATATGGAGGCAGGATTCAAAGGAACAACACTAAGAGCCTTGTGCTAAATTTGAAAAATGACCTGCAATAATTTGAGTCTAAAGAATTTCTAGGCAGTCCACTGTCTGTCCGAAATCAAGAACAGCCTCCTTGATTCAGATAATCTCGACAGGTGTGAATCTTGCCTATTCAGCCTTATTTTGATGCTTGTTGAGTAGGTTCTCACATCACTGTTCTTGTGGAGGATATTTAAAGTGGGAATATTTATTTTTGCTTTTTAGAACATTTTTTCGTAGATTCTAAAGACAAATGTACTCAAGTTTGTGTGTCTGGAACAAAATGTAATCGAATGACTAATCTGTTGCTGTGCCTGTGTCTATCATCTGCCAGACTGTTCATGTCTATGGAGAAATGAGGAGGTGGTACGATTTAAATCGGAATTAGACCAGAATGCTGAAAACTAGTGCACCTTTTCAACATGTATAGTTTTATTTAAGACTTTTTTTGAACTAAAAGTGAAAATAGATGAAATACATTTTCTTGTAAGGAATAATTTCTTTTAGAATAAGAAGTGGATTCAAGGTTTTATGACAAGACATTAAATCTATTGATAGAACCATTCCCCACACTGTGCTTTTGGAGGGGGGAAAAGAATAACGAAACGTTATTTCCTTCAGCAACCATTATTTTTCTGTTTGCCTGCTCAGGGTTTGTGTATTTTTGCTATTAGTCTAACACCTTAGAATTCAAGTCTAGAAAGGATTGATGAGGGTGGTGCTGATTGTATTGTATGTGTCCTTGTATGTTCTTGAGTTGGAATTTGCAAAGATCCATGCTTTTGTGTGTGTACAAAAGTTTTTAGCTGATTTTAAAAAAGGAATTTTGAAGAAAATTGCCTTGCTCTAGAAAAATCCAATTCCAGCCCACACTAGCTACAGTGGGCACAGTGAAAGCATGATTCTATATTGCGTGGTGGATGTGGTGCACAAGGAAGCCAAGCTGAGACATGCACACACCTCCCTCTCTGGGCAATTCCTCTCATTCCTCTGTGTGTGCCTGAGCATGACCTCTGACATTCTCTGAAGGAGAACGGTGTGCTGTACGACGTTTTCCAGAGTGTGTGTGAGCATTTATGTACATTTGTATGTTTGTGCCTCAGACATCTCTTTTGAAGCGATCGTACACTACACCGGCTGCCCCTAATGTTCTTCCTTCCAGGAGCCTAAAGTGTGAGCTGTGCAGACCTGCTGTGTGTCCTGATGCCATTTGTGATGTTTTTAGGGTTACAGACGCGCACACACACGGCCAGTTGCCTGATGGAGTATGTGGTAAGCCCTGGAGATTTGCACAAATGCACTGAGGGATAGTGGTTGCATTTTCCCTTGATCATTACCTCACTCCTTACAAAAATAAGAGAAGGTTAAAACCCAGGTTAGAGTGGTACAGTAGCAAATATGTAGTTATGGTACTTTGTGTACGATAACTGACTCTGCACCAGATGAAAGGTACAGTTCTTTCTCAGGCTTTTTGGGCTTTTATACTAGATTGCAAAGAGAGATCAGAATCAGAGAAATAGTCTACATGCATATTAAAGCTACACTTTGCAGTGTGTTCAGCTGATATTGGAATACTAGGCAGTAATTTGAATTTTTAAAGGCCTAAGTATGACTCAAAGTCCTATCAATCAACACTGATAAGAACTTCAGAAAAATTCTGAAAGTGAGTGAATTATTCCGTGAATAAATGTTGGAATTGCATAGCATTTCTCTTCTGTTTTATTCAGAGAAAATAAACCATGGTCTTAGTATGACAGACACCATTAATAATGGCTAATCGCAGATGTTGTCTGATCTGCCTAAGTACATTTTGCATTAATCCATGTTTGGTTTGATTGGTTAATGTACATGGAAGGTAGCTAAACTCTCAACACATCATTTTGTTAATTGACAAACATTTGTAGCCATGCAAGTTTTTCTTGCATGTAAATCCTGTAAGTTTTAGTTTAACAGCATTCTTATGTTCCTGCATCAGTATTTTAGTCAGCTTTCTGAAGTTCAGCAGAGCAGTCTGGCGGTTCCTCTGTCTGAACTCTGTTGTGAGGTATGACTAGCAACCCCTATGCCAAGGTGTTGAGACTTCACTGGTGAAGGGCCAGGTGTGGGAATCTGCTTCCTGGTGCACACAGCTAGTGACTGTGCTCTTCTCCCTCTTTCTTGGATTAATGGGGTTTGGGCTTTTTTTTTCTTTTCATTTTTCAGTTTTTGTCTTGTGTCCCACTGTCTAATGTATTTTGCTGTAAAAAGTGTCTTTAGCTTGGGGATCAAGGAGTTTCTTTCCACTGGGTTTTCTTCATTTTGTTCTTAAATACTTTTAGAAACAGCTTGGGCTCGGTGTAAGTGCTGTACTTAGATTTTTCTTGTTTAAGTAGTTAACTTGTGAAATAGTTCATTTACTAGATTTTTTTTTTTTTTGTGGACTAATAGAGCTAACTTTGAATGTCGGTAGTCATTGTGGGACATATTGACTCACCTTTTACTGACGCAGACTGTATATACTTCTTTCAGCATGTTCTTGCATGTGAATGATCTCACTGTTGCCCCAGACATTTGAGGGGCCACTGGCTTTCCATTGCTACCATTGACTCAGCAGTTGTTTCCTTACAAATTATTGTTTAAAAGTGTGTGCCACAGAAAATGCAATTATTTTGGGGTTTTTTTTTTTGTCTCTCTAAAGACCCGGGCCTGGTAAACCCCTGGGTTCATTATGAAATGTAAAAAATGGTAGTTGCTTTTTCTGTTGTATAATATGCTATAATGCTGCACAGTAGGTCATGTTGATGTACTGGCCCAAATGTCATCCTATGTTATACTAGATTATTGATGGAAAATATGGTACATAATTTATCCTGCATTTGAGTCAAGCCAGAAGCCCTGGAGAAATGGAGAGACAGGAAGGAAAGAGTATTTCCCCCTCCCTCTCTTCCTATCTTGCTCCTCCCCCACCATTCTCTCTCTTTCTCTCTCCCTGCTTTTCTTAGGTTGCCAGGCAGCATTAAGGGCAAAGCCACAGGCCTGTTCTGTTCTTCCTTTTTCCTGTGTGTGTGTGTGTGTGTGTGTGTGTGTGTGTGTGTGTGTGTGTGTTTGCTTGTAGCAGACAGGGCTGCGCGCGCATACATACGGATGACTGGCAGCACAAGAGGCAGGGAGAGGGCAGACTGTAGCAGAGCAGTGTGAGTGTGTGTGCTCTGCCTAGTGCACACATTCTCGAATGCGCGTGCACACAGTGAGACAGTGAAGGAGAGGGCACCACCGGACCAGACGCAAGCAGAGCACGGCACAGCACCGCGTCCCCTCAACATGCCATGAAAGCTGAGACGAAAAAGGGGCTCAGGGAACGCAGGAGGAAGAGAAAACAAAGGAAGCATATTGTTTTTTTCTGCTAGTCCTTTGTTGTCGGCATTTGCTGACAAGCAGGCGAGATGTGCAAAATGAACTAGCAAGGTGGCCATGACTTTGTGATTCTTTTAATTTTTAAAAAAAAAAATTTTAATTTTTTTTTGCTAAGATCAGCGAGAGAGACGGCTGAAGAAGCGATCACGTTTTTCCAGGGAGGGGACCAGGAGATTAGGAGAGTGAGAGAGACTGTCTGGTTCTGTATTTTTAAAAATCGATTGATACTGATATTATTTAGACACTCATATGTAAATAGCCAAATCTGTGTAGTTTCATTCACAGTTTATGACGGAATTAGATTCGTATTTCTACCTTTTTTTCAAATGCTGGGAAATGAATGTGGGCTGAAAGATCAGTGTTACCCTTAGAATTCCAGTCTTTTCTTTAGATCAGGTTTTAACGTGATGGTTTTTTTTTTTTCCTGTATTAAAATTTTAGAGGATTTTCATATATATCAGGCATTGGTTCTCTGTTACCCTTTTAATTCCTATCCAACTGATAAGAATATACAGTGCAAATGAGTTTTTTTAAATAGATTTTTTTCAAGCTGTTTCTATAGCTATATACTATTATCTGGATATAGTTCATACTCAGAAATGAACACTTTTTCTTCTTTGGGTTTCATTCATGCAAGCTGGAACCCACAATAGATTCATATTTACCATAGATTCAAAAGTTGGCAAACATCCGTTGTGAATATTTATATCTTCGTATCCTGATAGTTGACAGTAGTAGCAGTAGAAATTCTGTATAGGTAATGAGTGTGTCAAACTATTTTCTGTGAATCTGTGCTGTGATAGATTTAGTAGCTGAATTTGTAACCTCAGTGTTTATACGTAATCATCAGGTTTTGTTATACACTTATGGTTGTTTTTTTTTTTTTTTTTTTTTTTTTGGTCAGGTGTAATTTCTTCTTTACATTCTTTAATCCTGATTACTGGTGCTATCAGGGGCTGATCTTGTCACTGTAGTGAGAAGTATACCACATGTAGGTTATGTGAAAAGAGCGAGACCAAACAAACTAGACTGTTGAATTTACACTTTGGGCAGTGCTGGTCCCACTGAGCGGCCAGACCAGAGCTTGGTCTCGGGAGTGGCACCTTTGATGCTGCCGGTGCACAACCATGCTGTATGGAGCTCTTGTCAGGCATTGAGACGGTCCACAGCTCCTGTAGCGGACAATCACGGACGATTTTGTACTCCATGTGTACGCGATCGTTACATTTTGTGCTGTATAGACTCAGGGTTTGTTCCATGTAAAGGGGCTACTCTGCTGCACAGTCTGACCCACACTGTGCCATACCCTCTGCACTAATCTGTGTTGTTCCCATTGCCAGGGTACTCATTAACTCGACATTGCACTATGCTACATCCACGCTGCACTATGTGTTGCAGCTAGAAGTACAGCTCATGTAGTTTGTGCATCTGTCAGATGTAAGTTTATACAGTTGTGATGTGACCTTTGCTGCACGTCGCTCCGTTAGTCTCGTCTATTTTTTTTTTTTGATGGTCTATTTTGTCACAGTTCCTTGCATCTCAATCTTGCAAGGTTAGGCCTGGCATCTTCACAATGCTGTGCTGCTGTCACTGCTAGTGTAATATGGAGTACTGTTGATATTTGTGGTTCAGCGCCGCTTGGTAGTGCACTGCAGTGATACATCGCTCTGCTCATGCTGATTCAGGTGGGCGTTGCTCTGCACTTGCAGTCATCAGCACTGGACTGTTAATCCACTGTGCTGCATCAACTCTTACTGTTCTGCCCCTGGCTAAGTCGTATGTTCTGTGTGGGGCCTCCTGTGGTGCTGCATTGATGGTCAGTGCTGCCAGGTGCTACATGGCCTGGTGCTACCACTGGTTCAGTGACCTTTAGCCTTTGGTGCTCCGCTGACTAACACGGTTCTCCTATATGCACTTACCACTTTGTTTCTATGCTCTACACTGTACATCTTCTGTGCAGCATGTTGAATTGAAGCATGCTGTACTATAGTGGAGTTGATGTGCTCATCCAGTAGCACTCATCCTAAAAGGTGCAAAATATCAGCGTGATGGAAAAACCATAAGCCGCTGATACAAACTCTGGTCAAGCTGACTCTAAATTAATGGCTGTTAATGCTGATGTAAGCTCTGTTGATCATTGTTTGTAAAATATAGTCGCTTCACTGCCTGCTCTTTCACTTGCTTAGTTCTAACACATGGAGCATTTTTCAGTGTATGTACAGTTTTCTGACTTGAACTTCTGTAGTGTATGAAGTCTAACAGGCATTCTGCTGGCTAATACTGCTATAACACTCCCACATTTAGACAGGGTCATCCTGGTGAACTCTTCAGATGTCATGGAGCTGGACTGTCTTTCTGTTAGTCAGCAGCACTAGCCACTCAGGAACTCTTCAAATTCTTTGTCCATCTAGTTGCATGGTTTGGCACCCTTCAGTAAAGAGGGAGCTGTTTGAGTGCATGATTAATGTAGAGATTGTTTAATGTTCAAGGATCCCTTGTTGGGACTTTGCTCATTGAAACATGGAGAGGGACACAATAAGGAGATTCCTCTTGACTTTCACACACTCATTTCACAATGTTGTGCTTTAATGTATATCCAAGGATTAATTTCTTTTGGTGACATCTGTGGTCACCTGTAAATAACTTTTGGGCGGTAGTACTGGTGTATAGTATTTTAACTAACACAACCAGACCCATCCTTTTAAAAACTGTCAGGGCTGGGCTTATAGACGCTGGTCTGAAGTCCCACTTTCTTACCTGTTCTTTTTGTTTTCAATCTGTGATTTTTTTATTTTTTTTATAAAGATACTTCTCTGTGAAACTGTTCTGTGCAACTGTTTGCGAGTTGGTGTGAGGCAGAGGTGGGGTGGGGTGGGACGGGGAGGGGGGGGTGTTGGGAGGGGGGGTGGGGTTGTAGGAAAAAGTAAAAAGACCCTCAATAAGGACAGCCTGGAGAACGGGAACAGTGACGAGGGAGGGGGAGAGGGGGAGCGAGAGATTATCTGGAAGAGGAGGGAGGGTGTGGTTGAGAAGGCAAAGGAAGTGCAGGAACCACAGAGAGAGTACACAGTCTGGAGGAGAAGAGAGGGCTTTAAGGAGAAGACTGTCAGAGAGGAAAGCCTGAGAGGGCAGACGAGAGCAGAGCAAGAGCCAGAGGTGGTGTGGAGGAAGAGGGAGGGGGAGGAGGATCGGGGGAAGGAGAGACCCCGACCCTTTGGGAGAGGGCATGAAACCATATGGAGGAAGAGGGAGAGGGAGTAAAACAAGCATTAGACAATCAATTGAAGGAATGCAGACAGCACAGGTAGGACGGAGAAGCTGAAATTTAGGGGTTTTTTTTGTCTCCTTTTTTAAGTGCAACAACTCGGTGTAGGTTTGTCGGGAGAAACTTGGCAGTGTCGGGCAGTGCCCTGCAGTTACACTGTGCAGCATGTCTCCATCCTGTATTGAGTTATTGTTTTTTTTTTTTTACTCTCCACCAGCCTCTCCCATGGTATTGATCTGTCTGCTGCTTGACAGCAAGTAGTCATAGTCTCCATTGATGACCAAATCTACAATCTTTTCTGGTGCAAGTCCGGTTTCTGCCGTGGTGCTTTCAGACAAGGGCTCTCTGAACACCTTGATGTGGGCCACATGCACTACCAGACAGGGTGGAGATGCACACCTAGACACGAAGCCGAAGTAGCCTGAGAACGGCGGACAGGCCAGCTAACTTGCTGGCCAGGAAACAGCCATAAACACTTCGGCTCAGACATGTAGGAAAAAATATATGCACACAGACATCTCGTAGACGGATGCTTTGTGACTCTTTGTTTCAAAGGTGCTTTTATATATTTGCTTTTGGAGCTAACCTAAGAAACAGGCTGCCAGACACTCAGGGTCATACTGCAGTTCAGTGATGGTGAAATAGACGATGTCTTGTTGATCCACAGTGGACTAAAGGGACAGACATGTTTTGCAGTTTGCTGTCATGGCCACTGTCGTGGAGCAAACCGTACCGTTCTCCGTTGTTCAGTAATGCAGGAGATACAAGAACCTATGAAGACTCACATGGAGTGGAAACACAAGAAGAAGAATGGACAAGACAAAGACTTCTGAATTCAAAGAGAGAACTTAAGTGACCCACAAATCAACATAAAGTGTGGCTAAAGGACATAAACCCTTAAAGAATTCCATGCTGAAGATCAAAAATGGAGTTGGTTCCTAAAACAAAGTACACCCACTTCCGCAGTGAATCTCTCAGTTCAACGGATGATACCAACTCAAACCCCTCCTTGCCTCCTTCTGCACCCTTGACCCCTCTTACACCTCCAGGGTTACCCTCCTCCCTCTCCTCCACTTCCCTCACTCCAATCCTTCCTCCTTCATCACCCTGTCCAGCTGAGAATAGCCCCACTACACTGTGCTCTTTTTTCCCCCGCATGGGTTCCCTGCGGTTGGGTGTTTCTGCTACTCTGCTTCCCAGTCTGAAGCCCGGAAGTAGGCCACAGAACCCTCAGGCCCTGGAAGAGCCCCCAGGGGAGCCCGTGGTGGAGGTGGCACCCCCAATAACAGCCCCCTCTCCCCCTCCCCGTCCCTCGCAGGACATGAACCGGCTCGGTGGGGCCTCACGACGGGCCAGGGTAGAGGGGGGGCAGCTTGGAGGGGACGAGTGGACACGCCATGGGTCCTTCGTCAACAAGCCAACCCGCGGCTGGCTCCATTCAGACAACGTAGTGAGCACTACGGGGGTTTCTTACACTGTTCGGGTATGTATACGGTTATCAATGCCCTTATTTCTCAACGGTTTTTTAGGAACTAGACATTTGATTAGTGCCTGTGATTTCAATATTATGGTGCAGTGGGTGGTTTGGTTATGGAGTCTACAGAAATAATACAGTAATCATTTTTGTATATTTTCCAGGGGATCCTGGGATGTTTTTTTGTAAGGGGGGGGGATAAAGAATATTTCAGCTGTACTGAGAGAGGGGTTAACATCTGAAGATGCGGAGCCCTTTGTTGGTCGACTCATCTTTTAAAAGGGAATAATCTTTTTAGTGCGACGCTTAACATTTTGTTATCCTGTTTCTAGTATATGGGATGTGTGGAGGTCTTACAGTCAATGCGAGCTCTGGATTTCAATACTAGAACTCAGGTCACAAGGTAAGTCTGCACGTTTCCTTGTTACTCTGTTTGGCTTAATGACGGTGAGCTGAGCGGGTCTGTGAAGGCATGATCCCGGAAATTCTCGAATATTGCTTTGCTGATAGCAGTACCGAGGGTTTTTAAATCATGTATCTGTCTTACATTTTTATTCACCCTGAGGCTCCCCCCCCTCCCAACATGTTAATTTCATTTTCCAAAAAAAAAAAACGAAATCTAATACACACATCAGGACTGACAAGCTTTTCTTTCTGCATTCTGGTGTTTCTTCTGGTTTTCTGTCCTTGTTTCTGTGGTCAGGAGCCCCTCCCAGCATCAAATATTTATCCGACTCTGTTGCAAGCATGTTCTCGCAGTCTCCAGCTGTGGTCAGTATGGTGGGGGTGGAGGATGGGGGGCTGCTTTGAAGCAGACAGCATAGCTCTGACCACATGTGCCTACCTTCACCTCCATCCCTTGCTCACTTTCAGCTCCCCGTGTACAGTTTCTGCAGCCAGGTTTCCTGTTAACTTTCATTTCTCCTTCATTTGCATTAATTGTTTACATTTCTATTGTGTAAGGGCATGCCATGTTTGCTTGTTTTCTGCATTTTATTTATATGCAAAAAGGGAGGGGGGGAACTGCCAGCACGAAACAGTAGTGGCACAAACAGGCCTCATGGTTTACTACCTCGTAATTTGGAATGGGAGGAATCGGGGCCGTTTCCTCTGTTTCTCGGAAAGCGTGTCAATTGTGAGTAGCGCTGAAGGCTTTATGAAAATGAGTCATTGTGTATTTGGTTCTGCGGTCAAAATGATGAAATGCTTTTGTTGAGGACAAAATATGAGAATTGTGAAAGTGACTTAAATTCGACCACGTGCATGTTTGTACAGAGAGTTCTATAATCCGTGTTTTGAATAATGCATTTTAAGTGTTGTTTAAAGTTGTATATGATTCTTGTGTGGTGTGTTTACTAGGGTTATTAATTGTTCTTACAGGGAGGCTGTCTCTGTGGTGTGTGAAGCAGTGCCTGGTGCCAAAGGGGCTCAGCGAAGGAGAAAGGTATCCTCCTATTCTCTGTCCACCCTTATTCTGCCTTTCATCATAACATCCATCCCTCTCTGCTTTCATTTCAACTTCCATCCTTCTTCCCTGATCCCTCTATCCTCCTTACATAATTCCTTCTTTTCCAGCCCTGTCTTCCCTATCCCACCACTTTCTGTGAAATCTTTGTCCTCCCTTTACTTGCACTCTGTCCATCTTTCATATACCACACCCCTCTTTATCCTCCTCCTACTTTCCACTCTGCCTCCATCCACCTAAAAAGGAGCACAAGCTGAAGATCAGCTTTGGCTCTCTGACACAAATGCAGCCTATCCTGGGCTTTGCCTTCTCCCCAAATAGAACAGAAACTGCAGTACACCTACACATGTCCCAGTGCTCTTACGCACCTTACTTTATTTGCTTAGCAGACACATTCCCAAGGCAACCACTCCTACTGCATGACATTTTATGTAATCTTGAGCTATGGAACGTGGGAAGCTTTTTGCCCCCGTGGTACAGCACTGCTGCCTCACCAATCTGGGAGCCCCTGCATTGTAGTCACTCAAGTGTAGCCTTTCGCTCTAGTTGTGGAAACATGAAATTTTCAGCCTTTGGGATCTTTCATCTCTTGTAAGAATGCAGGGTTGTCAGGATGAAGTGGTTACCTTAATGCTGCAACCTAGTTTTTTTTGCTGCAGCGTTTGCATTCTGGTTCCCGTGCTTTCTAGTGCTTCATATTTTAGTTTCCTCTCCGTTTGAATCTACGACTCTTATCTTTTAGCTGTTCTTCCTCAGAACCAGTTATTCTGGCAGATTAAGTGTTGTCCAACTGTTACTTCTCTCTATAGATCTCACTCGTTTCCTGTCCTCTTCACACTATCTGTGCTGAATTTCAGTACTTTTATTATGTAGTTGCTGCTGGTCAGTGTGATAGACATAGCTTTTGCACCTGAAGTACATCACCACTTGAAACTGTCCACATTACTGGTGGTGATGTGACTAATAGCACAGGGAAAATTGCATAAGTTTATCTATTTTTTTGGTCCTCCAGCCCTCTGCTCGCTGCCTGACCTCCATCTTGGGGAAGAGCAATCTCCAGTTTGCTGGAATGACAATCACTCTTACAGTGTCCACCAGTAGCCTCAATCTGCTGGCTGCAGACTGCAAACAGGTAGGTCGAACCATGGGAATTTCATGTGGGCTTTAGTGTTTCACTGAAAAGACTGGCACTAAAAGTGAAATCTAAACAGTAACATGCGGGCAGGAGAATGGAAATGGTTTAATTTTTTATAAATACAATCTGTTTTGATTGTATTTGAAGCTGTTAATTAGCCAGAAGTTTAACTTTGTACTGAACTATGAAATAAAAATGCCTTGTGGTGGTGTCTGAAGATGAGTTTTTTCCTCAAAGTACAGTTTTGAATTGAAATTTAAATTTCCACAATCGGTTTTTTCCTCATTTGTCCCTCATTTCATATACCCTCCATGTGTCATGTTCACATCCTCACATCTCATCATTCTTATCTTTTTATTTTTCTCTTTCTCTGTCTTTTTTACTATCCATCCCCATTTCTCCCTGCAGATTATTGCCAACCATCACATGCAGTCCATCTCTTTTGCTTCTGGAGGAGACCCAGTGAGTCATATGTCTCAGTTCAGTTTGTTCTCTCTCTCTAATTTCTCTTTCTCTCCCCTCTTTTTCCTCTCTCTCTCCTTTCTCCACTGTCAGGTTGGTTGTGTCATTCCCTTCAGTGCTGTTTTTGTTTGTCCCTCTAGCTAATTTGTCAGTCTCAATTGTTTCGCTCCTGATTTTATGTCTCATTCTTTCACTCGGGTATAGGTGCGTATGTCACTTATATTGTTTCCTTACTTCACTTATAATGTTGGTCTCCTTTTGTATGTTCATTTATTTCTACACTCTGTTTTCAGATATTTCTGGTCTTCCCTTCAGCTTTTTGTGTATTTTTTATTAATAGTGTTCTTTTCCATTTTTATCCGTTATGATTTACTATTCAACTTCTTGCCATTATCTTTTTGTGCCCTTCTATACGCTACATGTCTGGCCCACCTCCCATCTCCAAACTCTTCTGTACCCTTTCTTTCCCACCTTCAGGACACAGCAGAATATGTTGCCTATGTTGCCAAAGACCCAGTCAACCAGAGAGGTGAGACCTAATATTTTTTATAAACTATGAAAACGAAATAGAAAACTTTGACGTGTTGGCTTGCCTGATAGATTTAAATAAGTTTGAACAGCATGTGTAACATTTCAAAGGAGTAACAGTTGTGGTAATACTGCTAGTGTTCTAGTAACACTTCACATTAGTTTCCTGTTGACTTTACATATTGGGAAAAGGAAAGTTTTTTTTCTTCCTCTCCCTCCTCCCCTGTCACTATGCTCCACATTGTCTGCATAGCCTGTCATATCCTGGAGTGCCCTGAAGGCTTGGCTCAAGAAGTCATCAGCACCATTGGTCAGGCCTTTGAACTGCGCTTCAAGCAGTACCTAAAGAACCCCCCAAAACTTGTCACTCCTCATGACAGGTAAGTTTATGGACCTGCTATCCTAAGTGTGTGATCTTACTGAAGGTCACCATAGTCTGACTTCAAATCTTTGGCTAGGATGGCTCCATTTGACGGGTCTGCATGGGAGGAAGAGGAAGATGAGTGCCCCCCTGCCCCCGAAGTGCCCTACTACAACAACTTCCCTGGCAAGCAGCCTCCACCCGGTGGCCTGGTGGACATGAGGAACCGGCCAGGTCACACCACAGGAGCCACGCTGGTGAGAGAGTGGGGAGACCGCAGGAAGCAACGGTCTCCTTTGGACTATTAATCCCAGCTCCCTGAACCACTTTACTTTAACTGTCCAGTCCTCATTTGGCTAAAGGAGCAATTCACCCATTATCCCTCTGTGGTTCACTGTTTTATAAAGCTTTTTTTCCCCCGGATTGTTGATATTTCTTGCACTAATCCATGTTAGCTCATTCCTGCAGTTTCTGTGAACTTAAACTGTATGAATGATGATGTTTTTCAGCCCTACGGACAGTCAGGACAGAATGATGCGCACAAACAACCCCTGCCACCTCTACCAGGTATGTGATCCCTCTCATTGAAATTGCAGTATTTGACATAGTATGTTGCTTACTTGCACATATGACATGCTTACCATATCTACAGCTGAATTCCTTTCTGCTCTCTCTGCTTCACTGGGTCCTTCTATTAAAAATGGTTATGAAATTTCAAAGATAAAAGCATTATTCAATTTGTCTAATTTTAATATTTAAGTTTTGAATATATCATTACATTTTAAATTTTCTTCGCTTGTGTATTTTCCGAAATATCTCGGTAGTGAAGAAAACCCAAACTGTTTATTCACCGAATTTCAATAAAACACATTCAGACAAAATACTGCACTACTGTGGGATCACATTAGTTCAGCTTACTTCCTTTAACAGCTTGTGTCTGGTGGTCACCGGCATTCGTGAACAACAAAAAGTGACATATTGCTGAACAGTTGGGTTTGGAATAGGAAATAGTGGAGACATTTTTATTTTCTGTCATTTTACTTTCAAAGTAGCTTTATTAAAATTTTAAAGACAACTTTATTTGTAGTAGTTATAAACTTTTACATAACCTGGTCTGTGGATACATTGATACATCTCTATTACTAAGCTCTGATTGGTTGTGAGTTAGGGATAAAAGTAACTTAGGAATTCATGACCAAATGAAATTAAACAGAATTTCATTGTCTTGAAAAGCCACTATGTGACAATCCTTAAAATTGGTTCTGCATTTTAATACTCTCTCTCTTTCTAAGTGGGGATAAAGGAAGGCAATCTGTTTGATGACCCATCTTATGTTAATGTGGATAAGCCACGCCCAGCAGCTGCTGCACCTAATGGCAATGCTCACAGAGATGCTTTTGATATGAGTAGGTATTTGTTTTCCTGTCTTGTTTTAATTCACTTCCTACTGCACTCTTCATTCTGTTACTGTTTCAGTACAGTAATGTTCCTGCTCTGTTGCAGAGCCATTTGATGATGCACTGGGTGTATCTGGTGCTGCAGCACCCCCTCTGGCTGAGCAGCTGCAGCGTGAGCCTTGGTTCCATGGCAGCCTGAGCCGGCGGCTAGCAGAGCGCTTGTTGACTAAGGATGGAGATTTTCTGGTGCGGGAATCGGGAACCACCCCTGGACAGTATGTCCTCACTGGCCAGCAGGGTGGGCAGCCTAAACATCTGCTGCTTGTGGATCCTGAAGGAGTGGTGAGTGGGAGAACCCCCAGGCAGAACAGGCTCGGTGTTTGCACGACTAGTGGCCTGTAAAGTCTTTCTCCATTGCCTCTATTGGAGTTAAAATGACAAAACCCAGAAACAAAACAAGACTGTAGACATCTTCAGAATATTTTATATTAATTATAGCAACAGATTTTATTCAGGGCATTACTTTGGATTATGAAAGCAGGAGATGATATGCCAGAAGGAGATGTAATAGCCCTTTATCCCAATTTTGCAGAACAGTTTCAATTTATTCTCTCTTCCCTTCTCCACACCCAGGTTCGTACCAAAGACCACCGATTTGAGAGTGTAAGTCACTTGATCAGCTATCACATGGACAACCGGCTGCCCATCCTGTCTGCCGGGAGTGAGGTGTGTCTGCTGCAGCCTGTGGAGCGCAGGGCCTGACATGCGCTGCTGTTGCTGTGGATTCACATGCAGAGCATCCCTCTTTTGTGTCATGGAATTGTGTTGAATCAGCAACCCAGTCACTTATAACAAGTCATTTTTGACTCTCCACTTTATCATTCTAGCCTTTTCTTTGTTTGGGAAAGTAAACACATCCAGTGTCATTGTAAAATGGTTTACTTACAATTTTTGTTATGTCATGATTTTATCTCATGGAATGAAAAATTGGTGGGCAGCATGAGAGAAATGTTCTTGCCATGTTGATAGTGCAATGACTATTTGAAGAACTTGTCATAAAAGAACTGGAAGTGGCACAGTAGCACAATCCTTTGTGTGCTACTTTGAGTTAGGAGTAAGCAGGCAAGTTTTTCTGTTTTGAGTAGTGTTGCAAGTCTCTTGTGCATTTGTGGATTTGATTCCAAAGGCACGCATCTGTTTGCTGTGTATACAAAGCATAATTTTTTTTTATGCATTTCATCATACTCACAGAATGCGGTGAAAACACTCCAAAGACACAATGTCTGTTAGGTTAATAGACTGGAGTCATCAGAAAGATGTATTCAGCATGAACCATATCCTTAAGTTGTCAAATTCAGGGCAGAACACCCCTATGACAAAAATAATATTAGAGGGTGGGCACTCATGTATGTAGTTTTTTACCAACCTGAATTTGAGGCTTATGAGTCCTCACTGCTTCAGTTGAAGATCTTGAGCTCCATCTGGACACTGTCTGAATGAACCAGTTCCAACAGGGCCTGAACCCTCCTAGTGAATTACATCTGCTGGTGCCTTGCAAAGTATCCAAGTATGTACTGTAATTATAAAGAAATGGTTACAGTTCCACATTGCCATCAGTCAGCGCAGACTTTTGCATGGAAATATGTGAAAAGGAATTTTATCTTTTAGGAGTAAAAAAGGGATTTCGATAGCTGAGCAGTTCATTATGAACGTGTTTGTACATTGAACTATACCGGACACCCGCAAGTAATTAAGTACTGTTTACTCTCCTTTTAACCCAGTTACCTTTCATGCTTTGGAATGAAACACTAATTTTTGAAGTGGTCTGAAACTGACCTTGTGTACTGGATATGTGAGATGTTTTAGGTTGTACATTTGCATGGATAGGAGGATTCTTTGTGTGTTTTGTGTATTTGTGACAGCCCTGGTTTAGCATGGAGAAGTAGAATTGCGGGGCCCTTCACCAGGAACTCAAGGATCTCTGCAGTGCAACAATATCTGAATCCCTGCAGTTGCTAGTGCTTAATTCAAATTTAAATATGAAAAATGGCATCATTTAAAATTGAATGAGGAAAAACTGGATGACCATAGCCTCAATATCTTTCCGAATATGTGAATTGTGTATTGCAAAAATACACAAATGGTATGCATTTCAGAAACTACCAGGAGGAAAGTTGTACTAGTTAATTTAAAATTTGACATTCATATTGGGGATTTTTAAATCTGTGCTTTAGTATGTTTGAGTGTCAGTGCAGTGTGTCATGGTCGCAGCCATGGCAGAGAAATAATTTTCAAGGTACAGACAACTGAAATTTCTGGTGCCTTTTTTTTGCTCCCCTGCCATTAGTCTCTAAGGGTCAAATGTGTCCTTAAAATACACAGATAATCAGAGGTTTGCCACTTCTAATTGGCCTCAAAGACATGTCATAGGTAAACTACTGATTTGCAAATATGCTCTTTCTAATTTTATTTTTTCTGTTAGACATCACTGTCTGGAATACATTATGCATATCTTAAAATTGCTTTTTTCGGTATTTTGTGATGCAGTCCAGACCAGCATCGGGTCTTGCAATGACAATCTTTCTAGTGTTGGCATCTGGACTGTTTGTGTATCTCACACACACAGGCAAGTGTTGGCAGATTCACATTATATGCACAGTGCACACAAGAAACCGGAGTAGGTGATGTACACAGAGGTTGTGTAAATGAAGAAACGGCTCATAACATGACTGAGAGCTGCTCACTTTCTTCACACCTCACATAGTTAAACACAGCAGTCACACTTGCTGGTGAGCTATCATTTAAAGTAATTTTATTTTTGACTTTTTTTTTTTTTTAAAATGACTTCATGATCAGTTGTATGCTTTAAGATAAATGTCACCTCAATGGAAAGTCACTTTAAAGTCATGTATGAGATTCAGATCTGTATCACAGGAATGGGGTTTGATGCCAGACCTTCAGCCTGTAAAGTTTCCTTTCAATGTGCAGTCTGGGGTGGAAGAATACAAGAGAGGTTTCCATAATTTCATTCTTCATATTTTTTTCAGTTACTTCCTTTGTAAGTACAGCTACATTAGTCATAATCAGTCAGTGGTCATTGGATGTGATGGGCAACACAAATCACAAACAATTAGTGATTCAGTAGTGTATGTCATTAAATGTTAATACATAGTTTAGTTTCAAGTGGTTATGCAATTCCTAGTCCACTGCAATTACTGACACTGACTTGACGGATAGATAACTGTATATATGAAATCAGAATCCTGGTTTTCTCAATCACTTGGAAATGGGTGACTTTTTTCCCTGCTTTACAGGAATGCAAAAATGATTGTCAGGACCCCAGGTATTAAGGTTTCAGCCAAAATGATTAGTTGATATCAATTGCAAAGATCTTAACCTTTAGACAAAACATGTTGGTATTCTCATCAGTACAATTGCAGTAATGTTGTTAATGTACATATTGTGTGCCTATTTGTATACTGTTTTATTTTGATACGTCTGACTTCTATTGCACAGGGAGGGTTATTTTGTCTAATTTTGCTCAGGCACCTTGTACACAACCCTTGGGTTCCAACTGGGAGTTTTCTGGGCAGCCTTTTTAAAGAGCAAAAAAAAGTATGAGTGCTGCTCTTTACAAGTCAGCACTTTGTGTAGAAACCAGTGCCAATGACTGTTCTATTATGTGCAGAAATGGACCCGCCTTCCCTCCGTCTTATTTTTTTTCTCCATCACAGCTGCCTTCATTGCATGTACATTTTCTTGTATCCTATACTGTTTTTCTTTTCTCTCAAACCAAAGTTTTATATAGCTTGTTTTTGTCTATTGCCCTTTTTTTTAATTTTTTGGGAAAATATGTTGACGGTTCTATCTAGATATATGGATTGGAATTATATAAATATAGGTATATCAGTAGTCATTCTTGGTGATTTTTGGTTTAAATATAATTCTTTGTATTTTAAATGTTGATTTTGTATTGTGTGGTCTGTGTGTGTATGTGTGTGGAATTCTTGTCAGTGAGGGTGTATTATAAAACATGCAAAGTGTTGATTTTTATAATACCTAGCTTGCAATCTAATTGTGACTGACAGCATTTATAGTTATTGGCCAAAATGTAAATAATGGCTAAACTTCTGTCAGTAAGCCTTCTGCACTTTCTCAGGCAAATCTTGAGGTTGTCTGTTTGGCTGCGCTTCCTTTTACCGCACGAGCGTCTTACTTGTGCTGGTAAAAAGCATTTGTTTATGCAACCAAGACCATGCCATATTTGCCTAATTAGAATAACATTTATTGTAATATTTAGCTAAACAGTTTAATTTCTGACCATTATGCAGCCACAGTCACTATGAAACTAAGGAACGGCGAAGGAAAATTTTTTTCATCATTCATTTATACTGACACTAGTTCAGTGGAGATATTTTACATGCTCTATGCACCAGCTGTTTCTTGACAAATTTGTATGCCTGAATAGGAGCAGCTGATCTATATTTGTGATGAGCACAACTGTGGCATTATACAGTTTCAGAAAAATGCTAAGTGGTATTTCTGTGGATCATGTTAACATGGTACTCGGTGAAGAGGACTGAAACAAGCCTTGTTCAACATGCATCTCTAGCCAGTGGCTATTGCTTAAAATGTGCTTCTATTGCTCACTTGACACACTCATCATATAGCAGGTAACGGGTCTTGCGGTGTTTTTTTGAATGTGTACAGACTGTATATATTAGATTGGAGTAATTTAAATTCCTTTTTCCCATATAGTGACCTTGAGCTATGATTTGTTTGCTATGTGTTTATGGGTCTTTTCATTACTTCAAAGTATAGAACATAAAATATTTAAGCGAATTTTAAAACAAGTTATATAATATATTCAAATAAATAAAATATGATTTCCTGCTGTCTGAGTAATTGTTGCTGATTTGTTTACACTGATACTCCGTAAAAGTAAAATAGTGTGTATAAAAATACATGTTTATACTTTAAAGTTTTTGTGTGTTTTAGCGTTGGAGTCGGCAAATGTATTTATGGAAATGTATAAAATGTATTTATGTAAATATATAAAGCGATAATATTCAAATGCAACTCTTAAACATTTTCCTAGGCTAAGGCGTTGGCAGAATAGTTTCGTGCCGTATGTCATTCCAAGGGGAGTGCGACTGGAG
Source organism: Scleropages formosus (assembly GCF_900964775.1). Taxonomy (NCBI): domain Eukaryota; kingdom Metazoa; phylum Chordata; class Actinopteri; order Osteoglossiformes; family Osteoglossidae; genus Scleropages; species Scleropages formosus. Next base: position 17,518,711 of record NC_041823.1, on the reverse strand, counting down.
TAATCACGGTAAGTCCCTATAAATATAGCAATGCAGACGTGTCGAAGACCGTCTGGGTGAACACGCGTGTGCGTGTAATGAGCGCGGAGCTTCTTCACTCATCGCTGGACATAGGAGCGTCACTTGATGCTGTCACGCACACCTGTGTCTGTCAATCAACCGCAAAGTTTGCCTATGGAAGGACACGACACTTCAGTTTTATTGGCTGCTGAAGGAAGAAGAGGCGTGGCCTAGGTTAATAGAGGGGTCCTATTGGATAAAAGTGAATGTCAACTAGCCCAACCACCAGAGAATCCCGGTACATGTATTTGTGAAAAGACAACAGGCAATACGAAGAAGGAGCTGCATAATTAGGAATTCTGAGGAAGGATATACCACGCTTGGTAAGAGGAGTATCGTTATATAAGTTTACAATCCAATACGCACCTATAAAAACTAACTCGCAAGTTAGCAGAGTAACCTCGCTCACTTTACATTTGCATTTCCGGTTCATGTTGTGACATGTCTGTCAAAATTAGCAAAATAGTCAACATTATCCTTGCATACTGGAAGTATTTGTTGTTTTTTGTAGTACATTTTAAAGTAAATGTCTCTGGAGGGCTTCTAGTTGAGCGACGATACCTTTGTGAAGGGATAGTTAATCCCCGGTAAAAAAAAAAAAAAAGTGTGAGAAAGAAGCGACGGTAAAACTGGCTGTGCGCAGCGCACGCGGTTAGCGCGAGGTGGATCGCCTGAAGGTCCGTGGCGCGAGGCGGATCTCCTGCTCGAGCAGGCAGGCGCGTCGCCACAGGACGTTTCCCGTCGCTTCTCTGCCCATGTTTGGTCATTTTTGAAGTGAACGAAACGGTCATTTAAAATGCGCGGATGTACGCGAAGAGTCCTGCGGTCAAGTCGCGTTAAGTGAGTCAATCAATGGAGGAAAAACTGCAAGCGGTCGGATCGAAGTGACGAGGAGTGAGCAGCGTGTAAATAACGGAGGGGAGGGGGGGGGCTTAAAGAATCCGCTCATTCAGTTTTTGCGCGAGTTAAAAACCCCTTCATTTAAACGTCAAAATAATTTTGGCATCTTCGTACACGCCATCATAACGCTTTTGGTGTAGCCAAGTGCTGCTGTCCCTCACTGTCACCATGTGCATCCTTAGTAACCGCATTGTCTGCCAAAGTATGTCGCGGAGGGCCGAAGCCAGGGTGGCCGCGCTCAAGGACAACGCAGACAAACTACTAATGAAGCGCTGAATACGCGTCGCTCACAAACAACGCTTTCATCCAAGCCTTGAAATTAGCAGCATTTCAACCTTGTTTCCACATCGTATTAATTGGCATCCACGTCTCATTTCCACGGCCACTCATATCCCCTTCACGTGCGCCGTCGCACTTCCATCTCCTGTGAATGAAAATATCTAATAAATGTATCTCGAGGAGTGCAGTGGTGTGTAGACAGTGACCGGTACGTGTTCTTTGTGGTCTCTCTCCTGCAGGTGCGGGGCTCTGCCGCTAGAGGGCGATGTCTGACAACAGCATCAGTACCAACAGCGCCAGTTCCAGCAGCAGCTGGACCGTTCTCACTCCGGAGTCCAACGTACGTTTATGCAGTGTGTGTGTGTGTGTGTGTGTGTGTGCGTGCATTAAGGAGTGCTGAAATGGTGAGCTGGAGCTGAACATTTTCACTGCCCTCTAGGCAGCTGCGGTGGAAAATGTAGGCCCTGGGGATGATGGGAGCGGGAGTCTGGCGGACACATCGAGCCTCTCGGAGGATGCGGCAGGTATACCGCCACTTTTTACCACGCTCATTGGTATATTGTGCCTTTTGATTGTAGGTGCACTTCTTGCATGCTCGTTTAGTGTGTGGAGAAAGGCTATTTTCTTGATGCGGCTGTGTTTACGTTTCTCATGTAGCTTTAAAACTTTCATAAATTGATTTTTGTGACATAACATTTCAGAGATAAGGGACATAGAGTTGCTGTAATGCTGTAGGTTTACAAATGTAACTGAAACACTGTAATCACTGAAAAAGCATAATGTATTTTTATATTTGTGTGTGTTTTTATATATTTAGCGTTCACTGTTCCCTGCTTTGACAGGGAGCTTGACAGACTCTGGTGCGAGCAGTAGGGATGCCCCGGCTAATGGCTTACGCTCCGAAGAGGGTCTCCAGGTTGGCTCATTCACATGTCCCAGTCAGTTCTTCCCTGGCCGGCCGTCAGTGTCGTCCTAGGAATGAACGTTGTGGTTTGTCTGTATGTATTATATATTTTTTTTTTTTTTTTTAACATTTGGTTGTGATAGCTGAAATGGAGATCCAGAGGGAACATCCCACAAAGGTGAAATGCCTTCTTGTTATTACTGTGTTGCTTCACTGATTCTTTTTAAGTGGCTAGCAGTATGAAGTCTTTTAGGTTATAAGTTTGCACCCTCAACCATTGTGCAGTTTAGTTTTTGTAAAAAACTAAAAGAATCAATATTTTTTAAATTACCTTTCATATATTTGAGTTGGGGGGTGCGGTGACGCAGCGGATTTGGCCGGGGCCTGCTCTCTGGTGGGTCTGGGGTTCGAGTCCTGCTTGGGGTGCCTTGCGATGGACTGGCGTCTCGTCCTGGGTGTGTCCCCTCCCTCTCCAGCAACCCTGCATGGGACAAGCGGTTTCAGTCAATGTGTGTGTGTGTGTGTGTGTGAGTTTTATTGTGGTTGGGTTAAAGCTCATCATTGCAAACAATGGGTTAACAAGAGCATTTAATTTTCTGCTTGTCCATTATTATGTGAAAACTGTCAGTGGCTGTAACTTTTTAAAACTTTTTTTTTTTTTTTTTGTTCCTGCATTTATGTCCTTGGTCACACTTTCTAGGTGTGCCAGGAAACTGTGGCTGAGAGTGGCCACAGCTTCACCCCTCCTAGCCCCACCCTTCTGAGCCCATCACCCACCAGCCATGTGCCTCTGTTGTCCAACCTTGAGAGCTATAGTTTGGCCAGTGCAGACCTGGACTCCAACACTGGTATCAGTCTTCAAGCTGGGGGCCAGACACCTCTAGGTCCTACAGTGAACACGAACCCTGAAGCGTATACTGATATTTGTCCACCTGAGAGCCACATCCCTGTTGGCCCTTACCCCGAATCCAGCATCACAGTCCCTGCTCCCATGAGAGAAGAGGAAGGAGGTCGACCGCAGGAGCAGTCTGAGCTGGCTAAGAAAGTAGCGGAAGTTGGAAAGCAAGCAGGTAAAGATGCAGAGTACTAAGTTTAGTGTTTGATTAACATGAGCAATAGAACGTGAAGAAGAAAGCTCTCCCACTGGTTTTAAACTGTTTCTTGATTACCTTGTTGGATTTATTCCACAGACAGTTATCCATCAAAAACTCATAGGCTGATTTGATGACTGTTGAAGTGCTTTAATTGTCACTCAACCTGGCCTCTCGCTTGTGCTGTCACTGGCCTTTCAAGTTTGTGAAATTTCATATGTTTATGTTAAAGTGCAATTGCTGGATCATCTGGTCACGGATTTCTTCCTATTCTGGGGAAGGAGGCTGGCGAGACTGCAAGTCTCTGGTATGGCACCCATATATGAGAAGGGCATGCAGACTGTAAGAGAAATATTGAATGCATGAGTTATTTTTCTGTGAGAAATGGAAGGATGTTATGTGCTTGTTTTGGTTAATTTTAAAAATCCTCTTTTTGTTTTTTTTGGCCTTTTGGTGCCTGAGTTGATGCCATGCACATAATGAATATCTGTGCCTGAATTCCTTTCTGTGGGATTTGCTTTTACTGCTGTTCTTAATTACCATAGCTTTCAGGTTTACGCTTTACAATGTTTTTGCTCCTTGTGTTTAGTATATTTAAGCCTAATCGAAACAACATTTACAAGGGGTAGCAAAAGGATAGAAGGTGCACTTTTAAAAACATTTTTTTTTCCCCAAAAATTGTATTTTTTAGTTGCACATTCTGCCAGTTGTTGAACTTTATCGGAGCAAAATGAGGCCAAGATTGGACCATAGCAACAGCTATGAAAACATGCACTTTTGCATACTGCTTCAGGCTGAGTTAAGCAGCCAGTGAGCATCGTGTGTTAGAAGGCTTGAACAAGCTTGTTTAGAGATGCCCGTGTCTGCGTGTTACTGACTGTTGCTGCTCTTTTTGGAAGAATTGAGAATGTGTTCACCTGTGTTGCCTACATTCAGTAAGAAGTGACAGATGGTGGCCAATGTCTGTGCAAAGATGTGTTACAAGCCATTGTTACAAATCCTGCCTTTTCTAGGCAGTGGTCTGAGTAGTCTCTCTCTGTCTCTCTCTCTCTCACACACACACACACACAGCCAAGCCATCCATATCCTGTTTTAGTATGTTTACAGTATTTGAAATTCAGCAGAGTTACTGTAGAAACTTCTCTCTGAAGGATGAAACTTACATCAACATCGTTACATAATCTTTCCTGTACAGATAGACTAATGCAGCCTACATTAGTTTAAAAAAAACCGTAGCTTTGAACCCTTCTCTTAAGTGGTGTAGTAATTCCGTTACAGTGCACTAGTGGTCATATTTTCGTATTCTTCTATTTTATGTTCTTCATCCAGATTCCCCTTATGACTCTGAGCTGGGAGAGGTGAGGGGGGCTGAGGGTGACCGGCTGCGCAAGAGGAAAGTGCGTCCTCTTGGCCCCTTGGACAAAACGGAGAAGCAGGCTGATGAGGATGAAGATGAAGAAGAGGAATACAGGCCCATCCAGCAAGTAGAGGAGCATGGAGGCTTCTCTTTAAACAAGTGCATTTTGGGTGCCCTAATCCTCCTTGGCTTGGGAACGATCTTATTTTCAGGTGAGATTCAGTCCTCTGCCATCAAGTCCTGCAGGTCTTAATGCTGTGCCCTCAGGGTGAACAATAGAATAGAATACGAATAGTTTCCAACCTGTCATTGGTTTTGCTCTAATTTTGCTCTAACTTTATTCAATTAGTTTTTGTTTAATTTAGCAAGTTTAAAATACTTCCACATTGTTTCGTTCATTGAACACTAGGAGGCAACCCAGCATTGCCATTAGCAGTACATGTCTGCTCTTTCTGAGTCTAAGATGCGCTGTGCCTACAGGTGTCTTCGTGGACCTGGAGGATGGTAGGTACAGAGAAGAGGGGTACGCTTTGACATTAACCCTCACAATCACAGTCAGTTCTAATCCTGTTATACACTGAAAGTTCTCTTCATTGCATGCCCACACGTTTGATTGTGAGATATTTGTGTTTGTATATGACACAAGCTTTCAGTAATATTACAGTTCAAATTACTGTAATGTGGTAAACATATTTTTGTGTCAGTGTCTTTACTTGGCACAAAGTTTGCCACTAGATCACAAAGTTTATACTATGCATTTTTTTTTTTTTTCCCCCAGGATCTAAGTGCTTCATGTTCACCAAATAATCCTCTTCTTTGCATTGTCCACCTGTAGCATATTCCATGGCAGAATCTGTCATCTAAAATGATCTAGAATTATGGTTTTAAGTAAAATTTAAAAAAAAAAAAAACTACACTTTTCATTTATTTTTTTAAATGTAACATTACTAGGCCTTTGTTCTAAGTGATAATTATTAATTACATCATTAATGTTTATAATGTTGCCCCATAGCATGTAACAAACATTTTTCTGTTTGTGATGCATTGTGCTTGATGTGTTGTAATCTGTCTTCTCTGTAACTGTATTTGGACTGCTGGCAGAACGGTGGTGCAGAGAATAGTGCTGTTGTCTCATAGCATCTGGGTGTGAAAGGACAAGGGTTCAATCCTCATTCAGTCTGTGTAGAATGTGCATGTTCTCCCTGTGTTTGTGTGGGTTTCCTCCAGGTACTCCAATTTCCTCCTACAGTCCAAAGATGTGTTTTAAGTGAACTGGCAACTCTAAGTTGCCCATAGTGTGTGTGTGTGTGTGTGTGTGTGTGTGTGTTCCACTGGTGTATAGATGAGACTTACTGTAGGCAGTGAATCTAGCATTGTAAGTCACCTTGGGTGAAAAGGTATGGCTTAAATACCACTCTTCCTTGGAAGCTCCTTTGCAGAAAAGTGTTTGCTAAATGAATAAATGTAAATGTAATGCTGATAGCCTATTGAGATTCTGTTAATGTGGTCTGATTATTGTTATTGCACATACATTTGAGCATTAGAAAATATGGCTTTATAAAGGGCAGTGTTGTGACACATCACCTCAGTGATGTAATGATCTGCTGAATGTTTGTTTATAATGACTCTTTCTGCCAGATGATGATGTTGAAGTGAGAGAACTGAAAGATCCAGAGGTGCCACTCAGCCAGGTAAGTACCTTCCTGTGGCCGCTAGCCTGTCCACTTGACATTGCTTGCCTATGTTGTTGCTCTGCTGCTCCAATGCTGTGTGTCTATGTGCACTCACAAGTCTGTGTTCTTTTCTGTGGCATAGGATTGGGTGAACAGGGATATGGAGGCCATGCGAGTCCAGGAGATGGCACAACTGTTGGATAAACTCGCTCAGGAGAACCAACAGATTGCAGTGCTCCAGGCACAGCTTCAGGTAAGCCTACTTGGCACTCCCTCATCTCCCTGTGTGTCCTGCTCTTCTCGCTCTAGTTCAGTACTCCAGACATATCAAAATTGCTATCGTCCACTGTGGGGGATTTGCTGGGGGGAGAGGTTCTTGTAACTCTAACACATTTGTGACTATGGACAAACTGAAACTGAGTTTCTTAAGAAACATGATTTAGTCTTTCATCATGTGACCAAGCATTTCTCAAATCATCAGTTATCTTGTAGAGGACATGTCTTTATTGATCTTCCTGCTTCTCCATCATCAGTCACAAGCAGAGGAACTGAACCTAGCGCTACAGAGGGCAGAAGAAGGAGGAAAAGAGTTTGTGAGAAAAGAAGAGCTGGAGAAGGAGAATGAGCAGATGAGGATGGAGTTGTCATCTTTACCCAGCCTCCAGAGGGAACTGGAGACTCTGAGGGCCAGAGTGACAGAACTCGCACAAATCACAGGTATTAGAAGTCTGGGAAATGGGACCAGCATCATCTTTTCTTCTCTGGAAATAACCTGTTATTCTCTACTAGCTTTTACTGAAAACCTTCTCCCAGTTTTATGTGCACTTTATCTGCTGTTCTTTCTTCGTTGCTGCTTCCCTAGCCAGCAAAGATTCCACACAGTTCCCTTCCTCTGCACCTGTATCACCCTCCTCTGACCAAAATGAGAACAGCAGCCAAAGCACTGGGGTGGAGAAAGCAGCGAGCATGGAGGGGGAGGACCACCAGAGAGATAGGCTGACAGAAGAGCTGGAGCGACAGAAGGTCTTGCTGCAGGAGAGTAGGAAACGACTGGAAGAGATGAAAGTGGAGAATGGAGGGAAGAAGGGTGTAAGGGAGGGCCTGGTGGAGGTGGAGAGAAGGCTCACTGAGGAAGTGGAGAAGTTGGGACAGAGGAGAGAAGCAAAAAGGAAGGAGAGACATGGTGGGAGAAAGTGGGAGGGCCAAGGAGACAGAGATGTGATGAAGAAATGGGGTCGGCAAGAGAGAAAAGAGTGGAAGGAAGGCAAGGACGCAAAGAGAGGGGATGATGCTTGGGGTTCAGATGGCAAAGAGTGGCAGGAGAGGAAGGAGTGGAGGGATGGAAAGGACTGGAAATTGGACAGAGATGGTAGAAGGGACACAGAGAGACAGTTGGAGGATACCGGTGAAAGAAGAGAGTGGAAAGGGGAAAAGGACTGGAAAAAGGGACGAGATGATAGGGATAACAGGAATGAATGGAAGGAGAAGGAGAGCAAGAACTCGAGAGGAGAAAAAGAGTGGAAGCACCAAGGTAATGGGGAGAGAGACAGGGCGTGGAAGCAGCAAAATGACATAAAGGAGTGGGAGGAGAAAAGAAAAGAGTGGTCAAAAGGCGGAGACAGAAGGAGAGATAATGGGAAAGAGGAGATGAAACATGGAGAGTGGAAGATCAATGAAGTGTATCATAGAGATGAAGAGCAGTCCAAGGATGGCAGCAGCCATGAGAGCCATGTTGGGGAAAGGAGCAATAAAGAGTTCAAAGAAGAAGGCAAGAAGGAGAGGCACTGGAAGAGCACAGCGGACAAGAAACCCCTAGATGCAGCACACCGACACCATGAGCACAATGACTACTGGAAGGGGAAGAAGCAGAAACTGCAGCACTACTACCGGGCTCCAGTCAACTGCAGTGACATTGCAGCGTGTGCCAAGCAGGAGGGCTTGGTACCGGTACAGCTCGCTGACTTCGAGGGTCTCCTAGCCAGTTACCTGGAGAAACTGGGGGAGGCCGAGAGCAAGAGCAAGGAGGAAATCGGCACGCTGGTCAGGGACTTCTTTGTGGACGGTGTGTTCAGCCATGACAGGATCTCATTCCGGGACTTTGTGGAAGACTTGGCTGACATTTTAGAAGATATAGTGGAAGCAGGAGGGAATGAGGAGCTGGAGGACGAGATGGAGGAGTTTGAGAGGGAGGCTTTGCGGAAGTTTGTATTGGATGGTGGCGAGGAGAAGAGGGGAGACTGGAAGAGAGGGAATGGGAGAGTGAGGGCTTGAACCAGGGAAATGATATGACAAAGGGAGCAGTGGCAGAAAAAGTGAGAGTAGCACATTGTAACAGAAACAGTAGAGCAGCTCCTCACCAGCCTTCATTAATGCAAAACGCACCAATTTAAGTACTTTTAACACCACACTGATTTTGTTGCAGTTTTTTATTTTAAATTTTAAACTTGCTAAGAATATTCAACTATTTCAGTTCAACTGTGTAGTAATGCAGCAGTTTGCTGATTCAAAATGAATTTGTGTTTTCAAGTGTGTGCGTCTGAGGGCTGAGTCTGGAACAGTGCAGTTCTCCAAGTGTATCTCCATTCTTTGAAGATAAAGTGTGTGGGTGTAAGACATGGGGAGTAACTGAGTAATTCCACTCAGTACAGGAGGGGAGAACTGCAGGAAGAACACATTGTGAACTAGGCTACGAATGGGGTCTTAATACATTTTTTTGTTAATGAAGTTATTGATCTATTTAAATGTAAACAAATGGGTACGCAAATGTACATAAAGCACGGAAAGATGTCAGTCTTTTTAGGTGGCTTTTATTTTGTAAATCTGAGTTTTGTAGTGGTTTTTTCCTGTTATTCCTGTGTGGGAATTTGTCTGTGCTTACACATTGTGAATGTTGATGGCATACAGTTCTGTTTGGTTCACAAATTTAATTTATATTAATAAGTAGTGAAATAAGTAGAGGCTGTTTTTGCTTTTAACATGCATTCTGGTTGAATACTGTGCTTTTCATTTCAAAGCATATCTTTACTGAACAATGCAAGTGTGCATATGGATATTTTTTTAACGGTTTGTTTCTGTCAGAAGCACTAAGAATTTGGGCTATTTTTGCTTTTTTTTTTTTTTTCCGTTTGAAGTTTTATTACACATGTGGTATAGTTGTTAATGGATGCATCAAATGAGAGTATGAAGATATTTTCATATTCCTAACAGAAATTGGCTATAGGAATTCATGTATGTTTACAGGTACATGGGTGTGTAAAATATTGAATTAAAAGTTTACTTTCTCAGTATTTTGGTTTTATTGTGATTTGTGTTTTTGGCTTGAGCAAGCGTTCAGGTAAAGTGAACCACATTCCTGAGATTTGAAGAAAAAGGATGGGAGAGAACCGAGAAGTTGCAAAGCATGGACAAGTTTAGGCAAGTTGCCCTCAGCATCATGCATATACATTATGTAAGGAGTGACATCAGTACAGTTCACAGACCGTGCAACAGGTTACGTCATTGGTCTTGGATCAACAGCTGACACCAGTAATTAAAGGTAGACACAACACAAATATTGCACAAATAATATAAGGATTATGAGTACAATAATAATAACTAAAATAATAGAACGTATATGGTAGGGACAATAACTGAAAAAGAGACGACTATTTGAAAAAGAGGAAGTAGTCAAAAAAGCACCAAAAATATTGACAAAAAAAATAAAAATACAGAAGCTCCATTGGTGGAAAAAAAACAAGTAATTTGAGAACTGGGTTATAAAAAAAAAAAACAGGGGACAGTAACGTATCTTAATACATATTAAACCTGGTCGGTGATACTGTGTGTGAGAAGTGAATGTACCACCCTGGTCACCTTCTTCTTGATAGGTTCACTAATTTGAGACCCATAAAATGGGGAGCACAGCCTTCATGTCCCTCCATGTTAAAATTTCTGGAAGATTTCGTATCCCATTTACTTTTTCCTACATAGTAAAGTTGATACAAACAACATAAGGGATATACCATGTATGTAGAAAAGAAGGTAATTCTGCGAAGGTTTATTCAGATTGTGTATGAGCCATGTAAGCTGCAGTTTTAATGTGAACTGTAACTGAAGGCAGTGCAGCACATGTTTCTGCACAGATGAAAATGCCTTTTCTTAAGAAATTCTTAGTTTATTGGGTCACATCACATCTTTGGGTCTCCAGTGACCTGAGCTGATGCTTTACTTACAGGCACTTACTGGGAGGGGGTTGTGCAGTGTCTACTGTGCACTGAGCTCACATCTTGTGTCTATTCATTTCTTTTAATATGGTTTTGTTACCATCCAACAACCCAGTCCACAGTCTATTAACATTATTTAGCTGCTGACTCTCTTATAAGAAATGAGTCCACTTGGTTAAACTTTTTGCTCAAGGGTAAAACAGCAGGCCCTCTCATAGGTCTTAAATGATGATTTCGCAACTGTATCATTAACCGCTCTGCTATCTGACGGCCCTCATCTTGTACGCAATGTGCAATTTCAAAATTATAGTGCCCTACTGTGTTATTACTGCTTTGCTGATCTTTCCGTGTCAGCCTGTGTTGGTTTGTTCAGACACTTGACCAAACTGAGACCCCCACATACTTGAAATGGGTATTGCAAGAAGATAAAATCCCACTCCGTATCTGTATGCATGTGTCCATGAAAAGTCTATGTGTCTTTTTGGCAGATACACTTTTTTAAATGTATACATTATTGCATACCTCTAACATGGCATACCAGGTATCTGAAATCCAGTAATCTGTGTGTAGATGATTGATTGTAATGTAAATGTTTATATGTATCTCAAAAAAAAAACTACTAGGAAGGTGATTAGGAATCGGCGATACTCTGGTAAAGTTTTATGCGGCTCCTTGTGTGACAAACATCGGTCCATATGGTGAAGGAAGGAAACTAACTGTACTTAAGAGTCACACACCTGCAGCAATGTCTCTTTCTCCCGATGTAATGCACAAATTGTATTTTCTGTGAGATGTACGTCGCTTCGGAGAAAAGCGTCCGCCAAATGAATAAATGTAAATGTAAGTGAGGGTTATACATAAACTACCGGTGTGACACCGCGACGATTCTGTTGTGATGTCACCTGCTTCCGAAACAATAAAGTTCACGTCGTAGAGCACAGAGGCAAACTGTGGGTTTGTGTGCACAGTGAGGTGTGTGTGTGTGTGTTCCAGCCAAATCTTACAGGTCTAAGAGTTTTGTATCACACACTTAGTGAGTCAGCGACTGTCAGTGCTGCCGCCGCTGCTGCCACACCTATTACAGTAAAAGTTCAGAAGGTTTCCTCCCTTTTCTTAAACATATCATGAAAAATAGCTATAGGATAGTGAGCTGCTGCCATTCAACGGTATGATGAAATGAACAGTAATCACAAATGTTGTGTTATACCTAAGTATTTAAAAAGTGAATTTATGTGTCGGGTTGTTTCATAGGATTTTTTTTTTCCTCTCTTTTTCAGTTAGTCATAACACAGTAACGCGCCATCTGGTTGGGAACAGCACTCCTCCTCTTATGAATGTCATTCCTGCTCCGCCATGTGGACTCTGCCCTTGTGTGGACGAGCATAATGGGATCCTACCATCTTAACCCACTCTGAGCGTGTGTGTGTGTGTGTGTCCCTGTGCGTGTGTTCATTCTTCCAGAAGTCTTCATTTACTAAGTGACCGCGTAGTTTGATAACAGGAGAAATTAAATATTATAAATTATATTTAATTTAATGAAATAATCACGTCTCTTTCTTCCATGAAATATATTTTACACAACGAGGCACACTCTGAAACGTGTGGAAATTTTTCATTTCTGTTGTGCGTGTGCGAGAACCGAGGTTGCGTATTAAAAAGGAATCTTTCTCCAATATCTCCCTTGTCAGCTTTGTTGGCTGGTGGTTTGCATGTTCCGCTGACAGCGCAGTTTTAGCCTTGCTGAACGGTGGGACAATCGCTGGAGTGAGGGTGATGTGTGTTTGTGTGTGGTGTTAGTGAAGCTGCACATGGCAGAGGGACTGATAAGTATCTGTTAGCAAATACTGTTTTCATTTTTAACAGGACAGAAAGGAACAGATCATAATGTATATTAATTATTTAAACAGCAAATGGTTTTACATTTATTCATTTAGCTGAGACTTTTCTCCAACACAACTTGCAATGTTAAGGTTACAGTTATTTACCCATATTATATACAACTGGGTAATTTTACTGGTGCAATTTAGAGTACTACAGCTAGAGGAGGGGATCAAACCTGCAACCTTTCAATCCAAAGGCAGTAGCTCTAACCACTAACCTCTAACACCTACCAATTGTTTTCATTTTGAAATTAAGATTTTTATGGGGAAAAGTGGAGTCTGTGCTCCTTAGCATTTCCATTTTGTGTCTCAAACACTCAGTGGCACTTTGGTTTTAATTACAGTTTCACTTGGCAGTATGACAGTGGAAGGAATGATTGATAGGTTGTTAACCACTGATCTGTAGTCTTTGCATGTCTGGTTCAACTCAGTACCTGACCGTTTATATAGACTCAGTACTACGTGTAAATCTGCGGCTCTTCCAATTGGCCCTAGTTGGATCCAGTTAGTTCTAGTTCAGATCCAATGCAAAGAGTCATTAAGATGTAACACTTGCAGGTGCCTAAAAATTAAAATGTACTGGTCTTCTTTCCCCGATTGTATATTACTGAGCCATCCATACTTTGAACTCTGATCATTTCTTTTCTAATCTAAACAGCAGTCTGAACTCACACGTACATTCACCGTGTAATTAAATGCAATCATGGATTGGTTTGTGTACAAATGTCTGCTGTTAATATGAGTCGATCTTTTATTAGACAGTGTACCTTTTTGTCTAGGAGAAACCAAGCGGTCTAAGGGCCTTGATGTCTAGTACATTACTTCAGCAACTTTTGTTGTGGAAATTTCAAAACAGAGCAGATTAAAAAGGGAAAAATGTGTGAAGGAATGAAGGGAATCGGACGAATGATCAAATTTTCCGCTGACATCAGCTGTTCCAGCACGAATGTGGCCAGTATAAGAGAAGGTGAAGATGAAGGGGACACAGTTGTGTCAACCTGCTGCTGTAGCGACACAGCTAGTGCCACCAGGTGAGAAAAATAATTCTCTTTCTACATGCCTTTCTCATTCTCTAGATGTTCTTTTATATTATTGTTCTCTTGGGCTTTTGTCTGAAATCATCTTTTGTTACTACAAAAGATTTACTTTCTTGCTTTTCTCTGCTCCCCTGTTTGTAACTATTTACTACCATCCTGTCCCTTTCTTGGTTTTAGAGAGCAAATATTGTAGCCTAACACTCTATGTGTCTTGGGCACCTTTCTACTACATTTACATTTATTTATTCATTTAGCAGAAGCTTTTCTTCAAAGCGAGATGCATCTCGCAGAAATACAATGTGTGCATTACTTTAGGAGAAAGAGAGACATAGCTGCAGATGAGTGATTCTTAAGTACAGTCAGTTTGTTTCTTTCCACCATATGCACCATACTTACCATACTCAGGTAACTTTAGTAATACAGATGCAATACTAAAAAATTATTCTGCTCTTCTGCTCGGCTCTAAATTCTATAAAATTGCGAACACATTCTTGCCATTTAGATGCACTGTTCACTATTTTCACTAATTATGTAAAATCAAAACCTAAAAATACAATGGCGATAAGGGGAAAAATTTCATTGTCTTCAACAGATACTGTCGTCGCCAGACTTCTGTTCTCTCTCTCTCTCTCTCGCTTTTGCTCTCCATCCTTCTTTCGCTTTTCCAAATGGAAGCTGCCATCAACACGCTCATCTGCCAGTTCAAAACCTTTGCTGGGAGCGATGGGTCCTGCAAAACCCTGAGCAAGGAGGAATTCCGCAGCCTGGTGGCCTCTCAGCTACCCAATTTTGTCCAGGTAGGCCACCTTCACGCATGGTTTTGAACGTGAACCACAGAGCTTGGTGCCTCCTCAGCGGCACTCGGTGGGTCGCACGGTTCTGAGGAACGCGGGCCTTTCGAAGGCTTTTGAGCAACATCTCAACAATACAATACAATACAATACAAGCTTTATTGTCACATCATCATCAACATAACATGTAGAGAAGAGTGAAAAATCTTGAGTGCAGCTCCAGAAAGTGCAGTATTAAGAGTATCTCAACAACTCACCCTACAACTACATGCATTCATTGTCTTTTCATTTGTTCCTATTTATTTGACAGTGAAAAGGAATACATATATTGTGCATTTTCTATCGCGAGAATTTGATTTATAAAATAATGATGAATGCCATCATGTATACACCTACATAACGTATAATCATCCGTTTTAGTTTTATTCAGTCTTCAGAAATAGATTCCTCATCGCGTATTGTGCCATGCGGTCTTGCGGTAATATTTTTCAGCCACAAGATGGTACCATTCGGACGTATTCCCTGTCAGACCTTATTGTCAAATATATCTGGGTATTGATTTTTGATCCTTTTTCTATATTGACCACACGCAGAATGCCAGCGATCCCGCCGTGATTGACCAGCTTATGGGCTCGTTGGACATGAACAATGACGGAGAACTGACGTTCGACGAGTTCTGGCAGCTGATTGGCACACTGGCGAAAAAGCAAGGAGGCTTCAGCCAATAGGAGAGCTCAAGGCGATATTTAAAAAGCAACTGCTCTTCAACTCTTCTACTGCTCATGTATTACTGAGGTTCTGGTGCAGAAGTACTGTAACATGTTGTGGTTTCGCTGTGGACACTAGTAAAACAGTTATTTAATGTGTTTGCTTTATGTTGTGTTATTTAACATTACGACCTCCGCCGCACTTTGTCAGCTTTCATTCCCGGGTTGTCCTAGTCAAACCAACCCAACTTCATTTGGCTATATATGATATGTAAGCAAAATTATGTACTGTTTAGCTACAGCTAGACCAAAAACTCACTCTAACCTAAGACGCATGAAAAGCTGTAGAATACCTGCTCACAAAAAACGAACAAAGCAGGCCGCGCCTACCGTGCACTGAGGTGCAGAACTTTTGGAACAAAAGTACCGTTGCTGTTGTTGAGGTTGCAGCTCGTGCCCCACGCTGGGGACGTCGCCGTGCGCGTGGACATGTCCGCGAGCGGCTCTTGCTGGCTCTATACGGGCTCGTGCTGCAGCACGCTGCTCCTCGCGCAGCTACTGAACGCGTCAGGGCTGCTGGGTACTGCGGAGAGTATTTTCCCGTGCTTTACCGCAGCTCGGTGTGTGTTTGTGTAGCTCCATGACGCGATGTGTCCCCTTGCCCCCCCCGGCAACCCCAGGCCACCCTCCACGAGTCCACCCCCGAGGCGAGGGCACACGCCCTGCGTGACACCCACATCCCTGAGGAGTTGCGACTGCTCGCCGTTTTCACACGTTCTTTTGCGCCAGAAGACAGTGGACAAAGTGGACAAAAGGACACAGTCAATTAATATATACACAACTTTTAGTCTTTTAGTCTTTAAAGGTAAGTCTTCTCTCCGGTAAAGGTAAACAGCGCAGTGTGTGTCAGTCAGTCCACGTCACGAAGCCGCTACTGGAGACTTCTCTGAAAAGTTTCCTTAAATTCAGATACAGTGTAGTTGTATACAGTTTTTATGTAAGCGTGATTTGACAAATGATTTGTTTCGGTTCTTCAAGGGAAGGGTGCTAGTAATATGAGAACGTGTGTTTATAAGCCATGTAAATAAAAGCAGGAGTCCTGTTGCGCTCTGTGGTTACTCTCTTTTCCCACCTGTACCACCAAGCGCTCATCTACATGACATGAGTGAAAAATCTTTAGTAAACCTTGTTCCTTCTTTATTGGTGTGCGGTGAGGAATTGTGGCTGAATCCACATTCCCCCCCAACTTTAGAAATGAATTGTTGTCGCGGAATAAATAAGACTAGTGCCAGTGTGACGTCATCACCGCGTGTGCATCATGAAGTCGGAAAAGGTGAGAATCATGTGTGTTCGTCGCTGCTCATTTCCTCCTTTCTTCGGTTCATTTTTAATCTTTTACGAGCCCTCCGTGCTGTCATTACGGAGCTTCGCCTGTGCTGGGTGTATAATGTTCCCCCGGCGGAACCCGACTCCCGCCTCCTTTACACGATCGAGGGGAAACCAGAAACCGCCTTTGCTGCTTTACTTTGCGAAGGAAGGGCGCAGCCCACGGTGTCGTCGTCCCCCCCCCCCCCAACTCTCTCTCACTCTCACACACACACACACACACACACACACACACACACACACACACACACACACACACACACACACACACACACACACACACACACACACACACACACACACACACACACACAAAACCCCCTTTCCAGTGCTCCTTCGCTCTCGATACTGGTGGTTGCAGTTCGTGCCCTGGTTCGGACTCAGGGACTGTTACTTTCTAATGTGGAGGCTGTTGGTTCGAATCCCCTGGGGCCTGGTACCATTGATCAAGGTACTTGGACTGAAGTGGTACAGTTACAATACAATGCTGTGCAAATGGGTAAATCACTGCAATGCTGGTGATCTAAATAATGGTTAATAATAATACTTAGAGGACAGTGTTGTGTTGTGGTTAGAGCTGCTGCTGCTGCTGCCTTTGCACCCAAAGGCTATAGGTTCAAATCCCACCTGAAGCTCTCATGCCAGTGCACACCGTACTTATCCAGAATTGCTCCATCAAAATCACGCTGCTGTATAAATGGGTAAATAACTGTAAGTAGCTTAACATTCTAAATCATTTTGGATAATAGCTCAGCAAAATGAATAAATGCCACTGTAGGTCTGTTGTGGACACATGAAGAACGTGTGGAAAAAGGCAGAGATCCTACAGTCGGAGAGCTAACAAGTTCCCAATGGCTGGATTGACAGTAGGGACCTGCTAAAGTATTCACCACTCCCTTTGAGAACCTTGAACAATAGCTGGAGGTTAAGGAGGTGCTTCCCCCCCTTGAAATTTCTCCTTTGGTGATGTGGCTCCTATGAAGTGTCCTTTACAGGTTTATGTAGAGAAGTAGTCATTCTTAGATTTGTGTGAACACCGATGCTCCTCAGATAAGGATGAGACTTGGAAGAGCAAGTCGTTCAACATTTTTACTTGCCAAGACCTTCCCTAAAATCATGAAGACCCCAGTTAGGTCGCATTTGCGTTCTGCGTTGTGGTATCCCTTATTTAAATATGTGAGAAGTGTCAAGTGAAATGAGTTTTTTGGCTCAATGAATCTAGTAGAGCATGTTTTTATATATCTTGTATGTCACCCTCTGCTGTAAGCATCTATTATTTCCCCTTAATTGTTACAAATTATCTTACATGACTAATGGAAAAGGCTATTAATATACTGTATTTCTTGGATTGTCTTCACTGCAGTTCTGTTACTTTCATGCATGCTGACTACAGGATTGATTTCTTTAAATGCGAGTGTCGTGTCCACATCAGTTTATCTATTCTCCTGGTAATTAGGTTAATAGCTTGGATGTTTAATTTGCTGGAGCACAGAACAGTTTTACAGGATCCAGGGCACAGTGGGACAGTGAGTGTTTGGGTGTGACACATTTATGTCAGATGGGAGATTCATCTGAAGAAATGTCTTCTCTAGTTACCCTGCTAGGGCCACCCCATCCTCATCTTCCTCACTAATCCTTTCTTCTTTCTTGGCAACATGTATCCTCACATCCTCCTGCCCTACTTTAGGTTTTCCTGTTTCATTTCCCAATACTTATCTTTTGTCTCTCAGTTTTTTCAAGCATTAATGCCTACAAGTGGACGTAGGAGTTAAAAATAGAACTCTCTGTGAGGTGTAAGATTAAGAAACAAAGATTTTTCAGCATTTTAACATAATTTTTTTAATTGAGGTGTGTGGTGAGCAACACTAGCTATTTGATCAATCACATTTATGTGTAAATTACTGCTTGTGTATTTAGTCATTTTCTCAGTCTGATTCTGTGTATGTGTGTAATACAAAGTAACAGACAAGCAGCAGGCAATCCCTCAGGTAATTTGAACCATAAGGCTTATGGTGGACTAGGTAGATCAAATAACCATCAAAGATCAGAAGTTCCATTGTTCCATCTAGTTTACAGGCTGGATGCTCCTTTCCACTTCTCTCTCACTTCTAATCATTCTGACATCACCTATCTGTCCTTACCCTAAGTTGTGCGGAATCCTCTTCCGCATTAATTTATCTCTGCTGGTTAGTGTTTGTTTGCGAAGACTGCCTGTTTTCATTACAAACCCTCTTTGTTATTTGTTAGGCCCTGAAAGCCTTTTTTAAAGAAATACTTTT
This sequence comes from Scleropages formosus, assembly GCF_900964775.1. NCBI lineage: Eukaryota > Metazoa > Chordata > Actinopteri > Osteoglossiformes > Osteoglossidae > Scleropages > Scleropages formosus. The sequence goes on along the minus strand of NC_041823.1, from coordinate 17,500,165 downwards.
TAAATATCATGTTCAAAATGACTACTAATCAAGTAGGTCACAGTTTTTCTCACTCTAAATGCATACCCTTTTTCCACTTCTTTTCATCTCCGTGTATTTCCCTTTTTTTTAGTGTTGAAACTATGAGCAAGACTGAGGACGCCATAAAGACCCTTGTGGAAGTTTACTTGAAATCTGCCAAGGGTAAAGAGAACCTTGGACCAAAAGACTTTCAGAAGCTTGTCGAGAAAAAGCTGCATAATATTATGATGGTTAGATTTTATGCTCATATTTTCTTCCACTCTGCTTTGTTACTATATTGATGCTGATTTTGAACTTTAGTGGCGTAATGGTCTCCAATATTGTGATGTCCAAATTCTGTGGACATTCTACTGTATGTTTTGTTGCTTTATGTCTTTCTAATTAGTGTAAAATCTCAAATGCTTTCCCGTTCAATAATGTTCAGTCCTTTTCCAGATGTAGATTCCAGTTTTTCTATTGATATGTGCAGTTCACACTACTGATCTTACTGTCTGTATTAAAGATACTACGCTAACCTCTACATCTCCTTCAGGATACAGACAACGCAACAGCAGTGGCAGAAATGCGCAAGGGTCTGGATGACAACCAAGATGGCAAGGTCAGTTTCCAGGAGTACATGACCCTGATGGGCTACCTGGCCATATCATTGAGTGACCACGTCACGTCCACCATGGGCGCGCCGTCTACAGAGCAGAAGCAGGACAAGAAGGAGGAGGCAGAATAAGCTTTCCGCTTCGTCAGAACACTGCCACAGGCTGCACACCCTGCTACAGTAATGTTTGCACAGTGGGATTCACCTTCTAAGACAGTCTAGCCCTGCCCAGCCGAGCCCTGTTCAGTTATGGAGAGCCATTTCAGCACTGTATTGAAAAGTAGACCGGCAGAGGCATGTCACTAAATATAACACGATACACTGTGGTGGTGTGGGAACTTAGGCACATAATTAGCAGCTGGGGTAAGATGAAGCACCTCCAGTTGAGTTTTTTGTACCCTAATGAATCCTCTTGTGTTTCTGTTTTGACAGGTGTCTGTGTTCACACCTGGGTAATGTGTAATCAGGTGTGTCAGGTTTTATTCTGGATCACTGTCCTGACTTTATAAGAATAACCATACATGGACATATAGATATAGACACCACCTCGTATTGAGTGTATGTAATTCAGCACAGAAGTGAACCATCACCACAGCTGGTATATTTTACCTTCTCCTCAGCATGTACTTTGTACCTCGATTTAGCGGCATAGCTGCATTTAAACAGGACTCTGTGCTTCTTCCAGGAGCTCTCAGGAGCTCTTTCAGTTTACCCATACCTGTGCCACACTGCCTCCAGCTCTGCCGTTTGGATCCGTGCCACTTGTCAGATTGAGGAGAATGATTGACAGTCACTTTCACTCAGACTGATGACACAGACCCTTGGTCCAACTAGCAAATTCAGTGATGCCTCTCTACTGAGCACTCAGCTGTAATGGTTATGCTATATTTTTGTGTCTCGTTGACAAACTCAATATGTTATCGAGTCCTACATGTGCCTTAATGCCTGTTAATAAAAGTTAAAATGGACATCAAATGGTTTTTTCATGGTATTTGTTGTAATAGCTATACCTCCCGTATGTCTGCCCGAGTGACATTATTAGGTTGGGCTAGTTGGGGTGGGGGGGGGCACCAGGTGAAACAAGGTATGCTGAAATAGGAGCAGAGGATATTGGAGAATGGAAGGAGGAGGGAGAAAAGATATTTAAGTCAACCACCAGCTCTCTCCCCTCATCAGTTTTTCTCCTCTTTGAGAAAAGCGAAGGTGTTGCTTCTTTACCATTCAGGTAAGGCAGAAGTCATTGGAGAAATTATGTGTTTTTCTTCTGTTTGAGTGGCTTTACATGCTGACAGTTTATCACTGGGTTACTCGTATTCCAGTTAAAGTATATATATCCCCATTAGTGTTATTAAACCTTCTTGGATGCCCTCTGCATTATCTCTTCTTTATCTCTTAACTTTACATTAAGTGAATGAGTGCGTGCCTACTGGGAACTGTTTTCTGTCAACTTAACTGTGTAAAAATGAATGGTAATGCACATAAACAGTAAAAGGAAGTTATCTGCAACATTTTACTGATGCTGCAAAAGAGACAAGTCAGCTTATCGCTATATCTGCTCTGCACCCATGTTTTGTTTCCAAGGCTGCCTGCCCTCCTCAAGAATTTTTCTATTTCTGAACGCTGGTCACAGATGCATGACTTTCCTTGGAATGAATGATGGTTTTAGCCAGTTCTTCTTGTCATGCTACATGCATCGACCGGTTCGCTTCCTCTTGCCTGGCTCTTCACTCTTAATAACATGCTTTCTAAATGTTTCCTAAGCAGGAATGCGATGTGCATAATTGGAAAAAGACTCGCATATTGTCATACGTCATTTCACAGATGGACTCGAAAGAGCATCTTTACATTTTACCGGCACATGTTCACCAAAACCTTGTCCGCATCTCACACTCACCAAGTGTACAGTACGCTGGCAGTGCTACAAAGAGTCCTGTCAGAAGGCGCTGTAGCTGGGCACGGATGTTGCTGTTGATTGCATAATTAATGTGACATCAGGTTAACAAAGACTCTTCCATGACTCATGCCACTGACAACAGCCCCCCTCCCCACCCTTGGTGTTTTGTGTCTCAGGTTACGTTCTCCTTTACCTGTTGACACGCATGCCCACCTGTGTTGCCTTTCACTGTTTTCGGTCCTTGTGTTTCTCGCCATCTTCCTCTTTCTGTCTCCCTGTGTGTCCTCTGACTGGAAATGTCCCCTCTGCTCCCCATTTCTGCCTCTCAGCATGACTAACAGAAACCCAGAGGACAACACCAGCCTGGAGAATGCCATGCAGCTGATGATCCAGACTTTTCACAAGTACTCGGGAAAAGAAGGGGACAGGTTTACCTTGAGTCGAGGCGAGCTCAAGGAAATGTTGACGCAGGAGCTGGGCACCTATCTGGGGGTGAGAAAGAAGCTGTCTTGCACACTTTGACATCATGCATGCCGCTTTCATGCTCACACGTACTTTGGCATGTACTTTAGAAGCGCTCATATGCACTAACCACCGTGAAATTTGGGTTTTGGAGAGAATGGAGAGTTTTTTATCGAGGTACCATTTCCAAGGTACTGCTTCTTTTTCGATCTTGGTTAGATCAAGTTCGCCCTCTTGTTAGTAACGGTGTCTTGGTTATATTTTTAAATCAGTTTAACGGGACCTAGATTTAAAAAGATCAATTCTTTCCAAAGCATGACCATTTCTGGACTATTCAAAACTTATGAACGCTAGTGTAGGTAAATCCAACCTATTGAACGATGACCGGCATTGCAGATACGACCGAACAATAAACTTTAGAGTAATTTCTGAATATCTTTTGCATTCCAAATAAATATGTGTGTCCCGCATCAGAACTGATGACTCTGGTTCCATGTGGCTCAGTATTCTGTAAATTTAACCTCCTGTATTGATGAAACCAGTGGATCCATGTAAATGTTGTCAGACACTCATTGAGCTGTTATCTACCTGTCTCGACCACCGTCCCCCACATTCATCCCTCAGAATGCACAAGACAAGGATGCTGTGGACAAAGTTATGAATGACCTGGACTCCAACAATGATGGCGAGGTGGACTTCACTGAGTTCATAATCCTGGTGGGTGCCCTGACAGTGGCGTGCAACGATTTCTTCCTGGAGTATCACAAGGATGACAAGAAGTCTTGTGAGAAAAAGGAATGAAGGGTTGCATCCAGCCCCGACGCTCTGCAAAAGTAACTCGGGAGGATTACGAGGAATAGGTGGTTTGGAAAGAGGGAGCCACCTGCACGCACACACACGCACACACACACCTAGTTAGTGGTGGAGGAATGTTTTATTAGTTCTTTTGTTTTATAAGTCCTTATTTCTATTGGAGCAACTGTTGTGTCCTCTTTGTAATTTATTAAGAGCTGGAAAAAGCAGGCAGGAGCAGAAATGAATTTTAATCCAAGAACAGCAACTTGTCAAACCATCACAAAAAATGCACTAACTGCTGAACACGAATGCTTTCCGTTTCACTTAATTCGTTTTATAATCTCGTATTTTTAATTGTAAACATTTCCTCCACATTGAAATAAATGTCCTTCAATCATCTAATTGTGGCTACATCTTCATTTGGTCACATTGTTGGGATATTTACTTCTCTTGCTCTTAGATTTCTGTCATTGAGAAGAACAATATGGCGCCTAGTGCCATTTGGTGCTCTTGTTGGGACACCTGCAACTATTCTGTTGCTTCTATAATATAAAGTGTTACTCATGAAGTCAATACAATTAAAACTCCCTGTTGTAAGTGTCTTGTTGTTACAAAGACATGACAATGGAGCACTATGTCTATCTAAACCTTTATTATTCCAAAAGTACTCTTAACTGTGTGCTGTGTAACCTTTTGCTCCAGTTGCTGTCAGGCAGTCTATTATACACACAAAATTATTCTTGCAATCTGTAACATATTTTTCTTGTAAAAAGTAGTGTTACCAAGCACACCCGCTGTCCACAGGGTCAAATTCTGAGTTTCTTGACATGATGTGCATTCATTGATATAGTGCTCTTTGACAGCAGTGGTCTCCCACTAGGAGTTTCTTCTGTGAAATTTAGCATATCGGTGTCCTTTATATCTCTGGGTCTTAGAAATTAACACCCATTTTTACATACAATTTTCATGAAAATTGTTACACAATTACTTGCCAGTTTTATAAGGTCAAAGTAACATTCATTTTTAAAAAGATATTTAAGAGCGTACACAAGCATGGGCCCTCATGTTGTGAACGATCGAGTTAGGAATTTCCTAATATACAAACATTTTTCAGTTTATTTTTAAGTGTATTTTCTTAACCATTTATTGCCTAAAATTTCTGTGTGCTGCAGACAAATGTTTACAACCTCACCCTTCAACTGGCAGTAGATACAGCCTAACAACTAATAAGTGTTGGGACCACCTCGATTGACTTCACTTTCCCAGCATGTATAGCGCATATGAGGTGTTTGTGAGATTTGGTATTCAATAACATGAACAAAATAAAATTGCTAGACTTATTTGTAAGGATGCATATTCATTCGTTATGTAAAAAACTGCCTGAATCCAGCGGAACTGTTTCTAGAACTCCCAGGTACAGTTTTTAAACGTTTTGATTGTGGCTCCAAACCTTAAACCTGTAGCGTATGAGCAGATGTCCTTCCGTCCACGAGCACGTGCCCTTTACCCTCATTTGGCCAGAAGAAAATCGATTTGTGTGAGTGGTGCGAAGCCCCCTTCCGAAAGCACCGACTGCACAGACGCTGGAGCGGAGCTGGAAACTACAACCTTTATTTCAGTGGTGCTGTGAGGAGGTCGAAGGAGATGTTCACGAGCCTGGCCTCTGGGTGGCGCTTGGACCAGGGGCGTTAGGGAACTGAGACGCTGGATGGAGTCCAAAGGGAAATGATAAATACCGAAAAGAAGGAGCGGAGAGGGTGGCTCAGAGGGAGCGATGAAAAGTGGCAGAAAGGCTGGGAAGCGCACTGATGGGTTGGAGGAGAGAGGGAAAGAGGACAAGCAGTTGGTGGACTTTGGCAATACATGACCCAGATATTGGAAAAAGAATATTAAACAGAGATTCTGTAGATAGTGACGTATCTATGGTGAAGTTTGTAACAGCAAGGGGATACGTGTGGAGAAGAAATAGAGAGAGAACATAAAGGCTCTCTGAGCGTTACTCCAGCCTCTTGATATATTACTGTTGTCACTAATATGAGCTCTGGACTGGAGCAGAACCATTTGAAATGTAAAGCCTACGTGCTACTTAATCTTTGTTGTGTAACTTCTGGGGGGGGAGGGCTTCCAAATTAGATGTCGTGCATGCAGGACACAGCGAGTGGGGGTGGGTAACGTGGGTAACGGTAAGAGCGAACGTGTCAACGCTGCACAGAGGCGTAGCGTACGGCAGTTAGGGCAAACATCTCAGCTGTGCGGTCACCCCTTCAGGCTTCTCTCATCGACAGAATATGACGCTTTGTTTTCACATGGTAACAATTCACTGTAATCCCCTCTAAATAAATCTCAGCAGTCAAGTAGCGAACCCAACTCAGAATGTCCACGTCCAGAATGTCCTGTTCAAAAAATACACTTACATGCTGCTGTTTCTCGGGAGACGGATCAACCGCTCTTGTTCAGCCGCATCGAGGGAATATATAAACATTTGTGCGCTTTACTCATGTGTCCAAATTGTATGCCAGTTTTTAATCTTTGCTTACTCTCCTACTAGAAAAATAAATTTTGTGCTTGGGGCCAGTAGACTTCGAATCACGTTTCCCTCCGATTAAAACGCTGTACACAATTTTACCGTTATCTTTTCCTCTCTGCTCGGAATTTGCGAACGCAGGAAAATGTCCTAATCTACGATATACTCATGGATACACGACAGCATGGTTCGCTATGCTATACTAAATGACGCTAATTCTTCCATAGCGGTAAACTGAGAAACAAAGTATGACTTTTCCCTCCCTTTCCTTGAAATGTTTAGCAGCAAAGTACATTTTCCTGAAGGGGTCGTAAAAGTGCTTCAGCAGCTGGAGCGAAGTACGTGTTCGTTTTGTCCGCATCCTTGTCGTACGCACGGAGAAGAGAAAACGGCTGGCGGGAACAGCAGTCGCTAAAGTAAAAAAAAAAAAAGAAAAAAAGAAACTGCGCTCTCCTTCATTCACTCGTGCTGTTGTCACTCAAAAGGAAGAGGGAGGAGAAGGAACGGGAGCACTTCCAAAAAGTATTTCCTACTGCTTTCAATCTGAGATTGTATAAACCTTGTTGGGTACGATCATCGGTCAGTCCAGTTCGATAGATGAGAACAAATTCCTTGCTGCGGGTCCCTCCCTCTCCCTTTTGCCCAAGTCTGACGGGCATCGGTTGGAGGAATGTCCGCCTGCATGGCGGGAACCCTTCGCTGCTCAGCCCGGCGTATGGGTAACCGTTTTCGCGGTGTAGTTCTGGAAGAGGGGCTGCAGGAACATGCCCACTGTGCCAAAGACGCAGACGATAACAAAAATCCACAGGAAAAGGCGGTCGATCACCATGGCAACGTATTTCCAGTCCTCGCTCACCTGGGCAAGGGCGAGAGAGAAGGTTAATATGCACAGAGACCGAATCCGCCCCGGTGCTAATGAAGTCTGACATAGGGACTGACACCGTAACCCAGCCGATGACCGCAGGTGAGGGGTTTAGTGTTGTCGAGGAGACCGACGGCAGCTACGCACGGAATTCTCAGTCGAAGCGGAGCCCACCTTCTCGGCTTAGCGTGCTTTGCATTTTGTCTTGGAGTCAGCCGGAGGGCTCGCGTGTGCTGCGGAGCGAGGCTGCGGAGCGAGGCTGGTGGGGTGCTGGTGGGTTTCCGAAATGGACTGGGCAACGCATGCGGGAGCGTGAGGGTTAGTGGGCGTTTATATACCTTGGTCTAGATTGACAGCTGGGTGTAGCAGGGGTTTTTACTACTACTTCTCTCTCTCTCTCTCTCTCTCTCTCTCTCTCTCTCTCTCTCGATTTTGTTTTGACTTCAAACGTACAATGCTTCCGTACAATGTAGAGATGCCCAGTTCTACTCTGTGAGGGTCCTGCTGCTGAGCATATCAATTAAGGTCATTGTTTACATAAAAAAATTATCTGCTTCGGCAGACAAATATCATATGATCGGTGGAAAGCGTGACACCGGAGCCCTTATGTGAACGAATCCGAACAATGAACGCAAGGGGTTCGGTCTGGGACGTGCCTATTTACGCCCGAGGGTACCACGAGAAACACTCACGCTTTGGTCGTCATCTTCGCTCTTCATGTGGTTGGCAATGAACCGCACGCCTTCGACCGCTTCCTCGAAGCCAGGACACGCTTGCCCCAGCAGCGCTTGAGTGAGGGTGGGGCCCAAAGTGGAGGACTGCAGGGGCGTCGCGCTTCCGTCCCTGGCCTCCCTCAGTCCGTTCAGCCCGTCTCCGCCTCCTGCCGGCTCTTCCCCGAACCGCTTCACAGAGGCACGGTTCACGTAGCAAGTGCAGGGCTCGCTGCTCTCGCTGGTCGGCCCCCCGGCGGCCAGGCCCAGGCCCAGCCCCAGCCCCGCTGCCGCCGCCGCCGCACTGCGACCCCCTTCCTTCTGCTCCTTCGCCCGCCGTTTCTGCCTCAGCCTCTGACGCTCGCAGTGGTTCCTGGGCTGCCGCATGAACAGCAGGGCGGGCAGCTTGTCCAGAAACACCAGCCTGACCCAGGGAGGCATGGTGTGCGTGGTGGGTGAGCGATGGTGCACGTTGAGCACGCACACACTCGTTACGATGGAGAAGGTCACGAGCACCATGGTGAACATTAAGTACTTGCCCACCAGCGGGACGTCCAGGGAAGTCGGGGGCACGATCTTGGAGATGAGCAGCAGGAAGACAGTGAGGGCAAGTAGAACGGAGATGCAAAGAGTCATCTTCTCGCCACAGTCGGAGGGCAGGTAGAAGACCAGGATGGCCAGCGAGGTGATGAGCACGCAGGGGATGATGAGGTTGATGGTGTAGAAGAGCGGCTTGCGACGGATAATGAAGTCGTAAGTGATGTCCACGTAGGTCGATTCGGCAGGGTTCTCATTGCGACGCCCAGGAAGGGCAATGATGTCCCACTCGCCGCTGGGTGTGAAGTCATCCATGCTGGCTACGTCGGTCTTCAACACCAGGTCGATCTCGGTGCGGTCGTAGGTCCAGGAACGGAAGCGCATGGTGCAGTTCTGCTGGTCGAAGGGGAAGTGCTTGACCTCGATCTTGCAGGCGCTCTTGTAGATGGCCGGCGGGAGCCAGAAGATGCTGCCGTCATAGGAAACCAGAGCGTTGGAGTAGAAAGACACCTCGTACATCCCGTCAGCACTGCAACAAGCAGAGAGAGGGACACGACCGCTGCGGGTAATTATCGGGGATCACGAGTATGGTTTCCTCAGTAATTTTCACTTAAATGCATTCAACACACAAGCTATTTTTAACAGTTAACTCAGAAATAATTCAACATCTTCGCTCTGTGTCTTCTGCCACGAGTGGGTGCGACGAGGCCGCAAAGCTGCAGACCTCCGCGAGTCGGTCCGCGCCCGGTTTTGAGAGTATTAAGAGACACGGAAACTGATGAATACGGAGAAAAGGCAGATGAAAATAGAGGGGTAAATCTGTCAGCCAGCCTCGAGTTTGAATGCTGTATAATTAATTACATTTCTGACGTTAAAAACTCTAATCTGCACCTTCTGCACATGCCATGTTCCGCTATGTACCTGCAACCGCCCAATAGATGCTTTCATGTAAATTAAATATATACGGATCTTAATTTGATCTTTATGCCTTATGAATGCAGCTGGGGCTGCAAGCGTTCATACGGTAGCCGTACGAACCGCTAAGTCACGATGAATAAAAAGCTTAATAATTAAATGTTCTTCAACATATGAAAGCGGGGGACGCGGTGGTGCAGCGGGTTTGGCTGGATCCCGCTCTCTGGTGGGTCTGGGGTTCGAGCCCTGCTTGGGGTGCCTTGTGATAGACTGGCGTCCCGTCCCGGGTGTGTCCCCGCGCCCTGTGTTGCTGGGTTAGGCTCCGGTTTGCCGCAACCCCACTCGGGACAAATGGTTTGAACATACGAACACACAGGGGACGTGCAAGCTCCAACGCGCTGCGGCAGATTGAAGCCCAGGTAGTGAAGCGGCAGTGCTACGACAGACTAGAAAGTCATTTCAAAGTACCTAAAAATAAAAGTGTGTTTTCTAAACAAACTCCGACGCAGTCCCTCCCATCATCTGACTCATTCCTTAAACACGTGCAGCTTTTTCTCACCCTGCCATCGATCGTCCGCACTTCGAGAGCTCCGAACGCCAGCTGTAAAAACTGCGGAAGCAAGCCGAATAAAGGTGGCTCCACACGCCTTTTCCGTCTGGGTGAGTTTTACTGCCAGCTAAGCGCCGGCCACGCAAATAACGGGTGAGAAATGACAGAAAATAGATATGTGAAGAAAAAATAAAGGAACGACTTGAATGCTTGTAGCACAAGCCAATGTGTTTTACAGACACATTTTTAGAGCGCAAAGCAGGGGCCCCTATTTTTGAAAACGCAAGACCGGTTCCTTAACCGCCACACTGACCGCTCCCACTACACTGTACGAGACCTAAGCGGGTAAGGAGAAAATCCATGCTCCACTAGTACAGCGACGGGGCCGGAATGGAGCGCGGGAGCAGCCGAACACCTCTTCGATCTTAGCTGCAGCTTAAGAAGGACGAGTGCTGCTGGGAAACTGAATGGGTTAGGGGGTTAGGGGTTAGGGTTACGGTTAGGGTTAATGGGACACGTGCTCCGGCGAACAGCACGCACGCGGGAGGACAGGGTCGGGAACGCTTCTCAGCAGACTCACTTGTTGTAGAGCACCACGTCGGGCAGCCAGATATGTTTGGAGGGCAGTCTGACCTTCACCATCCCGTCGAACTCCTCCGGGACCCACGTCAGCCGGTAGTCCTGCCATTCCTGAGCATCAGCCACAGTCACGAGGTGAGTCATAACCACCGCACCACTAACCGCGGCAAGCGGCCGCGCTGACCGCAGCGTCGCGGCCGTGAGCCGTCGGCGCCCGCGTGAGCGTACTGCGCGTTTGCGCTCGCCGCGTGCGGCTGTCGCGCAACCCCCGTTCCATCGTCGCCCAGCCTGACATCTGCTCCGACCGTCTGGAGCAGATCCCTCGGTCAGGGCCGATCGCTCCTCCCCGGGAATTCGGCCGGATGCCTCGGCGGGAAAACGGCACGTGATAAACTACAGAATATGGCTTTTTAACTTGCTCCTTCGTGTGCGCGCAGCCATCGGCGGAAACTCCTCGCTGAGAAATCGCAGCACGGGTCCGACTTGCAACAGCGAGCCGCCCTGCTCGTACATGCTATTTTTACCACTGTCTGATTAGTACGCGGCCTGTTTGGTTGTGCACGTCAGGAAATGCGTGGTGCATTATGCCAGCTCGTGTCTTTCTTTCTGAAGATATGTACGGTCCCGGTTCGCCTAATCGACGGCAGGGCCCGTCCACGCGTAACGCGGTCGGAGCGCGGCGATCCCTGCGGCCCGGCAGAGCGCCGCTCCCTCCGTACGGGACCGGGCCTCGACCGTACGTCTCATCGTTCGGGACTCTGGTACCATCCGTGTCATGATCAGCAAGGGGCGGCGAGAAAGGGAGGAGGAAAAGGAGAAAGGGAGAGGCTCACCTGTGTCAACCACACATTAGTGGTCATAACCTGCTCTCTCTCGTGCTGCAAAAGAGACAGAAAACCAGACATCATTTGCCGAGTTCTACACGACACCGTGCAGTAAGAATGCATCACCAACAAATACGTGCAGGTCAATACAGGGCGGTATTTCTCGAAGCGTTTCCTGGAGAGCAGCTGTATGCGCAGCTTTCGATGCAGCCTCAGCTATTAGAGGCGTCACTGAATGAACGGACCCTCGTGTATCCGAATCGGTCTTCTCTTCCAGCTCTGCGCTGGTTGGCTTTTTCTTAAGGCCTCGAAAACCCGCACATTCGCCGCTTCCCCCCCGGATTATGCCCGAGACGTACCGGCGCAGGGTAACGCCAATACGAATCCGTAAAGCGACAGTGCAGAAATGCACCGGTTATTTATGCAGTTAAGTCATTTAGCTGACGCTTTCCCCATTTCCATTTTATGAACCATTTATAAAGCGGGGTAATTTTTACTGGAGCCATTCAGGGTAAGTACCTTGCTCGAGGGTACTCCTGATGGAAGGGGACTTGCACGCGGCAAGGCAGCGCCTCTGAGAACCGCGCGAAACCCCGCCCGGGACGGACCGCCGTGGCGCGCTGCTACAGAGGAGTGCAGCTCTGCAGTTTTACCGCACAGATGCAGTGACCCTCAAGTGTTTTGCTGACAGGGCAGGGTGCAGCGTATCACGGTAAGAGGGTGATTAGTCGGTCGCTCACCACACTGATCAGCTGCGCCAAGGACACCATGAGCTGCACGGTTACCGGCTCCGAGCCGTTGGCCGCCGGGCGGATCAATTTGTTGTAATGGGCAGGGTTTAATAGGTGCTCCACCAGCCGCTCCTCGGTGTCGGCCTCATGGGTGCCTGTAAACACAGACGGCAGCTCAAAGGGGTCCCTTCACGGACATCTCCGCGTGCGCCCGTCGCGAAACGCGACCTCGCAGTCGGGGCCGTCGTCCGGACGGTTTGTGCAGAAGCACGTCTTCTTGTACGAGGGCCGTTCGGACTTTCTTTCGAAAACGCCCTAATCGTGCTTTTCAGTCGGAGCGGAGCGCTTGTTCCGTCGTCGCCACGAACCTACACAGCTGACGGAATGGCTGAGGAGCTCGGGAAGCTTCTGCCTGCTTGTAGAAAATAATACCGCACCGTTCATCCAAACGACTCACGCTGTTAAGATACTTACGACTATTTACCCCCTTATACAGCTGGGGAATTTTACAGGAACAACGTAGGGAAAGTACTTTGCTTAAGGGTACTACAGCAGAAGCTGACAGTCGAACCAGCAACCGTTGGGTCCAAAGGCAGCAGCTCTAACCGTTACACCACCAGCGGCCCCCTACGGAGAACATCAAATGAGCTGAGGGAATAGAGGATGCAAACTGCATACACAGGTCCGTTCATCAGGTCCCCGAACCAAAGTCCCGCCTGCGATTCCAGACAGCAGAACCTCAACAGACTGAGCTCTCAGGACAAGATGCTGCCAACGTGGCCTCGTCACTATTTAGGAAATATAGCAGCGCGAGAAAAAAGGCACTTTCTCATCGTCTGTCTGCCTCCCCCCCCTCCCCCCCAGGGTGCCTGTGTTCAGCTGACGGGAGTGATGGCTTCACACACTGGATCAATGAAGAGTCTAATCATGTCCCATAAAGTCCTTCCCTCGCCTTTTTCTCCGTCTCCATCTGTCACTAACATGAACGGAACCGTTATCGCCGCTTCCCTCTATTACCGGCTGGATCATCAATACAGTCTGTCAGCACTCGTGGTGTGTGTGTGTGTGTGTGTGTGTCTTCACAGCAGCCTTAATACAGGCATGTGGGCATGCGCTCAGTGTAGTGTGCTGCTCGAACGTGATTACTGAGCGCAGATATGGGAGATGTCATCCATCAGCACTTGGCGTGTTGTGACGACAGGACAGGTGACGAAGGGGCCGTATGGCATCTTCCAGCTAAGGTAAAATTGCACGGTGCCTCCCTTCCTTTTGTATGACTTTAATTTCTAACTGAAGCGCTGCAAACATAATGTGGTATACAAACAGTTAGGGTTAGGGTTAAACTGTAACCATAACCCAGGACAAATACAAAGAGTAAAAGGAAACGCAAACAAATGAAATCAACTCATTACATATAAATTGTGTGTTTTTAGGTGTTGAGAGAGGAACCCAAAACAAGTCTTTGGTGCCTTGTGCTATAGATCACCAGCTACACGCACACCACTTGTCCCATACGGGGTCACGGAGCCAAACCCAGCAACACAGGGCATAGGGCTGGAGGGGACACACCCAGGATGGGACGCCAGTCCATCACAAGGCACCCCAAGGGGGACTTGAACCCCAGACCCACTGGACAGTAGAACCCGGTCCAACTCACTGCACTACCACACCCCCTAGATCACCTACTAGTACACACCACAAAGGTACCTCCTCTAACATTAAGGTGTAAATCCGTGTATAACGCAGCTTATAAATCACAGCCATGGTGATGAGCAGTATGAAAGGAGCTAAACACACACATTTAATATTTAAGGTTCAGTATTTAAACTGAAGGGGGCACGGTGGCGCAGTGGGTTGAACCACGGTCCTGCTCTCCAGTGGGTCTGGGGTTCGAGTCCCTCTTGGGGTGCCTTGCGACGGACTGGCGTCCCTTCCTGGGTGTGTCCCCTCCCCCTCTGGCCTTACGCCCTGTGTTGCCGGGTAGGCTCCGGTTCCCCGTGACCCCGTATGGGACAAGCGGTTCTGAAAGTGTGTGTGTGTGTGTGTGTGTGTATTTAAACTGAATATATAATCCTACATATATAACTGCTGCACTCTGTCCAAAATGCACAAATCTCTCTCAGTTGACCTTTTATAGTACTCTGTTCCACAGAATGGACTAAAAGTGTGTGTGTGTGTGTGTGTGCAGATTGCTGTGTCTATGTGCACTACAAGACATTGGAATTTCAAAGCAGAAAAATAAATTAGAAAAATTGTTACTGCTATTGTTGTTACTCTTGTTCCTGTCGTTGTTCATACTTAAGTTCTACTCAGGTCCGTTAGACTCATTTCTTCTTTACATGGCTTACGGTACTCTTACAGTTGTATTAATTCCCCAAAAAACATGGTATGATGTTTCAGATGGTTTATATGGTGATATGAAGTATACAGTAACTTCCATAATTTCTTTTGTGAATACAAACTGTTCACTTTGTGCTCAGGGAAATAATTTTGTATTTGCTTAAATGTACAGTAATAGTTCAATAATTATTAAATGACCTTAGAACCTATGCTGCACAACTCTAGTAGGCTGACATTAATAAATCAGTCCACCAAGGACAAACATTTCCTATAAACATTTCAATAAACCTGTCATGTGCTGGAATGATGGCCAGTAACATACAGTTAACCAGTTTACCATTTTCCTCTTTGACTAGCTAACCCTAACCGAATCCCAACCCATGACCCAAATCCTACCCATGACCCCAAACTCTAACCATGACCGAATCCCAAACCATGACCCAAACTCTAACCATGACCGAATCCCTACCTACGACACAAACCCTACCCATGACCCCACACTCTAACCATAACCGAATCCCAAACCATAACCCAAACTCTAACCATGACTGAATCCCTACCTACAACCCAAACCCTACCCATGACCCCAAACTCTAACCATGACCAATTCCCTACCCACGACCCAAATCCTCTCCATGACCCCACACTCTAACCATGACCGAATCCCAAACCATGACCCAAACTCTAACCATGACCGAATCCCTACCTACAACCCAAACCCTACCCATGACCCCAAACTCTAACCATGATTAATTCCCTACCCACGACCCAAATCCTCTCCATGACCCCAAACTCTAACCATAACTGAATCCCAAACCATGACCCTAAACCAGGACTTGACAAAAGAAGAAAAAAGAGAAGAGTGTGTGTCAGTGGCCAAAGGCTGCCGAGGAGGGCACACATCCCTGGGGAGGGTCAGCGTTATAAATATTTACCAGCTCATGTCCTTGGTCCATTTAGGCTTGTCCCTTCGCTGAGGGACGACGAAGCGACACCAATGAACACAAGTCCAGCACGAAACCCCCAGGAGACCCTGGTCGGTGGAACTATAGGCACATTCATTCACCAGTGTGAGCAGCCTAACAGTAAATGTCCAGCGTTCTGCACTCCTGACCCTTCATGACATCAGTCTTCGCATATTCCAATCCTACATCATTCCATGTATGATGTAATTTAAACCCATGCACGCGGGTTTTTTTATTTTGTTTTTGTACAGACAAGGAGCTCAACTCTCGCTGTTTATGCTGCGGCGGCAGAAATTTCAAGACGAATAATCGTCCCGATCGCACGACGACGAGATGATGAGATGACTACAAGAAGAAGAAGCGAGCTGAAGCCAGTGTGCGTCCCCGAGAAAGCCCCGTTACGCAACCATCACGAGGAGCTACAGGAATCCGAGCTGCGCTACGATTCTGCTGGCATCTCATCTGCCCCCCCCGACACACACACACACACACACACACACACACACACACTCCCAACTCCTCGCTATGCGACGGATTTTCCTTCGTTTTCTCAGCCCCGCGCGTCCCTTCGAGCACAGCGCTGAAGTTACTCACTTGCCACAATGGCGAGCAGCGGCACCAGCATCAGCATCAGCGTCCGCGCGCGACCCATGGCGCGCGGGGGGAGAGCAGCGCGAGCCGGAGCGCGAGCCGGAGGCAGAGCAGCAGCAGCAACTGCAGCAGGAGGAGGACGGAGCTCGAGACACGCGCAGTGCCTTTTTTTAAGATGAGTATTTATTGGGTTCGCGGCATCTCGATCTCCCCTCCACACTGCGGGAGCTCGCGCTGGAATCCAGGTGCGACGGAGTTACTCGCGCTGAGCGCAGCGGCGCGATGAACTAGAAACGCCGCGGGGGGGGGGGGCTGGGGGAGGGGCGAAGGGCGACGGGGACACCTCGGATCGACCATCTCCGCTCCCTTCGCTCGAATAATCGCCAAGCGCGCACACACACACACACACACACTTGTGACTTGGCCTCTCTTGTTTCTCCCGCAGAGTCGCAACGTGCCGCGTGCGGGATCCGTTATTATGCAGATCACGTGAAAATGGCACTAAGTAACAAATAAAACACATTTTACCCCGGGGCTCAATAAATAAGCAAGACGGGTGTGTCATTTGAGCGTGATTGTTTGTACGTTGTCCTCCTATACAGAATATAGCATAGTGCGTGTGTGTGTGTGTGTCCGCTGCAGGATTTAGTCACCCTGCCATCTTACTCTCTCATCCCTCTTTGTGCCCAGTGTGTGGAAGAGCAGCCTGGACTGTCTGCCTCTCCACGTCTCCGCCTGTCCCTCTTTTACCGCCTTTTCAAGCTGGGATTACCAGCGAGACCCTCTTTCTCTCCTAACCCTACATACAGTTCAGTGCCTACATTAAGCACCAGCTTTGCACCTTCTTGACAGTAGGTGGCGCGGCGGCTAGAGACGCCCCCTTTGGATCGTAAAGGCTCAGGTTCGAGTCGTGCTACCGCTCCAGTGCCCCGGAGCGAGATCTTTACACCCAGCTGACACAGCCCTGTATGATTTAGATGCCTCTAAAAGTGTGCAAATCACTGCAGCTTCCTTTGCAGAGTCAGCTGAACACATAGATTGTGACAACAGAAGTGATTTTCCTTCTTTGTTTTTGACCAATCTGCTTTACATTTATTCATTTAGCTGACACTTTTCTCCAAAGCAACTTACAATGTTGAGGTTATGTGTACTTTATATTTTTATATATTTTTTTTATCCTTCATTCACATATTCTATCTTCTCATCTGTCTTGTCACTGTCATTCTGTCTGTGCTGTGGAAGTTTCAGTCACCAACTCAAATTCCTTGTATGTGTGAACATACTTGGCAATAAAGCCCTTTCTGATTCTGATTATATTTACCCATTTATGCATCTGGGTAATTTTACCAGGGCAATTTAGGGTAAGTCCTTGCTCAAGGGTACTACAGCTGGAGGTGGGGCTCAAACCTGCAATCTCTACATCCAAAGGCAGCAGCTCTAACCACTACACTTCCAGCTGTCCCCAGTTTGTCCCCCATTTGTCCCCAGCAGTACCAGCTGTCCCCAGCTGTTTGTCTCTTCTTTCTTCTCCTTTGCCACCCTACGTGTAGGTGACCTTCATTCCGCAGAGGTCGTGAGGAGCGAACAAGGCCGTTTGTGTGTCCGATGGTGCAAAGAACGGCGGCACGCGGACCACAGCCAGCGAAGGAACCCGGTGAGGTGCGGCAGTCCGCGACCGCCCTCGTACGGGGAGCGCATCGGCAGCGCAGCGGACGGACCAGACTGGCGTGCTACGCTCCACCTCGTGGCATCGCTGCAAAGCGCGGGGAGCTCTTAGAGAAGCACCAGGAAGGACATTTCCCGGACCGTGAACCTCCTGATCACAGAGGTCAGTCCCGTGAGGCCCCTGTTTGAGATGATGGACGTTTCTGAACTAAACGAGTCCCGCTGAGCGACAGGCGCTCGGTCGACTCCGTACGCAGCGCAGTCGCAAGTGTTCGCTTACACGAAATGACCTTTCGTGTCTCCGCCGCCCGAACGCAGCTGACAAACGCGTGAGACGTCAACCCGCGACGTGCGGATAGGTTGCAGGTGATAAAAGGATTAAATGAATGAATTAAATGAATTGTTATTGGTAAAATGGGGGCAGACGATTCTGCAAGAGCAATAAAGAGCATGGCGGAGAATTCTCCCCCCTCCCTGTCATTCGCTCTCTCTTTCTCCGCCATCCTCGGCCTCGCACCGTGGTGAATGAATCGCCCTCTTACTGCGCCTCCTCTCAACACGCTTCTGCGAGCGTCTGGATTATTCATGAGCCGGGACCCTCCGGAGTGGATCGCCCACATGCGCCTCTCCCTCCTCCCTCCTCCCTCCTTCGCCCTTCTTATTTTACTGCTCATTTCACTTTTGTCATTCGGATAAACCGATTGGCTAGAGCTCCGACTGACCTGCTCATACACGCTTTGAGAATGTATTAAATGTCCGGACATAAACAGCTCGATTGTCCAGTACGTAGTGCAGTACACGTGATTTTAGGTCTTACGCGGTACTAGACTGGCGCAGCACATTAGTCTTTACATCCAGAAAACACGAGAAGCTACATGTTTCGGCTCTGGGCCCTTTCTGTTCACGAGCTCGATAAGCGACCATGTTTTATACAGGAGTGTAATTTGTTCATCGGTGAACAATTTTAGCAGGACAGCCAGCTATACACACACACACACACACACACACACACACACACACACACACACACACACACACACACACACACACATTTTCAGAACCGCTTATCCCATACGGGGTCACGGGGAACCGGAGCCTACCCGGTAACACAGGGCGTAAGGCCAGAGGGGGAGGGGACACACCCAGGACGGGACGCCAGTCCATCGCAAGGCACCCGAAGTGGGACTTGAACCCCAGACCTACCAGACAGCAGGACTGTGGTCCAACCCACTGCGCCACCGCACCCCCACGCCAGCTATACATAGACATTAAATGTGCGCAGTTACCCTGAGAGAAAGCGCAGAAGAGGGGATGGCACTCATGTACTTAACTGCAATTCGCTTACACAATTTTAACATCCTTATATACCCAGACGTTGATGACGGAGACGGGCGGTACGCTGGATGACCGTGACCGATCAGGACACACCGATTGACCGACTTGCGTGCCGACAGGTGCGTTGCCGCACGAACTAACGAATTGACGGTAAACACATACCGCGTGTATCCTGGTCTTACGCGCTTTATAAACCTCAGCTCATCCTGACCTATTTAGAGGTATGAATAAAAAATATTATGGAAATGCAGGTAGGGAAAGGAAAGTAAATAAAGAAGGACAATAACAAAAGCAATGCAAATAAGTATACAGGATATGTATGTCTTAATCTATGTGTGTGTGTGTGTGTGTGTGTGTGTGTGTGTGTGTGTGTATATATATAATAGACATATACAGTATATATACACGGTCGAGTCACATTATTATTATGACCACCAGCTAATATCCAGAGTAACCGCCGTGTGCAGCATGGACAGCAGCTAGACGGGCTGGGAGTGACTCAGTAAGGTGCTGGTAGGTTGTCACAGGTATCTGGAGCCATGATGACCGCGGCGCATCCACAGCTGCTGGAGGGTGCGTGGCGGAGGAGCCGTAGAGCGAACACGACGATCGAGGCGGTCCCACAGATGCTCAATAATTGGGTTCAAGTCCAGGGAATTAGAGGGCCAGGGAAGTACTTGGAAGTCTTGGTCGTGCTCTTCCAACCACTGTCGGACATTGCAGAAATACTTGGCCCAAAAGCCGATAATCATCCCTTTTTGCAACTCTGATAAATCGCCCTTTTTACCCATGACAGCAACGAGTGATATGTGGGCAGACGGCCTATCGTACACCTTATACCCACCAAGCCAGCTCACGACACGTGACGTACTTCATGGGCTACGCGCTGCCGACGTCAAATGCAGGAGGTGGTCATAGTAATGTGACTCGACTATATATATATATATATATATATATATACACACACTATGCACCAACAATAGTGTATTTCAAAAAAGTTTAACATGCAGCAGAATGTTTTTCATGTATTTATGCCGAGGAGAGATGCCTGCTACACGCTAGGACTGCGTGCCCTACATTCCCCAACAGCGTGAAGTTTGCGCGATTGTGTTGTTGACAGTTTTTCCACAGACTCCCTCTTAGTTCCCCGTAGAAATGGCCCCACTTCACGTCCGCTAATCGCCATGGCAACCCGATAATGCCTCGTCTAGCAGAAAAAGCCTGCCGCTGACAGTTGACATGTACATGCAAGTGCAGGAACGCACCGCAGTCCTTAACGCGCTTGCCCGTAAACTGGAATCGGAACATATTCCCACGCAAAAACAATATTTAATGGCTACTACAAAAATTCCCATACTGAGCATAACTTGTGCATTTCAAGTGTGTTTGAAGGGCACAGTGTGTAAAAAGTACACACGTGTCTTGTGATCGGTATTCTAAAGCATGGACAAGTGAGTAAATCATAGTACGGTGAATGCTAAAAAAACCCGCATTAGTTCTTATAGTTATCAGTTCATTAGACCCTTTATAATATTTCAGTGTGTCTGCTTCAATCTCTACGCTCTCGTAGTCTTAAAAAAGATTATCGTCAAGTTTTCGATGAAGCCATCTTTATTGATATTACTAATAACAACATTAATGGCTTCGGCAGAGACATTATAGAGTAGGTCCGTAAAGAAAAAAGTAAAGCATTTTAAGATGCCAAACATAGCAAACCGACTTCAGTTTTTCAACCGCGGATTCACTGATTCATTGTGTTTGATAGTTTCCTGATGAGGTTTGGTAAAAAGAAAAAAAAAAAAAATCACGGTAAATATAACCTGAGCAGTCCAGAGTAATTCCACTGAGACCAGTCAAACATCTCCTTAGATCTCCGTAGGCAACAGAACTGATTCAAATAACTAGTATGAACAAAATTAATCTCCAGTATTACTATAAAGGGCGCAGTGGGTTTGGCCGAGTCCTGCTCTCTGGTGGGTCCAGGGTTCGAGTCCCACTGGGGGTGCCTTGCGATGGACTGGTGTCCTGTCCTGGGTGTGTCCCCTCCCCCTCTGGCCTTACGCCCTGTGTTGCCGGGTAGGCTCCGGTTCCCCGCGACCCTGTATGGGACAAGCGGTTCTGAAAATATGTGTGTGTGTGTGTGTGTGTGTGTGTGTGTGTGTGTGTGTGTGTGTGTGTGTGTGTGTGTGTGTGTGTGTGTGTTACTATAGAGGGCGCAGCGGGTTTGGCCGAGTCCTGCTCTCTGGTGGGTCCAGGGTTCGAGTCCCACTTGGGGTGCCTTGCAATGGACTGGCGTCCCGCCCTGGGTGTGTCCCCTCCCCCTCCAGCCTTACGCCCCGTGGTGTCTGGTTAGGATCCAGTTTGCCACAACCTCACTTGGGCCAAGTGGTTTCAGTGTGTGTGTATTAATATAACCGAAGATTCTTCGAGGAAGGATACCAATACGACACATCACACAGGGCCGAAACTGCTTTATTATTCAATCACACTTACTGGGCTTAGTCATTCCACAGCTCACAATGCAAAACACTGGCATAATTATATTTATTAACATGAAAGAATAAAAAGGGTACGAGAAATAAAGGAAAATTGCTTTGTTCAAAACAGTCTCTTAGCAATCACACACACGCGTGCCTTAGTAATGTCAGGTTAAAATGAAACATTTCATTGGAACAAGTGACACAAGTGGCCTTCATTGCTGTAGTGTCACTCGCTGGCCTGACCCTCGGTCGGTGCAGTACTGCCGAGTCCCCACTAGGGGGCACAACACACAGCTCCAAAGAGACATAAAACTAATAAGAACAATTATGCAGTGGTGATAAAAGATCAGCTCGTGACAGTGTACTTTTAATTTTTTTCCCACCGACAATATTTAATGGAATATTTAAGACCTTTAAGTCTGGTTTTACGAACACTTCAATCACATCATAAACCACTTTTAGCTTTACGGCTGTAACGGGAGACGAAAATGCAGAATGTGGACGGGGGTGCGTTTCGGAAAAGTGTGTGGCTCGTGAGAAAAAAAATGTACATTGGATGGGAAAGATAAATTACACCGGGCCTCGAATCAGGCGTACAGGTGGGGGAAGTGGAATGCTGGGGCGGGGGTTGTCAGTCAGTGTGGGCGGGGCACTGGGTACTGCAGGGTCATGTGCTCTGCTCCGGTGAAGGGCAGTCGCTGGGTGCAGTAGTGGTGCACCACCTCAGGAATGCTGGGAAAGACGCAGCTGCTCTGGTCCAGGGTGTAGCCGTTCTCCTTGGTCTGAGCCACGATGATGTGCACGCAGCCCTGGCTGGTCCTGGGAGCAATGCGGGGGGAGGGGGGGCGTGAGACTGCTTCGTGCTCATCGGCAGCTTAAACCCACCTTCGGCGAACTCCTGCTCACTCTCACATTCACATGAATGTTATATTTTGTGAAAAAAGAAGGCAAATTATAGGCAAATGGTCACATGTTAGGTAAATAGATAGAAGGTTGCCGATTTAAGTCCCAAAAGGACCGGCTGGCATCGGGACTTGGTGGGAGGGGGGAGGGGGAGTCCTGGCATGAGGCAAGGTGTCACTGGATGTACAGCTTCTCCCGTGTCTTCTGCACGCCACTTCTTTTATCAAGACGTCAAGCTGTCTTATTAAGGGCCGATCGAAACCGTGACATAAGCAGCCCGTCTGTGCTGGGCGAGAGACGACTGACAGGCCAAGAATGAGACTATGGAGCCAAGCTAAAGAGCGTTTGGAATTTTTACAGATTTTCTCACTTTCTTCATTTATAAGAAGGGCGAAACTTGAGTTCGCCGCAATCACCTGTCCCCGTGTCCTCACACAGACAGCTGACCTGGGTACTTCACCTGGGTTCATTCGGTTATTATCCAACCGCATGACGGCATGACATTTTACCCTCAGATGTTTCTCCAAGACATCTTGCAATAGCAAGACATCAGCTAGTGACAGTGACTCCATCGTACGTTAAGGGTTCTATCGTCCGTCGACCACGTGCCGTACGACATGCCGTAAAAACATGATGGGGACACTCACTTGAGAGCGATGGAGTACTTGCTGGTGCCAGACTCGCTGTTCCTCACCAGGAAGCTGGCTTCTTTGCAGGATTGCAGCTGCGCCTCGGCCTCCAGCCGGCTTACGCAACCGTGGTACCAGCTGACGAGGACCGGCGACGGGTGAGAATATATATAACACATACTGTATATACAGGACCGACCCCAGAGATAAAGCGCTGCACACGTGACCGATCCCCGTGCCTAATGTCAACGTGCTCACTTAAAGGATTGGAAAACGTTCACGTGTGGTCGTGGAGCATATGAAACATGCATTACTCGAAAATACCTCACGAAAAAGCAATATAGCCTTTATCAGTTTAGCAAGCTGGATGCTTGGCGACAAAAACACTAGTAGTGGCTGCTTTTAAGCAAGGTTGTTCGCAGTTTAGCTTCAGCAACGAAAACGACACTGCGGTAATTCCTTCAAAACACAAACGCGTGAATGTAAATCAGTAAAAAGATAAAAATATGTCGGTGCTACACTAACCCGTTATATGCACAATACACAATGCACACCATGTACTGGTAACCGATGCACTTAATCCAGCTTGGAAAGCACACGTTATAGGAGAAGAAAAGTGTATTAGGAGGACGGTGAGAAAAACCAGAAACCCGATAGCTTGCGAGAAGCCGTTACGTGCCGGACGCGTCACCGGCGCACGGGGCCTTCCGTACCTCTGCTTCTCCAGCGGCAGCGTTGGGTCGACTCTGGCGCCGTCCGCCTCCGACGTGGGGCCGGGGGAGGAAGGAGGGGGAGATGACGATTTGAGGATCTTCTGGCTCCAGCTCTTCTGACGCAGGTGTTGCTGTCGCACGCAGTGGGGGGGCTCGTCTTTGGTGGGAGACGAGCGCTCGGCCGCCTCAAACTGCACTGAGGATGGAGGGCAGAGGGGCGGGCGCAGCGGGCGGGGAAAGGACAGGGCTCCGTTACTGGCGCACGCGCGTGTGCCTGCGGCATCTATCGGCGCACCGTGCAAAACCGGACGACTCGACGGGCGCTAGATTACGACGAGTACCCTCTCGGAGTTCGGTGATGATGATTATTCTCTGCGGAACCTTTGCGGGAATACAAGGTCCCGTCCCGGGTGCGTAGGTGTTT
Organism: Scleropages formosus; assembly: GCF_900964775.1. Classification (NCBI taxonomy): domain Eukaryota; kingdom Metazoa; phylum Chordata; class Actinopteri; order Osteoglossiformes; family Osteoglossidae; genus Scleropages; species Scleropages formosus. Next base: position 17,476,124 of record NC_041823.1, on the reverse strand, counting down.
AAGGTGTTTATGGTGCTCCTGCTTTACGCTGGAGGCGTGTACTTGATTTACTAGCTTTACTAGGTCGGAGAACTCCGGTACCTGACAGGGCCTTCACAATCTGCTCCTTCTTCCATTCCCAAGGCTGCTCGTACTCGGCAGGGGGTCGAGGGTCCAGATCGGGTCGGCCGGCCGGAATCCGAATCCCGCCGACCTCCGTCTCGACGGCGCCCTCGTACGGGGTGTCGTAAATCTGCGGTGCTGCGGGTCTGCCCTCCTCAGCCATTTCCTCTCCTCCCTCCAGCAGGGCACACATCTTCAGCAGGTCTTTGGATCCCCTCCGCCGTATTTCTGCGACATTAACGGAGAGCGGCGGTAGGCCTCGGCGTTGCGGAAATAAGAGCGGCGACCGGCCCGTTGAAAGCTTTCCGGCGCTTTCTGCCGCGCGGGCCGTAGGGGAACCCGCGGCCTCTTCGAGCGGCCCCAACCAGTTCTAGGCCGCAGCGAGAGAAAAGAGTCGAGGAACTGGATTTCGCTACCTAAGCGACCTTTACAAAACGAGGACGAGCAATGCAACAACATGTTCGGTTCACGCGGCTTCAGAATTATCGGAGTGTTTTTCGGCGCTAAGTTTCTCACCTTTGTGAAACCGAGTCGAGTCGCTGACCGCTAGGTTCCCGCCGAGGAACCCCCAGCGAATACTCCGCATGCGAGGGGAAGCGGTGAGTCAATGAGATGCGTGTTTAGCGGTAGGTGACTCACTCCACCAGCTGGGATACAGAGATGACAGGGAGGTGGAAGGTCGCGCTGGCCGCTTGTGGGAAGCGGAGCACAATGTGCGCACGGGTGCAGCAGGCGAAGAAGGCGCTCGTGGAAGCCGTGTGACCGGGGACACGGCAGCCCGGCAATCGGAACAAAATGTTCTCTTTAAGCCCTGAGCGATGAAGATTTGTCTGCCGTTCCCAGTATAAAGTGCCTCCGACCGCACCTAATATTCCGTGCGTTGCAACGAATTACAGAGCAATTTTTACTAAATACGCCTACGCGGTACTGGAAGTACTGGTATTATCTACTCAACTATTCTAAGTACACGCTTTGCTAGAAAACGTGAGCCTGTGTCTTAACCATCTGTACAGTCCAACGATACTGCATATTGTGATCGGATGTGCTGTCGCGTCCTCACAGCGCTGCTCCGCGGCAGGGATGCGGAACCCCGTGCTCCCCGATTTCCGCTCGCGCCAAATTCTCAACCGACGAGCCTTTACCGGTATCCCGACCGAAAGCGTTGCGTGGTTCAAATCGCCGAATGTCCGTCGTCACGTTTAAAAGAAATGCAGTTTCAGCAAACGGTTACAGCCAAATATGCCGGTAAAATATTTTCACACCCATGTTGAAGTTCGCGATCCTGGTGTTAGAAGAATTCACTTTTGCAAGCGAGTGAAATTCTGTTTACAAGAGATTTCGTTTCCCAGCTACGAGAAATGCCTTACTGGCAAAAAATTGCAACTTTCGAGCCGTGTTCCTTTGTAATACTGAGGAAAGTGCAAAAGCGCAAGAAACATAAGAGCCACTGCGTGAGCCTCTTCCTCGTGCCTGTGTTCCAAGTACCCACGTGACGACACGGAAGCTTCAGCAACGTAAACGTTTCGTGTTTTCTTTATTTTGCACAATATGGATGAGAGACGGGGGGTGCGGTGATGCAGCGGGTTTGACCGGGTCCTGCTCTCCGGCGGGTCTGGGGTTCGAGTCCCGATTGTGATGCCTTGCGATGGACTGGCGTCCCGTCCTGGGTGTGTCCCCTCCCCCTCCGGCCCTACGCCCTGTGTTGCTGAGTTAGGCTCCGGCTCGCCGCGACCCCCCCCCGGGACAAGCGGTTTCGGACAGTGTGTATGTGTGAGAAACAGAGCCCTTAAAAACACCAGGTAGTACTCACCAGTCATCAATTAGATTGTTCACACGCTGCTTTTATCATTATATAACTTCCCCGCAGCGACGGCAGTGACCACGTGTGGCTGATAAGCAGCAAAGACACCGGCTGTGCGCTCAGTATCCGTCGTCCTTTTCCTTTCTCTACGCTCGCAAGCTCGTGCGTTCGGTTTCGTCACGTTTCTACCCGCGTGAGATGTTCCGTTTGTCATTTTGCCGTGTTCCAGATCTCCTGAAATATTTGCCCGAGTCTCCGAAGGTGTAAAATCAGGAATGTGGGGATATGCTAAGACCACGATTACCCTGCCCTGCCTTCTAGAGCGGACAGCTCTGCGGCGTCCCGTAGGCCGCGGGACTTTATTTTCACGTGAGCGCGCAGCGAGCTCACGCGAAATCCCATCAAAGTCCGTGGGTTCATTTAATCGATTCAGTGGCCGACTTGCTGCGTTATTGTAACCTCGCAACGTTGCCGAGCGCTCGCCGTGCCTCGGGGCCATTGTGTAAAGGCGCTGTGAGCGAAACAATGGAGCGATGAGTTGAAAGGTCATAAGAGCACGTGATTTGCTGACGGAATGGCCATTTTCCTAAATTCTTGGAAGTGATTGGGAGAAGGCAGGGGGTGGACTGTCTTAGGTGGGGGGGGTGCACATAAAACACAGGGGGGTTCAGCAGGGGGCAACTTCCTATTCAGAGAATGGGACCAGGAAACAGAGACAGGAAACCGGAAGTAGACGCAGGAAACTGCGCCCATTGTCCCAGTACAACATCATCGCCAGGGCAACCGCTTAGGGAAGCACACCAGTGAGAACGTTGAAATTCTGCTTCTTCTTTCTGCGAACCTCTCTCTCGCAATGCTTCTAATAATCGTCCCCGGCTCCTTCCACTTTGTACGTTTTAATACGAAACCGCGTGCGGTCGATAGACCAGGCTCACGGCGTCGTTTAGCCATGGGGGAAAAAAACGTGTCGACAAGAAATGTAGCTACGGTACATAGGTAAACTAAAGTACAGTATGCACTAAAATACTGTGAGCTGTTGAGGCAGCCAAACACGTGCAAAGATGCGCAACGCGCACAGTGAACACACGTTCGGCCGAATGAGCCGAGGCACCTACGGACAGAAACGCGTACCTGTGATCATCTGTTGGGCATCGTAGGGCTCCATGTAGCCATCGTTTTCGCCACGATTCTCTGCCTCTCTCTGCTCTCTGGTTTTTTGTGCATCGAAAGGGTCTGCGTAGTCCTCCAGAATGATGAGCTGGAAGAAGGAAAGTGGATTTTCAAACGCTAGAGACAGCGCGAGGAACGAGGCGTGAATCCAAAACTAGCCCTCGTATCGAATCCGTGAACCCTGCATTGCGTGTTTTCGCTTAGAGGACGCTTTTCTCCAAAGGGACTTAGAATGGACACTATGTAGTATTCAAGGGGGGGATGCGGTGGTGTGGTGGTGCAGTGGCGCAGTGGGCTGGACCGGGTCCTGTTCTCCGGTGGGTCTGGGGTTCGAGTCCCACTTGGGGTGCCTTGCGACGGACTGGCGTCCCGTCCTGGGTGTGTCCCCTCCCCCTCCCACCTTACGTCCCGAGTTGCCGGGTTAGGCTCTGGCTCCCCGTATGGGACAAGCGGCTCAGATGATGTGTGTGTGTAGTATTCAGGTGGCACTTCTGAAGGTGTTTTGCACTGCAAGATACACTAGAGTACACCACCTAGAACAAACCACTGTACGCCGGAACGACACACTGCGCTGCGTAACACAGTGTGTCGTTCCGGCATGGAGCGGAGAGCACTTTAGAGTAACCAATCCACCTGGAAACCCACCCAGGTGCTCTGAGACAACAGCAGCACTTGCTGTGCCACTGTTCCACCCAGCACTCCACCAGGCAAACTCCAGCTACGCAAAATATTTCGGAGAAACGGGAATCTGCTCGGGCAAAAAAAAAAAAAAAAAAAAAGTGGGGCTGACAAAAAAGTGCGTGCGCAGAGCTCTTGTTTCGCACACCCCGTCTGCAGAGCAGAACACTTTCATATGAGGGTGATCCCAGCTACGAAGCAGAAATAGATGCCTAATGTGGCACTTAAAATTAATGGGAAAAAATTCCTCCGTGTTGCTGTTGTCATGTCGAGTTTAAAGGTGCGGCTTAACTGTGACAAAAAGATCTGTGAGCGGCGCTGAAACACCAAACCAAAACGAGAAAGGCATACATTGTGGAAGCATGAATATCAGCTGCTCCTTTTCTATACCCGCAGCCCTTTATTGTCACTCTCTTCCGCTGTCTCACGCTCACATTCTAGCTCTATTATTTTTTACCCTATCAAAGCACAGCCAGAGGGATGATCCTCCAGAGAGGAGATTTGCACGTAAGTGTCAAGTGACACGGTCCTTTAAACAACCCGATAGCATTTGCTCGGTGTCTGAAAAAAAGGAGAAGGGGAGAAAGGGGAAGGGAGTGAGTCCGTGGGAGGGTGGAGCAGGATGACACGGGGACAGGAAGGGAGACAGGAGTGGGAGGGGAAAAGGGCGAACTCTCGGTGTGCTGTTACTTGTGTCAGGGCGAGGGCAGGGGGACCCCGGCCGGTCTCGAACCCCTGCACGCCGAAGGGGGAAATCGTGGCAATAGGGGGACCGATGGAGACAGACAGGCGAAGGCAGGGACTGGACAATGAAGAACAGACAAAGGGGAGGGGTGGGGCTCTCCAGCTGCGATATCAGCTTTCATAGCCTCAGCTCATTCTTCACCTTACAAAGGCTAAATGTATATTGGATATTTGTTTTGTCAAGCGAGCACGTCAGCGGCAGTACCAAAGGAAAAAAAAGTCCTCTCGCGTGCAACGCAGGCGTCGAACAATGCGCTTTCATATCTTTAGAATTAATTCACGATGGAAAAAAAAAAAATCAGAAGGGGCAGAGAGAGAATTCTTAAATCACAGCCGACCCCACCGAGCGCAGGGGTTCGCACGCGGCGCATGCACCTTTGCGGCAGAAATAAAAGCCAAAATATGAAGCGCTTGTAAGCGCTGCTTCTTCAGTTCTGATTTATTTTTCGCTCAAGTTCGTGAACAGCCTTCTAAGAAAAGTAAAAAAAAATGTCTTTATAGAATAGCATTGAAAATAGCATAACACACACACACACACACTTTCTGAACCGCTTGTCCCATACGGGGTCGCGGGGAACCGGAGCCTACCCAGTAACACAGGGTGTAAGGCCGGAGGGGGAGGGGACACACCCAGGACGGGACGCCAGTCCGCCGCAAGGCACCCCAAGCAGGACTCGAACCCCAGACCCACTGGAGAGCAGGACCCAGTCCAACCCACTGCGCCCCCGTAGTGTAAACATTACTTTAGAAATGAACACACTGGCCTTGTTGTCACTCCCTGTGTATAACTTTGTCGTGGCATATACTTCAAGACTCAGATACAGGGAGAGACTGAAAAAAAAAGGAACGAGTGTGTACGCGCCGTGTGCGGCAGTAATTTGCACTTCCTGCCAAAACACCGATGCTCATCATCCGAACTTCCAGCACACGGGAGGTGATTCGTCGATCCCAGCTGGGCTCTGGGCCACGGACACATGCTGCAACGGGCAGCGACACCCCGGTACCCACCGTTTCTGTCTTGTTGGCTGTCTTCTCCTTCTCCTTGTCCTTGTCCTTCTCCACGTCCGTGGCCCCGGGGCCACCCGCATCGCTGCCGTAGTTGAGGTTCTTCTCCTGCTTGTCCACCTTGATCAACCTGTTCATGTAGGTGTTGGCCAGAGCGGATCCTTTGAGCGGCCGCGGCTCTTCGGACCCCGTCTCCACCTTTGAGTTCTTCCGACTCTTCCCCGGAATGAGGCTCTCCCAAACCCTGCCATCTTTGCCGTACCCGCCGGTACCGTTTCGACCCAGTTCTATGGCCGAGTTTTTCCGATTCCTGCCGGAGAGCAGCGAGCCCACCCTCCCGCTCCCGCCCTCCGTCTCCGAGTTCTTGCGCAGGGTCCCTTTCGAGCCCCCGCTCCGGGAGCCCAGACCGCCCGCCAGCCCTGGCTTCGCCCGGCTCTGGTAGCCCGATTCGGAGGAGGAGCGGATCCTGTCGGTGCCGTTCTTCAGGTTCATGGGGAAATCTTTGAACCACTTGGCCATGACTGCTTGCCTTTGCCCGAACGCTACGAATGAGCTCTTACTCCTAACGCCATACACGAGCCCAGGCTGTCAGCAACCGCGTTTCTGCCCGGCGGTGAACCTCAGCACACGTCCGCTTTGCCTGCTAATATAGTACACTGTGTCTGAGGGCTTTTACTACGGTGGCGCTTCTCAGTGCGGGACTTGCAATGGTGACCTACAGCATAGATAGTGTAACGCCTCGATTGATTTAACACTCTTCGGCTTTTCCTTCTTTCCTCACCACCCTCCGTACTACGTAAACCTGCTCAGAAGATCTGCCCTCAGGAAGGCATACTTTAGACCCCACACATACCCACATGTAGTACCCGGGTTCGCTCTCTCACTCACTGCCAGTCTTTTGCACGCACCGCTCTTACCTCTGAGTCTTTCAAGCTCTCTGTCATTTCCCCCCTGTCTCCCTGCTCTCTCTCCTCCTTCGCTTCGCACACTATTCTCGTAGAATAAAGAGTTGTTTTTGTAACGGGTAAACTCGGAAAAATTTGTAGTTTTTCTTGATTCTCACGGAAGATCCCATTCCCGGAGCGTCCGCTCGAGGCGACTGCCCTGTTCAGAGTGAGCGGCACTGGCTCCGGGGTCCGGGGTCCGAGGCGCGCGGGTGGGGTGGGGGGGTGGGGGAGCTGGGGGCTGGGGGCGGGGGCTGGTGGGGGGCGGTTATTGATATTCCAAGCGAGGGAGGAGGGGGTCTCTACAGTGAGCGAAGAGGGAAGTTGCCACGCCAGTAATTTAAAGCGACAGGTAGCAGGTAGGTACAATGATGCCAGCTCACAATAATTTATCTATGCATTACTCAGTAATTTACTGAGAGATTACACATGAAAACCATGGAGAGAGCGACCATGTCGCGTGCCTCGTGCTGTGCGCAATTCACTACGCGCGCGCGTGTGTGCGCGTGTGTGTGTGTGTCCACTTCTTCTTGTCCACGTCTCGTTCAGCCTGGCCGGCTTTTCAACAGGAATCTCGAAGGACCAGACTCCCAGATTTCAGCAACGTCCAATTCATGGTGTCGGAGGCGCGACTTTGAGCAGTTCGGTCGACTTCTATGTGAGAAGAGAGCGCGCGCTCATCCCGAACCGGGACAGAACGGGTCGGACTCGGGAGGGAAAGCCGGGAAATGCTGGATATTCGGACAAATGAAAAACTGCACGTGATTGGACAAACTAAGACACAGCGATTGCTGCCTCTGATGAAGGTTTTACGCTGATTGTCAAAAAGCAAAAAAAAAAAAAAAACTTTAAAAGTAAAATATCCTTAGGATGGGAGGAGCGTCACCTGAGCGCTTGTTGCGCAGCGTCTCCATCCCGTCTCCCCTCCAGCACTCGGTGTCTTTGCGCTTCGCTCAACAAAGTGGCAGCTCTTTGTCAACACCAATTGTTTGCATGTAAAGGCTTGGCCTTTAAATGGTGAATCTTCTTTATTTGTACGATTTTAAGATTATACTGGAAACGATTTTCAAGAATGTTGCAGATGCTGTACAGATTTTTAAGGAGGTAAGTCCGAACAGTGAGTGACACAATGAAAATGTTATTTCGAAATAGATCCTAGACCCTTCTTGTCATATACATTTTAATCTGCATTTATTATTCCGCACATTTTTGTTTTCAGATGTGGCTCAGAGCAGTGTGAAAAGTAACAGGAGAATAAGATGTGCTCCAACTGATCAAGAACCCATGCTTTTAGAGATGCTCAGGGATGCACCTGCTCCTCACCATGTGCAGTCTTAGAGATGAGGTACATGTATTCCAGGTAACTCGGGTTTCTGGCCATCATTTTTCTACAAACTGAAATGCAGGTGCACAGCTCAGTACTTTTTATTTAGATGTCTGAGTGCATCCTTGCGTCCATACAGAGTAAAGTGGGGCTCTTGCGTGAAGCCTTGTAACGCACCTCAAACTGGGAAAAGATATGGAGATCAAAAGGATAATAAGGTAATGAGGTTTTCTGCATCTGCACTGTCATTATCATTGTGTGCTTTGGTCGACTCATGGGCTCAAAATCACAATCTAACCATCCAGTGTAGAGGAGCAGCACCTAGATAGCAAAATTACACAGACTTATACAGCTAGATGTTCTCTTTGAGCTTTTTTGGTTTAATAACCCTGATTCAGAGGTTATACATCAGGGCCCCTCCTGGGATTTGAAACAGAAATGTTTTGGTTACAAGAGGGGTGCGGTGGCGCAGTGGCGCAGTGGGTTGGACTGCAGTCCTGCTCTCCGGTGGGTCTGGGGTTCGAGTCCCGCTTGGGGTGCCTTGCGACGGACTGGCGTCCTGTCCTGGGTGTGTCCCCTCCCCCTCTGGCCTTACGCCCTGTGTTACTGGGTAGGCTCCGTGACCCTGTATGGGACAAGCGGTTCTGAAAATGTGTGTGTGTGTTGGTTACAGCTACATGTATTGAACCACTACGCATCATGCGACAGCGTGCCCTAGGATATTAAACAGAAACAAAGTAAGTGTCTCGTTCACTTCCGTAAGACTGACACATATAAAAAGATCTTTTTCCTTCTGGCAACATTAAGACTTTTATCACTTCACCGACACACATCCACGATGACCTTGAGGTCGGTAGCGACATCATCCGTCAGGGCCAGGGCAATGCAGTAAAGAGGCTCAGTGAAGAGGAAAACTGGGGGGGTCAGCCAGAGGCTCATGAATAAATGCTAAAGGCCAACCAGGGCCACTGAAAGTGGATAGCATTTTCAGAAAATTTGGACCAATCTTTGTATCATATGTTTGTAAGAAAGTTTTTGAAAAGTCAGCTTCAGAAAATTGATTACCTCTAGTGTTTATCTATACATTATAAGTGGATGGAGGTTGGATGGCAATGTGTGAAATACGTATTGCCAGCATGTTATGGAAGGGGAATGCACTGACCGCATGGATTGGACAAGTTCACCGTGCAGCTCCTCCTCCGTGAACCGCCACCTTATCGTGGTGGAGGGGTTTGAGTGCCTGAATGAGTCCAGGAGCTATGTTGTCTGGGGCTATATGCCCCTGGTAGGGTCTCCCATGGCAGACAGGTCCTGGATGACAGACGAGACAAAGCGCGGTTCAAAAACCCCTTATGATGAAAAAATCAAGGCGTCCGTTTACCCCGCCCGGTATGGGGTCACCGGGGCCCCACCCTGGAGCCAGGCCTGGGGGGGGGGCTCGCATGCGAGCGCCTGGTGGCCAGGTCTATGCCCACGGGGCCTGGCCGGGCTCAGCCCGAAGCCACAACGTGGAGCCGCTCTTCGGTGGGCTCACCACCTGCCGGAGAAACCGTAAGGGGCCGGTGCATTGTGATTTGGGCGGTGGTCGGGGCCGAGTGCCCGGCCGACCCAAACCTCGGGCGCCAACTCTGGTTTTTGGGACTTGGAATGTCACCTCACTGGCGGGGAAGGAGCCTGAGCTGGTGCGGGAAGTTGAGAGATACCGTCTAGATATAGTCGGGCTCACTTCCACTCACAGCTTGGGTTCTGGAACCACTCTCCTCGATCGGGGGTGGACTCTCCACTATTCTGGCGTTGCCCAAGGTGAGAGGCGGCGGGCTGGTGTGGGCTTATTAATAGCCCCCCAGTTCAGCCGCCATGTGTTGGAGTCTACCCCGGTGAATGAGAGGGTCGTCTCCCTACGCCTTCGGGTCAGGGAACGGTCTCTCACTGTCGTTTGTGCTTATGCGCCTAGCGGCAGTGTAGAGTACCCGGCCTTTTTAGAGTCCCTGGGGGGCGTGCTGGAAAGCGCTCCCACTGGGGACTCTGTCGTTCTACTGGGGGACTTTAACGCCCACGTGGGCAGCGACAGTGATACCTGGAGGGGCGTGATTGGGAGGAACGGCCTCCCTGATCTGAACCCGAGCGGTGAGTTGTTATTGGATTTCTGTGCTAGTCGCGGTTTATCCATAACGAACACCATGTTCATGCATAAGGGTGTCCACCAGTGCACTTGGCACCAGGACACCCTAGGTCGGAGGTCGATGATCGACTTTGTAGTCGTTTCTTCTGACCTTCGGCCATATGTCTTGGACACTCGGGTGAAGAGAGGGGCTGAGCTGTCAACTGATCACCACCTGGTGGTGAGTTGGATTCGATGGCGGGGGAAAAAGCTGGACAGACCTGGCAGGCCCAAACTTATAGTGAGGGTCTGTTGGGAACGTTTGGCGGAGGCCCCTGTCAGAGAGGTCTTCAACTCCCACCTCCGACAGAGTTTCAACCAGGTCCCGAGGGAGGTGGGGGACATTGAGTCTGAATGGACTATGTTCCGCTCCTCCATTGTCGGTGCGGCGGTTCGGAGCTGCAGCCATAAGGTTTCCGGTGCCTGTCGCGGCGGCAATCCCCGAACACGGTGGTGGACACCGGAAGTAAGGGATGCCGTCAAGCTGAAGAAGGAGTTCTATCGGGCCTGGCTGGCTCATGGGACTCCTGAAGCAGCTGACAGGTACCGACGGGCCAAACGGAGCGCGGCTCTGGCAGTCGCCGCGGCAAAAACTCAGGCTTGGGAGGAGTTCGGTGAGGCCATGGAGGAAGACTTTCGGTCGGCCTCAAAGAGATTCTGGCAAACCGTCCGGCGACTCAGAGGGGGGAGCGGTGTTCCACGAACACTGTTTACAGTGGAAGTGGTGTGCTGCTGACCTCAGCTGAGGATGTTCTCGGGCGGTGGAAGGAGTACTTTGAGGATCTCCTCAATCCCTCCGACACGCCTTCCGTAGAGGAAGCTGAGGCTGGGGACTCGGAGGGGGACTCGTCCATTACCCTGGCTGAAGTTGCTGAGGTAGTCAAAAAACTCCTCGGTGGCAAGGCTCCGGGGGTGGATGAGATCCGCCCCGAGTTTCTCAAGTCTCTGGATGTTGTGGGGCTGTCTTGGCTGACACGCCTCTGCAGCATCGCGTGGAGTTCGGGAACGGTGCCTCTGGACTGGCAGACCGGGGTGGTGGTCCCTCTTTTTAAGAAGGGGGACCGGAGATTGTGTTCCAACTACAGGGGGATCACACTCCTTAGCCTCCCTGGGAAAGTCTATGCCAGGGTACTGGAAAGGAGAATCCGACCGATAGTCGAACCTCGGATTCAGGAGGAGCAATGCGGTTTTCGCCCTGGCCGTGGAACACTGGACCAGCTCTATACCCTCACTAGGGTGTTGGAGGGTTCGTGGGAGTTTGCCCAACCAGTCCATATGTGTTTTGTGGACCTGGAGAAGGCATTCGACCGTGTCCCTCGTGGCATCCTGTGGGGGGTGCTTCGGGATTATGGGGTTCGGGGCTCGTTGCTACGGGCTGTTCGTTCCCTGTATGACCGGAGTAGGAGCTTGGTTCGCATTGCCGGCAGTAAGTCAGACCTGTTCCCGGTGCATGTTGGACTCCGCCAGGGCTGCCCTTTGTCACCGATTCTGTTCATTATTTTTATGGACAGAATTTCTAGGCGCAGTCAGGGAACGGAGGGTGTCTGTTTTGGTGGCCGCGAGATCTCGTCTCTGCTTTTTGCGGACGATGTGGTCCTGTTGGCTTCATCAAGTCAAGACTTGCAGCGTGCACTGGGGAGGTTTGCAGCCGAGTGCGAAGCGGCGGGGATGAGAATCAGCACCTCCAAATCCGAGGCCATGGTTCTCAGTCGGAAAAAGGTGGATTGCTCCCTCCGGGTTAGGGGGGAGTTGCTCCCTCAAGTGGAGGAGTTCAAGTATCTTGGGGTCTTGTTCACGAGTGAGGGAAAAATGGAGCGGCAGGTCGACAGACGGATCGGTGCGGCGTCCGCAGTAATGCGGTCATTGTACCGGTCTGTTGTGGTGAAGAGGGAGCTGAGTCGTAAGGCGAAGCTCTCAATTTACCGGTCGATCTACGTTCCTACCCTCACCTATGGTCATGAACTCTGGATCATGACCGAAAGAATGAGATCGCGGATACAAGCGGCAGAAATGAGTTTCCTCCGCAGAGTGGCTGGGCGCACCCTTAGGGATAGGGTGAGGAGCTCAGTCACCCGGGAGGAGCTCGGAGTAGAGCCGCTGCTCCTCCGCATCGAGAGGAGCCAGTTGAGGTGGCTCGGGCATCTGTTCCGGATGCCTCCTGGACGCCTCCCTGGGGAGGTGCTCCGGGCTTGTCCCACTGGGAGGAGGCCTCGGGGCAGACCCAGGACACGTTGGAGAGACTATGTCTCCCGGCTGGCCTGGGAACGCCTTGGGGTTCCCCCAGAGGAACTGGAGGAGGTGTGCGGGGAGAGGGAGGTCTGGAGTACTCTGCTCGGACTGCTGCCCCCGCGACCCGGCCCCGGATAAAAGCGGAGGAAGATGGATGGATGGATGGACCGTGCAGCTCACCAGGCTGTAGCTGCAGTCCAGCAGTCCCAGAGTAAGACGAGCATGCAGAGGGGTTGTGTTTAAGGCAAGAATTGCACAGCTGCCCTCACACAGCATAACAGGTAGATTCAGTGATATGACTGGGAGATGTCTAGTTGCCACAATGTACGCTGCCCATGTGGAAGAGGCTTGTTCTAGGAGAGGATCAGATACCGGATTACTGTTGGAAATTTTTGACGATTATTCCACTTGGAGGACATTGAATTTCCCAGGAGTGATCTGAACTTAGCAATGTAGCGTCTTATTGATGCTCATTGTTTCCATGCTGTCTGCAAGACTTACAGTAGATATATCCTGTCTGTTGGGTGAATGTAGTTCTTTTATAAAAAGGGGGAATGAGTAGTGCAAGGTTTTTGTCTGCCAGTCATGGGCTCTAAAACCTCTCCATCTAGAATTTTCTTAGCTCAACACATGCAAACCTGTTTGTAAACACAACTCTCACCAGGACAGACAGAGTGAAACAGACTGATTGACTCATTTGTGTAACAGTTGTTTCTCTCTGACTTAACAGCTGTGGCCACGAAGACAATTTGTTCGCATCGTTTGGTCCTACAGGTCTGATGAAGAAACAAAGGAGAACCCAACAAAAGTTCAGTTCCTGTATTTGTCTGTGTGTTTATAAATTTAAATACTTCGAAAGACATTGGGCAACAGATACACACACACACTGGATGAAACTGCTTCTCCTGAGTGGGGTTGTGGTGAACCAGAGCCTAACCCGGCAATACAGGGCATAAGGCTGGAGGGGGAGGGGACACACCCAGGATGGGACGCCAGTCCGTCGCAAGGTACCCCAAGCGGGACTCGAACCCCACACCTGCGAGAGAGCGGGATCCGGCCAAGCCTGCTGCCCCACCGTGCCCTCTCAGGCAACAGATACACTCATTCTGTAAATGATGTGAAAGGTTTTAATTATAAGTAGACAGTGCAGCATCTTGATATAATTGTGTTCTGTTTGATTTGCAAAAGCCTTCTGAGAACAAAAAAGTCAACTTTTTGATTATAGTACACTCATCCCCCATTATTTGGTCACACAATATCTAGTTTTATCTGTCTGTAATTAAAACAATTATTAATATATTCATACTGAATTATAGTTAATTGGTATTAATAATACAAATGATTTTTTTTTTTTTTTTTTTTTTTTTTGGGGGGTGGGTGGGGGGTGCTGTTGTGCAGAGGGTTTGACCGGGGTGGGTCTGGGGTTCGAGTCCTGCTTGGGATGCCTTGTGACAGACTGGGGTCCCGTCCTGGGTGTGTCCCCTCCCCCTCCAGCCTTGCGCCCCGTCTTGCTGGGTTAGGCTCTGGTTTGCCACGACTGCACTTGGGACAAGCAGTTGTAGATATTGTGTGCGTGTGTGTATTTATTTTTGTTGTTAATTGGTCTGAGTTTTCATATATGTGGTGTGTCACAACGGTCCGACCTGTGACTGTTTGAAAATAGCCAAAGCAGCTGTGAGAGAGACCCTGACATACACTGTGTTTCAATTTTTTTCTCATTTATTTATGTAAATGTGTCATATACCCTTAGTCTTCCACAATCCAGTTAATGCACCCTACTACAGTATGTTTACTTTATGAAGTAATTATTTTTTTTACATTTATTTCATATGCATGACCCTTCATAAAATTTCCTAGAATAGCTCACTGTTACTCTATAGCTTTTTAAAAACAAAGAAAAAAAATCATTAAATTTTAGCTGATTTTTGCATTTATTCATTATTTAGAGTCGAGGGAAAAAAAGAAGCTCATGAAAAGAAAATTCTTTGCTCTGACCTCTATTCCAGAAATACACTTTAAAAAAAGCTCAGACGCAGAATGGCAAGGAAACTTTTTATGTGCAGCTCTGTGTTTGCAACTACAACTGCAGACATGATTCAAAACTGCAGTGAAAATGCGGTGATTCAGTGGAATAAAAAATTAAACAAAGCTGTTATTAATTGTTATTCATTTGATTTTAATGTATTATACAACTTCTTTCTGACATGAGGCCCACTTGGGATGGGCTTAAGAAGAACTGGAATTTCTCTCAATAAGAAATAATGGAATACATAATTTCATTATCAGTTTTTTTATATTAAATCTTCTTAAGGACCGCTTACCGACCGTTGAAGAGCACAGTACTTTCCCCATGGTTCATGTTGACAATTGTGTTGTGTTCTGGTTCCCTCATGTGGCAAATTCTGGAAACAGGCTCGTATTCAGTTGGATTCTGCTTCTTTCTTTCTGTTTAGCCTTAATCATCACAGACACCACAGAGTCCTTAACGTATGATCTGCCCATGCAATGCTACAAGGACCATTAAAGTAAGGATGTATTATAACAGCAGCTGTTATTAATAACAAAAAAATGACAAAACCAGGTCCTCATCACAGTTGGCAGGAAGACTCAATATATTGCAGAAACTTGGCATGGAGGTGCTGGCAATAAATGTTATCTTTTGTAACTCAGCTGCAACTTTATTAGATCTCTGGCCCAGTGGAAAGCTCCATACCACTTTAGTGCTTAAATAAACAATAGTAAATATTCCTCCAAGTTATTTATGGGTTGTTGCTGTCCTTTGTCTCGCAGGATATAGAGTCTAGAAGTTCTTTAGGAATTTTGCTTAATGTTTGAAGAAAGGAATGGAAAAAGAAGCCTGGCTGAGCCACAAAACAATTACATGAGATAGTTGCTATGGTTTGTGTTTGTGTCCCAGGAGAATGATAAATAAAGGGAAAAGTTGAGCCTTTAAAAAAAATTGTTTCATTTTGTCTTGTTAGTTGTGTTTTTAACATAATTTCCAAAAATATGCAAAATAAAGATCACCAAAATCACAGAAGGAGCCTTTAATTAAGTTAATGAAATATCAAGTATTGTTAACTATTTTAAACAATTAAGAAACAAGGAATGTTAACAACAACATATGGAAGACTTGTTAATTTGGAGAAAAAAATGACAATAATACAGCAGAGGGAGAACTGAAATTTCACAGTACAGTGCAGGAAACAAGGTTTGGAGTCAATGATCTTGGTGCTATGGAAGTGCTGTCTCACAACGCCTGGGTGGTGTGAGAGGACGTGGGTTCGATCCCCGCTCAGTCTGTGTGGAGTCTGCATGTTCTGTCTGTGTGGGTTTCCTCCGGGTGCTCTGGTTTCCTCCCACAGTCCAAAGACATGCTGTTCAGGTTCACCCGTAGTGTGTGAGACAGAGAGAGTGTGTTCCACTGATGTATGGATGAGTGACCCAGTGTAAGTAGTGTATCTAGCAGTGTAAGTCACCTTGGTGAATAAGGTGTGTGGGCTGGTTACACTACATAGAGTTCATCGGAAGTCGCAATGTAGAAAGCATCTGCTAACTAAATAAATGTAAGTAGGGAGGGAAGCTGTCGGAGGGACCGGAACAAAGGTCACGCCTCAGAGCTCTAGAGTGCTGTAAAAAACTGTACCTCATTCCTGTCTTTAGACTTTACTCACATACAGAATAAGTGTCACTCATATCGTTAAGATTTCATCTGACCAGCAAATAGAAAAGCTACAACAATTAAAAAAAAAAAAATTGAAAAGAAAAATGCATAGAATTTTCTAAATCAAGGAAAAATTAGTAAACCTATTATATAGTATTTTATATATAGTCCATACTGTATAAATGGATAGTAGCTGTTGGTAGCTTAACATTGCAAGCCCCTTTGAAGAAAAGCGACAGTTAAATCAATAAACGTGAGATACACGGGCACGAAGGCCTTCGCTCATGACTGAAAGGCTGCAAACCAATAGGAAAACAGTCCTCAGCAGCACCTTTGGGAAACTGGCGTTGATGCTCCACCAATATGCAAACGACGTTCGTTGCCAAAGGCCCGCCCATTTCCCTATGCCCAGCCAATGGGATGGTGCCATGGGCGGGCCCACTGGGCGGGATAACGCTTATCGGTCCCAAAGGTAACAGGTTGTAGTAGAGTGAAAACGATTGAGTGCGTTCGGGCAAAAGGAAAATAATATATATATTTCACACTCTAACAATAGAGGACATTTGTATTAATGTTTAGTGTGGTTCGAATATTAAATTTATAAGGCTCAAGATAATCAAGGACCAACACTGGAACACGGAGGTAAGTTGAATACACACCGAATTTATGAAGTAACTACTACCTGTCTCCACACAGCTAACGAGTTGTTGTGAGTGTTCGGGTTGTTACCTCATTATATAATTTATATCGTGCGATGGCAACTTGTGCACATCATTGACTCAGTACTGGTTCACTTCGGGTTTGTGAGCGAGGCTGAGGTTGTCGTGGGTTCAGCGAAATCATGTGCCAGAGTCAGTGACACACCTGCCACCTGTGACTGACTGAAACAAACGTGCCGAACGAGCCACACACACACGCAGAAATTAGTGAAATAATAAGTGAAACTCAAGTTAAGTGGAGGAATGTAACCTGTCACAGTCTGTGGGACTTAGCTGTGCCGCTCGTTCAACGGTCACCGAGTGAATTTTACCGTGCGGTATTGTACCACTGGCACCGCTCCTCCTCCTGGGAGCTGCCGTGCCCTCGTGCGCGTTCCCGACGCTCGCGCGTCCCTGCCGCGGCCCCGTTCACCGTTTCACCTCCGCCGCGGAGGGGGGGGTCTTCGGCCCCACCTGGGCACGTGTGGGCCGCACTACTAGTACTCGTCAAAGATTCGGGCTCGTATCCTGACGGTTGTTGGTTCGAACCCCGCCACTGCCTCTGCCACGTACTTAAGAAACGCTCCGGTAAAGAAGTTTTATTCGTGCTCCAATAAACAGTGTGATGAATCGTGGATCATGAAGTGCGAGACAAGCAGCGGGGGGTAAGAATGAAGAGCGTTACATCGCAGCCCCTCAGCTCTGTGTTACATGTCACAGCAGGTACTATAGTATAGTATAGAGTATAGGCTGCTTCTACATTTACCAAAGGTAGCACGCCTAGGGCCCATTACACTAACCACCATTTGGAAGGCTGTGTCAGCCCAAGAGGAACAGACTCATTTTGTTGTAACCATTTTGCTGTAGCGCTGCTGTCTCATAGCGCCTGGGTGATGCGAGAGGACGTGGGTTCGATCCCCACCCAGTTTGTGTGGAGTTTGCATTTTCTCCCCGTCTCTGTGTGGGTTTCCTCTGGGTGCTCTGGTTTCCTCCCACAGCCCAAAGACATGCTGTTCAGGCTCACCCGTGGTGTGTGAGAGACAGAGAGTGTGTGTTCCATTGATGTATGGATGAGTGACCCAGTGTAAGTCACTGCAGTGAAAAAGTATGTGGGCTGGTAACACTACATAGAGTTCATTGGGAGTCACTTTGGACAAAAGTGTCTGCTAAATAAATAAATGTAAATGTGCACCTCCAAACAGGTTGGGGGATAACACCTTTTCTAAGTGTGCAAAAATATTTAAACAGATTAAATTGAGTAGAACTGGTTGCTGACTGTTTTTCCCTGAAATATTTTTTTCATTTCTCACTTATGCTTCATTTCATGCTCATGGCAGTTTTATGGCCATGAGAAGTGGCAATAAGTGCCGGTGTCAACACTGCAGTGGTCACAGGTGAGTGGGTTACTCAGTGAGCAGGACTTGCCCTTTGCACAGCCTTTTGTTTTATTGGAAGTGTTGCAAACTCTCACACACACAGCTTACATGTATGAGAATGATTCACTGTTAGTGATGGTTACCAGAAATGAGTGCGTGGAATTGTAAGAGCGCATTATCCTTCGCTATATGGTTCACTGGAGTTCTTTTTGTTATGCCAATGAGGCACATTTGAATTTGAGTGAGAAATAAATGCATGATTGTTTCACTGTGAAAGTGGGCAAAAGAGGGAGAGCAAAAAGAAGCGGAGAGCACCCTGGGGAGAATGTGGAGGAATTTTGATAAAGACCAAAGGCAACACTGAATGATCAAGTGGGTTCAATAATAAAGGCACTTATTTTGTGACCATTATGATTCTACATATACATTGCATTTACATTTATTCATTTAACTTATGCTTTCTTCTCCAGTGTGACTTAGTCTTAAACTACTTTCAGTGGTTTTCCCATCTATGCAGCTGGGAATTTTTTTGGGTAAGTGCCTCACTCAATAGCCCAATGTAGGATTCGAACCTGATCCTTAAGGTCCTTCGACTCCAAAGGCTCGTGTGATATATTTTAAGCTTGTTTGTAAAACTGAGTATTCTTGCTAGAGAAATTTGGGGTAAGTGTTGTACTCAAAAGTACTGCAGCAGTGACAAGAGTAGGACTTAAACTGCTTACCATGAGGTTACAAGCACATGTCCTCAACCTGTGTGCTACCTGCAGCCTATTTTTATATTGAACTTATCTTTCAGAGTTATAGTATAATGTAATAATAATAAGCATCATGTCTTTTTGGATTTAAGTATTCTTGTGTCACGTCACATGTGGTTAGACAGAAGTTATGCAGGATTAAAGGCATTCACAAGAAGCTGTTTTATGCAGTCTTGTGTACTCAAGAATTATTTTGACTTCAGCAGGTTGTGGTTCTGCTGCTGATCTGTCAGGTGATCAACCCTTCCAATAAATTATAAATATGTAGTCCCAGGAAGAAACGCATTCAGTGTTGTGTTAAAGCAGTGATTTGATTGGACCGCTTGCTGAGCGAACAGTACCTGTGCATCTGATTACATTAATCGGATTAATAGAATTTAGAATAGATTACATAGAATAGATTAATAGAATTAATAGATTAATCGGATTAATTAATAGAATCTCCGTAACTGAAAGTCTTGTTTGGTAAATTTTTTTTCAGCACACCACATCCACATTTTGGTCATATCACTGCTGTTTCCCAATTTTATCAGTAAAGTCAGCATCAAAATAACTTTGAAATATAATCTGGAATCTTTGAATGTGAGTTTGTTGAGGGATTAGGTACAGCTGCCAGTACTACGGTTCACAGTACTCTATAATAAAGTAAGTGACGATAGAGTAGCGCAGTGACAAACACACATTGCACATTGTGTACAATGTGCCAATGGCCAATTATGACAGCACCTAGCTGATCCAGTTTTAACTCAGACTCTGAGTCATCCCAGTGGTGCGTGGCTCACCCTGATCTTAATAAGCGGTGGTCCAGGACCACATCCACATCCCAGGGGACTCGACATGAGTCAGTACAGTTGGTTAACAGACGTTACAGGATGTCGTCATCAGGGTGGTAGTCTCCTGTAATTAAACTGCTTACATTTTCTGCTAAAGTAACCTTCAACATTAAGCAACTTGGTCTTCGCCTGCCTTACAAAGTTAATGCATTTCTGAAAAGCCCTTTGTAAGGTAAATTCTCATAAATCAAAGATGTAATTACCATTAGTTTAATTTTTCTACATTTCTGAGCTCCAGCATTGAGACGCATTTACACTAAAATATCACCAAATTCCATTAAAATGGACATTACAGATGGTCCCTGAGTTACGATGGTCCGATTTACGGTTTTTTTCAACAGTGCGATAGCGATACGCATTCAGTAGAAACTGTACTTATTTTGATTCCAACCCCCCCCCCCAGGCAAGCAATATGTGGTACAATACCCTCTCGTGATACTGGGCATCGGCAGCGATCGGCATCTCCCAGTCTGCCCTGCAGTCGCTAGTGTATACAACCAATACTCTACAGTGTTCTGTGTTGCCAGCATTTTTTTTGGATACCCCTTTGTATCTGTGTTGCGTTTTGTCCATCCATCATGTCTACGAAACGCCCATCTGTGTCTCCTGGTACTGGTGAAAAGAAGAGGAAGGCAATTACTCTTAAGGAGAAACTCAAGATAATTGCTCAGTATGAAGGCGGCAAGCCCATAATGGTCATCACACATGAACTTGGACTTTTGCAATCGACAGTCTCGTCCATCTTAAAGGATAAGAAGCGATGATGTTTGGTAGATTAGGTGTATTAAATGCATTTTCGATTTACGATATTTTTGACTTGCGATAGATTTATCGGAACGTAATCCCACCATAAGTCGGGGACCGTCTCTACTTCAATAGTTCAAAACACAACATAACACGGCGGTTTCCTTTCATTAATAACTATAGATTACTGTATGGCTGTCTACCTGTATTTGTTCAGTTTTTTTTTTTTTTTAGCTATTATATAGCATGCACTCAAATAAAACATACATGTGGTACATGATGTATGTCTTAATTCAGCATTTATTGCAAAAGAGCAGAACAGTAAAAACTATAAAAATAAATTAAAACAATGTAAGTTCACACACACCAGACAAGTTGGCATCATTCAGGTAGTTCAAAAGGAGGCCGTGAGCTTACTGAGCTTATAACAGGTGAAACTAGGAAAAGCAAGTAATTGATGTTGAGAATAAGCCAAGCAAAGACTGCGGAGAAGACTGCACGGTGGCCATGCCTCTGTGACTGGACGTGGGTTTGATCCCTGTTCAGTCCCTGTGGAGTTTGTTTGGTCTTCCCATGTTTGCCTGGGTCTCCCCCCTCAGTACAAAGATGGGATCAAAATAAAATAGCAGGCTGCAGATTTTAAAGGATGCAATCATAATAATTTGTCAGATATTGAGGGGACCAAAAGATATTAGCAGTTATACTCAAGTTACATGTGTGTATTTATGTATGTTGTACATTGTATGCTGCTGCAGTTGGTCATCCTCTCTCTGGGATTAATAAAAATTGAACAATTTATTCATTGGAGGCAGGTTTGAGAGGCCAAATTCAGCCTGAACACTGGCATGGCACACCCCCTCCCCATCTAGATATACCTATGATTCAAGGTTGTTTTAGGCCTTTTGTTTCATTGTCACCTTGCAGATGGTATTGTGCTGGTATCCATACAGACTGTAGAGGTGGCGTGAAGTAAGGGAAAGCGTTGCTGCTACTGACAACGCTCTGTTTCATTTCAGCCAGTCCGAAGTGTTTGTGCTCTTTCATTCCGTCAGTTCTAGGGCAGTTCTACGAGCCAGTAGAGTCTGGAGCGTCCTCCTCGATCGGTGTTGTGTATGTGTGTCTGCTAGCAGCTGAACCTTCACTGGACCAGTGCGGTCTGCAAGTGTATGGATAATGCAGCTGTTCTTTCTCTGATTGTTGGCACAAATAAGGTTGGTATACATTGTAAGGAGGAAGCTTAATGTTAATATCTTCAGTGCGAGTCTTCCCTTTTCTTCTCTTTTTTTTTTTTAAAGATTTAATAATACAGCTGCAGGGGACACGGTAGGTTTGGCCTATGCCTGCTCTCTGGTGGGTCTGGGGTTCAAGTCCTGCTTGGGGTACCTTGTGATGGACTGGCGTCCTGTCCTGGGTGTGTCTCCTCCCCCTCCAGCCTTATGCCCTGTGTTGCTGGGTTAGGATCTAGCTCACCGCGACCCCGCTTGGGACAAGCGGCTTCTGCCAATGTGAGTGTGTGTGATACAGCTGAAGGTTGTCATAACAAGTCATTCGAAGTATGCGGAACAGTTTGTACGCTACAGATCGTGTGTGTGTGTGTGTGTGTGTGTGTGTGTGTGTGTGAGAGAGATTATAAACATATTTCTTTTATTGTAAAGCTACGTCAGTGTAACCGTTAAGAAATTATTCCAGCTGTCAGGCGTTTCTATTTACGAGGCTAAACTTGGTTTCCAGTGCTGGAAGGAAGCCACTTCTTGGTCTGTCAAGGCTTTGACGAACCTGAAAACCCTCATAGCACGGAGCAGGAGGCACCCCAGACTGCACTAATTGTTTACAGAACTGTTGACAGGCCCTGGGGGAAGATCCGCTCCGATCGCACACACCAGCACACGGGAGCTCTCGAAGGGGATGAGTTCCCAGCCGCCTTCCGTCCTCATTTTCTGCTCCACATCATTCGGACAATGGGGATGGACGTGCTCGCTTCTCCGTGAGAGATAATGAGTTGTGTCCCTGCACTTCTTCCATCGGTGACACACTGACACACAGAGGAGGGAGGTTCCCATGCCACATTTTACTGGAGGACTCCCCTGTTCGGACCGCTTTGGACTGACTGAAGCGAGTCGCTGTTGTCAGTAGCAGCAACACTTTGACTTACTTTACTGTAATTTTTACAGCTTGAATGGATACAACCTGCTGCTGTCAGCTTTGAAAGCTTGGTTTGTTCTTCACTGAATGATATGCTCTGTAGTTACCAGTATTGGGTGAATTGTTGGGTGGTTTTTCTAGGGGGGGGGGGAAACAGCTGGACTGGCAGCAGTGCGCGGATGTTTTTATTAGGCTCCCCAAGCTTACGAAACCTGTCATTCGTACCGTCTCCCAGTGCCATTCCCACACAGGACTCAAGAGATAAGGGGGTCGCTTGGCAACATTTATCACTCCGAGTGCTCTTTCGGTCTCTCGAGAATTCATGGCACTCAACCTCCGCAGCCCTCAGCACCACCGTAACAGGAGGGAGCGAACATTCAATTCCTGCATGCACAACTGCACAATGTGCCTGTGCAGCCAGTTTATTGCAGTGAGCTGTGTCTCAGTGCTGTACACATTTCCGGTCCAGGGCAACCTAATAGGAATGACCGTCTTTTATCACATGTGGCACCGTGTAAGTGGACAGGTGTTGTGAGTGAAAGAGAAGAGTGATAAAGCAGTGCTTTTATATTGGAGGAAACAATTTGGTAAACGCACAGTTTTTAACCGACGTTGGAACTAGCCGGTGCTGGAATGCATTTGGCAGCAATACTGAGTGTCAGTTTGGCTCATGTTCAGAATAGAGCAAGAGACTGCTATCCAACATGGAGAGGAATGTAATAAGGTATGAGTTACACAGCTTTAACAATTATCTCAAAATTAGAATTGACATCTAATTAGCTTTCAATTGATATGAAGTAGACAGGGTAGAGATTGCCAGTTAAATGCATAGGAAGAAGGAGGAGAAGCTGTATCAAAATGCATTAGAAAAGAAGTAGATGAAGGGCATTCTGTTGGTTCCTTCCAGCAGATGGTTCTTGACATATTGTGTTCAACTCTTTACAGGTGGCATAGGTATTGGCAGGCACTGTGACTGCAGACAGAGAGAGCGAGCGTGAAAAGCAGGAGAGTGTGTGTGTGTGTGTGTGTGTGTGTGTGTGTGTGTGTGTGTGCCATTAATGACTAATGAAGGTCACAAGCAAAGTCCGCAGCAGGCCCGAGGGGCCAGTCTCTCGAGGTAAACGCCCGCAAAGCTGTAATCCATCGAGGGAGCTGCCAACTTCCTCATTCCTCTCATGGTGATTCATACAGGGAACGGAACGTGTGAGAAGCCGAGTGGGAGCGTGGGTGTGTGTGTGGGTGGGTGGGTGAGGCAGCTCTGCCGTGAGCTCTGGCCTTTAACCACATGACTATTACTTTCAGCAATACTGCACGTCTTAAAAGTAATCTGTACGTATGCAGTTTCTGGGTGGTGTGCAGAGCTGGTTTGGTGGCGGTGTAACTTTAACTGACTCCCTAGCTCTTTGTAAAGGAATTTGTGCTGGTGTAATTGCTGGGAGCTCACCTATAGGCTTGTACAAAAATGAAAAAAGTTAGACACAGAATTAAGGATCCTTAAAACGTGACGTGAAATCTTTATGGAGATACTGTTGGTGTTGAGGCTTTCGGTTCCGTTACCTCTGTCTCTTTCTGGATTGACTGCTGCGCATCAACACGTCGGCAAGGACACACTGCCTGTGCTACTGTAAACACTGACTGACCTGTAGTGTGTATGTGTGTGTTCGAGAGAACAAAGGGTGGCTTCCTAATGTATTAATACACGGAGTGTGATTTAAGTATGATGTTACATGTGGGACTGAAGATCTGTGCACTGTTTCTGCTTCCTTATATAGCACAAACTAACAGCACTACAGTGTCTCGCAGTGTTTTCACACACACACACACACACACACACACACACGCTGGCTGAAACCGCTTGTCCCAAGCAGGGTCGTGGCAAGCCGGAGCCTAACCCGGCAACGCAGGATGCAAGACTGGAGGGGGAGGGGATACACCCAGGGCGGGACGCCGGTCTGTCACAAGGCACCCCAAGCAGGACTTGGAACGCCAGACCCACTTAAACACCCATTTTAGGGGGTGTAAAATACCTGTCCGTCCATCTATTTTCAGTAACCACTTGTCCAGTGTAGGATCGTGTTGGTCCAGGGCTTATCCCACCCAGTAAACACGTCATATATACATCTTGGATATATCACACTGTACTGTTTGTGATGTAGAATTTCCTTATTTGATGTAGATAATCCAGATGGTTCCATACTTTAAACTAAAATGCTTGATCATCTTTTGGTTTTAACTCATTTAGAGTTTTACCTGCACTTCTGAGGTTCCAAAACTGCCTAAAATTATAACTGTTATTTAGCATTAGTGTAACCATTTTCCATCACATCAGGTTTTTGGTGAGAGATAAGCATTAATGAAATCTGCAACAGCATATATTTGCTCTGTATAGTATTAGTTGAGACTATAAATAATTGCTGTTTGTGAGTTCCGTGGTCTACAGTTACATCTATCCACAAAACTCAGTCCAGATTTCGTGTGTGGCTTCCTAACAGTGAATTTGAAGAAGTTTTAGATGTGTGTAACACCATCCGGATGCCTCCTCTTACCTTGGATCAGATGTGATCCTCTGGTCTTCTGAGCTCAACACACAGGAGAAGGATTAACTTCAGGGCATTGTGGTCCTGCTTGCTCTTAATTTTGTGAGCATTGTCCGTGACAATACATAAATATGCAGTAGGAATACTTAAAGTATATCCCCTTACAAGAATGACTTTTTCTTAGTCTTTCCCTGATGTTGACCTGTATTGTTGAGAGGATATAGTCTATGATTTGTATGCTTCCATTCTCTGTTTTGCTGAAGATATTTTATCATGAAGCTCCATATTCAAGTTAGTGTTTCCCTGAGACCTGTCATTTCAGTATCTCCAACAAGGCCCGTCAGACTTGGGCTACAGCTGTTATTTACAGTATGTCTAACACACGCTCTTCTCTCCTTTATACACCAGTATGAGTGTGCCTTCATCAGACAGGAAGACGCCTGTGGATTATGGCGTGCAAATTCGCTTCATTAAGGACCTCCATGACACCAGGGGTGGCGCTCCCAGTGGGACACGGAGCAGCAGCAAGGCTGTCTCCAGCATCCCTTCCTCCAAATATGGGGTGGCGGTCAGGGTGCAGGGGATAGCAGGACAGCCTTATGTGGTCTTGAAGGAGGGGGAGAAGGGTGACTCGTATGGGGTACAGCTGAAGCCTCAGCCCCGGGACTACAGCTTCCCTCCGGCCTACAACAGCCTGCCCAGGAGGAGGGAGGAGGGGCCAGCCCATGGTCTGCCATACCCCCCAGGGGACGGGAGCCCTCTCAGACGGGCACAATCTCATGGCTCCCTGCTGGAGAGGGAGTCGGTGGAGGACTTTGATGGGCACGTGAGGAGACCTCCTGGGGATGGCCGGTCGGGGAGCTATGGAAATTTGGAAGGAGGCCTCGGAATTGGTGGCGAGAGAGGAGAGCCTCGTTCAACTGTTTTAAGCAGGGTGGCAAGGAACAACTGGACTGGGTCATACCAATCCGAGTTGAATGGGTCATTGGGCAGAGATGAAGGACGAGGGTCAAGTCAGAACTCATCTAGGGAGTCCTTCCCAGACTCCTCTACCACAAGTATCCCCCATCAAGAGTCTCCCCAAAGTGTGGACACTAAGTCCTTGGCTCCCATCAACAGACTCATCAGTAAATTTGATGGCAGCGGTCCTGGCCGTCAAACACGGGGTCGATCTGGAGCTCGAGAGCACTTCAGCTTGGAAGAAAGGAGGCACTCCCACAGTACAGACACCTCTGAGAATGACCCAGAGATCTCAGCTTCCCCCTCTCTATCCTCCACCACAACTAATCGCTACAGTTCCCCTCCGTCATCTACCACCTCCTCCTACAGTAGTCTGTGGCGGAGCTCAGAGTCTGTGGCCAAAGTGACAGCCCTCCCAGCCAGCAGGCCAAATGTGAGCCAATCAACAGTATTGTCTGTTGCCAAGGAGACATCTCCGGTCACTCAGACGGAGAGCCAGGTTAGTGACAGTGTAGGCAGGGGTTCAAGACCTTGGTCAGTTGTTAATGAGTCACTTATTAAAATGTTATCAATAAATCTGTTGACAGAGATGGAATGTTACTTTGGATGTCCTAATTTCTGTTTTTCATAATACTATTTTAAAAGTATTTGCCAAAATTTAAGGGGTTTAAACTTATGAAACACATGTCTTTTGTATTTCTGTTTCATTGGTTCTTTGTGTAAACTACCTCTGGCATCTCATTACAAATTCCTGAATAAATGCAGTAAGTGTGTTATCTTTGTGAAGGTGACCCCTGACCTGCTGATGGACCAGGATCAAAGTGTAGAGCCATCGAATGAAGAGCGACAAACCAAACAAATGATCTACAACATACTGAGACAAGGGTAAAGGCCGTTTTTACTTTGTTTCAGCTCCTGCTTTTGGAAGGAGGTGTTGCAGCTTCCCCTAACATTAATCTCTCAGCAAGGTCCACTTCTACCCTAGATGATAGTGCTGATTGAAACTGCATACCACATCCAGAGCTGAGATCTAATTCAAGCCACCCAGGCCTATCCAGTGGCAGGCTAAGGTTACAGTAGAATGCTGCATCTGACCATTGAATCGAGGATGACCGTAATGGATATTCTTGATAAAGTGACTTGGTGGTCAGGTGACGTTTTACATTTGTGGGAAATGGTATCAATGCGCTCTTTATAATGTCTCTCTTTTTCTCTCGCCATCTCCTTTCCCCCGAAGGAACAATGAGAGCATTTCAGCTACCAACCGCAAAGTTGACCTCGTCTTTCAGAAGATTCAGGGACTCGGGGTAGCCTTATTGCTATTACTACCTTTGGACACACACGGGTGTTTGTGTAGTTAATCTAATGACATGCAGTAAAAATATATTAATGAAACAATATAATGTTTATCTAATTTAATTTTGATGTGCAACTTCTTCCCATTTTTTTGTGCAAGCTACCTGTTGTTGTGAGGAACTGTGTCTGTATACAAGCAATTGGACTTTGTCTGAATACCCTTGTGTGTGCATTCATGTGTCTCATTGGAGCTTGTTTGTGTCTATGGCTGTCTAAGAGCGGTAGTGCTCCCTGTGAGGCCTGGAGGAAGGAGAAGAGGGACCTGGAGAAGAGAGTAGCTGATCTGCAGGCCTCCCTCCTGGAGGAACGCAAGGTAGATGTGAAACACTCCTTCCAGAGGCGCAGGTGTGGAGTATTGATGTGCTTCTCCGCAGGGAAGTAGGAAACGTCACTTATGTGGAAACAGAAACATCACGTAAATCTGTTCTAATTCCACAAAGAGTTTTCTATCATATAGGCTAATCAGACAGATGGTACATTTGAATTTTTAACAGTGTTGGTAAGACATCAGTCTGTCTTAGACATCTCAACAACAGCCTCTAGGCTTCCAAAAACTACAGCTGTGATGACTAGAAATGTATTTTCCAACTTCCAGATCAGTTCCCTACTGACATCCATCACCTGTGGGGGAAAAAGGGAATAACTGAGTTAATTATCCCATTGAGTGTCTAGATAATTGTACAAGATCCCCAGGAGTATTCCTTTGTCAATTATCCAGATGGTTCAATCTCTGTGGCCTCGTTTTGTAAAACAGATTTTGTAGTAAGCTAGATATGGTGCGGCGTTTGTGACTTTAGCATTGGAGTTGTAGATGAGTGTGATGGAAGTGTAGCTTGTACAGATGGGCTTATTATTTTCAACTTAGTTTTGTCATGTGCTCCCCAACTGTTTTGCAGTATCATTCATTCATTCATTCATTCATTATCAATAATTACTTAGGTTAAAGAAGGCTTGGAGCCAGGCGTAGAACATGAGATGCAAACATAGACGGTTAGACATACACACACTGGGCAGTTTAGTCACAGTTCCCCTCAAACACGTCTTCAGAGTGTGGGAGAAAACTGGAGTATCAGTGAAAGGAAAAAATACTCCCTTTTAGATATAATGTATGTGTGTACGTAAAATTTATAACAGTTGACTTATATTATTGGAATTATTCACAAAAGCAGCTTAAAGAGCTCTTAAAGAATATTCTAGGAGTCTTCCTGGATACTAAATGTCTGCTGCTGTTTTGTGTGCTGTGTGTTCTAGAGTTGGCCTTCCCAAATCCAGACGGCTCCCTGGAGGTCTGCTCCACTCCTTCACCCACCTGCTGAATTATCGTTTAGCTGAACCTTTTTCTTGACCTTAATTAAAACCTAATTCAAGTTCTTAATTAAAAGAAATGGACCATTGGAACCTTGCATTTAATGTTGTTGTAATGAATGTTCGTTAACTGACTGCGCTTGTGTAGAGTAAATAGTCCTGACGCCTTGATACAGCATGATTACCACAAGTGTTTGGAGCTTTAATTAGAAAGAACCACTAAGATAGTTTAACATAAGCGTTGTGGGAGGACGTCAGGAGGATGGCTCACTCAGTTGCCCTGAGCCCTTGGAGCTAGTCAGGTGAAGAGCTCATCTATAGCCTCAGTAGCTGTGAGTAATTAATGGTACAAGGGGAGGCAGAAGAGCCCAAGATGGAGGTTCCTGTGGTATTCACTGGGGTTCAGCGGGAGACAGCAGGGATTGGTGTACATGCATCTGTGTGTGTCTGCATGATGGCAGTTTCACACTCGGTGAAAAGCTACCTCATACCACTCTTATACTGATCATGTAAAATGGCTTGTTGTTCCAGAGGATGTTGAAATAATCTTGACCTTTTTAACAGAAAACCCAGATGGGCAGTGCAGACCAGACCCTCAAGGCAGAGTTGGAGGACTGCCTGGATGAGAACCTGCAGCTTCAGGAGCAGTTGGACCGCAAGAAGACAGAGCTCCACCAGGCACACACCGAGTAAGAGAGGGGACACTGTATCCTCAAGAACACAGATACGAAGTGAACGTATAAATGAGCTATTTATGGCCAGGTGTGTCACCTCACACTAACAGTGTGAATGTGTTTTTAGGCTTACTCAGCTCAGGATGGAGAGGGAGACAGCAGAGTCACAGGTTCGGAACCTGGAGGACCAGCTGGCTGGCTTGCAGGAGGAGCTGAGGAGGGAGTCGGAGAGCAGTGGACAGGTGGAGCTCCTCCAGACGGTACCTGTCTGTGTATTTGACATGTCTGCCCACCTACGTGTCATCCTTCTTTCCTTCACTCCAGTGCCTCTTTTTCCTTTCCATATCCTCTCACTCCATCTCCAACTCTAGGAACTGATGACAGTGCGTGCGGAGTTGGCGGAGGCTGTCACCGTGCACCAGCGGCACGAGGAGACCTTGCGTCAGCGAGAAAGGGAACTGACTGCCCTGAAGGGAGCGCTGAAGGATGAGGTGGCTACACATGACAGGGAGATTGAAGCCTTGAGGGAACAGTACAGCAAAGACATGGAGAAACTGAGAAGTAGCATGGAACAAGTCTCACAGGTAAAATGCATACCCCATATCCAGAGACTGGGAGGAGCACACAGATATTCAGAAACAAATTGGTTGTTAATGCATGAAATGCACGACTAATAACACACTTAATACACACACACAGTCGGAACCGCTTGTCCCATATGGGGAGCCGGAGCCTAACCCAGCAACACAGGGCGTAAGGCCGGAGGGGGAGGGGACACACCCAGGACGGGATGCCAGTCTATCACAAGGCACCCCAAGCGGGACTTGAACCCCAGACCCAATGGAGAGTGGGACCCGGTCAACCCTGCTGCGCTACCGTGACACAGACACACAGACAGTCTTCAGTTTAAACTGAGTTCTGCTACAATGACCTCATCATAGTTGACTTTGTCATACCTTGCAAACCCCATTATGCTGCATTATATAAACTAATTGAAGTTTGTCGTGTGTATGTAACACATTGCACAATGAAATTGTTGTTTGCGTTTCTCCCGCAGACTATAGTTCCGTAGACTGTTATAAATACAAACCAGGCAATAAATAGGGAGACAGTAAATACACCACTAATAAGCAGACAAATATAAAACTGATACATTGTATACAACAAGAAACATCAGGTCAAGTTAAACAAGTCTGCAAGGAGCAAGGCACAATACGTTACCTCTCTTCCAACACCATGTTTTCAACTACAAGGATATATAAACAACTAACATACATGAATGTTACATTGTGTAATAGGGCTTTTTTAAAATATATTTCCAAGTTACACTTAATCTAAAGTGATACACTACAGTATCACTTTAGATTAATATAAATACTGCATTATATTTCCATGTCCAGGCAGTTTGGTGGTGTAGTCAGTAGTGCTGCTGCCTCACAGCGCCTCGGTGGTGTGAGAGGGTGTGGGTTTGATTTCCCCCCCCCCCCCCCCCCCCCGTCTATGTGGAGTTCACATGTTCTCACCATGTCTGTGTGGGTTTCCTCCGGGTGCTCTGGTTTTGTGTCGCAGTTCAAAGACATGCAGTTCAGGTGAATTGGTGTTTGTGAGACTACCCCTGCGACAGATTGGTGTCCTGTGCAGGAAGTACCTGGAAGGCTCAAGAGGGGATTAGCTCTGGATCACCTCAACCCTGCTTAGGATAAAGTGGTTATTGAAACTGGATGGTTTTTATTCCCCACTGTTTTCCCTTCAATTTATAAATCTGATTTCTTTTGCTTTTTCTTGTCTGCATCATCGCCGTACTCATGTTTTTGCTTGCTAGGCATTGTAAAGAAGGCGAGAAACGTGAGAATGTTTTTGTTGCCCTGGTGTTGGTCACTGTTCGCACTGGGTAGCTTTAGAGAACCAGTTAAAGCAAAAACATTATCAGTGACTTGCCAGGATAACTGTGAAACCTCTTGTTCTGTTTTTCTCAGTCCCAAATTGGCATTGAAGCAGAGCGCCAGCGCGTGAACGCCACCGTGCGCTCCCTTCAGCAGCAGTTGGAGGATTGCAAAGAGGAGGGTGAACACTGGAGGGAGCAGTTCCAGACCACCAGGGACGAACTGCGCACCACCAAGCAGGAGTGAGTCCACTCTCACACATGTACACGCAAAGCCACATATATGCAGACTTGTTTATTTTTTTATTTGGTTTTTGATGATTTTGCTGAATTTAACATTTCCACTGTTTTTAAAAATCTGTTCAGGCATGAGTGTCATTTTTTTCTCTCTTTTTGTCCTCCCCCCCGACTGTCACTTGGCCAGGGAGCAGGCCAACAGCACCAAATCTGAGTGAGGGGTTCTCATCCACTGTCTCAGTACAGTTGTGTAGGCATGTAGTTGTTAGATACAGCTTAGTGCAGTTCTCTGATTTTGTTCTTCAGAATTTTTCAACAATTGAACTTTTTTTCAATACCTACTAAGTATACTAAGGATGTAATTTGTTGATTAACTGACAATTTTGACTTAGATTGCAAACGATTGCTAT
Organism: Scleropages formosus; assembly: GCF_900964775.1. NCBI lineage: Eukaryota > Metazoa > Chordata > Actinopteri > Osteoglossiformes > Osteoglossidae > Scleropages > Scleropages formosus. Next base: position 17,444,393 of record NC_041823.1, on the reverse strand, counting down.
TTTAACTTTGTTGAATGCTCTTAGGACTGCAATGTAGAGAATGCCCCTCTTCTTAAAAAAACTGAGAAGTAATATGGAGTGGAATGAAACTGCGATACTTGTTGCAGTTTACTCCACTGATCCAGTGAAGTGGTATTTTCCTTTGTGTGTGTGTTGGCACACTTCTCCACTCCAACGTCGCAAATATTGGGCTCTTCTGCTTCCTGTTGTACCATTAATTACTCGCAGCCACAGAGGCCATAGATAAGTGTTTCGCTTAACTAGAATACCTTTAATCAAAGATTAACATCCGATTTTATTTGGTCTTGTCACTGACTCAGCTCTGTAAGAGAGGCACAGTTAAGTCCTCACATTACTTTTTATGCAGGATTAAGTGCACACATTTTTTTATTTTGTAATGTTTTTTGTTGCATAATAATGATTACATCATAACATTAATTTGCCAATGCAAAAAAAGGTAGCCCTATGAAAATATGAATTGTATGATGTGGTTAATATTTACACTTCCTGTGTTGTATCAGTCTGCCTGGAATATTCCGTGTACTTTGTCTGTAATGGAACTTTGTTTTTCCATAGTATTGTGTAAATTGAAGTGGTTACAGTTTTGTCTGTGGCCTTTGGAATAATTTTAATTTCTTGACTGCAGGCTGTTTTCAGTGACTAAGTTCATCACATTTGGTGCCAATCAGTCAAACTTGTTAAGCATTCAGATGCTTATTAACCACCATAGTTTGGTCCAGTTTGTTGCAGCTGAAACTATGGTATGTGTATGATGTTAACGCTGATGTTTGTACTATAGGTTACTGCAGGCCCGTTTGGAAAAGGACGAATTTGAAGAAGAGCTGAAAGAGCTACAGGAGAGACTCGTTGCAATGAAGGAGCAGATGCCTGACCCAAATCACACCAGCACTCTGATACAGGTATGTAGACTTGCATTATTGGTTTCACACTGGTACATACAGACTCTGCTGGCAAACTGAGACTGTCCAAGATCAAATTGAGATTGCACAACTCTCACCTGTGTATTAGTGTCTCTCTCTTAAGAAGTTAAATGTAGTTCATACTTATGTGCTTCACAGGACCTGGAAAACTGTCGTGCTGAACTGAAGCAGGCCAAGCTTGAACTGGAGAAGCAAAGGATGGAAGCTGACAAAAAAAGGATGGAGGCGCTGTCACTGAAGAAAGCGAGTCAGGAGCGTGAAGCGGAGCAAAAGTATGAAATGGAGAGACTGAAGGGTCAGTCACGAAAAGACAAAGAAGACCTTGCTAAGGCACTGGAGAGAGCAAAGCAGGTGTGCTGTTATGGACTACAACAGCGGCTCTTAAATGTCTGAGTAGTACAGTGATCTTTATAATTAACCGTATACATAATATAACATGTTAATGAAATTTGCTGTCAGCATCTCTGAAGCCTCTTCCTCCTTTTTACCCACGTATTACTGACGACTTATTCATTCTTCCATTTCTGGGGGATTCTTCACTGTGTACCTCGCTGTTCCTCCTCCTTCTAGCGCCCGGACCCCTCCGTGGTGCAGCAGTTGCAGGAAGAGTTGCAGGAGGCACGGAGTCAAGTGGAACACCTGCAAAACCAGCTGGCCTCCTCTGAGCAGGAGCTCCAGACTCATAGGGAACAGCTGTCTGCTGTGCAGGCAGAGCTACATGTGCACAAGGACACAAAGCAGGAGCTGCGGGAATCCAGTGCCCGCCTTAAGGAAAAGCTTGCCCGTCTGGAGGTGAGACACGCCTGTTTGCACAGCCCTTTTTCTTGGATTATACTGCAAGATAAAGTCCTTCCCATGAAGTTAGTCCAGAGTATTATGTTGGATAATTACAACAGATTGCTGTTTTGGTGTTACTTTTTCAAAAATGGGTTTGCTTGGTTAAGAGTTCTCCAGACAGTGTTTGAAGATGTGGTGGCCTTTCCACCCAGCATCTGAGCACCTGACCTTTCTGCAGACACAGCTGCAGACCAGCATGTCCCGGAGCTCTGAGGCCGAGCAAGCTCTGGAGCAGGAGAACCGTGGCCTCTGTACCCAGCTAGAGGACTCCCGGCGCAGGGAGGCTCGGCTAAGCCAGGAGAATGAGGAGTTGGCCCGGCGGCTAGACGACAGGGAGCGAGAGCGGGAGGTGCTGCGTAAGGGCACCTCTGAGCTCGAGGAGCAGAAGAGAGCGCTGGATAGAGCACTGGACAAAGCCAACAAAGAGGTAAGTGTGGATGTCCTTATTACCAGTAGGCTGTCATCTTCTCATCTGTGCAGGAAGAAACAAAAAATGGAAAATCATGATGGAATTTGTGATTAAGCCTACATCTATGTTTCTGCATATGTGCACAGGTTTTTATAGCTGTGATGACCTGTACATTTCCTCTACATTCTGCTCAATTTGTTTGAACAGTTATGAGTTTTCCACATTTGCTGTAAACTCTGCTCCGTCTTGACGATTAGGCTCTACTACTTGAAGACCCTATTTTAGCATAGAAAATCAACATATTTAGAGGTCAGTCACTTGCTCCCCACTCCTGCCTGTCCTCAGAAGGAGCAGCTGTCCTTGGAGTCCCAGCAACAGGTGTTGTCACTGAAGACCCAGCTGGAGGAGTACCGGGAGCGCTCTAAGAAGGAGCAGCAGGAGGCCCAACGGCAGGGCAGGGAACGTATGCTGGAGCTGGAGCGCTCACAGGGTAGTCTACGGACCCTGCAGGAGGAGGTAAGAGACAAGTGTGAAGATGGCAATGGCTCATTGTGTATATATGTAATGTTTTTGTGTCTTTGCCTTCTCCGTTTTCTTGTACAGCATTATAGAATCGTGGTACAGCCATATGCAGTATTCATAGGTATATTTGTCCCCTTTGATATATTAGTTGCCCCACACCTATATTTACCAGGAGTGTGAAAACTGCGTGGATTTTACTCAGGCTTAAAATTGCAGTAAAAAAACCTATAGTCCGGTTATGTGTAAAACAAAAGCGACTCGGTGGAAAACAGTTTCTGACAATATTACTAATATAGTTCTATGTGCAAGATTTGAGTAGCACATGTACTATGTACCTGCGTAGGTGAATCGTTTGAAAAAGGAGTTGCTGGTGTGCTCTGAGGAAAGGGACAATGCCCAGTTGGACAAGGAGATGCTGACCAACCGAATAAAACATCTGGAGAATGAGTTGGAGTCTCAGAAGGGTTCTCACACAGATCGCACAAGGGAGGTCAGGATCCTGGAGGTGAGCACTGATGATCGGGAGGGAAGGGGAAGGAGTGAGGGGAAAAATGGGCTCTCCATTTGTGTCACCAATACCTCTGCCTTGCTCTGTACATTTTTCTCATGTCTCAGGATAAAGTGAAGCACTTGCAGATAGAACTGGATGAGGAGAAGAGCAGTGTTGAGCTGCTAACTGAACGTGTCACACGCAGCCGGGACCAGGTATGGCTATCATTACTGCAAACACGACAGGCACTACAGACCTCTGTTCCCTTTCTGTACAGGCTTGTTGTGTACCCCTCCATGCAGATTACATTTCTCACTGTGCCTCAGTCTGGTCTTCCCTCCTGATCTTTGAACTACTTCTTGCAGATTGACCAGCTGCGCTCAGAGCTCATGCAGGAGAGATCATCCAAACAGGACCTGGAGCTGGACAAGAATTCCTTGGAGAGACAGGTATTCTGTGCATCTGTATTTGCTTGAATTTTGTTTCTCATCTTTCTCTGTGTGGGAGGATGTTATGGTAACTCTGCTACCCTCCTTGTTACCATAGATAAAGGAGCTGAAGTCCCGCGTGGCGGACATGGAGGGACAATCTCGCTCCTCAGCTGGTGTCTCCCTGCTGGAGAGCAAAGTGCAGGAGTTGGAGGAGAGACTGCACAGCGAGGAGAGGTATTGAGATGTACTGACCACAGGGCAAGATCACATTTGTACAGGGCAGCACTGTGATACTGGAATGTTGTTCTAAAATAACGTGCTTGAAGTCTCTTGAATTCTTGTACCTGGACTTGAGTCTCGACTGTGTAACAGTGAAAACGCGCTATACATAGGCCACGCTGAATTGTGTGTGTTTTGTGTCAGGGAGAAGAACGGCATGGTGGCATCTCAGAGGCGTCTGGAGAGGAAGTTGAAGGAGTTGAATATCACACTGGATGAAGAGAGACAGCAGCACTCGGAACAGAGGGACCAGGTACACATTATTATAGAGGCCAAATACTGTTGCCATCCTTCAAAACCAACTAAACCAAGAAAAGTTAGCTGGGGTTGTGTTTATGCTCAAATTGTGCATGGGCACAAACACATCAGCACACGAGTTAAACATGAAGATATACTGTACACACAAACATATGGACATTGGTCCTGGGGCATTGAACAGGAACTCTAACGTGGAATGTAGCCACCTTTGGTGTGCCAGACTACACTGTGTTAACAACCTCCCTATGCATATGCCCCAAACTCCTGCAGCTGTCCCTACGTGTGAAAGCCCTGAAGAGACAAGTGGATGAGAGTGAAAGTGAGGTGGAGCGGCTGGACGGCTTACGCAGAAAGGCACTCCGAGAGCTGGAGGAGCAGCTGGAACTGAAGGAAGCACTGCATGCTCGGGTCACAACCCTGGAGGCCGAACTGAAGTGAGTTAACCGTCCCCCCAGTCTTTCTCCACCACCCACCCTTTATTAGACACTAATTATTAAGAAGACAAGAGGCAATGTGACAGGAGATGAGAAGTGAGTATGCTAACAGTGATGTGCTATATTTGAATGGGATCTCTCTTGTCTCTGTCTGATCAGGCTAGTCACCATATGTGGACCAAGTTTTTCAACTAGGATTAAAGTCCTAGTATTAGCTCTGTCGTTCACAGGCCAAGTATCCACTGTGGGGGGTGGGGGGGGAGGGAGGGAGGAAAACTGGCCAGGATTTGTATCTCTGCACCACGGTGTACAATTTAAAGCCTGTAAAGCCCCTGTGGATCACTGGTTGTTAGATGTTCTTCTCCAGCTAAGTACAAGAAATGCAAAACTGGATACAGTAAAGTGGAAGTAAAAGCAAAAAAAGAAAGCAAAACACAGAAGCAAAAAAAGAAAGATGATCTAGGCAGTTTGAGAATTAGCACATGTATCCCTGTTCAACTAAAGTGAATTACTTGTTTATAGGCAGGACAGTAGTATTGAACTAAATTCTAAACAGCATGAATGCAATGTAATCTGGCCAACTGTGGAGCAGAGTGTTAGTGTGACAGCTGTCAGCTCTTTGGGCTGCCTATAAGACAGAGGTAGCTCTGCAGGGTTTGCAGATGGATGATGGTCCTTTTTCGCTTCGTTGCTTTCATTGCTCCATTTCACCGGAGTTTATAGTTGCTCTTCAGACACACCAGATGTTCGCAGTGTACAAACCAGTAGTACAGAACACTGCACTCTTCTCTTACAAGGTGTATAAACTAGTGAGGAGAAAGGTGAAGTAAACCAATTGAACTAATCCAATAAAAGGGGGTGTTGGCAGTAAACTGGAAGCTTTCGGATTTACTTAGGACTTGTGTAATAATGACAAGCTGAGTTAAATCCGTGAACGCAGCTCTGCGACTGCAGGCGTGAGTAAAAGCCAGGATCTCCACAGCTGGAGTTTTATGATGTTAGATGAGATTGCTGGAGAAGCACTCTGTGTGATTTGGTGAGTGAGTGGGCTGCTGTCCCGCCACAGAGACTGTTGTAAACCTTTAACAGCAGCAGGTGGAGCAGTGCTGCCGATGTGCCGTTATGAGGAAGTTGAGCTCAAGTCAGGTGGTTCCCTGGCCAGTGAGAAGACAGACCTTTTGCACGTGGTCCTGTGCAGCTGCTCATGCATAGCGCTGTTGTAGTACACACTTTAATGCATTCTGTTCATTTTTGTTGTTGAGTGGTACCTTTTCAATAAGTTAAATTATTGTCTTCATCATTGTTTGAGTGCTCAAGGAAAAAAGGGATCAACACTGAAATATCTTCGGAATGATTTTTCTAAATGCTGAAAAGTCTCTTTTTTTCATATGGGCTAAAAGGCAAATAAGTGATGTTTGCCCTCCCCCCCCGCTTCCCCCACAGTTCTAGATTCAAGGGAGATTTTTTTTTTTTTGTAGCTGCCTTGCTAAAGCAGTTTTGCTTTTTTTTTTTTTTTATTTTTTTTTATATAACATAACCTATTGAACAGCTTTATGGAAATAGCCATTTAGAAAGACTGAATTTGTGTAAGGATGAAGCAACATGATGTTTCACAAAGTGCCATGTTATAAAGACATATTTATAACATCGTGGTAATGTGTTTCAGGCGGAAGATCCAGCAGTCCCAGCGGTCACTTCTGGACTCTTCCGCTGTAAGCTCTGAGGATGATGATGAAGACCTGTATGATCCATCGAGTATCACTTCCATCTTGACTGAAAGCAACCTGCAGACCAGCTCTTGCTAGAGTAGGGATGATTGAGGATTGCACATGGTACTACACAAGGAGAGGGAGGGAACCATAACTATTACACTGGACACTACACTTTGAGTAACAATGATGGTGGATACTAATGATGGAGTTGGAGGCTGTGGATGTGAGATAAACAGGTGCTTTGAAAGGTAGGAAGAGGAAGATCCAACATTTGTAAGCCCGCTGGATACTGCTGTGTTTAGAGAGGGACTGAGGATTACAGTAGTGAGACGGGGACTGCAAGTTGGAAGGAAACGATAAAGCCTGTTTTTTAAAAGAGCAACTTGGATCAGTAAAAAAATGACACTTCTTCCCTAACATACAGTGAAAAGCAGCAAAGGGCAAGAATGTGTGGGTTTTAATATTCTTAACGCTGCACTGCAGGGAAACATCCTCCCAAATGTCAGGATGGTTTTGCATGGATGCTGTTCAGAGAGGGTCATAAATGAGACAACACCCAAGTATATCCGCTGTTGTATTTGATTATGAACGCTGATGTTCTCTGATTGTCTGTTCCTAAGTGCTCTGGCTCGTGCTCTGGCTTGTGCTCAGTGCCTGCATTTACTGTAATCGCAGGTGTGAGTCAACCCAGCAACAGCCTCTGTTGCATTCATCCTGGTGCTCTGCAAAATATAAGCATTGGTTGAATTTGGACTTTTTACTATTTTAATACTTTGCACAGACACTGTTTCTCAGTGCATAATTTTTAGTAGTTAGTAATATATAATTTCTGCCGAATGAATACAAATGTACGGACAAAACCTGCTTGTCCCATCTAATGCAGTAGTAATCTTTTGATTCAATTCAGTTTAAAATACCCCTAATACTTAAGTTTTTAAACATCACATGGACAAAGCATCTACTGTTTGGCAAAATCAGACAAACCATCACAGGCACAGTAATTTTTACTAATTGCTATCTTTTTTTTATCTAATGCACTTCTATGCATTCTGCAGTTTTTGTTCATGCCTTAATTTTCATTATAACAAGTTTTTTTTTTTTTTTTTTTTTTTTTTTTTTTTCCTTTCAAATTAATGATTATATTTACTATTCATTAGTTTGAAAAATTCTGAAAATGGAACAATCAGTCACTGGATGCTGCAGTTTTTGGTAATCAACTGTTATAGATCATTTTATTTTGATTTATTTGAAAGCTTTTTTTACTGACTAAAGTACCAGTTTGTATGTATTTTTATTGTTGTCCTTCATGTAACTTAATTGTGGGCTGTAGAGGATCCAAAATGATTACAGCAGATCATGTTAACTGTGAAAATTTGTTTACAATACATAGTTTTGTCAACATTTATTTTTCAAATCTTGAAAAAATAAAGTAAGCAAGTACAAGTAATCTTTACATTGTATGTCCTCATTAACCACCTCAAGTGCAAGCTGACATCATTGCTGTCATATGCTTTTCCCTTTTTGTACAACCAGCCATGAGAAAAACTTTGACACTCTATAGACATTACTTTTGTACAGCATAAGTTCTATATATATGGGTATTGCTTGGGTATTGCTTAGGTATTCCTGGACATGCATACATGTTTAAGATCTGCTTGATCCCCTAGAATATGCAAAAACTGACAGGCTCAGTGCAGTGTTGCTCCATGCAAAACATTTAATCTTTGATGCGTGTCTTTGTGATTTGCCTACAGCTCCCAATGAGTTCACCCTGGCCATAGCACTCTGCTTTATGACATTCTATACTGTAAGTCATATTCCACTGAGCTATGTGGTTAAACATTTCTTATGAAGTAACACTGGATGATTATTTCTTCACAAAATACCTATTGAAGAAACCCACTTTCCTAACAACCTAAGTAATGGCACCTATTTTCAAAAAAAAAACCTTCAGAAAGCTATTTTATTGTGAGGAAGTTTCACACATGTACATGGCCAGGAGGTAGGATTCTTCATTTCTCTCCGAAGGGCAATAGCAGGAGTTGTGGTCAGGGACAGGCGTGGGTCACAGAAACGAGGAGTAAATGTCGTTCTTGAGGTCGTTGTCAAAGGGCAAAACAGTTGTTCCAAAATTGGGAGTGGGAGGAGGAATCGGGCGAGGTAAGGATGCAGTAAGGAAGCACTGAGGGGAAGGTTGTCTCAAGGAGATTATGCATCCTGGGAGAATTGGTATGGCTTCCTTCATAGTGGCCCCTGCTGATACCTGCCAGGTGCGTTGGATGTGGTCGAGGAGGGGAGGAAGTGATAGGAAGCCATTGATATGTGTACATTTACATGTATTCATTTAGCAGATGCTTTTGTCCAAAGCGACATCTCAGCAAAAGTACAATTCATGCATTACATTAAGAGAAAGAGACATAGCTGCAGACATGTGACTCAAGTAAACATAGTTTACCTACTACTTTCTCCACCGAGGTTCATCGTTCAAGTAGGTGCATAAAACACAGGATAGATATCCTGAAACTCTCCAATTTTTTTTTTCATGTGTACATATATAGATTATCAAAACATACAAACTTCCTAAACTTTTTTTATTGCAGTAAAGGTTCCCAAAACACTTAAAGGCCAGTATGGGTAGCAGGTTTAAAGTGGGCAGAGGGGTAGAAACTGTACACTTCATAGCAGTCTGTGAAGTATGTGCTGGGTCTTTAATTTTTAAATTACTTATCTCAAATTATATACTATCAAAACAGTCTCCGTAATCTGATTTCAGAATGGGCAAGTTCAACATTTCCATACCAAGCAGGTTAAACCTTGATATAACTGGCAGCAACACAAGAAATGGAGCTGTGTGGGGGAAAAAACTGTACAATATGTATTTCCTTTTTGTCAGGATGTATCTGTATGCTTTGGTGTGTGTCTGTTTACGGAAAATGTGAATTGTGGATACAACAATTACTCTTACAAAATTTCATGCTTCCTGGAATGGTTACACATGGTCAACATAATTACTCTTTAAAAACACACACACACAGCTGTATTTGGGGTTATTCACCATCAAAACATAACGAAACTTGTGGGCTTGAACAATACATTTACTGAGTTGTGATTCTGTATTAGATGTGTATTAGCTATGATAAAATTATTTTGGCATAAAAATACATTTATTACATATTTACTGGAAAGATGCTGTCACAACTAGGATAAGATGAGGGTAAGTGTTGTTCAGCTGAATTCCACCTATGGTGATCACTCATGTGGTTTTCTTGGTAAGGGAGGGCCCAGATGTGGTTTACTTCTACCTTCTTCTCTGTACCTTTGCTTTGTCAACACAGGACAAACATGCAAATGTCACACACCCTGAGCCACATTAAAACATTGGCCAAATGAGCAACTCAGGAGCTTAATATTCACTGAAGACATGCTCTGATACTTTTATTATTTATTGCATATTGCGTAGTTCTCCAGCATTTTTAGCTGCGCTAAAAAAGTAGTTCACTACCCACATCTGAAAATCATGTTAGCTGAAACATTTCGACCTTATAAAGGCTTTTATAAACCTTTTCCTAATAGCGCCAGTTATACAGCTCAGCTGTGTGAATGGGTGAATAATTACATGCTCCTTTGGAGAAAAACATCAGTTAAAGAGAACAAATGCAACAAAGTATGATAGTACTTTTGTCTTTATGTCCTCCTGAGACCCAGCAAAAAAGATTTTGGAAGTACGTGTATTTGTAACATTCATAGAAAATTGTCCAAGCTTCACCGGTATCATTTTAAGGCATAGAATATCTTCTGAAAGCTGCATTAGGACTCACCAATGCAGCATGTACACTGTCAGAGATGCATATAAAAATATTTTGCCTTCTAGAGTCATCATAAATCAAGAAGATATAATATGGCATGTTTTTAATTATCATTCTATGCCAAGTCTCCCAGGAGTTTTTTCCAGCTATTCACTGCTGTGCAGAAAGAAACTTATACATGTGTCAGATCTAACTGGTCTCCTGAATACCATTTTTCACATTATCATTCTCAGAAGTGGCTCTGATCCTGTTAAATAAATCACTGATTCAGATCATAAGAGGTCCTGTGGTTACAATGATAATTTAATTAATATATAATTATATTATAATCAGGTGAACGGACAGCTCAGCAGTCATTGACTTTCAGCTGGAAGTACATTTTATGCATTCTGGAATATAATAAAACCTGGCATGCCTGGGATCCAAACCAGAATGTGGAAAACTAGGTTTCCTCTGGTCTATAATATGAAACCATCCTGCAAACTCAAACCCTCTGGGCAGATATGTTCTTACTGATAAAATGAACATTGTGACACTGATTATGAGATAGTACTGATCATAGCAAACGGATGGAATATGTTGAAATACAGTCAAGTCAGGGTTTGTTTCGGTTGTGCAACTTGCTTTCGTGTCTCCAGAAAGCATAAGACATTATGAATGGTGAAACTATCCAAGACAATGTTCTCAAAGTAGTTTTTAAGTTTAAAATGTCCCGCTGTTTTGACATGTAGAACTCAACTGGAAAAGCAGATGGCTATAAACGAATAGAGTGCACTTAACTGGGTGCATGTAAATCTGTTGGATTTTAGGGTGGGGTATATAAGCACAGCTTTGTCTGAATTATAACAGTTCACATGACTGACCACAGTCACATCATTATACAGAATATGAAATTTTAATACTCAATTTATATGCAGGAAGTTCTCAATAATGGATTGCTATTTTGTTATCAGGTGATTTCACATTTACATATACAAAAATGTTTACGTTTAAAAAAGATTAGTGTGTTTGCAAAATATTGTGACATTAAGTAATGGATTTCTTGGTGTAAGGATATTCCACATCATGCATCTATTTTCAATAAACGTTTATCTAGTCATGGTCACTGATAAGACATCATCTGAGGAAATACAGGGTTCAAGAGAAGATACAGCCTGAAGGTGATTTCTACAGATCAGGTATAAATGAAATGGGTATAAATAAAATAGAGTAGGAATAATGTGTATCAATATGTGAATTGTCTTATGTTGTATATAGATATAAATTAGGTCTGTAGAGTATGTAATTTGGCAAACAATCACTCTACAGAATAATTTCAAAATATCAGTACTAAAGGCATAGATGTCAGAAGGTGTATATTATTAGTTAAGTTTTATGAAATACACACACACACACACTGACTGAAGCCACTTTTCCCAAGTGGGGGTTGTGGCAAGCCGGAGCCTAACCTGGCAACACAGGGCGCAAGGGGACACACCCAGGATGGGATGCCAGTCCATCACAGGGCAACCCAAGCAGGACTCGAACCCCAGACCCACCAGAGAGCAGGCACAGGCCAAACCCGCTGCACCACCACACCCCCCTTTTATAAAACTGAAGATTAATAAACTGTGTGTGTGAGAGAGAGTGTTCTGACTCATCAACACTGAGAAGAGAAATTTCAACCTCATATTCTAACTTTGGCAATACCATAGCAAGGTCCACAGTGGCCTTCTGTTACAGGAGCAATCTTGTACTGAATTTTGTAATCTTAAAAAGAGGGCAGCCAAAATGCAAGCTGGGTTTGGAAAAACAAAAAGCGATGTTTGGTTAGAAAAGGTTGCAATAATGAAGAACAAGGCTTTTTAGTTTTAAAATAATTTTATTTGAATAACCCAGTGAGTATTTTTCTTTTTAAATTATATGGAACACATTTAATATATTTTATAGATAGGACTTTTGCGAGCAAAACTACTGCTAGAGTCACTCGTCTTAGAGATTCAAGACACTGTCTTTACAGTGTATGAACATAAAACCATATCAGCTCGCCAGGCTTACATTTGCTGAAACCAAACAAGTCTCCATCCCTGTGGTTTTAATAATGATGCTGTAGCGCTCTGGGTTCGGATGGGGCGAAGAAGGACGCGTGGACAACGTTCATTGCGATCGTTCATCGGAACACTGGCAAACACCAAGAGGCATCGAGGCGAACGCAAGGAAATAATGGTCTCGCTCCAAAGACCCCTTTTCCTCAAGGACCTGCACCTGAAGCCAGCCTTCCCAGCCTGTTTAGCCCATCTTCAAGAGTTCCTTAACCTTCCCGCGCCCACACTGTCCAACAATCACTCACCCTCTTATAATCCCTGTCAGCCCCCACAGGGATTGAACAACTATTTTATATTCTTACCACTATTCCTAATATCCACAACTATTTACAGTGAACATCTGCTCCCGCTGAAAGGCGACACTCCTTAGTAACACGGGTCGTTACAATACTGATTAGAATAATTATTTTCAATATGATGCAACACGACTCTCCAAAATGCAAAACATTCTCTTTATATTTGAAGCATGGAGACCAAACGTGTGGGCATTTGGGTCGGTGCACATGGGCTCCTGTGCCCTGGCCCAAAGGCTCACACATGAAATACCGCGGTATAAAGGCAGCAGATGAAAACACTACTACAGTGCTACTAGTGAGCACTACTAGTATAAGAGCAGTAGCGCTTCTGTGCAGAGCAGGATTAAAAGAGCACACGACAAGTAGGCTGTAGTTTGCCTTCATAGTGTCGTGTTTTGCTCGGCGCTCAAGGGCCCATTATAAGCGCCTTTAAGCCTCGATCCAATTTGCGGCTGTCGACGCCAGGGCCGATAAGCTGAGGGCTCCGCCGGGGCCGCGCTGGAAAAACACAGCATTACAGGAGCCCGTCGTACACCTACACAAATCATTTCACAAACGAGAAATATTCCGTGAGGAAACTGACACAGGTTAATAGTTTCCATCACAGGTATAACACAGCGGGGGGGGAACATGTCTCAAGTTCAAGTACTCCGAAGGCCTCGACCTGCGTAGCTATGCCTAACTCCTCTGAGTGTTATTCCTGTGTTATTGTGTTTATTACCCTCAGCTCGTGACGCCACTAATTTCCCTTATCCTGTTCTGGCTGAAGGAAAGAACTAATTATTTATGTAAGCTCATCGTTTAATTCTCAAACATTTTTTGAGAGATTTTTGTCCGACTATTACGGCGGGGCAGCACTCTTGATCCTTCCGTTTAATTTTGCGAATTGTGTACACGAGTGACGATACTGTAAACATCACGTTGTTTGTACATTTCTAGAAGAAAGCCAGGTTTCAGCGCATATTGATATTTTCCAGGATATTTCTCGTTCCGGCGCCGACTTGAGAAATCACCAGAGTCCTTTGTGTAAGGCAGGTGCGCGCGCGGGCGCGGTATCAGGCACGCGGGGCGTGCTCAGCGCGGGCGGCTGCTTCGGCGGTGAGGTCACGGGGACGTGTCTCGAGCCGACTGACCGGTGACGCGCAAACAGCCAGAGGGCTAGAAAGAGAACAGGAGTGAAGTAACTGCCGAGACCGCACCTCGCGGTTTTTTTTTTTGTGTGTATCAACGCGAATAGTTCCTTACACGTTAAGCAGGGCTTAGTTTACATTATTCTCCCGAGTGTGTTCACTGTCCAGTCTTCGGTCCGCGTTGCTGAGTTTTAGTTCAGTCCTAGTCTGCCGGCAGTTACTGAAGAAAGAAAGAACAAACGAAACGAAGTGCAGAGTCGATAACGCCGGGGGTGAACAAAAAGTTTAAATTAAGGGCAAACCGGCGGTTACTTACCGTTCACAGCGGCGACGTACGGTCGGTTCTGTGAAGTTGTGCGCCGGTTCGTCGGTCGTTCCTGTCCGTTAGTCACACTGGTGTCTGTATGTGAAGATGAACGGCGTCTCCCGGAGCCTGTGCACCACCACAGTCGAAGACATCAGTGAGGACAGAGCGAAGGTATATGATCCGTGTTCACCTTCATAAATATCCCCCCTAAAAGTTTTAAACCCTTTTTAAAAAGTTTTTACTAGGCGGAGACTCTTGCAGCGATCATGACATGTCATGTTGTTTATTTATTCAGAATTACCCAGGTACTATGCTGAGGTGCCGTCGAAGCACTACTAGTCTACAAGACTGAATTTGTGATGTTGAAATTCGTCGTAACATAAACTCATTTCTGACAAAATATTTTTTTTCCCCCCTCCCCAAATACAAATAGTACAGCGAGGTTGTTCTCTCTCAAATAAAGCCGCACAAGCGCTGGTGGAGCTCCGTAACTTCAACGTCGTCGTCGTTGAGGTTGAACAGAACGAGGCTCGTTTCGCCTCAGACCAAACACACTGACTGAACATAGTTTTATTACTTGTACTCAACATGAACGTAAGAATAGCCGAAGACAAGAGAAAACATGCTGATGTCTACATGTTTGGGCCTTAGTGGAAACTTTGTCTTGAGATTTTGTGTATATATAATTAACATGGTCTGAGAGAAATACTACTGAAACATAATTACTAGTCTATTGCAGTGGAGTTGTGTTAATACATTTTGTCATTAGCATTTAATGTGATGTCACTTCAAGATATTACATTTGTGAATCTCCAAAGCAGCTTTTTTTTGAAAAGTTTACAAAGGATCACTTGTTTAGTAAAATCTGTGGTCTAGTAGTACTAACAATCTGCAAGACCCACAGGCACTGTAAGTTTCCTTGCTTTTAGTTGCAGCAATTAACTTAATTACGTATTGCTCATCATACTGAGTACAGTGCCAAGTGTAACATTTTGTGGAGTAAAATTAGCCAGCACTCCACGTTGTTATGTTGTTAATGTATCAGGATGGATTGCGTCATAAATTGTTGCAACATTTCCGTGTAATTATTTTCATGTAGCACTTATTCTTTTGTATGGTAGTCTTACTTGGAAATCTGTTCATTTGTGGTAATCTTACGATGTTGAATTTTGAGGTTGAGGAAGCAGGTGATAGAAAAATGAATTCATGCCTCCTCTGATGTCACGCAGTAAAAGTCAATAAGTTGCAAGGGTCATGTTTGATCATATTGGCGACATGGAAATTAGAGCGTCAGTGATGCATTTAAAATGTGTACTCTTGTACAGGATACAGTGGTAGTATCTCTCTAGAGAACATAATGTACTTTCAACTTGCATAGTTAAATTCAGTAGTCTGTAAAAAAAAAAAAAAAAAAATGGTGGGCAGCACTCTGTGGAGTGTTTTTCCTAAGTCTGAATTCTGGGTAAAGACCAGTCTTATTCATATGTCTTTATGTTGTAGTTCTATTAATTACAACATTAATAACAGATTATGACATAGCCTTAAATTATTGTAAAATACTGTTAAAACGCTTGAGTGTGTGTAAGGTGTATATATACCGTATATACAGTTGCTTTTGAGCTGAAGAAACCATTTTAGTGTGTGACTTTACAAGCTTGGAGATTTTGGGAGGTGCATTTCACATAAAAGGAATTCTACTAACAGCCAGGGAAGTTCAATGTTCAGCTACTGACACATTCCTCACCTGCTGTGTGTAGTTTCGTGATGATTTATTCCATTGCTTGAAAGTGAACCATTATAGCTAGTACTCCTGTAGCTGTTCTTCTATGTTCTGTGCGGCAAAGTTCAGTTCCTTAGAAGTATTTTTCAAGGCTTGAAAGTAGTGGGATATTAAAACCACAAACTCAATTTTACATAGCAGCAATAAAAGGTAATCAGTGGTCTGCTTTTCCTGGATCTTTTTAGCTAAGAATGAACCAGCGATGAATCAGCAGTGATCTGACTTCTGTTATTTATTACCCTATGAACCATAAAATGAATGTATAAGGCGTGCTTTGACAAAGCGATTCAGTGGTTGTATACGGTCATCAGGTTACACTGTTTTCAGCCTCTCATAAGGTGTTCTTGAATTTTATCATACTTCTAAATTGAATGGAATATGAGCTCTTCCAAGCAGCACAATATTTTTTCAGTTGTAGTTTTTAATTATTCTTTAATTACATTAGCTACTGCATTTTTGTGTGTCTATACATTCATACAACTGCATGTTTTCACGGTTATGCCACTGAATCTGTTTTGACTCATAGTGACCACTTGCAAGGTTTTCTTGGTAAGGGAGGTTATGGAAGTCATTTACCAATGCTTATTTCCACACGTGTCTTTGACTTGTAGATGCAGAAGAGCAAACTCCACACAGCCTCTGTTGGATATTTCTCTTCTATCTGTTCTTGTGATCAGTATTTTTTTTTTTCCCTATTAGCAACACAAAACAAAAACAGCCACTAGAAATATCTGTTAAAGCGATGTGAATATTTGCTAGGATACAGACAATATATATTTTATAACAGCCTTTGGAGTAGTGATGAATAAATGCATAATTTTTTTTTTTTTTTTTTTTTTTTTTTAAATAATGGAGCATTGGAATATCCAGGATGGAATGGTCTTTGACCTGTATGATTTTTTTTTTTTTTTTTTTTTTTTTTGGGGTCCTATTGTGAAAGATGCAAATTGTTAGCTATATTTTTCTTATTAGCTCATAAGTTGTATGTTATTGAATTATGGAATGACTTGGGGTGGCTTTATTTAGAAAGCCAGCACATTGCTCACATTGAAGAATTGGAGGGCAGTGCTGGCTCAGAGGTGGAATTCCTGTCTTGTCAGGCTGAAGTGGGCAGGTCTTACTGTCCTGATGTTTTATGCATATGATGGGTGGAAACATTTTTGGCAGCAGGAATACAGCTGGTTCAGGAATGCATGTTTATATGCGAATAGAAGAAGGTGCGACTAAGTGTTGTAAGGTGTGGATCTAAAATTACTGGTGAGAATGTATCACTTTGCCTCATGTCCTCCTCTTTAGTGATGTGTAATGAATCCCAGTCACACAAAAGGAACCTTCCTCTCACACAGCACTGGAGGACTGGAAATATTAGAGTGTAATATGTAGTTACCTATGCAGTTAGAAAGGAAAGCACATTCTTTCCAAACACACTGTTCTAAGGTAATACCAGATTTGAACATGGAGAATACTGTGCAGTCTAGTATGCTGTTTTTTTTTTTTTTTTTTTTTGAAGTACACATTGTGCTATGTTTATAAAATTTTAAATGCAGCCAGGTACTGCTGCTGTAACCTGAACATTGCACCTGTTTAAAACAACTACAGGACAGCCCTCTTTCCAGATTGTTCCATATCTGTTTCTCTTTCACAATAGAGCTGTGGTCAGGTGGATGGAGAGCTGTATGTAATTGAAGTAGTGCAGCACAGGGCTTTGTTTCTCCAGGTTGGTTTGCTGCCCTTCTGACCTCTGACATATCTAATTCAAAGGGAAGGCTAATCACTGAATGTAAATGCAACCACAGCTGGAAATACTAATGTGCAAGTCACTGGTGCGCCAGTCAAAGTCACATAAAGCGCTTCAGCACAGATGGGAACATGTTCATGCACGTCTGCACTCTTCTATGCTTGCTGGTGGTTGATGTAAGTAAACACATAGACGCATATACATTTTGACAATGTAAGACTAATCATTCAGTCCATACCTGCTTGTATAACTTGGAAAAGGTTTTATAAGCTCAGAAACGGGTTGCACCAAGACAAACATGCTGGAGCGCACACATGCATTCCTGAACTAATTCCAGTCTTTTATTTTTCCTTGTTCTCAAAAGTGACCAAGGAATACATTGTCTCACTCTGGTTTTACTGCTGTGTGTTTATCTTGCTGTGGGGAATTTGATTTGCAAACTAGTGGCTTTTTACATAATCTTTATGTCATGTTTACATCAAATATTTTCAGTGTAATTTCTTATTAAATTTGTTGCTTTTAGTAGATTTACATTTTTCTTGCATGAATGAGCAATTTTAATTTTATTAGACGTCCACATCCGCAGACCAGATTTGAGTAGTTGAAATAAATCCCCCCCCCCCCTTTTATTTATTTATTTTTTTGGACAAAATTGATTAAAGGTGCATGCTAAGATGCACAAGTGCTGCTGGAATATAGTGAAAATGAAACTGCAGTGTTGCAGTGATGTTGGCATGATTTAATTCAGTGTTGAATCACATGCACAAGGCAGATCAGTTGATTGTGACATGTACAGAAATAAATTGTAATGCCGTTTGTTTTGACTCATTAGCTTACACTTGAACCCATCATACCGACATAAGGCATCCCCAACTGAGTTTGTCAAGATATGCAATATGTTGCAATTTCTGTCACATGTACATGCACAAAATTTGGTTACACACTTTCAGAAGGATGTTTCAGTGAAAAGCATTGTTAGACATCATTGCCATCAAAATAATAAAACAAAGGTTCCAAAATTTCCAAAGAGGACACAGTGAAATGGTATGGCTCTCTATAGTGTTATTCAAGTGCCACTTATCCAAAATGACATATACAAGGTGGGGTTAATGACTGTGAGTTAATGGTTTTTGCAGTGCTTTGTCGCTACCTGTTGGATTTTGCTGAAACTCTTCACTTTGATCCCCAGCTCCCCTCAGGCCAGGGTGTGACGACGAACGTGTTTCCGTGTTCTGAACCATTATAGCAAGCTTGTCTGGGAAGCGTTGATTCGCCCTATATGAAAATCGCTGGGTACCTGTGATTGAAGCAGATGAGACGGACGTGAGGACAAAAAAGGGACAGACGTATGACCGTATCATCAGGTAAATGTGAAGGCTCGTTTTAGCTCGTGGGCTAATGAACTGCGCTTTGAAGATGGCTGCTGTGCTTGCTGGGAGATCTTTTAACTAGATCATGTTGGTGGTATACGGGATCCTTGTATTATATGGTGCTACGTTAGTAACTGTGCTGCTGATAAGATACTGTAAACAAAAGTGATGCACTGTGTAGCCTAATATTTCTCTTTTAGACAACATGTTAGTAATGGTTGTTGGTGTTTTCAGTAAAAGGGTTGAAGTGAAAGGACTTGTTTGCGTCATATTCTGTACCCTTTGTTTAAACGGTATATAGCTCTCCTTTTTGTTTGCGCACACAGAGTATCACAGGTCTTACACGAGTAAAATAGTTTTCTTCTACTGTACCCTTTGCTCATATGCATTCTTTTGAGGTGCATACATCATCTGTAAAAAGCAAAAGGAGTCACTTGGACAACAGTGAAGAGAGTTCAGGTCATGTCTCACGCTGTGTGTGCATATAGTGGAGTGCTGGTTGTGTGTTCTTTGTTGGTATTTGCTCTTAGGAAATAAGGGCATCCAGAGCCATGTGCACAGTGGTCTGCTTGTCATGCACAGGCAGTCTCCAGATTACAAACGAGTTCCGTGTCCTCAGTCTCCCTTTGTCGGATTTTGACGTAAGTCGGAACAGTTGGGTATTGTGGGTATCTAATGTCAGTTTGTCAGATGTTTGTCTTAGTATATCGTGTACCTTTCTATGCATAAAAAAATTAAAGAAACACTTCCTGATACACTAAAACATCTTTACAGCAGTAATAATAATACAATGTCATGATGATAAATTTAACTACAGTATTTATAATAGAGAGCCATAGAAAGTGGTAATAAATGTTACTACTGTCATGATGAACAGAGGACATGGAGGAGACTGGACCCAAATGCAGGATCATTTATTCAGAATCAAAGGACTGGACATGTTCTTCTGGTTGGGGATGGCTGAATGGTCGGTCATTTGGTGAGCTAACAGAGGCAAGCATCCGAAATCGTGGTTGTGGGACAAGGCGGGCGGTTGTTATCAAAGAGGCATAGAACGGGACTAGGGAACGATGAGGTACAGGACTTGGAAGAGCGAAGCAAGGTAGATTTGAGAACGCAGAGGGGACTGTTATCTCACTCGACACTACGCAACTGGGAAGAGGTTCAGAAGTGTGTTTTATAGGCGAGTGCTCTGATTGAAGCTACTGGCATAGGTGCGGAGCGTGGTCATGACAACTATAATATTTATAATAGAGAGTGTGTATGTGCAAAACATTAAAGAAACTTTAATGTTAGCTTTGGCATTTCACTTTTTTTTTTTTTTTCTGATCGCTTTATTATTTCCACTTAAGTTTCAGGTGTGATTGTTTTCCTTTTCTTGGATGCGTCACTGTCACTTCCATCACATTTATGCTCTGGTGCCATGGTTATGAGGGTAAAAACAAAAAAAATTAAAGCTAAATACAGTAACACATGAATCACTTAACAGCAATGTGGTCCGCCTGAAAAGAAGGATGTCTTTGTCCATCCTCGGGCTCCCGTGCCCCACCCACGAGCCGACAAACAGCTGTAGACGCTCAATATTTTGATGCAGGATCCACAGTAGTGCCTGTTTGTTATTAAAAATCACTGTATGTAACTTGAATTTAGAATATATGAAGCTTAATATGCAGTTTTCATTTTATTGTTACTTAAGGGTGACAAAAAAAAATTTACTTCTGGTGAGTAAGGGGATGGTTCTTAACTATGGGCTGTATGGAAGTCGGACGTTCGTAACCTGGGGATTGCCTGTGTATTGTTTTGCATTCCAGTTCTAGTTCAGAGGATCTGTGCATCATCTCTTTTGTTACTTAAGTTGCGTATTCCATTAGTCAAAATCATTTCAGTAGAATGATGGATGACCTCATTCAGAGCCTAACTGTGTAGTATGACATTTAGTATCCATATAAATGGGACAATAATCTAATATTGTATCTGAATCATGGCTTTCACCATCTGACTGAAACTGAGTAATGTGTACATGAAAGTAGTGCAAATTCTGTTTTAGCTGGTACATGGCACTTATCTGAAACACTTGAAGGGAGAGGTGGTACTGCTTCTGTCCATTCTTGTTGCCTAAAATTCACTGAGAAAGTGAAAAAATAATAAAATGCTTTGTTTGCTTATAGCAGTCTCAACAGTGACAGTGTGTGTTCGCAGTGTCATGCATTTGTTTAGTTAACATGTAACTTCCCCTCAGCGACCCGCTTGCTCAGAGTGTTTGTTAAAGACAGCTGAAGTATGTCAGGAATGCCCTTTACTCCCTCCATTCCCTTTCTTGGTGTTTCTGCATGGTTCCTCTGTGTTTATTAATGTTTATTAACCTTGTGGTGAAACAGTTTCCATCAAAGACAAAATCTACAAAAACTGATCTTTTAGGGAGATCCCCATGGGGGAAGGAGGTGTCTTGAAAAACCTCACCAACAATTTTTTTTTATAGAAAAGCTAAAATGCATAAATGATGTTTATTTAGATAATACATTTGTTCAGTGCATCTTACCATGATATGAAAGTGTGTGCAGGTGGGTGGGGAAATTGGAAAGCAGACAAGAAGTCACTTGTTCTGCACTGTTTATGTGTTCTGGTCTTGCTTGAATGTTTCCTGGTCATTGTCAACTCAGTTGAATTTAAACAAACTAAAGTTTGCCTGGTCACAAGGGCACAAACTGATTTTATGTGGCATTAAGCATTGTTTGGATGCTGAGTGTCAGATATAGAAATCTGTTAATTTACTTATGCACAATTCCACAAGAAATGATGGTTGCGAGTTGCATTTAATTGATCAACACATCTGAATATTACTTTTTGTTAGAGAGGACATATAAGG
Organism: Scleropages formosus; assembly: GCF_900964775.1. NCBI lineage: Eukaryota > Metazoa > Chordata > Actinopteri > Osteoglossiformes > Osteoglossidae > Scleropages > Scleropages formosus. The sequence continues at coordinate 17,422,703 of NC_041823.1, read as the reverse complement.
ATTTGCTGTCAAGATAGTTATTCAGATTGTTTTTGGAAAAGCAAACATTTTGTTTAAAGATAGGACTTGCAGACATGTATGTGAACTAGGCATATTAAGATGAAGAACTTTAGGCACTGGACCACGAAGATTGCAAAACCTACCTTGCCTCTCCCATTTAGTTTGTGTCTTACTGAATCACAGTTTTTAACTTGCTGTATTAACAGAATATGAAGAAGTTTGAGTACCGGTAATAGTGATGTCAAAGAAAGACTACAATATTCATGTTTTTAGACCAAGAATAGCGCTCACCGTTCCTGAAGAATAGGGAGATCTCCTACAGTATTATGTTTTCTGTTTGAGCTATGTAACACAGATGTGACTCATAGAAAGTAAGTGTGTGTGTGTGTGTGTGTGTTCGTTCGTTCCTCCCTGGGTGGACTGTATCAGTTGGAGTCCCGGAGTCCCTTGGGGCAGAACTGCACTCTAATAACAGCCCTCCACCCAGCTCTGTCATCCTGAAAGTCCTTCCCGTGGAAATTCAGCACAACTCTATCTGTTGTGCCCAGCCTATGTTGTGGTAAATTTCTACGCCAAGTATCACATAGCAAATACATTAATTATATTATTACCTTTTGACCAAGGTGATTTATGATGCTACATTATAATGTACAGTATATTTCATATAGTTCAGATTATGTTCAATAGGTTTCAGATGTGTATAATTTGTAGTGAGCATCCGGCCATCATCTGCACTATTGCTAATCTTTTTGTAGTGTTGGCCATTTGGTGAAAAATTCTGATTAGAAGGGGTGACCATTTTCTTTCAGAACAAATATGGCTTAAAAGGAGCTTTTATTTAACAGGTCAAGCGCACTGACTGGCACAATCACAAATGTATGCACTTAGTGCTGATACTGATATCTGAATAATCCTAACAAATTGTGTGCATGAGTTTTGTTATCCATTGTCTTCCCATTCAAGACTGAGGGCTAATAACATGCATTATATCCGTTGTTCACAACCGCTTGTCCCAAGTGGGGTTGTGGCGAGCAGGAGCCTTACCCGGCAACAGAAGGCACAGGGCCAAAGGGGGAGGGGACACACCCAGGACAGGATGCTATTCTGTCGCAAGGCACCCCAAGCAGGGCTCGAACCCCAGACCCGCCAGAGAGTGGGCACCGGCTGAACCCGCCGCGCCACCATGGCTCCCGACATGTATTATGTGTGTGGCAATTACCAGAGACCATCTACCCTTCTGTCCATTCAGAATAGATTCAGTATGGCTGAATGGAGTGGGGATGTTCTTGCAGTTACTCATTTAGCTGATGCTTTTCTCCAAAGCAACTTTATACATCTGGGTAATTTTACCAGAGCAATTTGGGGTACCTATCTTGCTCTAGGGTACTACAGATGGAAGTGGGCTATTAACCTTAGTTAACCTTAATATTCTTGTCAAATTGGCATTAACCATCTCGAACCACAATGCTAGCAGCTGCCCTTACTTAATGGCATTTCTGTGTAATATTCTTTTACACTGTAAGCATTTTTCTGTTGAGCTAGAAAGGTGTCTTCAGGTTTTTCCTGTTTGTGTTGCCACAGGGCTGAATTGGTTAATCCCAAGTGTGAATTAGCCACTACTGGTTTTTCCATCTGCGGTGGAGGCTGGATCTTTTTTTTTTTTTTCTTCCCCAGAATTCAAATTCAAGTTTAAATTGGTGGCATTGTAGGTGGAAAGCTGGCATTGCTCGTTCCTTCACAAAAACACGGAAAATTCCTACTGGCGTCACAAGTGCGTCTTTTTTTCCCCTCTAATTCCCTCTCCTTTTATTGCATACACATCCCAGCTCAGTTTTTCCTCTGCTCATTCCCTCAAAGCTTGTCCCCTCCCTGGCTGCTCATTGAATTCTCTCTCTCTCTCTCTCCTTGCTGTGCTTTATTGCCATCTCTTTTCCCCAACATCCATCCCATAATAGCCCTTGTGATCCCACGCTCACTCTGCCTGTCTTCTTGGTGCACAGGACAAATACACACGACTTAGGCTGACACTGCATGACCAGAACCAGCCCATTTGGACCTCGGAGCAGCCCAGGAGCAAGGTAAGAAGCTTGATGGGTCCAACACTGCTGACAAGTGGCATGTGAGATGCAGTAAGGAGCAGCTGCACTAACCTGGATGCTCTTCCCCCTTTGATTTAATCTAGAGTAACAATTTGAGTTAGAAGACTTCAGCTACCATGTGTTTGTGTAACTCCTGGCAGGTGCTTTTGTCAGATTAGTGTAGCCTTGCATTAAAATAGCTGGACAGAGTTGAAGCTGGTTTACAGACCATAATCAGCCCTGGTAATGGATAATCAAGCAAAGTGATTAGCCAAATGTGTGCTGTAAGCTTCCATTAGCACTCTTCATGTGTCTTTGCTCTCAGTTTGCTTTGCTGCAATGGCTCTTCAGCAAACCAGAATGTTCCATGGCACTAGACGGAAAAATCTTTGTGTTCAGAAGTTGCGTAATGCTTCTCTAGCCCACTGTGGTACAGAGACTGGAACCCTGTGTTTCATCACTTGCCTGTGCTCCTGTGCTTGCCATGTTGTGCTAATACATAAATACATACGGTATGCTTATCATTTTTATTGAGAATAGAATTTTGACTGCATTTCCAATAGGTTTGGACTGCATTGCTTTACACTTTCTTAAAATAAACAATTCATTTGGATTTCCAGATTTCTACTTTGAATACATTTCGAAAGATAAATTTACACCATTAAATTTCAATATCTTATCGCTTAAAATTATCAGGCAAATGAAAATGTTCAGATGTTAGAAATTGTAAAATATTTATATTCTTAGATGAAAGCAACAATGTGTGCAGTTTGAATATTTTTTCTGAGTTTTAATTTTTTCTTTATAGCCAGTGGGACGGGCTTTTGCCCTTGTTCAGCCACCCAATGAGAGGCAGCCATTTGAATTGGTCAAACCCACTGAAGAGAAAGTTGAGGTGATCAAGGTACATGGTAGATGTTGGTATTGATGGGGTCTTTGAAACATGGTTTGGGAACATTATATAATTTGTTGTTTTTACTCCTTTATTTTGGTGTAGATGGAATTTTGCCATCATCCTCAAAGCTGTTACTTTAGTATTATTTATAGCCCTTGGTATTTTAAGTACCTGTGTGCAAGTAATACTGTTAGCCTGCATGGCTGGTATGACATAAGCTGTTCTAATGACAAAGTTTGTGGTTTTGAAGGTATATCTGGAAGGACACAAAGAGGAACAGGCCAAACACCAGCAGAGTCTCAAAATGCTGTCAGATGAAGTGTCGCAGATACAGGAGGTTGGTGCCACAATCACTCACAATTGTGATCCGCCTTTGCTATTTTTCTTTCCCCATTGTTGAACTGATGTGTCTCCCCCTCCTACTGCTTAGGTGAGGTACTGTCTCAAAACCCTGAGAGAACAGATGGCAGCCAGGAACAACAGTAACAATAATCAAGCAGAGCAAAAAGTAAGAATTCTTTGTGTGTTTTTGCACGCCCCTGGCATTTTGTAATTGGTATTTCTGCCTTTGTATGCTTAAATGTTCTATTCCAGTTGTCTTACTGTCCTTTGTCTCTAGGTTTTAACCAATGGCTACAGAGCTCATGTGCCCAAGAGCCAGTGGGCCATCTCCAAGTACAATGACAACAGCGCCACAGCAGAAACGCAGGTGTGATTTAATGTTCTTATATGTGACAAAGATCTGCATTCCCCACCTTTATGACATTTGCTGCAAGTATGCAGTGTCAAATGGCAGAATTTACAGCTTTTGTTGCATGTATCATATTTCTGTAACAGCCTCCAAGCATATTCTTTCAAAATGAAATGCTAGATGATATAAGTCCTTCAAAGAATGTAAGTCAGAGAAAATTACTTCAGTAGAATGATGGATGACCTCACTCAGTCTGTGTAATGCGAATTTCATTGTAAATGCTTAACAGTAGCTGGAAAAACCTGTACTCCACTCTGTGGAAAACGGGAGCTTAGACAGAAGAACCACAATGACGTACTGGCTTGAACACACCTTGTTAGATAAATGTGGAAGAGGTTCTATAAAGATGAGTACTTTACATATTTGCACATTCTTCTTGTTTTTCTTAGTCTGTTTTTAAAAGTAATTTCCCTGTCAAAATTCAGAGAAGGAAATGCAGGTGGGCAAATAATTGATTGGAAGTAGTAGGAAGCATTGTGTCATGGGACAGCTGGTAATATAGTGGTTAGAACTGTTGCCTTTGAACCAAAAAATTACAGGTTTGAATCCCACCTCCAGCTGTAGTATGCTGGAGCAAGGTACTCACCCTAAATTGCTCCAGTAAAATTACCCAGGTGTATAACTGGAGAATAATTGTAAGTAGCTTAAGTGCAAGTCACTTTGGAGGAAAGTGTCAGCTAAATGAATAAATGTAATGTGTCATAGTATAAGGATGCAGAATTGCACCATTAGTGCTGCTGTCTGTAGTACCATGTGTATAAATGGTAAACTCACTTTGAATAGTAGTCGTCTAACATATTAGTGAGACATTCAATAACCTGCTGATAAACCTTTAAAAAGAATCGGAAATATCATATTCCAGTTTGTGCAAAGATAACTGGGGTTGTGTATATCGATACTTTACATCATTTAACATTGTCTCCCCTTTATACCTTGAATGTCTGTGTCTTTACCACCCTTGTTCTTTATGCTCCCCACCTTATCTTCCCTTGCTTACGCTCAGGATTGGGAGAAAGAGGATGAGCAGGAGAGTGCTCGAATGAGAGAGGTGAGCAAGCGTCTGTATGCCCAGCTGCAGGAAGCTGAGAGGAGGCACCAGGAGGAGAGGGAGAAGCTGCGGGTCAGTACACGTTGCTCAGCTGTAGCCCCTTTCTCCTCCTCCATTGCTTTCTACTAACCTCTTTCTTCTTTAATATCGTCTTTGTCCATCTCACTACACAGACCCCTTACTTAAAACCAAATTCTAATGTTTGTCTGCCGACTCGTTTTTTCAGTATTATGACGACATGCGTAATTGCAGTTGTATATGTTGTAATAAAGTTAACGAAGGCAGTTTAAGGTAGCCCTGTACCGACTGTTGCCCTGCCCCCTTGTTTCTAATGATGATGTGCTGATGATGACAGGCGGAGAGTAGCCAATTCAGGCAGCAGCTGAGTGAACAGGGTGAGCGGCTGCGGCAGGCAGAACAGGGTCTGGAGGAGCGTGACCAGCGCATAGAGGACCTGCAGCGGCTGTTGGTTGGAATGGAGGTGGAGAGTGCCACACTGCAAGAGAAAATGAAGGAAAGGGAAGAAGAGCTGCTGAAGCTACGCACAGTCCAAGAGGATGGCCGCAGCGATCGCCAGAGGTGAGGGTCACAGCACTTGCATAGCACTGATTTCAGCCCAGTAAGGAGGCACTGAGACTGGAGAATGGACTCTGCCTTTCAGGTCAGAGGAGCTGGAGAAGGAGCTGGCAATACTCAAGGAGAAGATCCACCACTTGGATGACATGCTGAAGAGTCAGCAGAGGAAGGTTCGACACATGATTGAGCAGGTGAGAAGAACGCTTGGCATAAATGGTAATAATCTAAATAGTCAGCATCTTTGGTACACATCTGTCTGGCCACTCCATCCACAGCTGCAGAACTCAAGGACAGTGATACAGGAGAGAGAGCGGGTCATCCGGGAGCTCGAGGAAAAAGTGGCTTTCCTTGAAGCAGAGGTTTGTGGGACGCGCTAACTTTCTGGTTCTTTATTTCACTGCGTTCCTCGTCAGCCAAGTAATTTACATACTTGTCCATTTCTGTACAGAACAGAGAGATGCATGACCAGGTGGATTACTTTCTTGAAAGCCAGCGAACCAACTCACATCTGTCAACAGAGCGTAATGCACAAATAGTCTACAGGTAATGTACGCCTTTGGCCACATGTAACCACTTTTGCTCACTCTTAGTACGCATGTTACAGTGTATAGGTATGAGAACAGCCACCAATCTGCCTAACAGCTGAACTGTGTCCACAGCAAGCCGCTCAGACCCTCCACAAATGGCAACAAGTCACTGCCGTTCATTAAAGTCATCGAGATCAAGTCGTGAGCAGCAAGCAGAAAGAATATGGTCACGTCAGTGCTACAGGTTCACAACATGCAAACCAGCAGCATTGCAGCATCCTGGAGCACCATATTTGTGCACAGTTCACACTCAACACAGACTTGCTTTGCATAGACATCACTAGATGTTGCTAGGGTACAGTCAGAAATGGACATGTACATAAATGTTCATTTATCTACAATGTTGTATTCTTTGTCAATATGGTTTGGGTTTCCACTTACATGAATCAGTCTTGACTGAACATTGGATATAAACAAGTCATATTCTTGTCAAATTGGCATCAGTATGAAATGATGGCAATATTAGATTTCCTGCTGACTTGGAGGACATAGTGGAAACTCAATGCCGAATGGGGGAAAAACCCCAGTTCTGGGGGAGTGGGCAGCAAATTTCTGTATGTGAAACAGAGTACGAAGGTAATTATTTATAGAGATCAGATGCAAAACATGTTTCAAAGAAGCCGTCAACTGAGTCGAAGCTCTTTTGTTGTAAATTCTGTTTGTTCTGTAGTTTTTGTGTGAACATTTGTGAATTTTTTTTTTAAACTGTACACTGCAGTTTCTTTTTGTGTTTTGTTACTCTTATAAATGTAGTTAAGATGAGAATTTGGGGCAATACTAAAGGAGCCAGAACATGTTTTTAGCTTAATAAATATGGCGTACAATTTGAAACCAGGTGAACCATATTAAATTCAGGTTAATCAGGCCACTCGGCTAAGGCAGTGAAGGAGATCCAGGAAGTGGCTTTGACACCATTGAATGCAGACACTGTTCTTTCCTACCCTGAGTAGGAGCTACTGTGTTGTGTTCTATATATGTCAGCAGTGTTTGTGACCATTTTCTTGCTCTTTGTATGAAGGTGATTATATTGCACCTTTGGTTGTAAAGCCATTAATATTGACTGACATTTGAGCATGTATACTTCCATTTTAATTTATTAATCTGTATTTAGATTGTTTGTGCATCAGGTTTGTCGATTAGCTTTTACATTCAGTACGGTAGTCAAATAACTGAAATCTTGGAGATCACACAGCACCACCTCACCAGAAACAGTGAAGGTACCTTCCTTACTGGGCATATAGTGATTATGAAGTCTGGTTTCTGATACACTCGGGTAGATGTGTTTGTGCAAGGATCACTGAGTGCATACTTCGGCTGGCTGTAGCATTGTCATTTTGTATATTTTCCAATTTTATTTCCCAGTGGCTTGAATATTCTGCTTAACTGCAAAGTAGCAATCTCAAGCATTGTGCTCACCTGGAGACCACTCTCTTGCATGTTTTAATGTGAAAACTTAGAACTGTGTAGGAATTCCAGTGTACAGGCTAAGGGCTAAGAATTTTTCTGTATGGCTTTTGACTTTAATTAAAACTAATGTGGAAATATTTACTTCCCATGCCAGACATTTCAAACTGTGTGCTGATTTCACCTTGGTGTTAAAACCTTATTTGCTTATTGTCACAAATGTTGACTTGTCTTTAGCCATTCACACCTTACTCAGCAGTCAGTAATAAACTTTACAGTATATGAAACCTATTTTGTAACATTACAATTTACTGAAGGGAAACCCACCACAAATAAAATCATGGTACAATGAGAAGTGAGTAGCACTGCTGATGCACGAGGATACAAGTGTGATTACTGCTCAGTCAGTGTGGAGTTTCCAGCTCCAGGCTGAAGACAGGTTTCAAGTGAAGTGCTGGTTGTGTGCTTTTTCCACCGGTGTATAAATGACTCACTGTACATAATGCACTGTAGTCTAGCATTGGAAGTCACCTTGGTGAATAAAGGGTATGTAGATGTTACTATCTAGTGTTGACTGAAAGTTGCTTTGGAGAAAAGCAGCTATTTAATGAGTAAATTTTCCTAAGTAGAAAAGGCTAAATGTCTCCATCTAGTGGTCAAGCATAGAAAGAGCAATCAAATACCTTTTCCTTGGGGTGGTCTCTTCAAAAAATAGTCTTAACAGCCTGCATTAGTTGTCCAAGTTTAAAAACTATGTAAACCTGTTAGATGGAGGAGGAAGCTTCAGCACCTTTTTAATGCAAAACTACTTCATCCTTTTTAAATACCAAGAGCATGACAAAGCACAGTCTTCTGCCATTTTTTCAACTTTAATTTTGCAACAAAACAGGATGTTGCAGCTTCAGCATCAAAACACTTGCACAGCTTTCTCCTCCCTGTACCATGGTCTCACTGCATATGCCGTTTCATTCAATTAAAAATACATTCTTGAATTTCTATACAGGTTTTTTCCCCATTTTGAGAAGTTAAACAAGTGCACTTGCATCAAGTCATCCACATGTGGGTGTGAAAAGCACTGCTCTATGGCTTATCAGCCTGGACTGATGTAAACAGAAAAACATGTTCAACTGGCCTGTCCCAAGCTGCATCACAGCTAACTCTGCTGTGCTCTACACCCATCTTTACCTCCTCTGCATTTCCAGTGGTCCATAGTTCTCACCATCAAAGATGGGAACTAACAAGATGTTCTTAGTTAAGCTCCATGATGAGCACGGGCTTCTAAAAGTAATTGGAAATGTTGCTTTTGAATTATTCTGTAGTTTTCTGTAACATACAGCTTTATGCTGACTGGGATAATGGACCCCTTATGGTTACCACTTGGTTTTAGACCCAAGGCCTGATGAACAAAACTGTACCTGTGAACAGATGACAGTTATGTCAGTCTTCTCACAACTATGCTCACCCGCACAGTGAGTTACCTGGTTTTGGCTTTCATGCCATGTTTTTTCCTTTGGTCCCTACAACACTTGGAACTTGCTTTATTAGCCATAAACTTACTCTTCTCGGCCTACCCAACATGCTATCGGTCCACGCACTCATAGTGTGCTCTCCAGCGTATTATAGTTGTCCTTAAAATTCTTGAGCTCCAGGAAATGCTTGGGCCGCTTGCTGCGCTGGCCGGAAGAGGGAAGGTAGGTAACCTGGATAGTGGAAGGTGCAGCTGGAGCTGGGGAACTGGTCAGATCCTTGGCTGCAGACTGGTGCTGCTGGTTCAAACTTGTTGAGCTGGAGTGGGCCTTCACACTGTGGTTAGGAGAAAGAATTTACCGCACAAATGAAAGAAATTCAGTTAATGACAATGAACTTTTTCATGGCCCATGTGTACTCAGTTAAGTGTCCAGTTGTTCCACACATTTGCTGCACAGTCTGCAGGCTTTTGTTGAGACCAAGTAAAGACAATGAACAAAATTCATATTTTGTCTAAACAGATTCTAAGATAAGGGTTTAATTATGAATTAATGCCTTAGTTTGTTCACTGGTGGTACTGTTTCACAAGGCTGACATGGCAGAGTGCACAGTTTACTACCATGGATATTTCTTGATAAGAAAAGTCATTTTGAGAAGTAAACTACATTTCCCTAACAAAAAGCATAAAGTTTAGATGTAATATTGTGAGGTTAAGATGACTGGGGGGTTCATTTAGATTTGCCTGATTACTAACATTTGTTGCAGATATTAAGATAAAAAAACCATCCTAACTGAGCAGTCTTTAAAATCACTGTGTACCATTTGAGGCTGTGACTTCAAGGTTTGTGACAGTTTGTGTTGAACCCCAGTGATCTGATGTGGATTAAGTCACAGGATGTTTGTTGTCATTGGGGGAAAACAGAAGACTGTGTGCTGATCCAAAACAAAGCTCAAGAGACACTGTGGCCCTTCTATGGCCATTAAGGAAGACCCCTTCTTATATACAGAGTGATGCAAAAGATTAATGGGCACAGGAGGACACAGCCTTTAAGATGGTGATATAAAGGGGAAACGATAGCCAATTATCTTTTAAACACGTTCAGCTTAGTGCACAAGTTTAAAAAATTTTCCACTTTCTGACCTTATGGATTCAGTTTGAATGCTGGAATAAATGACAGTTTTCAGAAAGTCCATTTCCACAACACACTTGTAGATGTGCTGTGCAATACACTGAGATACTCACAGAGCAGCAAGTTCATTTAGCGATTCTTGGTATTTTAGAAACTCTGCTTCTCCAAACACCTGCAAGAGACGAGAGCGTCACGCTCTCACGCACGCAAACACTCGGCACGCCCAATGTCATGCTCGCGAAGACTACGACACAGCAAGCGCACTAACCCCTGTCCCATGGCGAGCGCTGTCGTAGCCTTCCAGCAGCGAGTCAATCAGGGCACCGCGGTTGCTTTTGAAAGCCGAGTGAGAGTTGCGCAGCTCAACCAACCAGGTTCGAAAACTACGGCCTGTGAGGGCGCTGGGACTCCGGCCCAACTCCTGAAAAGGGAGCTCTATCAAAGAGGGACAGAAACAACATCAAACTGGAGAAGCCTTTCTGTCCCTTGATCACTGTAACTCCTCGCCCAAAAAAGTCTAAGTAGGTTCTGATTATCGCCACCTGCCCCCTTCCAGGCTAATTTCAAATGATTCAAATTAATCTGCTAAGGAATTTTGCTAGAAATGTCAAGAGCAGGTTGTCCTTTTAAAACACATTGTACACAGTAAAGCAGTGAGTTTGACTGAGAAGTACCTCATGTCTCTGCCGCATAAGCAGAACGCAAAAGAGGCTGCAGCGTTCCCGATCTATCTGCTGACCACAGCATGTTAAGAGTGCACTCAAAAACTGTTCATTAGGAGAGTTACCACAAGAATAGAGAAAGGGCTCTTACCTGAGTCTCTGATAGCATCAAGGGCCATCATTCTGTAGAGATAGTTATAGCAACCTGGGGACACACAGAACACATGTATCAAAGCAGCATTTACATCGTCTGGGTTCTAATAATCTCAGTACAGTGGATCATGCTCAGTGTATTTCACTTCCAGATCCAAATAACCATCACTTTTGTCTTTCACTTTAATTCGTACGGAACCCTAAGGGAGATGGATTCTCCACTAACGCAAATGTAGTAAAACTGATTACAGAATATGAAAATCCTGCGTTTATAACACAAAGCAGCAAATTCATCGGGACGTTTCCCCACGAAGGCGGGCTTCCGATTTTAAAGGTCCTCGGCGAAGAGGCGGTGCCCGGAAAAAGGCGAGATGCCACAAAACAAACTAAGCGGGTGCCGTCGGTTCTCTCACCGTTTGGGGCTCTGCGCTTCAATCGGTCATCCTGCTCGGACAGAAGTCGTGGCTCATAGCGGATCTCGTGCACTTTCGATAGAGCCGTGTCAATGTCCTCTTTCAGGCCCTGGGGATCACAGAGCACATCGGCTCAGACACACACTCCGGTGCACAGCGAGCCGGCGGTGCTTCGCAAGCTGGAGGCAAAAGAAAAGCTGCAAGCAACACTCAAAAGGACAGCCATAAAGTAGTCGTCTGCAGTGTTTTACAGTACGGGGATAAAAATTCCTCCAACCAGGAGTTCCTCCAAAGAGGTGTGTGTGTGTGTGTGTGTGTGTGTGTGTGTGTGTGTGTGTGTGTGTGTGTGAGAGAGAGAGAGAGCGCGCACGCAGAGCACCTGCCTTAGGTGCGTTGTGGCCCAGCGGCACGTGCGGTCCTCTGCGGGACTTCATGGCGAAGCGCATGATTTGCCTCTTGACAAAAATGAAGAGCAGGACAAAAACCTGCAGCCAACGACAGGAAGGAACACACTGACTGAGACCGACATCAACTTCAACTGAACTGCCAGTCAACCGACAACCATCCCGCCGCCGTCAGTATCACTGTGGCGCAACATGACATGATCCTTTCGTCGAGCGTCCGGCGATCTCCACACACACTGACCGACTCCAGGACACACACACACTCAGCGAGTGTTACACAAGTTACAGTGAACAACAACAGTCAGTGTTCGTCAGCTTCGTGCACAGAGTCACACACACAGGCGCGTTTCGTTCGCGTTTTCCTCTGCGGCCGCGTGACACACACAACCCGACTCTGTGCGGTCCGTACATTGAGACACCTATTTCAGACAAAACGACCCTTTCCTTGCCAATGAAGATTCGCTCGCTCGCCCGCCCGGTTATCGGTGAACACGAACACACACACGACACACGTACCAGACTCCCGTAGGCCATGACGAGCACCACGTTCACGCTTGACAGCGAATAGGCATTCTCCCCAGCCATGGTGGAAATTCGGTTACACGAAGGCTCGGTATCCGTTACATCCGCGTTCCCCTTGGATCTACCACCACAGACAACGTAAATAAATTGCCTCTTCTCTGAAATGAGCTGTAAACAGACTCCACCGTGCAACAGTTCTGTTTTAGGGCAACGCCTGTCACGTGACTTCGTAACCGGATGCGCATCTAATTCGCTTCTGTCCGCTTGTGGCGCGCATGCCTGCCTGTCGCTCTGCTGCCCCCTAGGGAGCACACTTCTTACTGCAACCCATAAACCTTGCACTGGCCGTTAAAAAAATGCACGACTGTGTTGTCGGGTACGTGGTTTGCGCAAATCTCACAGGTGTAAAAGGAAAAAAAGCTGTTTCTGCTGTGTATGTACTTCACCGAAGGGGAATCTTTGTGAATCTCCACTAAACTTGAACCGGGATTTGCAAGTCTATTCGTAAATCCAGTCACTTACTAGGTCATGATGATCAATAACAGTAATTATAATCATAATGATACAGATGAGATGTCCAATTTATTTAGGGTTTTTATTTAAAATTCTGTTAAACTTTTATTTTATCAGCTTTAACCTAAATTAAAATTGCTGACTGATTCATATGCAGTCAGTATAACGTTACTCGTCTTTCTGCCAACTGCAGTTTTCTTTGGGCCAATTGGTATCCATGGTAACGGACGCCTCTTTATATGAGCGCCATTAGTATGACCAGTACACAAATATCAGGTGCGAACTGTCAACACCACTGGAAGCAGTTGAATCGAATTAATGCGGTCCCACACTGCTGTTCCGTTTCGGTGCGTTTTACTGACATCTACCACATCAGCAGACTAACGCAGATAATTATATTGGCCCTATACAAATATAAATGTAGCAAAGCAGAAACGTGCAGAAAATGCGATTTTTTTAACATGGAAAAATTCTTTTCTATCATAGAAAACTCACAACTTTGACGAGTCTTTATTTGGGTGCAGTTCTGGGAGTATGCTTTGCTTTGTGAAATGACAGGAGAACTGAGCATATCCTCAAACTGCAGTTCTATATGGATGGTTGTACCCGGTGGATATTACCCACAAATTAAAAGCAAGACCAATGTAAGACCAGAGTTGCACAAATAGGGTGTGAGATTGCAGTATAGACAGATAATAGGCTGGAGAGGTAGAGTGCCAAGCCATGTAAAGCCTTACAGGCAAGCATGAGAACTTATAACTAGCTCAATATCATGAGAGAAAGGCAGAGCAGGAACTCCAGAGCAAGTTTAAGGTGATCACCATCAGGATCCTACCATGGGCTTAGTAGCTCCAGCAAGGAGGGCAATCCAATCACCAGTCACCACTTGTCACGCTCATGGTTGGAGTGGTCCAGAGCCTATCCTGGAAGTACAGAGCACGAAGGTGGACATAGCCTGCCAGTCCCATTCCAGGGCAGTCACACACACTTACTCATATATACACATAGTAAATGCAATTTAAAGTTATCGATTCACCCGAAACATGTCTTTGAACTGTGGGAGAAAATCTGAGCATCTGGAAAAAACCCACGATGAATGTGGGAAGAATATGTGTAATCCTCAGAGACTAAACTATTCAGACCCACTTCTGAAGTCACAGCCCAGGAGCCGTGAAGCACCGGAACTCCCTGTTGCACCACTCTGGAACACGTTGGAGGAGTCAAATCTAGAGAAATGCGTTGATGAATATGGCAGGTACTGTTGAGACGCTGGTTTATACTTTGCCCACTAAACAAGGTCCAGCCAGACCCATAAAAATACTGAAGGTACAGAGCGCAGTTGCTTTTGTGGTGCTATTTATCCACAGATTCCAATAACTTTGTTTCTTATTATCAAGTTTGCGTTAAACTTGATTTTGGCCTCAATCTTTTAAGCCCCAACGGTGATAGATTAGGAAGGACACAGCATTTGTTTCTCTGGACACTGAAAAAATTGCTCAAACAAGATGCAAATTCTTTAACTTTCTTTTTTTTTAAAAAAAAACCTTTAGTTTGCAGACAAGTTTAAGCCAATTGACTTCCACTTTCTGCATGTTAACAGCAAGATTTGCTATAAAAAACAATCTTACATGTTTGATATCAACAATGAGTGCTCACGAGGAAAAAATCTAATTCATAGGTTTTTCTTTTCCATTTTACGTGACTGAGGGGCAACTGTGTTTTAATAAATTTTTATTTTTCAGTAAAAAAAAGTAAGTTGGAGAGCAGCCAAGGTAGTAAGTCAGTTTTGTGTTATACATGACCAAGTTTTGTCAATCAACCTTAAATTTATATATTTTTTTAATTTACATTTATTAATTTAGCACCTGATTTCCTCTAAAGCAACCTATATAAACATCGGTCATTAACCAGGCTGTAGCTGACACATTTTTGTCCAAGGTGACTTACAATGCTAGATACACTACAGTAAACTCCTCCTAATTTTTCACATATTTGTACAGCATGGATCTCCAAACAAATACACATTTACATAGTACATTGGCCTATGATTCGGTGCCTACATAGTCTTTGGACTGTGGGAGGAAACCCTCACAGACACGGGGAGAATATGCAAACTCCACACAGACTGAGCCGGGGATCAAACCCACGTCCTCTCGCGCCACCCAGACGCTGTGCCACCGTGCTGCCCAGACATCAGCAACTCAAATTCACCTACGAATTTCAGACAAGACATTCAAGAAGCAATACACGCACACCGTCCGAAGGCGCTTATCCCGACCGGGGTCGTGGCGAACCGGGGCCTAATCCGGCAACGCGGGGCGGAAGGCCGGAGGGCGAGGGGACACACCCAGGACGGGACGCCAGTGTGTCGCGAGGCACCCCAAGCGGGACTCGAACCCCAGGCCAAACCCGCTGCACCACCGCACCTCCCTCAATACATACTTAAGCATTGCAAATGTAATGTCCTGTTGCAAGGTGGTGAGATCCAGCAGTGCAGCTCAAAAGTCACTATCACAATCTCACACCACGAGCCGCCTCAACTTGTCGAAACTGCTTCACGGAAGACTAAACGCGGCACCATGCTGAGGCGTTACCTGGCCGTTGCGCCCCACCGATTCCACCGGTTTACGTCGCTTTCGTTTTTACCGCAGCAGCTCAAGTACACAGCTTGACGCTACCGCTGCGAGGCCCTGCGAAACACGAACCTGCGACCTTTCGCTTACGAGTCCGTGTCCTGAAGCGCTACGGTGTTGAATAAGTATAAAATTGAGTCAGGAGGCCCACAGAAAATATAGCAGAGCATCTCTCTTTAGTGTAGTGCTGGGAAGCCCGCATCAAGTGCGTCTTGGCGCAAGTCTGACGTGCTTTGGCGACAGCAGCTGAGCGCTATTCTTGTGTCCACAGGAACGTTCTTTTCAAATTGATTTCAAACATACGTTTTGCAGAGAAGAAGGAAAAGAAAGAGCAGCATTTAGAAGAACTTATGAATAAGAGCTGAGTAAATAAGAAACGTAAATAAGTCTTGAAGGGGGTGGTGCAAATTTCAAGGTCTCACTTTTACTGATAACCTACGGGCCCTTTCTTTTCCAGAGAGGGTGGACATTTTGAATATGTAAACGAAATGACTGCCTTATACGAGTTATGTCGCGTGAAAGTGTTTAGCAGTCAGTCCTGGCGCGGAAATGGCGACGACACGGAGTCCGGCCGCCATCACGCACAGCGCGGGGCGAAACGTCGCGTCACGTGACCCAGGAATCGGCACTGAAGCCGCCATGTGTTCTCATAACCACGTGACGCGGCTGTGTCGGGGTGTCAGTGTGGAAGAGAAACAGGTAAACTCCGAGCTTGTCGCTTATTGTCTGCGTGAGTCCATATTTATGTGTTTTTCGTTTGGTTTTAGAGCTCCTGCTCTGTTAAAACACGATTTAGCGATGTATATTGAGGTCACTTACTAAGATTAAATTCAGATTTCAGACGCTTAATCTCATTTGTGCTCTCTGTATCGTCTGATATTTATTGCAGTTACTCTAGGCCTACTGGCCTAGTAAGGGCCTCGGTGTCTAGTGAGTCCCTTTCGCGGGATGAGTGCTGGGGATGGGGGGTATGCTGATCGCTGAGGCGGTGGTATGGGGAGGGGGTTTAAATCGTTACACCCCTTCTTCATACGAATTCTGTGAAGATGGAATAGCTCGTTTGACATGCCGGATGTAAATTCTGTCGTACTGTTTTTGAGGAAAGAGCCCAGGGGGTGTTGAGGGAGTTGCTGCCCGGTGCGCGGCTCTGTGTTTGTTTGCGGAGCCGGCCATGAGGCTCCGGGCTGTAAGAGGTGCGAACGAACTAGGGTGCGTTTTGAAGTGGTAAATAACAGTATTTTTAATTGGGTCGCTTCTATTACAGTACTGTTACATCATGGAAAAAGGTGTGCTAGAAATGGGTCGGCACGTCGTATCTCCAAATCCTGAATGGAAAGTCGCAGTGTGTCCTACGAAACACGTATCGTATGCGACAACACACGGCAACAGCTTCACATCTGAAAGGGGACCACTTATGTAAGTTACACTAATTCCACTGCGGGGACTCGTCGACTTCGTTCGTCGGCGTCTTCGCTTGGTTCAAGGAACTCGACTTGGACAGACAGTAGTTTGACCCTTCGGACCGGATTTGAGTCTACTACTTGTCTAACCCGGCGACTCGTCCTTTATCTTATAGTACTGCTTATGGTGTAGCTTTTCGTGCCCAAATATATGGCTACTCCAGAACATTACGTACGACACCACGGGGTCGGAAGACGTGCGCAGTTGGTCTGTATTATAATATAGCCATTACCTACATATCCTTAAATAACACACACGACGATGTAACTAGCGAACGCGTCCCAAGCGTTGTTTCCGTTTTGCTCGTGGTGTTTTTTTTTTTTTTTCCCCCTTACCTTTGATATTATCGTAACCGAGGCCACTCTTCTGAGTACGTGAAAATGCGCAGCCAGCAGCAAGTTTTCCGCTCGAGGCGCGAGGCCGAGTACGAGTAGGAGCACGCGCAGCCGCTCGCGACGGGGTCAGTTACCACAGCGAGCGCGTCGCGTGTTCTATCACAACATACTTGCAGTTTTCACGCCCGTCCGGTACCGTTCTCTACTTCTTCTGAATGCTTTATAAACGGCAAGAAGCGCACGCGATGACTAAATGGGTGTCGCGCGGATGTTTGAAAGACCGATTGTTTTCCTCTTTATTTTCCGAGTAAGCAAAACGCTAATGTGAGGGCCGCGCGCGGATCCTGCGTGAGGTACGTACGTGTAGCGGCGCGAGCCGGTTGCGCGCTGAGTCTGAGCGACCCCGGGCCCCGTGGCCCCGTGTGAATACCGACATAAGCTGTGCATGTGTGATGCTGACACGTTGCCTAATTTTTAAAAAAGGGTGTTTGTTCAGCGCTCTCACGCGGTTCCGTGAAGCAGTGCTCAGCATTTTTGTGTACGTTATCAAAATATATACAGTCACAGTGCGGTGCAAAACTTGGAGAATGCAGAGCACGACAGTAGGGCTCTGTTTTGAGACCTTGGCTTGTCAGAATTTCTGCTCAAGAGTGACGTCAAGTGGGGCTGAAACGCCAGTCGCGCTGTGTTGTGGCCACTCTTTCTGTACTGTACTAGCGGTGTCCTGTGCAGCTTTGACTTCAGTGAGAGAGCTGTACAGTACGCACGGAGAAGGTGGTCTGACCTGTGTCAGAGTATGGCTCTACGGCCCTCTGACTCCAGTCGGTACTGTGCTCGCTGCCTGTATGCTGTTTACACTAAAAACTGCTGCTCTGTTTCTCCTTTTTCAGGTGTTTTCCTTTGTAAATACTGTTATTTGTATATACTGTAAATGATGACGTCGGTGGGCAGCAGCCGAGCTCGCGGCAGCTGGGAGCAGACGCAGACACAGAACCAGACACAGCACAAGCAGAGGCCACAGGTGAGCTCCGTGCCCGGTGCGTCCCAAGTGGGCATCGTCAGAGTGGCGCCTGGCACTTGTCACTGACAGCATTGTTACCAACGTGTCGTGGTTGTCCTGTCCAGGGTCAAGACCTTGCTAGACTGCAGTTTGATTAGGAATTCACTGTCCGTGTGTCAAGATGTGAATTGTGCTCTGCGCTTTCTAAGATCCGTTTGCACATGTGGACCTTTCTGGAAACTGTCCAGCCATGTATGATTGGTTTATTACTACTGTCCAATTTGCAGATAGCTCAGTGCTGTGAATTGGAAGTGAGAGAAGTGAAACCTGGCAGCATTTCATGTGATGCTAACAATAGCTTGTTTGTAGATTGGAACATATTGCTTTTCATTTTGAATAAGATTTTGACTTGTGTAAATCAAGACTGCTTTTGGAGGAACACAGTTTTCGGGGTGTCCTTCTACAGAAGCATCTTTTGCACCTGGGATACCGTGTTACGCATACCAGATCTGGGGTATGGCTTCTTTGGGTTCACCTTTCAATCTCTGCTTCACAGGCTACAGCAGAGCAGATCCGACTTGCTCAGATGATTTCGGACCACAATGATGCGGATTTTGAGGAGAAGGTGAAACAGGTGAGCCAGATAACTTTTCCTTGTTTGTTGAAGCTATCTATTTTCACATTCTGTAACGGGCAGCCATTGCGATCAAGCCGTTTCACTCTCAGTCAGGGATAAAATGAAGCTTTTGTTCACTCCCTCAACGTTAGCGTATTCTCTTTCCACAGTAAGATGATGCATTTTTTGTGTCCATAGCATCCTAATTCTGTTCTGTCTATATCTTTTCCACTTAAATAGCTGATTGACATCACAGGCAAAGACCAGGATGAGTCCATGATTGCACTGCACGACTGCAATGGTGACATCAACAGAGCCATCAATGTCCTGCTCGAGGGCAGTCCTGATACTGTAAGGGAAGCCACACATCGAGAGCATAGAGGAGCTTAACTTGTGCACAGGATCCAGAGTCAGGCTGAAACAAAATAATATTTGAATGATTTATTTGAATGATTGTTTTGCAGTAGATTTGAGATATTAATAAAGCCACAATTTGATTCTTCGTACATCTTAGAGAATTAATGAGAAAAAAAATCTAAGGATTGTGGAGTATGAAAGTTTTGCCTTGCGTGAGAAATAACTTGCAACAGGGTACTCTGACCTTTGCTTTGAGTAGACTCCAGTGGGATTACACTTGATAATTGTATGCTTTTTTTTTTAATTAAATGTTTGGTTTGACTAGCATGTAAAAACACTTTTCTCCATCCTCTACCACTGTTTCTGCCAGGACTCCTGGGAGATGGTGGGAAAGAAGAAGGGTGTGTCTGGACAGAAGGAGAGTGGGCATGTGGATGTGTCGGAGGAAGGGAAGGAAAACAGGGACAGAGGAGGAGAGAGGGACGTGGCACGCCGTCGAGGGGGTGCCCCTCGCAGGGGTCGTGGGGCCAGCCGGGGACGAGAATGTAAGCATGCAGACTATGGAAATAAACTTCTACAAGTGCAATCCTGAAATCACCTCCTGTCCAACGTGCACAGCTACCATCTTGACATTGCTGTAGTGCTCATGCCTTGGTGCAGTTGCATGATTGTACTTCATGACAAGTGGCGTCAGCTTTATGCTGAGTGTCACTGTTAGGCTGGCACAGTTCCGGCAAAGTAGCATTTGGATGTATAAATGCAGAAGCTTGTTTCTATATTGTGCATGTTTATTCTTTACCGCTTGACTATTTTTTCCACCCTTGTGCAAAAGTTGTTAAAATGCCCACAAAGTTCACACAGTTGGCTGAAAATGAGTTTAACAATTCCAAAGGACTGATGGATTTTTGTCATTAGATAAGTCTTAAAAAATGGCTTGTGGTAGATTATTGCTAACTAGGTAAAAGTTTGCAGTGCTGAGTGCAGGAGATTGTGTGTACTCCTTATTTCAGTCTATGGCCCTGACTGACCCCATTTAACTCCCTTTTTAAGAACTTTGATTTTTAGAGAGCTGGAGAACCTATGGGAACCAGTTCCCCAAAACTAGGTAAAAGGGCCATGTTTTACGTTCTCCATGCTGAGAGAGAATCCATGGTTGCATTTCATTAGCAACACATAGATACAGAAGGATCTTTTAGGGTTTCTACCTTTTGTTCTTGTCTGTTTTTATAGTTGCACTTGCAAGTTATTTTTCCCGAGAACCCTCTTTTGCACAGTAGTCCATAATACTACTTTAATTACAAAGAAGGTGGAGTGTGCCACGCAAAACTGACTTCAAGTTTAATTCAGTTTTACCCTTTACAATGGCATAATGTGAAATCACGCTTTGCACAAACTTTTGTTAGTGTGACTGTAGTAATTGTAAAGGTGGATGACTTGAACTGAATTTGGTTTTAGTGTAAGTTCTAATAGATACCCTTTCTTTCTTCCCTCTTGCTTCTTTTTGTCTTAACAATTCTGTCTTGTCCTTTGACCCACACTCCACCTGTTTGTCACTACTGGCATCACTCCTATGCTACTTTCTGTTCTTCAACATACAGTCCGTGGTCAGGAGAATGGTCTGGATGGCGGGAAGGTGACAGGGTCTGCAGCTCGGGGTACAGAGCGTGGCCGACGGGGAAGAGGGAGAGGAGGCAGAGGTAACTCCCTTGGTTCTGCACCCTTTTTTGTCACTCATGGCTTTAAGGGTGTAATTTCTAGTGTTCTGCACTGGTAAAACTGGTATGCAGTCTAGTGAATAGTTTGCAAATATGGTTGTATAAAATCCTTCTACAGAAACATCTGCAATGGGAGGAATGCCATTCAGGTGAATCCTTCCAGGTGTCAGTGCTAGTAATGTGAACATGTCCTAGCTGAATTTTGTGGGTATGTTTCAGTGTTGAATATGAAATGTTGACTTCTTACAGGGGGCTCTGGAAGGCGAGGGGGCAGGTTTTCATCTCAGGCCATGGGGTAAGTTCTCATCCTACTGCACTCTTCTCAGTGTACCTGCCAATATCACTAATGAGGTTCAAAAGCAGGAACTCTTTTTAAAAAAAAAAAAAAAAAAAGCATTTCTTAGTATGGCTCAGGGCTGCCGCAAGTGTATTTATTTTTATTAGATTTTAAAACCGCGCTTTTGTATACTTGGGCCATGCAGAGGTTTTTGTCATGCACATCTCCACTGCTATTAGATGCTATGTGTTGAAACAGTAGTTTCCCTGGAAAATCAAATATCCAGATGCTTTTATCCTTATTGAACCTTCTACCCTTTTGACTTTGGATTTTTTTTCAGTGGTGAGGTTTGAGGTTGGATTTTTTTATTTATTTATTTTTTTAAATGTGTGGGTCCAAAAAAGGGGTGCTGTCTTGGACCCTGGCCCTGAAGAGGGCATTTGGGACTGTCAAGTATGTCACTGACATGATTGCTTGTTACCTTTAATCTAATGCTAGGGGGCAGAGGGACAACCAAAAAACTGTAATGAGTTTGAACTGTGGGGAGTTAAGAGGGTGAGTGTCTTTTCCCCTGATTACTGTATATCTCTGTACAAGGGAGAGAACCTTGTAGAGTAAAATATTCTGGCATTGCCTGTATACTGCATCTTAATCAGTTTGAATTCCTTTTTTAGCTCTCAAGGGTCTTGAGGACACTAAATTATATCTAGTTATGGTTTATTATTGGGCATTAATTGTTTATGTCTCTTTGTAAGGTGAGGAAGTGGTTGGGTTTGCTGTGCTGTTTGTTGCAAAAGAATTTTGATATTTGCTGCAGTGGACCTGCTGCATTGTTTAATTTAACTGTTGTGAAGAATTGTTTATATGATATGTGCAAGCGATCCCTCTTGTGTCTCCTATTTTAGAATGTATTTGTGCATCTGCTTGTCCTCATGCTGTATCAATTCTGCATGTCTGTGTTTGTTGAATTCCTGTACACTTAAGTAATTTTTTTTAATCATTCAGTTTGTTCCAAACACTTGCATACTGTGGAAGGACTGGTTCATAAATCCATGTCTGAAAACTAATATGAATTTGCTTAATTTGGAAATTATTTGAAGGTAAATTTGATCTTGTCTATTTTGTTACTTCTGTGGAACTTAATCTTCGCTTCTAGTGTCACACCCAGAAAGGTTGATCAAACATATTTTGCTCATGTGCCACCCTTGAATAAAGATAAAACTTACATTGCTATAATGCAGTTAGCTGTCAAGTGATAGCCAATAATTAGTATATCAGGAATTGCTTTCTGATGACAAAAAAGCACATGAGACGTCACAAAACCAGTCATGGACACATTTGAACGGCACACTGTACATAAATTTTGGAGCTGTCGTAAAGGTCTTCATATGCATCAGTTAGAAAAGTCATATATTAGTCCCTTTTTTCCCCGGCACCACTAAGTTTGGCAAAGCTGATCAGCTTGTACTCTGTGTCAACACTGTCCCCTCTCCTGGCAGCTGTAATTGTTACTGTTGTTTTTCTCTAAAGCCAGATTGATAAGGGGACAGGATTTGATTTTTCAGGAGATGAGAGGTGAGTGTATTTTGCCTTGTGCAGCAGACTGTAAAGGCAGTTTGTGGGTGGGGGTGTGCAGTAATGAAAGCAAAAAAAGTGATGCATGATGGATGTGAGAAATTTTAGGTGTTCTGCTGAATAACATATTAATAGTTTAATAGGCCTCTTTAGAAATGAACAGCCAGTTAGACAGGCTTTTTTGCTGTGGGTTTGAATTTTGGGTGTAGTGTCACTAGGCAATGGCTTTTCACTCATTCCTTTGACTAGTCTGTAGAGTTCTGACTGATTTGTAAGTACTTGTTACCATGATCTATGATGATGTGTGTGCCGATGTCCAATTGTTCTTGCCATTCGGTTTACTTGGTACCAAATTAGTGATGGCTAAAATAAGATTTTGTAAAATATTGTTCCGAAGGTCTAAACTTGTTCCCTTGTTTTATATAGTTTTGTACGTTTGTGAACTTTTTAATATCTAACAGTACATGAGTATAATGCATCAGTATCCCATTGTTTATGGACACTGAAGGCCAAGTACATGCCATAGTGAAGTGATCATTATTGCCTGACGGAGCACGATCTCTCTCTGTCTGCCTTTGTTCCTCAGGACCTTCAACCCTGCAGACTACGCTGAGCCAGCCCAGGCCGATGAGAGCTATGCAGGGGGCAGCACATGGAACAACACGGGCAGTCTAGAACCTGATGATAGCACCAGTCAGTACTTCTGGCTCCTTACGTCAATTCCACACATCTGTCACAGTCACCAATTTGGGTTTACTTCAGTCATTGTTTTTAATAGCTGTTATAGGTGTATGAAAAATCCCCCCCCCCAAAAAAATAAATGTGGGACATAAGCTAGTCTGCTAAGATTCAGATTTAAACTCCATAATTTACCAGCTGCTTTGCAGATCCCCACTGTGTCACCCTAACCATCTGTGGCAAGTAGACCCAGGAAATGAAAATTGGCCTGTGTTCTTTTGGGTGGGTTAGAGGGTTGAGGCTCTTTCCCTATCCCTGCTGGCATGGGCTGTCAGGCTTGTGGATGGTTGCAGGTGTAATTTTACTGTTATATTCACCAAGAAGGTTACATTCCTTAATGAAATCAGCATTAATCTGAAAGGAAGTGGGTAATTCACATCACAAGAGATGCATACCTATATTCACCCTTTGCAGGTTGTTTTTGCTGATGTGCTTCCAAAGGGAAACAAGAAATGGTTATATGGCTACAGGAAAATGGGTTGGACAAAACAAGTTTGAAACAACAACAAAAAAACTGTTTCCAAACCTGACCTTTATCTTACTTAAACGTCATATTAATCAGACTATCAGAGATGTTGCATCATTGATGGAATGGTTCCTGTATTTGAGTGATGTATAAGCTTCTGTGTGCCTCACCAGGTAATGTTTCAGAAGCTGCTGAGCTCTATTAGAGTTCAGGGACTTTAGGCTGTAAGCTGTTTTGAGCAGGATTTCCTAAGGCAGCAGTACTGGGGTTGCTCAGCAGGAGAGGCAGCACAGGGGGTGGTTGCTGCTCTCAGATAACAAGGCTGTGTTTACCTCATCTATTGCTTCTCTCTTGGTCTCCTTGTAGGGCTTGAATTCACTGGCATTGAGGGAACAAATTATCCCAGAAAATTTGACTCTGCTCCTGGTATGGCCTGTCATCTCTTTTTAATCTTGGTGACTTTGTACATGATGCTTCCTCAAAAGTATTCATTATAAGGGACTAAGTCTAAAGTTACAATATGTTATGTCTGCTGCTCTGCTGGGGACCCCAGAATGATTGATTTCAGGGGTTGAATGTGGAGAAGCACAGTGTGTCTACACTCACTTCCATGTGTCTTTGCTCTGAAACTTATGGGCAGTGAGATTTTTCCTAAAGTCATCTCATACTAAGCCTTCCAGGTTCTCATAAGACACAGACCTCTGGTAGCAGCAATTAATTATGACTGTATGTCAGACTTGATGTTGCTTAATTAAGTTAGTTGCAAGTGAAAAGGTATGGTTTGGTGGAATCACAGGCTTAAAGGCAGCCCTGCTGTTTTCCAGGTGCCTGGAGAACAGCACCTGAGGAGTGGGGTACGGAGGACTGGAATGAAGACGTGAGTATTGAGGTTTAGCGTTTGGGTGCGAGGTGGATTTTAAGTCTATAGACTGAACTCTCAGATCTCAAACTTATGAAATATTAAAGAAAATTCCAAGTTATGTCTCCCTCACCTTGATAATTGTAAATCATTCAGACTTTGTTTTCATCATATTGGTGCTCCATTCATTTTGGTCCCATGGTTTTCTTCAGCTCTCAGAGACCAAGATCTTCACTGCCTCTAGTGTGGCTGCCATGTCCCTGCCCCAGGAGAGTGTCACCATAACTGCTGGCCAGAGGTGACTATTAACCCAGTCACACTTCCTTTTATTTATTTATTTATTTTTTTTATAAACTTGAAATGGCTCCTACTCTTTATTGGGGGGAAGGCATTGTTAAGAGCTGAAGCTGTCCCTTGTAGGATCGATCTGGCGGTGCTCCTGGGGAAGACACCACCTTCCTCGTCCTCTGAGGCAGAGCTTACCCCTTTGGAAGCTTCACAGCCTCCTTCCCTTTCCCAAGCACTGGTTTTCAACAACTCGAAGCAGGGGGGTGCGGTGTCACAACCGCCATCCAGTGCCCCCTACACCCAGCACAGCATGGTTAGTACCTGAAGTTGCTCACCTCATGACCATTGTTAGACTGACGACTGTGTGTTCTGTTGTCTGCAAAGAAAGACATGGGGACAGTATCATTTTGCTGATGTTTTTGCAGTTAACCTCACTGATTTTTGGTCTTATCCTGCGTTGGTGACTTGTCTCTTGTGTAGATGCATAATATGCTCTATGGAAAATTTTAGCTTTGATAGATGCTCATTGTTGATTTTCCAGAATATTTCCTGAAAGGATTTCTGTCCCCCCTTTCACTTCATCCCTCCCATTGTGTTTCCTGCCTGATTTCTTCTGCAGGCCAGTATGCTCAGCAAGAGTTTCGGTGACGTTGTGGACCCGAAAGCAACGAGTGGGGGGTCCACCAGTGGCTCGCAGTTCCTGGAGCAATTCAAGACTGCCCAGGCTCTTGCACAGCTGGCTGCCCAGCATACTCAGACTGGGTCAACAGCTGTCCCCTCTTCCTCTTGGGACACGAGTGCCTCTTTGGGGCAGTATGGTGAGGAGAACAATCGGAGTGATTTGTATTCAGGAGTTGTGAATGAATACAGCAGTTGGTAATTTATATCCTGAATGTATCTGTACCTCCTGTAGATATGAAATCACAGCCGGAGGCCACAGTACATGGCCCCTTCACTAAACGCCAGCCCTACCAGCCCACCTCCTCTGTTGCCTCCTCCATGATAGATGCCTTCCTCCAAGAAAAAGTGCCCCCCTCCTCTGTCGCCTCTTCCCTGCACCCACAAACAGCTCCTGCCCCGACAGCACCTCCTGCCTTGCCACTTTCTAAGCCCCCAGCAGCAGTTTCTGGCCAGCAGATGTCCCCTGTATCCTCCGACAACCAGTCGTCCAGCCCACAACCACTGCAGCAACACAAGCTTAAACAACAGAAGAAGAGAACTTCCATCAGTACCAAGGTACCATGACTGTCTGTCACCTCTCACCTGGTGAATAAATGGTGTTTTGTCATTGTACTGCAATGCACTTTTTCACTGATGAGAAATATCAGTCAAGTCAGTTTGCCATCTTTAGCTGATCTAATTTTTCTCAGAGCTATGGGGGCCACTGTTTTTGTTTATAGCATTCCCATTCCCTCTGTTCTCGTTCATGAGTATTTCTTCATTCTGTCCACTGAGATCATAAAACCTGGTTTGCGTATGCTTGCGTAGTCTCTGAATGGAATCTGTTTTGCCTCTGGTAGATCCCAGCTCTTGCGGTGGAGATGCCTGGCACGGCAGACATCTCGGGGCTAAACCTACAGTTTGGAGCACTGCAGTTCGGCTCGGAGCCAGTGTTGACCGAATACGAGGTGGCACCTGTGACTACTGCCCCAGCCAGCCAGACTCAGAGCAGCCTGTACACTAGTGCAAGCAGGTAGGCCTGTCGCTCTGTGGAGAGCAGAGTGGCAATGCACTACAAAGCTGTAATGTAGATACTTCCTAGCAAGCTTGTGGTCCTGAGGAGAACATCATGTTCCAATATTGTGAACCTGCTCATTAAATGTCCTTGAATTAAATTTGTAAATTTACCCAAGCCTCCTTCAAAAAAATTATGGATGGAATATTCTGAAGTTCTGAATGGGCTGGCAAGATAAATCCAGATGGATTGTAAATGTTTGCAGAAATGTGTTACTTCAGGGTCCACTGATGATGAGCTCTCTTCTCCACCTTTCCAGTGAACCGACACCTACCATTGCCAGCACAGATCAGGGGTATCAAAGCAGCTCCCTCCCAGGAGGTGGCCCCTCCTACCCCTCTCAGGCAGTGCCGACCGGTGGAGCTGGACAGCCTGCTCTGTATGAGCAGAGAGCCACACAGACACGTCGGTACCCACCATCAGTTTCCACTTCACCACAGAAGGATTTGCAGACTGGCAAGGTGAGTTTGTCCACAAGGTGGCGCTGTTTGCTTCATGTCACCTTAGCATGACAAATGCCCATAAATCAGACATCTTCATTTTCTCACTGTGGTCAAATTGGAAGCTTCCATCAATTATTTGTCATTAAAGCTGCGTAGTATCAATATGTCTTCAAGCATGTGAAGAAGTGCACTCAAAAGCTTCTGAATGAGGAGTATATTATCACAAACAGTAAAATTTTGTGGACTTCTGTGTTTTTGGCTATATTTAGATGGAGCAGTGTAACATTCCCTCCTCACTGCACAGTAGCTGACTCTGCTGTGAACCTGTGACTGTGCAGGGGGGCATAGTGAGCTATAGAAAGAACAGAGGCAGTTCTATATGTGCTTCCTGGCTGACTGAACTGTTGAGCTTTGTCACTTACCATCAGCTTTCCATTCTCTTCCCTGACCTGTTCACTCTTCTTCACTTCCACTTGTTGCTTGCCAATCATTACAATCCCTGTCCACCCCATTGCCACTTTCTTGTACATCAGTTCATGTGTTTGTTAGCCAAGTGTGACGAAAGAATAGTTTTGGCAGTTCTGGTGTATAATATCTAGGCGTTTTATTCTTTATTTTTCTATTTCTTTCCCCCCCACCCACCCCTAAAATTTTATGTAAAATCAGTGGAGCAGCAGTGGTCTGGGTGGCGATGCTTTGGGAGTCCATTGTGTGAGTACAGGAGGTTTACTCTGTTTCTTGGGGCTCAGAGCAGGGGTCCCCAGCCTCAGACCTGAGGGGAACAATCCAGCTTGCATTGCGGGCTCACTCTTAATCGTTTCTTTGTGGAGCTTGTGCCATCCAGCCATCTATAAAGTAATTTTACTGCTCTACTTGCTATGCCCTCAGCTATGCTGTAAGCCAGGAGAAGTTACTTCTCTGCGTAGCTCTTTAATTTCTGGTTTGCTGTGGGATTATCCCCTGGATTGTTGCCCTCAAAGGCCAGGGTGGGGGGGATGCTTGCTGAGAGCAAATTACAACTTTCAACATCTTTGCAGTGACTAGTACAAAGCCCAGACCTAATAGTAATGTTTTTCCCTCTTTGTATAATTGTTTAAACAAAATGCTGATCAATTGGATTAGATTTATGTTCCATTAAATGCTATACTAAAAACTCAGACTTGCCAAGGTAACTCCTTTAAGGTGCAAAACAAGATATGATTGGGTTCAAATTTTTGTACCTTTAGGCTTTGGGGCTGAATGCAAATTCTGGTTGTGCTAGCTGTTTGCTTCCAGAACACTACCAGGCATTTGCTTCTTGGCTTTTTCCTTTGCTTCCTTTTTCCCAGTCAGTTAAACCAGGAATTAAATTAGGACATGTTTAGATGTGGCATATTGCATTTTTTTTGGTGTACCACTAAAGGGCACTACAAGCATTTTCATGTCATGTAGAGGGACAGATGCTGTGCATCATTCTTTAAGTCCTCATGCTACACATTGTACTGTATAATTGTTATTTAGTCCTAAAGTTACCTTAGGGCAGGTATGTCTTGTTTCCTGTGTTATCAGTCCAAATATTCATTAAATATCACATTACTCATTTAACCGGTATTCCTTTTCTTTGCATTAAGAATACTTCTGTGATATAGCCTCACATTTTGTATTTTCTTATATTATAAGCTTGTTTAGAACTGTTGTTTGGGGTGGCAGCAAGTGTAAATTCTTGCAAAATAAAGTCTTTAGATACAAGTTTTTAAGGCTTATATATAGTTTATTATTTTTTTTTTTTTCTTTCATAGCTGAGCACAGGTAATGGCAAGCACTACCTAGTGGAAAGTAACTGCTATTTTCTGCAAACTAATGAAACATTTTATCCAAATACACTACATAGGCAGTTGTTTTTCTTGCAGTAACATCCATAATGTAATTTCTAAAGTGATAAATTTTCTCCAGCTGAAGATCATCTCCAACTACATGAAGATCTTTGACTTGTTTATGTTGGTTCTTCGTACTGACAATTTGCTTTGGAGAAATGATATGCTTTGCATTTGCTGGCCACCCTGAAATAAAACTATGCTAGAGTTCCACTGTCCTTATTGTGGTTGTTGTTTATTGCCGCGGTTGTCCGTGTGTGTGTGTTACTTCTCAAACCATATCCTGTTGTGTGGTGTGTTTTACAGAATGGATTCAGTTCAATACAGACAACGCAATCTGTGGAAGGTGAGTTCTGTGTTGGGCACATAAGTGTATTTATAACAGTCATTTAATCTGATTACTAATTATGAACATCTCATTTTAAATGTTTGTGTGAGGTTATTAGTGTGAAAATCTTATCAGTTGGTGAAAGTACACTTAGCCTTTGTCTTATGAACATGACATGGGTCAGTAGTCTAATGTATTTTTCTTGGCCAGTCAGAATGTACTCATTGTTTGCAAATACTGTGTTTATAAAAAAATTTAAGGTGATAATACTTAGCTAAATTGATGTCAAAAACACAAGAAATTGTCAGCCTTATTTACTTGTTTGTCACATAGTAAAAGTCATTGCAATGGTCTAGGAAATTATTTCTTTTTTTTCCCTACAGCTGACTTGTTGTTCACTACAACTGCATTTTTTCCGTTATGTGGTCATTTATTTCTCACAAAAAGCATTTTGTACAATCCCGTTACTGCTTGTATTGAAAGTTTTCAAACAGGGACTCTGTGTCTGAAATTTTTTTTTTTTTTTTTAAAATGGTGTCTATGTTCTGGCTAAATTTAGTATATTAATCTCTGAAGTGCCCTGGAAGCAATGATTGCATTATTAACATGATCATTAGCGATCTTGTAAACTTTATATCATAATCTATGAACAAAATAATCAAAATGTCATGCAGAAAGGTTGAAAGTGTAAGGGCTGTTGTCATGTATAAAAATACCTTTTGTTTTGCATTTAGTTAATGACGCTCATTAAAGAATAGTGGTAATTCCTACCTTCTCACAGTCAAAATTTGCCCAGTTGTGTGATTGCATCTAAGAAATTAACCCCATTATGTGAGGAAATGGTGTGTTTTCATTTTCTTGATAGTTCTAGGCCATTTTTAACAGCACTACTGCTGCTCTTAATGTATTCTGTATTGAGTTAATGAACAGTATTAGTGTATAGTAGCACTTTGTGGTGAGAAATACCAGATTGCATCTGCAGCAGTGGAGGTTGCTGTGCTGGGGCTGCTGATTGACACCACCTATAGTTGATGCAGTTGAACTTAAATCATTTGGTAGCTGGTAGCATAGTGGTGTGAGCTGCTGCTTTTGGACCCAAAGGTCACAAGTTCAAATCTCACCACTGCCTGTAGTACCCTTGAGCAAGGTGCTTACCCAAAAATTGCTCGTATGTTTTAAAAAAAAATTACCCTGCAGTGTAAATGTTTATAAATAGATTACCATTGTAAGTTGCCTTGGAGAAAAGGTGTCAGAACTTGAAATGAGACCAGGTTTATATTTTTGAAAGTTTATTTTAAGGACTTGCTATACTCATGTCACATAAGTACACATAATTCTGCTTAATCATATGGGTTTCATGCTATGGCAGATGAAATAAGAAAACATTTGCCTTGTGAATTGAAAAGTGTGGCAATTTTGAATGTGCTCTGGATTGTTTTGCTGTTTGAGACACTCAACCCCTCTTCAACTCAGCTACGCCGGGCCCTACCGGACCAGTGAAGTCTGTGTCAGATTCGGAGGGCGTTGTCTCCGTGTCCAACATGCCCTCTCTGGCGGACAGCGCTGCAGTTCCTGTTTCGTTGCTGACAACTCCCAATCAGACATCGCTCAGTACCTTGGGACACAGCGAAGATCTGCCGCCTGGTGCTCCTTCCCAGCCCCAACACAGCAGGTGAGGCTTTTGTTGAGACATCGAGATGGTGGTGGTGTCAGTCAAAACACATGATAACCATTCTTCTGCTCATCTTCCTGCAGTTCTCTGTCTACCCAGCAGAATAGCTTGGCTCCTTCCTCTACAGTACGTACCACCAACTCTAGCCTACTGGTGAGCATCACTGTTGTCTCTCTTGTCCTTCACTATGTCAGTAAAGCAAAGCAGCTTTCATGTGAAACGGAGTACAGCTGAGTATCTGGAACTCTTTGTTTAAAGTGAAATGGTTAATGAGGCACAATTTGGCCTCTTTTGTCTTCAGTGGCAACTGGGCCTTGTTTGCTGTAGCTGCAAAACTTGGGTGTTAAACATTTGCTTTCTCTCTTTTAATAACTTTACAGCATTCAAGTGTGGACAGCGACTCCAGCCTGCACTCCTCTTCCTTCCCCTCCTCCGTCTCGGCAGCGGTCTCCTCCACGGTCTCCGTTCCCTCTTCAGCATCAGCCTCTGCTGCGCTTAATGCAGCACCCCCCTCCGTCAGCACTGTGTCGGCCCAGCCTGGTTTGGGCCCCGTCAGCAGCTTGAACATGGGCCTCAACAGCTCGGGCTCCGTAGTGCCCCCACCTGCTGCCGCTGCCGCCTCCTCAGCATCAGCAACTGTTGCCGCCTCCTCCTCAGCATCCTCTCGCAGCTCGGTGGCTTCATCAGGTCAGCCTGCCTTGATTTCTGAACTGTGCTGTTCATTCTGATGTGCTTAAAATGGAACTGCACTTGTTCAGCTTTTGTGATAAGTCTGTTGCGTAGAACTGTGGAAATAGATTGGGCTGCGGCATTTTAAACGTGCCAGAGTTGACACAACGTGTCCCTTTCCTCTATAGGGAAAGCACCTCCTAATTTGCCTCCTGGAGTCCCCCCTCTGTTGCCCAACCCATACATCATGGCTCCTGGGCTGCTTCATGCATATCCTGTAAGTGCCTCAAACAAGGGCTGATATTACAGATGAATACCCTCTTAGGATTTCTTATTTAAACAAAAAAAAAAAAAAAAAAAAAACTTGTTCTGTCGCTATGCGTTAATGTGAAGTCTTTTCTGTTTTTGCTTCAGCCCCAAGTATACGGCTACGATGATCTGCAAATGCTTCAGACAAGAATCCCCCTAGTAAGTTTGTAATACTGATTTCAACTGCTATAATTCCATGTAAATGTTGGTGCAGGAGAAATGAGTACATTTATGCTTGGTGGCTGTTTTGTATGTCGTTTTGGAGAAATGTTCACTGTATCCAAGGTGACTTACAATACTTGGTAGACTGCATTAAACTCTGCCACGTAACACGCAAATATACATATGCACATACTATAGGCTGAGAGTGCAAAATTTTTTGTTGATCTTGTCATTTTTAGGCAGGTAAAAATTGTTTTTCAATAGCCAGTTATGACTATTTTGAAGGTTTTCAGCGTGTTTCAACTTAGTCTTGATTTTTGTCACTCTCCCTCCCTCTCTCATCTTGTTGCTCATCAGGATTATTACAGCATTCCATTTGCCACTCCCACCACAGCATTGACTGGCAGAGAGGGCAGCCTGACCAGCAATCCTTACTCTGGTAACACACTCCTGACCTGCCATTGCCTGCTGTTAGGTCATACTGTGTATATAGTCAGTAGATTTATTTTCCCTCCTGTTTTGTAAGTTCTTGTAGCTTACCTTTTGTTACTTTCCAGAAAGTGAACGTCAAGCAGACACTTAGATATATCTTAGAGATTATCGGCAACAACAGTTGAAGCTAGCTATGTTACACATCACTTTGACCGTGTCTGGCTAGTCTTGTGCTATAGAAAAGCACACCGTGTTCAAAGGCATGGGGTTACACTGTTAACCTCCTCCCTTCTCATTCCCCAGCAGCTGAGCTGACCAAGTTTGGGCGCGGCGAGGCCCCATCCCCTGCACCGGCCACTACGCTTGCACAGCCACAGCAGAGCCAGACCCAGACGCATCACACCACCCAGCAGCCTTTCCTCAATCCTGCGTTGCCACCAGGCTATAGCTACACCAGCCTGCCATATTACACAGGCGTGCCTGGCCTTCCCAACACCTTCCAGTATGGGCCTGCCGTGTTCCCGGTGAGAGCTTGGCTCACTCCCCTCCTCGCTCCTCCAGCTGCTGCTGAGACACTGCAGTCGCGATGGGAATTTGCTCTCGTGTTTCAAACTCGGAGATGTTGAACTGAAAGGGATCTCCCTTCGCTTCTGTTTGAGCCAGAGGGGAAAAGGGCCTTCTGGGCAGCAGAGGCTTTCACAAGTCATTGCTTGTGTGGCTCTAGTTTGCTACATTTTGGTTTATGTAAAAATCCTCTGCTTCAACTGTTGATGTTCCTGCACATCTGCCCAGGTGGCTCCTACCTCGTCGAAGCAGCATGGTGTCAATGTCAGCGTCAACGCTTCGGCCACACCCTTCCAGCAGGCTAGTGGCTACGGCTCCCATGGATATGGCACTGGTGAGTGAGTTCTCACCCACCAGTTTCCACAAAATCTAGTGCTTCTGTTAACAAAACCTCTCTGTGAACTACACCTGTGCTCAAGGCTTTCCCTTTCACATCAGTGTTGTGGCTATCTCAGCTCATCCTTGAGCTTGCTCAAGATTCAAGGACACCTACATTGCCACATAACAAGTGCATTGCGCTAATCCAGTAGGGTAGGACATGACAACACAAGCAAAAAGAGTTTTAAAGAAGCAGACCCATTTTGTCATGGCCTGACCACAAAAGAGGAACAGGAAGTGCTTTTTTTGGGGCAGGTAACTTCTGAGCCCTGTTGTCTGTTTTGTTTGCTCTCATCTGTGTGTGTCAGTGGCACAATAAATGTTAGCTTGAGCTGTGCTTGGTGTTGCGTCTGACCTCTACTTCCTGTTTGCTTGGACATATGGAGCAGCATGCATCAGTCAGAGAGTAGGGGAAACAATTTCTGTTATATTATCCAAGCCAAATGTATCTTTGGCTCATTAATACAGTTTGTCCTACTTGGTTCTTTTTTAAACCAGTTACTAACGATGTCAGCAGTAACATCACTAACTGCTATCTGGCATTAATAATAATTTTATTTTGGCGTTAGTTCTATGCTACCACTCCAGTGTTTAAAGCCTCTAAGTGCTGTCGCTGTTCTCATTTATCTGACAACTGAGTGCTTTGTCTTTTTATTCGTTGACGTGTGTGTGTGTGTGTGTGTGTGTGTGTGTGTGTACTTCCTGCCTTTTCTCACTTTTTACAAATGACTCTGGATGCCCATGCCTATGGGTTCTTGGCCTATTTCTCCTTACATGGCTTCTGTCAGTCATACCATCACCTTTACTCACCACAAGCACCACTTTCACTGAATAGACTTCAGTTTTCCTGTTGTGGCACACAGCTTCTACCATGCTTTGCTGGCTCTCCTTCCTTCCTTTCCCAGGCTTGCCACATGCTCACCTTTCGCTGTGCGCTGTCCTCCATTACTAACTCCCTCCCTCCTTGCGGCCGGTGTGTCTAACGCTGAGGGCTGTGGCTGTCTGATTGTTGCAGGCTATGAGGATATGGGCCAGGCTTCGGGGAGTGGGGATTTCTGTAAGGGTGGATATAGCACTGCTGTCGCCGCCGCTGCTGCCGCTGCCGCTTCTGCGCAAAACAAGCCGGCCAGCTCCGTCACCGGGCCTGGAGTTGGTGAGTCTCTCACCGCCTCCCGCCACTCCCCTCGCCAGCTCCTCTTCCATCTCATGCGGCTTGGCGCTCTCTCTCTAGTGTTGACACACCTTTGCTTCCAGCAGCATTGCTCACTGTGAATATTTTATTTCCTTTTTCATATGTTCCGTTTCATCCCCGAGTTTCACTCCTGACCCTTGTTCTTTTTGCCTCAGCTTGCTCAGCTTTGCTTTGTGTGCTTCAGCCACAGTTACAACTTGCCTCCTGCTTTTACTTTATTCACACTTCGTTGAATTTTTGTGGCGTTCGATTGCTCCCGGAAAATTAAAACTCCTTTTTGTTTCCAAAACGAGTAAATATTTGTAGACAAAGCAATACATGTGCAAGGTTTGCTTTGTCTAGAAGTGCTGTGCATGTATGTGTGAGCTGCTTCCAGTGTTTGATTACTGATCTATTCAAAATCAGAAAAAAATGCAAAACTTTGCCTTTAATTCCACACAGTTGTATGCACTTTTCTGTGACCTTAATTTGCATGTCTTTTCCTGTTAACTCCGCTGCTTTTCCCTTATACCACTGACAACTCATTTCCCCAGCCTCCTGCATGCAGATTTAAATGACAGTTGTCTTACAATGCTGAGCTTCAGCAGTGCTAGTTTCTCCTGTTTTTGGAGAGCTGGAAGACCTCTGCTCCCTACTACCAGAACAGACGTCCCCAGTGTCACCCCTCGACAAACACCTTCTCCTTTCTCTCTAGGAGTTTCTGTGACATCCAGCAACACTGGGGTTCCTGACATCTCAGGGTCTGTTTACACAAAGACGCAGGTGAGCTTAACCGAAGGACAGTACTGAATGGTTCCAAATTCTAGACTTTACCAGACCTGTGCAATTACTTACTTTTTAGTTTAGGCCTTAAGGTTTATTAGTTTCTAAGCGCAGGCTTGTTTTTCTGCTGATGTGTCACCTTATACAAAGGGGTTTGTTAATGATCGAGGTAGAGATCTCTGAATGTTTTGTAGTTTTGCTCACTTTCCTGTGCTTATGTTTTTAAAGTGTTGTCTCCACCCCCACCCCTCCAACCCCCAAGTCATTTGACAAGCAGGGTTTCCACGCGGGGACCCCGGCTGCCTCCTTTAGCCTGCCTTCGGCCCTGGGCAGTGGGGGCCCCATTAATCCCCCTGCTGCTGCTGGCTATGCCCCAGCCCCCTTCATGCACATCTTGGCCCCCCACCAGCAGCCACACTCTCAGATCCTACATCACCACCTGCAGCAGGATGGACAGGTAGGCCTTAGCCAGAGTGATGGAGCTCATGCTGGAGCTTATAGGAATTGACATTGGTGCCAAAGTGTCCCAACACTGAGCTCTTTTGTACAAGAACGTAGTGCAGCGGAGGTCAGTGAAGCAGAACTCTGACCAGAATAGGAAGTTGATCCACTTTTATGTAGATCATGGTTTGATCAACCAGGGACTGATATCAGTACTTTGCTGTGGTGACACTTGGCTTCTTGTTTCCTCCAGAGTGGCACTGGGCAACGCAGCCAGAACGCCTCCCTTCAGCAGAAGTCACAGGTCAACAAGTCAGCTTACAACAGCTACAACTGGGGGGCCAACTAACACCTGCAGACTGCCCGCCTGCCCACCTGCTCTCCCTCCCATCATTGTGTGAAAGTCTGACAGATTCCCCCCCCCCACTCTCCACCCCATGTGTGTACCCTTTCTCTTGCCAAACTCCCAAACTCTCTCCCTGCAGCATGCCTGTAGTATCCACCCCACTACAGGCACTGCTGTAAGGAGTGAGGAAGCACTTTGGAGTTGGGAGAGAGGGGAGAAAGGGGCAGTGAGGGTGGAAGGGACTGGAGGGTAAACTACAAATCAGAATGAGAGCCAGTAGTCAGAATAGTCCTCAGTTTGTATTGTGTTCAGACCCTCTTTCTGTTGTATGTAACACAGCTGTGTTCACAGATGGCTTTTTTTGTTTAAGATTATTTCTAAGTGATGGGAGGGTATGGACAGTCTGTCTATAGAATGTGATGGTGTGCTGTTTTCACCCCCTACCTGCCAGCTTCATTAAAATATCCTCTATCCCTCCTAGTAAATTAAAAGTTTTTCCTCATTGTTTTCCCCTGGGCGTTATCAGATTTATTTTTAAGAGATTTTGCAACATAAACTCGGCAGTGCTCTTGCGAGGTTTAATTTCTTACCAAATGTTCATGCAGACACACTAACTAGCAGAGAGCCATGTGCAGTGTGTGTTTGTGTCAGGGGTGTACACAGGCTGAGAGGGTGGGCTGGCCTTCTCTCTCAAATGCTGTCTTGCTTGGGTCCTGAGAGCTGGTCTTCTGCATCATCTGCTGGCTCACCAATAGCTCCTGCCTCTGGCACATACTCCTCCTCCTCTGGGACTTTGGTTTCATTTCTTACAAGCCATTTTCAGACCGGTTTGTTTCTTCAAACTGTTCACCTGTCTTAAAATTCATTCTATCAAGGAGGGTGGGGTTATAAGGATGAAACCATTTCCAAACCTTTGGGCACGATAAAGAAGCAATTGGCCCAGAGGAATTGGCTCACGTACAGTGCCGTATTGAGAAGTTGGCAGCGCTCAGAAAACGGACAGCTGTCAGATATGGCAGGTGGGATTGGCCAGTGAACCCCTCAGCCGCTCTGTAGGAGTCGTGTTTTTCCATTTTCTCCATTCCCCA
The DNA here is from genome assembly GCF_900964775.1 of Scleropages formosus. NCBI lineage: Eukaryota > Metazoa > Chordata > Actinopteri > Osteoglossiformes > Osteoglossidae > Scleropages > Scleropages formosus. The sequence continues at coordinate 17,385,406 of NC_041823.1, read as the reverse complement.
CCCCCCCAAATATTATATTATTAGGAAACTTAAAGCCGTGATTGATGGACAGAATTGTACTTTTTTCTTTTTTCTTTTTTTTTCTTTTTTTTTGTTTTGTTTTGTCAGTGACTTTTTTGTACTGTGCGTTTAAAAAGAATTTAAATGGATAAACTTGTCTTGTATATAAAAAAAAAAAAAAAACAGAAGTACTGTAGTCCTGGTATGTTTGATGGCTTAATATTTTTTATTTGTATTTTCCAAGTTCTCACCCTCAGACTTGTTAGTTTTGGTTTCCTATTTTTTATTTTGTAAACTATATATATATAAATATTAAGGAAATAAACAGGAAGACATTTTCATCCTTTGGATGTGAATGTTTTTAATGTATTTTTGGAGCTTGCATTGCTTGTAATTACAGCTGACTTTTTTTATCAATTTCTTTTTTTGTAATTTTCATTGTTTTGAGTTCATAAACAGTGAAGTCATCAGGGAGGGAGGTAGGGGTGGGGTGGCTTAAATAGAAAGTGGCTTATCCTCAGAGAAACAAAGATGAATAAAACTCTCAATGTTACCTGTGGGGGTTTTTTTTTTTTTTTTTTATGAAACTGGTTCTGTTGCCTGTGGTTTAAAAAAATATATATTAAAAAAAAAAAAAAAAAAAAATCAGGATTTGTGCAATCATAAAAATCCTTAGTCATGGAATTTGCTAGTTGGGTTTTCCATGCCTAAATAAAGTTTTGGAAATTTTTAATGCCCAAGGAATTTTTGAAAAGTTATGAAATATTTCTCCATTAGGTTTCTAGGCACTTAGAATTCTATTTCAGTGTAATTGTTCAAAGGGTGTAATATGACAATTGGATTATGCACATGCATACAACCAGTGCCCTTAGTTATGGCAGCCCACTACACAGTAACTGGTAATGTCACATATTCTTCCATGAATGTACTTCTAAAAATGGTCAGTTATGTTAAACTGGTTGTAATCATGGTTAAGCAATGAAAATCCAGTAAATGCATCCTTCAAACTGTACAGTATATTTTTTTACACTTTATGCATAGAAGTAGTAGCCTTAAGTCACATAGAAGGGGGTGAAAGGCCTACATGGTTGAACAGAATGAGATCTAAACCCCTCAGCAGCTTCATCAGTTAATTTTTATAGAGTGCTCTTCTCATGCAGTCACACAGCACTTTAACACAAGCATAAAGCAAAAACATCAGAACAAAGAAGATGGTTTACTGACTATTGTAATACAATGCTTTTATAGAGCTATAAGTATGCCTACTGGGCATGGAGGAAGGGAACAAAAACTCCCAACTGAAAGTCAAGGGAGGAAAAAAAACCTCTGGGGGTCCAAGGGCCAGTGGTTGCCCACCCCTCCTGGGCATTCTAGATTAAATAACAGTTCTAAGCCAGTTTATGAGTAATAATGATATTGTTGCTGTATGGTAGCTTGATTTTCCCAGTTCAGCATGGTACGTCTCGTCCATCATGGCAGTTGGTCATCATCTTCAGTCGGCACGGGAGGTGCGTCGGTGACTGCCGGCCAGCCTCCTCAGGTCTTATTATAGGGAGACAATGCTCAACAAGAAAAAAATAGTAATTGGTAAATTAAGTTAGTTTGCATTGGTATAGAGGTGGGAAAACCAGTCACAGCCAAGTGGAATTACATTTTGAGATGAAATGCCTGAATAAACATGTAAGTCTTTAGTCTGCATTTGAAGACAGAGACAGCTGGGGCATTTCTGACAGTAACTGGTAGACTGTTCCACAGTTTAGGTGCTTTATAGCTAAAGGTGCAACCGCCTACTGAGGTCTTATTGATTACAGGTGCTTTAAGGTAACCCGCATCTAATGAACGAAGATATCGTCCTGGGATGTAAGAATCAATAGTTTCACAAAGGTAAGCCAGAGCAATGCATGTACTGCCTTATAGGTCAAAAGAAGGATTTTATAATTGACTTCTTCATACCCGGTCCTGATGCTTAGCAACACCCCTGCAGTTAAGACCGTTAACAAGCGGCTGTAGCAGATTTATTCAAGACTGATGACAAACTGCTGTGGTTTTCTGGATACTTGGTGAGTTTGCATTATTCCTACACCTCCATTGAAGACGGTCTTAATCCAAGAGCTCTAGGAGGTCTCGTTTTTGGTTAATTCCTCATTTGCCCTGAGATGATCAACGATGAATGTAATCTTTCCTTCCGTTTCCACAGACTCCTTGCTCGTAGAGAACGTGTCTCACTGTTGGGCTGTTCCTGAAACACCTTCGCAGCTTGAGAAACAGATTTAGGGCGTGCTGTGTCGTGCAGCAGGGTGAAAACAATCTCCTTTGGGTCCGAACACCCTGAAATTACCTTGAAGGACTCTGGCAAAGAAATAAAACCAAGTCAGTGGCAGGAGGAAATAGGCTCAGAGAGAGAGAGAGAGAGAGAGAGAGGAAAAAAAAAAAAAAGGAACTCATGTTACTTGTTTTGTGGGGTTGTATCTGTCAACCCTTGCTGGTGAGCTTCATCTTCCAGCCTTTTCCCCACTGTAGTTTCTCCTTGTTTAGATCATGTCATTTTTTTTGACAATGCCCTTCTTTCTGCAACAAATTACTTTTTGTTAGCAGCACATCTTTAAATGAGGTGCAGGTATCATGGGTGTTGGGGACCTGTGTCTCCAGCGGTAGCCTAGACCCCCCCCCCCCCCCCCCCCCCCCCTTATGTGTCTGTCATTCCACTGAGCACCACTGATTGTATTTTCTTCCCTCCCTGGAACCACCAAATTTATCCACCAGCCTTTCAGGATCGCTAACTGCAGTCTTACGAAATGATGACTCACTTAGAAATTTTGGTCATTTCTGCTCAGATTAATTTGTCACTCGTCCACCTACACGTGTCCTTCTGGTTTATTTCAGATTCCTTTGTGGTCTTTCACATGGGTGTGTAAATACCGCGTCCAGTCGTTTCTGTAACGAAAACGGGCTTCTCATCCGCTCTTTTCGGAGAACGAAACATACGTTTGCTGCAGAAATATGCAGAACTTACATCTTTTTGCCAGCTGTCATTTGTCAGTAAGTCAAAACCACAAAGATACTTCCTTTATGATGTTCTTGTACCACCTCTGCTTGGTGAGATATGGTTGCAAAAGAGGAGATTTCTCAGTAAACGCTCTCTGGAATCAATGCTTCGTTGCACGCCGGATTAATCTGCATTGTATAAAAGTAAGATCGTGGTAAAATTATGCCTCTCTCAGTGAAGCAGGGGATTCTTGCAGACTGTGATGGGTCCTGAGAAGGTCTACTGCTGCAGGCTTTGAGAACTCTTGTTGGAGCCGCTCAGGCGGAGCTGTGTCGCAAGGGGGCCTTGTGGGCTTTGGCTTCACTGCTGCGGAATGAGCCCAGGTGTTCGATCAGGCGCGGGAGCGGGAAACGCGGCGTTCGGCCCACGTGCGCGTCTGCTTGAGGTAGCCAACTGCCGCCGCCGCCTTGCCCTGTGCAGGAAGCGGATGGCTCTGCTGCTTTCGTTTCTCTGAAGAGAAGCGTCGAGAAGACCCAGAAAGGTACGGTGTCTCTTCTGCTCTTCCGCGGTGCTGTGCTGCGTATCGTTGACAAACGTGACATATCTTCCATTTGGACGCTTGCATTGCGTGTTTTTGCCGGTACTGGGCTAAGGTGGAACTTGTGCGGGTCTTTGAGAAGCTCAACTCAGCCTGATGTGCTGTAGTCTTCGTACGGTCTCCGGCGGATTCGTTGCCGCCCGGCAGTCCGTGTTGCGTGCAGCGGGAACCTGATATGTAAATTCTAAAGCTATATGAAGGGTTTTCGAGTGCTTTTCAACACCTAATTTTATACTCGTTTACTTGTTCCGCACAAACTTGTATCAATATATATTTCTGGTCGAAAAAGGAGCTGGCGCTAGTTTGCAGAGGACTATGAATAAACAAGTAAGACAGAACAGGAAATGGTTTTCTGATGCAAGGTGGATAGAAGAGCATCACCCCCATTGCGAAGGGCTGTTCCGGCGCTGCCGCTGTTTCTGTAATCCCCCGATACCCCCCGAAACGACTCTTTGCTCGTTTCTCCTCCATCTTCTACACTTCTTCGTTGGGGAAAAAATGCATTCAGGAGTAAGAACTTTTCCACACCAGTTAAGAGTTTTTAAAACTGCCATTGCTACACGGTGCAAATGATGCAGGGTATCTGTTCTTTTTAAGGGCTTCTGGTCAAATGTGTCGGAAAACGACATCTGTAAAAGTGATGCTCAACTAACGATTTGCAAATGCTTACATTATATTCTTTGTATACACACACACTGTCTGAAACCGCTTGTCCCGAGGGAGGGTAACGGCAACGCAGGGCTGGAGGGGGAGGGGACGGGGAGGGGACGCACCCAGGACCCGACGCCAGTCTATGGCAAGGCACCCGACTCGAACCCCAGACCCACCGGAGAGCAGGCCCCGGCCAAACCTGCTGCACCACAGCGCCCTCCCTACTATTCTTTGTATATTGCTTCCAAATTCAAGGGTTGAAATGAAAGAGAAACTTGCACGTGACATAGATCGACCAGCTATTAAACAAAATCCCGTTTTCTAATAAGATTGTTCAACGGAATAAGTGCAATGCTTCTGTTAGACCGCGGTCTATCGCGTTATGAAGTCGTAGCTCAGGCTGAGTATTAAGCTTTACGCTGTGTTTAAACAAAACATACTTTTGGTCCAACTCACGCAACTCCATAAAGGGGGTGTTCTGGGTCTTCTGCGGCCACAGCGCTTGCTGCATCTCTGGCAGCCATCCATCCAACGGTTGTTTTCCTGCAACATGTTCGCGTAAAGAACTGACAATATAGTATTTCTCGAGAGATTAAACTTTCCTGGAACAGGATCTCCTAAAATCTGCAACCCACCCTATCCTCTTTCTACCAGTTCGCACGTTTCTCACACCGCTGGGCTATAATATCCTTTTTTGTGCCTATTTATTTTTCCTCTCTTGCTCCAACGTCTGTTTCGCACCAGTATTACAATATCTCTGCAGCCTCTGGCAGGAATGAGGTCACGTACTACGACAAAGGCCTGTCGATAAGAACATACAGTAGATGTCTATCTCGCGGCCTGCACCAGGAACCGTTCGGATGTCACCGAGCGCTGCAGGCTCATCGGCTCCCCTCTTGCCGCACGCTCCTCCGTGTGTGTGTCTGCGAGTGTGAGAGGGACAGGAACAGATGAGCAGCCTGTGTGTGTGTGTCATTATACATACTTGTGCGCTGAGGAAATACCACGTCACCCATTGTAAGTCAAGTCACAAAAGGGCCTGTGTCAGGAATGCTGTCCCATACGAGCAAGCGGAGGGTGGGAGAGACAATGGGAGCCAGAGAAAGAAGACAAACCAGACAAGCCAGTTTGCATCGCTGCAAAGATGCATCACTTGAAAGATGCATGGGTAGTGTGTTATGAGCATGGAGAAGGACAAAACAGTCCCGTGCGAGGAAGACGGGCGCTTTGGATGAAGGAGCTTTAGAAAGAAGGACCTACGCTGAGGTACCGTGTCCTTATTTCGGTTTGATCCAGCTGCCGATCGCCAGCTGTAGGGGAAAGGGTGTTGGCTGTCCTTAAAATCACAACAGATGTTTCTGTAAGGCAACACTCACGAATAACCCTTATGAAGAAAAGCAATAGCTGCAGTATTTGTCATTATTTCACTTTGGAATACATGTTCTAGAGCCTGCAACATTTTATTTAAATTTGAATGTCATCAATGGGAAAAAATATTCTTGTCGTTTTTGTTTTTTGGCAAGTTTAACTTGCCCCTTCTGTGATTATGTGTGAGTGAATGAGGGTGTGACTGACTTGCGATGGACTGGCATTCCTTCCAGGGTGTACCCTGCCTTGTGTCCTGTACTTGGGGATAGGTTCAGGACCACCACAACCCTACACTGAACAAGCAGCTATTTATAGTAAAAAGGGGAAATTATTATTATTATTATTATTATTATTATTATTATTATTATTATTAACCACTGTACTCTCTATCCTTAATAGCAACATCATTTCTTTATTTAATTTTTAATTCTAAATTATTATTATTGGATTGCAGATAAAACAGATGTGGGCGATGTGATGATTCTTCAAAGTGTCTGGGTGGTGTGAGAGAACGTGGGTTCTCCCCATGTCCGCGTGGCTTTGCTCCCTGTGCTCTGGTTTCTTCCCACAGTCTAAAGACATGCAGACCAGGTGGATGGTGATGCTAAATTGCCTATAGTGTGTGAATGGGTTTGTGGGTGTGTGTGGCTACCACGCAACGGACTGGTGTACCTCCCCCCAGCTTTGCGGCCCTGATCAGTACAAGCGGTTTTTGAAAAGGGATGAATGGATGATACAGACGTGACAGGTGCCGTATCAAAGACTAGAGTTTGCACTGATTGCGTGTCATGTTTCCTAATTTCTGCTTTTATATACAGTATATTTGGGGCTACTGAATACCATATTAAAACATGTCTGATTGAATCCTACTTGATTGACTATCTCCTTTAAAGAACATGTAAAATGTTATGTGTGTGGGTAAAACACTTGCCCATGTCTGCATCAGAAAGAACTTGTCACAAGTAAAAGCTTACATTCTGTACAGTATTAAGATTTGTGCCTCATCTGCCCATAATATTTTCGCTGTGGAGAGCAGTCTGCAGTGAAACAGGTTTCAATGTAAACTGTTTGTTTTTTCCTCTTTCTGGATTGTAGTTTGTTGTGTTTTTCCAGTTCCCCTGAATGTTAAGTCCTCTGAACTTAGATGTGTAGTTTCGTGAGAAACCTGACTGACTGAACGAGTGTCTAGGCGAGTTATGAAATGTGGTGCTGTATAAAACTGCACGGAGATCCATTGATTCCACTGCGTATCTACTGTTTATTAAAAGATTACTTGGCTCAGGCTTCTCATCTTACAAGTCAGAACTATCACTGTATGGTACAGGCTTGTTTTTTTTACACATTCTGTTAGAAATAGAAAGTTCTAGAATCTTTTTTTTTTGCCTTAGAACGTTTTTATAAATGTCATTCCATCCATGTCCCATTTCAGTCCTAAAATCGTCTTCTGTATTTTTCCTCCACCCTTGAGTCCCATGCTTCCTCCCACTCTCGTTCTCTCTCTCTCTTTCTGTTTCACTCACTCTTTCTGTTTGTGTGTTCTTTCAGCCTTGGGCCTCTTGGTAACAAAAGCTTTGATTCTCTGGAAGCTCAGCAGTTTGTCCTGCAGAGTCATATAAGAGTGACCTAGCAGTCTCTGCTGCAGCACTGCTGAGAACTGAGGCCGTCCGCAGAAGGAAATTTTAAAAAAACCAAACTCTTTTGCAGGGTTTACGAGCCAGCAGACTCATCGTGACTCAAATGGAAAAATAAACTCGAAGTCGACGACGACGGCGGCGCAACGGCAGTAAACAGCAACAACTCAGGGAATCCATCATCGCACCGCTGACAGCTGCAGACGCAAAAAAAGAAACGTGGAAATACTGCAGTCGTGTGGAATACGACCCCCTCGGCAATGTAGAAGGGCCTGCGAGCAAGACCGCAAGGGCGCGGTACTGTGGTGAATCTCAATAAGACAAGAAGCCAACATTTTGTTTTTAAATCAAACTTTTCACTGCCTTCCACCGTGTCTTTTTCCTGCTGTGTTCCGAACAGAAAGGAGACGTTATCATTCCGTCTTTGCACGTCACGGGACTAAACTGAACTATATTTTGCCCTCAACTTCTCTTGGTTTAAGGACCTTTAGTGTTTCATTTTAAGAAGAATTTCGTGCAGAAACTGAATTTGTTCTAACAACTGGTTATGAAAATGCTTTGATCGCTTTACAGCGTGGTTTCCTCTGTAACTCCTCTGTACTTTTGCGCGAGCAGCCCTGATTGTATCTCAACAGCTGGAGAAAACCGTGTTGAGTGCTTTATAAAGTATGGAGAACGATAGAGTACCAAGACTTGAAAGTCTGACTTATGCAGCTAAATCATTTGCTTTTTAATAATTTTTATTCACTTCAGTTAATGTTACTCTCGACGTATTTATCTCCAAGTTTAGACTGGTAAAGATGGACTTGTCTGTGGCTACAGTGGGCAGCAGTGCTGAGACTGATGTTGGAGCTGAACACAAAGCACAAAGTGTTCCCTCAACCGCCCACCATAACTCTACAGTGGGACAGCAGAGCTCTGCTCCTGTAAGGTTTAAAATTCGCACCGCTCAGGAGCGTGCCCTCCTCAAACAAGCTGGAAGCCAGCAGGGCCAGAATGAACTGCACAAACTTAGCATCTTGCGTGAAGGCAAGAGCGTTAACGCTAAAGGTGAGGAGTGCCAAATGAAGCAAGCGGAGAATCCTACGGTAAAGGGGGCTGACGAGGTTTCCGTGGTGTCCGCCACAGATGTGAATGACACTCTGACCGGAATCAAACCTAATTCTAGGAGTAATAAGCTTGAGACTCAGAACCAGGACAAATTAACAGAAATCCCCAAACCGGTCAATGGAAAAACAAAACCTGATTCCAGAACGAGCCAATTGCAGTCAGACTCCAGAGGCTCCAGCAGCCACACTGGCTATTCTGAAAACTGGGCAGTGTATAGAGGCAGGCCACAGTGGAGAAGGGTAAATGCACCAAGCAGGAGTAAAAGCTTGGACTGGAGAGAAGAGTCAAGAACAGATGCAGGGAAACTTCAGGTGCAGAACTTCTTGGAAAGTCACGTTGGCCGAAGGGCAGAGAGCTTGGAGAGAGGAGGAAGGAGTGTGGTGGATAGAGCTGCATCCGCTGTAGAAAAAATGAATCCCACACCTAACGCTGTGATGTCCATGGTCAAGATGTACAACTCATCTGACAGAGCAGAAGAGAAAACGTTACTGGGAGAATGCTCAGATGTGAATGCGGGTCCTGAAATCCAACCATTAAGAAGCAACAGCAGTTTGTCTGTGAAAAAAGGAAACAGTTGCCAGTCCCTTCCATCTCGATTAAAATCAAATCAAGGTGGAGCAAGTGAGGACAGATATGCCTGGAAATGTAATCCTTATGATCCTGTCAGTAATCCAAGACTCAAGTTTGGCTCAGGGACAACAGAACCTTCAAATAGCGCAAGAACAGCTGGAGGGGTGTTTGCTAACCAGTCCATTTTGAATAGGATTGAGAAGTTATATGGGTCAAGTAATTCAGACGCAGGTTTAAACAACAATGAAGCTAAGAAAAATTGTGATGGTGCAAGGGACTGCGAAATTGATAACAGGCAGCACCTTTGGCACAGTGACACTTGGAGGAAGTCTGTTCATGATGTTCAGTGGAGGAGCATGACACACAAAGGTCAGAATGGTGGCACTTTTCCAAGGAGATCTTCTGAAGGGAACAATTTTAAGAGCAATTTTGGGACTACTTTTAGAGGCTTCGGTAATGAGAAGGGCGAACAAAAGCTGCCCATCTCTACCCAAGGAAACTTTTCAGTATTTGAACAATCAAAGGAAGCATCTAGTGCAGAGTGCAGGACTTCATTAAGAGACATAGAGGGTGATGTTCGCAAACAACCTCAACTTACATCAGACACAACTCGTAACAGAATTTCTATGCCAGAGCAACAAAGATCCCTGAGAGCCGAGCCTGGGAACAGTCATGCTGTTCTACTCAGGGATCCATCGCTGCCATCCAATCTTGTAAGGGATAAGGAAGACAGAGGGAGAGAAGTGGAAAAAGAGGACAGGGAACAGGACTGCGAAATGCAAAGAGAGGAGAAGGAAGGCGATAAAGTGCAACGCATGGTACGGAATGGAGAAAAAGATACGGAGGCAGAGGAGTGGATGCAGGCAAAACCCCTAAAAGTTATTACTGACAATGACAGAAGCCCTACAGTGATATTTAGTGCAACCATGGACTCCCTGGTGTTGACATCCCCATCCATATCACAGGTGGCTTTTTCAACTGCAGGAAAAGTGAAGGAGGAGCCTAAGGAAGGTATGGAAGACCATCCAGATGGAAAAATGGAATGCATTCCACCATTAAGTAAATCATTAAGAAAGGAAGACAAAGATGTTTCTATGGAATGTGGTCCTGCGAAGGATCAGGAGACAAAGCTCAACTCTGCAAACTCTGGGGATAATCTCTCTTCAGACACTGTACGTAATAAGATACACAGATTTGAAGCACTTGCCCTAAGGAGCCAGGCATCCCAGCTTCCCTCACTATGGTCCAGGAGGGCCTTGTCTCTACAAGAACAGCCCAGGGATCTGGTTGGACAAATGATGAGAAAGAGTGGCTTACACAAACCCCTTGGTGGGGTAAAGGAGAAGGATGTTCAAGGGAAAGAAGTCATTCAAAAGAATGTCCTCCAGAAAGACGAAGGGGAGAGCAGATGGTTGCTAAGGTCTTTTTCAGTGGTTGATGCTGGGCAAAGCAGAGATGGCAGATATAAAGATTTCTGGGATAGTGACAACACTTTTAAAACACAGTCAAACCGCAGTGAAAAAACATCTCTTCAAACCACTATTACTCAGACGAGGCCACATGAGAGTTGGAAGAGCAATTCGGCTGAGTCAAGTTCTTTTACAGTCAGTCATCCAGATGTCAAAAAGGCAGTTATTTCACAAGAGATCTCCCATCCCTCAGAAATACACACCCCTTACCAGCAAACCAACTGCACAAACAGTGGCACTAGCGGTGTGGGTGAAGAAGACATCACCACCAGGAGTGTTCACGATTCAGCGAACACATCTTGCATTGGTATGGATAAGGCTGTTTGCAGCAGCTCAAATAATGACAAAGCTGGAGGCGCAAAGTCAAATTGTGCTTCGGAACGAGAGGCTCAAGTTTCAGAAAATGCTAAAAACCCTTCCGGCCCAGTTTCTTTGGCCAAACCGCTTCTGTCCAGTGCTGACGACACTGTGGGCGTCTTAAACCCATCAGGCTCGCAGTGCGAACCTAGTCGTGTTCTCTCCCAGCAGTCTAGCGGCTCCTCTAATAACCCTCAGCGACACGGTGACGCAGCACCTGTGGATAAAGACGGAAGCATCGGTTCCTTCGATGTCTGCACGGCAAGGTCGGGTTCGGAGGCAGAAGATTTGGAAGACGAAGATGACGATGATGATAACAGCACAGAGAAGGGCAACGATTCAAACTACGACTCTGACTCGGGAGAATCGTCTGTGACCATCACTAGTAACATGAGTCAGTGTGATCACAGGAGCTTCTCTGCCACGTAAGTATTGGCGCGGTGTGCCAATGATGTTCTTCGCTGAGGGACTGACTAGAGACGTGTCCTACCAGAGAATTAAGCAGTTAACTCACCCAAACTTGTGAAGGTAACTAGGGTGAAATAAGGAATAACCCGGTTGTGCTTAAACTGAGCTCAGGAACCGTTCACTTGGAGGTGTAAGCAGTTAGTAGCATGAGTGCTGTAGCAATGCAGCTGTACATCGTGCTTTTTATCGCCTCTCCTCCTTCAGTCTGGCTGATCTGTGTAATTTTGGAGGCGTGGAGTACGCGAGCCGAGATGACCTCGACGAGGACTCCGAGGATTGCGCGTCGCATCGAACAGCTTCTCTCAGTTCTGATATTTCCGCCTTCTCATCCGTGTCACTGCTCGCCACTGAGGAGCTGGATCGCCTCATCAGCGATGTGAGAAATTTGGGAGATGAGAGTTTGCAGGTGAAAACCTTTTTATTAATGGCCAGGAAGGCACTTTGCCTAGAGAAGCGACACATTAAAAGCAGAGAATTTGACATTTTACATTCGCACGCTCTTTTAAAAACACACCTGTCCCTCACACAACAGGTTTAATTTGGTAAATTCGATCTCTGTTCGGTAAATTTCCGTTGCGAGGGGACCAAATTAACCTCATTATGGCAAAAAGGTCCGCAAGCAAAAAAGATGGCTCCTAACGTATCTTTTAATGTTATGTCTTTTTTCTTTTTAGCTTCTCTTTATCTGCCTTTGCAGCCTTTCCAAATCCCTCTTGCAGTTTCAACTTTAAGAGACATTTCTATAATTGATGGTTATGATCGATGATTAGAATTTCAGAAATAAAGTTCACCGCCTACGTCTTTGTCCGGGCGAAGCATGTGGACGCTATGCCATCAGTGGCCCTGTAGTGTTACGAACAAATGGTTCTCATCTGATTGCTATATTAAGGCTTTATTTATGATAGTGGTCATTATTTCCAGGATAATTTAGATATTAATGCTGTAGATTTTGCCAGAATATAGCCAAACTGACACCACTGAGTGACAAAAAAAAAAAATTGTGTCTCTGTCCTAAACTGGCTCATACACACAGCAGAGTGTTTGTTTAAAAAAAAAAAAAAAAAAAAACTAATGTGCATGTAAAGTGACTGTGTAATGGGCCAAAATGCCAGTGTTAAAGAAGGGTGTATGTTTTCATAAGCTGTTACGTATGGGAGGGGTGTACCTGTAAAATACTGCAGTACTGTACTTTTTCCTTGAGCAGAAAGTACATGACATTTGCTGCTAAGCACTCAGTTTCTCCAGTGTTTTCATTGTCTCTTCACAGTCCTCCTTGTGCCATTTAATCATTGTTTCTATTAGAGCTATGAGGATGTGCAGGTGGTGGTTCTGCACAAGGAGGTGGGCTGTGGACTGGGCTTCACTGTGGCTGGTGGGATGGATCAGAACAAAGCCATTACTGTGAGTACTCCAGAACAAATCCGCACAACTGCGTAGCACCCATCCACATCTAACACAGTTCAGAGAAGATGCTCTTCTAACAAACTTTAAAGTTAACAGAATTCCTGATAAAGTTGTATTTTATATCCCACTACATATTAACATTTAAATTCCTTGAAGACATTGTAATTAGTAACATGAAACCTTTGTGAAGTGCCAGCAGAGGATGGATTACAGCAATAACGTTTCCTTTTTCATCCTTTTGTTTCAGAAGGTCAACAGGATTTGTCTGAAATTGTATAAGCCAGAAACTTTGCCACTTGTTTGTCCAATCCAGGTTCACAAGGTGTTCCCTGGTGGGCTGGCAGCCCAGGAGGGTTCCATCCAAGAGGGTGACGAGGTTTTGTCGATTAACGGCACAGCTTTGCAGAACTGTGCCCACTGGGAGGCACTGCGCACCCTGAGGAGGGCTCGGGCGAGAGGCATGGCTGTCGTGGTGCTCCAGAAAGGCACGGTCAAACAGCTACAGAAAGCCCAGGGCAACCATACAGTTGGAACATCTGATCTGGACAGTAAAGTAAATGAAGGTAATTTAAAAGCCTTGGAACCGTATTAATACTATTGTGATGGACTAGCGTCCTGTCCTGGGTGGTTCCCCTCCCCCTCCAGCCTAACACCCTGTGTTGCTGGGTTAGGCTCTGGCTCCCCGCAACCCCGTATGGGACAAGTGGTTTCAGATGGTGTGTGTGTGTGTGTGTGTGTGTGTGTGTGTGTGTGTGTGTGTGAACAGATGAGATTTGCGACAACCTTGTGAATCAGTGGTGGTCAGTGAAACTAACCCTTAGTGAAACTACCCATTTGCTTCTCCTCAACAGGCAGGATACTGCGAGTGATGCTGAATAAATCCAGCACAGACTTAGGCTTCAGTTTGGAAGGTGGACTGGACTCCAGTGTAGGAGACAGGTCCATTACTGTAAAAAAGGTTTTCCACGGTGAGAAATGGATGGCAGATGTCCCAGTAACTTCCGTGCTCACGCGTCTAGCCTATAATATGGAGCGCTCACGACCATGACGAATAATATCCCGCTCTCCCCATCGTCCTCTTTCAGGCGGCCCAGTGAGCGAGGTGTCATCGGGAGATGAGCTTTTGGAGATTGCGGGGCACAACCTGCATGGTTTACGGAGGCTGGAGGTGTGGAGCTTGATTAAGAAACTACCCCCTGGACCTGTGGAGGTGGTACTGAATCGCCCTTTTAAAGGGAAAAGGGAGAGAATGCAGAAGGCACCCCAGCTCTGAAATGAGCAATGTAAGAGTATGAAAAGTACAGAAGGACTGAACTTTACCACAGAGTTGAGCGGCGCTGACACAAACAATGAAAAGATGGAACCTATCAGTTATTTTTGGGAACGCTATGGAGAAATTAATATTGTATATTTTTTTAAGAAAAAATTACACAAAAGTATAACAAAAATTGTAAAATTATTATAAAATAACGTGACACTTCTTTCTATAACATCATGTTCTTTCGTCAAACAAAAAATTGCTTTATTCCCAACCTTAAAATTAAACAGTATTTGTTAATAAAAATAGATGTTTTATGTTGTTTGTGCTATAATGATAAAAAAAGTGATATAAATCTGGTGAAGTAGTAAAGCTGATCAATTTACACCAACATCCATGCACTTGATAAAAAACCAGACATGCTGTAACTTTTCTTACTTGATTTTGCGTTTATCACAACTGAACAGCAAAAAATATTTGCTGCCTTTTATATGCCGATAATAGCTTTTGCTCTATTACAGAAATAACTTTAGCATTCTCCCAAATTTCTTCCCATATTCCCTCCATTATCTCTACAGTAATTTCCTTTTTCCAGATTCCCTTCAATTCTAGACAGCCGGAGTTAGTACAGTCCTGGGGGTACGTACATCGTAGAATACACATATGAAAATCCATCAACAGTTTTGTTTTGAGAACATTAAAATTCTCTCTGAGATGATTCAATGACATCAGTGTAAAAGTCTCAAAAAAAATCATTAACACTCCCTTGTTTCATCCATGGCACGAAAGTGTACTTCACAGTGCCTGGCAGAAAGTCAGGCTTGTCAGTAATGGGGTTAAATGCTGAGTCCAGTCCTGGACAGGACGCCAGTCTATCACAAGGTAGCCACACATGAACACAGACTCGGTCACAAGCAGCAACATTTTAACATGGCTGAGAGGATGTGTATGTATGAACTGTAAAAGAAAAACAGGTGAGGTAGCATGAACTTGATAACACAGTTCTGAATATTACGCACGTTATTTAGATATTTAGAAATGTTAACATTTCTGTTATAGAGCTGACTTTCCGCAGTTCCACCCACATCCCCCTTCGTCTGTAGATGGGCTGTTTGTCTTATGGATATGAGGGGGCTCTGTGGGCATACAGGTAAGATTTCAAACAGCATCATCATACAAAGCATTTTCACTGCTTTTTCCAAAAGATTCTGATTCAGGTGAAATCCCAGATATTCTGCTGCTTACTGCAAAAACTTTGTGTCTTAAGGATCCAGCATTCAGGATAAATTCACCTAAATTCATACATGCATACTACTCATTGAGGGACTACAATATTTAAAACATGACCACACTGCATGCTTGTATGAGAGAGATGCCGGTTCATATTTCTGCACATTATTGTATGACGTGATTCTTACTTCACGCTTTATTTTAGCTGTAATAAATTGCTGATTTTAAGGGCTATGCTGGCTTTGTTTCATTTCCAGTTTAGGCATGAAACATGGAAGTAAACTGACAACAGATACTCATGCACACGTGTTTTTGGGGAAAATTCACTTTAGAACTGGCCTTTTTTTGAATGCATGATCCATGATAATGATGATAATTACCTCACCCATCATAACTGTGAAGAATGGAGATCTGGGTTCATCTCCATGGGCTGCAGGTCCAGCAGCCACGGTGGTTTGGTCATATTTTCAACTGTTCTCCAGCATCAGTCCATGGAGAAGTCAGTCAAAAGTTACTTTATAATATTGTAACGACCCACGTTACTGTGTGCTTGGACGGGAAGATTTGTTTAATGTGAATAGTTGCATTGTGGGTAAACTGTAAATACAGGGTTCAACCACTAGGGTGATTTCTGGGGAAACTAATGGGGTTGACTGCGTTTGGTAAGGAGTACAGTGTCGGGGTACTAAGCAGGCTGGCTTGAAGAGCAGGTCCTGGAGGAAATAGAGTCCTTGGCTCAAGAGTATCATTTCCCTGTCTGCTGATGAAAGCTGCCTGTATATCCTTCTTCACCCATCCAAACCCATGGCACTGTGGGCCACAGTATATAAAAGAAAATAAGAAATACTGTCTCATGGGTATATGTGTGAAGTGATTTTTACATTTTTTCTCTGTTCTGCTTGTTTTTTAGTGGTATAATGTGGTATGTTGTGGTGTCACCCCGGTACCTGTGTCCCTCATACCATTGCTCTCAGTATTTCACAAGCCATAGGTATTCTAGGTGAACTATCCAGTTATCTGTTTCTCCCACTGTAGCTGCCCTGAGTGCTGAGATACCACCTCTTGTGGACAAATCTCAGCCAAGTTACAGGGGATCGGGGGGGACCGCCCTCAGAGAATCCATTCTAAAATATCACGATAGCTTCCTTCCTCTTTCTTCACCAAACCTTTCTGTCAGTTCTGGGGCTCCCAGGGGCAGTGGCACTTAGCCCACAACACCCTCACATGTTCCCCAAAGCCCTTTTGGCCTCTGGAGCCTCTTTCTTGAGTTTCCTTGAGCCCAACCCTACAATCATCCAAAGTGACCATTGGTATATGTGTCAGTTTTATTCCAGCTTTCTGCTCTTTGTGTTCACCTTTCCCTGTCTTACTCGTGTACTCTCTCTCTATCACCAAACTCTTTACAACCTCTTTCCATTTTTGTTGCCATTTTCTTCCAGCTCCACTATCACGAGGATTAAATGCATGTGTGATATATTTGGCTATAAGAATACACTCCAGTTTGTGTAACTGTGTGTATGACAGTGTGACTGTGCTCCTTTCTCACACTGTGCGGGAGAGACACACAGAAAGGTAGGACCAGGAGAATGAGGAGACGGCTGTTACTCGCTCTCGAGGCCTTGGAGAGCATGCCTGGCCTCAGGAGCGGATGAAGCCCGGACCACACGGTTAGTTTTTCTCACACCATCGTGTTCCACTGCTCCAGTGTTGTGTGGAACTCATCTAGAATCAGGTCTGGGTTACAGTGCAGTAGTGCCAGTGAAGTGAGAATTATTTTCAACCTTTCAAAGACCTTCTGCAGGCCTGTTACACTGATTTTGTTAAAATGATGTGACTGTGAGTCTTCAGGAGGTAATGTAAACTGTAACATGCCATATGTACATGTATGTAAAAGATAATAGGTATCCATATACATTTTTCTGTATGACAGGTTGAAATTTTGAAAAATTTTGTGTAAACTCTTTTAATAAAATCATAAAATTAGCCGGTCTTTATGTTTGCATATCAGG
Source organism: Scleropages formosus (assembly GCF_900964775.1). Classification (NCBI taxonomy): domain Eukaryota; kingdom Metazoa; phylum Chordata; class Actinopteri; order Osteoglossiformes; family Osteoglossidae; genus Scleropages; species Scleropages formosus. The sequence goes on along the minus strand of NC_041823.1, from coordinate 17,368,297 downwards.
ACAAAGGGGATTTATACATACGCACACATTAGTGAAACCACACATCTCAAGTGGGGTCAGGGCGAACCGGAGCCTGACTCGGCAACACAGGGCATAAGGCTGGAGGGAGAGGGGACCCACCCAGGACGGGACACCAGTGCATCAGAGGGTACCTCAAGCAGGACTCAAACCCCAGACCCATCGGAGAGCAGGCACAGGCCAAACCCACTGCACCGCTGCACCCAAAGGAGATTTAGTTAGCATTTTATAGCTGCCTTATCAGCAAGCCATTAATATCATAGCCTTTATGGTAAAAATATTCCCCATGTTCAAGTCATAAAGGTATTTGACATTGCTTGTTCTTATTGAAACAATGAACATTGAATATGCTCTGATAAAATATATCAAAAGATCATTATCACTTTAAATATCATCTCTGCTGTGGACACTGTGTAATCATGGACAATTTGTTTTCAATTTAACAGGTTGTAATGTATTCACATGGGTCACATATTCTTAACGCTATGGAAATGTAAATAGTAAAATATGTTAAATCAGTGCTGTGAATATAACAGTAAAAATATGTATTTAACTCCACTGTCTTTTTCAAGATTCTCTGTATAGTATGACTCAAATAATTTAAGGAAATCTTGATATAGCACAGTGATTGTGATATATGGGTGTACACGCTTCAAAGACACAGACTGGTCTCAGTAATAATTCCTATATTAGACTTGATTTGGTTGGGCTCTGTAAAAGACTCTTTTGCTTTTTGATATAAAAACACATCCATTTGAACAGTTGCTCATTGTTGTGGTGCATCAATATGTCCAACAAGTGTAAATACATTCTGGCTTTTCACCTGCGGTTTCAGTATTGAAATCATGCGTGATGTCAGTCAAAAACACACGTGTACACATAAATTCAGGGTCCTCAAGCTGCTGCCTAAAAACATCTGTATTTGCAATTGTCTCTTCAACTAAAAGGGCCAGAATCTCCTTCCTAAGTGCAAAAAGTGGGTCTTAGTGACACTTAAGCATACCAACATTAAGCAACATTCAATCATACATTTGCATCCAGAGACAAATCTCCATGCTGTGCTTCAAACTCAGGAAATGCAAAAAAATACATGTCTGTAAACTTTATTGCCACCTTGAATGATGTTAACAGTTTGTAAAGTCGTGCTCATCACATTTTGAGGTTTCAGACAATGACCGCAGAGTTCTTCTTACAGTGAAAATGGATAGTCAATTTAATTTTCATGCAAAATGCCCAGCAACCCACCTTTAGGACCTGTGATTGCTTTTGCACCATCAGTAGTAATGCTGGAGCATTTTTCAGATCCACAGAATCTTTGCACACCTGAGTGTAATGCGTAGTAAATATCCATTGCTTTATTACCATAGTCAAGAGATATCATTTCCAATAGCTTGTCATGCACTGTAAAACAATCACCAATTGTTCTGATGATAAAGGAGCTGACTTATATCGGAAATTAATGTGCTCTCATCCAGAGCCAACGAAAAATATTTGCGAAGATTCATAACCGTTTTCACCTTAGCTTGAACGTTCTCATCCGTATCAGCAGCTCTCCTGCCAACCATCTGACGAGACAATGAAAGCTATAAAGCTCCTCTCATCTTTTCACTGCCGAAGTGCTCGCCATTCCTATTGTACAGCAGTTCGCAACCTTTCCATCCATAGATGGCTTCTTACTCTTGGCTGCTTCCAAACTGTCAGAATATGATGCAAAGACACTTGAGGTTTGTGGAGCTGAAAACTCAAAGAACGTCTTTCTGCTTATTCAGCTTGCTTTCAAGACTCTATAAACAGCCGAACGAGCTTCACTCGTGTACTGATGACATTTTTCCTTTCCTTTCATTTTCTTCAAATTCTTTTTGGACCATTAGTACTTGCAAACATATAACACATTGAGGGTTAACACCATTTTCTGTAAACAAATACTGTACCTGTCCTTCTACCGACTTTGGAAGGTTCAGATTTCAGCGTCTATCTTAAGCTTTTCACTCATTGTTATTACTGAATCGCTTCTCACATGGAGTAGTTTCAGTTTTTACCTCAGAGTTATGCTTACAACTTAGTATCTCATTGGTCGGTGACAAAATGGCAGACGATGTTATTAACTCAAACGTGTAGCAAGCAAGCGAAGATTGACAAAATTTCGAAGGACTTTACTGAAAATGGAACGAACTCCATGTTCTAAAATGCTGCTCTACCCAAAAATGCTTTTTAAAGATCTCTGCCAAGATCTAGTCAAAAACCCCTGGTTTGTGGGCTGTGGGCTGTGGCCTGCGGGCCTCCATGTTGGACACCCCTACTTCAGACCATGCTGTGCAGGTAAATGCTGGATATTTTCTTAGGACATGTGGCCCTTGAATACTGTGGAAGGCCAGAAATTTAAGGAATTTCACCCTGAATTCAAACCTGTGTCCATATTTGCAAACCGAACTGCAACTGGTGAAAATACAGCGAAACTTCGCTTACTAATAAGAGCCTTGTTCTTTTTTTCAAACAGATGTGCTCTTCGAGGAACCGACTAGCAAAATTCTGCATTTAGGGAAAAGAATATGTCGTGACAACTGGAAACTGTCAGCTAACTTCAGTGTGGAAAGAGGGTGACAAAATTAAAGACACGAAATCAATGGCACTACTAGCATGTAATTTGGGTTAATGAGCAGCTACTGTGGCTGTTTCTGACCAGTTACAGGTTCAAAGATGAGAGCAAAAGAAAGCGCACTTCAGCAACATCCACAGAGTACTCGTTCACTGTCATGACTCTAACTACGCCTTACGTGGACAAGTTGCCAATACAGTTGTAAACAATTAAAGGAATATTGACAGCTGAAACTCTTGGACAGCAGTAGCACTTTTCTTAGAACGAAATCGGAAAAAGAAAAAACTTGAAAAACAGAAGAAAAATTCTGTGTTCGAGAGCAATGCAAATAAATCTGAGTACGTTTTCTATCTCTTTCCTCATACTCTTTGTAATTATGGTTTGCATTCATTATCTCTCCCCATCCTGTTGCTAATGCTTGAATTCATTCTGGGTGAGACATGAAAGATGAACACAATTCAAACATGTATCCATTGAAAACACAAAGCTGTGAGTGAGCTGTGCTCATTATAATCTGCTTGTTCCTAGCTGTTTCTTGGAGCAGTACATGCATTGCTACTCCATGAGCGAATGTACAGGTCAATGTTCAGTATGGCACTTAAATTATGTCACAAGGACTTTTGGAAGCACTACATACAACTGTAGCGTAATGGATTATTGCCAGTCTTCTTGAAATGTTCGACTAAGGATGCAGATGAGACGTGATGTTTTTGCTGAAGTCTTTGCATAGACTTTCCTTAGCGTTTGTTTTAAATGTTCGCAGAACTCCAGCTTACTTCGATATGTACCTGTTTTTGGTCACAAAGGTGAAATACAGCAGTTATGCGTTTATCATTCTGTGCAGGGTGGACCAACCCTCCAGTCTGCTCCATAGATACCAGGATTGTTTGCGAGCTTGATGTTGTGCCCTTTACCTTCCTCTTCTTTGTTTACAGGTAAATCTTTATTAGAGGTCAAAGTCTAATGATGATGATTAGAACTTAAATGGGAAAGATCGGTGACTCGAGGAGTCTTTTCGCTGCAAGCATTACGTGGGAATGGTTTGCGGCTGAAGACCTTGGTGGATAGGCAGAGGAAACAGCCGACAGCCACACCGGAGCTCAACAGAAAGGACAGATTTTTACATCAGCTGGCCATCTTAGAGTGAGGACGCCGATAACGTAACACCGTTTATTGACTTTCAGTAACTGAGACTACATTACATTACTTCATTGCGCTGATGCTTTTCTCCAAAGTGATTCACAGGTTTTAAGCTACTTACAGTTATTGAGCCATTCATTCAGCCGGGTAACCTGGACCTTTTGGCTCCTAAGACAGCAGCTCTAACCACTGCACTACCAACTGCCCCCACTTTCACACTTTACAAGTGTGAAAAAAATCTTAAGTTTTGACTCTTTTATTAAGCTCAGCTTTTATTAAGTTCATAGATTACAACGTGCAATGTAGACAGTTTGAAATCAGCCAGGCACATCAGTGCAAAAACGCACTAACTGTTGCACCATGCAGCAGAATTTAACTATACGGTGAACAAGGGATGCAACCAATAAATTTTGGAATTTCGAAGGATGCAGGTGTAAGAAAGTACTGGACACTGATACAGTTTAATATTCACGCAGTGCCCGAAGAGATGAGCAAAACGAGCGGAGCACGCGGCAGGATGGACAAGGTGAAGAGTAAGCTTAGAGTGAGGAACACAATGGTGCGACAGTGTATGGGGGAAATCCTGGGTACCTTTGTGCTTTTGGTGAGTCCTGTGATTCCAGTTATACTTACCTCAATCAACTGTTCAGTGCCATATTAGACAGATGGTCATTTTAGGTCCATAATTTAACTCACCCATGTTACATGGCTCAGCCAGAGACCTTCCACATGTGCTTGTCTATTCTGGTGCCTGCTTTGTGCTCTGGCTGGAGAGATCAGCTACTCTTTCCTGGTAAAAGCAATAACGTTCAGAGTACATCAAAACCTCTGTCTTGGAAGTTTATCTTGGTCAAATGTAGATAATGCTACTCTCATATTACAGAAATGCAGTTATAAAGTAATTTGGTGAGTTATTTTTTACCTCTGCATTGCATAATACTGTACTGTTTAATTTCTATATAGAGTAAATGTTTTAAGACTATGCGCTGCTATATAGTCATTAATGGTAATGCGCTGCACTCATACAGAAATAATTTATTGAATAAGAAATACACTTATTGAATCTCGGTATCAAGAATACTGGTCCTCCACACGAGTGCAAATTTCAGCTAATCAGTGGTATTCATAATGAGCCGTATCTTTGGATTATATCACTTGCTGAGAGTTCCACAGGTAAGTCAGCATTAATAAATGGAATAATTATCAGTATGCATCAGCTATAAAAGTGGTCTGATGAGCACTTTAACCTACTAGTTTCTTAAGCAATAGGAGACGGCAAACAGCAGCAAAGTTGTCCAGGTCGGTGATTGCATGTGTAGCAGTGAAAAAAGTGCAAAACCATTTAAACTTTGTCAAAACTACTGACAACATATGTGAATCAGTGTAAAAATGAACAGAGAACAGGAGCTGGAGGCAAATCTAAAATCACCAATAGGAATACACAGGCACTATGTGAGAGGCTGCTAAAAACCGAATAGCAGCCTCAACAATGTTATTATAGAACTGAATCAATACGTCTGTAATCCAGTCTAAATGTAATTACGCCATTGGGTACAACTGCCTCAGCTGGAAAAATGAAGAAAAGCATACAAAACCTGGACTTTAGTCTGACAAATTGTCTTTTGTGTTTTACTTAGAATACACATTTAGCTGTCACTTCTCTCAAAAACAACTTACAACATTAAGGTCATGATTATTTACCCAGTAATACAGCTGGGTGATTTTATTGGGGCATTTTAGGGTAAGTACCTTGCTCAAGGTTGTTACAGCCAGAGGTGGGGATCAACCTTGTGACCTTTGGCTCTAAAGGCAGCAACTCTAACCACTATACTACCAGCAGTCCACTAGCCAACTGTGTACTGACATAGAGGTTGTTTTTTTGTCTGGAGAAAGTAAAGGATGTCTTCAGCCTGTGCTTGTTGCCCGCTGTTCGTGCTGCATCTGCAACGTAGGCGCAGGTATCTTGTGGGAACTGTTAGGTCTGACGATTGGTCAAGCAAAGGCTCGGCTATTACGAAGCTATTACAGTCAAGGATTTGCAGCTTGCGGTTGAAACAAAGTTTGTTCACCATTTTCCTAAAATTAGTACTCCAGTACGTACTGCTGAACAGTAGCCAAAAATGTGAAAATCAAGAATAATTTGATGAACACCGGGACTGAGTCAGACTCTGTCCAGAGTTTCCATGGAATGCTAACATCATTGAACTTTAATGGGAAGTTCTGGAGCAATAAAGCCTGAAATAAAAATCTACCTCCTGGCTTTAGCAGAATTTCATAATCGGAGATTTTTCATATTTAAGAATGGTCCCTATCTTGCCACATACACTTTAGGACTCGAGTGACGCCATTATGAGGAGTTATGCTGTTCTGGTGAACAAACTGCGAGGCTCCTCTTCATTAGGTTCTTGATACTTTGCAACGTTTTTGGTGTTTCTTCATTTTTTTGTCCACTGTGTGGTTGACAGAGTCATAGTTTCTGTACGTTGTTCATGACATTGACAAAATGACATTGGTTATTTTCTTGATCATGAATATGTGTGTATCTTGTCATCCTTAGTGTTGCATTTTGCTTGTGGGCTGATAAAGGTGGCCAGCTTATTCTCTGGTCACAGCTTGTGGGTCTTATGAAAAACATGTTATTTAAGACCTGAGATGTAATTTGTCTGCATGTTGTCAGGTCAGCTGGATGTCTATGGGATCAGTGTTCACCAGTGTAAGAGTAATCAGCAAAACTTAACTGATATTTTCAGTGCAGGACATACCAGTTCAGTCCCATTGAAGCTTTAATTAGTTTTATTTGCTTCAACACTTTGACACTTCAGCCAGATAAGTCTCGCACAACTTTCAGCTTGACATTTAAAGACACTTGTGTAGTTTTATTGTTTATGTATACAAGTCAGTATTTAGTTGAGGTGTTCTGCTTTAGAAGTAGGTGTTGTGGTTAAGTGAAATTACTTATTACCCTCATGTCTCCGTTAAAATGCATTTTTGTCATTAATAAATGCTGGACGTATACATATATGTGACCTATGTGTATGGATAAATCAATGAGTTCTCTATGTTGTTTTGTATGAAAGCACCAGTTAAGCAACAAATAAGTATAAATGATAATCAGATGATCAACTTTATCTTCTCTTTCTTCTGACTTCCGTGCCTGTCTTTGGCCTTGTATGCCTTGTCCCTTCTACTCCTTATCTGTCTCTTCCTGCAGATGTTTGGCTGTGCTGCATCAGCTCAGGTGAAGACTAGCCGGGAGACAAAGGGCGAGTTCCTTTCCGTCGCTATGGCCTTCTGCGTGGGCCTCATGTCTGCCATGTACCTCTGCGGAGGTGTCTCAGGTAACCACAGCAACGGACCACACTCATTTCTGTTCTAAAGTCTGAGACTTGAAATTGCAGCAATAAATGTTTTACCAGCACTTGAAATCTCTCTGCAATGATGCACTGCATGCAACAGTTTTATGGCCTTTATAAGTGTTATTATTGTTATTCCCTGCTGAAGAGTAACCACAAAAACGATACGGCCAGTTTCAGTTTGTTTTCTTCGTAAATGTCACCCCTTCTCTCTCTCATCCCTTTACTAACAGGAGCTCACCTGAACCCTGCAGTTTCTCTCAGTTTTTGTATCATAGGACGACTCTCCTGGAAGAAGCTTCTTCCGTATTCTATCTCCCAGGTGCTTGGTGCTTACCTGGGCTCTGCTGTTGCTTTCCTTCTGTACTATGGTGAGACACTTTACCACTGTTGTGCCCTTGCTTGCATAGTTACTTACTCTTTAGTTCCTTCTAGTCTTGTTTTTATATCTGCAACAGTTTTTGTGTTTTACTCTCAGGTTGAAACACAGCATTACTCACCATATCCTACTGGTCTCATAAACCCTGTTCCTACCTCTTTGCCTGCTCACAGTCTCTATTCATTGTCTGTATAGATGCAATCATGGACTATAACCAGGGCAAGCTGACTGTTACTGGTCCCAATGAAACAGCATCCATCTTTGTCACCTATCCGTCAGAGTATTTGTCTTTGCAAGGAAGTTTCCTTGACCAGGTACGATTATTAAAAGCAACCCAGAGACTGGACGGCTGCAGAGAGGGAACGGTTCTTCCCTGGGCCGCAAAGGGCAGAGCCTTCAGAAGTCTCATGCACCCAAGACGTGGTTCTCTTTCAGAGCCTATTTCTTCCATAATTTTGTCCTAGAGCACTGTTTATGGTATAACATATTGTGTGGCTTTAGTAGCAACTCCAAAATCCTTCACATGCGATGCTCAAATGGCACACAGACAACAATACACAAAATTCTATATTCGTGGCTGTATTTAACAATATACTTTTATCTAGGTGATTGGCACGGCAACACTGCTGCTATGTATTCTTCCTCTGGATGAAAAACGGAACAACCCAGCACCTGCTGGTCTGCTGCCTGTTATCGTGGCAGCTGTGGTCCTGGGAATCAGCTTGTCCATGTCCAGCAATTGTGGGGCAGCTATCAACCCCGCGAGGGATTTTGGGCCCAGACTCTTCACACTGACGGCGGGCTGGGGCACTGAAGTCTTCACGTGCGTCTGTTTCTTGTGACTCTCGCTTTACTACATCATTTGTATCTTGGTAGCACTGAGTCTTTTATTTCCTTCATTTTCTGAACATTTAAAATGAATTAAGAACAATTCATACACCGAAAGTTAAACTGTAACATATAGTACATACTCACTCACTCACTCACTCACTGTCAATAAGAGCATATCCAAGGACAGGGTCATGGCAATCCAGCACTATCCTGTAAGCACGTGATGTGAGGCAGAGTACACCCACAATGGGACTTTCCACACACGCTGGCTGAAGCCGCTTGTCCCGAGTGGGGTCATGGCGAACCGGAGCCTAACCCGGCAACACAGGGCGTAAGGCTGGAGGGGGAGGGGACACACCCAGGACGGGACGCCAGTGCATCGCAAGGCACCCCAAGCGGGACTCGAACCCCAGGCCCGCCAGAGTGCAGGACCTGGCCAAACCCGCTGCACAATGGGAGTACCTTTTGTACCTTTTAATAAAAATAATTTAAATAAAAAAGTCACAGTTTTTACAAAAGCACATGTGCAGGTAGCACAGACACAATTGGAGAGCACCAGGGTTTGTCTGTCCTGTGTTTTATCCTCCTACTTGAACGATGAACATCGGTGCAGCAAGCAGAAGGTAACAGACTGGGTTTACTGGGTTTGAGTCATGTGTCTGCAGCCGTATCTCTTCCTCTTCATGTAATGAATAAATTTTACTTTTTCTGAGGTGTATGCTGCTTTGGACAAAAGCGTCTGCTAAATGAATAAATGTAAGTGTAAAAGTAATGTAAAGGGGCTCAGCTATCAACCCCGCGGGGCTGCCCTGTGAGGGACTGGTACCAGGGTGTAATCCCCTTTGCTTCTGGGGTGGGCTCTGGACCTCCACAACTGTGACAAGGATAAGTGGTTAACGAAAAACTTTCATGCTTATAGATTAAATCAATGTAAAAGAAATCGGCTCATCGTGGTAATATCCTATATGTTACTAGTTTGCTGTAGTATTTGGCTGAACGTAGATAACTTCTTCCCTCTGACTTTACAGGTGCTACAACTATTGGTTCTGGGTACCACTGGTGGCACCCACACTGGGAGCTATTGTAGGTACCTGCATATACCTAGTCTTTATCCAGTGGCACTTACCAGACCCTGAGGCTGAGCCCGATACCAGAATAACCGATATCCTGGAGACCAAACCCTGTGGAATGAAACCAGTACCTATGGAAAAGAAAGGAACAGAAGGCTTTAACAGAAAGGCAAGCAAGGAGAAAGAAGAACGTCTGTGAAGGAAGGTAACACTAACTGTACAAAGTAGAGAATGACAATGGAGTTTAGGGCTGCCACCAGTAGATGCGTTAGATGAAGCGAGAACATCGGTGCAGCAAGTGAAAGGTAACAAACTAGGTTTACCTGAGAGTCACATGTCTGCAGCCGTCGCTCTTTCTCTTCATGTAATGCATAAATTGTACTTTTGCTGAGATGTTCGTCGCTTTGGACAAAAGGGTCTGCTAAATGAATAAATGTAAATGTAAGCGTGGTCATGCCTGAGCTGCACATCCAATAAAATGCTATATGTGTGATATAAGATGCCTTTAATGGGGACGTTGCTGAAGTTACAAGAAGAAATATTGAAGAAGGGCTTGTAAAAATACATGTTCTACTGAATGGTCACTGACTTTTATGTGGATATTCTGCAAATAGAAAAATTTGGAGTAAAAAGAAAATAATGGAGAAGAAAATAAAGTGCAAATAATTTTTTTGTTTTTTGTTTAGAGTCAAAGTTGATCAGAGTTTATAGTTTTTGACTTACTCATCTTAGTAGTAATAATAATAATAATAATACTTCTGAAAATTAATAATAATAATAATAATAATAATAATAATAATAATAATAATAATAAGAAGAAGAAGAAGAAGAAGAACCACTTTCTAATTAAAACTTTTAGTACCACATGCTGTGTTTCAAGCTGGGTTTGCAACTACAGTATGTTGCTGACTAATTACTAAAAGGTCATCACACCATTATCTTATTAGAACTACATTTCTGAAAAATTACATCTCTCTCAAAAAATGATAAGCAAGGTCAAGTGCTTAACAGCTCATGCGTTAAGCCATAAATTGAATAAACTGTAACTGTAATTTAGGCTGTACTACCTCGAACATACTCCCTGTTTTTATATCCTGCAGTTATACAGTATAAGTAACTATGCATACAGCTACATCAACATATGTGTTGTTTCTGGGCACTTTAGAAGCAAACTTGTGTGCTCAATAGAAATCTGGCCGATTTCGTGAATTGAAACTAAATAGCTACTTGTGTGGGGGGCGCAGTGGCGCGGTGGGTTGGACCGGGTCCTGCTCTCCAGTGGGTTTGGGGTTTGAGTCCTGCTTGGGGTGCCTTGCGACGGACTGGCGTCCCATCCTGGGTGTGTCCTCTGGCCTTGCGCCCTGTGTTGCCAGGTGGGCTCCGGTTCCCCGCGACCCCGTATAGGACAAGCGGTTCAGAAAGTGTGTGTGTGTGTGTGTGTGTGTAGCTACTTGTGTAGCGTTAACACCTGCTCTATAGCCTAGAAAAAATCATTCAGATTTAGGCATTTATTCTTCACTCAGTAATACACCAAAGCAGTGGTGGACCGTTTGGAGGCAAGGAGGCAAAACCATGCCAAATTAGAGTAAAAAAAGATAGAGCCTGACTTTTGACTCACATTACTACTGACAGCCTGTATTACTGGTGCTTGTTTTCCATCCGTTCCGCACCCTGCTGAGTCAGCATTATTGGGCATGTAACTTTAGCAGGACGTATTCTGTACAATAAACATAATAAACTAAAGACGTACTTGCTTTTCCCACGGTCTATTAAATTCATGTAATGTGTGAATGTTCATGCTGTATGACTAAAAGATCATAACTGTTGAATAATGGATACACTTTCACACAGCTACTCCAGTAATGTGAATGTTTAATAAAAAAAAAAATTAATTGGAATGTGATTAGGAATTGTTATTTTGATAAACCTTTATGCAGCTACTCATGTGAGGTTCATATGGTGGAATGTGACAAATTAACTGTTTTAGAATCACACGTCTGCATCTAAGTCTCTCTTTCTCCTAATGTAATGCACACATTGTATTTTCTATGAGATGTACGTCACTTTGGAGAAAAGTGTCTGCTAAATGAATAAATGTAAATGTAAAGAAATCCAACCTTAGTAGATCATTTGAAGGTTTTTATATTGCTGAACAAATAAATTTAGCAGAAAAGTGGAACAACATATTTGATGTTTGATTTCATTAATGTCAAGCTAAATGATTAATCCTTAGGTATAGATTTTTAGAATTATTGTCCTTGTAGCAAGCTTAATAAAAAGTGTCCATGCTTTCAAAATTCAGTAATGCACACTGAAAATCTTGAATATTAATTAACTGATCAATTAATACTACAGCAGTAATAATTTTACATTCAAATGCCTTCTGAACTATAACCTATCCAAACTGAAAAAAATTAAAAGACAGTTTAGAAAAAAATAGCCCAGTCTGAGCAAAATTATCACTGTATGAACAGATCTTGCAAATAATCAATGATTTCACAATATCACTTAATCATGTTACACAGTGTAAAACTAATAAGATAATGCAAGCACTAATATCTGTTAACAATATAGCAATATCCTGTTTTGAAGCAATAATGGAAAATCTTTAACTACTGTGGCAATAAATAACTGACCGTATTTGACAGTAAAGCTTTTCTTGGTCTGTTGGTCAAGGGTCAGTTTAATTTATGAATACTGAAATCTTTCACACACATGAAGGAGTTTTATAAATGCAACACACTTGCATACACTCACATAAATTCTTGTAGGGCTTTGTTTTCTAAAAATTAATATTATTCAGTATAGACATACCCAAAAGCTCTACAATACACGTTTTGTTTACCAGAGAAAATACACAGGAGGTCTGTGCAGGCATTAAGCATCCTTCTGCAGAAGGTCAGCTGCTTTTTCCATTATTTTCACCTAAACAAGTCAACTGATTCATAATGTGTGTGTGATTTCTCTGGGGAACGCAGGCAGGGACGGTTTTACTCTCAAAAAAGTCGAGGACTGTGACTGTGTGTGTCTTCACCTTGCACACACTGACTTCATTTATGGTAGAAAAAGTACATTTTATTTTTTTCCCCCCTTCTAAATTTGTGTCGGTTAGTCCACAGTCAGTCAAGCGCTCACTGTGTTCCGCTTTAATAATGTTTCTGTATTTCGTTTAATAGCGGCAGAGAGTTATTTGATCGCAGAGACTGTTATACACCACTTACTTTATTGATTATCTCGAGCATCACAGAACCCGAGCTGCCGCACCCAGCGTACGTTCCGTCCGGTCAGTTCGCGCGCGCGCGCCTGTCTGTCTGTCTGTCGCTCTGGGTGCACTGATGTCCTGCCTTGTCCTGTGAGTACCTTGCCTTGTTCTCTGCTTTCCCGGATAGGGTCCGCACCACAAGGACCCTGCACTCGACGAGCGGCTATATCGATAACGAGTCACGCGCTGTGTAATAAGGCCGCATTCGTTTCGTGGACACGCGGAACGAGAAGTGAGACGGGCAGAAGGCTGGCTCCGAAATTCAGGGCTCCGACATATAACCTGGAAATGACTGCTTCCAGAAAACGTATCTGCTGTTGCAAGGCTGAGTAAGCTGCTTACTTGTCACGTTTGGGTAAAATCTGAAAGTCAGTTAATCTAATTTTAAAATCCGAAAGTATAAAACTTATACAAGTATAAAAGTCTTATTAATGAAGGCAATAAATCGTTGTAAGCGGAACCCATTTCTGTCACTACCAGCAGGGGGGGTCCGGAGCACAGATTTCCTACAGCAGCTGCGCACGCGGATGTAGTAAAACTGTCCCCACCGTTACTTTTTCATGACGCGTTATCCCCACAAGGTTAAACTTTAACGCTGTTTACATTCCTTTGATTCGTCGAGCGTTTGACATATTTTACCGAATGCTGCTGTTAACAGCAATGTTAAAATGTAACATTCAAAGCTCTTAAGCATCCCACAGTTTATAAATGTGAAGTGAAAACAGTGGTGGAAACGTTTTACAAGATCACCACTTTCGGCCGCTAAATCAAACGCCAGAACTACACACACTCCATACATACGTGTACATATTATACACGCCGCTAGCACGTGAAAGAACACTCATGACACATTTATTATAATAAAAGGGACGCGGGGAAGCGGTTTGGGGTGAGTGATGACCGACCCTCAAGCTCAAGGGTAAGGAGGAGCGCGATGATGATCATGATGATCGCTGATGGTCCGCTGTTGCAGCGATGAAGGAGGGAGGGCGGGTGGCAGATAAACACCGCCCTCCTTCCCTTCTTCTTCCCTCCTTTCCTCCACCCTCCTTCTCCTCCTCCTCCTCCCCCCCTCCCCACTTAGAGCGCATTGTGGACCTCTGGGTGTGTGTGTGAAAACACACCAGGACACACCGTGTATATGGCTTAGCAGGGTCCTCCTTCTCGCCGGACAAACTTTTACCAATGTGGCCTTATCCAGATCATGTGGGGATGGCAGCGGCGGGAGGCTAGTAGGGGAAGAGAGGGGAAGGAAGGCTGGGAAGGACGAGATGAGATGTCGCCGAGGAACAATACGAGCGGGAGGACCTGAAAGGTAAGGCGCACAACGTGCAACTGAGGCGAAGCGCCGGCGCTCGGCGCGTTTCCGCCGCTGCTCTGCGAGTCGCGCGCACCGCGCTCCCGTGCACCAGGTCGCCTTTCGGACCCTGTTCCTCCTCGCGAAGACGGTGCAGCGTGTTTCTTAATGTGACCCGCGAATGACCGTACTGATTTCTTTTGAATGACAACATCGCTTACACTGCTCCGCGGAGTAGCAGTACTTGAGTAGATTTAAAAAAAAAAAAAAAAACTGACCGAAATCTGAGCGCGAAAGCGCCGTTTTGGTGAACATCTTGCGGGTGCCGGAGACGTTAACTTAAGTAACGCGCGCGCACTGAAGTTGGCAGGTAGCCGGATAGGTGGGCAAACTTTCACCCCGACACGACAGAATTTTCGTCGAAAATAACTGTTTATCAGCTGCCCATGTTTTTTTTTCTTTCGAACTACGTGTGAAATGTGTATTTTTTTTTTTTTTTTTTTTGCTCGCCAACTGGCCCGTTAACATAATAACTGTGTCAGCAGGAGCCCGCGGCGCGAGTCATTTACCGGCGAGTGTTTGGCCGGTGTGGGGAGGCTCAGGCTGCCAGTCACCGATGCAGGCGGCCGTAGCTAGTAGCTAACAAACAGCATCCCTGCTATTCATTCATGTGCGCGCACACTGTTAGTCCGCGGTCGCGTTCTGCCGGGGCCCAGCTGTGTTAGCGACACGCGGGCTGTTTTCGCCTTTTGTGCTGCTTAAATATAATGAGACGGTTACATTCAGCTGCACGGACATATTTTTATGTGCGCACGGCAAACCGATACTTAAGTCAGCAGCTATGTGTGTGGACTTGATAGCTGCTCAGCTCACAAATTCACAAAGCCGCGTTTGCTTCAGCGGGAGGGACGACGTGCACGAGCGTCGCGTTTCTGTCTCCCTAGCTGGCTTGGCCGCTTGCTAACAATGCCGGCTACCTGAAGGGGGACTGACAATGAATGTTGCTGGCGGAGGGAAAGGCTCTTAGTCGCGTGGCCGCCGCGAGTGTCCGGCACGAGACGCACCGCACGAATTATATGTCGCGAAACGCACGTGCTGTGTGTGTGTGTGTGTGTGTGTGTGTGAGGTGCGGCGGCGGTGAGAGGAACCGCGCCGCATTTCGTCGAGTGTGTGTGTGTGTGTGTTAGGCGTGTTTTCCTGGCATGTGCAGTGGCCGGTTCCGTTGCCTCCACTCCAGGCAGTGTGTCTGTGTGCTGAGCCTGAGGCGCCGCGACTGCCGACTGCCGGACCCTGAACGGCCTGGATCCGTCCCGCAGATCCACTCGAGTCGGGTCAGGCACCGCGCAGTGCTTCTTTTCTCCAGAGCAACATCCTAGGCTAGTGTAGCCTTTTGGGGTCATGATTTAAAAATTGCACACGAGTGACGTGCGTACAAGTACAGCATTTAGGTGTTCGCGGTGTAATATACTGTCCCTTAAGTGCTGTGTAGGTTGGTGTCTGCCTCCAGCCAACGCTCCGTGTACTGGAGGTGTGTGGAGGTCTCCGCAAAAACCCCAGCACCCCCCCCCCGCATCCACGCAAAAATGGAACAAGGCTCAACAAGGGATTTTGTTGTGTTCGTCTTTGTTGTTCAAATTCCTGCTGCAGACTCCGGCGCGAGCCGAAAGGAATCCTGAGCGGCAGCCAAAAAAGGTGCTTTAGCAGGCGCTTATGAAATTTCTGCATCCCTCACGCTTTAATTCCCCAAGCTTGTTTAAGGTCAACTCCAGCCGGGAGTTTTGCGCTGGCAACTTGCGGCCAAGGGGCTGCTAGAGGGTCAGAGAGGGGTGGGGGGGAGACAGGAAAACCGACTGTGCTCGAGAGCGTAGGTGAGTCTGAAAGGAGATCCATCTCTGTAGGTGACTGCAGTTTCTTTTTTCTATCGATTAGGCTTCCTCTTCCATCAAGATGGGTTTCCTGCAGGCCGATCCAGGCAACTGGGGGGGGGGGCAGATGGCGCCTTCTTTTGCTGTCACATTGTTTCTGCGTTGGTTGTGCTCCAGCGCAGCCTGTGCAGCTGCAACGTTCACACATACAGTACTGTGCAAAAGTCTTAGGCACTTAGATGTTTCGCAAAAATATTTGTTTAAATGGTTATTTAATGTCTTCTGCGTTAGTGTCAATGGGAAAGAGTGTATTTTAAATTTCCAAGCATTCCTTTTGCAAAAAGTTACAGTACAGGGTTTTGTATGTCATTGAAGAAAGTACACACACACACAGTCTGAGACCACTTGTCCCAACAAACCAGAGCCTAATCCAGCAACACAGGGTGCAAGGCTGGAGGGAGAGGGGACACACCCAAGACAGGACACCAGTCTATCGCAAGGCACCCAAAGCAGGACTCGAACCCCAGACCCACCAGAGGGCGGGACTGGACCAAGCCTGCTGTGCCAAGCAGTTGTTGATGATGGATGGTTACTAAGCTTTGTAGGAAGTTTATTAATTAAGAGCATTATTTTTGAAAGCATTCTCACTTTACAGCTTTTCCCTCAACTGCCTAACTATTGCACAGTACTGTAAATGCATAATTACACACTTTGCTGATTCATATTTAAATATATCCCATCCTGAGGTTACCCACTTCTCTTATTTGTGCATAATGTTACATAACTCAACAAGAGATTTACTAGTATTCCAATTTCAAGTACAGTTTGTTTCTTTTTTTTTTAATTAAAGTGGTGTTGCAAGTTATGAAAGTTGCAGGACTGGAGTCTTGTCCTAAAGTTAGGAAAAAGCTAATACCTTCAGACTGCAGTCCCTTTTTAGGTTAATTCTCTTTGATATGCCATTCTGTGTCTGCATCTGGTCTGGTACCAAGGAAATTGTATTTTGAACAGATGCATGCATGGCACATCAGCATTTCCTGCCAGTCTTAAAATTTGAAATAACAGTAAGATCTTTCTTGATAAGGAATATTTGGTATGTTGTAATAAATTACTGACAAAAAATAACATTAACAAGGTAGAGGACAGACTCATGCTTATCCACTGAGAATTCTTAACATATTTGTAATGTTTATATGGATGCAATTCTAGTTTTTGGGTAATGTGCTTCTGAATCACAAGTCTCAGTGAGCTGTACATCAGTGTTTGTGTTCTCTTCTGTTTGTGTGAGCTAAATTGTTGCAATACACATCTTCTGTTCAGGAACTCCTTGCAGCTATTGTTGCATCTACAGAGACAATCCTGAAAACAAATGTGTAAATCATTTAGCTTTTGAGGGGTCCCCTTTCTTTGTGGGAATGTAAATCACACACTGTCTGAAACCACTTGTTCGGAGCGGGATCGCAGCGAACCGGAGCCTAACCCGGCAACACGGGGCGCAAGGCTGGAGGGGGAGGGGGCACACCCAGGACGGGACGCCAGTCCATTACAAGGCACTCCAAGCGGGACTCGGACCCCAGACCCACCAGAGAGTGGGACCCGGCCAAACCTGCTGTGCCCTCAGGATTGTAAATAATTTTTGTCAATAATAAATCTGAGTGAAATAATAAGTTTGCTGTGGTATTTATAAAATACTGAATAATAGTGCAAAGACTGGCAGTATCAAAAGCTTTGGTTCAGAAAGTATTTGGCCATGAAAAATATTGTATGTTTTGTCTTCGGAATATGTGCTGAATGGAACTAAATGGAATGATATAAATGTAATTTCTTCTTATGCCCTCTACTCCTCCTGGGGCATAGGCAAGGGCTCTCCAGGCATCCCTAAGAGCTGAGATGTCATGAAGTTTCCTTGTTGGCATTTCTGTAGCGGGCAAGGATTTTATGGTGTGCGGTAGCAAGCCCCATGCCCAACCCTCCTCCTTTCTCACCGGGGCTTGGGACCATCCATGGCAGAGTCAAATGTAATTTAGTACTCAATAATATATGTTTCTTACCTTCCGATGGACTGGCATCCCATCCAGGGTATACCCCCCTCAGCCTTGTGTTCCATGATTCCAAGATAGACTTTGGACCGCCGCGACCCTGACCAGGGCAAGTGGTTCATGAAAATTGGTGGATGGATAAGTATCTTCTGTATACTTTTACATTAGAAATCCAAATGATGGCCAAAATTAGATATATTAATGAAGTAATCAGGATATTGGTCCATTACGTACCACCTAGAGGGCTTGGATTAGATGAACTCCAGGCATCACACGAAAGGTTTGGAGCTTCATTATGAGAATATGATACTACATCACTGCCTGTAGATCAAAGCTCTGAGTAGTGATGTATTACATGGCATTTTCTCAGTTTTGGAAATGCTTTTCTGTTAGAACCAGACACATAGGCACTATAATGTGTCACACCAAATCTCCTTTGTTAATCAAGAATGGTCCTACAAATATATTTTTTCAGTGCAAGTGTGATGGTGTTTGCTTGTACACATATACAGTACTGTATATTTTTGGGTTTTGATGTAATAAAGAATCACAACCCATGCAGTCCCAAATGAAATAATGTAGTTTCAATCTTCTCCACCTTGCCACGCAAAACCCCGTATACTTTCGTCAAAAGCTGCAGGCAATTTCTTCATGTTTTATCTCTGATGGATTAAGTTTCTGTGCTTTACTATTTTGTGTAATAGTGTAAAACTGCATAAATGCCATAATAAATAATAATGGGCAAAATTGCTACTGCCCAGGTGAACTCGGTCCAGTCCTTTTGTCAGTATCAGGAAATCACATTGTGGAGGTCTCCACAAACCCCCCTCGCATTAATTTATTTTTTAAATTTGAGAGACTATTGTGAAAGAAGTGGACTTTTACTGTGCTTGAAAAGTGGAAAAACAAAATGATTCTCCATTATTGCTAAGGATTGCAGAGCAGCAGTTTTGGTTGCAGTTAAGTAGGTATCTACAGAAGCTGGACATACATGTGGCAGCTTGTTTAGCTCCCTTGCTTTGTAAGCTACAGCAAAGCTGTTCTCTATTAGTTTTTTATTTGAAGGCAAGTAGCTTTGCAAGCTTGGCACTGTATGCTTCAGAGTCCAAAGACATGCTGTTCAGGTTCACCTCTAGTGTGTGTGTGTGTGTGTGTGTGTGTGTGTGTGTGTGTGTGTGTGTGTGTGTGTGTGTGTGTGTGTGTTTCACTGATGTATGGATGAGTGACCCAGTGTAAGTAGTGTATCTAGCAGTGTAAGTCACCACGGTGAATAAGGTGTGTGGGCTCATAACACTACATAGAGTTCATTGGAAGTTGCTTTGGAGAAAAGCATCTGCTAAATAAATAAATAAATCTAAAAAAAGAAATAAATGCTTGGCCGTCTTGCCACAGAGAATTCAGTTAGAATTATAAGGTAGTAAGGACACCGGTGGTGCACCCAGTTCAGTGGAGAAATATTAAAAGTTTAGTTGGCACTTACTTGTTTTTCACAAGCTCTTTGTGTAAACTGCTATAGTGGCAATTGCATACTTTTGTACATTTTCCTTTGGAAGGTAGACACTCTGAAAACGTTAAAGAGTAAAAAATATTTTGAATGCACTGCTTTAACTAGTTGAATAATAATTGACATTTGGAAATACCGACTGGTTCTGGGTTCCTAATTATCAGATGGAAGTTTGGTAGAACTGTATGATATCCCAAAACTTTAGATTGTTGTTGTTTACAACTACAGGCATTATCTGCACCCACATACTCTGCCATAACCTTTGTTTTATTTTTCCCAATTTTCAACCAGAACACCAGTTCTACATGTTGTAATGTAAGAAAGAAGAGTGTAACAGACATCCAAGGCATACATGGCTAATCTCTGATGGATGTGAAGATACTGTGGTTAATTGATAAACTCTGAGTGAATCAAATAAGCTTAGTTCCCCCTGTCTTACCCTTGAAATCCTGCTGATGTTGTTATTTTTGTGCTCTCCCTACTTGCCCCTTCATCCTATACAGACACTCCTATGGGACATTATGGTGTAGCATCCTGTGAGTGGAGATGTTCAGAGAGAAGCCTCCTCCAGGTCAGTTCATTCCTTTACTAATGACAAGACAGCGCCTGTATGAAATCTCATCGCAGTACTAGTCATGACGCGAACGTTACCGTTGACATCGCGAAAGTGGCGCTGTTTTCAAGGCCACGGCTTTTCCAAGTACTGAAAAATATTGCTCTCCCAGCTGTCGTGATGGACTAGTTTGTGTTCCAACTCCATAGCATTGTTATCTGATGATCTCTACTCCCATTACTGAGATTTCTTGGCAAAGCTATATTAATAATTACTGATTGGTCCTCATATTTGGATAATGTCATGTATTTAAAATACAATTGACATAATTGCATTGTTTATTATATTTTTCCACTGTTATTACTATTTCAAGTTGTCTTTTTTTCCCAATACTAATACTTTAATTTTTTTATTACTAATTTGCACTGAATTTTGTCATACTTACTATGTCTGTTGAAAGCTAAAAGGTTACCTTAACCCTTACCAACCTGTACACATAATGAGAATTTACTATAAATGGCATACCGTGCACCAGTACACGTGTTGTTGCCGTAAAAAAAAAAAAAAAAAAAAAAAAACCCTCGTTCAAGAAAAATACGTTTAGCAGCTCTAAAATTTGTTGCACGGTCAGCGTTTAACAGCGGACTAGTCTGTTGCGCAGTGCAACAGTAAGGAACGTCAAAAACGTTCAATGGACGGCACGTGTGCGCGTGCGTACGTGCTGCGTGCGCGCCCGTGCCCTGGGAATACTGTGCGCCCGCGTGTCCTCTGCCCGCACGCGACCCCCTCAGCTGCACGTGCACAGACACCTGCCCGGCCCCATCGATTTGCGCAGTGCTCGCTCCCCTCCGTCGCCGACCTTCCGAAGTCGCGCAACTGCGATGCCTTCTGGTGCCACGTTGGCTCGAAACGCCTCGGTCGCACCGCATCTCGCCCCCCGTCGGCCGGGAGCCAAAATGGCACCGGTTTCACTCCACCAGTGACCCGTTTCTCTCTGACACCCTTGCAGAGGCAGTTGCTCTGACAACGCAGTCGGCTGTCTCCTATTGGCTACTTCCTTAGCGAATGGAAAGTCGCCCAGATTATGTAATGTATCAAACGGAGGCTCGTGTTTATGTGGCGCGGCTCTATGTGTTTGTAAGAAGCATGCGTGCGTGTTTGCGGCTCGCTGGAGCAGCCGCCGAACTCGGACAACAAGCGCGGAAGGGACGACGGTACCGTGCCCGGCTTCGTGCAAGGATCTAGTGTGTTCCGGTGGTGTAATGTGTCATTTTCTACTTGCTGTCAGCGTCTGTTGACACCTGGCATTTTGAAGCAAAGAAGAAGGTTTAGGATTTTTTTCTCCGAGATAGAAAAAAACAGGCCAGGGGGGCTACTACTAGTAGTCCGTGCACCACATAGGATCCAAAATGATTTATCGAAAGTCAGAGGAAATCCGGAATCTGTTATTTTCTATCGTTAATTGAACCTGTTTATCGTGAATTGGAGCTCTTACTTGGTTGCAGTGAGTGATGTAGCTGTGGGCTTCGGGGTTCGATCCGCTCCTCGGATATAATAACTTACTCGGACCCGGGGATTTAATTAATTTATTTTTTGCTCTGCTTCGCTATACGGTAATGATTTCGTTATGGCGGAGACAGAAACGGTGTGGTGCTACTAGTAGAGCGGACCGATCACGTCGGAGCCGTCTTGTCAGACCACCCCGAGCGACCTGAGCGGGATGATCGCGCGGATCGTGATGAGACAGATGAGGAGGTAGTGGGGGGGTGATCCTCGTGCACTCGTGACGGGCCGTCAGGATGGGCGGTGTGTGTTCTGCTGTGTGACGACGCCGCGCTAATGAAGGCGTGAGGAGCGACAGGAGCGCGCTCCACTCCGCGCTCCACTCCGCGCTCCACCATGACCGTCCCCAAAGACATTCCCGAGAAGTGGCTCCCGCTCGTCCTGCCGCTCAAACGAAAGAAAGACAAAGAGGAGAGGCTGAAAGCCGCCAAAGAGAAACGCAAAGCCGGGACAGGTACAAATCACGGTCATCTAGCTGTCTTTCATTTGTGCTTGTGCTACAAAAAAAAAAAAAAAAAACAAAAAAACATTTTTTTCCTCATAATTTCCTTGCCATTTGTCCTCCTCTTGTAGATGATTGGCAGGTCTTTGCAAGGTCAAACGTGATTTAGTTTCTCATTATTCAGCCTTGATTTTATGCTCTTGCTTCGCCTGCACTGGATACTGTATTGATGCACGAATAAATACTGACCAGTTCATGACACTCCTCCCATGTTGTATAAATAAAAACCTGCCCTGTCTCCTCTGTGTTTGTTGATCTTTGTTGCCCCTTCCTCCTGCCTCCATGTCAAGAGTTTGTCACGTCATATTTTCTCTCACGACCTCACCTTCCCGACCATGCGTGCGCCATCATCATTCCCTGCACCGTGTGTGTCCACATCATGCTTTCCGTCTGCGATTGACTGAAAGTTCTCCTTCGGAGACACCGAGCCGCTCGCTGGAAGTGCTCGCGCCGCAATCGCTCCGTTCGTGTCCTTCGGTCATTTTTGCTGAGCTAAAGCTACGATGCCAACTGACGTCTCAAGGACGTGGTGCCATTGAGCGTACCGTAGCAAGAGTTTTTATTAAGGAAATACTGTCAGTTACTGTGTTAATACATTTGAAATCACTTTGTGAGAAACCAATCAACATGAACACTGACGCGGGAGTCTTTTGTTGCATTATTCTTGTCCTACATTGTGTGACACTTGAGAATGACTTTAGATGTGTGACGTTGATACGAAATAACATAAACCCAACAACAACAGTATATGCGTTTTCTTTTTCTCTCCCCACACAGATTTGAGGTATCCTGCTCCAATTGTCTATAAATTGGTGAATGTGAGAAGTGAAACTCTATATTAAGCTTGCGTCGTAGGGCCAGCTCATACACCAGAGTTCAGGCATGAGCTGAAACATAGGTGTTCCTTTACCATCTGCTCCGTGCGTAGAGGTTTAAATGTGAACACAAAAAAGCTGAATTTTGACAAGGCCATTGGACACATATGTTAGAGACGGAGGTGAAGTGAAAATGGACCAAAACTGGGCCTGCTGTCCCTCGAAAACAGTGACAGTAAGAGCAGAAAATCCTAATGTACTGCAGCAGCACTCTGGACTTACAGGGTAACTTTTTTCTTTTTTTACATACTTTAGTGGGGGGGGCATGGTAGCGCACGGTGGCGCAGTGGGTTGGCCCGGGCCCTGCTTTCCGGTGGGCCTGGGGTTCGAGCCCTGCTTGGGGTGCCTTGCAGCAAACTGATGTCCCGTCCTGGGTGTGTCCCCTGCCCCTCGCCCTGCGTTGTCGGGCTAGGCTCCGGCTCCCCTCAACCCCATACGGGACAAGCAGCTCAGACAGACATATGTTAGTTGGTGAGCATCTGTAGATTTGTCTTTGCGATGGGCAATCCAGCGAAGAGGCCATTTGCAGCAATGCTGAGAGCTTTGTGTTCGCACTTTGCGTCTCTTTACGGCGGTTAGGGCTGAGTCACTAGGCATGTCCAAGAATAGGGCCCCACAACTGAGTGCATAATACTTACCCTGCCATCTTGAACTGCATACTCTGCAGCCTTTCCCTGGGGAGATGGTGTTCGCTGGAGAATTTACCGCCGATAGTATATCCTTTGCTTCGTGCTTTCTTCTGCCACGTAAGCATACTGACAAATAAGATCAGCTGATCGGCATAAATGGACGGAAATATGAACGCGTGTCCTACGTTCATCGGCTTATGCGGTGCAGCTGGGGGGTTAACACCCGCTGATGGCCTTTAAACTTTGTCCTTCGCTCATATGCGTGGTTTTTAAAAGTTGGTACAAACGTGGTTGATAGGTGATGATAGAAGCATCGCTCTGACAAGAATAAAACGGTGTTTTGCGAATGTTTCCGTAGCGATGAGGTGAAGGTAACGTCGACGCTTTTACGAAAGCGGCCGTTTCCTCTTGGTTTTGATCAGGTGCGATTACGGAAAAGGAGCCGGCGGTGCTTAACGGGGAGCGACTGATGTTCGGTGTGTGAGGTGCTTTGTGTAGTGCCGTACGCGCGCAACGTGGGTCAGCGCTTTGAACGCTCGAGGGCTCGAAATCCTGCTGGTTAAAGGATGCTTACGCCGACAGACAGAAATGTCGAATAATAGTTTCTCGTACGGGCGCGTGTCTTCCAGCGAGAAAGGGATGCGAACTCTGAAGGACGGGGAGGCAGCGCTGAAGGAGCGTCTCCAGGGTCGGGCGGCGTGGCCCCACCCGTCGGCACGGCCTCGCCGATCGGCGTCGCGCGACGTCGCTCAGTACCGCGTTAAGTCGGGCACGGTTAGCGGCTCGGAACGAGATCTGAAAATGGTTCGCAGGTGCAAACATGACAGGAAACCACAACAAGCTGGCTGGGGTCTGTTTTCAGCGTGACGGAGGGGGGGGCGGGTTGAAACGGGTCACCGATGTGCCGCTGCTTCTTAAAATGTCAGCCTCCTTCATAGTGCTTCGTGCTTCAGTTCCTCTTTCTTGTGGCACTTGGTGCAGTTCGGTATTGTTTTTTTTTTTCCAAATTCAGTCTGCTTATTTTTTGTGTCTTTATATTTATTAGAAGTTGCATTGTTTCTATTTGATGCCCATGAACAACTCATTTTTAGCTTGTGCCTGGAGTTTAACATTCATCTCCTTTGTGTTTGACATGGATCTGGGGTTCGAGTCTCACTTGGGGTGCCTTGCGATGGACTGGCGTCCCGCCCTGGGTGTGCCCCCTCCCCCTCCAACCTTGCGCCCCGTGTTGCCGGGTTAGGCTCCGGCTTGCCGTGACCCCGCTTGGGATAAGCCGTTGTAGACGTTGTGTGTGTGTGTGTGTGTGTGTGTGTGTGTGTGTGTGTGTGTGTGTTCGACTTGTTCATCACAGTACTTTAGTATGTTTGTTCTATTTCTGGTGATGGAGCTTGATCTCCTAATGTTTTATGATGTGCTCAATACAAATGAACAGTAGAGCATACAAAGTACATCCCGGTGTGTACACACGCTGTATGTTTCCATGTACGTTTCGTACAGATTTCTTTCCACCTCGACGTGCATCTCTTTCACGTGTGCGTTCTGTCTTCCGCTTCCCGAATTTTTTGCTCGTGAATTTCCGGCAAGCTTTTCATTTTTAAAGAAATCCTCATCAATAGTGAATGAGCTGGGGAGAGAATCTGAGTCCCCAAACGTACAGCGGCTGCATCAGCAGAAATTCTCCAGAACGTTGAGACGGAGGAGTGCGGTTCTCGTGCTTTTCTCTCCATCCTTTTGCAAATCTTTATTTGCAGAAATTATTTGAAATTACCACCACTGACCTTTATAATAAGCGTCTGATGTTTATTTTTCAAGCAGTATATGGCCGTGTATTCGTTTTGATTAGAGAAATTCTGTCTGTGCCAGATTGTCAAACTATTACATAAAGGTTAATAGTCAGTAGTTATTAACTATTAAAGGTTAATAGCGAAATAGAGATGCTACTTAAATACAGAAGCCACATAAACAAGCTCATCAATAGTCTTTAATTCTGATGGAGATGTGCAATTACTTTATAAGATTAGGTATTATTATTATTATAGTTCTGTTGTTATGCAGTCAAAGCTGTTTCATTACAGTAAGTGAACAGAGTGACTTACTCAGAATACCCCGGTAAGGCAAGAATGGGGAGACACTCAGTGAGAGGTGTCGATTGTTTCTTCTCCAGGTCTCTGTGCAAGCACTGTGAGTGTGTGTGAGTGCGTGTGCCAGCAGTAGGAGAACAAGTGACCTTGATTCTCGCATCCACAGTACACCTTGTTTAGTGTGTCCCACTTGTGGATAATCAGTTTCAATGTGTACGTGTGTCACGGATTTAGACATGGGACGAGACACTGTCCTCAATACTATTTTGAAACTGACTCTCCATCAATAAGTGGAAGAAGTAGTTAGTGTGGAATTCCACTCAAAATAAAATGTTTGTTTTATTTTAGTTCTGCGTAAAATGGAATATAAATAGGGCATAGTACAAAATGACAAGTGGCACGGTGCACAGCGAGTAAAGCTGCTGTCTTTCGATCCCCGTTCAGTTTGTATGTTCTCCTTGTTTGTTTGGAGTGCTCTGGTTTCCTCCCACACTCCAAACACATGCTGTTCAGGTTCCCCAATAGTGTGTGAGTTTCACTGATGTATGGGTGAGTGACCCGTTGTAAGTAGTGTATCTAACAGTGTAAGTCACCGCGGTGAATGAGGTGTGTGGGCTGATAGCACTACATAGAGTTCACTGGTATCATTTTGCAGAAAAGCGTCTGCTAAGTGAATAAATGTAAATATGAATAAAGTATTAAGGAAAGGGCAAACATATTAACTTGGTGGATTGCTTCTTTACCAGCTGCATCATCATTCTGTGCTGGAAGCGGTTTGCAGGTGTAACTGTCTGCTGTGTACAGTAATTACTAGCCTGAATTATAGACAAAATTAAAAGGTTGCCACTTTTTTTTACCCACAATTCTCATAGTTCCAAAGTCTAACAGTACTGCTATTGTAAACGGTGAATTCTGCTTATTTGGGCTCCAGCATTAGTGAGTATTATTCTTAACTTGATCAAACGAGAGGCTATTAAAATATTGCCAGCAACTACGCTGAGGCTGCACTTTGTCAAATCAGTGCTTTGCAAATCCCTTCCTCCTGGCCTTCCTCTCAGCCACGTGTCTGTACAAAGTGATCCAGCTGGGTCACGGTTGTAGATTATGGCCAGCATCGATTCCTCCGAACAATAACACAGCGCGAGCTCTCAGACACATCATCGCATCTGTAAGCAACGTTGCGTGTTGCAGAATACCAGGGTCAGTGTTTTATTTCTTCTCCACAGAGGAGGAGAGGAGGGTCAGAGCCAATGACAGAGAGTACAATGAAAAGTTCCAGTATGCGGTAAGAGCCCAGCCCACGTCCAACAGTCCTTTTGTACTTGGGTTTATACCTCTTTTTTGTCACTTGAATTGGAAAAAAGGTGTATATTTACTGTATATTCTGCCTTTGTGTTCTCCTGCCTTCTAAAATTTTCTGTTAATGCGTCCTTGATTGTCCTCCATATAAAAGTGCCCTCTCTTTCAGAATAACTGCATCATGACCTCCAAATACAACATAATCACTTTCCTCCCGGTCAATCTGTTTGAGCAGTTCCAAGAAGTGGCCAACACTTACTTCCTCTTCTTGCTCATACTGCAGGTAAGTGGGCGCGCGATGAGCAGGGAACGGCGTGCGTGCACGGACACACGACAACGCCTTTAAAGTGCACTGCAGCTGTATAGAATGAGGATATGTGAAAGCTAGAGGAAAAAGGAAAGATCAGGAGATGATGACACGAGAAGAAGGGAAAACAAAGATAGATTTAGGGTGTAATGTATTCGTAGGGAGGGGGTACGGCGGCGCAGTGGGTTGGACCGGGTCCTGCTCTCCGGTGGGTCTGGGGTTTGAGTCCTACTTGGGGTGCCTTGTGATGGACTGGCGTCCCGTCCTGGGTGTGTCCCCTCCCCCTCCGGCCTTACGCCCCGTGTTGCCGGGTTAGGCTCCAGCTCTCTGCGACCCCGTATGGGACAAGCGGTTCAGACAATGTGTGTGCGTATTTGTAGGGGGGTGCGGTGGGTTTGACCGCATCCTGCTCTCCGGTGGGTCTGGGGTTCGAGTCCTGCTTGGAGTGCCTTGCGACGGACTGGTGTCCCGTCTTGGCTGTGTCCCCTCCCCCTCCAGCCTTTCGCCCCGTGTTTCTGGGTTAGGCTCCGGCTCATCACGACCCCGTATAGGACAAGGGGTTTCAGATGATGTATGTATTTGTTTTGAAAATGGTCTTTCATGTGGGTATGCTTTCATAGACAGACTGGTAAGCAAACAGACCTTCAGCGTACGGATGAATGAACCGACAGGTCACGCGTAGTCCGTGCTTCATATGCGAGGAAAGGCATTAGATAAAAGTGGCGAAGGCGGCTAGGGCCACGGGTGGAGGAGGGAGCACGAAGGCTGCCGTCGTGGGTGCGTGCTGGGCGAGGGGCTATCATCTTTCAGCACACCGAAGGGCACGGGTTCGAGCCGAAGGACAGGAGGGGGACTGTCTCTGTGCAACTGCGCTGGAGCGTGGTTTTGCGCGTAACAAGTCCGCTTGCTCCCTCTCGTCACTAAATGCAGCATTCAGTTTTTTCTGTCTTTTTTTTTTTTAAAACAAAACTCTTTCGCTCCCTCTCTGTTAAGAATGTCCCGGGGGCTGGTGCAGCGGGGTGTTTACCGCCCTTTCGCTGCATGCTCAGCTCTCTCTCTCGCCATGCACACCCGCAGTTCTATTTTAAACGCTCTCCGTTCATTACTGCGCTGCCCGTCCCGTTGCTTTTCTTGCCCTTGAACAAATTGAACAGGAGGAGTTGAACAGATTGTTCCCAAATGCTGAAATACGAAGCAGTCTGTCAAATGTAAAAATGGCAAAATGTACATTCATTTCAAATACGTGATACTGCATTCGTCATTTCTTCTGAGCGTCAAGCATCCGCAGCCCAGCTGTGTTTTTTCAGTCGTCTTTATATAGCGGTACAGATGTTTAAATAATAAGCACAGGCTCCTCTCTTTTAGTTGGTGTGTCCATGAAGGGTTGCACTTCGATGTTTTCAGTTCAGCCTTGTTCCTATGGGTTTCTAGAGGCAGTGCTAGGCCTTTCAGAAATATAAACATGCAGCTAAGAGACTATGATAGACACTATTTTTGATTATCAGGTCTTCCCACTTGAAGCAGATAGCGATTTAATGAGAATTTAAAAAAATATGTAAATCCTAGGGTGGGGGTGCGGGGGTGCGGGGGTGCGGGGGTGCGGTGGTGCAGTGGGTTGGACTGGGTCCTGCTCTCCGGTGAGTCTGGGGTTCGAGACCTGCTTAGGGTGCTTTGTGATGGACTGGTGTCCTGTCCTGGGTGTGTCCCCTCCCCCTCCAGCCTTATGCCCTGAGTTGCCAGCTTGGGCTCTGGTTCCCTGTGACCCCGTATGGGACAAGTGGTTCAGAAGGTGTGTATGTGTGTGTATGTGTGTGTATGTGTGTATGTGTGTGTATGTGTGTGTGTGTGTGTGTGTGTGTGTGTGTGTAAGTAAATCCTAGGAACCATCTTCCACCTGGCACCAGCAAGCTTGAGAAAAATGTTCAGAGAACCATATACAAGGACATATCCATTGAAAGCTACATTAAGTGCACTTCTTCGCTGAACTCGTGTCATCTCTGCGTGTGTAAGGCTACCGATAGTTTGGTCCGTCAGAACCACTCGCCCCACAGGGAACCGGAGCCTAACCCGGCACACAGGGCACAAGGTCGGAGGGGAGGGGACGCACCCAGGACGGGACGCCGGTCTGTCGCAAGGCATCCCAAGCGGGACTCGAACCCCAGACCCACCAAGGACCCGGACCAACCCGCTGCACCACCGCACCCCCGGTAGTTTGGTACATGTCTCTAAAGCAATTCTCCCTGTTACTCATTTGTCTGTCTCCGAGCAGGTGTGTGGGTGAGGTGTTAATTTTGCGCTGTTATCCTCTCTCACTCCCTCTCGGTCCATCTTGTCTTCCTCCCTCTTCCAGCTGATTCCTCAGATCTCTTCCCTGTCCTGGTTCACCACCATTGTGCCTTTAGTCTTGGTGCTGAGCATCACCGCGGTGAAGGACGCCACGGACGACTACGTGAGTCACGCTTTCCGGGAGAGTTGGGGTCGAACCTTGCCCGTGTCCCCGTGCCGGCACTGGCCGGCATCGCAGCCGCTAGATCTGAAACCCCAGTCGGCCGTTAAGCCGAAAAAGCGCTTCCGCCCGTCTCCGCACGCTTGTCCCGAAGTCACGGGGATCGAAACGCAGCCCAGACAGAAGTGATGTTCACCTCACTTTGAGGAAGAAGGTGTTTCCTCGCCGTGTCGCGTTGAAAAGTGCCGCTGTCTTGTTGTGTTTCCTCTGCAGTTTCGTCACAAAAGTGACAACCAGGTGAACAACCGCCAGTCTCAGGTCCTCATCAGCGGCATGTGAGTGCTCCTTGCGTACGAGTGCGTACAACATGGCGCGCGGAGATTTTTGACCGTGTGAGCGGTTGCGAAGTAGGGGTGCCCGGATAAGCGAGCGGTCTTTGTAGAGGGATCGTCCTTCGCCGCAGGGGCACGGATCGGTGAGCCGGCTACGGCGGCCGACGGCTTTCTGACCTGACGTGGTGATTTGTTCTTTCGCTTTCTCACGCTTTCCCTCGCTCCAGCCTTCAGAAGGAAAAGTGGATGAATGTGCGAGTGGGTGACATCATCAAACTGGAGAACAACCAGTTTGTGGCAGTAAGTCGGGTCTCAGGTCTACAGATGAGGTCAACACACACACACACACACGCTTGATCTCTCCAGTTGTTTTTCTTGCACACTCCTGTTTCTTTGCACCCATGGATATAGATTTTGCTCAAAGAATGACATTTAACATTTTCCGTTGCGCAGGCTGACCTGCTGTTGTTATCCAGCAGCGAACCCCATGGATTGTGCTACATTGAGACTGCAGAGCTGGATGGGTGAGAAAACATTTGCACGCATATTCCATCTGCACATCTTATGATACTTGGTCACAGACCCTAGATTTCACGCATCCTGGATTCACCAGGTAGCCTTAACCCCGCCTTCTTTGGAAACCTCTACATGTACAGTAGCGGCGAGAACGTTGGTGCGCACGGTGGAAACTCTTTTTCTTCATGCGGCTTTCTATTAATATGTTTGATCGGGCGACGTGTCTCTCCAGCTCTCCTGTATAATGACAGATGTAGGACACCTGCGGGTTGCTTTGCTTCCGTTCTTCTGTTCGTTTCCTCTTATGTAACGTTGCCCACAGACTTCTATTTGACACTGTGCACTGAGAGCGCTTCCTTCATTTTCTACTTACACCTAATTTTACCATTGTGATACCCTGATCTTGTTGTATCGTCTTTGTGTAAGCCTAAATACATACATGCAACAGCCTACATGGAGTTTTCATTTATATCTGGTAGCGTAGAGGTTAGAGCTGCTGCTGCCTTTGCATTTATTTATTTAGCAGATGTTTTTCTTCAAAGCAACTATTGAACTCTACGTAGCGTTATGAGCCCACACACCTTATTCACGGTGGTGATTTACACTGCTAGATACACTACTTACACTGGGTCACTCATCCATACATCAGTGGAACACACTCTGTCACTCACACATTATAGGTGAACCCGAACAGCATGTTTTTGGAGTGTGGGAGGAAACCAGAGCACCCAAAGACTTACACTGCTAGATACACTACTTACACTGGGTCACTCATCCATACATCAGTGGAACACACTCTGTCACTCACACATTATAGGTGAACCCGAACAGCATGTTTTTGGAGTGTGGGAGGAAACCGGGGCACCCGGAGGAAACCCACACGCGCACAGGGAGAACATGCAAACTCCACACAGACCCATGTCCTCTTGCACCATCCAGGTGCTGTGAGACAGCAGCTCTACTCACTTTGCCTCCATGCCTTTGGACCCAGAGATCGCAGGTCCAAATCTTACCCGTGGCTGCAGTACCCTTGAGCAAGGTACTTACCCCAGAATTGCTCCAGTAAAGTTACCCAGCTGTATAAGTGAGTAAATAATTGTAAAGAAGCTTAACCTTGTAAGTTGCTTTGGAGGAAAGCATCAGCTCAGTGAGTAAACTTAAATACTTTTATCTACGAGCCCAGAAGCCTGATGACTTCTAACCAACAACATGGCCGGTAAGATGCTTTCGCAAATGCAACTAGTGAGCTGCAAGCCAGGGTGAGAAAAGTTGCGTCTGAACGATGGCTAACTGTTTGATGTGGCTTGTGCGTGTCGTTTTCAGAGAGACCAACATGAAAGTGCGACAGTCTCCGTCCGTCACCTCGGAGCTCGGGGACCCTCATAACCTGGCTCAGTTTGATGGTACGGAAACTTCACGCTCATTCCTTAAAATGTCGTGCAATCGCAACGCGCGGCGGAGGCCCTCGTCAGCAGGGAACGCTCATCTCTCGTTTCCTCTGCGGGGCCTTAACCCCGTCTCCAGCAGACCCGTTCGCTGTCTTTCGCCCCTTAACTCCTCAGATCACCCGCAGGCCCCCCTTTCCTCTTCCCCCCGCAAACCCTGCGGCCGAATCCCCATATGTGCGTAGGGAAGTGGTTTTCATATTTCCTGTGCCTCTCCTCTCCTCTCCTCTCCTCTCCTCTCCTCTCGTCTTTCTTCATTCACCAACAGGCCCTAAGGAATCGTGGTGTTTTGGCAGCGTTGCAGGTACATCTCACAGTCAATAAGGAGTCGAAATAAGCCCGTGTAGAACTAACGGAGTCTTTCTGCGTACAGGAGAGGTGATTTGCGAACCGCCCAACAACAAGCTGGACCGCTTCTGTGGCACGTTGTACTGGAGGGAGAACAAGTACAGCCTGAGCAACCAGAACATGCTGCTGCGCGGCTGCGTGCTCAGGAACACGGAGAGCTGCTACGGCCTGGTTATCTTCGCAGGTCAGTGCGTCACGGTGTGGGAGTGTGCTGAGGCTGCGACGGAGCGTGTCGCGGTCGTCCCCGCTCTCCCCCTGCATCTTCACGATCCTCCAGCGCTCTTGCGTGTCTTCGGGGCCCGTTTGTAATAATCTATAACGAGTCTCTCGCCGTTCTTTAAATGCTTTTGCTTACTGCCCCGAATTGTCTCACTTTCATTTAGGTTGTCCCCAGTTCCTGTAGAGAGAACCAAAAATGCATCGCGGCTCACCCTCCGCGCACCGTAGTCCGCGTGCCGAATGGAAGGTTTTAATATTTGCGGCGCGGTCCGACGTGAATAGATCGAGAAATCGGAATTCTGTTCCTGGTGACGACGCTTGCGCGCTGCTTCTGGTGACCACCTGTATGCAGCAGCTGAGCACCTGGGACTTACGTTTGATTTGGCTGTTGACGGAATGCGTCACACAGTTTAGATTTAACTGATGTTGAAGTGCGTGTGAGGGGGTGCGGTGATGGGTTTGCCCATGACCTGCTGTCCGGTGGGTCTGGGGTTCGAGTCCCGCTTGGGGTGCCTTGTGACGGACTGGCATCCTGTCCCGGGCGTGTCCCCTCCGCCTCCGGCGTTACACCCTGCGTAAACCAAGTGCTTTAGCAGAGCTACCAGGTCACCACCATTTTTAATAGTGTAAATCATGTGTACTACAATGGTTACGCTTATTATAAGTTACTACTGCATGAACCAGTTACGCACACACAATGTATACGACCGCTTGTCCCAAGTGGTGTCGCGGTGAGCCGGAGCCTAACCTGGCAATGAATGGTGCAAGGCTGGAGGGAGAGGGGACACACCCAGGATGGGATGCCAGTCCATCACAAGGCACCTCAAGCAGGACTTGAACCGCAGACCCCCCAGAAAGCAGGCATAGGCTAAACCCGCTGCACCACCGCACCCCCCTGTCAACTGGTTACCCACACACACACATTTTCAGAACCGCTTGTCCCATACGGGGTCAGTTACAATAATTTAAGTACTTCACTTTTCTTAACCTTTCATCAGTTAATGGGTTTGATCTGAATGATGTTTCATACATTCCTTTAAAACTATTCCTAAAGTTTTAATAATGATCAATAAACTGTTGTTTAATATCAGCAACAAACACACACACACACACACACACACATTTTCAGAACCGCTTGTCCCATACGGGGTCACGGGGAACCGGAGCCTACCCGGGAACACAGGGCGTAAGGCCGGAGGGGAAGGGGACACACCCAGGACGGGACGCCAGTCCGTCGCAAGGCACCCCAAGCGGGACTCGAACCCCAGACCCACCGGACAGCAGGACTGTGGTCCAACCCACTGCGCTACCGCACCCCCCTTCAACAAACACATTTCACAGATCAAAACAAATTGTTTTTCACTTGGCTTTAGAATTTGGTGACAATTCTGAACCAGTCCTGCATAAAATATACATTTTATAGCATTCTCAGGGGGGCGTCATGGCGCAGTGGGTTGGACCGGGTCCTGCTCTCCGGTGGGTCTGCGGTTCGAGTCCCTGCTTGGGGTGCTTTGCGACAGACTGGCGTCCTATCCTGGGTGTGTCCCCTCCCCTCCCCTTCCAGCCTTTTGCCCTGTGTTGCCGGGTTAGGCTCCGGCTCCCCGTGACCCCGTATGGGACAAGCGGTTCAGAAAATGTGTGTGTGTGTGTGTGTGTGTGTGTGTGTGTGTGTGTGTGTGTGTAACATTCTCTGAGTGCAACTGGGAAGTGGCTGATGCTGTGAAGCACCCACCCTCTGGCAAAATGTTAGTCCATGAGACACCATCTCAAACAAAGGGTTACTCTGTTCTCTTTTCAGTGGATTATGTACAAAACTAACATATGGTGGATGGCAAAAAGGACAACAGCATTTTTCACCACTAGGAACGGTGTCTCTCACACGTTTATTTATTTAGCAGATGCTTTTCTCCAAAGCGATACCAATGAACTCTATGTAGTGTTATATGTCCACACACCTTATTCACCGCGGTGACTTACACTGCTATTCACCCAGTGTAAGTAATGTATCTAGCAGTGTAAGTCTTTGGGCGCTCTGGTTTCCTCCCACACTCCAAAGACATGCTGTTCAGGTTCACCCATAGTGTGTGAGTGACAGAGAGAGTGTGTTTCACTGATGTATGGATGAGTGACCCAGTGTAAGTAGTGTATCTAGCAGTGTAAGTCACCGCAGTGAATAAGGTGTGTGGGCTCATAACGCTACGTAGAGCTCATTGGTATCACTTTGGAGAAAAGCGTCTGCTAAATAAATAAACGTAAATGTGGGAGACACCGTTCCTAGTGGTGAAAAATGTTGTTGTCCTTTTAGCCATCTACCAACCATATGTTAGTTTTGTACATAATCCACTGAAAAGAGAACAGAGTAACCCTTTGTTTGAGATGGTGTCTCATGGACTAACATTTTGCCAGAGGGTGGGTGCTTCACAGCATCAGCCACTTCCCAGTCGCACTCAGAGAATGTTATAAAATATACAGTTTTATGCAGGACTGGTCCAGAATTGTCACTAACTTAAATTCTGAAATGCCCTAGGAACATGACACTGCAATTCACCATTAACTGTGAGCCCTGCTCCAGTCGCTGGAGTTCGGCGCAAACAGAGGGCAACGTCTGCGTGCTCCTCGATTCGCGTGCCTCCCTGCTCTGCCCCTTTTCACGCGGCCACCTGGCGGCACATATACGACAAATGGCCCGAAGGCACGATCGCAAACCCTCACCGTTAGCAACCAGTAACGCGTGGGCGCCTGGCTCGCTCGATGTACCGTGGATCAGTAATAAATGAGGCATAAAGGCAACCTAACCAGCAAAAGCACTCGAGACCCATCCCTCTGTTTGTATGTGTTTGTGTTGAGCCATCACTGTCATCCTCTCTCAACTTCCAGGTCCTGACACCAAACTGATGCAGAACAGTGGGCGCACGAAGTTCAAGAGAACCAGCATTGACAGGCTGATGAATACACTCGTCCTCTGGGTACGAGTCTGGAAAAGCCTATAACTCTCCTTCTGTCTTTCTCTCGGTTTCCTCTCTGTCTCCCCCATGGCTACGTTGTGTATATATATATCAAGCCTTCTTTTAATGCTTTTTTTTTTTAAATCTATGACTTTAATGCCTTGTTGCTTGCTGTGTGCCTTTAATTGTGCGTGGTATAATCGTCCTGTATCCCCCATCTCCATTTATCTCTCCTTTGTCCTCAGATCTTTGGCTTCCTTGTGTGTATGGGAGTGATCCTGGCCATTGGGAATGCGGTGTGGGAGAAAGAGGTGGGCTCCCTCTTCCAGAGCTACCTGCCCTGGGACCCCTCTGTGGATAACTTCCTCTTCTCTGCTTTCCTGGCCTTCTGGTCTTACGTCATCATCCTCAACACCGTGGTGCCCATCTCGTTGTACGTGAGGTATGGAGGGGGTTGGGGGTCAGGAGCTACACAGTTGCAGTCTCTGTGTCACGCAGTCGAACCATTCCTCCCGGTGTAGAAAGGCAGTGGCAGAAGACAGGCGGCCGCTGGCAGCTGTAAGAAGCGTCTATTTTCGTTTGTTCCCTCGCGGGTGGAAGTTTAAAGAAAACGTCGTGGGAAATTCAAATCAGTCATAGTTTCCTGCTTTAAGGATAATTCCTGGAAAGTGTGCCCATTTTTGGATAAATCATTTCTACTTTAGTCACTGATTTCCTTCCCCCATCTTTCACGTGTTTGCTTTGATTTGTTTTATTTGATGGTTTATATGTTTTTTGTTTCGTTTGTACATGGTGTCCTCAGAGCCACCCCTCCAGGTAAGAAATGGAGTCCCCTTAAAAATAACAAGTGAACCCTCAGATAATCCATTGTCACCCTTCAGATTCCCTTCTTAGCACCCTGCATAGTGACCATAATGCTTTAGTGTCACCCATGAGACTTTCATTTCTATCTGATCTTGAGTCATTAGTGGGAAGACTTGTTCTGCCCCGTTTGCATCTTCGTGTGTGAGTGGTTGGCGTCTCTGCGTTCTGCATCCGTGAGCCGCGTGCCCCGCGTACCTGTCGTGACCGTGCCGTCACCCTCTCTCCCGTCGGCCAGCGTGGAAGTGATCCGACTGGGCCACAGCTACTTCATCAACTGGGACCGACGCATGTTCTGCCAGCGGTGCAACACCCCGGCAGAGGCCCGCACCACCACCCTCAATGAAGAGCTGGGCCAAGTGGAGTACATTTTCTCCGACAAGACGGGCACCCTCACCCAGAACATCATGACCTTCAACAAGTGCTCCATCAATGGCCATGCCTACGGTGAGGAAGAGAGTGGCACCAGTCTTTGTGAGAAAGAATTCCTAGTTCTCATGCTCGGCGACAGGGCGGAAATAATAAAAGATGACACTCTTTCTGCAAGCCTTCGGCCGACACCTTTTGACTACATGTCTGTGATTCGCAGGGGAGGTGATCGACACTCTGGGAACGCAGCCCAAGGTAAGAACTCCTCTTGTTTTGTTGCTCCTATTTTTTTGCGTGTGAGGATGTGTGTGGCGTTCATCACTTCAGCTTCAAACTTTATCTCCAGCGATGAAGGCTTCCTGCAATCCCACGTGTGGTTTTTAAATGATTTCCATAAATGCTGAAAATGCCAAACTGAAGTGCAGTCATCATTCCCACACCTCCTTGTTGCTTAATGTTGAATTTGACCCCTGGCCTTCCTCACTCTTCCCGTCTCCCCTCTCCCCGCGATCCCCTCCTTTCCTGTCCTCCTTTTCTCTGCTCCGCAGAGAGCCCAGCGGCTGGACTTCTCCTTCAACTCTCTGGCCGACAAGGACTTCTGCTTCTATGACCAGAGCCTGCTGGACGCAATCAAGCTGGGCGAGCCACTGGTGCACGAGTTCTTCCGCCTCCTGTCGCTCTGTCACACTGTCATGAGCGAGGAGAAGAGTGAAGGTGAAGTGGGGGGAAGGGAAGGAGGGATGTTTCCACTATTGCCTGAGTGTGCAGAATCTAAAAGAAGAATTTGAGACATTGCTAATGTTGTTACTGTCGCTCCCCCTCATGCAAAGCAAAGGAAGTAAGCAGGAAGGTTCTCAAACAACGAAGGTGATGACATGGAGAATGCGGCAAAGTGTGGAGGACTATACTTTCTGCCTCCTCCCGGGAAGTCATTTAATTTATTGCCTCGCAGCTCCTGGCCTGAGAGTTCGGACATGGGCTTGAATCCCGATCGGTCTGTGTGGAGTTTGCGTGTTCCGCCCATGTTCTTGTGGGATTCCTCCAGGTGCTCTGGTTTCTTCCCACAGACCAAAGACGTGTTGCGAGTGAATTGGTGACTCTCTAAATTGCCTGTGGCGTATGTGTGTATGAGTGGGTGAGTGTGTGTGATTTCCCTGTGTTTTACTGGCATCCCGCCTCCAGACACCTGCGTTGGGCAAGCAGTTACGGATAATTAATGAATCAGTCTATGATTGTCTGATTCACTAAGTATTTTGCTGTAGAGTAGTACATGAGGACCACCATGAGGCTTCAACCTGGGGACCTTTCAGTCACAAGTATGGTTTCCTTAGATGCTGTGCCCTTTGCTTCCCTTTTGATGTCGTCTCATCCAGCTCTATCTCCGCCGGTCTCCATCATTTCAGGAGAGTTGGTGTACAAGGCCCAGTCCCCCGACGAGGGAGCCCTGGTGACTGCAGCCCGGAATTTTGGCTTTGTGTTTCGCTCACGCACCCCCAACACGATCACCGTGCAGGAACTGGGCCGCCCTGTCACCTACAGCCTGCTGGCCATCCTGGACTTTAACAACATCCGCAAGAGAATGTCCGTCGTTGGTAGGCACGCTGCCCTCTGAACGCTTTGCTTTGCCCACTTTCTTTGCCTGCAGCGTAACGTGAAGATAGTCTGGACATAGATGCGGCCAAGTGGCCGTGAGAGTGACATTTACTAAATGGCAGTCTGAAAGGCCAATCTCCATCTTTTCTAATGAAGTTATGTCAAACTGAGCAAGTACAGTATTGCATTCCTACAATTAATTAGAATATTTAGCATAATGTTGTAACGTATGCTCGGAGAAGTCCTTATGGTTCATCTTCTTTCCAGATTGATATTTTCTTTTTAATTGGGCTAACTTTACTAAACCATGTAAAAATTACTCAATATGCACGCATAGCCTGAACCGCTTGTCCCATACGGGGTCGCGGGGAGCCGGAGCCTAACCTGGCATCTCAGGGCATAAGGCCGGAGGGGGAGGGGACACACCCAGGACGGGACGCCAGTTCGTCGCAAGGCACCCCAAGCGGGACTCGAACCCCAGACCCACCGGAGAGGAGGACCCGGTCCAACCCACTGCGCCACCACACCCCCGCTTACTCAATATGGCTGATACTATAAATGTATATATAAATAATCATGTTGCTACCTACTAATATGTTAATAGGACAAGAATATAGTGGAATATTAATGAAGAATTTCAAATCATTCAGTTTTATTTTTTTCACCCACTCACTAACTTGCTGTCTCACTCACTTTCGTTACCTGCTTATGCTGGTCAGGGTTTCGGTGGACTGGAGCCTATACTGGAGTCACTAGGTGCAAGGCTTGGGGGGTTGCTCCCTGGATGGAATGCCGCTCCATCACAGTCCAATTTTCTCTCAATTCCAGAAAATAAAAGTGCCAATGAATGCAGCCACTACAGAACAATAAGTATACTGAGCCCATACTCTTTAAATTACTCAATTATTTTTAGAGAAAGAATGGAAAACAAAGTCAACAGTGCAATAAATAACGTCCGTATAAATTAAAAAATGTACGAAACAAAAAGCGAATATACATACTGCCCACAGTAAAACTGACTATTGTGAAATTGGGAGGAGAAACGGGAATTAAAATAAATCATTAATAAATGAGCAATATCAGTCCCTCTGTGCTTATCTATATTGGTTAAAGAAAGCCAAGAAACAGAAATTATAAATGCTAATTGCTAAAAAATGAAATGCAAATAAATATAAAGAAAAGTAAAAAGAAATACATAAGAAAGCGTACTAGTAAAAAGTATAGTCCTTAATTATAACAAAAATAAAAGTAGTTGAATCATAAATACTTGGGAGTGTAATTACTGACGGTAGCAGATCTACAAAGGTGTTCGTGTCAAGAACAGCCGAGGAAAAGACAAACTGTAAGAAGCTTGAAAAGACTTTACGGTGTCACAAGTAAGACACATCATGAAGACTTAGAGTACCGAAATGTTATGTTTGGTCACTCTTCTTGTGTGGCTGTGAATTATGGGCGGTAAGAGGAGACGAGAATAGAAGAGCAAGCGCTTTTGGAAAGTGGTGCCACAGAAGGATGTCAGAGCTTCTCTACTGACCTCCTATGTGCTTGACAAACATGTACATGTATGTTATCTGTTTAGTAATTGTGAAAAAAACCTGCGGTATATGGAGCTGGGGGGGTTTGGCCATGTCCTGGGTCTGGGGTTCAAGTCCCTCTTGGGGTGCCTTGTGATGGACTGATGTCCCATCCTGGGTGTGTCACCTCCCCCTCCGGCCTTACGCCCTGTGTTGCCGGGTTGGCTCTGGTTCCCCATGACCCCGTATGGGACAAGCGGTTCGGAAAGTGTGTGTGTGTGTGTGTGTGTGTGGTTTATATGGTTGTATGTCAACTGTGCTCTAGAATCACATGTCTGCATCCAAATCTCTCCTTCTGTTCCTTTAATGTACTTTCTGCGTTGTTCTCGGAGATGTACGTGTGAAAAAGCATCTGCTAAATGAAGAAATGTAAATATTCTATTAGTTGTTGGTATTGTGTAGGCGGTGCGGTGGTGCAGTGGGTTGGACCACAGTCCTGCTCTCCGGTGGGTCTGGGGTTCGAGTCCCGCTTGGGGTGCCTTGCGACGGACTGGTGTCCCGTCCTGGGTGTGTCCCCTCCCCTCCCGGCCTTCCGCCCTGTGTTCCCGGGTAGGCTCCGGTTCCCCGCAACCCCGTATGGGACAAGCGGTTCAGAAAATGTGTGTGTGTTAATATTGTTAGTTATTAGTATTTTGGTTCTGTTCGTAAGTGTTGTGTAGTAATTGCTCTACCCTGTGCCACATATATGTGTGTGTGTGTGTGTGTGTGTATAGTATATATATAATTAAAAGGTTAGGCAACAATTTATGTCCATTTAAAAGTTTTATCCCTAAAGACTTGCAAGGCTTTGAATCTGCACATACATTGAACACATTACAACCTGTAATGAAAAGAACACATATTTCCTGACAGATTTGCATAAACGTCTGACTATTGGAAAGCAGCCAGCGCAGCGGATACTGTCATTTTCCAGCTAACACTTGGACCTGAAATTTCATAAACATCCCGACAACCTGATACATCGATCCTGTCCAACTAGGTGTGGAGCAGCTCGCAGTAGAAATGGCGAGCGGCGATGTAGGAGCGCCGATATCACGTTCTGCAAGAATCGCTCAATCTGCATCCAAATTTCGATATTTAGCAGGTTCGCAAAGACAGCGCTTGTCCCCCTCTGGGGCCACGTTGACTTAGTAAAGATGCTATAACGAAGTTTAAATCAGGATCGGTGCTGAGCTCTAGGAACATTATACAGCAGCCTGCTGGCAACAAGTGAGCCTCATCCAAAAGCAGCGTTGGCATCTGCGTGTTGTGCCAGAAGCAGAACGTGGTGTCCACCGCCGTAACGGCACTGTACGCACAGGGCAGATCTCCTCTCTTATTTCATCTTTTCTTTGTCTTTTCTGTTTGTGCGCACGCCAGTCCGCAGTCCGGAGGGGAAGATACGACTGTATTGTAAGGGCGCCGACACCCTGCTCTTTGAGAGACTCCATCCCTGTAACCAAGACCTCATGAACGTGACCTCGGACCATCTCAACGTGAGTCGCGTGCGCTCGTACTCTGC
Organism: Scleropages formosus; assembly: GCF_900964775.1. NCBI lineage: Eukaryota > Metazoa > Chordata > Actinopteri > Osteoglossiformes > Osteoglossidae > Scleropages > Scleropages formosus. Next base: position 17,326,985 of record NC_041823.1, on the reverse strand, counting down.
GTCTCTCCAGTTTGTCCCATCCTTCTGGAACACCCCCCTTTGCTTCTGCTCCTGAGTCCAGTTCTCTTAAACCTTCACTGCTTCTCAGAATATAGGTGAGGTTCTTCGCCATCTCGGTGTCACTTCTGACACTTTCTGGAACGGTAGGATGTGCCGTTTCGCTAAATGGAGCAGCAGGGCCACCTGGTGGGGAAGTGCAGCAAGTCCTCGGAGCGTTTCCAGTTCGCACGAGCAGTATTGCTGGGTCCTGCTTTATATAAGTAGCACAGGGAGCGAATGGTACCGGTTGGCTGCTGGGTGAGGGTTCCGGTCTTTTCTACAAAGGTGAAAGAATCCCCCATCTCCCTGGTGACCCTCCTTTACAGGAGTATGCTGCTGATGGGCTGAGGACCTTGGTCCTGGCCTACAGGGACCTGTCGGAGCAGCAGTGGGAAGACTGGGCCGCACAGCTCCACAGCGCTGAGAGGGCCCCTGACTATAGGGAGGACAGGCTGGCAGCTGCCTATGAGGAGATTGAGCAGGACATGATGGTATCTGGCTCCATTCTGCTGTGTGCGGACATGCCTGATATATTTTTTTTATTTTGTGCCCAATGTATTGCATTTGGAAGCTTTTTTAATGCGCCTATTCTCTGCTACTGCATCGCTGTTAGAGAGCGCAGTGATTCGATTTCTTCTCTTCGTGATCCTGCCCTGTAGCTGCTGGGGGCTACAGCCATAGAAGACAAACTGCAAGAGGGGGTGCCCGAGACCATCGCCCTCCTGTCCCTGGCTAACATCAAGATCTGGGTTCTGACTGGAGACAAGCAGGGTAAGATATTGCGGTTGAGCCTGTGTTGCCGGAGACACCACCGACTACCGTCTGAGGCATTATTATCATTCGAAACAAATGCTCGGCATATTTTCCGCCATCTGTTATAACGCAGCGCTGTGCCTGACTTGTAAGTCTGCTTGGATTGAGGGTTTACTGAAATAAAGAGTAATTGTGCCGTAGGAGTGCATGATGCGTTTCACCTTCTTCTCTTACTTCCCCACAGAGACAGCAGTGAACATAGGCTACTCGTGTAAGATGCTGACGGACGACATGACCGAAGTGTTCATCATCAATGGGCACACGGTGCAGAGTGTTCGAGAGGAGCTCAGGTAGGGTTTGGCGGGGTGGCACGGTGGTGCAGCGAGTAGCGCCGCTGTCTCGCAGTGCTTCCGTGGTGCGAGAGAACGTGGGTTCGATCCCTGCTCAGTCTGTGTGGAGTTTGCATGTTCTGTCTGTGTGGGTTTTCTCTGGGGGCTCTGGTTTCCTCCCACAGTCCAAAGACATACTGTTCTGGTTCCCCAGAGTGTGTGGGTTCCACTGATGTATGGATGAGTGACCCATTGTAAGTAGTCTATCTAGCAGTGTAAGTCACCATGGTGAAAAAGGTGTGTGGGCTAGTAATGATACATAGTATCCATTGTAAGTTGCTTTGGAGAAAAGTGTCTGCTAAGTGAAGAAATGTAAGCCACACTGTAGCTGCTTCAGTCATTTTCTCACTAATTTACAAAACCAGCAGGGGGCATAGTGTGTAAGTGTCTGGACCTGGGACTAAGGGTTGGCAACTTCAGTGGAACATCGCTGCTGTACTATGAGAGGAGAAATACACACACACACTTTCTGAACCGCTTGTCCCATACGGGGTCACGGGGAACCGGAGCCTAACCCGGCAACACAGGGTGTAAGAGAGGAGAAATAGTGTTACTATAAAAAAAATTAAGTTCTGGGTTTAAGTATTTTCTAGATAAAATATAATCCGATCTCTCGGTTTCATTTTTCGGGACATTTAGTCAATGGCGAATTCAGTTTACCTTTGCATAGACAAAAAATAAATGGAGGATGGATATGTTAAATGAGAAAAGTAGAACACCTCAGTAAGTGGTCTGCTTCTAATTTTTCCATCTTCTGAGTCTACATTTTAATTGTCTTGAACAGATTTTGTCTTTGCATTCGTTTTCTGAACTGTCCTGAGATTTTTCTGACTGTTTTGACTGCTTAATACTACAAATTCGCTGATTAAATTCACTAATAATGCTACAAATTGCATTTTCTATGAGATGTACGTTGCTTCGGAGAAAAGCGTCCGCTAAATGAATAAATGCAAATGTACTTTTGTCGAGCATTACAGCTGAACATTAACCTCAGTGATCCTAATACCTCCGAGCACGGTGAAAATTCTGACCGTTATTTAAATGAGGGCAAAAAAAAAACTGAAGATGAAGTCAAAATGAAAGAGGTCTTATTGTAAAATCAAAAAAAAAAAATGTTTAGACTACATTGCCAACTAAATTGTATGTTTGAACAGTTGAGAAATGTAGAGCAGGGAACGCAGCACAACAAACCCCTTTATTGCTGTTATTATTAACTTGTGTTACTGCTTCCTCTTTAAACAAACATTCGCCATGTATCATTAGAAACGTGTAACGTTTTAAACCACTTATATGTAATATTTCCCAAAATATTACACTACGCTGAAAAACAAAGAAATGTACATTTGTACAAAATGTACAAAAACACACATTTTATAATTTACGTATTAAGAGGAATCCAAGTAGATTCACAGTATTGTAAAGTTGATTCTCTCTGCTACAGTCTGACAGTAAAAATGATCCTTTCACAGAGATGCTTCTCGTTCTAACAGTTTAAACTAACATCTTATTCGGATGTTTTAACCTGTAGAAGCAATGTACATAAGTGATAATTTTGCCATTGCCCTTAATTTTCTCAAACGTGTAGTTTTCGATCTTGACCGCTGACAAAGTAAAATAAATAAAAGTATATAGATATATTCGCGAATGTGAAATTTGTCTCTAATTCAAATCCTCATTACTTGTGTTATGATTTGTTTATCTGGTTCGTTTGAAGTGGCCCGGTATGTATAATTAACTTCCCTGCTGTTCTGTACTCTCTTCTAAGTAACTTCTTTTCCGCTTTTTACTCCGGTTTTTACTTACTTTACACTAAAAATGTTTTCTAAGTTATATCTGAACTAAAACAACAGAGGTCAGCCGTAGGTTACTTTCACCCTGACTTCAATTGGTCAAAGGAATTTTGTTGCTCTCCTTTAGATGAGAGCAGTTTTGAAATCTGACATGCAGTGAAATGAGAAATAAAAGCTTCAGGTTAAATATATAGAATAAATGAGAACACTTCTTCAACTCAAAATGTGTGCCTGGACACCTGTTTAGGATGCTGTTCCGTTCTCCTGCCTCTTTCAGAAGAGACTGCTGATAGTAGAAGTTATTCAGACAAACTCATCTTATCATTCAACCCAAAATCATGATTCCATCTCTCATGTCATCATAGTCTTTAATTAGGCCAGATAATATTACCCCTTAAAATTAGGCAAACCCATTTGGGTCACTTGCAATATTTCTGCAGTCCATTCATGTTTTTCTTGTAAAATGTGACATATTCTCAGAGCTATTGCATGTATTTGGTGGGAAAAAGTCATAATTAGAATGTAAGTCAAGATGCCGCATTGCTATGTGTAATGTCAACGATCAGCGACACAAACTCGCCGTCACTGGTTGTTCGTTTCCCTGCTTCAAATTGATGCATTAAGCACATCATGGCTATTGCCGGAATACGCACTGGTACAACAAGACCACAGTACCGTATCAACCAGTGTCAGAGTATCGACCAGTATGTACACCATGTACCAGGATACACACAGAGTAGGCTTTTAACTAGAAACAAGGACAGGTTTGAGACATAGCATAGACATGTACAATTATGATTTTGCAGAATACTTAAGATCGAACCGGTGATCTTAAATTCTGATATTGTTCAGATGTTGTGCTAAATGTTTTTCTGAAGCAAGAGTATGCATGGATTGAAACTGATCGTGGATAAAATATTTAACATAAGGGGAGTGCGGTGGTGCGGCGGGCTTGGCCGGGTCCCGCACTGTGGTGGGTCTGGGGTTCGAGTCACGCTCGGGGTGCCTTGCGATGGACTGGCGTCCCGTCCTGGGTGTGTCCCCTCCCCCTCCGGCCTCACACCCTGTGTTGCCGGGTTAGGCTCCGGTTCGCCGCAACCCCACTCGGGACAAGTGGTTTCAGCCGGTGTGTGTGTGTTTAACATTATGCATAGAAGCTCTTCATACTATAAAACAGCTATAGTTATGATATTAAATAATCTTATGAGGGCATTACATTACTTTACCTTTACTTCTCTGACTTTCAAAGATGACTGTTATAATTATAGGATTAAAAATCTTAGAAAGGTGTTACAGTTCTATGCTTTTCTGTTTCCAGAAGGGCGAGAGAGCGCATGATAGAGTCTGCTCGCTCCAGAGATGGGGCAAAGGGGGAGGACACGGAATGGGCCGAGGGCTGCTCCCTAGGGAATGGCTTCGGGGGTCCAGAAGGAGCACAGGGAGACTGGCACCAGCAGTCAGGAGATAAAAGGCAGAAGTCCATGCCTGCAGCTCACCCATCATCCAACCTGCTGGACTCCATCTCCGGGGAGTACGCCCTGGTCATCAGTGGACACAGTCTGGTGAGAGGCACCGAGAGAAAGTCTGTAATGGGGAAAGAGGAAGTTAGGACAGAAATCAGATCCATAGAGGTGTGAGTGTGAAGCACATTGGAGTGGAGACAGAAATGTGTGCGAGAGTTTGTTATCCCATCACTGCAGCATTCCTCACATTAACGCTCCCTTTGTCCCACCGCTCCTCACAGGCGCACGCCCTCGAGGCTGACATGGAGCGCGAGTTCCTTGACACTGCATGTGTCTGCAAAGCGGTGATCTGCTGCCGGGTCACACCGCTACAGAAGGCCCTCGTAGTGGAGCTTGTGAAGAAGCACAAGAAGGCCGTCACGCTGGCCGTGGGGGACGGAGCTAATGACGTCAGCATGATCAAGAGTGAGCGATATACCGAATGTCCCTCCGGGGGGACGCTGGCAGTCAGTTTGCGAGAGAGGCTTTAGAGGGAGGAGATGAATGAAGTGAAAAAAAGCGAAGAGCCTATCTTTCTAAATGTATGGCCTAGGGGCTACCATCGCCATGTGTCTTGAAACTGAAATAGAAAGATGATCAGCGAATGGGGTGGAGTAAGTGAACATGAGCTCTGCGCCTGGTCCGTAGCACCGAGCGTAGTCCGCAAAGCCGAACATGCTAAACGAAGCACAATTTATTTGGAATTCACGTTAAGCGGAAAGTCCCCGCAAATGGAGAAGTTCGAATGATGTTGTTTGTGTGTACGGGCAGTGGTTTCGTGGATACCAGTACTGAGGATACGCAACTCTTGAGCAGTAGTAATAGTGCACCGTGTCAAACGTTGCGACACGTTTCGCTGTCTCCTAACTTACCGCCTCCCTTCTCACGGCACAAACTGTCACGTAAAGTGTTCCCAAAATCTTGGCATTTCTCAATTGGCAACGCCGTCATTTCACCGCCTTCAAAATGAAGAAAAAAAAAAAAAAAAAAGGAGAACAACCTTGAAAAAAAATCTCTCTGAAAAAATAATACAAAACAGCGGTTTCACTTCCTGTGCTTTTGGAAAACATGTCTTTAGTAGTTACTCAAGATGTTTGTTCAGAGTGTAGTTCTGTGGTTTCTTCATTTTTTTGCACTTCCTTGACACTGTCGGTATGTGAAGTTGTGTTAAAGCTAAATACAATTTAAAAAAGGTAAACACTGATTATATTCAACATTAAATACTATGATTAGATGCGTTTCTCTCATCATCCTCAGTATTTGAGACCCCGGTTAATTGTCACCCTGTCATGTCATCTTCATCTCCCTCTACGCTCTGCAGCTGCCCATATTGGAGTGGGTATCAGTGGTCAGGAGGGCATCCAGGCGGTGCTGGCATCCGACTACTCCTTCTCCCAGTTCCGCTTCCTGCAGCGCCTCCTGCTGGTGCACGGCCGCTGGTCCTACCTGCGCATGTGCCGCTTTCTCTGCTACTTCTTCTACAAGAACTTTGCCTTCACCATGGTGCACTTCTGGTTCGGCTTCTTCTGCGGTTTCTCTGCGCAGGTGAGTCGGCGGGCCCGGCCTTCGACGGGTTCTGACACGTGGCTGCCGGTCAAAGCGAAAGTCAGCTCATTATAATACTTACCTTTGTGGCATCCCCAGACGGTCTACGACCAGTACTTCATCACTCTCTACAACATTGTGTACACATCTCTTCCTGTCCTGGCCATGGGGATTTTTGACCAGGTGTGTATGAAAAACATGCACCTCACCCACCTTAACCTCCTGATCGGACGCTCTGCAGCCTCCTCTCCGGGAGCGATTCTTCCTTTCGGTGTCAATCTCCAGTCTCTCCCTCTCTGTTTTATCTCCCTCGTTTTTCTTCGCAGGACGTCCCGGAGCAGCGCAGCCTCGAGTACCCCAAGCTGTATGAGCCGGGGCAGCTCAACCTTCTCTTCAATAAGCGCGAGTTCTTCATTTGCATCGCGCAGGGCATATACACCTCCGTGGTGCTCTTCTGCGTACCCTATGGGGTGCTATCCCAGGCCACCGGTAGCGATGGCATCCCGCTGGCTGATTACCAGACCTTTGCTGTCACCGTGGCCACCTCCCTGGTTATCGTGGTCAGCGTGCAGGTGCGAGCGACATCCTTGTGCCCTGCAGCACAGAGTTGGCTTTGCAGTTCTTTTGTCAGAACCGATATGGGTTTTAATGCGCTTGTCTCTGTGGTACTGTGGACGTCAAGTTGGGATTGATTTCTATATGTTAGCAATTATAGAGAACCAGATCAAAACCAGCAATGTAAAAACTAGTGCTCTGTTCTTTTATTGTACAGACTTTGCAAAGATTTCAGTTTACATAGCATTTCAGTGATGGCAGACCAATGATGGGTTTTTCTTGAGTGCTTTTTCCAAGCATTTGATTGAAAACTTCTTCTTCTTCTTTATCTTCTTCTGATCACCTTACCTTCATGTACTGGAAGATAATTGAATCTTCTAAGTATCTTAATTTGCCTGTTCCTGATTTATATTACACTTAATGTTTTAGTGGTTAGATATGTTTTATGGTTTGTTGCAAAATGGAATTAAAGGCTGCGTGATGTCTGCATGGACCTATTTCCTGTCTTTGGGTAATGTGGGTGCTGGAGATTAATGGCTCTCACAATGACTTAATCCGATCTCTCTCTCTCTCTCTCTCTCTCTGTCTTCCACCCTTTCTTTTACTTCTTTCTGTCTTGTTTAGATTGCCCTTGACACAGGCTACTGGACAGCCATTAACCATTTCTTTATTTGGGGCTCGTTGGGTTCCTACTTCACCATCTTGTTTGCCATGCACAGCAACATACTCTTCAGCATCTTTCCAAACCAGTTCCACTTTGTTGGTAAGCCATTCTGCTCTTCTGCACAAACGTGAACCAGCCTGATCGTATTGTGAACCTCCATACAAGCATTCGTAACCTATAAACTAAACAAAGTTCTCGACTCTGGCTGAATACTTTGAATATATTGAGATATTCTGCCTTTGCTTTCTCTCTCTTAAGATGTAAATCAACAGTCTAGTCAATATAAACAGCGAACTGGAGATCCACCAGTCTCTCTCGGGAGCTTCTCGCACAGCTCTGTATTGGGGTCTCTCCGCGCTGTTGGTGCTTCTGTGTGTAAAACCTTGTCCTGTCTGTTGTTATAGGCAGTGCCCAGAACACCTTGCAGCAGCCAGTGGTGTGGCTAACAATTGCTTTAGCCACTGTTATCTGCATCGTGCCTGTCCTCGCCTTCCGTTTCCTTAAACTGGACCTCAAACCTCAGCTCTCAGATACGGTAAGAAGGGCGTTTACCAGCCATCTCCTGGCCATAAATAGCTCTCTCCACTGCTCAGTCTCAAAAGAAGCTCAATGGCATCCCATTCTGCCAATGATTAATCTTTCAAAATAACCAGTTTGTGTCAACAGTCCTTGTCTAAAGCCGGCAAATATTGACTCGCGAGTGATGTCAACTGACTCCCCACATCCTTTGCTCTGCAGAAGGGTTCTTCCACGAACAGTGTATTCGTTAACTGGGAACCCTTGTTGTTATTCAGGTGCGGTACACCCAACTTGTGCGTCAGAAGAAACGCAAATCAGGAGGTCGCGGCGGCCGCGGCGCCCTTGGAGGAGTGGCTGGGCTCGGGAGCGGGGCCCTGGGGCGGCTGGGCCGTGCTGGCTCTCGGCGCTCTGGGTACGCCTTCGCTCACCAGGAGGGCTTTGGGGAGCTCATCACCTCAGGGAAGAACATGCGTCTCAGCTCCTTGGCGCTGGCCACCTTCGCCTCACGCCACAGCGCCAGCTGGATCGACACACTACGCAAGAAGAAGCAGCAGCTGACGCCTACCCAGTCCGGGGCCGAGGGCAGCCCTGCCACTCCATGTCCTGCCCCACTTTCCACCTCCTCCTCCCTGCTTGGGCCCCAGGATGCCCTGGTAGAGGACACAACACACACCCCACTGGGTCTGGCTCCCTCTGCCAGCAGCAGTGCTGTCACCCCCACCCCGATGAGGAGTCCGGGGGGAGAGTCTTCAGGAAGCTGGGCGGTCAGCCTAGGGGCAGTGCAGGTAACAAACTGGGACAAAACACACACCTGTTTGTGCCATCTATTGTGTTTGCTTATTATTGGACAGATATTTCTGGATGTCATCATGTACAGTAAATGGGGTGTAGTAGTGGACATCATGCTGCGCTCCCAAATATAGAAAGGTGTGACAAAAAGATTCCAGTCTGAGAGAATATGATAAAGAAAGAAACAAACACTGTCTGTTGAAACATAATACTCATCCATCATATAAGAGGGTCTCATACAGTGAAAACCCCTGCAATGGTTTATTAAAACATATACCCTTTTTCAAACACCTGACTTAGAATTATTCAGCTCAGTGGCATTTTTGCCCAGTTATGTGGTCATTTTATTCGCATAACAGTATTTATTCACTTAGCAAAGCACCAGCATATTATGCATCTTCCATAGAAAAACAAACTACGGTACTGTATATACTTCCTAGCACATTGACAATCTCAACTAATTTCTACTGTTGATGTTATATGACAACTAAAATAGCAGATTCTATACTGGATTATTATTCATTTTCATATGTGATGCTTTTCTCCAAAACAACATACAAAATTAAATTCCTATTTGGCAATACAGCGCAGGGTGGTTACTGCTGCTGCCTTTGGACTCAGGTTTAAATCCAGTCCCTTGCTTTAATGCCCTTGAGTACGGTGCCCACCCTGAATTGCTCCAGGAAGTATAACCCATCTGTATAAATAAGTAAATAATTGTAGGTAGCTCAACATTATAAGTTGCTTTAGAGGAAAGTGGGAGCTAACTGAATAAATGTACTTAGAATGTTTTACACAGGTTGGTGATTTTTACTGTATCAATTCAGGGTAAGTACTTTGATTGAGAGTACTACAGCTGGTGCAGGGATTCAAACATTTGTTAGCAACACTATACAGTGGCTCTGGCAGCTTAGTGTCTGCTTCCTTCCTAGCAGTGAAAAACAAGGGGAGTGATCTTGGGAGCTTTGTTATATAAACATTATTGAGCCAATTGTCCTAGTTGAGCCAAATGTCTATGAGCCAATTGTCTTATTGTTTCAGTGCAGGGTGTAGCTGTCATTGTGCCCTATGCGTCTTTTGTCGAAAATAGACCAATATTTCCTCTAATTTCAAAGAGGCTGTGAGTGCAATAAACTTTTTAAACCCCCTCACAGTGGGAATTCTCCTTACAGGGACATTTCACAAGACAAATTAACCAATTTTTTATTCATTAAATGTATTAATTAACCAGTAATTAATTAATTCTGTGAGGAATGGGTGTGTAACCTAAGGCAGAGTTTAGAAAAATGGCTGAGTATAAAACAAATAGACGTATATGAAATGCACTTTGTGGCAATGATTTCCCAGGCAGTCTGGGTAATTACTTTCACTTTGCGCGTCACTGATCTATTTGCTGCTGACATTTCTAATCCTTTTCACCTCGTAGGAGGCTCTTTTTGGATGGCGGGGGGTAGGGGCGCGTATCAGCGGTGCCAGCAGTCCAGGACCCCCTCCCATTGTCGAGGAGACCTCCCTGGCCGAGTGAGAAGGTGACAAGCAGAGCATCGCACACGCGGACCGGTGGATCCTGGGTGAACCCGTGACAGATGTGCCCTTCTCTGTAGAGCTGGACTGGTGCTCTCTGCCTGTCTTTGGGTTAGCGTGCCCAAGGCATTAGCTGTTTCAGGCAGGTTATGCACCGAGTTTGCCGAGCACTGCTGCTATCAAGAGACTCTTACGATGAAAAGCTCACGGCTGCTCCTTTTTATCTTTTCCGCCGAAGGAGCAACGCAACACGAAGGAGATAGGGCTTTCCCTACAGACACATTTTTTTTCCACTTATTCAGAAAATATTTGTCCGAGCCATGAGCCCTATGCATAGTAATACGAAATATGATACTGCAATATTAAAATTAGACAACGCCATTTAAACTTGTCTGTAAACATAGGTTTAAATTCCAGTCAGCGCAGACTTTTGGGATGACACGGAAAAGGCAAAGAGTTGAGTGAATGTAGAAATAGAGCAAATGGAGCTCTGAAGGAGGACTAAAGTTGAGGTGCCCTGGTAACATTGTACAACTTACTGAACTAAATCAGAATAAAAATCCAGGTCAGGTAGTTTTAGTACAGGATACACAGCCGGATAATTACTGGTTTTCATGTAGAATATTGGCATCACACTTTTGTAAGGAACAACCAGTGATGTGATTTAAAAGTAAAAGCTCAGCTCTCATTTTCAGTCCTTCACTTCAGTCCTATGAATACAGCCTTTATGTCACTTTGACGTGTACGTTGCTGTGTTTGAGCGAGTTTTAAAACCTATCGTTCAGTGTATGTTCTTGCAGTATCGGAGATAGTCAAGAGAAAGCCCTCTCTCCAAAACAACCTGCGCTCAGACATGGAGGCGACTCTGGCTCAAATCCATTTGGCTTCACTGCACTCATTCTTTGAACAGTTGGACCCTGTCTGGTAGAGACAGCAGCGCTGTTTGTTTATTTTGCGCATACCCTCTTTGAGGAAAAAGCATCATTAAACTGTTGTAGAGCATTTGGGTCAACATATATTTACACGTAAATAGTCAGCTCGTAAGCCACATCAGGTCCAAGTTATTGATGTCCAAGTCCTTAGTGTTTCAATACTATTGTGGGGAACATGATGGCTTCATGTAAAAGCAATTAATAGTACTGGTAACAGGGGTACTATTATTTAAAGGTATGTAAAGCAATGACTACACATAGCCAGCCATACATACAGCCAGTCTGAGGACGACCAAGGTTACGGAAGTGGAACGGAGAACTTTCAGCCATTGCCTGCTACCGGACTTTTTTGCTCCTCGTTTCAATCGAACGGACGGCGTAAAATTGCACAAGGGAGCATTGTGTCTCTGTACACTTCAGTTCTCAGTGAGAACGCCACATTTCACTTTGCCGGATGTCATCGGGCACAGCGCTCACAGCCCCAGCTGTTTTTACACCATATTGGTGTACTCATCGAAGGTAAGCTGTGCTCCTGATGAGACTGCCTTGGACTGTGCCAGACAAGGTCATACATAGCGAAATCATATCACAGCGCCATCGTGTTACTGTGTGTCCACTTGGAGATACGATTCCTCTCAGACGAAATCGTTTGAAGAAAAAAAAAAAAGTTTGCGTGCGCTCGGTTGGACCTCTCAACTTTGGATCTGAGCAATATGGAACTCTTTAAGGACTGCTCTCACAAGCCCCAAAAAGCGCATCTGCATTTATGAGCTTCGAAGTAAAGGCCACCCGCGCTGTTCGGAGGGGAGCCCCGGGGGTGGCGTCCACATGAAGATGCAAGTTTTGAGTCACGTATTCAAAACTTTGGACTCTGCAGCCATAATCAAATCAGCATTGTTTTGTTTGTGTTCCCTTTCAGGCCGTTCCTCAATAAAGGAAGGAGCTCCTGAGGTAAAAGTGTTAGCATTGAAACGTGCGCACGGAGTGCGCAGTTAGCAAGCGGCGCAGCGGTGCTGGGTACGGGGAGAGGGAGATGCTGTGGGAGCCTCTCGATCGGTCCCGTTAGACTTTGGATTTCAGAGCTTCAATGAAAGGAGGCGATGGTTGAAACAGGTGGTAAATAAATAAAAGTGGAAAGAAACACGATGTCTCTGTGGTTTGTGTTGTACACTTTACGGTGCCAGACGCTCACACCAGCCAAGGCTCAGCACCACTGACTGGCCTCACGTCGGCCTGCTTCTCAGCCTCGCAGCGGTTCAGACCGTGAACATGGTACAAACACGGTCTCTGCACCGCGGAAGTCAAAAAAAAAAGGGGCGAAACGCAAGCATAGAATTGCGTAAGTTAGGTTTCAATGCGGTGTACTGCTTCACTTGTTATACCTCCTGGACCGGTTAATTTTCTGCTGGTCAAATGTGATATTCTCGAGCACTGCGTGTGAGCAAAGAGGCCTTGGCATAATAAAGTGTTTGTATTTGGAAATCGCAGTCCGTGTCTGAGACGGCCGGACGCTCCTGAGGCGCGGGGCTCAGTCCTCGCGCAGGTTGTCGCAACACCGGATCTGTGAACCAAGAGCGGCTCGCGACGCGTGGGAAAGGAAGGGGCGCGCGCTCCTGCTCGTCTTCCTTTTCCTCCGCTTTTCGTCCACCGTGCGCGTGCTCCTGTGCGTCTCCAGACGGCTGAGCGCAAGCGCGGCCTCGTCTCGCACGTGTCGCCGAAGAAGCTGGGAAACTACGCGAAGTTTGCGCCACGTTAGTAAGCCGTGGCGGGACAGGTTCACCGCTCAGGGGCTCTGGCTGGCTTTCACATGTCGTTTCTGTTCGCCTGAGCCTTGCGCGCACCGCGGAATGCGGGACAACTGAAGCTCCACACCGTGCTCGTTCGTTTCCGTTAATTGCGCGGTTTACGGCCGGGCATGTAGGTGTGCTGAGGCTTTCGGCGGGAGCAGCGCGGCGATGTCCTTTCGGGCTGCTCGCCTCCTGCTGTGCGCTCTGCTCGGGCTGGTGGTGGCGCGCGGCTCCGCTGAAGACCTGTGTCCTCGGAGAGGTAGGAGTCCCCCGGCGCCCTCGCGCTCAGTGCCGCGCGCATTCCGCCCTGGCCTGGGTGGCGCGGCACTGAGCGCGAGGTTGTTCTAATTGGAAAAAAAAAAAAAAAAAAAACAAAAAAAAGGGGGGGGAGTCATTCAACTTTGGGAAAAATTCCATGAATAACGTAAATAATAAATCATGTCCATTATAAACGGGGCGTTTAGCACTGCTATGATATGTCATTCCCCGAACTTCTTCTTTTTTCTTCTCTTCTTCTCTATTATTGTTATTGATATTGTTTTGGTGTTGTTTACTGTTTCTATTGCTATGTTGATCTTATTATAAATTATTATCTTGTTTTGTACTATTTCTAATTTCTGATGTTTTTATTATAGTAAAAAATAATGAAATAATAATTACACAGACCAGTTAATAAATATGTTTTAATTATACGAAGGAGATTTTGTTAAACTTAAAAAACTTAAGACATGATACGTTTACATTTACAAATGGAAATTAGGCATAGGACCGCGAGGCGCTCAGCCATAAATGTGATCATATTCATGAGTGATTTATTCTCACCAAACACCTTGTGTTTCGACGCGGATCAGCAGAAGGTGTACAGGGCCGAGGCTCTAGATGCGGGGTCCTGCTTGTCTCTCCGATGTGCTCATTACAGAGCTGCGCTTTTCGGCACAATAATAAGCGCGCATTCTGCGTGCGCACGGAACGTGTCCTAATAGCACATCATCATGGGTCTTTCAACGTTAAAGATTCGCGTCGCCAGGAGAATACTCAGAAATTCTGACAGCCTTTACATTTTTTTTTCAGTAATTACTGTGGATTCGTCACATTTTAGTGAAGCAGAGCCACCTGCATTCTCATTTTTTAGTTATCGATCCTGGTAAAGTGGATTCTCTCCTTATCATTTACATTTGTTTATTTAGCAGACACTTTTCTCCAAAGTGACTTCCACTGAACTCTATGTTGTGTTACCAGCCCACACACCTTATTCACCGCAGTGACTTACACTGATAGATACACTACTTACACTGGGTTACTCATCCATACATCAGTGGAACGCACTCTCTCTGTCACTCACACACTTCGGGGAACCCAAACAGCATGTCTTTGGACTATGGGAGGAAACCAGAGCACTCAAAGACTTATACTGCTAGATACACTACTTACAATGGGTCACATATCCATACATCAGTGGAACAAACTCTCTCTGTCACTCACACACTATGGGGGAACCTGAACAGCATGTCTTTGGACTGTGGGAGGAAACCAGAGCACTCAAAGACTTATACTGCTAGATACACTACTTACAATGGGTCACATATCCATACATCAGTGGAACACACTCTCTCTGTCACTCACACACTATGGGGGAACCTGAACAGCATGTCTTTGGACTGTGGGAGGAAACCAGAGCACCCAGAGGAAGCCCCCACAGACACAGGGAGAACATGCAGACTCCACACAGACTGAGTGGGGATCAAACCCACATCCTCGCACACCATCCAGGTGCTGTGAGACAGCAGTGTTACTCGCTGTGCCACCCCCATCATCATTTATCACAATTTAATATTCTTATTCATAAGTTCTTCATGTGAAAAACTGCTGATAAAATGAGAGAAATAGCAGACTTTTCATACCATTCTCTTTAGGGGAAAAAAACTGCAGTGATGACAGTGTGAACACTGATAACACTGTGGTTTCTTTTACTGCGGGTACTTTTTATCAGCTCAAATGTGGTCTCATTTAAACCAGAGTGGGAAAGCAAATCAAATCAAAATCTTATAGAGCGATAAGAAAATTTCCTTTCAAGTTTGCAACAATTTATGTAAGAGACAACAAATTAGCAAAGCTTTAAGTTAAAAATGACTGATCTTTGGACTCTGTAGTTTGGGACCCACTAAACAAATTGCCCTTTTAAATGACATGTTTCTGTATGCAGTTTTGTCTGTGGTGTCTCCGAGGGGCTCTGTTACACTTGGGGGCGCATCTGGGGAGAGGACACACAGAGGAAGAGCCGGACAGCCGGAAAGAGGAACCGAGAGGCGCACTTGATTAGTTATGCAGCTCAGCTGTTTTTATCTGTGCTGCCCAGTCAACCACAGCCATGGTTTCAGCTATTTGTAGGCATTGTCACATTATTACACAGAGACCCATATATATGCACTCCCAAGCCAGATGTAATTTTGTAAGCGGTTATGTCAGTGGAACTCTTACATGCTCAGGCTCTTCTCTGTGGCTTCCTGCAGAACCCGGCCCTAACGTGAAGGTGCTGGCCCCCGGCAGCAAGGTGACCCTGAGCTGTAGTGGCCGTGTCACCGTAGATGGAGCGGAAGTGGCACTGACCGCACACGGACAGGCAGAGAGCGATGAAGGGGAACACAGGGGGGCAAGGAACTCAGTATGGAGCACCAGCAAGGAAGGATATGGTGTCTCCTCCACAGTGGCGGTGAAGACGCGTGAAGGGACAAGCATGGCCACGGTGACAGATGACTTGAATCATTCCACCCACCATTTGATGTCAGTCAAGCCCACTGCTAACATGGAAGATCACACGTTGTCTTCAGAGGAGGGGGCTGAAACAACAGCCAACACATCCAGTGTGAACCAAAAGATCGCTGAGACCCTCGGTACAGCAAGACGAATGGTTAGGGGTTTGAAACAAGCGGTGCAGTGGAGACGGAATGGCCGTCCCCTCCGCAGCAACGAGCACAGAAGGGACCTTCTGGAGCTTGGCCCCCTTAATCTTTCCAACTCAGGAAACTACAGCTGTTACAAAGAGGAGAGACTGTCATTTTCTATTAAAATTGTTGTTTGGGGTGAGGATGCACACACTGATTCTGCATTCTTCACGTTGTACTCATCTGACCATCTCTCTAATAATCAGTCTCGGATCTCGGTCTGTGACTTTGTAATTAACGTACAGCTCCTACTTCTCATGCTGCTCATGATTATTATTATCGCAGTCGTGCCACTTTTTACCCTTCCTTTACCCTGTCTTTGTCTTTCATTAGATCCCTCACTTTCTCTGGAGAAACCTTCCTTATCTTGCTATAGGAAGTCACCTACAAGTAAAATCCGCTGTGACTGGACAGCTAGTAAGCCTGTGGTCCCAGTTCCCCAGTGTCACCTCATTCTAAGAAAAGGGTATGTCGGTGTAGCAGATGAACAACGTGAACAACAGCCTTTGTTACCTGTTACCTATTCACTGTATTCTTTTACCACCCAGAGTACTGGGCCAGTACATGAAAAGTCCCTGCATGTACTCGGAGTTCAAAGATCGCTGCTGGTGTGTTCTGGATCCAGACGAGAGGATGACTAGTTACTTGGCTTTTCTCTGTGTCTCCAACATTGTTGGAAATGTAACCAGTCCCGGTTTTGACCTGAATCCACGTGACGTTGGTGAGTAATTTCAGACGGGACCGAAATATAAAGTCACGCGTCCCTCTGCGGATAGTTATTGATGTGCTCCTTAAAGAGAATACGTAGCAGGATCTCATTTTTAATGGCTGCTAGTTCAGGTGGTTTCGTCCTCTGCGCGCTGTCTGTTTCGAGGTGTGTTTATTAATATGGTATTTCTCATTCAGTGGAAATACTTGTCTGAATGTACAGTATGTGTCAGTCTTGCAGACACTAATTTACCAACTGGTTATCCACTGAGTTTTTTCCTTACACCCGCTTTATTCTCTGCCGTTCACATCTTGTTAAAAAAAAAAAAAAAAAGAGTGTCAGCATACTAAGGCTGTTGTAAACAGCCAGCATGACCCCAACACTCTCTTTTTTCCCCTCAGTCAAACCGGACCCACCTTATAACGTTACTGTCCGGGAGGACAAGGCAAGGGAAAACAGGCTTATAGTGTCCTGGAGAAAACCCATCACATGGAAGGCTGATTACTATCAACTCGTGTACCAGCTGCGCTACTCTGTCCTCATGAATGGTGAAATTAAAGGAGCGGTGAGCAGGAGATGTATAGTTTGTTTAAGTGTTCAGATAAATTCTTTTGGTGAATGCTGACGGATCTTTAAAGTTTTATGAAGACCATACTGCATTGTCATTAAAATTCTCTGTCTGAATTTCTTCGAATTGCCTTAAAAATCAAGGATAGAGAGAATTTACATGAAGTATAAATAATGTTAACTTTGAGATCATTTCTGCTTATGTGAGACAAATGGCTAGTCAGTTTGATTGGAATGAAAGCATCTAAATTAAAGGCACCTGTCACTGTAATTCTAACGTAAAAAGCAGAGCAAAGGGATCGCATACAGTAAAAAGTAAAAAACTAAATCTTTTCCGTAGCTAGAATAGGGATTAGAGATAGCGAATCAGGTTTTCTGGCTAGATATCACCTTCACTTAGTTTGTGTGCACTTGCAAAGATCATATAAACAGTCAATCAACAACAACGTGATTGTTGTAGTTTGGTCATAAAAGTTTTGAAGTTCCAAAGTTAAGTATTTTTCTTATTCGAGAAACAACTATGTCAACTATGAATGACTTAGATGAAAAGGTGCCCAAAATAATGGAATTAAAACTTAAAAAGGTGAGCATTATTACTGCATTACAATGCAAGACTAATAAAATTTAACCCAATTTTTCTTTCGTGCCTTTTTTGCTAAAAAAAAGTCAGGTGACCATCATTAAGAAAATTATCACAGGCTCAATCGCTATATTCCAGACAAAATCATGGTGGATTTTTATTTTCCCTGGATTGCCGTATTTATGAATTGTGGGAGGATAGGTGCAGTTTACATCGATATAGTGGTTAGTTTTTCTTCTTCACAAAGTACTGTTGTATAAATTAGGGATTAAGATAAATCTGGCAAATGCATTTTGTATGCCATATTGTGTATACTTTTTCTTCTCACATTTGCACTATTGAATCCACAGCAACAAATTGTTACTAAGAAGCTTGAGCACACAATCATGGATGCCCTCTCCCACACCCCGTATGTGCTGCAAGTTAGAGCCAAGGAAGAGTTTGATATTGGCCAGTGGAGTGAATGGAGCACACATTTGTACACCCCGACCCGGAGAGGTGAGACCCTGCACACACACACACACACACACAGACACACACACACACACAACCCTGAAATGCAGAAATCAACCTTTGATAAGTCTCAGAAGGATGCTTAATAATTTCATACAGGGGACATACTTTGGGTATGACAGTTTGGCAAAGTAGCTTTATATATTTAGATTTTTAGATGAGAGTTGTCCAATTTCTTATCCAAATAGTGGAATCAGCAAACTGAAAAGGTACTAGAAACAAACATGACTATCATGTGAGTAGCTTTGGTGCCTTTGTGAGTGCTGTATATTAACTGTATTTAACACACTGGTTTAGCAATATTTCCTCAGATTACAGAAGGACACTGTTTAGCAAAATCCCACAGCCGTTACTGTTAAGTGCAGAACAGCAGAAGCGTAATACATGTACCAGTCATGTTTCTTTGGGGGGGGGGGGGGGGGCTTGAGGTGGGTTTTCACTGAGTTCATTCAGTTTAGGCAGGTTCAAGCTGTATTCTAGTAAATTTACAGTCAAATAATCAATCATGTATGTAAAACCCTTAATAGCAGTATATTAATGGGTCTTTTCTTCCCAGGCCCTGAGTCAAGTGCAACAAATAATCCCATGGACTCTTTTGACACAGCAATGGTAAGACATTACATGTCTTCATTTGGCAGATGATTTCCTCCAAAATGATGTACGAGTCAGAATACACAAAACTGAATGTAGCAACAGATGAAGTGCTTTAGATACAGAAATGTGATTACTGAAGCTTCTTTGTTTGATGGCACTATTTTTGCCACACAGTAAATTTGGAAGTAATCAAAGTTGATGGTGCTATAGAAATTTCAGTTGTCAGGATATCAGTGGGAGAAGTGGGTCTGAAAGAGATGACTTTGGACACCCTTGGTGGGGTGGGGATGCCAGGATTCTTGCTTTAAGTTTAGTTCTCCTGTTCTTTTTTGTGTGCACCTTTCATGTAACATTTTTCCCCACCCTTACATTATCCTTTTACCATCTTTCAGTATAATGTGTGGTGTTCTGAAGGCTCTGGCATGGCTGACACTGAAAATGTGATGTCTGGTGAGCAGTGCTGTTAACATACTGTACCTTATGCAAGATTCATATGCATGAATGCTGCCAGCTGAAAAAAAGAAAAAAAAAAAAACGGAAACATATAGTTTCTGTTTCAAAGAAATGTCCCTCTACTTTGCCCTGTATTTTAGTGTCTGAGCGCCCCCAGCTTGACAGCCAATTGCTACTGCATGTGTCTTGGGCCGTTGGAGCCTGTCTGCTGCTGACTATCATTGTTCTCTTTGCCTACATCATCAGGTACATTCTGCTTCTTTTTCCACTCTCTTTTCACTGGCAAACAAACCACTTAAACCATGGAGAGATGTTCTTCCATGATTATGTGACATGAAGTTGATCCACTAATAACACCCACCTACAAATTAGCAGTTAAATGAAAACCACGCTACTGTTCTTTTTTTCACTGCTCCATCTGGGTCAGGTTCTAGAAAACTGAAAAGTTGATATGGATTTTAAATTTCAGTGAAAATGTTTATTGTATAATGGCAAAATTGCATTTTTCTCACTTTGACTTTCTTCAGTTTAATTCAGTTTATTTTTATACAGCACTCTTCTCACGGAGTGACGCAGGGCTCCCTTCATTTACCTTTAGATGTCTTTTTTTAGTCTTCTTTTTTCATGTTTTCTCCGTCTTTTAGACTCAAACACAGAACGCGATTTATGTGTAAACTTCCAAAGCTGAGTCGCAGTTCTCAGTCCCAGGCTGCATCACCACCCTCCTCACCTCTACCCAAAGAAGAAGGAAACCCCCTTGTCTTCCCAGAACTCTCTGCCCCCACCCAGAACACAGACAACATCTTCCAGGAAGAGGAGGAGAGGGGGGAAGGTATTCACCTTAACAACATGGGCTACTTCCTGGCAATAAAAGAGTGAGAGATGAACCCTTTCAGTTCTGTACGTGTGTGCCTTATCTGCACTGTATTATATGCTGTAGAAAATGCACTGTGCTCTCATGAACATAAGAATGAAACTGAACACCAAGTAGGTCATCAGAGACATTTCAAGTCCATGTGTATGAGTTAAACATAACATCTCCTGTTGGCACCTGTTGCTTTTTACATTGTGCTTTCTGTGTTGTCACATTCTCCTGGAAACAGAAGACAAAGCTGTAATTTTTTTTTCCAGTTTCACTTCAAAGAAATATGTGTAACAATATATCTGTATCTGTGTATAGACATGTAGAAGTGTGGCCATTTTAAATGGATGGAGAAATAAAGATATTTTTAATATAATGTGTATTGACATCAGTTGAATAATTTTGGCATAAGTTCAAAAACTGGGCAAGTTTACAGCACGTTATTCACATTTAAAATAGGGCTGTAGTTCGTGTCCAACACTGATGGTTTGTGGCGTTCGAATAACACAATGCATTTTGCATTGATTATGATTAGTTAAAATTTACTGATGACAAAAATACCTCAAGTTCTTCTAGAGTGTCTGTTTTAGTTTGGTACTTTACAGCCATTAGGCGATTCTAGAAGGCTTCGTGTCCTAAAAGGTACTGGAATATTCAGTGCTTGGAACCTGGCACCCAAAATTTGCTAATTTCAACAATCTGGAACATTTTTCTAAAAACTGATGTGTAGTACAAACTAATGCCAAAAATATGCTTGATCTAACAAAACTGATTGGAAAATGCAAAAAAATCAACATACATTATACATTGTATAATCACAAAGTCGTGAAGTGCTCTTTGATATGTTTCTGCGTTGTACAAAAAGGAGCTGGAGAACATCTGGTGAGGGGCATTCCGTGAAGATACTTTCACATCTTTTGCTTGAAGAAGGAAACAAACTGGATAAGAAAAATTTAAAGAGACATTTAAAAGCAAATATAGTAAAATATTTCTAATATTACACCCAGTTGTAACATAAAGAGTCTAACAACCTGTTGGCACAAGGCTCGACTTATTAATGTAAGCTTCATTAGCTCTCTATAAAATCTTACAGTGATCATTCACAGATGAGCTCCTTCTTTCACACTACTTGCTTAAATTAAGTCGACGATAAAAAATGTATTAATCATTCATTTACCTTACAGGTTTCACTAGTGACGGTGTTTGCAGTCCTATTTTCTTGAGCGGCTAATGGCTGTCAGCATTGTCAATCACCAACAGTCCAAATTTCTCAAGTTGACAAGGAGTCTCAGATGTGAGCTCTGGGTTTGAATGTGGTTTCAAGTCCAGCTTAGTCTGAACGGGTGACTCTAAATTGCACGTAGTTTTGTGAGTGTGTGTAATTGCACTACAGTAGGCTGGTGCCCCATCAAGGCCATAACCTGCCTTGGCAGCCTGTACTTCTGAGATGTAGCTGTGCATTAAAACAAGTGGTTATCAAGAATTAGTGAAGATTTGATCTTCATTAAACAGGGATTTCGGAGAACCTGGGTGACATTTACAGAACTTCATTAGGGGTGCACATACTTTTAAGCAGGTAGCTTTACGGCTACAGGCTTGTGGGTTTTTATCTGGCCCTGACTCTGTCTGTATGGAGCTTGCATTTCCTCCCAGTGTTTGCGCAAGTTTCCTCCCAAAGCATAAAAGCCATATGTTTCATGTCAATTTGTGAATCTAAATTGTCCGTACTGTGCGCTTGTGTGAATGCCATGAGGTGCCCTAGAATTTCCTCCATTTTATTGCTGGCTTTAAAGAGGATTTGGGCAGTAGAGTGGCACATTCAAGTGACTGCAGTTTTCAGATCTCACACACTTGGGAGACCTCCCACTTACACATGGTGTGTGGAAGTGTGTAATTGCTGGAGACAGAGCATGTTGCAGAAAATCAGCAATGAATGTTTCACAATCTCTTGGCCTATTAATTCTGAGAGGGGAGGCGCAGTGGCGCAGTGGGTTGGACTGGGTCCTACTCTCCGGTGGGTCCGGGGTTTGAGTCCCGCTTGGGGTGCCTTGCGGCGGACTGGCGTCCCGTCCTGGGTGTGTCCCCTCCCCCTCCGGCTTTATGCCCTGTGTTACCGGGTTAGGCTCCGGCTCCCTGCGACCCTGTATGGGACAAGCGGTTCAGATGGTGTGTGTACGTGTGTAGTTCTGACAGTTATTGTTAACTTTAAAAGTTGTTTTTCATGTAAAGAAACATTCAAATGTGGTATACCATTTCAAGTTCTCATTTTTTTCCGGACTCAAGTCAGTCCTACCCATGGCAAACGACGTGGCGCAGGACACCTCCTCAAACACGTTAAACGCGTACTTTTTCCAATTCGCGGCTCTACGCCGAGCAACTTACAGGATTCAGAAATAGACAAATATTCAAGGCGCGATATTAAAAACAAAGTCATTCAGACACTGCACTTGATCTTGATCCCTGAGGCGTTAGTGAAAACGAAAGCTGTGTCGGTCGCGTGCTTTTCATCAGCAACTGGAGGCTGAAAAAAAAAGAGCTCTGTACATTGATTACTATGACCAAAGAGTGCATCAAATGTTATCTTAAAATAAATATAAATAGTTAATTGATTACCGAGGGGGCGCGGTGGTGCAGTGGGTTGGACCGGGTCCTGCTCTCCAGTGGGTCTGGGGTTCGAGTCCCGCTTGGGGTGCCTTGCGACAGACTGGCGTCCCGTCCTGGGTGTGTCCCCTCCCCCTCCGGCCTTACGCCCTGTGTTGCCGGGTTAGGCTCCGGTTCCCCGTGACCCCGTATGGGACAAGCGGTTCAGAAAGTGTGTGTGTGTATTGAATTGATTAATTCCAGCTATTATCTTGTCATGTCATTATATGTATGGTGGGGTGAGGGATAAATTACTGAAGCGGTGGACAGTGCTGTGGAGAATGAAAAGAGCAGGTTGTGCACCACAAAGGCTTGGGGACCGTGAGGGAAAAGGAATGAAAACACTGAGGCGCCAAAGGCAGGCTGCCCGACACACTCCTGGAGCTCTGCTCAGCAGTGCAGGCCTCCCTTTGTATGCTTGGCAACAACCCTAAGCAAGCAAGACATAAAACCCACACAACGTAAGCGCAGCACGACACCAGCCGCGCCGATCAACAAGTTTTTCCTGAGACAACCGGCCAGCAAACAGAACAGACATCGACTTCAGACTCTGAAGGGCAGCAAAACGGACCGCTGCATTTAGAAGCAGTTCCCAGCGCAACCACAAGGGGCGCAAGTAGCAGCAGACGGTCCCTTACGGAGCGCATGTCAACAACGAGAGCTCAAGCTGGCCAATTGGCTCTTGAGCTCTTGTCATGTAGCCCGGATGTACCTATATCACGCTAGAACCTCGGCGACAGCGTGTGCTGCGGTCGCATGAGGAGGTGCATGGAGTAATTTTGGCCGGAGGACATGGACCGGCGTCGCCGCTGTTTTATATTCGCCGGTATGTACACTCACTGCTACTGCTTCTATCGCTTTGTGCAGATTTATGAACAGCCATTGGCAGACAGCCCACCTTCCGTGGTGCAGCTCAGGCAATGAATGCCTCTTGAGGTGAGGGGTGGATGCAGCCTGGGACTGAGAACCGGAAGTTTACACATAGCAAAAGCCGCGTTTTGTGTTTGAGTCTAAAAGATGGAGAAAACAAGAAAAATAAAGACTAGAAAAAGAAATCTAGGTAAATGTCACTGGGAGGCGTGTTGCTCCGTCCAAAGAAGAAGAAAACCCCCAGAACTCTCTCTTGCCACCCAGAACACGCACTGACTACTACTGTAACCACAGGTGGTCCCCGACTTACGACGGGGTTACTTTTTCTGCGAGACCATCGTAGGTCGAAAATACATTTAATTCACCTAACCTACTGAACATCATAGCCTGGCATATGTGTGATGGCCATTACGGGCTTGTCGCTGTTATATTGGCAATTTTGTTGAGTTTCTCTTCAAGAGTAATTCCCTTCCTCCTCCTCTTCTTCTTCCCACCAGTAGCAGGAAACACAGATGGGCATTTGTGACATTATGGAGGCACAAAACACAATGCAGGTACAGGGGGGTATCTGTATCGTAACTATGTGACAGACTGGGAGATGCAGATCGCTGCCCCCTGCCCAGTATCGTGAGAGAGTATCGCACCCCATATCACTTGTCTGGGGGGGAAAAAATCAAAATTCAAAGTACAGTTTTGGTCTGTGTGTTGGGGTTTCTGCTGAATGTCTATCGCCAGATCGCTGTCGTAAAGTCGAAAAAATTGTAAGTCGAGCCGTCATAAGTCAAGGAGCATCTGTAACGTACCTGACGAACATTGCAAGTTTTTCAATTTCCACTGCGCAAGTCATGCCCCATTAGGAAACGTAAAACAAATTTATTGACAGAACAAACCATTACAATGTTTGCCTATCGTACGGAACAGAGAACCTGATGTGATAATATTGCAACTGTGCATGCAGTGGAATTACAGTACAGGAAACCAAAAATGTATTCATCACAAATGCAGTAATGTGAATGGAAGTGCAGTTTTTGGTATCTTTGGAGTTTTAGAAATTACTCATCCTTTTGTATCATTTTGAACACAGCCAGATTTGAACCCAGGTTACAATGAACTGCCCAGGAGGTGTGAGGCACCAGCACCACCTGTTTGGCACGAACACATACGGTCTACAACCGCTTGTAGACCCCCCCCGTGCCCTCTTTGGCACAAACAGTACAGTTTTAAGTTATTGAGAACGTTTGCAATCTTTGTGAAGAGTTGGTCCAGAGTTGATAACTAAGGCTATATTACCCGTGTTACAAAACTCTAGAGTTTAACATTGCAGGCAGAATAGCACTTAAGGCTCTTCACTTGTTACTTGAAGGTTGGTGGTTTGAGGCCCTTTCCTCTGCAGATTCTCCAGTGCCCTTGACTGTGGTCACTTTCGTTCAAACATGCCGCAGCGTAAATGGATTCGGTAAAGGTCGTCGCATTTTCATAAATCCCTTCCTCCATACTGCAGTCGTTCTAAGATTGCGGGTTTTGGCTTTCGGTTTTCCTGTAAGTAGACGGTAACCCTGGCATAAAGTTATTTTGTCTGGGGAGCTGAACAGGAAATGTATTTGGCAAAAAAAGGACAATGAAGACTGAAGGTATGCTTGTACCCAGGTAAATATTTATCCTAATCTCTTGTTCACGTCCCCCCCCAAAAAACTTTTAAAAAAAAAAAAAAAAAAAAAAAAAAAATCTAGAAATGTTCTTGCACATGCACACAGCATTCATTTTGCTGGATGGAAATAAACTGGTGTATCCAGTCCCTTTTTTTTTTTTTAAATTTATTTAATTATATATTTTTTTTTAATAAAACCAAGGACGACTGTCATTATTTTGAACAGGTTAAAGGACTGCGCATGTAAAAAACACAATAAGGGACATGAGTCTTAAATTGAGAATATATTATTTAGCGTAAGGAGCAGTACGGTTAAGTAAATCATCTGCTTTAACAAGACACAACAATTAATTTATCCGACGAAGCATACATTTCTTGTCAGACGTAATGGTTGTAGAAGTACAACAAAGAAATCGACACTCTGCAGTATTAGTATGTAAAAGGGATAGTGTCCTGTCTTGGGTGCACGCAGCCTAGTCTTGCGCCCTGTTCTTCCCGGATAGGTTGTGGGCCGCAGTGACCCTGATTTGGACAAGCAATTAAAAATAGTGAGTCGTCGTCGTAGTAGTAATAATAATGAACCCAGAAGGTCATCATTTGTCTGACTCTGGCCGCTCTGTGTCTCTCTATTGCTGTATTACTGAGGATTCAGTAGAATTTCTAGTATTTATGGTAGATATTATTTACAAATTATATTATTAACAGGGTCTCGAAAACATGGTTTGCATGTTGAACACGCATGGAATAAACTTACCTTTCATTTTAAGTTAGTTTGAACGTAGTCTGCGTGATAAACCCTGATTGCTAAAATAAGTTTTTCTCACGGCAAATTATGTCATATTTTAAGATGTGTTGTAAACACACGCACAATGTCTGCAACTACTTGTCCTGAGCAGGGTTACAGCAAACAGGAGCCTAAACTGGCAACGCAGGGCGCAAGGCTGGAGGGGGAGGGGATGCACCCAGGATGGGACGCCAGTCCATTGCAAGGCACCCCCAGTGGGACTCGAACCCCAGACCTGCCAGAGAGCGGGACCCGGTCAAACTTGCTGCGCCACCGTGCCCTGTCGTTGTTGTAAACATTCTTTACAAATTCAATGTCTGAAAACACTTTTAATTGTATGATGATAGCTTCAGTTGCGTCACAGCTTGCTGTGACCAGTGATTCAGCTATTATTGTTCCGAAACGTACTTTATATTTCCGATACCTGTAAAATCCCTCAAATGTAGAGGCATGTTTCATGGTATAATGTCTTTTAGTGGCTTTGTTCCTAATAACTGAAGCTGCTTTTTTGCATATTAGGCAAATTCATTATTTATTTCAGTGAAAATTCATCCATGTCGGTACATTCGTCTGAATTTTTTTTTAAATTTTTTTTAAAAAGTTTAGCACTGAAGTTCAGGTAGGAATGTGATAAAGACCACAGTAAAAGTCGTCAGTGATAAAACGAGAGCAGATGAAAACAAAATGCACCAAACACAAGTACACTCATCCTACTGAGGATGACTGAGCTGCAGTTTAACGCGGTTCTCAGCCGGCGCAGCCCCGACTGGGGACGGCAGCTTCATCATTCGCCGTTATGTGACTTGATGACTCTGGCCACTCTGTGTGTCTCTATTGCGGTATTACTACATGATTCAGTAGAATTTCTAGTATTTATGATAGATATGATTTACAAATTATATTATTAACAGGGTCTCAAAAGCATGGTTTGCATGTTGAACGCGCATGGAATAAAAACTCAAATGGCACTGTGGGGGTGGGGGGAGCGAGAGCGGGCGGCTTCATGGAGAGATTAGACAGTCAACACATTTTTAAAATTTATTATTGCTCTACCCAAGACTTTTACAGAAACTATCTAGTGAATAAACAGGAACATTTTTATTACTTTTTTTCGCTTTCAACATCAATTAACCAAATGCCCCAAGTTGAGTTGTTTCTGCATGGCAAGATTTTTAGTTTACCATAAGACTTAGTTTTCATTTAAGGAGAAATGTTTTAATTAATATGATCTCTGAATAGCATGATAAACATGTAAATATGGTATTAATATTTAAATATCAAAACATTTTATGATTGGAAATTGTTGAATAATGGATAAACTTGTGTGATGTAAATGAAGGCCTCGTTACACCCCACCCAGACTGCTACACTCCTCCACATCTGCTCGCTTGGTGGTCCCATGAGGTCCGAAATCATAAGCACAAATGTTTTCGGTTCTGGCCACAATGTGGTGGAATGACCTCCCCCTCTCTTGACATTTAACAGGGTCTCAAAATGCACCTCTTTCAGATTTATTTCTCTCCTGGTCTAGTAAGTTCTCTATAAATGGATACATGTTTATGTTTGATAATTTTTGATGATTTTGTTCATAACTGAAAAGCCTGTATCCAGCCACTTGTGCATGGTGCCCTGGTTCATAGTCGATGTAATAATGCACTTTTTGTATTATTGTTTGAGATGTATGTCACTCTGCAGAAAAGCATTAAATGTAAATGTAGTTCTCCCCTTGCAATTCTCCATTACACTGCATTTTATTCTCCTTTCTCTGGAATAACAAGGCACCATCTCTGATGTGTGAAACTGAACTACACAGCAGTAGTTGAGTAGGAGGCGGTGGAGGTTGTGGGGGGGAACTAATCAGGGCTCGCACCAGAGGGGGCTGGGTTGGCCGTAAGAAATTCTGCTGTATTAGTCTTTATTGAGTGTGACATAGTGGATGGACTTACAAACAGTTCCGAGTTATGAACTGACTTCCAGTCTGTCGCATTTGTAAGTTGATGTACAAGTTTAACTCGCATGTTTTATTTTGTTGTGGCATAACAGCGAAGAGGTGCATGTTTTACTCCAAATCCACTGTAAACGAAGGCACTGAAAATGCATGTAACATCTGAACGACTGTTTTCGATTTGTTGTAGTATACTCTGCTCCCAGATCTCATTTCAACCCTTTCACTTCTCAAGGAATCCTTACCTGTGCCTCACTCTGCTGTGGCGGACCAGTGGATTGTGTGGCGCACCAGCATCCTAATGGCTCAGTGACTTATGTCTTACCTAAGCCTCTGTGCCCGGGGCAGTGGTCCTTCAACGTGAGTTTCGCTTCCTCCGTGCCCGCGATGTGTGTGTTACTACTCCACTGGGAGTCAGAGTTTTTACGCAGTAATTTGGTTAGTCAGATTACTATTTGTACTAACACAATAGATCTGTAAATATCTATACAGATACAGCCTTTTAAGCCTAGAGTTTAGCTGAGGATATAATTTTACAGTAACCATTGACAAGGTTTTCATCCTGAATTACTCCAGTAAGAAATTACCCAGCTGTATATTGATAAATTGTTAATGCTGATGTGTTTTTTATAGCTATCCTCCTATCCAGTTTTTAATTTTTCTGTTTAGGTCTGCAATGTTTTATGTAACTTACTGATGATAGGTGTACTCTTTTTGCCTAACTTTCTTTTGTTAAAATGACATTTGTTGTAAATGAAATAACAGTCAATATTTGTTTTAGAACACTGTCATCGCTTTTAATGAAGACAATGGAACAGAATACAATAAAACTCTAGTTTCTGCTCTAGCTGAGGCTTTCATCACTCTGAAGAGCTGCAAGCACACCTTGACCTTCAGAAAAGTGTGCACGGCGGTAGGTGAATTCATTTTATTGTGTTTTTTTTTTTTAAAGCGATCATTATGCAAAACAGTGAGCAAAAAAACTGCAGTGGAATGGCAATGGGCAAGCAATTAATGAAAATGCATATATAAATAGTTACTCATTTTATGTGATTTTAGTTGAGAGTATTAAGAGCATATTATTAGCAGTATTAATGTCTCCTCCTATTTTAACAGGAGCCTCAAATAATACACTGTTCACGTGAGTATGATTCATATTCTTTTGTTTACTATTTAGCAGAGATAAAAAAAAAAACCTTGTAAAACCTTGTGAAGCATTAAGTGCAATCAGTTCATTTTGAAATAGTTCTTCAGTTTAGTCTTAAATACAATTTAAAACATTTTAGAAATTGTAAAGAAAATCAATATATGGTAGCTACATCCAGCTTAAGCCAAATGTACTGTTAGGAGAAGAGTAATAAATGCCTACTTTTGCATTGTGGTTCCAAGGAATGACTAGACTTGAAATAGTTTATTTACTAGTGTATGTGTTTCGAGTAGGTTTCTCTGACACAAGAGGTACTAAGAAACATTGTTGGACTTCCTGGGTGTTTTTATGATTTTTTTTTTTTTTTTTTTCTCTTCTCTTCCCCCTCCCCCCCTCTCTTTTTAGACAACTGTTCTGCTATGGACTTAGCTCCCTTTGGTATGCAAGGCAAGTCAAAAAAAAATTCCCTCCTCTCTCTCTCTCCTGATCAGTATTGCATACTGGGGTGCTACGCTATTGTGATCTGATTTATCATCAGCCTGACATCCTTTTACTATGTTTAGACTAAAATGTGTTGGGTTATACACTTACTGCAGTTTCTTCATTGAGGAAGAGTTTTACTGTGACATGTTAGGAGTAGGTTCCCCCCCTTGTTAACAAGCGTATATAACTGACAACATATATATTATTTCCTTCAGATTTAAACTTTAAACCTAGGTTTAAACTTTTGATTCAGGTTTACAGCCTATGGAATATTTCTCTAAATCTTTAATTTCTGGGGCCAGCAGCTCCGGTCTTGGCGAGCCCAAGTGAATGATGACGTTCAATCCAGTTGAGATCTTAATCAGCCATGACTGAGCTGCTAACTGAATGAATCTGAGTGCAAATCATGTAGTGTAGGTTTAAGTCAGTCACTATCATTTTAAATCAGATTTGGGACTGATTGTTATAGTTTTGAGTCCTATATTGCAACAGTATTTCAGATATTTACATTTTTTTGTGCATTTACTTTCCTTTGGCATTATTTGTCTGTCTTGCATAACATCTGACACTGCTGATGTTGATTGACATGACATTGTTGCACTTCACTGTTTGTGGAAGACTGCTATAGTTTTGCTGCTTTTGGATATTTGCGGGCATTTATAAAAAGTTTGTGAACCCACTGGAGTGATCTCAATGCCTGCACTGCTCAGAAATTGCGACCAGAGCTTTTTTATTTGTAATCACAACCTCATTAACACGAATAACAGACCTCATTGAAGTCATGTCACTCCTCCACTTGGCCCCTACAGCATGGCTAGCAGGGAAGGAGAGAGCCAAGGTTGTGATTAAGAAGAACGTGTCAGGCAGAAGCTCAGGCCATATTTCCATCCCCCAGATTGAAGGTAGACCTGGTCAGAGGTCATTGCAAAGAAACATGTACAGCCAGATGAAATAATGTAGGACTACTACAGTTGTTAGTCTTTATAGCTCTTAATTTTGTTTGTAGTTTAATTCACTTAACTGATCCATCCATCCATTCATTCATTAGCAATAACTGTTCAGTATAGGATCATGGTGGTCTAGACCGTATGCTGGTAGCACAGGGTGTGAGGCAGGGGTACAATCTGGATGCCAGGACATGAGCGCGACCTGTTGAGCCACAGTGCTGTCAAAGGATGGACCCCAGTTCTGCCACCCTCTTTTGCATGCGCTGCAAATTTAGTCAATTTGTGATTTGTGCTGGAGCATTTAGTGGTTCAGGGAATGTTTAATATTGGTGATTTTTAAAAAACGCATGCCTCTTGGTGTGATTAACACTGTAACATGATGTCGTACAAACAAGCTTTATAACACCACATTTCTTTTGTTTCAGTTCTCATGGCGCTTTGTTTGCCTTTTTATTAGGAAAATACTGCAACCTTGACTAATTTGCAAAGATGGTGAAATAATAAACTTCCAAGTAACATGTAGAAGGAAGACCAATCTGGTGAAATTATCCAGTGTCATAAAATGTCTATGATTATTACACACACATTGTCCTACATGTTCATATTACTCTTCTTGCATAAAATACAGACATAGTGATTTTATATTTTAATAATGACATTTAAAAGTGCAATAGTTTGTGTGTTAGACGATATCTCATTTCATGAGCAGTTAATGCAGCAGTACAGAATTCCTGAGTTTCACAAACTTTTTCTCACAACTGTATTTCTCTCATGTTGGTCATTAAGTATTTTTGTGTCTGGCCATCCGTCCTCCTAGGAGTTAGCAGCAGGTTCCACAGAGGCTGCCTTGCTGCTGCTGTTTTAGTGATTGCTGCCATTGTCCTGCTAATACTCATCTCATGTACGTATTATTGCAAAAGGTTGCAAGAAAACAAATGATGTATTTTTACATTTAGTCTTTACAAGACAATGCACACACATACAAATCAAGTCATGAGGAATGGCCTTACTACTGTTAATTGCCTTTTTTTTTTTGACTAGTTTCAGACATACTGCTTTGCACTTTTATGTTTGTTACCATAGCTGCTAAATATTTGTTTACCTGCAGGTGTGTGCTTCAGAAAACCCTGCTGTTTCAACACAAGAAAAGGAGAGACCGTCTAGCATTTGTTAGCTGTAAAGCTGCTGTACAGGCACTCCTCACTTAACGATCTACCTGTTTGATGACCGCGTGGACTTGCGACCAGCTCTCCGACCAGTCGGTATTGTACGCTGTGCGAGAACTTTGGTCGTGGAAATGGCAGCGCAGCGTTTCAGTGTCAAGCATCTCATCTCGCATCACCCTGTCTGTCTCGTTCCCACAGTCGGTCAGTATTCACTACACTAGCGTTCGCAGTCTTCAAGACAACATATTTCGTCTATAAATTTATACTTCATTGTGTACTCCATAGTACAAGATGTCGGTGAAAAATACTAAAAATTTTATAAATGGTGCAAAGGTGACATAGAACATCTAAAGATGGTTGACACAAACCCACTACCAGTACAGTATGCTTGAAATAGCGGTGAAGGTCGGCTCCTTGCTTACATCTATATTTAGTCATTTAGCAGACGCGTTTGTCCAAAGCGACATATATCTCAGCAAAAGTACAATTTATGCTTTACATTAAGAGAAGGAGACATGGCTGCAAACATGTGACTCTCAGGTAAACCTAATTTGTTACCTACCACTTGCTGCACCGACGTTCATCGTTCAAGTAGGTGCATAAAACACAGGATAGACAAATCCTGATACCCTCCTACCAAAATTTTTTTATTTTTTATTTTTATTGAACAATTTGCTTAACGACCTAGTCGTAGGAAAAGAACTTGGTTGTTAAGTGAGGAGCGCCTGTATACTGTTTCCCCTGCTACAACCTGGGTGTGGTACCCTGTTCAGGGTAAAAAATATAGTATCTTGGCCCAAACTTTAAATGTCAACCTTCAAGCCATGAATGCAGCTTTTGAGTTCTAGACTTCTTATTGGCTTTTGTAAATTCTTTAGAATGCTGAGCTTTATTCTGCTGGCTTTGAGTCTAACATTGTAACACTGTAGTTACAGATGAACTCTAGGTGTATGGAAAGAGGCATACTCCCTCTGAGCATGAGGGGAATGTCCTAAGGTGGTGGTAATTAGTCAAGGATGAATGCCTTCAACACTGCCAGATTTAATATTTACACTATTTTTATACTAAATTTTATTTTACTTTACACTAAATTTTAATTAATTGCACATGATAAACTATGAAACCATGTTTTAAGAAGGCATTAGTGGCTCAAGATATTCCAGATTTAATCTGATTACAATTGGAGAGACTAAGTGTTTTGTGACTCTGGGTTGCAGCTCTGATTCTTTCACGCTGTGGAAGCAAAAGACTCTAAGCTGTACCAGTGTGTACACTGAGATTCCTCGATTCTTTTTACAGAGCCAGAGCACATAGCCATATGTAGCAAGTTATTTGTATTTGAGTTCATCTATGATATGCACAACTAAATTGTGAATAGATTAAATAAAATAGGTGTTGGAAGGGAGCAATAAGCATCAAGTAACTCGCAACGCAAGCACTTTCGAGAGATTCTTTAAAATGTTTCGTTTCAGTTTTAGAAGCATTCAATCCATTGCCTTAGCCAAACATTAAATAGGAAGTCAACATGGAATCTTAATGTGCAAAAGGACTCCCCCTCCCCCCCCCCCCCTTTTCACCCACGTGTAGTGGCTGAAAACCTTTGTCAATGCTATCCACAATGGTAGAATACCCCCTAGCCCCCAAACTAACCCTGGTGGCAGTGATGATTCCAGTTTGCATGGATGAAGACTGAAAAAGACTAGAGAAGCCCAGAGGAGTGAAAGAGAAACATTTTAACTAGTTACTTGATATTTTTAATATAAAACATGGGTTAAGTAGTTTGGACCAAGTGTTATCCTAGTTATGTCCAGTTATACATTCAACACGCCCATTCTTAGTATTTCTCACGATTTGGGGAGCGAGGGTGTTTGACGTTGCAGTTTGCATCCTTTATTCTGTCATTTTAACTTAAACACCTATGTAAATGCAAGCTGTTACACCTTAATACAGTATATAAAGCAAAACAATTATTTTAGTCAGACCCCTGATGTAAAATAAGTTTTTACAAACTTAGAGCACAATAATATGAAAAGGACATGATATGCTGTACATTATATACAGTAAGTTTACAGAATATATAACTGACTTTGTTCATTTTAGCTTCTGGAAGTGTTGTGGCAAAACATTAGAAATTGGTTTTGTTCTGTCATGTTCATAATATTCAATATAATGCACTGCTTTAGCTTCTACAGCAACTTAATTTTATTTACTGAATAAGAACATTTTCTCACCCTTTTCTATACCAAAAATAGTTATACTGTATAATGCATTTAAACTTTCTAGTAATAATGGACATATCTTTACCCCTATTAGAAATACAGTGGTCAAACTGATAATGTATAATATATAAATATTGATAAAACCTCACAGTGTTTGTAGGTTTATAAATAGAAATTGAAAAGGGACAAACTTTCTGTAACTTATAAATGTTTCTGAGCATTTTTTTATTACAGTTGTGCTGACAGTGTTGATGGGTGTTTTCTAAAATTCTCTGGGAACATTGTCTTGATCATGTCATTTCAATAATCCGGCTTGTGCCTTAATTTGTGTGTGGGGTTTTTTTTTTTTTTTTCCTTTTTTTGCTATCTTAATGAAAAATGTGCATTTTAAACATACAATAAATGCATATTATGGAATGTTTTGTCTTGTTTTAAGCAAGAAAAGTGTTTCTGAATGTTTTAGGCATATTACTTATTTTCACCTTTTACCTAAAATTGGATGCCAAATTGTTTTGGCATGTAGCACGGACTTGTCATATGTTTAAGATTTCATACACAATAATGAACTGAAGAATACTGAATGAGGAATAGGTATACATTTAAACAATCTCATGTTAATGAACATAATATGAGAGATCCCAAGTTATGTATTCTCATGATTAAAAATTAAGCATAGTATTAACTATAGTAACCATTTACATGTGACACAATGATACTGTTTAGTTGTCAGCATTATGTAAATTAGGTACAGGGCATTCAGAATGTATTCAGACCCTTTTTTTCATGTTGCAGCCTAGCTCAGGTGCATCCCATTTCTATTGATCATCTTTGGGATGTGTCTACACCTTGTTTGGAGTCCACACACACATTTTTTCCAAACCACTTATACCATATGGGGTCGCGGGGAACCGGAGCCTACCCGGCAACACAGGGCGTAAGGCTAGAGGGGGAGGGGACACACCCAGGACGGGACGCCAGTCCGTCGCAAGGCACCCCAAGCGGGACTCGAACCCCAGACCCACTGGAGAGCAGTGTTGGACGCCCCCTTGTTTGGAGTCCATTTGTGGTAAATTAAACTGATTGGACATGATTTGAAAAGGCACACACCTGTCTATTCCATAGCTGATGATCTGTATCAGAGCTAAAGCCAAGTAGTTGAAGGAATTACCTTTAGTGATGAGAAAGAGGATTGTGGTGAAACACAGCTCTGAGGAAGGCTACAAAAAGAAGAAGAAGAAAAAAAAAAAAAAAAACCTTCTCTATCATTGAAGGTTCCCAAGGGCACAGTGGCCTCCCTAATTATTAAATGGAAGAAGTTTGGAACAACCACAAGTCTTCCTAGAGCTGGCTGCCTGGCCCAGTTAAACAACTGGGGAGAAGGGCCTTGGTAAGAGAGGTGAACAAAAAGCTGATGGTCACTCTTGCTAGGCTCAAGATCCTATGTGGGGATGGAGTAATGATGTCCATTTAGAAGTTTCTCTAAATGCTCCACTGCACTGGGCTTTATGGTAGTTTGCAAACAGGTTTCTCAGTCTGAGTCCTTTAAGTGCCCAGATTGAAATGAGGCCAAACAGTTCAAAGTGTTATGTCTTTAGGAAACCACACACTGCTTATTGCCTGCACAATACCATCCTAGCAGTGAAGCATGGTGGTGGCAGCATCATAAAGTGGGGTTGTTTTTTGGCAGCAGGGACTGGGAGACTAGTGAGGGTCAAGGGAAAGCTGAATGGAGCAAAGTACAGAATTATTGATGTGTACTGATTGATTGTGTGATTGACAGTATTTAGAACCTGCTCCAGAATGCTCTATGTTGAAGGTTTGCCTCCCAACAAGACAATGACCTAAGCAAAGACATTACAGTAGTGGCTTAGGGATGACTGTGAATGTCCTTGAGTGGCCCAGCCAGAGCCTGGACTTGAGCCCAATCAGACATCTCTGGAGAGATCTGCAAATAGCTGTCCAACAGTCCTTATTCAACCTGACAGAATTTTAGAGGATTTGCAGAGAAGAATAACAGAAAAGCCCCAAATCCATGTGTATCACAAAATACCCAAGAAGACTTGAGGCTGTAATAGCTGCGAAAGGTGCTTCAACTACCAAGTAAGGGGTCTGAATACTTATGTCAATGTGATATTTCAGTCTTTTAAGAAGTTTGCAAAAAACGTCTAAATTCCTGTTTTTGCATTGTCATTATGGGGGAGAGAATTTAAGCTATTTTAGCATAATAATGCTACAACAATGAAAAAAGTGAAGGGGTCAATATTTTCTGAATGTACTATATATTATGGGATTTGAGTGAACATGGATATTTTATAGCTAAACTCTCAAGCAATGTTCACTTTTCCATATCTATTTTAGTTTCACCAGAACCACTTGTAAACTTGCAGACCCTAAGCTAAATGTTTGTGGTCAGTGCAGTGATGTTTCATTTTAAGTGTTTGTATGCATGCATTGAGAAGGATGCAAACAAAATACAATGACTGCAAAGGAGTCATAACAGAACTCCTGCATCAATGTACCATTAAGAGCACAAGTAGTGAAAGATAATGTCTAATAATTACACAAATGATTCACTTTCTTACAAGTGACCAAGGGAAAAGGAACAAATCTTAAAAAAAAAAAAAAAAAAATTTGTCCCTGTAAATGTTAGTAATACTGACAATTACTAAAGAGAGAAATTTGTCCAAACTTCAGAAATCTGTACCAGTCACCCTGGTATAAGGACTCCCTGCAAGCCATGATATACAGAGAATAATAATGCTATTGATTTGTCTGGATGTTTTGGGACATTTCTGTGAATTTTTGGATGATCGGGGAACAGATTAAAATATTAAGTACAGCTTGTTTAGATTTATTCATTTAGCTTTACAGTTCAGGATGTACAAGTCTCATTCTACAGCAGTCGATGAGCTTTAGATTACCACAATATTTCTGCACAACTTTGCTGCTCTTCTGTTGGCACGCGTTGCTTGAAAAATTACTTTTCAAAGCAAGAGTCAGATAGGAAATAGCAGATGGTATGATGCAAATTAATGGTGGTTATTAGGGGATCAGGAAAGAAGTGATGCTGCACAGCGGTCAAGAAAATGAGAACTGAGCAAAGGGAAGTAGCTCTAGTCGACTGGAAAGCTAGCCCTACGAGCAGGGCAGTCTTTCTCGAATTACTTTTAAAAAACATGAATAGCCTATTTGGTAATCAGATCACCACTCTACTGACATCTTTAGGAAAGAATTATGTTTAGATACAGTTCCACTCATCAGCGGAAAGGTGTTTGAGATGCACCCCATGTGTTTGTGTTCTAGGCCCAACCCCACTGAGTCATACTAACGGTGAGATGTCAAAAAGACTTGTTTCCTTTTGCTGTACTTGTGGAACCCATGTGCTTCACCAGCATGTAAATACTCCAGCATGTGCTCCTTCCTCTCTACTCATCACAAAAACAGGCTGCCCCCCAGCCAGCTTCAGTATTGTGGTTTTCCTCTGCAGCCTCTCCTCACAACTCTTGCAGTTCTCATGGTGTATGGATACTCACTTCTGTTTCCTATAATGGGATGAGTATGTAAATACACAGCTTGAGTGTGTTTTTCTTTAGCTTTGTGCATATGGACAAAGTACTAAAAAAAAAACATTGGCACTTATGAGCAAAGCATTAGGCTTAAACTGTTAATCTTAAGGCTTGACATGTAAGGTATATTTTATAGATGGACTTTTTTTTTTTGATTGACTGGAATAATGAAGTTCTGCATGGTGAAGCAATAACAAGGTCCACTGCTCAGCTTCACAAGATGCACCACTAAAGGGATTCCACCAGCTGAAAAAAACTGCTTACATCCATTACAATAAATAGTAATATGTGAACTTTGCACTCTGGTATTTTGATGCACTGTATTTATTGCAACAGTATTTCCATGACATAAATGGAAAATATTTTTTCTTCATATTAGAACAGTGTAGATTATACAACTGTCCTGGATGATTGAGACTGATCAATTTTGATTAAAACTGAATGCAATTGCTTTTTTTTTTTTCCTGCCTTTGCAGCTGTATATGGTGTAAAGTTATAAAATCACACATTCCAGCCTTACATGCATAAGGACTAAAACACATGGCTGAAAAACAAGGGGTTAGAGTGACTGAGTGTGTGAATGGGGTATATGAAAAGAACTGAACTGCACTCAGTACAGAGTCATTCTGTTTACTCTCCAAACCCTCCAGTTCATTCTATTCCTATTAAATACATTACCTGTTAAAGCACAGGCTCACCAGGTGCAGAATACTTAAAAAATGAAGGGTTAACAACACAAATGTAATCCTAGCTGTAATAATTAGTAAAAATGATTGCACACTGAAGCCCACTTTGTCATAAAACGTTAACACTATGAAATTATTATTCAAAATTATGCTTCCACCTAACCCAAGAAATTAACAAAAGTGAATTATTCGCATGCTTTTTTTTCCATGGGTTGCGAGGTTTTCCTGTTTACTGCATCAATATGCGCACAACACGTACATTTCTCGGAGAGGTACGTCGCTTTGGATAAAACAGCGTCTGCTAAATGAATAAATGTAAGTAAGACTGGACCAATCATGGAAGTTAAAGGATTTTTTTTTTTCCTGCATTCAGCTGCAAATGCATAACACGTTTCATCATGAAGGCTGTGCTTCTTCTGTTCCCTGGGTTTATTGAACTCATATGCATTGTATTACACATTTCTGGAACACGCAGTAACCCAGGATGCGACGCTCTAAGACGCACCTGCAGAGAGCAATTAGAAGGACGGAGCGCAAAGCAACCGGAAGCGACGGTTACCACAGCAACGGCCGCAGAGGACAACCGGTGCGCTGTAGCGCGAGGGCCGGAAAGATGGCGGAGAGCAGCGGGTTGGAGAAACTGGACAGCGGGGCTCTGAGTCCGGAGCAGCAGGAAAAACTGCGACAGTTCAAGGTGGGAAACTAAGGTCCGTCTGTGAATTTCTGGGAAGTATTAGGATGCGACTGAGCTCCACAAGACATGATGCTTGCGCGCCAAGGAAGGACTGGTGGAGCCGCGCTGACCATCACTTAAAGTTTTACCAACTGTCCTTCAGATAAAGACTCGAATCGCCAATGAAAAGTACCTGAGCGCGCACCCGGAGCTCGAGCTTTTGCTCAGTGAGTTCTTAAGGTACGTGCACCTCCTCCGTGATGTTCGGAAAAGTTTGGTTGCTCCCTATTGTATTGTAACGACCCGCGTTACCGTGAGTTTGGGCGGGAAACGGGTCCATTGGAAGCAGTTGTATTGTGGGAAAATCGGAGTAGAGTGCTCCACCGCTGGGGGGAATTCGGGGGAATATGATGGGGTGACTGGGGCGCGCTAAGCACGCTGGGAAGGTGGGCTTGAGGTGAAGGTTGTTGAGGAAAGGGGTCTGAAAGCATTATTATTGTCTGCCAGTTAAATGAAATGTTTTTTTTTCTTTCTTCATATGGAATGAACTGCTATTGCAATATTAATTTATTTCTTTTTTCTTGTTGACAGAGACATCTTTTTTAAAAGACCTGTTGATATCCGGGAATTTGCAGCAGGTAAATACAGGTCGAATTTCAAAATGGTATAAATCAGATGTTTCAGGTCTTTGTAACCATAGTCATTTTATTTTTCAGACTACTTCACAGATGCAAACCTCCCGAAGAAAATCTTGGCAAAAGTTGAAGATAACAATTCCTGAATTTTATTTTAAAAAAATTCCCTAGCAGTATGTAAGACGCTATAGACATCTGAGTTACGTCGTCAGTCTGAATCACTCATGTGGTGCCTTGAGGGCTGTGCAGTAATGCATTCAATCTAAAGTAGTTCAAGAGCTACACAGGGGGTCTTTAACAGGAACCTGTAAAGGTGTATCGAGGTGTGGATTTTCAGTCCTTAAACGTGTACCATTTTGACCTTTGTTCTTGAATCTGTCATTTATGTCAGTGCATACAGGGCAGCTAATAGTGTAGTGGTTAGAACTGCTGCCTTCAGATCAGGAGGTCCCTACTGCTGTAGTACCCTTGAGCAAGGTACTTACCCTAAACTGTTCCACAAACTTACCCAGCTGTGTAAAGCGGTAAATAGTTCTAGGTATCTTACCATTGTAAGTTGCTTTTAAAGTGTCAGCTAAACGTGTAGCTGCAATGTCACCTGCTTCCTGGCTGATTTCCAAATGTGCATGTTGGCTGAAATGACTTAAGGAGCCCAAGTATTGTACACTATTGTGATTATTGGCACATTTCCTCAGAATTAAAGGTAGATGTATACTGTTTCTGGAATACACAGCAATATGGTTTTAATTATCAAGATACTGCCACGTGGCTGTAGGCTGGCGTCTCGTCGACCCTGGTTGGGTCGTCTGGACCTGCGTGTCTCAACACGTGCGGTGACCCCAGGTAAGATCCCTCATGTCCAGGTGCATTGTAAGATGTATGAGAAATAAAGTGAATGTTGAAAGGCTTGGTATGATAGTGTTAACTAAGGGAGAAGGCCACCAGCACCACTTATCTCATGACATTTTTCTGTTCAGAATCAGAATGAGGTTTTATTTGCCAAGTGTGCTGACGCACACAAGGAATTTGCTTTGGGTGCTTGGTGCTTGCAGTATTACAGACAGTAGACAAAAGACAGACAGCTGGCACAAACACAGAATAAATAAATAACATATTTATAGAGTAAAAAATAAATACAAAAAAAAAGAAAACTACAAAAGTGATGGGATATATTGTACTGATAGGAGACCTATAAGGGAGTGTAACTGTCTATGAGAGTGATGCCCAAGGGGAAAAAAACTGTTCTTGTTGTTGTTCTGGTGGGCACTGTTTTGTAACACCTGCCCGGAGGGGAGAAGTGTGAGGAGTTTGTGCTCGGGGTGTGTGAGGTCAGCGATGATTTTCCCCACCTGCTTCCTCGTTCTGGTCTCGTACAAGACCCGAAGGGTAGACGGGTGTACCAATGATCCTCTCGGCTGTCGTGACCGTCATTTGCAGCTTAATTCTGTCCGATCTGGTAGCTGAGCCAAACCAGACAGTTACGGCAGTGCATAGGACGGACTCAATAACAGATCAGCAGGTCCTGTGGTAGGTTGAACAACTTCTTTAGTTGGTGAAAGAAGTACATCCACCGTAGGGCCTTTTTCCACAATGGAGTCAGTATGTGGGGGGTGCAGTGGGTAGTGGGTTGGACTGGGTCCTACTCTCCGGTGGGTCTGGGGTTTGAGTCTAGCTTGGGGTGCCTTGCGATGGACTGGTGTCCTGTCCTGGGTGCATCCCCTCCCCCTCTAGCCTTATGCCCTGTGTTACCGGGTTAGACTCTGGCTCCCTGCGACCGTGTACGAGACAAGTGATTTCAGACGTGTGTGTGTGTGTGTGTGTGTGTGTGTGTTTGTGTGCGAGTGAGAGCTAAGATGGGTGTCCCACTTCAGGTCCTGGGAGATGGTAGGACCCAGGAACCTGATGGACTCCATGGCTGACATGGAGCTGTTGAGAATGGTCGGGGGGGAGTGCAGGGGGGTTCCTTTTGAAGTCTACAATCATGTCCACTGTTTTGAGTGTGTTCAGCTCAAGGATGTTTTGACTGCACCAGCCAGGCAGCTGTTCAACCTCCCTCCTGTAACGCAGACTTGTCACCGTCCGGGATGAGGCCTGTAACTGTGGTGTCGTCTGCAAACTTCAGGAGCTTAACGGAGGGGTCCTTGGAGGTACAGTCATTTGTGTGCGGGGAGAACGGTAGTGGGGAGAGCACACACCCCTGAG
Organism: Scleropages formosus; assembly: GCF_900964775.1. Classification (NCBI taxonomy): domain Eukaryota; kingdom Metazoa; phylum Chordata; class Actinopteri; order Osteoglossiformes; family Osteoglossidae; genus Scleropages; species Scleropages formosus. The sequence continues at coordinate 17,285,366 of NC_041823.1, read as the reverse complement.
GAGCACCAGTGCTGATTGTGCAGGTGCTGGAAGTGAATTTCTCTAGCCTCACCAATTGCTGTCTGTCAGGAAGTTGGTGAGCCACTGACAGATGGTAGTGAGCACAGAAAACTGCTAATTAATTTGACTGAAGGACGTCAGGGATGACTGTCTTAAACGCCAAACTGAAGTCCACGAATAGGACCCTTGCATAAGTCCCTCTGTCAAGGCGTTGCAGGTTGAGGTGCAGTTCCATGTTGACTGTCATCATCCCTGTAGGCAAACTGAAGGGGATCCAGCAGGGGTCCAGCAATGTCCTTCAAGTAGGCCAACCCCAGCCTCTCGAATGACTTCGTGACTACAACGTCAAAGCAACAGGTCTGTAGTCATTTAGCCTTGTAATCTTGGATTGCTTTGGGACTGGGATGATGGTGGAGTGTTTGAGGCAGGAGGGGACTTTGCATTGCTCCAGTGATCTCTTGAAGATCTGGGTGAAGATGGGTGACAGCTGGTCAGGACAGACTTTGTCAGGCAGGTGAGATGCCGTCAGGTCCTGGTGCTTTCCTTGTCTTCTGTTTCTGGAAGACCCCAGCACACATCCTCTTTACAGATCCTTAGAGTAGAGCAGTTTGAGTAATGGGAGAGGGGGGCAGGAGGTGTTAATAGTCGATTGCAGTGGGTGTGAAGTGTAAGACCAGCCTTTTCAAACCTGCAGCAATGCACATTCAGGTTGTCGGCCAGTTGTTTACCCACAGAGTGAGGAATGATGTCTTATAGCTGTTGTGTTGTACTATCCTGTGTCTTTGCAGGATTGCTTAATGTACACTGGAATAGTCTATTAAATTAAATTTTACCCTATTTTTAAACCTATCTAAATTCTGAAAATTTAATAAATACACTCGTGCAGCATCCTGTCAACAGGTATCTTGAAAGTGTTACTAAAACCATTGCAAATTTACAGATAGAAAGTATAGAGCCATAAATAACAGCAAGAACACAAAATATCAAAGGGTTCCTGTGGCTACCTGGCTATGATGCCACGAAAGCCAGCAGACACAGCTACAAGCCATCTCCTCGCACAGGAATGGGCACATTACACTACTGTGAAAACAGTGCGTTTATTAATGCATTTTATTTCAGAAACAGCCAGGTCTAATTCTACGCAAACTGATAATTACAGCCAAGTGGCAATGAAGCAAAGACAGATGAACCAAAAAGAAACAAGATATTTTTTCTACATAAACATCACATCTGGTTAAAAAAAAATGTGAAACATTCCAGGGGCACACATTTAAGTTGGATAGAGGAAATGTAGTTTATGACTAGCACTGATTCTGTAACTAAAGGAGACTAAAAATATAAAAAAGAATTTTTTTCTTTTACAGTTATTAAACACCCCCCCACCCCCCTTACCTGCAGTGTTTCCAAACAAGTCTTAATACTTTTCATTATAATATACAATTTAAAAACTCCCTTGTAGACTTAAAAATACAACACACTCAGCTCCTTTTGATTTACAGCTACTGAGAATAATTATAGGGAAGTTTCCACATTGTGAAGCACATTGATATTCTGGGTCACCCAAACCCACACAAAGATATTTTTCAAATGTTACATAACTTTCCAGGAAAAAAAAAAAAACAGCTAATTCACAGTCAACTGCACCTTTTTTAATACATTCTGCACTAAAAGACAAATTACACAGAATGTGATTCTACTTGAGTGGACATGGACATTTTTGAGTCAAAACTTGTAAGGAACAGAGACAGTGAGGACCCCCCCCCCCCATTTAGAGTGCAAATCTACTTCACATTGTGTTTTTATAACAAATAAATACACCTTTGTATGTATGTGAGAATGCAAACATCCTATTGATTTTTCTGGCAAGAATAGCTTTCAAGAAACAAGAACCTTGTCTGTCTCAAGTGATGTTAAAATTAACCATCCAAGTGCAAAACTGAAAACATGTCTCCCGCTGTGAATATGGACTGCCTTAATAAAATCCAAAAAAAATATATTTGTTGTTTTAGTTCCACTCAGCTTTCGTACTACGAATACAGTGTCTGACAAAAACCCAACACCGAGATGTATCTCAGCTGAAGGCAAAATGAGGGCTTGAAATTCTCTAATAAATAATGCTTGAATCCAAATGGAAATGCATTAATAAAATCATACATTACCTAGTATCCTGTACCTTAACCATAGATAACCAAATATTAATACAGTATCATGTATACTGGACTTTATAATGCTTTATGCTACAATGCTTTAAATAAAAGATATTCTCTTGTGGATAACTTCTGCAGTGTGGACGTCGGCACTGGCCGCTTTTCCGGAAGAAAAACCATGCTGCATCCCTCGAACTAAACATATTTTATATTTGCACTATGTGAAATATTGTCTGTCCCTCAGACTGGGTAAACTACGGGTGGTACAGTGTGATTCCCGGACTCTAAATGGCACCGGGGAATTTCCAGGGCTGCATTACAACACGCTATGCAGTCTGGACACAGTGTTTAAGGCTTTCTGTAGCTGTATTTGTTGTACAGTTTTAAAACAAATCAGGGCACAGATTGAAGAAAATTCGGAATAAATCTGAACATGGAAAAAAGTGAAGTGTATCACGAGAAAAAGGACAGAGCACACAGAGATCCACCTGAAATGTGTTCCTCTCACCCTGTGTGCGTCAAGTGCTCAGCGAGAAGTTATTGTTATTGGGCCTTGCGAAGTAATGGTGGGAATTGCAGAACACACCTGACTCACACATCTTTCCAGCTCCTTCCCAGACATTCCTTTCCCACTGCATAAACATCCAGCACTTTTTGAGTAACTTCAGCGGGAACTGTCCTTAACCCATCTACATAACCTAGCTCCTCAACAGCGACAAATCAAGGAGTTACAGTACTAACACCTTAGAAAAGGAGTTAGCAGGTCTGAGCACTCAAAGTGGTCCAGGGCCCAGGTGGAACTAAAACCTGCTGGACTGTGGCCTTCCAAGACTGCAAGTGAACAGCATAGTGCCTTGGTACAGATGACAGCTAACTTTAAATGAACTTCATCTCTCTGCTCTCCATTATCCCACTCTTCATTTAACCAATCTTTCATCCCAAAGTCTCTGTCTCTTACTCCTCTCTATGCTGGTTTGTCAGTCTTGTGAGCGGTGATGAAGGCCATGCCATGAGTCCGAAAGTGGGTGTTGAGGTCGGAGGCTTTGTCGAAGCGCCGGCCACATACCCTACAGCCAACCCGCCCTTCGGCATCCTGTCCCTGCTGCGAGGTGGTGGGAGATCCTGGAGATGAGGAGGCTGAGGCTAAATCAGCACCAGCTGGGGAACGGGCCTGTGTGGTAGAACCAGTGGGGTCAGAGGCATCTCGCACACGGTGCGTAATGAAACGGTGGCGGCTGAGGGAATTGATGGAGGTGAAGCAGGCCCCACACTGAGAACACTGCAGAGAACCTCCATCAGTGCGATGCTGGGGGATGTGCAGCAGAAACTCCTGCTTGTCCTCTGTGGAGAAACCACAGGGCACGCAGCGGAAGGTGGTGTCCTCTGGCATCGGCCCGGCACCTCTGGCCCTCTTTGCAGGGCTCCCACCTTCAGTAAGCTCCTCGCCTCCACTGCCTGCTGCTCCTTCTCCTTCTTCCTCGCCAGAGCCGGCCCCCAAGGTGCTGCGACAACCCTCCTGCTCAGAGGAGTTGTCTGGTCCATCGCTGCGGGTCTGACCCAACTCTGCACGCCTCCGGGTCTGGGCAGGGCTCTGATTGGGAATAGGGATTGGAGAGGTTCACAAACAAAACCAGGAAGCAAAGATGAATGTAGTAAAGCCATGAATGTAGTCTCCAAACTGAAGTTACACTGCAGGCTTTTTAAAAAGAGCATTTCCAGTAAGTTCTGAAACCATTCAACATTTGCTAAAATATAATTTCCTTTTCATAATTTAAAGGAAAAAAAAACTAAGTCAACCAAGCTGAGAACTCTAACCAGTCGGGCTTCCTGGTCCCGTGCTCTAATTCCGTGTTGGACTCGTATGTGTTTCTCCAGAATCAGTCGGCTGCTGAACGTCCGTTTTCCCTCCGTGCAATACCTACACACAGTGAAACACAGTTAGAAATGACTTCAACAGCAAATGGGGAAATTAGCTCTTACACGTGCATACACCATTTTATAATTAATCACTAAAATCTGAGAATGTGTGAGGAAGCCTTACTGGCAATGGAAGACTCTCCTGATGCCCTCGTGGTTGACCCGCACGTGGCGCCGCAGGCTGGGGGCAGAGCAGAACGAGCGCTCACACATGCGGCACGGGAACTTCTTCATTGACTGAATGAGACATTACAGGGGAACTCAGTCAAAACACAAAATTTCACGTTGTGCAACAGGTGCTGAACTCATGCCCAGGATCCTTGGCTGACGTGGACTAATATACAGTGCTCTGACCCAGCGGCCACAAGTCATTCCGCAATGCAGGATAAAATACAAATTCCATTTTAACTCAAAATGAATACCCTATCCAACAGCTTTGCTGCAGAAAGCTTCCTCATCATTTGAACAGACCACTAACTGTGTGTGTGTATATATATATATATTAGTGGGGGATGAAACTTCTCTCTGGAATGAGTCTGAAATGATTCCATGAACATTCTAGATTAGTGTGACATCTTGGGTGTATAAACACCTATATGCTTTATGTAGGTATTCATTGTGATGTTTGATTCATATGACAGACATTTGTCTCCAAAGTCACTTACAAGGTTTTTTAACTTACCCAGTTATAAATCTGGGTCTTGTTTACTTAAGCAATTCAGAGTGTGTATCCCGGTCAAAGGTACAACTGCAGCCAGTGAAACTGAAGACCTGGTTTTGTGAGTGCAGGGCAATGGCTTTAACCAGTACACTAACTGCTGGCCTATCATCCTTACTTTATTTATTTTGTTATTCTTCAAGAGCCAGTGTGGGTCAAAGCACTGCTGTGTCAGCATACATTTAAACACATCTGACCATTACAAGATAAGGCTTCAAGAGTGTGCCAGTGACCTTGCCATGCTCCTTCCTCATGTGGGAGATGTAGGCTTCCCGCTCCGAGTAGCGAGTCTCACACTGTCTGCAGCTCCACTCTGAAGGCGCTGCCCCAGAGACACTTGTGAGCGCAGCTTCAGGAGCACTAGCCTGGTTGTCTGTGTGCTCCTGGTCTGCCTCATGCTCCTCCTCTTCCTGTTCATCCTCCTGTTCCCCAGCCCAATCTTCCCCATCTGAACTTTCAGTTTTGATGGAGGACTTGGGTTTGGAAGAAGCAACAGAGGTGGGAGGAGCACTGGTGACCAGTGTGGAGGCAGTAGTGGGAGCTTCCTGCTTCGCTGAAAGACCCCTGTGAGCCGTCTGAGAAATGTAGGTCAGATGTAGAGAGATTAGATGGAAATTAGAATAAACAAAGCAAAGATCAGGGAGATAGGTGTCACAGCAAGACCTTGAAAGAAAAGTCAAACACTGCTGCAGTGCAGCTTCAGGAATTCCCCTCATGATTACATAACTTATGGCTGCACTGTTTATCTTGGTAGTGTATTAAACATTTTTCTGTGACTTTAGAACAGCTTTCTTACATTAAGGTAATCCTGTTGAAACTTAAAATAAGTGGCTTTGTGGACACCACAATCTCATCACTAGAGAATAACAAAAGGGAAAGCATTCTGTTACAAAAATCCTGTTACAAAAGCTTTCCGTTTTGCATATAAAAATTTTTTTAAAGTTCATTAACATTTCGTTTTATCTATGGGACTAGAATGCACGCTCTTAAAAACAATTACCTGTTGTCTCTGACAACAGGTACAAACATGGACCTCAAAATGTAATGCCACTCCTTTTAGAAAGCAACTAACGCAATCAAGGAGATAGAAATGTCGGAAAGCTACCGAAAATATTGCATTTTTGTTGAACGAACGGCAGCAGCAAGATATGGCAGATCTTTTGCGAACCGAATATGGGTTGATATACTGTACCTTGATGTGCTCCATCATAGACCCTTTCTGTGCATAGAGTTTAGTGCAATCAGGACACTTGAAGACGTGCACCTTCTGCTTGGCCAGATGAGTGTCAAAATGGACATAGAGCAAGGGCTTCTGGGTAAAAACTGTATCACACATCACACACTTGTATATCATCCTGCAGAAAAAGACGGAGGGACAGCTATGTTAATATGCACAACAGATACAAAAACATGAAGAGAATGAAAGACGTAAAGCAGAACCTACTTGGCTTGGGCAGGCCCTAGTGTGGGGTGCTGTGTAGTGATGTGGGCCTGGGCCATGGGGCCTGATTTGAAAGCCATGGGGCAGCTGGGGCATTTGTGGAAGACCTCACAGTGAGCAGTCTGGATGTGGGACTTAATGGAGTTTAGTCCTCCAAACACCACCTGGCAACTGGAACACCTGCATGAAACATAACGAAGGTCACGGGGAAATCAGGAACAGCCTGGCAGTCTGACGCAAGCGCTCAGAGCTAAGCACACTGAAGCTGAAATACATGCACAGGTACAGGAGAGAAGCTACTACATGTGTACTGTAAAAGCGTGGTGAATGAAGTAATAAAACAGGGCAGCACTCACCTGTAGCCAATGCGGCGTGCAAAGTGTAGGCAGGCCTCTTCCAGGTGGGTCTGGAAACTGGTTTGCCGGGCAGTACCTCCACACTCTGGGCAGACATAGGGGGAACGATGTTTGTGGATGCGCTGGTGAGCTGAAGCACTGCAGGCGTTGGGCAACATCATGGCCGGGGAGCACAGCATGCAAGACTGCAGTGAGGGAATATATAAATCGATAGACATTATATGCACACAAGCATTTGACAAGGCACAAAACAATAAACCTTTACCTCCCACACTGACAGCATGAGATCTGACAATGGTAAAGCACGCAAAAATCCAAGCTCACAGTGTTTGAAGCTGCTTTAACTTCCTGGAAATGGGCCACCAGCTCTGCTTTGCCCCCAAACTGGGTGTGGCACTCTGGGCACTTGAAGTCGTTATACTGCAACTCCTCTCCCTTCTTACAGGGTAGAGGCAGCAGCACCTGTGTGCCGTCAGAGGCCCGACGGACAGGGCTGGGCTGAGCGGCCGGCTCCTCCTTCATCAAGCTGGGGGCTGCAGCGGTAGGAGCTGTAGCCACAGAAGCTGTGGAGGGGGAAGTGAGGGATGGAGAGGAAAGGGAGGGAGACAGCATTCCTAGAAAGGGCAGAGACAGAGTGGCAGTCCACGGTTACTCTGAAAATCTCACTGAAAGTCCCCAAACGCTCGCCAAAAAACCTCAATGCCAGCAAGAGCACGGTGTTTGATCCCTGGGGATCCTCACTGTGTACTGACATTTTTCATCTATGTCTTCTATTTCTCTATAAATGTGCTCTTCTAACATTCTAAGTAACCTTAGACAAAGGTAGCAGCTGAAGAAAAAAAGTACAGCACTGACACCTTGTCATGAATCTTGTAATTCCTGAGAATGCAGGAAATTCATAGACTGATCATTGGTATACATTAGCCTTACTATGTAGCTACATTTTTACAAATAAATGAGCACCACTTGGGAGGAAAATATTCCTATTGTTTACTTGTGCACTTTTTTAAAATCACTCACCAATGGGGGTAGTGTCCTGTTGGCCAATCATTTGCTCGATGGAGACAGGCCGCATGACCAGATGGGAGCACTGCATGACCAGTCCACGCTCCTTGTGTTCGCGAGCATGGAGCAGCAGGCTGCATTTATTAAAAAACACGAGCCGCTTGGCACAGTGGTTGCAGGTGACTTCGATGCGCAGTGAGCGGCGGTCATAGTGCCTTGCCAGGCTGCGCTCCAGAGCAAAGGCATCCCCACATTCCAGACACCGATAGCCATTGGCTGGCAGCGGGAGGCTCCACTCGGGTGGCAGAGGTGTTGAGAGGTCTGGCCGGTAGCTCGGCAACAGGTTCTTGCTGTTCAGAATCTTGTTGAAGGCTTCCACGAGACTGGACTGGCTGCGGGAGATGACAGCACCAGTGCTGTTCACTATTGAAGCTGGCTTGGAGATCTGGGTGGTAGTAGTGCCACCATTAACTACTTTCTGCCCCACTGGGCGCACACTGATCCCACTGGTGCTCATGCCAAATTTTGGAGAGGAGACGGCATTGGAGGACGATGAGATTGCAGGAAGAGCAGCAGTTCTTGTGATGCTGACAGCTGTAGCGGAGACCTTGGTCTTGTCAGAGGAGGCAGCCATTTTGTTCTGTGCTTTGCTGGCAGCCAAAAGCATGGCTGTGCTTGCATCCTGAAGCGTTGACACGGGCATAATGCTGCCTTTTGCACCCTGTTGCTGAGAGCTGCCTTCTCTACCAGAGGATGAGACACTGGCCTTCTTGGGCTTGTTGGCGACTTTGCGTACCCCTGACGGACCTTTGGAGTCTGACCCCTTTGTAGTCGCTGATCCTGCTCCTTTGGGTGCCACTCTTGTTACTGTTCGAGTGATTCCCCCTGTGGAGGTCTTGATTGTCTTGATACGCACTTTGAGGGGCCTGGAGGGGGTGCCAGGTGTGACAGCAGATGTAACAGCTCCAGCAGGCACCACCTGGGAGGGCGGTTTCTCTCCATCAGCATCGCCTGTGTCAAACTTCTCGCCATCTTCCACATCCATCTTTTCATCTTCTGATCTTTCTCCCTCCACTGCTTCAGCTTTGACATGCCTGGTGCCACTTACCTTTGTATCCACAGCCTCCCTTTCTTTACCTCCATCCATCTCCTCCTTCCCCAGTGGAATGGAACCCATAGCTGCACTGGAGCTTCTACCAGGGGCTGCAGATACTGAACTGCTGGAGAGTGCACTATACGGCATCTCGGGCTCAGGGCTCTCTGGTGAGTCCCGCTCCTCAATAACATGCTCAGATTTTATTTCTTCATGGGTGGAGTTCAGACTGGAAGCAGGTGGTGTAGCATGCCAGCTCTGGGAAGCAGTGGCCTGTAATGAAGGACTTGCGCTTTGAGCAGTCTCTTCAGTCTTGATATAAGTGGACGTTGAGGAACTTGGAGGGGCAGAGGTGGTGTTGAAAATTTGAGGAGGTGACCTGTGGCGCCGGGAGAATTTTGGAGGAGTGCATGCTGGAGAATCTGGGCTCTCCTGGATTACCAACGGACTCCCCAGATCTGGTTCTGAATCTTCATCTTCTAATTCCAAGTGGGGGAACCCACCTTGTTGGCTACCATTGAATGGCTGGGAGGTGGGCAGGGGAGATGGAGAGAGTGCTCCAGAGGGGTTTGGCATGCCTTCATTTAAGGCAGAGTGAGCGAGATGTGAACTGACAGTGTGAGAAGATGAGGGAATGGAGGAACTGGAGTGCATGGGTATGGTAGGTGCAAAGAAAGAAGATGACATCCCTACTGAGACTCCAGGAACCAAGGTAGAACCAGCATCACATGGGGCTGAGGCCTTGGCCCTACATGTCCCCTCAGATATGGGCTCTTGCTGCTGTACCTGAAGCTGCTGTTGTTGCTGTAAGAGAAGCATTTTGCGCACCTTCCCCATGGGGTCCCCTGGACTCTGTGCTATCAGGGGTTTAAGTCTGTTGAAAATATTGCCACTTTGTTTTGTAGTGTTGGCTGTTCCTACACCCATACCATTTCCCCCACCCTCACTTGCTATTTTTGGAGAACAGGGTGCCCACAGGTCCCCATTTGACTGCCCTTGGGCCTGACTCAATGTAGCATCCATGGAAGCAGTGCTAGCCTCAAATCCATTGTGAACAAGTGGTTCAGAGATCAGGCCTGGAATTCTAGGGCCCATGACAACTCCTCCACCAACTCCTCCCACCACCTCTCCACTACCAGCCATGTCATCTTTATCTACATCTACCTCCGTCTCCCCAAAAGTGTCAGGACGCACCCGGTTCTTCACAATGACACTGACAACAGATGGGTCTCCCTGTGAGGAATGAGCTAGGGCTTGGGAATGATGGTGGTGGTCTGGAGAGCTAGCTGGCCTTAACAGTGAGCTCCCATTCCCTCCAACCCCTGCTCCGTTGCCACTGGATTTCCCTGCAACTCCTCCAGCACCGATGTGGTGGCCTTCCGCTTCCTCGGGAGCAGACTGAATGGCCTCTTTGGCATCGATGTCTGGAATGTCAAACGCTGCCAATAAGTCATCAAAATCTGGGGTCTTCATGTCCCCCATGCCGGGCTAACAAGAAATGACTGAAAAATGGAACAAAAATAAAACATGGGTTTTAGATAAAAATGAAAGACACATAAATTCTATACTGAAGGATCATAAGACTCTTATGAACTATTATGAACCACAGTTGGTAACGTAGTCCTTAGAATTGTTGTCTTTGGACCAAAAGGTTGCAGGTTTGAATCCCATATCCAACTGTAGTACCCTTAAGCAAGGTACTTACCCTTAACTGATCCAATAAAATTACCCAGCTGTATAAATGGGTAAACAATTCTAAGTGGGTAAACATTCCAAGTTGCTTTGGAGAAAAGTGACAGCTAAATGAATAAATGTAAATCTATGAACCTGGACCAGGTTTTCAACATGACTTGTGTAGCACTAGCTATGAAAAAACATGGGTGGAAATATCTAACGAGCTCTAAAAATTGCATAAGCTTCATACATTTTTGCTACTCATCTTATTATTTTTTCAAAACCAAAAGTGATATGACACAAAGATTCATAACTGTCAGAAGTGATTTTTATGAGAAGAAAGTTGTCAAATGACATGACAAGTTATCTCATCACATCTCACATTTCATTTGGGCGTAGAGGGCTGGACACTGGTGTAGGCCTATAATTCTGACTTCTTTTACAGTTCTTGATGTAAGGCTCCATGGAACGATAATGTTAGAGAAAATGGGACAGTGGTTATGCTTTACGGTATTTGTCCTAAACATATTGAAACATAACTGCAACAAGGTCCCTCAAAATCCCTAATGTAATTAAAATGTTTGAAAGAATGAAATATATTACATATATTTTGTTAAATGTTAACGCTGTCTAGTTCTGACTTCAAAACACTGAGGTCTTGGTCAACCTGCCAATGGCTTAAAAAAAAAGAGATATTTCTGAGGATTAGTGGCATGTAGTGAAAACAGGTTATTAATATTATTAATATTTTACCATTATTGATATAACAACCAAGAAGACCTGACTGCTTGATACATCCCAACTAGACTACTGTACTGCGCCTCCTCTGCCCACTTGGTGGTCCCACTCACAAGAGGTTCAAATTCAAAATCACACAAGTGTCTGAGTCTGGCTCCAATGTGGTGGAATGACCTCCCTCTCTCACTCAGAACTGCTGAATCTCTCAACATCCAAGAAGGATCTCAAAAGACATATTTCGGACTCATTTCTCCTTCGTGGTTGATACATGCATACTGTTACCTCTTTAATGATTATTTAAAAAAAAAAAAACTCTACATTACAGCTACTTGTGTAATGCATACTGGTTTATGCAGTACTATGAGATAAACTGACAATGCTCAGAAATCCTTTGTCTGCATCCACAACTCTCTCTGTAATGCACCTTTATACTGTTCTCTCAAACATTAACATACTTCGCTTTGAAGAAAAGCTTCTGCTAAATCATGAATTATTTATAAATGTGCCTCTATGAAGCAGAGTATAATATCACGTCGTCAGCAGGGCGTTGCAGAGTGGGATTCGATCCTGCAACCTCCAGGTTTCAAAGGGAACAGTGCTAAGCGTAACACCACTTGCTGTCATGGAAAAAAAAAACTTTTCTTGCCATAAAAATGTTGCATGAACCTAACAGAAGCTGTGCGAGTGCCACAAGTGTCACAAACCGACGCCACATAATTTCGCGGTAAATCATCATGCACGGGGAAAAAAGCTGTGTGGTGACAATGAACGTTACTCTTAAGCAGCCGACAATCCTGTAAAATTTAAACTGAGACATGATGAAAACAACCACTGGGACTAAAACTGGAACCAAAGAAAAATAAAATAAATAAAATGGAGCTCAGCTGAGCGCCCGTACGACACACACGGCAGTCCGAAAAAAAAGCGTCCATTTTACACACATTGTACACTAATCGATTTCGCGGTATCCGGTCGATCGGGTGTCAATCATAATGAAAATACACGAATAAATAATGTTTAAGTGTCCACTGTAGGCGCTTTTTTCTCCTCCGTTCTCGGTTTTTTCGGTCTCTCGGTTTCCACCAGGAACCCTGACTGAGCCACAACATGGCCAGCTGAGGGGTCACTTCAGTAGCAGCCGTTGTGCTCTTTAAAATCGGGTTTTGTGGTTATTTCAACGTGTAATAATAGTATTTCAAATACTATGTGTGTTTATATACACAAACCCAGGTGCAAAAGCACGTTAATATATTGATTTTCGTGGGATAAACGCTTCGTTTGTTTACCTTGTTCTCAGATTCCCGACTTTCCTCACTCCGGTGACGTCGTTGCGTTTCCGGTCACATGACAAGCGCAGGCCCTGTTCGGGTCTTTTTCTTGAGATTAAATTTTTTTTCTAATTTTTTTCTTTTGCGTAACAACTACATTTGTAATACACCTAGGCTTTAACAATGGATTTTTACACTGAATATCTGAATTAACGTTCTGCTTTAGTGGATGAAATATTGACTAGTCATCAGTACTGTTTTTGCGGACCTGACGCTGCGACGTACGGAACAGAACTTACTAAGTCATTAAAACGTGCGCAAATAGGCGACATGTCTGGGGCTTAGTGGAATAGCGAAGTAGTTGACAAAACAGGTTTAGCTGCAGCTTTTCCTGCAACTAAATGTGTCTAGTGGCGCTTTTGCTTATTTCTAAGGTTAGTTAACCACATGAGACACTTTGTCGTAGCTACTAGGTGTTACCGAGAGAAGGGGGTTAAAATTGCCTACCATCATCAAAATATGTTCAAGTTCACTAACAGATCGATTTTGCATTTTATCAGGCATAAAACAGTTGCAGCGAAAAAATCAGCTTTATTTGAAATGTGTTTTTTTATTTTTATTTTTTTTTTTTTTGCAAATAAAGCAAATGCTGTAAACGTGACAGAAAAAAAGAGACAATGAAAAACACAACAGCATTAATTTTAAGGACCACAGGAAAATTAATATAGAAAACCAATTCGCATACACTCAGTAAGCACTGTGTCTCAAGATAATCAGTATTTACAGCTTGACCAGCATGGGTATACACACAACATTTAGTATAACAGATGCATGGTTCATGCTTTTTTAAATATCATTGCATCTTCACTTGTAGTCACTGGTAAATTCAATTTTAATCTTTTTCCATAAGTGTCCATTGGACGTAAATCACACTGTCTTATTAAATATGGCTGAGGACTTATTTTTTCTTCTCTTCATCTTTCTTGCTCTCTGGTGGCTTGGAACCTGTCTGTGCGGCTAGAGAGCCCATAGCATTGCGGATGGCCTCATTGTTGGGATCCACACCTGGCAGGTTCTCCAGAACGCTCTGCAAGAACTCGGGGTCCTGCATCACATCATAGTCATCCTCCTCCTTGTAAGAATCAGTACAAAAGTCATTAACACATTAACAGCTAAAGTGTGAACTGTTAGGTAGTAAAAGATGCAAAGGACAGTACAGGATTAATATATATGAAGTTTTCAGTAAACAACCCACCTTGACTGCTTCACCAGTATCCATAGGAGCTCCTCTATCCAAATCTATAGATTCTGTCCCACTATACTCTGCACAAAAGCAGATAGATGAAGGATAAGTGTTTGTGCATTAATTGTACACACGGTTGAAGTTATGAGCAATCTGGCATGAGAGTTAACACTTGCAGACTATTTTATAAATTACAAAGGACAAAAAATAAAAAAGTTTGGTTTTAAGCTTGTCTGTCTGTCAATTACAGTAAAATGAAATAATCTGCATGTACATCACTGTACATGAATGGTAGCCATGTCTGGAAACAAAGCAAAATGAGTAACAGCTGCATCCAGTTCACCAGCTGAAAACGCTGGACTTTGTAGGAGGTGGTTGGAGTTTGCAAGGTTTTGAGGACAACATTTGAAAGAACTCAAAGTGGAGAAATTTAATTTGGAAAACTTTAGGGGGTTGTTTGTAAGTGCTAAAAGATAGATGACTCTGGATATTTTGTGAGTTTAGTTATTAGCTATGTTCCCTAGTTCTATTAGTAGACTTTTCTTCTTGTTTAATTTGTGCTGTCAGAGCTTAAAGGTCATTTATTTTCATATATTTTACTAATTGCTTTTGCTTGGTTCTATATTATGGAGAATAACAATAGCTGATCCTGCACCACCCTATGTCTGGTCTCTTCCCTGGCCAGTCATGCCCCAGAGTATCACAACCTTGTATAACATTTCTCTGTTAATAGGAAATAGTATCAATTATAAATGGGTATTGTAGCATACCGGCACCCTGCAGGGACATTTGCATTGCATAAGCAATTTGCTCTTCCTCAGTCATGCTGCTAAAGTCAGGGAGCATAGAGGCATCAACCTCTGGCTGTGACATAGACATCTTCAGCAGTGGCTCATCTTGGTCTGTTGAAAAAGCACAGATGGAAAAAAGTCAACATTATGTATTACTAAACAGCACAGCAGTTTGAACTGTGAACTCGATCCACACATAGTCAAATACATGTTTTCTAGATGAATTTCTATTCTACCATTCCCTTGTGCTCAGCTGGAAAATGGTAGTTAAATCTCAGTCAATAAAAACTTCAAAATACAGACATCCCTTGGATTATCTGTGGATTAAGTTTTGTAGAAACATTGGATATAGCTGTAATAAAAAATATCTGTAAGACTGGGTCCTCAGCTTACATGCAGAATTGCGACTGGAAATGTTTGCAACTGGATTTGTAAGAACCAGTAAGTAAACGCTTAACAAATTCACAAAACAAATCTCCCTCATTTATAGAAGTTAAACATCTTCGACATTTCTATAGTAAATAGAAATATTTTGTAAGACTTGATTTTAACATTTTTATTAACTTCAAGTTACATTTAAAAACACAAGAAAATAAAAAATACATACTTTCCACAAGTTCCTACTGAATTCTGGTTATTGGCTGAATCAACCCAAAAACATGTGCAATGTTCCTCATCTTGCTACCACTCATGGACACACAAGAACACCAGAGGAGTTGTTAAGACTGTAAAGGTGAGCTGAATGAAGACCGTTCCAAATGCCTTCTGTTTCTTTTCTGAGTGTATTTTGCTTCCATCTAATGGTAACACACAGAAATGCAGTTCATTTGTCCTGAAGGTCCTCACCTAACAAACACAATTGGGACTGGAAGTCTGTCTGTCACTCGATTTGTTTGTAACAACAAAGTCATTTGTTAACTGAAATTTTGGAACATAAGGAACTGGTGTATTTTTATTAGTTTTGAGCTGCATTCAAATATAAACAAACAAAACTACTGAAAAGTACAAATATGGTTTAACATCGCCTTTTTCTGCATAGGCTGTTAGACAAAACACACAAGAGCACAAGGAGAACATGCAAACTCCACACATTTTTTTATTTTAAAGTCCTGATGTGAAACCACAGCCCAGAAGCTCAAGCACCAGCGCTACCCACTGTGCCATCATGTCACTTGGTATCTCACAGAGAAAACAAATCAGTCTCCCAAATGAGAAGCAGGGACACTCAGTGCTATACTTCCAGCTGTGACTTGTGGAGCAAGTGCACAAATTCACACAACAAAACCTCATTTGTGTCCTGTTAAAAAACACTGACAGCAATTTTCAAAGTTCACGATGGAATAGGTAAGACATACAATTAGGTGAAAACTAAAATCAACTACTCCCCTTTCTACCTTTCAGTTTTGCACTCTTTTGTAAATTGCCTGCACTCCTTTGGTCTCTTCTCTATTAGATCTAGACCTCATTATCCTTGACATCCTTTCTTACCATCTCCAGAGGGAGCAGAGATGCCAGACTCTACAACTGAGGCAGCAGCTGTCCTACGAGCTTCCTCCTCCTGCCTCTGCCTCTGTTCCTCCATGGACACACGCAGGGCCTGAAAAATAAGGTTAACGCTGTGAGTCCCTGCGCACCGCTGACAAGCCAGCTCTCACATACCATTAATTAAAAGTTAAAATAATGTTCTCTCATTTCAAATATCCCCTTTATCTCACTAGTGCAAGCTCTGGATCTGCACTAGGATCCACTCCAAACTCAAAGTCACTAGTGCCAAGGCCCAGCATGGCACCACCCTCTCCAGCCAGGATGGGGGAAGTCAGCAAAGCGTCTGCCAAGCTGGGGCCTGGAGGAACCGTCACTAAGTGGGAGCCTGTGCCATCCTTTCCATTCAGGGTGTTGATGAAGGCAGTGAGCTTCTCTGTGTTGATCTCCTAAAGAGTTCATACAAGAAATGCAGTGAATGGATGGCGGGAAGAGCTGGTGTGGTGTTGATGATTTACATATACCAAACATCTTATGATCACTCGTTCTAATGACCAAAGCTGTAGTTACCTCTTCACCAAAGTTAATCACATCCACATTAACCTTTTCTTTCTTTAGCCTTCTGGCCATTTTGACAAGCTGTGGAGAGTGGTAGAAAAAGGCATTCAAATATTCTCTCCTGTGGTGGATGTAAACACAGCAAACTACATGACAGACACAAAAATAGCAGTGAAGAAAACTCACATCCTTCTCACTGTCATCCATTGGGCTGCCCACAAACGCAATGATCCGCATCTTGTGGTTTTTCCCCTGCCTATGTTTCAGAGCCAGCTAAAGAGAAATTCATACCAATTTAACAGATATGTGTTTTAACTTAATCCACCTGCAATCACACAAGAAATTCAAAACTTGCAGTACTTGTTAATATTATGTAGGAGAATTTTACAAAATACACAAATGCAGCGGTTATCAGTAATCCTTGGACAATGAACATTAAAGCAAAATTCACCAACCCATTCCTGGCAACTGACAAGGCAAACTTTCTGAACCGACCAAAAGTACATATGGTTTTCCTTTGTCAGGCAAACTGCTTTGGCACTATTTTAGCCTTGGATCTCAAAATATGAAGCTGCCTTTTGGCTATATTCATTAATATTTTATCCGCACGATAGGCATCACAAAACCACTACACTCATCCTTTGCTGAACAGGGTTAATTTGTTCAGTGAAATGATTCCATTAGAAGGATTCCTGTTGCAAGGGGGTGAAATTAACAGTATCTCTTATGGGACAAAATATATTGGGTTCCTGGATGAAAACGTATCACATAAAATCAATTAAGAAACAAAAATAAAGGGCATTTTATGTATGAGAAATAACAAATCCAGGGTATTTTATAAAATCTAAACAAAATATTATGTCCAGTTTGGCTTTTAACATTATACTTTCATTCCCTCATTCATAAATAACAGCTTGTCTAATGCAGTATCACAGTGGTCTACATCACAAGCGCAGGGTATGAGAAATTTCTACATCACTCTGCAAAGCACAT
The DNA here is from genome assembly GCF_900964775.1 of Scleropages formosus. NCBI lineage: Eukaryota > Metazoa > Chordata > Actinopteri > Osteoglossiformes > Osteoglossidae > Scleropages > Scleropages formosus. The sequence goes on along the minus strand of NC_041823.1, from coordinate 17,267,942 downwards.
AGACATTATGCTGGTAGTAGTGCTATGTAGGGTTACTAAGAAATGTTTCACACTAGATTATCTTTTTTCATTGTGATATTACAGATTTATTTGCACTAGTGTAAGGGTATTCATGTTATTATTGCTGCTTATCTGATTTTGATCTGAATTTCCCCATCACCCATTATTTAAATCTTCTGGATAGCAGAATGGTGTGTGACCCTGTCAAACAGAATTCAGTCGTTCCCTGTGTTAAAGTCCTTAACTATTATCCCTCAGCAGTCACCACTCCTGTAAATACCACCAATAAAAGCACAAGTTTCATACATCCTCAGTCCTGCTCTCTGAAAGAACACACATTTTCATAATGCTTTAAATAACTGAGTTAATGATTACATGTTTATAATTTATTTCTATAAGGCCTCAAAGGGCTATGATGGTGCAATTTCTGTATTTCATTAATTCATACATAAATTTTTTTTAAGGAAATTGTTTTTTTTATTGCCTTCTGCTGTGCATGTCATTGGACTGTCTGAGAAAACTCATATGGACATACGGAGAACATGCAAACTCCAAGAAGACAGAACTGGTGTCTTAGAATTTTTTTCTATCAACAGGTTAGGTTACTGCATTGTACCTTCTTCTTACATCATAGCATTCATCATACTCACATGGGCCACTCTAATGCCAGTGCAAAAGCTAATGGTGCCTCGTGGCTGGACGGCATGCAGCTTGGAGAGGATCCGGCCCGTGTCAGGGGTCAGTGTAGTTAGCACCTCACAGTTACTGCACACACGCCCAAATATAAAAGCCATTACATACTTTGAGTACATCATAAAACGAGTCTATGTAAAAACATGTGACTTCCGAAGCTAGAGAAAATGCAAGGGACATCTGTCGGGTAACAATGGACATGATCAAATTTGAAAAGATTTGAAGATGAAAATGACTCCACCTGTAGTGAGAGAATATACCAAACTCAAGAACAGTGCACACACATAAAAAGCATGAATTCCCACTTACTTGGCCAGTGTAATAAGGCCTACGTTGTTCTCAGGGTTGCTGCGGGTCTTGGAGTGACAGACGATGTTGACAGCATCCTGCTGGGCTTGTAGTCTTGTAGGTAAGAAGTCACCATTGCGCATGTACTCACTGTTGTCCACACTAGGATGTACATGTTAACAAACAGATGAGAAACTGATTAGAAAACACAGTGTTACCATAAGGTTAGCATACTGACCCAGCCAGGCACATTACTGCATTTGGAACACACTATATACTGAAATCAGTGAAAAAGAGCCCCTGTTTTCAGTTACACAGTAACACGTGGACTTCATAAAATCTGAAAATCCAGTACAGCCTACAAAAAAGTGTAGATTAAAATGCGATATGGCAAAGGTGAGAATTGTCTACATGGGGAATGTGCAAGGCTTACACAGAAGCAAATTAGGGAGGAAAAAAAGCACTGGGAAATAAATACATGTAAACAACATATGAAGTGGAAATGTAGGTAATGAGTGTTCCGATTGGAATGATTCTTGTTTAAAACCTTGACTTTACTAGAGTTAATGAGAGTTTTGTGGAAATGTAAATGAATCATAAAGGAATTTTTCTGACCTGTGGTATACATGGTAATTTATGTCGTTTTTTTTATTGTCAAAGGTATAATTTTTCTATTGATCAGATTATAAATTACACTTTTTTTTATTAAATAAATGGTTATAAGAATGATATTATTTCTTAAATATCATTTTTAAAAACTGTTTTGTTATACTGATTTATTGCTCATGGGCTGGTCTAATGTTTGTATACCATGGCTGATTTTAAACGTGATGTTAGCATGTATTGTATTTGACTTCAAGGAACAGTTCAACATTTATGTTATTCACAACTGTTAATTACTTTTAGAGGTGTGCTTTTTGTTTGTAGTAATCTATATTTGACTGTCAGAATTAATTTGACTTTTTTATATTTTATGGGTGTCATTTTTTTTTTTTTTAAATCACTGAAATTAGAATTGTTGCTTAGCATTTGCATTTAACTTAAAGTTTATGTGAGCATAAAATAAATTTGCAGGCATCGAGTTGCACACAGGTGAGACAGTTCCAATACATTCACAAACGGGGATGATGAGCAACAGCAACATAACCCGCACTGAGGGCTGTCAAACAGCAAAACTAAATTAAAATATAGAAATGTTACAAAACACTATAGCATTACTGTTCTGTAAATAACAGTACAGTACATAATACTATAGCCTACATGAGCTGTCAGTGACTATGATCATTATGATTAAGTTCAAAGTTGCCCGGATGTAAAATGGGCGAATCATTCATTGCGATCGGCTTATGATGTTTCACGTTTTAAGACACCCAAGACTGAAACGCAGCTTTCCATCTCCGTCCATACTAATCAGTGCTGAAATTGCCAGCAAACCCTAAGCTCTTCTTTCCATTTCGTATGCTGACTGTGAGTCTGAGGGTGTGCACCGATTGATTATGTCCGTGAACGTGACAACACAGCTGCAGAGATGGTGGCTGTGGGAGCACTTTTCACGGGAACATCATCATGGGACGTGGGCTGTACACAAACAAAGCACAACCAAAAGCGCGCTGCACTTTCTGCCTCGTTGTTCCTGGTGTCTTTACAACAACAGGACGCGACTCATGACGACTCCCCCAAGGAACACTGCGAGTGGGACACACACACACAGCTCTCTCTCGCAGGTCTTCACTTTCTATCCACCACAGCTGATAGGAACAAGATCTAAGGACACTGCTACGTATACTTTCCCGCTTAACAGAGGCTGATTTTTTTTGGCTACTAGTAATTGTTTTATATAACTAAAACGGATTTCTTACCAGACCATAGTACTCTCAAGCACCATCTTGGAAAAGCTGTGCCCTTACAAGAACGGCTCTTGTCATTGGTTAGTAGCACTCGACCAATCATAAACCAGCATATTACTCGCCGATGTGCACTGTGGTAAATGGTGTCAATTCTTTATCTTGTCTTAGTGGTTGGAAGATGTAGTATGGCTAGATGTGAAGGCATTCCAAACAAAACTGTAAATTAAAGCCATGATAAACACTTGGGTTAGTGTGTTGTGATGTTATCCCAGGCACAATGAACTAGTTAACAGTGCATTTACAAATGTTTAATAATTCCAAGTCAATACAGTATGAAAAACACCACATCACTAAAATATGGCAGGAATTACAAATAATATACAGAGCAAGAAAAGGCATTTCTGTGACTTGTATATACACAATTGAGTTTATACAATCCGAGTAAAAATATACTTGAAGATGACAATCATTAAAATACAGAGGTACAACTCTGTTACTATTACACATTCATATAAAAAAGCAGAAGAGAATTACAATCACATGTATTACAATGTATAAAATATGCACCAAAAAAGCTGAATTACAATTACACATCTAACTTACAGGCTTGTATTTAACATGTTTTACATACTACGTCATAAATAATGTGTTTAATTGCAGACAGCTTAGTAAATTAAAACAAGCATGGTTTCCACTTTTTCTTCTTGCATCAAGAAAACAGTTCACTGGAGTGTGTAAGCAAGTCTTCCGCTCTCTCAGTGCTGTCTGGTACTGGTACGTCATCGCAAGGATATGAGGTCTAAAATTTATAATAGTTAACCTATAACATTATTAAAACAAGTTTAATCTCTGCAGATGGGCCAGAGAAAATTTTAAAAATGTATAGTGTGACTAACCATGTACTCTGAAAAACTTTAATAATCTTAGAAGTGTTGTTGTAATAATGAGCTCAAATAACTTAGCAAGGGGATACCATTTAATAACAGGCATCTTTGGTGGGCAACTATTCTTATCTGCATAAGGCCTAGGGAGTAGCAGACATTTACAAGGGATAATTACAGAAGGCAGGGTTAAATTACTGCAGCACTTAATGTTCACCGGGGGCGGGAGTGGTCCTCAGGTGAACCACTTTACCTCGCTTCAGGGTTTAGAAAACCAACTTCATTTCTCATGTTTAAGAAGCATATTTTTAAACTGTCAGAACTGCTTTAGAAATGTTTAGAACCTTTAAAGAGATGAAAACAATCCAGCTGAAACATCATTAATGTTACTGCTGTGTATTCAAACAAAATATGGATTGAAAGGGTCACACTGTGCATAAGATTGCTAAACAGGCACTATATTATATTTGCAACATGATGATTTGGGCTTTGACAGCAGCAGCTGTGTGCTGGCTCTTGTCCTGTGCCAATGCAGTAGCGCAGTTGAACATTCTATTGCACAGATATTTTTACTTAAGTCTCAAGTGTCTTTTCACAGTCAGGCTTAATGTGCCTGTGCAACTTATTTGAGCACAATGTAAAGAAATCTAGCATTCTCAAAGAAACCCTAGTTAAGAAAAGTGCAAAACAGGAGACATCTTGCACTCATCTGCAAGGCCCCAAGACAAACCATTGATCTCAAGTCCTTGCATGATTGAAGTAAAAAAACCAGTCCTTTGCAGTTTATCTTCACAAGGTTTTTGAACCGCAAATTCCACTTTTGGCAGTTCTTGGTTTCTCACTAGCCACATCCAATCCAGTACAATGACTTGTTCTTGAAAAACCAGCACAGGTTATACAACTTCACTGTCAACCTTTTACTGTAGCGCCAAAAACAGGCTGTTCCATGGCTTAACCATTCTAATAGAATGTAATGCATTTTTCACACACTATATACTGCAAGAACCAATTTAAAATGCTAACTTTATCAGCTTCCAGTTTAAGTGATTGTATTTTATGTTCTGCAAATTCAAAATTCTTAAGTCTTAAAAACACCACATCTTATCCAGTTCTGCAAGGAAAAACTAAGTTTTCACCCTCAGTTTCTTACCTTAATACTTCCCCTCACATATTCCATATGGCTCTACCTCCCAATCTACTTGGCTTTGATGTCCACATGTGCACTGTCCATATATACTAGTTTGCAAAAACTTTTTTTGCACTTGCTTTACCATATTAACACTGTTTTGTGCTGCAGGAGCTGTAGTTCTGTGCCAATTCTTCTCCAAAGAAGAATATTGCTCTTGGTAAACAGTTTCAGTACAGCATACAATGAATGATGCTAAAAATATCAGCTCTACATTACATCAAAAGTTACTCTGATCTAGCTCCTTTCATGAGAACTTCTCTATGCACCAGATCTCTGATAAAATCAAATGACAAAGGTCAAGTGTGCTGTAAGCTGATAACATACTGTATAAATACACTCAAAGGCTCAAATATGGAAGTATCAATACAACAATGTTTATAAGATTATGGAAGTTGGTCCTTTTCACAATGGGTATTCATCTCTGTAACCAGCAGAAATGATCCACAACTGTCATCACTGTCCTGTGAAAGTAGATGTTTAGCAAGAGGTTTTGTTAAAATTTGAAACTGTAAAAGAGATGGCAATGCAAATGATCCCTTGGGGTATTCAAATGAACATTTTGAGGCAAAATATATAAAGAGTGTGGATTGGCATTTGTGCTCATTTGCAACAAAATACCATTTGACTTCCAATACATCATTTATACATTTCAAATATTGATCAACAGTAGAACATTAACTGGCAGTCATGACCATGAAGAGCAGCAAAAGGTCAAGTTTTCCCCCAAAGACATCTCTAAAACCTCACTGTCTAAAAGGCACAGACAGATGGAAAGGACTGTAAAATTGCTGGAATCAGACATATCCACACCACAAATATAGCCTGATTATTTGTCAGACGAGAAATTTTTAGCACATGGAAATGTGCTAAATGGTCCATATTGCTTTGGTTTGTTTCCCCACTGAGCTCAATACTTCCAGCCTTCCACATGCAATATTGTAAGGACAAAATGAACAGTAAGACTGCATTACACTCATTCCCTACTTTTCAGCCTGCATTTCACTGAATCATTAACTGACATCTTCAATAAAAAAAGAGCATACATGGGGGGAAAAAAAAAAAGGCCAAGTGATACCCAGTTTTCTTGCGCCACAATGGAAGAGGGGATTATTGGTACATGCATTGTGTGTAGGCGGCTCTCGCTCCCGACAAGACACGGCACATTATTACTAACCTTAGTCTGCATATTCACCCAGTTTAGCAGTGGGCACCTTGGTACAAATACAGCAAACCAGTATATGACAGAATATGATCTAGATTTCTTTTTTCCCCACTTTTAATGTACAATGTCAGCTTTTGCCAGGCAATTACTTAAATAACATACTTTTTTATATTTAAGTTATAAACTGTGTTATTGGAAAGCCTAATCATCTCACAGTTGGGCACTAAAATTTGTATCCCAGCAAAGAGACCTCTAGAGTGATGACATCAATTCGCATTTCCATCCCTCCATTGGGGGGGGAGGGGAACCAACCAACTGTAACAGTGGTAGAACACTAGACCACTGGATATGCATTGGTTTGGGACACTAAGTCCATATAGTAATACCAAACTTGTACTGTAGTTGACTTTACTAGCAGCAAACCTTATGTCCGGCAGGACTAGCCTGCAGACTTCACAACACTCGTGCAATTAACACTCCATCCCTGTTACCACAGCAACTTTGTCACACCAGGAGTGCTTTTTGGAAGTAAAAAGAAAAAAGAAAAAATCCTCAAAGAAAACTGAAGGATCCTTTTTCTGTGTTTTTTTTTTTTTTTTTGGGAGTCTTCTCTCTTCCATATTCTTGCTTGAAGAACCATCCTTTCCTTTCACTTCAAAAGACACAAAATAAATTTCAGATCTATTCTCCAGTAAAAAAAGAAAAAAAAACAAGGAGCTCTGTCCTGGTTTAAATGCCTCACATAACTACATGCTGAAATTGTCCAGTTCATCACCAACAGATAACAGAATTATACTTCTGTAAGTCAGAGTGGATGGCATTTTCTAACAAATGAGGAAAAAAGAATTCTCTTCAGTAATCATTCAACATGTTTTCCCATGTTATATTTAGCTTCTGTATTTTTTTTCCTGAACCACTTGGGTATAATCTGTGTCATATGCTCATCAAACTGAAAAAGACATTGTTTACCTAGTATTCAACACCACCTTGGAATAACACTGGTTAATATGCTTTGGATGTCATGGCATTGCATATTAGGTGAAGAGGAGTTTAAAGAAAGAACACAGCTTACTTAACAGATGTTGGTCTCTGGGACAATGTCTTTCAGTGAAATGGCATCTTCACTGCTTAAGTGCTCCTCTGAGATTGCAGCTTCAGCTCTGTATGAAAGACTGTCAGCACTGACCAACTTTTGCACTTAAATTCAAGAAGCATGTAACCAGTCAGTTCCTTTTTTACCTGTGCAGTGTGTTGTCATCCTGGTCTGTGCTGGCTGCCTTGTGTACCTCAACTCCAACTGACCTGTGGTAAAAGAGGTAAGAGAATCAGTGCGGCCTGAAGGGTGCTGGACTTCTGGCAACTAGATCATGGAAGGGGGGGGGGGGGGAAGAAAAAAAAAAAAAAACGGAAACAGACCTGAGGGGAGGGGAGGTTGCAGCAACACCTGTGCTGCTGAGTGATGAACTGGAGAGAGTTGTGACACCATCCATGGGGGGTGTTTTTGGGAGTAGATCAGGACGACCAGACTGCATACCTGAATATTTAAAATATATAATCCACCTCATACTACAACTGAACCAGTTTAACCATCACTGTAAGTAGCACAGCAGTACAGCAGACAGCACTGTTGTCTCAGTATCCAGAAGGTACTAGAGGACAGAGGTTCAATCCACACTGAGTCTGTATAGAGTTTGCATTTTCTCCTTAGGTGGACCCAGAAGAAACCCATGCATACACATTTCCTTCTACAGTGCAAAGAGCTGTGTTTCAGGTGGAATGGCAACTATGAAGTGAGTGTATTACATTGCTCTCAGGTATACATGAATAATCGTAGGTAATCTATCTAGCATTCAGTGCCACCGTGGATTGAGAAGGGGGGGGGGGGGGGGGGGGGGAGTGTCAACTAATTATTACAATGTATTCACTTTCAACTCATTCCAGAGAATAAGCATCAGTTAAAAATGAATGTACCGCTAGTAAAACTGACTAAACTGCAAGTATTTCTACTACGAAGATCAGTGGTGCTCATGTCCAAAGGCAGACTTTTCACCACCTGCATTCTTAAGCCTTAACTGGGATAACAATGACCTGGCAGGTAGTGCTGATGCCTCACACCACCATGGATGTGCATTCGCATAGAGGTTTGAATGCGGTTCAATCTGTGTGTAGTTTGCATGGGTTTCACCACACAGTCTAAAGACATGTGTTTTAGGTGAAAATGACTGTAGGGAGTACTCTGGTGTATGTATCTATCGAGACACCACAGGTGAACGGTGTCAGCTGAACAACAGTTGTTAGTCATTGCACCCTGTTTTGAAGAAAAGAGTCTGTAAATGACTAAATATATACTAGCATTTTGACTGCATATTCTGGACAATTAACCATGTAATTACTGAGAAAAAATATTTCTGGTAGAACAAAGGAATTTATAAACATTCTTTTCTGTTTAAGTAAACAAAAAAATGAAGACAAATGCATAATGCAAGTTTTTTTAAATGGCAGCAACAATTCAGTGAATACATTTAATATTTAAATCATGGAACACATTCCTCCGAACCACCAGTGAAGACTCAGTAGTCTGGATCACAAAAGCAGAAAAACCTGCATTCCTCCCAAAGAACAAGCCCTGGATTTCAGTAACCCGACATCATATTACTCAGAAAGCTCAAACATCACCTTTCACATACTAACCTTACACATTCCCTAATTATCATACCGTTTACCTCCCCAATTAGTCCCTTTTTTCTCATACTGTCAATCTTATTTTTGACAAGCGTCTGTCAGCACTCACCACTCTCACCCTCTGACTCCATCTGACCAAAGTGGGGACGATACATCAGCCGGCTCTCTACCCCGGGACCTGCAAGCCCTTGGGATTGGGTGGCAGACCCCCCAGCTGCTGTTGGTGCCCTCCGCAGTGCTGCCTGCCCCCCACTTCGACTCTTCTTTGACGGCGATGGCTTTACTGAGGAAAAAGGGTTTTTTAAGAAAAACTTTAAAAAAAAAAAAAAAAAAAAACGCAGTCAGAAGATGCACACAAACATGCAGACAAACACACATTTTACTTACATGGGATCTTCTTGAAAACAGTGTTACACATAAAGCGTTGAAACCTCTCTGCATAAAAGCCTGGTCTGTGCACTGACACTGTGTCCTAAGAAAGCAGAGGACCACATTTCAATCACTGTCTATAGCAAAAATGTGATCCACAATGTCAGTAGTGAGCTTACAGGAAAGGCTCTCACCCCATCATGAACTAGTGCTTTCCATGAGTGCTCCAGCTTCTTAGCAAACCTGCAATAGACCACAAATTTGTCCACACATTTACTTTTGAAAGAGACACCAGCACAAGAATAGCGATGTCAAAAACAAACTGAGGGAGAGTGAGAAACTTTAAAAGTTTAAATGTCATGGGGAGGAGAATAAAAACTCTGATGATCCCACCACCACTACATTAAGTTCCTATGGTACAATCAAGTTGGAATAAACATACCTGTATGACTGCAGAATGTCAATGATGCCAATGTAGATGAGCAATCTCTCCCCCTTGACGCTGCGTGCTGGAATCCCACCCATGCTGCAAAAATATTAACAAAGGGTACAAGTTAAAGTGAGCACAGTAAAAGAAAGCCTCAACTTCTGCAAGAAATCTGTCGTGTGAAAACAACTCACTGGTCCTCAGACTCCTGTGCCCCTCTGCCACGTGCCTCCCCCTGAATAGACTCCATGGCAGTGGAATACAACGCCTTCTGGCCCTGAGGCCTTCTCTGATCAGGGGTGACTGCCCCTTCAGCAGCCATACCCTCACCGGCGCGCTCCCGACATGCTTGGTCCACATTATGGATCCCCACCAGCAGGCTGTAGTCCATGATCTTGAAACTTTGCAGAAGCTGGGTAGCAGAAAGAGGGTTAAGAGTCACAATATACACACGTGCAGTGAAGGAAGTATCACGCAACAATGCAGACAGATTACTACACTGCTACAGAATATGCATATCTGTGCAGAAAGAGCAAACAATTGTACAGTATCTACTACACTGGGTTACCAAACAGTCCCTCTGAATGGTCTTGCTCAGGGCATTGTAGTTTTCTGCTTCCAGCAGCAGCCCATCTGGCATGTCCTGGATGAAATCCAGGTCCTTGAAAGTGGGAAAAGCCTTTTCACGCTCCTTGGGTGAGGCACGCCGCTTGTAGGTGGAGCCCTTAAGGTCATACTTGAAATGCATTTGCACAGCACGGGGCAGCAGGTTGTTCATCACCACAATGCGGATATTCTTGCCCCCAGCTTGCACGCAGTACAGCCCATAAAACTTAGGAAGCAAAGTGCGTTTGTTCTGGTTCAGGTTCTGAGAAAAGAAACTCAAACATTAGATCTAACAGTACTGGCAAAGCAGGACATTAAGATAACAGGAAATGTATATTCCTCATTAGAAAATGTATTCATACATTGTTTATCGCATAACACCAAATTTGTAAGTTTAAGATTAGAAAATATTTCTCCAAATAAAAACATTACTACTAAGCTAATAATACCTGTTTCATAATTTGATTACACCAAATTAATAAACTGTCATTTTGAAATACTGCATACCCAATTACCTAACCACTTTAAAAAAAAATTCACAAGAAATTTCACAACGTATGCCATAATATGTAAAACATCAAGGCAAATATTTAAGCAACCATTATGAAACTGAAAACTCACCATAAAGTATCCAGGTAACAATTTCTGAAGGAACTCTGCCTCCTTATGCTGCACAGTCTTGATGATGAACTCATCATCACTGGTGACGTAGAACAAGGAGCCGCTAGCACCAGAATTTGACAGCTCAATAAGAGGCTCATTACACAGGGAATACTGCCAGAGAGAAAAACTGAGCATTAAAATGAATCAAAACTGAATATATCCACCATAAAAGGGAATAAACACCACCCATACATTCTTTAGAACTGCACACAGCCTTTTAACTATCCAAAAAAAGCTTTAAAAATAGCGGTGACAGATTGTAGGGGTGACACAGACTGACCAGATAGTCATCCGGACGGATTCCAAAGAGCTCTCGGAAGTAGCGGAAAGCAATAGGGGCGTACGTCTTGAACCTGAAGTCACTGTAATGGTGCGCCGGTGTCAAATTACTGCCCTCACTGAAAATAGTGAAGGGGAAAAAGAAGACTGAGCACTGACATACCATATATACCAGGAGACAGGGACATCGGAGACACAAACCACTTGCTCCGGCACAAACAACCAACAAGGAAAGCCACACAATTCGCTTGCAAAACTAAAACAGCTTCTATGAAAGGAAGTGCAATTCCACATTTAAAAACCAGTTCCACTTCCCAGATAAAGGAGCTTGCACTGACCCAGGGAAGAAGATGCTTTCTACCACCACAAAGTCTTGCATGAGCACATCTCTCTCTGCCTTCTGGCTTAGGCTGCCCACAGTGTGTGTGATGCCCAGCTGGATTGCACCCTTTAGGGCGCTGGAGGTGGTCTAGCAAAAGAAAGTCAGATGGCAAGAAGAGTCTATTAGACATGGGCAAACAAACTGGAGCTACAGGTAACACTAAAATTTGAAACGAGCAAAAACAGGAACTGAAATTGTAGCAAACGACACACTATTAGATGACTCAGGCATTTCAAATCAAACCTGTAACACCAAAAATTTACAAGGTTAGTTTGTGGTGGGGAGAACAGAAGAAAAAAAAATATGAAAAATTTCAGCTTTTGAGATATAAAAAATATTTTATACAGTTTGCAGTTAATGAATAGCAACTTAGTAATGTGCTTCAGAACCTACAATAAATGTGAAAGATAACCCCTGAATAAATCAAGAATGACACATGTAAGAAAGGCCATCTGAAATTATGTAGAGACCACAAAGTAAAGCATTTTACGTATCTTAAAAAAAAAAAATAACTTTCTCAAGAGGATAAGAGGAAAATTAAGACCAGAAAGAAAAACAACAGAGGACAGTGTTTGGCATGTAACCAACGATTACTGACCTTCTTGTAGGTGGTTTCCCCTGTGGGGTCAACCCCTCTGTGACCAATCGTCTTCTTCATGCTCTGAGAGCTGCCTGGCATCTGAGAGTACATGAGGGATAAAGGTTAGTTTTTTGTTTTTAAAAAGAAAAAGGCAGAAGATTGCTGAACTAACCAGACACCCAAGTACATGTACTTGTCTGATGTCATTCATCAGATATCATTGTGTTTTTGAACTCTATTGCATCACTGAGGCTAATGTGACACTGAAGCGCACAGATGCATTCATTTGATGTATATCTTCACTAATGTTCAGTGACATGAGTCAAAGTGCAAATGTGCAGCAATTTGGTTTTCTGTTTTGCTCACCTCTGAGGAAGGACCCTTATGAGCTCCACTGAGCCCTGCTGGGAAAAATAAAAATGAGAGTCAGGAGGGTTAAATAAAGGACCTCTCTCTTTGTCTTCATGCTCAGTAGCTCCATCTTGAGAGGGGGAAGAAAAAAAAAAAATAAAATAAATCTTGCTAGGCTTTCATTAGTTTTCTAAAACTGGTTTTAGTAGGAGAAATCTGATTTGTAATCTATCAAATGGAAGAATTTTAAAATGGAATGTAAAATTTTAGGAGCTTTTTAAAATGAATTAGTTTTATAAAAGCTATGAAATGCATTCCGGACATCCCAAAAGACTGATGTGTCACAATTTGTAGGTTTAAAAGAAACAGTCAAAGAAATCAAGAGTGGATACCAGAGCAATGTTTTTTCCAGTGTCATCATAAGGTTATACTTTTAAACAATTGAATATTTGAATACTCATCACCAGTGACAAAATTATTTTCACTGGAGAAAGTGTAATCCAGTATTAGTGGAATTAAAAACAAATACTTGAGTACTCCAACTGGAGCTTGTGCTTTGTTTCTGCTGTACTCTTGTTGCAACAGAAGCTCTTTTCACAAATCCATTTTGTCCATTGTAAAAGAGCAGGGAGTCTGGAAGCAAGGGATTAAAACTTAAAATAAAAAAAAAAAAAAAAGATCAAAAACAGCATGTTAGTTTAGTATGTAACTCCAACAAGTAAATTTGCTTTGGGAATGACTAAACAAGTGTAGAAACAGAACTGTGCAGACAGGAAAAGGAGGCCATTCCCTCCCAGAAGTACAGAAGGAAGCCTGGCCCATCTGAGACAGAGACAGATGCATATAGCGGCAGCACATCTCCTTCGCCTGCCTGGTTGAGCAGACACCATCGTGACGACCATTATCGCACCATGGCAGAATTACTACCCACGGTTCTGCCCAGCATCTAGCCAGGAACCAAAACATGATGATCTGTCTACAAATATACAACTGTCGCTGCATTAAAAAATCAGTCACACCAGCCAATTCACACACCTCTCACAGATGCTTTAGTGGAGTTCTAGTATATGATGAACATATATTGCAAATAGGAAAAACTGGCAGGAAACCCTTTTTTCCACTTATAGGGAGTATGTGACAATTATGATGGGAGCCACTACAAGACTTGCCAACATTTCATGAAAGCTTTGAGAGCTGCGAATCTCTTCAAAAACAGAGCAAGAACGCCGTAAGAAAATTCACAAGTCAAATGTCAAAAAATGGACGTACGATGAAATAAACATGTGAGCAATGGTAAAACTTGTCTTGTGACATGGGTGTGTCACTCCTAATGGAAGGAATGCATCCTGGTGTGGCCATCCTACTGAACACCTCAAAGGAAACAGTATGACAGGCAAACAACTGCCAGGCAGGGAGATGCCACAACTGAACAAGACAAGATCAGTAGCTCATCGAGGCAAACAAAACCAGGCAGAACAGGGGGCAGAGTAGTACAATACATTCAAAATTAGAGGGCCATGTGTCATCATCTGTCAGGAACAACGAAAGCATCACTTCCATGCATGTACCTCGACCAGATGCTATTCTCCTCCAGAACCAAAGCCTCAGGTCTGTGGAACACACATACGAGAAAAACACAGCAGATTCTAACTGTGGTATTTACTAAATGTAGCAGGCTTCCGCAGGCTTCAGCTAAAAAGGTAAAAGAACAAGAACAGTGATACATTCTGTCAACACTTCCTTGGAATTTACTCTGAGCTTAATGTAGACTTGTTTTCCTGGGTTTTGCTAACACCCATGACTGTTTAGGTTACACAGCAAGTGGGTGGGACAACAAATTTTTAACCACAAGTGAAAAATGTTAACTTAATGTGGCTTGGACGAGAGATTATTTTGAGGGGGGGGGGGTTCTGTATTTTCAAACACACAGACTGACCCCTGTCATAAATTAAATAAAAGCAGAGTCCATAAATCCACTAAATGCTATTGGATAAAGTACATATTCTGCAGTACCGCATAAGAATCATACCCTTGCAGAGCAACTAAAATTTTACAAAAGCGCAAATCATTATTGCAGGATATATAATATATTTAGGAGTAACTAAATGATTTTCTTCCAGTAATATTTTAACAAGAATCATGCCTACTACTAAAACCCGACTACACATGATTCGGAACTAACTTTGTATTAACATTGTTACGAACATCTTGTACAACAAGACAACGGGAAAACCACTGACTCGTGTGGTTCGTAGCATCTCCGCGCAGCGACCAACTTATCGTCGACAGTGAAAAAGGATGAAGTTGAGACGACGCTCAAATTCCACCGGCCTTTTTCTTTCACTCTAGCACAAGCAAGACATTTCAAAGCTTTCTTTTAAATACACACAGTTTTCATGTATCATGTCTATGTAACGACGTAAAAAAAAGGTATTGAAAAACCGTCCGAGTTTGTGGAGAGAAACGGGCCAAAGTGTAGTCTAGCGGGGCGGAGATGCAGACGGTGGTGGTGGTGTGCGAGGGGACAGAGCTGGCCGAGCGAGGCATGCGGTTTGTGATATTAGTTACAGTGTAGCCTAGGGCCCGAGGAAAGGGACAAACAAACAGGACGCACTGGCGATGAGTAAAAGAAGAGAAAATGTGGGGGGGGGGACAGAGCAGGCGGGCGGTCGACGCGTGTGTCTGGAAATGGACGGCACGTTGTTGCTGGCAGCGGTTGTGTGCGCGCTGAGCTCATTTAAACCTCCACACACCCAAAACTCCGTTCTTCGCCGAACAAGTCAAATGTGTCATTTCTCTCTTATCGCTACATGTTCGCCTGTTAGGCCTGGAATTAAAAAGCCTTATACTGCCCACCGTGTTTGTTTCCCCGAAGCAACAGAAGAGCGCGCGTAGTAGACCGCGACAGCCCAGGCTCGCTTCGCCAGTTCGTGTCTCCGTTCCCACGACAGGTCAGACAAGATCGTTCAGCAAAGCACGGCGGAGAAGGAGACAGGAACACACGGCACGCTGCGCGCTGTACCTGTGGGAGCCGCGGGTCCTGGATCCGCCGGACCGGCTGTCGCCATTTTCCGTCGCCTGGGCTCCGACTCCCGTCCCGAGCTCCGCGATGTCCGTCGCCGTGTGTGTTCACTTTAAGCCCGAAGTCTCTCTCTGGGGTCGGAGGGGGGTGGTGTTCTCTGAGGACCCCGCGAAGGCCCACTGACTCAGGGGGGTGTCTGTTCACTCCGTTTCCCCCCCCCCCCCTTCCCGAAGCCCCCCCCTTCGGGGTGTTTTTGTGTCCGGCCCGGGTCCCGCTCCGCTCCGGAACTTCGGTCTCCTCTCAGAACTGGCACGTAGGAGCACGGAGCGACATTCTCAAAGAGCGGAGACACAACACCGGCTACGCCAACACGGAAGTACAACGAAAAAGCCTCGACCTGTATCTCACCATAGGCTCATGAGAACATCCGTCGATCATGCAAATTCATTGTGCTTCATACACAAAATGGAAACGAATAATTTCCAGGAGCAAATAAAGCTAGCGATCCGTTAAGTTACTACCAAATCAAACACAATGAATGACTCTATTGATTGTTGCTACTCAGATGCAGCACCTGCAGTTCTCACTCACGAAAATTTTACAAGGAACTACTACTACTACTAGTTTAGAGCAAATCTAACACAACCATTTCCACTGCGTTTCGTACGACTGACCTAAGCTACTTAGTTCCAAAACAAACATTTAAGTTAGTTGTTGCTACAGTGCAACAAGACACTGAAAGTTGTAATTTAGAGCTAGCTAAACATGCGCTTCAGGTTCATTCGACAGCTCACTTTTCTAGCAAAAGAAGCAACTGGCGGACCGATCTTCTATTACGCATGCGTCAGACGCATTTTTGAGGCAAATAAACCAGAACCAGGCCTGTGTGGTGTTTTACGACACTCCAAACCAAATATACGTCCTTGTTGCCTTTTACGACACACCAAACCGGACACGGGTCGGCGTTACGCTTTCAGCGCCCAGCAAAGTAGCAACTTAAGTCTCTCGTGTGACAAAAAGTCAACTTTTAATTTTACCTTGAAGATGAGAACATTTCCATATATTTTTTTTTAAATTTTTATTTAACAATTCACAGACACACAATACAAGAAAATTCAGAACAATCAACCTAGCCAGGGGAAATTACAACAAATTACAAAACACCCGAGTAACCGGACAATTATACACATCAACACCTTATATTACAGTAATAAAGTATTAATGACATTCTTATTACACTCCTCGACAGTGTTTATGTATTGCTTAACTTCTTCAAGAAAAACAGAAAATCGTAAGTTTTTTGTTAGCAAATTTGGACCTGTGGCTATGTGATATTTAGCTAAAATCAAATGATTAATAAGTTAATGATATATGCCTGTTTCTCTGAACATCTTATCTATCAAAACAAAAGAATCCAAACAGTACATATTCATAGTACAAAGCAAAATCCTTACACAGTTTATCTATAATAAATTTAGAGACATCTCTCCATAGCTTTTTGGTGTAATAATGACAGTGCCAAAAGTGGTGAGGCCCCGGGTCCAGGTTACAAAAAGAACAACTTACATCTATCCCATCCTTGAATCTTCTTATAAAATGCTTGACAGGGTAGAATTTGTGTACAATCTTGAAAGTGATTTCCTTCATCTTGTTTGTTAAGAAGTATTTGTGAGTCAGCAGCCAAGCTTTCTCCCATGGAGAAAACATTTCCACGTATACACAGCATATATTTCTAACTTTTTAAATATTTTATTCATTTCTTTTTCTCTGCCTTTTGAAGTAATGCATTGTTCAAAAAAACCCTTACCAACCATGATCATGGTAAAAGTTTTTATGCGTTCCCAAGTCCCCAGAATAACACACACACACACTGTCTGAAACCACTTGACCCAAGGGCGGTCGCGGTGAACCGGAGCCTAACCCAGCAACACAGGGTGTAAGGCTGGAGTGGGAGGGGACAAACCCAGGATGGGACGCCAGTCCATTGCAAGGCACCCGAAGCAGGACTCGAACCCCAGACCTGCTAGGGAGCAGGACCTGGCCAAGCCCGCTGCGCTGCTCCGCTACCGCGCCCCCTAAAATAACACCCATTCATGCGAAAATATTGACAAATCCTATTAAAATGTTCAGTATTACTTTAACAGTTAACATTAGATATCAATGCAAAATATAGAGTTTCCCTTTGTTGTCAGTCCACATGATTAGCGGTGTAGAGTTGGAACCTTGTGCACTGCAAGATCAAAGTGTCATTTGTTTGATAAATGACTACATTTGAATGTGTTTTTAATTATAAATTTAATGAGATTTTAATTGGGCTTTGCCGATATAACTAATTTGGCATACACTCATCATTCACATAACAAAGTTAGCTTGTTTCATGGAATCACTATGAGGTGAATTCCCCTTCTGAAGGGGCTGAATTATTTGTTATGGAAAAAAATGTCTTCTAGGACGAAAAAGACGTAGGCCAATGTCTTTTATTCCGCGAAGCACGTGAACACTGTGCCACAAGCAGGACTATGTAGCTTTACTAAGAAATCTTAGTAACATTTTTTACTAACTTGATCATGACATTACATGATCACTGGCTCAGTAACATTAGCTGCTTGTCCAACTCATGGTCATAGTGATCTAGAGCTTATTCTTGAATGACTGGGTACAAGGCCAGCCATAGCATCCCTGGACTGGATGCCAGCCCATGGCAGGATAACCACACACAAACACAAAATGGTCTATTTAGAATCAACAAATCGACATAAAACACATGTCTTTGGAATGTGGGTGGAAACTGCTTCAACAGCTACACCCCAACCAGACCCCTTCGCTCGTCTACTGCTGCTTGCTTGGTGGTCCCGCACACAAAAAGTAAAGCACGGAGGTTCTTTGTTGTGGAGGAATGACCTCCCCCTCTCCCTCAGAACTGCTGAAACTCTGTCTACACTCAAGAAGGATCTGAAAACTCACCTTTTCCGGACTCCCTTTACCCAAGATCTCTCCAGCTCATATATGGTGTAAATGTTCACGCACCGTAACTTTATGATCATACCCAGATAAGCCTTTACACAGCCGCTGCTCCTGTATTGTATGTAAATGTTTGCGTACCTTAAAAAAAAAAAATTGTAGGAGGTCATCAGGATCCATCTATCCTGCGTTTTATGCACCTACTCGAGCGATGAACATCGGTGCATCAAGTGGAAAGAAACAAACTATGTTTACTTAAGAATCACGTGTTCGCAGCTATGTCTCTTTCTCTTAATGTAATGCACAAATTGTATTTTTGCTGAGATGTACGTCTGCTAAATGAATAAATGTAACTATAAACTGGAGCCCTGTAGGAAACAAAGGGAGAACATGCAAACTCCTCACAGAGTGAGCCAAATTCAAGCCTCATGCCTGTGCGAGACAGCATGGGTCATCCTGCCACAATACATGAAGATGATCTGCATTTAACTGTGACATTTCTACATTGTGACTTTTCCAGAATACTAACCTTCTCTCAAGCCATTCCTCAGTAGTTTTTGCTGCACTAGACAATGCCTCCCATTTCAGCCAAAGAGCTGAATCAATCAAGTGAAGGTGAATACATTACAATGGGGAGTGAATTAATAGAACCAAATCTGGTGTTTTACATTATCTCATACTTGTGATTGGTTGAGGCTGTCAGTGTGATACAGAGGAAGTAGATGGCTGGCAGGGGATGCAGTGGCGCAGCGGGTTTGAGGTTCGCACTCTGCCTGGGGTCCCTGCCCAGAGCATCCCCCCTTGTGCCACCGGGCTAGGCTCTGGCCTGCTGTAAACCCACTTGGGACAAGTGGCTGCAGACATTGTGTGTATGTGGTTGATTTTATTAAGGAAGGCACGTGGCTGTGGTAAGAAAAAGGTAGATGGAATATGTCTCCATTCAGTTCTTGTATTAAAAGAGAGCTAGTCTGAGGACTGAGAGTGCAATTTTGTGTTGTCATTGGTTTTGATCAAGAGTGGTGGGCTCTCTTTCTCACTCCAAAATAAAACCTTTGTGGTTTAATATCTTGCTGTTGTGTGTAAATTCTTCCTACTGTATGTGACTGCCTCCGTCCCACATCTGGCCATGCTACTATGTTGTTTATTCTGAGAAATCACACAGCATTCACTAGTTTAATCCTATGAAAGCATAATGAGTAAAGAATCTGAGGACATTTGTCCTGTAGTTTTTTTCTTGCTTATGGAAACATTCCACTTGGGACAGACCAATTTTAATATCAACAATAATCTGAAAGTGAAGCATGTCTTAACAGACTGTCTGGCCAGTAAGACAAAACTTACATACATACATACATCATCTGAACCACTTGTCCCATATGGGGTTGCGGGGAGCCGGAGCCTAACCTGGCAACACAGGGCGTAAGGCTGGAGGGGGAGGGGACACACTCAGGACGGGACGCCAGTCCATCGCAAGGCACCCCAAGCCAACTGGAGAGCAGGACCCAGTCCAACCCACTGCGCCACCACGCCCCCTCCAAAAGTTCTACCAACAGATTAAAATAAGGAATAAAGGCAACTGTAAACATGTATACAAAATCATCAGAATATCTCATTGTCCATATTATGCCCTAATTTTTTAAAAATCCAAAAAATGCAGAGACACAGCAGTTCTGAGCAACATAGTAATGCACAGCTAAATTTTACAAAAACATTGTGTGGAGTCTTTAACAGAAATCTGTTTCCTCAGACCATTTTTTTTATAGTCCAACATCAGTAATTTTTTCTTAATTTGACTCGTATTTCACATATTGTGCACTACATTCACTACGTACTATTTTATAAAAATACTATTTTACTAATACTAATGCTATTTTATAAAAAAATAATTCACCACAATTTTACAGATGATGGTGAGAAAAATACTTTTTAAGGGCAACATGGTAGCACAGTGGGTAGTGCTGGTAAATTACAGCTCATGGACTGTGAGCATGGACATGAGTATGGGTATACCCTTCCTAGCCTAGTGCCCTGTGGTTCTGCATTCAGTGTGGGCCACCATGACCCTGAATTAGGACACGACCTATAACCTGAATGGTTATAGACGATGAGTGAAAGAAGAATCCGTATACTGGTATAATGAGCTTTGTACGAAAATCAGTTTATTTTCATGTATGAGAATACAAGGTAGTTTTATACTGATCAGAGTGCTGATCATGCAATTCCAGAAGTGCAAATTAATGCGATAATTCATTTTATAAAGAATATACAAAATAGTTGTCACTACCCATTTCAGTGTAATGCAAGGCTACCCCACTGAAGTCCCCCTCGGAATGCCGTGAATCATTGTAACATTGGTCAGGACTGACAGGTGACTGTGGCAGCAAGGGATTTAACACACACATCTAAATTCTTCAGTGCTCAGCACCTGAGTATATTTGCTCTCATAACTGACACTTCAGCTCATTTCCCAAGTAACTCCCAGATGTGTCATTGTATATATTCAGTCAAACTCAAACTTCAATGAAAAAATCTCAACCTGGTACTAAATCCTGGCAATTAACTAAACATTTTAAAAGCTGAATGGGTTGAATGTCTACCTTGTCATGCTCACATGTCAGCCCTGACCCTTTAGTTCCCAAGAAGAGTTTGGTGCACAGTTTGATCAAGATTGTTGGGAACATTTAGAAGCAAAAACTATTGAGACTCCCCCATAACACACATAATCTTCAACACTTTACTCATTTATATTCCCTTTAAAATACTTAAAGCATAACTAATGCAAATGTCGGTTTTTATGTATTATCATTCAGATTATATATGTTTTTTTACATAAATATTTATCCAGATAATTATATTTATCTTCTTGGCCAATGGTATAAGTAGAATTCTACTAGCACTTTGCAATCCTAATTTCTCTTCATGACTTTAGTTAAAGATGTTTTTAGACGACAACGGAACCATCATTTTTAGTAACTGTGGAAAGGAGCTATTAGATACACTGTTAACACAAAGTACTGGTGAAAGTAATTGATGAGTTCAGTTTCCTGATTTGTTTCAATGAAAGCCCCATTTTTTATACATTCACTGGGTCTCAAGCTGACATTTAAAAAGAATCCATAACATAATGCAATTTGCTGGCTTTGTGCCTTTTGACAGAGCCCTTTCTCAGATAAGTCTGGACTGTAGTTTGAGTACTTACTCGCGAGAAGTTTGCTGAGTTTCCGCCGAGTGGCAGCACCGACTCACAATGTTCGCAATAGAAAAGCCAACAGGCAATCGAGTAGTTTAACAGATGGAGCGAATTCTTGCTTTCACTTTCAAAATCTGTGCAAGCTACAGCGCTAACATTTCACATTTCTCAAATGTTAATGGACATGCCTAGAACCTCAGTGTATACAAAAAATAAAGTTATTCTCTTATGAAATTCTCCTAGAAATGTGTAAGTAATTATATGTGTACATATCATGTGCTTAACGTTTATATTGCAGTGATTGAAACATTGGACTAGGGGAGAAAATCAAATGCCAAACTGGAGACCACAAATGAAGTGCTACTATTTCAGTGAAAATTTATATATAATTCTGTTACAAAGTTGCAAGAATTTTTCTGATTAACTGCAGTGTTGTTAACATGTAGAGTTTTAAGGTACCCCCTGGATGTGAATCTTCTTGCTAGACCTCTTTTTGTTACAGAGCACATCAATTATGTTGGGGAGTAAAAAGACTTCCGACTGTTCTATTTCCCGGGTGTACTCTGGGTTGGGGGAACGCTCGGCAAAGCACGTGTAGCGCTCCTCCTTGTCCTCGTAGAGACAGCAGGGGAATTGTGATGTTTTCACCATCTGCTCGTTCAGACAGAACTGATCCATCAACTTCCGCCACTGGAAAAAGGAGACAATAAAGGTGGAGTTGGATAAAGGTGACAGATTCTGAACTCATCGCAGCACAGCATCATGTCTGGACTTCTGAAACACATACCTTGTGCACACTTTCTTTCAAATGGCCATTTAGATATTTCATCAGACTTTTCACATGTGTGTTCACAGCAACAGGTATTTGGCGCCACTGTTTTTCAGGTAATTAAAAAACTGGTTTGCACTTCATTCCTTCACCTGAAAGAACTAAAAACTATCTTGCTATAGTCATGACGTCCAATTCAATTTTAAGAGAAAATAATATGCTGATGTTGGTACACAACCAAAGTGTTTAAATTAAGTGCATTTAGTTCAAATTTGACTTTTAATTTATTATTTATCTAAAGAGAATAACTGTAATATAATGTATACTGTTCAACTTTCAGAAAGTGAAATTGTTTCAGCTGATATCTAATTCTACAGGTATCCTTCCTCTCATATCTGTTGCAACAACCAAAAACATGAACTTGTGCAAAAATTCAAAAAACTAACATCTGCTTAGCATATCTACAATTGCAATTTTCATTCTCATTGGAATATCTCTTGAGCGACTACAATAACGTCAGTGTTGGCGACTTAAATGCTGATAACTCTTGTCCGCTAAATGGACGATTGCTTAGAAAGCATTTCTCTATGGTCCTATCACTGGAACAGTTTAAGTTAAACAGCAGGGAAAGAATTATTTTAGTAGAAATTTGTTGAAATACAAATTGATTACAAATTAAAATTTCAAAAATACCATAGTTGCTAAGTTAATAAAAACCTAAGCTGTTTGTGAACTCTAAACTATTTGCCATTCCCCCCTCCTGGATTATCTATACTTTTTAATGGGCTCAGAACGGACAGGCGTCGTTGTACTGCGGAGTTAAACTTGTGCTGATTGATACTGGTGCGGTCAAAAGCTCCTGTTTTGTGTTTTATCCTGTGTTGCATTATTTCTTTTGTGTTTTTTAACAAAACACTCCGTGGGAGCAATGCACATGCCCCTGCGCACATGCACATATTATTGGTAGTTCGCACAGTTTTGATCAAAGCTGTAATTTTTTAATGAAAAAGGACCTTATGAGCACAGTCAATAAAGTGTGCATTAGCAACCACGGTCCAAAAAATACATGCTTGTAAAAGTGTGCTGTCATTGATGGCAAATGATGTTAATCACACAGAAGCTGGCTCAATTACCTTCATTATTAAGCGGGCCTCACCTTTCTATCTACGCAGGTCAGCACCTCAGTCCTCCCCTTGCAGCATTTGTCTATCCCTTTCTCCAGCTTGTTGACGGTCTTAATCTGCCGTACCAGAGAGTTGTACCCCATCTGGGGCAGGCATTTAAGGGGATATCGGGGACGCATCTTGCGCAGATTGCAGGCGTGATCGATGTTAGTGGAAGTAGGCCGACCAGGTGGGAAGTTTAGGGTCGAGGTTCCTTCAGAAAAATTCTTTGGATTCAGCTGCAGTCTTATACTAAAAAAGAGGCAAAAACTCATGAAAACGATGCGATGATAAACTCTAATCCCATTGAAAATAATAAAGTATACTTTGTAATTGACTTGATTATCACATTGGTATGTTACTACATACACAAAGTAAAATGGTCAGGGAAGAGGTCTATCTTTGAACACTTTAAATCAGAAATTAATAAAAAGTTAAGTTAAGTTAAGAAAATAAAATAATAGTTACAGACATGGTTTCAATAAAGTCTGATTCTTCCACAATGCCTCATATAGCAGTTAAGATTAAAGATATGCATGCTACTGCGGCTCTGTGCTGTTCATAAAACCAATAAAAAAGGGGAAAAAACTTTTATTAACAATAACATTGGAAAAAAGACTCAGAATATGTGTCTGAATCACTTGATACCATCCTCAAAGCTAAGATAAGTGTTTTACTGTAAGAAAGTGTCCTGATTCTTAAAGACTTTCTTGGCCTTTCTTTGATATTTTAATACTTTCTCAGTCTTACTTTTCTGATATTCTACAAGGCATGCTTCCTTCAGATCTTCATTATCATCATACCTTCATTTACTTCTTATTGTCCCCCACTCATTTTGCAAATTTTTTTCACCCCCACTCACACAGCAAAGGCTTCATGCCTTCCCACTCTCTTTACCTCGGGCAGTTGTTGGGGTTCCAGGTGAACCCTGGTTCTGGAGGTGACTGCGTATTGACTGTGCCCTGGCTTGAGGGCTCGTAGGTGGGATTGGGGGCCATTCCTTCAAAGCAATTCCACCTTTCCCTTCCTCTTATTTTACAGCACTGGTAATGACTGGTCTTGATGGAGAACTCTTCTTCACAGAACTGAGAGAGTGCATGCTCCCACTGTAGGAATAAGGAACAGCTTATCTATGTTTTCCTTTGGAGAAGTTCTCCCATTTACACAGCTGGATGTTTGACACAAACTGTTTCAAGTCTCCGGGGGGCGTGGTGGCGCAGTGGGTTGGACCGGGTCCTGCTCTCTGGTGGGTCTGGGGTTCGAGTCCCACTTGGGGTGCCTTGCGATAGACTGGCGTCCTGTCCAGGGTGTGTCCCCTCCCCCTCCAGCCTTACGCCCTGAGTTGCCGGGTTAGGCTCCGGTTCCCCGCGACCCCGTATGGGACTAGCGGTTCAGAAAATGTGTGTGTGTGTGTGTGTGTGTTTCAAGTCTAACACGACAAGTCTGTTTTTTCCCAAGTTAATTTCTGGAGGGTACAGCGACAGGCCGCCCCGTCTCAACGTTCTTCATGCAAAGGAGTGTGTGTTGTTAAAAACAAAGTAAAAGGCACAAATGTGCTTAGAAAAAATGTCATGGGAAAGTGAATAACATGAGTCAGGGTTTCTATGATAAACAATGATAAACATTGTCTATATGAAATCTTACTTGTCATTTTGTAATACCATGATTATTAATTTCTGTATTCATTGCAACACGGCTTGTATGATGACTGAGATCAGTGACATGCTTTCCAAAGTTTGCCTGGCACTAGGCCAGGACATGGCAATCCACCTGTTAAGTTTGGGACTTCAAGCTCCTATGGGACCCCCCCCCAACCAGTTTGCATGCATTCATTTAATTTGGACATTTTAGATCCAATGCATGATTACTTTCTCTTATTTTATAATTCATTATAGATTTTCTATTAAAACCCTCAGTTTACACCTTAATACTGACTCAGTCACAAGTCTTAGTTACAATACACACACTTTTTCTGAACCACTTATCCCTTATGGGGTCGCAGGGAACTGGAGCCTAACCTGGCAACACAGGGCATAAGGCCAGAGGGGGAGGGGACACACCCAGGACAGGACACCAGTCCGCCACAAGGCACCCCAAGCGGGACTTGAACCCCAGACCCACGGGAGAGCAGGCCCGGTCCAACCCACTGCACCACTGCGCCACCACACCACCACACCCCCCCTTAGTTACAATATTGATTGCCATAAGAATCAGACTTTCTAATACTTAAACAACAATTAAGATTGTTTACTTGTTTACAATAACATGGCTTTCAAATGGACTACTGTCACCTTCCATTAAGCAGAAGAACTGCATGGTGCAATTATATAGGAAAAGAGCAATGGCTACTTAAATGCAAAAGAGCCGTATGGGACAAGCGGTTCAGAAAATGTGTGTGTGTGTGTGTGTGTGTGTGTGTGTGTGTGTGTGTGTGTGTGTATTTGGTATTTCCATCAGTCTCATAACAATCCTGTGTCAATGACACTGATACTTCTGCATAATTTTAGGAACATGTACATTTCTAAATGGATAGTTACTGCACAGATGATCACAGAGTGAGTTCACATGGGTTTAAATAACAGAGTTACGGCACAAGGCAAAGGGACTCACCGCCTGCCGAGCACAACAGAGAGTAAGTTCTGTCTTGTTCTCCATTATCCCATTTTCACTGCAACAGGTGCTGTACCAGGACTCCACACGATTGATGGCATCTCCCTGCCGGTGCAGGTAGTCCAAGCCACTGACCAGGAAGGAGTCTGAGGGGTAACGGGGACGACTGTCACTGTAGCGGCACAGGGCAGGTAGGTTGTCCATTGAGGGCCTTGCAGGAGGGAAGAGCACCTGGGGCTCCGAGAAGGAGCGCGGTCCAAACATTGGTGGGCCTTCCACAGAGGAAGGATAGAGGAAGATACAGAAAAAACAGGGAAACGGAAAAGGCAGAAGAAAACGGTGAAAATCTTGAATAAGAAGCAAAATGTGCCTCCAAGAGACTTGAAACCAATTTATGTACAGTAAACCTCTGGCTACAACATTACCATCCAGGTGAGTGGTCACCTCTGTGGCTCATTTCTAGTCCATCCCAACTTGATTCTGAACATAGTGATTCTGAACTTTAATGTCTCAAAGACTACAGACACAGAGCAATTACATGCTGTTACACACCAGAGTGTCATAACACATGTGGCGCAGCACACTGAAAGACTGCCACGCAGCTCAACGCACTATTAAAGGCATAAATATATCTAGTGGATTAGACCATGAGAAACGCTAACTTGTAAAGTCAGGAACTGAATTGATTCCCTTTACCCACAGACCTAAAAAGCTCCTCTTCGGAATTGTGGGAAGGTCAAAAGTCACTTCCCGTTGACTCATGTCTGGGTCAGTTTCAAGAATTTCTGAAAAACAGCAAAAGTTTACATTAACTAGTAAGTTTGTTTAACAAAGGTTGAGGACAGAGTGCAAGCTGCAATACTAGAAATCATTTCATTTATTTATTCCAGAATGTTTTTCCTTGCAGGGGGGCGCAGTGGCGCAGTGGGTTGGACCGGGTCCTGCTCTCCAGGGGGTCTGGGGTTCGAGTCCCGCTTGGGGTGCCTTGCGATGGACTGGCGTCCCGTCCTGGGTGTGTCCCCTCCCCCTCTGGCCTTACGCCCTGAGTTGCCGGGTAGGCTCCGGTTCCCCGTGACCCCGTATGGGACAAGCGGTTCAGAAAATGTGTGTGTGTGTGTGTGTGTGTTTTTCCTTGGGACACTGTGTACTGTTGCCAACATAAATGTTGCAAAATGAACAGAAGTCTTAATGAAAGTCTGAATTTGTAGGAGAAAAATGCTCTGGTACAAGTACTGCCACGTGCAACCCCCATATGGCCAGTTAGGTAATGCGTAAGATTATGATTAAGATTATGAGTAAGAATGTGTAATTGAGCAGTTAATCCTGGTGTTTCCACACCACGAACTGGAAGGGGGGACTTTCGTGGGAAAGGCGCTTCTAAACACACTGTCACTGTGGTGCCACACGAACACTGACCTTTGTGCTCGAAGAGGTCAGAAAGGTCAAAGGTCACCTCCCGCTGTTCCACTATGGCTTGATCTGTGGGGCACGAGCAACGTAACTCCCATTGGCACCAATTTAATCGTTATCTTAGCTAAATTTTACATACACAGGTTCACATTTGCTAATGAAAAATCTATCTTAAACAGCCCATAAAGACTGTAACAATAAGAAGGCCATTAGTAAATTACTGTAATAATGTTAAGGTTTTGATGTAACATAGATAGGCCTTGGAATTTGCATTTATTTATTTAACAGATGCTTTCTCCAACACAACTTCCAATGAACTCTGTATAGTATTATCAGCCCACACACCTTATTCACCAGGATGACTTACACTGCTAGATATGCTACTTACACTGGGTCACTCCTCCATACATTAGTGCAACCTGAACAGCCTGTCTTTGAACTGTGGGAGGAAACCAGAGCACCCGGAGAAAACCCACACAGACTAAGCAGGGATCGAATCCATGCCCTCTCGCACCACCTAGGCGCTGTGAGACAGCAGCGCAACTCGGTGTGCCACCGCGCCGCCCGTTTTATTCCTCCTTTGTTTATTTTACTAATTTATTATCAATTTTGTACTTTGTAATACACAAGCTTGTTTCCCTATTGCCTCAACTGTCTCTGCTCAGCTACTCTGGGAAATATTTACCGAAGAACGAACTAGGTTTGCTTGAGACTTTCGTCTGCAGCTATCTGCTATCATGTCTCTTTCTCTTATGTAATGAATTCAAATTGTACTTCTGCTGAGATGCACGTCGCTTTGGAGAAAAGCGTCTGCTAAATGAATAAATCATGTAAATGTAAAAAGAGAGAGAAAGTACAAGAAAAAGGTAAAAAAAAAAAAAAAAAAAAAGTCACACATATACACTGTGACAGTGTCTGCACGCGGCTCAACTGATCTTAACATTAACTTAAGTAACATGGGTCCGACAGTAACTGTAACTATAATGACATGATGACAGTGAGTGCGCCCTAGCGACCAACAACAGTTTGTTCTTTCACAACATATAGAAACTGACAATAATAATAAGGGGCGCGCGCACACATACACGGTGAAAAGTTACCTTGTGATGCGGTGCAGCCAAGCAGAAGCAGGAGCGTTAGCACCCGGAGAGGGAAGGAGCCCATAGTGACGCCGGTGGCTTCTGACTCTGAGGCGAGGAGGAGGTGGCGGTCGAGGAGGGGCGAAGAGGGGCGCAGAGGGGGCTGAGAACCCACGATGATCGCAGTGGGACTGCGTGGACTGAGTCGTACGGCTGTGTCGCTGAGGAGGTTGCACTCGAACTCGGACTCCTGCTGCCGTCTGCTTTTATGCGGTAAAAATCGGCGGCGATCCGGTTTCAGCACCAAACTAGGGCGTGAGAGGCGGCACTACATCGCTGCGGGGGGGGAGCGGAGCCACAGCCGAGAGCCTAGTAGGAGGAGACGGGAGAAAGAAAAGGGAAAAGTTTCTCAAGTGAGTCACCCTTCGCAAAAAAGAAAAAAAAAAAAGTCATGTCATGTAAATGTAAAAAAGGAGCAAAAGAGGAAGCACCTCACAGAATTTCTGCACTTTTTTTTTTTTTTTTCACTCACTGTAATCCAGCCGTGTTTCTATTCAAATTTAAACCCACAGCACAGACGTGGTGGTGGTTGTTCGGAAATGCTTCCGTGCAAAAACACTTCCCAGCGCCAAACGTCGAGCTTATTGTTCGCATTAAAACGGCTTTAAATTAAATACGAGGTGGGGCCAAATTCCAGTTGCGCTTTTCTGTGGGCCGCGAACAGACAGACTGTAGCACTTTAAGTTTAAGTTAACACATAACAGTTCCCCCAGGAGCCCGTGCGTTTCATTTAACATGATTTCACACTTGTTTGAATGTAATCTTGGTTTGATTTGTAACTGCGCGGTTTCTGTCCTTATCATGACATCGCGGCTGCTGTGCTGCACTGCGGGGCTCGATCTGCTCCCTACTGGTGCGTGTCACCCGTATTTATACTATAAATAGTGTTATACCCTATATATAATACAGTACAGAACTACGTCCGCCCAGAACTGTGGAAACCAAATTAAAACGTTTACGAGCTTTATTATAAAAACTGCACAGCGGGCGGAGTACAGTCTGTAAGCTTCCCTCAAAACAAAACCTTCATCAAAAGCTGCTTTACACACTGAAATACTCGCTGTTGGTTTTTTTAATACATAAAAAAATTATGGAAATATTACTCTAATTACAATGTGGTCCAAAAGAAATGTGTTTTTGTCCCTCACTGAAACACACAAACATATTTGAGCTGGGCTGTACGGTTTCGTTTAGTTTACTTGCTCAGGCAAACAGTTTAATCGGTTGCAGATGGCAGGTGGTAGGAGAGACTGAGAAAGGTTTGCATTATGCCACCCAGCACCCCCACCCCTCCCAGCACCCCATTCCTCCCAGCAGCCCTACCCCACCCAGCACCCCCAGTCCACTCAGCACTCCACCCCACCCAGCACCCCACCCAGCACCCCACCCCTCCAGCCTCAGTTTGTTCCGCGAAGTGACAGCGTTACGTGCATCCCCGTTGTGAGTGGATCGAGTTAAAAATGATTTATTACGAAAATAATCGGTTCCCGAATTGAGAATGTGTCACCTAAAATCAGTTTTAAAAAAAGTGTTTTTTGCACGGCAGTGACAACACTGAAATATTTTGCAATATTTGTAACTCAGTATATTAGAGAGAGAGAGTGTAACTCAGTATTTCTCCTTTATTTTTAATGTTTTATTTTTATTTTCTACCAAATGTTGAAACAGGGTGAGGACCACAAAGCCATGTCCTCTTTCATTTTCTTAAGATCCTGTCTTTATGCAAAAAAACGTGTCATATCCAGCACTCTTCTAGTCTGGAGAGATGCTAAGAGTTCCTCTAACCCAGATCTTTCCCTCAACTTTTTGCCAAATTGGACTCCGGAAATGGTTGTCTAAAGGGATGCTGGATATATATTAGTTGCAGATCAATCATTGGTGAGCTTGAAACTCGTAAGAAACAAGTTGACCTACTCAAAACGGACTTCTAGAAAAAGCTGAGAAATAATGAAGACTGAAGTCTTTACATTTCTCCCACTTGAAAAACTGACATTTGATTTGTGTGACAATAATAATTAATTCTGCAATGTCTGGACACTCTTCTGGAAGTTATTAGAAAGTGCAACATGATTGTGTCTGTGATACATTGTAACTTTTTGACATTTAAGACCTCACCTAGGTATGTGGAGTTTTGCATTTTCTTGATGTATTGTCTCTGCCTGTATGTTGCTGTGTCCCTGTGCTGCTTATAAAAGCAATAAAAAGAAAAAAATAAGTTAATTACCCTTCACAAGTCATTGTTTCTTTAAATAACATGTACTAGTTAGTAGTTGTAATTTAATATAACATTGATATTTAAATAGAGACTATAGACTATGGATAAGATTGATCTGTCAACTCTGTAATATGTTAGGGTTTCATTTTTCATACTCCAGACGGGGTGTCAGTCTGTCAGACATTTCCTTACGCTTCTTACAACCATTTTATACAAAAACATGTAGCAGCAAATGACTCTTATTATGCAGCTGAGGAGTAAAAAAAACTTGACAACAAAGTGTTTGGAAACTGGTTTGTTGAGCCTGTGTGATACAGCCACTTCCCATTTAAAATTCTGATATATGGACCCTGACCCACAGCAGTCAGGACTTATCTGAGGTATGTCTGCTGCTCAGAGTTTGTGTTGGCTGGGAGGTGTTCAATGTCATATCAAGTAAACATTAAACCACATATTTCATCAATGTGGACCAAAACTGGGGAAAACAGTGACTGATAACCCAATGCAACCTACTTAACAGATGTGCAGTTGGGACATAATAAAAGTATATGGTTTTATGGAAATGAATTTATTCTACATTCAACCCAGTATTTGTCTATAACTGCTTTAAGTACTAACTTTTGCTGATATTTTTGTTTCTCCAATACCCGACCAATTGTTACAACACTGTCAAAACTAAATGGTTCGCATCTAATGCATTTTGTCATATTTGTTCAATATTTTTTATCAGCTAATATAGATGAAAATGCTGTATATGGTACCAAAACAGTGAAAGCGGAAAAGGAACCCAAAGTACAGCGCTTTCTTTTGAGTAGCAGATAAGCATGGGGTATTGTGTACTATCCTGGGAGCGCCAAGAAAAGTTATGTTCTATGATTCTCCAATTTTTACTAATTCATACTCTGCTTACATCGGGTTCCAACATACTGTAAGTGTGGGTGTATTCAAATGCTCCAAAGATGGTCTATAAAAGAGCAAAGGACACATTATTTTTACATTTAAATAGTTATTTTATTTGCATTTTGTTGAATGCAGCACAAAAAAGACTAAAAATCAAAATAATAAGAATGGATGGCACAGAACCAACTTCAAAAAGAGGGAAAATATAGTACCATGTTAGGCTCCCACGTACCAAACGAGACAGGTGAGTCACTAGAGGCCTGCAGAAACTCGTCTTGACCTGTTGAGACATGCAAACAGTCCCCAACCATGAGTAGCGGTTCCCTTTCAATTACTAGCTAGAATTCACAGTGTAAATGTCTCAGGTGCAGTCTGTTTAGCAATCTTTTGAAGAGTTTGTGTCTAAGTGTTGTGCAGAACCCCCATCCACCATCATAATGCCAAGAAACGGCGTAAATAGCCCGAATTCTTTCTGCGACATCTGCGTTGAATTGACATTCAAATCCCACAAACATTCTTTCTCACCCCTCATTCAAAAATGTTATGAGCATTATTTTGGTTGTGGGTGACCAGGATAAAAGTTAGGTCCCCCATGCTTGTTGTGTGACATGTTTGAAGAGAACTGAAATACCACGCTTCAGATTGCTACTTCTACCTGACAAATATAGCTGCTGTAGTGTAAATATATAAACATACTGTTAAATATCCTAATTTATCACCTACTTTGAGGCCAGTACCTCACAGTCAGGAGTTACTTGTGCCAGAGCCTCCGAAAAGCATGACACTGAGTGACGATGAGTCTGCTGATGAGAGCGTAGAGCGAGTAGATGACAATACGGACAGGCCCAACGGAAGTTGTGAATGACCTGTTGACTTCGTACAAAGCTATGGGGTGCATTATGAGTCTGAAAATCCACTTTGTGGACTCACACTTGGACTTTTTCCCAGACAATCCCAGGGCAGTCAGTAAGGAGTATGGCGAAAGATTTCACCAAGACATTTTAGATATGGAAAAATGGTACCAAGGCAAGAGGAGTCCCAATATGTTGGCAGACTATTGCTGGACACTGAAGAGGGAGGTCCTGAGGCCAAATACAGACAAAAAGCATACACTTGTACATTTTACAAGTAAGTTTGTAAATATTTTAGGTGTAATAACAGCCTTTTTTTGAAAAAGTAATATACATTTTTTTTTTTCAAAACTTAATTGCTCTGTAACTTCTAAACCCTGCCTGACAGAGAAATTCAGTGAAAAAATACTATAAAGTAGACCTGTTTTAGTTCGTAGGACAAAAAGGTTAAAATTTTGTTGACAAGTGTTATTTACCCAATTATACAGCTGGATAATTTTTGTGGAGCAATTTACCTTCCTCAAGGGTACTACAACAGTAGGTGAGATTCAAACCAGTCACCCTCAGATGAAAAGGGAGCAGTTCTAATTAAGCTAGCACCCATTAATTGTGTACATGATATCACCAGCTGCTGAATGTTTCTGTTAGGTGGTCAACAATTGTTTTGTCATTTTTAAAAAATATTTTAAATTGTTCTTGATGTTTAATTACGTTTTTTAAATGTGTATAGTTATGGTATTGTATAAATGTGTGTTTTAATATAAATTGATAGAGTAACATTGGAGTGTTAAGTTTTAATATAAGGCTTGGGTACTTTTCTGGTACTTCTGGGTTTTTCATGTTCACATCTTTATATTTATCTGATTAATATTATGGTTTCAAAGTCCCAAGTTTTTATTCTTAATATGGGTATTTTTAATGGGTTTTTTAACTCCTGATGTTTTTCACTGCCTGTATTTGGAATAGGGGGTGTGGTAGCACAGCGGGTTTGGCCAGGTCCTGCTCTCTGGCGGGTCTGGGGTTCGAGCCCTGCTTGGGGTGCCATCCGATGGACTGGCCTCCTGTCCTGGTTGTGTCCCCTCCAGCCCTGCACCCTGTATTGCTGGGTTAGGCTCTGGTTTGCTGCCACCACGCCGCTTGGGACAAAACTCTGTGTGTTTGGAAAAATGAGCTTTTGTATGTAGACTACAGATGAGTTGAATAAACTCTATCATGCAATGATGTAATGAATGACAAAGATTTTAATGGAAGTATGATGTGGATGTGTTGAAGAGTCTTGTACTTTTTGAGTATCTTTTAACTTTATGGACAAAAAACATAACATCAGTTGACCTTTAATGAAATGGTTACGGAGACAGAGCTATTAGCAGGAAAAGTTTTATATAGTAGTTTTACATCATACTGAAATCAAGGGTTTATAGCTATTGCAGCGGCAGTGGGGGACCATTGGCTCTCCCATAATGCAGTGTTGTCCCTGTGCGTCAACATTGTTGAACAGGAAACTTTTTAGGAGTGATATGGGAGAATTTCTGGCTCCGGCGTTGTTCTTCGAGAGCTTAGGCTGAATATGTGTGCTCAGTGAGAACTGTTGTTGAGTCCTGCTGCAGTGAGATAAAGCTTTTGTTTTTACTTTTCCATGTCCGTGTCCCACTGACAGCACATTAAAGGCAGGTTATTGTATTTTGTAAACATCTATAAAATACATGCAGTTTTATAGTGATATATGGTGAAATTAATCTGAAGTTGCATATGGGCTGGGAATTAATTATAATTTTTCCCATGTAAAATAATTGACGATAGGGTGTCAGCGTCTGAAAATTTGTCATGTGCAACAATTTCTGGAACAGATGAGTTTCATAAATCAAGGGATACCTATACTTAAATTGGGATATCCATACTACTATCTGAGTATTTCTTCCATTGTTTTGGGCTTCTGGGCTGACAAAATAGTCTATTGTCACTTATTTGGTCTGGTAATGGGGAGAGCAACATGGTCTTGTGTTTTGCTTATGCTTTCAAAAATAACCTATTGTACTTCACAAACATTTACATTTATTCACTTAGCAGACACTTTTCTCCAAAGCGACTTCCAGTGAACTCTATGTAGTGTTACCAGCCCACACACCTTATTCACCAAGGTGACTTACACTACTAGATACATTACTTACAAGGGGTTACTCATCCATGCATCAGTGAAACACACTCACTTCGTGACACTCAGACACTATGGAAAAACAACAATGGAAACAGTTGTGTTTTGCAAACTTTTTGTTTCAAATGCCCCATATAATACCAGTATTAATATACTGTACAGTACGATATGTAAATATTCTGGTACGGAAAAACTATGGGCGATAGAGAAATTTGGAAAAAATATTTGAATCAGCGTGCAAAAATATATAGAAAACAGGCATTTTTTTTCCATGGGACAAAAAACTTGTTCACCAGTTTAATTGCTGGTAGTTTAAGATTATAAGTCAATTTGGATAAAAGCACAGGCTAAGGGAACAAATGTAAGTGCACCCAATACGTCCGACAGACGAGTTGAATTTGCTGCACTTCCCATAACGTAACAATCTCACATTCCTAACGCAAATGACAATGATTTGATGACAAGTTCTGGATGCAGATGCATGAATCACTTCACAATTATCACACACTTAATGAGGTAATTACTGGGTGTGTTTCTAGCAGTACGTTTCAGAAATGAATTGTGCTTTTCTTATATCCAGCAGACAACAACAAACATAGCACAAAGTACAGTACATTACTGCACTTTTGTTTCACTCGCAACATGCGGGACACGGAAATATTTTTTGTATGGGCTTCTGATTAAATGTCCAAACTTTGTGAAGTTTAAGCCAAGAGCGGTTATACCAAAATTGGGAATAAAGAGAGTTGATAAATCAAGGAATGCCTGTAATTAATGCTGTTATTTTAAACAATGAACACATTACCTTAGAGCAACAGGTTAAAAAAAGAGCCTTCATCAGCCTTCAAATGTCAGTTAACCCTGTTGAAAAATGAGAAATGCTGGAATGAAACTTACAGAAATATTGATGTTTCCTCAGCCTTGAAAAGAGGAAGCCACCAGAAGCTGGAAAAACTGCGTGTACCCTGAGCGCACCTAATCAAGAACTAAAAATGTGCATATTGTCCAAATATTGTGAGCAGACCAGATATTTTTCAGTCAACAAAGAATAAATCTTATTGTTTCGAGGCAATCTGACCTTGTCAGAGGGGGTGTGGTAAATATGTCCAGCCAGTGAACCAAGCAAATACGACTCCAAACATTTTGAGAGTTTATTACCAGTATTTCATTACCAGTATTTTATAGGCAATTAAATGCAGTCATTAGGGCATCCAAGTGATAAAAATAAAAAGTTTCACAGAATTAACAGATAATTAAAACCTTGACATTGATCTTTAAGAGACAGTTCAATGCCTTGTAAAATGTATGTAGTTTGCACGAATTACAACTATTTTTAAATATATAATTACTGCCCAATAGCTGCTATTGCACAAAAGCACAGCTCTGGTCCTGCAAGGTATATTCATATACACTCACATTTTTAAAACACTGCAGCAAGTGTATAAATTGAGGAGGAAAAACCTGACAGAAATGGTGAACAATGAGGTTTTTCCTGGGGCACAGGATCAAAACATAATTGATAAATACCTAGTAAAGCATATCTATCTGACCATACACAACTTTTTCAGCTTATAAAAAAGGATGATTATAAATGTTGCATCTAGTATTGACTAGTTATGCAAATTTAAAAACAGCACACTTTGTCCCTGATACATATATAATCAATAAAATGCTAATGTAAGCTCAAAAATGTTTTGCCCACTTACTAGCTACAAAATGGACTCCAACACATTTAAAAACTCAAACTCGTCATGTATATTTTCACAAACAAATACATACTGACGTTTTTACCATGGTTAGAGCTACACTTATTAAATGCTTTTTTTTTTTTTTTAAAAAAATCCAACAATAAAAAGCATCCATATGCTTGAAACATTTTCCTTATTACTTTTAACGGTATGAAATATTTTTGCATAAAAATAATTTCAAATATGTTTCATTCTTCCAAGTATTGCTAATGAAATTATTTTCCAAAATACAAAAATAGGTTTCTACAGCAGGTAGACATTTATAGAGATAGACTGGAACCCATTTGTGCCATTGGGTATGTGAGTGTGTCAACATGTAAAACTCCATACGTCCATGTATGTATATTCACCAACAGCGTGAATACTATATGTTTTAAGCCACTGTGAATGTTGTCACATTGTGCCATCTATCAAGTTGGAACTGAGTTATCTGGGGGTCCCTGGTGCCATTCAATGGTGGATGCCCAACAGGGGAAGGTCTGTGTCAGAGGCAAAGAGCTCCTTGTACAGCGGGGGGAAGAGGGAGTGCACAGTGAGGGGGTACAGCTGCCGGAACCAGCGTAGTTTCTCGATGTGCAGGCTGCACAGAGATTTCAATATCGCTACCTTCTGGTAGAGCTGAAATCACAAAAACAGGAAGAAGGCATTAGGACTGGGATGAGAAATCGTGCCCTGCAGGGACTGCAGTGTCTGCAGATTTTTACTGTGTTCCAGCACCAGGATGACTTGGAAAAATGTTTAACAGTCTTTAACCTTTTGCTTTGTGCATTAAGTTTGTCTTAGTCTATAAACTACTTGGCCATACATTTAAAAATGGTAGTGTACAACAAATTCTATCAGTCTAAATTGAGCCCTTAATAAAAAAAAGAGGCATGGTAGGCATGGACCTCCCCTCTGCTGAGCAGTGATCCAGTAGTGTTGTACTTTATACCTCTAAAGCAGCTAACAATCCTGCTTAGCAAATTCAGTCACATTCTGAAAATAATACTTTTTCCAGCTATAGACTCATTACCCTGACTCACACTCATCTGTTTGTTATGTTTATGTACTCTGATTTTCTTTCTTGATCATCTTTGTCCAGTACATTTTGCTACTTCATTCCTTCCCACTCAGGTATTACCTTGTTCATGAGGCCCTCCTGGTTGTCTCTGTGAAGGGTGTGGCTCAGGGCCAGCTCAACCTCTTTCTTCACTCTCTCCACCCTCCCTCGCTCCTCCAGGCACGGGCGGTCTAGCACACACAAAGATGACGTGGCGAAGATGACTACTGCACGTAGATTAAAATTCCAATCAACGTGAAACTGCCTTCCCGTTTCACACGAATAAGCAGCTGCTCAGTTTCCCTGGGCATCATGCATCCAGGGACTTACCATACACTGACATAACCAAGAATTACCAAGAATTTTAAGAATGAAGTACGTGAGCAACTGTAGAGGACGTCTGCGTAAAACTGACTGTATTAGTTTGAAACGTGACGATATTATTTCATGAATTAGATCACCCTCATAAACAGTTACACTCCCCTATAGGTCTCCTATCAGTACAATATATCCCATCAATTTTATAATGTACTTTTTTGTATTTATTCTTTTTTCCTCTATAAATATGCTATTTATTTATTCTGTGTTTCTGTCTTGTCTATTGCCTGTAATACTGAATGCACCGAGCGCCAAAGCAAATTCCTTGTGTGCGTCAGCGCACTTGGCAAATAAGACCTCATTTTGATTCTGTTTCTGGTTTTGTTTTCTTACCGGAGTTAATAAGCACCAGGGCACTGAAGAGCGCCACCTGTTGCTCAGTCAGCCGCAGAGCACAGAGGCTATGAGCGAAGTCGAACACAGCTGCGATCAGATCACTGCAGGCTGTGGGATTAATTTTGGAGAAAGGGTTAGTCAAGCAGTGAGAAAGCTCCTCATTATCACAGTTAAATGAGGCCCTGCTATGCCGTCATTTAAAGTAATCTACGTGTTTCATGATCATCATCGGCAGGTGTGTAAGAGCCTCGTTGAGTACATCCGTGATGGAGTCTCTGCGATCTTACCCAGGGCCTTGAAAAGCTCAGTACCAGCAAATTTGCCATCAAAGAAGACTGTGCTGTTCTCTGTGTTGAACGCTCTGGTCATCCTCACTAGCACCACCTCCATGGAGCCTGCAAGAGCAAGACGCACAGCCAGAGAAAGAAATCATAAGGACATGTTGTCTATTTGCCTGCCTTTCCCTGACAGCCACAGCCACAGCGACAACTTCTTCCGTCTCACCATTCTTGAGGAGAACAATCTGGTCGTTCTGACACAGCTGTCGGAAGCCCGGGATGCGCTTGGCAAACTCCACCACATACTGGACGGCATCAGTCAGCCGGAGGGCACAGTGCTGCCACATCTCATCCATGGACTGCAGGGGCACAGAGTGCCGCAGTGAGAGCGCTGCTCGAGATCACAGAATTTCCACCTGACTGCATGTTAGGACACACAGACCAGTGTGTCTCATGGCCTGCTGAAAGTACTGCTCTATGTACGTCATCAGCTGATGAAAGTTTAGTATTACTGCTGGTTATCCATCCATCCATCCATCCATCCATCCATCCATCCATCCATCCATCCTTTCCTGTGTGGCTGTGACTGGCTCTGAGGTGACCTATGGCTTGGTGGCCCTGGCGGTGGGTACCTTGCTCTGGTAGGCATGGATCTCCTCTCTGCTGAAGAGCTTCCACCTGAGAGCCTGCAGTTCCTCCACCCGGTACTGGCTGGTCTCTCTGTGAGAGCGTACAATGCTGGCACAGACCTCTTCTATTGGACAGCAAGCGGCAATAAACGTCAGTAACAACTCAGCCAGTTACTTGGTGGGGCGCAGCAGAAACGAGAAAAGGCGACAGCCCTCATCTGTGATGACCCCCTTTAGCACTACTCAAGAAACACCACCCCAAGGACAGACTTGTTTCAGGGAGCTAAGAGTAAAGCTGTTGTCACAATCTGTTGTATGAGGCCAGCAGGGGGTACCGTCTCACCGATATGCATCATCGACGTCGGGTAGCAGAAGGAGTCCTCCGGCTCATAGCTCATTCTCATGTCCCCTCTGGGCATCCCTAGGCCAAGCTGCTCGGGGGAAGGCTGCCGGGAATCAAATCTCTGATACCTGTCTCCTGGCACAGAAAGGCAGAGCGAGTGAGTGCAGCAAAAGCGGAGTACTGCCCTGCGATGGCTGTCTTTACCGACAGACTCCCTGCTCACCTCTGCCCTCAGACTGGCCGCTGTTGTCCCCTCGGCCCTGTGAAACGGACACTGCTGACTCACAGGACCCTCTGTAGACCAAAGTTGTGGTCTGGGGCCTGCCTTGGGAGCAGTCCAGGTAGGCGTGCGCATCAGGGGAGCAGGCGGGCAGCTTGGGCTCCACGTGGAAGGGGTACGAGGGTGCCAGAGGCTGGACCAGATGGGGCGAGCGGTTGCGTGACTCTTTGCTGTGGAAAGACAGGGTGGGCTGTGCTTCCCCTGGGCTTCCCTGGAGCCGCTGCTGCTGCTGCTGTTGCTGCTGCTGTTGCTGCTGCCGGTGTCTCTCCACCTCGGCGAACAAGGAGTCCCTCTGTCGCTTGGACATGCGGCCGAACTTGACGGCTGCGGACACGAAACAGCGTGCGGCCAGATTAAGTCCCTGCTTGTGCGGCTCAGCTTGCCTTCTCTTCAGAACTCTTCCCTTCGTTTGTTGTCTTTTTCCTTCTCGATGTTTACGCCCCGTACCACATCCCCTGCCTCTGCATCTTCCGCCGCCCCCTCAACCCCACTCCGCATCCTCCCCCCCCCCCCCTCCCCGAGGCCTCACCGTCTCTGCTCATCCCCTGAGCCACACACTTCTGCAGGCGGCAGCTCTGGCAGCGGTTGCGGCTGGAGCGGTCGATGTGGCAGTTGCTCTGACGGGAACAGGAATACGACACGCTGGACTGCTGGCTGCGCCGGAAAAAGCCCTGAGAGAAACACAAGGAGTGACGGAACCGGTTCTGCGCGTGCGTGTGTGTGTGTGTGTGTGCG
The DNA here is from genome assembly GCF_900964775.1 of Scleropages formosus. Classification (NCBI taxonomy): domain Eukaryota; kingdom Metazoa; phylum Chordata; class Actinopteri; order Osteoglossiformes; family Osteoglossidae; genus Scleropages; species Scleropages formosus. Next base: position 17,227,395 of record NC_041823.1, on the reverse strand, counting down.
TGTGTGTGTGTGTCTATGCGTGTGCACGTTCCCCGAACTTCATGCAGACCCTTCTAAGGAACACTTTTACATTTATTCATTTAGCAGACACTTTCTCCCAAGCGGCGTACAGTTTCTCAGAGAAATATACAATGAGTGCATTATTACATCAATCTACTATAGTAGATCTACTAGTAGGTCTACAATCTACTATATGAACCAGTGTAAATCACAGCAGTAGTAGCTGCTTAAAGGTCTACAAAAGTATAGTAAATGCTCAAGAAGACTTTTTTAAAAGTTAGTCTGATATTAAGAAAAAGTTGAGGCGAGTTTCAGTCGTTCGTCTGCGACTGGGTTTCGCAAGGGTTGGGGCGCCCCAGTGAATACGAATGTGCGTTTGTATGTGAATAGAGCACTGGTCTCTTCTCACCTTGCAGCCTTCACAAGTGATGACTCCATAATGCACTCCTGAGGACTTGTCACCACAGATCTTGCAGGGAATCACCTCGATTTGAGCTGTGCGCGCACACACACACACACACACACACACACACACACACACACACACACACACACAGAGAGAGGGATCATGAGCAAAGTGGAGGGAGGTGGCTGTTCACCAAACTCTCCAACAGAGGGCAGTACTGAGCACCTTCCGCTGGCCATTCCAGAACATTCAGTAGAACATGCAAGAGGAAAATGTAGTCTATTAATTAGATTGTAATTTGTCCTTAGCACATTGCCTTTAAGTTAATAACAAACTCACATCATAAAACTCTAATAATTTATTACGTAACACATTGTACTTTCCTAAAATATTTCAATAGCCTTAAAGCAATTTGTTATGGTACAGCTATATGGGATGTGTTGAGTTATGTGGGTATTAACTATGTCATTAACAGTGAATGCAGCAGTAAATATTGGTAAATATTGACCATTCAAAATGGATAAATGCACAGTAAAAAACTGATTTTGTAATGGGACGCTAGTAAGTAACCCTCCATACTTGCACAAGACAGGGAAAGACATGGAGCATATGGAGCAACATGTAGTTTTATCCGAGGCAATGAGGGCAAAAAGAGGATTAGATGGGGAATAAAGTATCCAAGGAGGAGAAGGAGGTGAGATGCAAAATCTAAGAAAAAAGAGAAGAGATAGGAAAGAGGAAGAAATTAATTTCAGAGGAAAATACATTAAAGACAGAAAGCGGCTGTCCAAGAGGGACATGTTGAACGTATATTGTGAGCGTTGTGTGCATGTGTGTTCTGGATTTATTCCAGTAAACCTCAGCAGCAGACTTCTTGGAAGCAAGGTCGGCAATTGTGGCTGTGCGGTCACATTTGGCTAGGCCATCACTAACTAACCCCGATCTCTTGCTTCATACAACATATTCATACAGTTTTATCTTGGTGTCAACGTTTCCTGTAATCGTTACGAAAAACTAACTTTAAAAGGTTACATGCAGCTGGACAGATGAATATCGTCGAGCACAAACGAAGCATATTTGCTTTATTCGCTACTAAACGCTCAAGCAGTCGTGTCGTGATGAAAGTGGAAAGACAAGCTCAGCAACATTTGGAAGTAACTATAGTGAAATTAGGAATAAAACAATTTCTAACAAAATTAAAATCAAAATTATTATATCGTGTGACACAGTAAAGGGTGCATTAATAAAAAACAGAATCCCTATACCTTTTACAACAAAAATGATGAATAATTACGGTACAATTAATTTTCAAATGTTCCGAGAGACTGGAGCTTTTAGAATACACAAGGCACAAATTCTTTAGTCTAGAATCCCTGGCAATAGCATCCCCACGACAACATAAAGCAACTGAAATATTTAAATTTACAAGGTAGTTAGTTCATTTATTTTGACTTCCATTTTTTTTTTTTTCCTATGGGACTGTTCATTCTCTGAGTTGACTATCCTTTCCTAACTACTGGGAGGGTAAGTGAAAAAGTATCCGCAACAACGTTTGTAAGTTAAAACATCATTACGGACACTTTTTGACACCGAAAAGCAATTGCAAGATCAAGACTATTAATTCAAATCTTTGATATATTTTGATGCATTTTACAACATTTTGCCTTTTCTTAAGAAAGAAAAAAAAACAAAAAAAAAGCATGTCACAAAGAACGTATGAAAAACATAAAAGGAGCCACTTTTTCTCAGATAGCAAAGAACGCAAAAATTTGCCAAGAATAAAAAACGGTGAAAAATACAAAGAGCAAAAGGAAGGAAAGGGGAATATTTGAAAATGGGGAGAGGGGGAGGACGTGAAGGTGTCAACCTCAGGGCCTTTTTAAGTGGTTTACTGGCTTATCTTTCATTCTGACTGTCCGCTTTTCAAGCTGCTTCAGACTCTTTCTCTGTCCTTCTCTCTTTCTCACTCATAAAGGGCAATACTGCCAGTAATACCGCCTTTCATGTCTCCTTCAACTGCCAGGAATCCCCAACGCCCCCCCCCCGCTACATCGCTCTCCATATTGTTGAACTAATACCTGTATTAAAAGAAGAACAAAGTAAAACACAACCAGACTGAAATGCAAACACGCATCAATCATACACACACACATACACACATATGCACAGCAGCTACAGAAGCTCAGTATTATTAAATCTATTAAATGTCATCTCCGCTCTGGGAATTGAAGCAAAAATTATGGACAACGCGCTCACTGGCGTGTTATAAATAAAGGCTTTATCTTTCAGCTATATAAATAAAGCAATTTTACATTGTGTACATATTTATAAAAATGTAGAAAATATATCTGAAGCGGTTACCCTCACCACCTGTGAAAGTGTGGATTGGGGGAGCGGTCTCTCGGGCTACCAGGTGCTCTTCCCAAGCTCCGGTTGAACCCTTTACCCAAGGACAGTGGTCCCACTATAAACTATACTAAGTGGCCACTGACACCCAGCGTCTACATTTGCCTAAACTGACAGAACTGTGCCATCATTTCACGTATTTGAGGATACACATAAAATGCGTACACATCCACCTGAGAAAAATGTTACAAGAGAAACACATTTTTTTTAACTGTCATTATTATTATTATATGTAAACTATTTCATTATTACTTAGAACACGAGGCCATTTCCTTCCTGGCAACACTCGCAGCCACCTTTCTTAACTTGTCACAGAATCTTCTAGAAACTCCAGCGCCCTTTTTTTTTTTCTTTTTTTTTTTTTTTTTTACTAAAACCTGGCTGTCATTTGCACTGTGCCATAAATACGCGTTCTAGAGGTGTGACCATGCCAGTGGGTACAGTTTTGCTGGTCTGCGTGTGATATTCTTTGTGTGTCACCGTGTCACTTGGGATGCCCTCGTTTTTTTGGTGCCTAGAAGGAGTTGCTGAAAAGCGCTTGAGAATACATGCGAGCTGCGCGAGGCGCGGTCTCCTCAGGAGCACGGTGCGCAGCCCTGGGCCGAGGAGAGACGCACGCTTTACATTTACGTTCACGCCGGACAAGATCCATTCCCACGAACGCAAATTGGTGCGAAGAAGTGAGTCAAACTGTGGGGGAGTGAACCATGCAACGGGCCCCTTTTGTCAGCATGTCGGTGTTGGAACAAAGAGGGAGGTGAGGGGTCACGACGCCACGTCGTCTCCATGGATGAGTGTGTGTGAGAATACATGTCGCGCTAACCTCTTGAGGAAAACGTTCCAGCAGAGATGCTATCATATGTTTAATTTCTTAAGGGTTTAGCAGAGCCGTCGTTACGCAGAAGTGACGGCTTCATTCCAAAAGTGCGTAAATGAAAAAGAATGAGTCCATACGTGTGTTTTCAGTCTTTATTTATACACACCCATATCCTTGTTTGCGTGTGCGAGACGGATGTGACGTGATGGTCCCCAGCCGCCGTGTGTCCCTCGTCCCCCCTCGTGCGTACAAATTTATAGGCGAGCCATCGGATGTTGAAGCAAGAGAGCGTTTGCATTGCAAAGAGCGAAAGGTTGTGGGTCAGGTTGGTTTCCTGTTGTTTGCGGGTGAGAATCAGAACTACAAGTGCTAAAAGCGGAGACCACTGACATTCTCTTTCTCCCTCTCTCCTTCACGCCGTATTCTGCGTGCTGTAGCTCTCCAGGAGAGCACAGCTGGCAGCCGGCAGCAGCAGGTAGCGCAGCGCTTTAACGCGAGGGCTTAGCTGATGGGTACGTGTTCATTTCAGGATGGGCCCTGCTCTCTGAATCATTCCAGCGTAAATGGTAAGATTTTAGGCAGCTTTACAGAGAACAGGAAAGCAAATGTACTCAGATGAAATACACCACAGAGCCTGCAGGATTCTGCCCTTCCCTCCAAAATGCATAGCATTCAGTGGATACTCACACAAATGAATGGGTTTTATGAGTCTCTTCTGCTGTGGTTGAAAAACCTGCTTGGTTAAGTCACAGACAGGTTTCCTGTACATATCCCCCGAACATCCTCTCACTCGAACACGATAGTTTTGTGTTCACTGTTTCCCTGCAGTCGGTTTTTATTTGTTTGTCTCAATGATACCCCATCATCCTTTCGTGGGATGAGAACGGGATTAAATGGAAAAAAGGCTTCTGCTGTTGCAATGAGTCTGGCGGAAGCACCACACCGGATGCTATGAAAAGGTGTATGGACTTTCATGCGTGGTAAACACAGCCTTTAGCGTGCAGGCCGAGCCAAAAATCCAGTCCACACAACAACAGGGAGGGTATGGGCAAGTGGGTCCCTCAAATGGGTCTACAGACTGGCTCTCAATCATGCAGGATGAACACAGGATCAGAGGGTACACGCTCCAGTGCCTTGTGTGGCAGTGGACCACCAGTGGAGCCAGAGTGATGTAGACTTAGCACTGAAGCGGGTGTTTGGCTAGATGGGCTGATGGGGGCTGCTGACGACAGACCGCACTGAGGGGTAGGTGGCCATGTCTGTCCCACAGCTGAGCTCTTTCTAGGTTAACACCCCAACGTCATGGTGATGCTGCCCCCATATATTCACGCACATTATCACACTAACATCACACGGAACGCTTGTGAATCAGCCGCACACTTTTATTAAAAACACATAAGCAGACCTATCATCGGTGACTGACACAGTTTCACAGCCCAAGAGAAGTTTGGCTTTGTCAAGTACATGACGAGTTAATCCAGAGGAGGGCCTCCAAACCCAGCTTGCAGACTGCAACCATTGGAAAGTCTCCATTTAGACTCAAAGCCTTCGCAGGGCTGCCTCTCGATTTTACCGGGTTGCAAACTTTCCCACAGCGAGCGTTAACATTACGTGAACAGCTTCCACCAAGAAACGCTCAATTCATTCCCCTTCGCAGCCAGACATCCGTGCCGCAGGACGGACCGACGGCCAGCGTTTCTATACTACCATCTTGCAGTCGCCACCTCATATGGGGTGAGGGTGTGCACCATAAACAGAACCCTGCAGAAATGAAGCGAGAAGACGAATCCTGCAGGAGAAGATGGACTGCAGAAGGTGGTTTCAGGTCAGAAGTGCGGATGGAAGAGCAGGAGACCAAGAGACAGAGGGGGAAAAGCAAAGAGGATTTAGCAACCTTTAAATGAGACTCAAGCTTCACTGGAACTCCCCACTCCATAGCTCTCTCTGTCCTTTAACCTAAACCACATGCTGATACAGAACAAACATGCTCTCTACATTTTCCTCTACCTCTCTATTGGTTGCACCGTTTCTCTATGCTTTCTGACCACATGCTGATAACCTACAAAAAACGAAGCCCAGTTATCTCGGTCACCTAATTCCTTATCACTTTCCCATTCTATCTTTCAAGAAAACCACAAGCCAGTAGACGGGCTGTGAGAAACCTTCCCCTGATAGGCAACAAAGAGCAACCAATGAGTTGCTGGTTAATTCAGTAAGTGATATAAGATAAGGGCGATATTGTGTGTCAGTGTCTCTATTCCTTTCCTGTCACTTCTCTCTTCCTCAGTAACAGTAACAGAAGAAATGCAAACTGAACAGGCAGGAAAGCAGAACACAGTAGCTATTTATGTCAACACAGATACCTCTACGTTATTCTATGAACACAAATAAACATGAGAAGAGTAGAGTAAATGAAGCTGATAGACAAAATATGTTACAAACATAGGAAGTGTACAGAAATATCAGCCTCTTTAAAAATTTATCTTAAAAACTGCTATACTCCTACTGATTCAGTCTTTGCTTGTAGATATAATATTTAACTATATAATCAGTAATACATGCACACACACACACCGGCTGAAACCGCTGGGTCTTGGCGAACTGGAGCCTAACCTAGCAACGCAGGGCGCAAGGCTGGAGGGGGAGGGGACACACCCCGGACGGGACGCCAGTCCATCGCAAGGCACCCCAAGTGGGACTCGAACCCCAGACCCATCAGAGAGCGGGACCCGGCCAAACCCGCTGTGCCACCGCACCCCCATACATCAGCAATATTTAGGGTGAAATAACAAAACTAAAATAAGTGAAGGAGAGTGATAATACCACCACACTCCTGACAAAAGACACAAAAGAAGCCTGACCTAGACACAAACTGATAATCTCTTGTAGTCTTCATGGGCCAAGATGGGGTGTGAGGAGGAGGAGGAAGAAGGAACACTGGAATGGTCAGAAGAGGAGAGAAAAAGACTGCAGAACGTTAAGTTGTGAGAAGGAACAAGATAACTATGTAAATGTTAAAATGGTTTCTCTTTCTACTGGAAAGCTGCAGGATCTGAAGCTGTCAGTGCAAAATATGTTTTTTGTAACTGTGAATTGTGGTTGAGATGACTGCTGATATCACTTTCATTTTACTTGTTTGGTCCTTTTATGCCAATAAAGCCCTCAAATCCAACCATAACGGAGAAAGGAGACGATGGAGGGCATGTGGTAAAGGTTGCCTAGAAAGAAGTGTAAAATTAAAATGCAGAAAGCAATGCGATGCATAGTTTTTCTTTTGAAAATAACACACTACGAGCCTCGGGTAATTTCACGTAAACAAAAATGGGACGAGAACATAAAATCATACAGGTCGTGACATCGACAGGAAAACTATATGTTGCCGGCTTGTCTAATTTTGCGTTTTTACGCTCGTCCCTATCAGCACTTCAGAAGTACTGAGAAACCTCAGTCTTCCTCAGACGGAAATACAGAGCTGCACGCATATGTGACAAATGTAATACATATATTGCCCAACGGTAAAGGGAAAAAACAAAGAAAGTTTGACGTCTTGCCTATATCATAACCCAGTCACACTAAAAACGCTGAGCTCAGAGTAACTCGGGGACTGAGCACTTGGTTGTTTAAACTCAGCTTTCTTGAGGTAACCTATCATCATGGGTCTTACCGTTAGGCACTAGATCCCTGTCCCTGTTCTATTGTTACAGAAGCATCCGCATCCGAGTTACACAAATCACTGCAGAATTTTCATCGCTTTCACTGATTTAGTCCATCGGATAATCTCTCGCTACAATCCAGTAAATTGGGTTGTGTGAACAGTGTGTGCTCTGTCCAGCAGCGACCAACCATGGGCCGCTTTCAACCCAGCATTTTTGAGCCGAATGGAAAAGTGCAGGTGACAGAAGGGAGAAATTTCTGTTATTCGTTTTCTACCGTTGTTTTTGGGGAAAAAAATGCACAAAGTAAGTTTTACAAAATGCAGTAAAATCTGGAGGTGCATTCATACTGACGACGAAGTAAATTAATCCTAACCACACACAGACTTTCATGAAGACATGTTTTTTGCACCATGCAAAACCTCTTAATTTTCACATTCATTGTTTTTTAAAATGATCTGCTTTAAAAAAACCATTTCCAAATTTGTTTCACTCTGTGATTTTCAACAAAAAATTGTTGTAAGAACAATTGCATACGTATTACTGTATTACATGTATCCCTGTTTCATGGTTTACTCCAAACAATTCCGGAGAATGTCATCTGAAGGAATCAATGTACAGTAATTAAAATGCTTAAAAAAGGAAATAAACAAATAAAATGATTAAATATGAATGATCACAAATACTAACTTTGATCAAACAATTATGATGATATTTAAAATAAAAAGAACACACCACTGAATTAGTTGAGAGAAGCCAACTGAATTCATTTCTTTTCCTCAGAAATGTTTTAGAATAATGAACTTATTGATAATGATCAGCAGGTGAACTGAAATTTCAGTACGTGTGAGATGTCTGTGAGCAAAATATCGGAGAGACGAAATAGCAGACAATACCAGTTTCAATTCCAGTTCTTGAAGAAAAACAGTCACAGACACAGCAGAGCTAGTATCAACATCTAGAAAGTATTTGCTAAACGACTGGGTGACTGCAGAGGTGTGAAGGTGAAAGAAAGCAAAAAAGGCGAAAGATGCAGTTAAATGAGAAAAACTCCGAGAGCAAAGGGCGCCTTCCATTGCTCCGTTTTCCCTGTGAACGTGTGATTATGACTATGTTTAAGTGAAACATTCTCCCACATGTACACATCAGAAAGTCTCATCACTACACTTCCAACATGAGAGAAGACTGAGGTATTTAAACAACGCAGTTATGAGTAGGATGCTGGTAAGCAACACTAAACACAGACGTTCCAATAAACAGTAAGACATCACAACGCTCTGCTATCTGCAATGTTCGGAAGATGGAAGTACACAACCTGAGCAGCTGCTGCTTCGTTGTTGCATTTGTTTCTCTGAGACAGACAAAATTTCTTCTTCCAGTCCCCAAATTACATATCCCAAAGAAGATACACAATGCTACCATTAGTCATATCCATAGTTGTGTTACAAGGGCAACATGACTGTGTCTCCCACCACAGTGATTTACCACCAGTGGGCTCAGCCCGACGACACTTACAGTGGACTGTACCATATTATCTTTTTCTTGACACCATTTAAGTCCTACACCCAACATAAAGTGGTCAGCGTTGATGTTCTCACGTACATCCATCCATCTCATTTCAACAGCTGCTTGTCCCGAGAAGGGTCAAGACGAAGCGGAGCCTACCTTGGAAGTACTGTGCCCAATGCTGAGAAAGGGGGACACCCCGGATGGGATGTTATGTTAAAACATGGCACGTCTATAAGCTTATAACAGAACATTGAAACTGTTCTTTGGTTGGCAATACAAGGACTGTTAAACCAATCCATCACTCCTTCTTCCACAGGTTCCACAGTTTGAGACTGTGACTACAGCTAATCTAGTCTACATGCTCAAAGCCCATGGCAAGAACATGAGCATTTGTCAGAGAAGCAAATTCCGGGATGTCTGAACATGCGCAAACATCCACACACACACAGCAAGAGTGCAAACTTCCACTTCTGGTAGCAGACAAAGTTTTGGTGCCATTCGCATTCACGTACTTTCAGGTCGGTGACTGCTGAGAAGCAATCCACAGTCACCTGCTTCAGCATCGCTTGCTCTCTCGGTTCTGATGCTGCGCCTACGCCATGCTGGAAGTTCAGCCCTGACTTTTTTGACAATCCCCAAGACAAAACACATGGAACAGGACGCAGAACTGTGCCACCTCCTGCGTTCTGTAAAGCTGCCACAATATACGCAGAATAACGCAGCTGAAGAGCTGCGTTCACCGACGCAATGGAATTTACAGTAAATTTACAGTAGCGGCTTCACTCCAGCATGCAGCTCTGCCTTACTGGATCTTCAGCACAGGACGCACGTGACTTCGTGTGCTGTGCCTGCCGTCCCGTACCGTGCACAGCGCTATCCTTCGCCTGCGGCGGCAGCCAGCTGCTCCGGAGCCGTGCCTCTCAGCGAAGCGAAGACGCGGCCCAGACGTGGCCAGCAGCTGCAGCTGCGCAGTGCCAAGCGCCTGCACTGGTGCCCGTGTGCACGCCGAACTGGTGCAGGGGAAGACTGTGGTTGCTCCCCGCCTCCCCGTCACCAGCTCCAGTGCTCATTAAAGCCCCCTTACGCTTCTCTTCTTTTGCACCTCAATTCCGTCCTTGTTCCTTTACACGCCATGTTCTCGTGTCACCCCCTGGCTCCAGCACCAGTAAGAAACAAATGTATTCAGCGTAATCATGTAGTGTTCCCAGAAACACTGTGAGGTTCTTCGCCGAAGGCAGTTTGCACTGAGAGTTCAAAAGCTGATACTCACCTGGGCTACGTGACTGATTAACAGATTAGTCATGAAACAATAATTCTGAATTTCCCACATCTAAAACAAATGCTTCATGACATCTATCTTATGTAAAAATAGTAAGTATTCTTTGATGATGATTACTATCAGGGCACTGAGGACATATATTATGAGATATGGATAATAAAATGGCAAAAATGGTTTTGAAATTCCTCTCCTATTTCATGCTGGGTCTATATTAACACAGCTGGTAATACTGATATTGACAGCCATAACCCATAAAATACTATGCTAATGACTCTAACCAAAAAGTTTTCATTCTTTTTATTTAGTTTCACACAGTGCTTTTGAGAATGTATAATGTGAGTGGTCAAAAAAAGATTTTTTTCCCCTATTTTTTCATATAAGTCTTGAAATTGGCAAAAACACTAAGCATAAGTCATCTGAAAATAGTCTGACCACAACAGTGAATAATGGATGTACGTAGCACAGTATAAATCGAAAAGTTTTAATTACCTAAAAGAGCTGTTTATGCAATAAAATTCAGTTGTTAAAGAGGAAAACACATTTAGATGTTACTGCAAGATTAAAGCGATCCTTATAATTGAAAAAAAATACCTTATATTTTTATAGTTGTACTCATGTGTATGATTTTGTTCTCACATACTATTCTAAGTATGTCAACTGCATTGCATATATTACGAGGATTGTGACTGAAATAAAGTATTGGCAATGTAATTTATATCTGAACAAAAAGAAAATTAAAATAGAGAAAGGGCAATAAATAACTTTTCAGACAAATGAGTGGTATATAAAGCAGGGTTACATACATTCTGACTGCAGATTTCCTTATATTCACATTTCACACAAAGTCAGTCAACATCCGTAACGTAAAGATCTGAGTTTCTCTCACCACTCTGTTTCATAGACTGTCAACAGTCTTCTAAGAAATATTTAACTCCATATCTCTTAAAATCCCAATACATCATCTTCCATACCCTTTACCTATATATTTGTATATCAAATTGCTAGCACTATTTTTAACAGGTATAAATACATTGCAGAAAACTAACACATGTAATAAGTTTCATATTTAAGTCATTTCAATTTAAAGAAATTAACTTTTACTATTATTACTGTCATCCAAAATCAATCTTTAATACAGAAACCAAGCTAAACATGAGAGGTGATGTCTGTGATTCAAGAACAAGGACAAAGCAGAGCCAAAAGTGTTATTAGATGCAAGACATGAGAAAGATGTGGGAAAGGGAAAAAAAAAACACACACACAAAAATAAAAATATGTGGAAAGAATAACAGCTAAAGCGTTTCATGAACTGTATTAAATAATGTGTGGCTCACCTAACAGAGATAAAATGGGATTCGGATTAAATTACTGAAGTGCATCTAAATATAGTAATGCTTCACAGATCACATCAGTTTGATGTGTTTTTAATCGATAACCTTTGTTGCTATGTTATATTAAATGTCTCTATTTATAACAGATTGACTTAGAACTGTAATTGGTCAAGTATCAGAGTTTGTTATATATATATTAGTCAAATAGCAAAACATGTCTATATACTTAGAGAGTCAGCAGTAACAGTGGCAAGAATGGAATAAGTACTTTACGGTTCACAGACTTTAATAAAAGGTTCCAATTTATATTTCGGATTGTTTAAGTAATATCGTTCTGATAATTACTGAGAAGGCATTTTTGAATCCTGGATCCATGATATGAAACATTTGATTTAAATCTATTTGCAAGTGTAAGTGAGTAATAAGAGAAGTGTTCCAGGCACAAGGAATTACAGTTATGACTGGCGCACGGTATAAATTGAAGCGAATCAGTTGAAAGTTTTGACAAGTAAAACACTAAATCTCTTTCAGACTGCAGTAAAGAGCAATGCAAGACTTTTAAGCTGTCCTCTTTTACCGGTGTTCCGACAACAGCGCAGGAACCCATCACCGACAAGTACTTTCACTGTAACGCCGCTTCTACTCTGCTGTTGAATTTGCTCTGTGGACAGTGTAAGAGCAAACACGTACCCTCACCCACGAATGCTCCAGGTGCAAAAACGGGAGTCTTTTTTCCTTTCTCATTTCAGCGTGTCAGTGTCTGTGAGTGGATGTGTGTGTTTCTTTATGTCGGTGTGTGTGTGTGCGTGTGTGTGCGCGCGCGTGCGCCTGCATATGCTTCTGTGGGGCCCGTGGGCGAAATCGTATCGATAGCACCAACTTTTGATTTTTGACGGTGTTACTTTCCATGCCCTGGTAACGTCTGATCCCAGCACCCGCGTGGAAGAGTGTGAGAAACGGAGTAGGTGAGAGAGATCGCGCAGATTAAAAAACAAATGCCTACCTCTCATCTCTTCGCGATCTTCGAATCGTTTGCTTCCCCCTCGGCCTCTCTCGCTCTCCCGGCACCCTTCTCGGCGAACGCACGAAGCCGTGGCAACGCCAATTGGCCTTAACGCAAAGGTTCGGACGCTCGTGTGTCTCCCTGCCTCTGTACCTCGACTTTACTTCTGCCTCAGCATCTGCGTCGAAGTCTCAGAGCGATCTCCCTCAGCCCCTGCACAGGTACGCTCCGACTTCCGACTCTCTCCCCCGTCACCCGTCCTCTTCCCCTCTCCTCCTCGGCACCTGACTATCTGAGTCTAACAGCAACCGCACTTAACCAAGCGAACACCTGCCTTCCCGTCTTCCCTTCTTTTTATCGTTTTTCTTTCTTCCTCAGCACCTGAGAGCGCGGCAGCAAGCGAAACCGCTACGGCGCTCTCCTATCTCTACCTCTTTCATTCTGCCACCCCACAAAGCCGTACGAGACATCTGGAGACAGGCCCTGCCCATAGCGCTGACTGACAGCCCTTGGAACCAACGGCGAGTCCAAAGAAAGGACCGTGTGACAGCTGTCAGAACTCGGAGGGTGTTTCAAAGCAAGAACAGTTTTCGAAGATGAAAAATTCCTTTCGGTTACACTCTAACAGACGGAAAACACTAAATTATGAAGCAAAAACTCAGTGATATCGAGACAGAACGGTCACAGGTGTGCTACGCTTTGCGTCTCAAATAGAGATGTGGAAAAGGTACTAATTTTGTAACAGCAGCCTGTCTTCACTGTGCTGGCGGTATTTACAGATGTTGAGTTTTGATGCCATTATTTTATCTTACGTATTTGTTCATCCGTATGAATTTCTGTACGTTTGAATAATTATTACTCACAGTTCTTTTCTGAAAAACCACAAATCGTTAAATCACATATTCCCCTATGCATTTCTGACATACTGAGTCTATTTGAAACAGTGCTTTCTGCACTCATCTGTACCGCATGACAAAGCAAACTATAGATCCCCTTCCTGGCTGAAGTTATTAAAACAAATGTGTAATTTTAGTGGTAGTTATCTTTGTCAGACTTCTTTCATCAGTTCAGGAAGAGTGGGGAAAAAACATACATACATACATACATACATACATACAAACATACATACGTACATACATGCATGCAAATACATATATGTATATATTGTTTTTCGACAGAGGTTATATATACACCAAAAGCTACCCCTTTATCTTCTATCAAGACTTGTGGTTCTAAACTTATGCAAGGAAGCAGGTGAGGGAAAGCTTTCCGTATAAGAGTAGCAGCGAGAGGTTCCAATACACGTATCTAGGCATAGCTCAGTAATAGATCACAGGTGCATACTTTGTGAATATATGTCAATATGCACTCAAATATGCATCCTGTCTGCAACCACTTTGTAACAACGTGAGATAAGAAGTTCCACACCAGTTGAGGCAGAAACACGCATAAAGACAAACGTAAAACCTTTTCCTCATCCACACGAACACATTTAGAGAAAAAGCACAAAAACGTAACAGACACGAGTCTCTGTGCGATTAGCCCTCGAGAAAATGAAACGCTGCTCCTTTGTTTTAGAAACTGTGAATTAAAACCGCCACGTTAATTTTATCATGAAATAAACTGATGGCAAAAACGAAGCGGCAAGACCGCAGATCAGCTCGACCATGGATATTGTAATCAATGAGCAAAACGAGGTTTTACTTACTCAGAGGTATCTTTTTGAGCGTTTTTTTCCCCCCCGAACGGAAAAAGTGTACATATTTACACGCTGTAATGTTTATGCACCTGTCTCTGACTTGATAAATGACAGCGCAAATTACAAGCAGTGACTGTTTCTGGACATCACGCAGGACTAAATGGACAAAACTTGAGCAGGGTCAGAAGTACAGGACTTGTTGAAACATCGCACTGAAGGACTGGTCTCAGGACACCGTGAGCCCCCCCGTTCCAGAAGAGGCCCTCTGATCTATGTCCTAGAAAAACACAAATGTGCTGCTCATGATGAACAGTTAAAGAATTGGAGGTGTTGTCTCCCTGTACGTCTCACACTCCAGTCTTCTGTGAGAGGGAGCGAACACTCCAGGGTGCAAAAGTCTCAAGGAAAATATCTGTTCCTAGACTACGGCATGAAATCTCACATCTGTTTTCTTAAAGCCGTCATTTGAAATATAGAAATTGTAATGACGTTCACCTTCTTCAAAAAGTTGCAAGCGTGCAAAGGCGGTCTGAGTCTTTTAAGCGTGCACCGAGAAAGGCCCCAGCGCATGTGCCGTGTGACACAACCGTGGTAAATGTGAAAGACTGAATGTGTCGGACGGAAACGGTTTAAATTCCTCACACTTCAGCGTTCTTAATCATTCTATCACTTTTTCCCCCCCCCCAATGATACACCGTGCAGAACATCAGTCGCAATAATACTTTTATTTCATCATCATAAAACAGGAAACGCCAGTAAGCAATCTGACTGATTACTACGGTACCACAAGTTTTGTACGACGTCGTGTGCGTATTAAAGCTGGCAACTGAAACCTGACAGTGAGTGAAAAGGAATCACTGAAAATATACAACTTTAACAGAACAAGTTTATCAAACAGGACTGCTTTAAAAATATAGCTACGAGTTTATTATAACTATAGGTGTTTTTACAAATAATGAACTTAGTTTAACATTTGGATGTATGCATATAACGCAGACTGTCCCCCATACATGAAAAATACACACATAACATACATAGAGAAGAGAATAATCAAAATCATTAGTGAAACAGTATTATTTTCCAGCAAAATGATTTTTCCTTCATCTCTGTTTTGACAATGCAACTTTATTAGTACATGAATCTAAGCCCTGGATCTTCTTTTGTCAAATAAATGCGATACGAAATGTTTGCAGAGAGCCTATTAAAATGTTAGAATAAAGCAAAGAGTCCTGCCGTGGCGAATGCTGAAGAACAGGCTCCCGCTGCAAGTTCAGTGGCTGCGATCATCAGGACAATTGGATGTGCGTAACTCGCGTTGATAAATTTGGGACAAATGGAAACAAATGGACTTCCGCACAAAATATAAGAGCTGCCCAGAGCTCAGAGAGCATTCTGCAAGCGGCACAAAGAGACATGGGGAGACACAAACGAAAGCAGAAGATAGGAATGCTTCTGACTGCACCCACCCTCACTGCGTGATTTTTACCGTACTTCACGGTATTTTCCGTTCCTCCGCAACACTCTCGCAAACCATTGAGAATAACAGATTTACTCGGGTGAGCGAAAGGCGAACAGCAGATGCACCGCAGAGGGGATCAGGGTGGACATGGACAAGGGAGCGGTGAGCTTCGGCGACACAGGAGCGCACACGCAGCACAAGGGTGGAACCGGGGCGGCTGTCGATGGCGCAACGAGACCCCTGTCTGACCGCACGGCTGAGAATGCTTAAATTGGAAAAGGGGCTTGAGCGGAGGTGTCGTTTCCGATATTTATTTTTAGTGCGATTCGCGTGTCTAGCAATATAAGAGAGAGAAGATAAACATCAACAGACTGAGGAGCTGCTCACTCCCCCTTTGTCTTGTGCTTTGAAGGTTCATGTGGGGTTTTTTGTAAAGTCAGTTTTTGCTTATTTAGCGGAACACAGAAGAGTTTTGTTGCACAGACGCGTGTGGAAACACGCATGCGAAAGGACAGGCACACGCACAGGAACACACGTTGGACCCTAATGTCACACACACACACACACACACACACACATTTTGAGTGTATGCTCGTTCCATTTCACAAAGCGAATATTATACCTTAAAACAATGTTCTGCTTTCATTCACGCACATGTAAACTTGCACTGTACAGGACCCAGCTGCCACTTAACGTTCCTCTACGTTACCATAAAGAAAGCAGAACTTTTAATGCAGTTATGTAAAAGGTCCATTGTCAGAACCCTTAGCTGTAACTAAAACGAAATTACAAACAACAAAGGGATGCAGTTCCTGCAAAATGTTATTTTTAACACATATGAAGGAAGAATTGTCCTTACATTGCTTTGCTAGAAAACACCATTCTCAGAACAAAGTTACCCTTGAAACCAAGATTTCTTTGCCAATGACCAACATCCTGGAAATTCCAGTGGCTAAATCTGTACGGCTACCACGTCGCAATTTACAACAAAAATACATTATTTTACAAGAAAGTCACATTTTCAAAAGATATTCAAAGAAACAAGACCACGAAAGACTCTCACAAAGGGCTCACACTCGTGGACTCATGTACCAGAGCAGCTTGTAACGTAGAGCCAGAGCTGCTGTCTTACATCGGCGGCTTCGGTTCCACTCGCTTTGCTTTAAGCGCCCAGCTCAGCACAGCTAACATCAACAACGCGTTCTTGTAGTGAAGTCTACTAATATGACTAAAATGTGACAGCATAAGAAGAAACAATGGAACGTACTGGTGGATTTGTGATCTGTATACGAACTGAAAGCAAGTGGAAATGAACAAAATCATGCGGAAAATCGTCTTTGACCCTTTCCAGGCGCACTGCTATGAATTTCCTCGGTTCACTAAAAATAAGAAGTCACAATGTTATGAATACTGTACCGCAGCACAAGTATGAAGTTTCGTTAAAACGCAGACACAGCTTCAGAAAACATGGGCCTCCCATAGACACCCTTGCTCTCTATAGATTTTCTCAGTGCTTTACCTTCCACGCCACGGAAGACGTCTCTGAGCACTGTCCACGCCATGTGCGGTGGCGGTCATTTGTCTGTATGCGTGTACTGGGGACGTTCACCGTGACACCTGAGATCTGTGCTCCTCACCGCCGTCCGCACGTCGCATTTGCCACGCTCAAGCAAAAAAAAACCACAGCCTCTCTCACTTCACAGAACTGATTCACCCTTATTCAGTCTGTCGGTCCCGTTTCCCTTGTGATTGATTTACTGGCACAGTGGAGGGTTGCATAAGACATAGGGGTGGCATACGGTGGCACGGTGGCAAAGTGGCAAAGTGAGCAGCGCTGCTGTCTCACAGCGCCGGGGTGGTACGAGAGGATGTGGGTTCGATCCCCACTCAGACTGTCTGCATGTTCTCCCTGTGTCTGTGTGGGTTTCCTCTGGGTGCTCCTGTTTCCTCCCACAGTCCAAAGACATACTGTTCAGGTTCCCCACAGTGTGAGGGACAGAGAGAGTGCGTTCCACTGATGTATGGATGAGTGAGTAACCCATCGTAAGTAGTGTATCTAGCAGCGTAAGTCACCTTGGTCAATAAGGTGTGTGGGCTAGTAACGCTACACAGTATCCATTGTAAGTCGCTTTGGAGAAAAACGTCTGCTAAATAAATAAATGTAAACATACTGACACATGCACAGAAATTCTCCTCAGTGCACGGGAGTCATGCGTCAACAAATGCGGATTCTCTGCAGAAGGATGTAAGAAATCAGTTTTCCATACCCACTCAAAGCCATGTGCAAACACACACGCGACCCCAGTGACACAGCAGTGCAGATAAACACACATGAATGAAACATACGGTGCTGCTTGAAAGTACGCGAACCTCTCGTGTGCCTCAGTTTTACCACAAAATGGTTATTTAACAAGAAGCAGTTTTTCACATCTGACGTGACAGGTGTGTAACAACCGGTTCTTTATGGTGCTTTAGACAATATCGTATGTGTTGTAGAAAAACTGAGTAGTGCAAGTGCAAAAATAAGTGAACCCCAAGCTGCATTGGTACAACCCAAGTAAGCAGAATCTGGTGTGTAAATCATAATCATTTACTCATTTTAGATGTTAAGATTTAGATAAGTTCTATACTTCACACAAACATGATGAGCGCCCCTACAACACTCTCATACTCCCAAGCAGCACTGCACACAGGCGCACGTCATCCGCCCCTAAACTGCATTTGCGCTGCATTTTGTTGGCGTATATGAGCCCTAATTGATATGCTACATGCATTCAGCGAAACCAGTAGGAAAAGGCATGTGTACTGTCAGAGAAACAAACACAGCACACACTTCACGCACAGCAGCAGAAAGCACACACACTAACAGTGATGTCACAGCTGGCCCAGGAGGTGGCATCTGTCCCCAACTGTGCTGAGCGATCCTTACATAACAGCAAGACGGCGAGAGTTGCAGGACCCCTGCTGCCACACAAGTGCTCCACAGAGGAAGCCTGTCTGCAAGCCCTGCACGCTGCGCACACACACGCACACACACTCCTCCTCTTCTTAATGGCAAATTGTTCCCCAGCACTCATTTCTCAATATGCACATACCAAATTTTATCCTCTGTTACTCCTGGTAGGAATATTCAGGAAGCCAAATGGACAGTACATGCATATGCTGGAATGCTGGAGTTACACAACTGTAAAAGTGCAAAGAAAACACTAAATGAAAGGTATGGAGTAAAAGGCTGAACGAGAGAAAAGACAACTCATCTAAAGAGGGTAGAAAAAAGTAAAGGCATTCGGAAGCGACAGGGGTCGTTAGCGCGATCACAATAGCGTGCAAGGAATGTCATAATAGAGGAGGAACAGACTGTGGGGTTTGGAGTGTGAGTACAGTTATTTACTAGCAGGCCCATGCAATGCAGTCTGTGCCTGCGTGCGGATCAGAAAGCGATGATGTAAGCAAATCACCGAGTGCTGCCGCGCTCCCCTGTTGTGTCGGATTAACAAATCTGAATGTGGCGAGCCGACATCCTCACTGTACCGTGCCAAAACATCCTGTCTGTGCTTACTGGACAGACCACTATGCACTGCCAACACCATCCCACTCGTCAAAGGAGTCACCCGTTCACTATGGCAACAGCCACACGCACTCGCTCGCTGCCCCATCACACTCGCCCGCTGGCCAGCCTCAGACGGTCAACGTTACCCTCTTCTGTGGAAAGGTCTGGCAAAAGTTAATTGCGACGACACTTAAATATGCGGTACTAATAACTGCTGATTCCTTGGTTCTATAAAAAAGACTCTCCATGAATATGGTATTCCGGCTCATGGAACTGCTCTCACTGGTATATTATTTACACAGTTCTTTTCTGCCTCCCTCTTTCAGTTGTCCACATCCCTCCTGTCAATCAACAGGAGCACCACAAGCGAAGGACGGTATATTATCAACTCGTACGGTTTTGGTTTCTACAATATAATCCACATCCTACATTGCGATACGACAAAATAATAAAAGCTCTAAGACGTAGCTGTTTATGTTTGTAATTCAACTAGACTTGAGGGCAACAGAGATTAGGACTGCAGTACAAAATTAGACACTGAGCTGCTGAAAATAAAGGAGTTTGGCACATTAAGCGAAAATCTCAAGCTCGCAATCAAAATTAAGTCTATCACACACACACACACACACACACACACACACACGGAATAAACTGTACAAGAGGAAAGTTCAAATATACCTGCTGAAACGTGCTACCAAAATGCCTTGTGCTTGTGAAACTGTTATGAAAGCAAGCTATTTTAAGGGATACAAGATAAAGAGAGAATTTCCATTTCTTTCATTTTCAAGGACACTACACAGACTATTGTAGAAACACAGTCAATTACAACACTAGTTTCGTAGTGTACTCAGACTTTTGAAGATGTATGTAGTGTAAGCATAAAATACACGCAATTTTAAATATTGCTGTATGACATAAGACGGGGAGAAACAGCAGAAGCTCCGAGGCAAAGCCAGCACGATGGAAGCGTAGAGGTATAAGTCCAAATAAAAGGCAAAGGGCTTCATTAACGTCCACAATAGTACTGAAGAGCGAAAAGGATGGGGAGGCACATACTGGAAGGGGGTCAGGAGCAGGTGCATTTAACCATCACCAAAACATGGCGAGGAGTGCAAGAGGACCAAAAATATGATAGGATGAAGAGCGGCATGGGTAGATAAGCTGGAAGAGAGTTCAGATGGGGGTAAGGAGGACAGAGGAGGGAGATAAGCCCAAGACATGGTAAAGTAAAGTAAACAGACAATCGATACTTACATTTAGTTTGAAACATCGAGCCTATGGAGGCAAATACTATGACACGTCATATGAATAACGGGCCACATTGAGGATTAGTGTGCGAGTTCTGATGTCAGATGTGTTCAAAATTTATTAGAAAAGTTCCAGGCATTTAAGACTGGTTCTGTTTTTTACATCCACAGTCAGTGCGGCTCGAAACCGGCACGAATAACTGACTGATTCATTCAGCGGCCGACATCAAATATCTCAATGTGCTGCAACTGTTAGTGTTAGTAAGATGTTGTTGGAAAGTTTCACCACGCCTTTGAGGGCACAGAAGATTTGAGCAGCAGAACAGCGCACTGCGGTCCTCGCTGAGGTGATCGCACTCATCAAGCCTGGAAACTGTACCCACCAACATTACAAACCATACAGTAGATAGAAAAATCCGGACTGCTGACAGCACCGCAAATAACCTACAGCCAGGCATATTTTCCACCCTTGAAATAAGCTTAATTAACACATTGCTTCACATTTCAATTCTTATTGTTTAGGCAAACAACAAAAAAAGAAAAACTCCTTAATGAAAGAAATATTATTTTGGCTCTGATCACATAATTTGTGGAACACTAAAAAAAACTCAGTCGTATAATTTAGAAGGACCTTCTCGGACCACTTTCTTCATGAGTCAGTACTTAAAGTGTAAAGAGTGTAAAGCTGTCAATGGCAGCCAAGCAAACTGAAATGAGTCCAGTGCTGTTAGGAGAGCGGAGCCCCGACATTTTCGGGTGTAAATTAGTGGCACAGCAGTGATTGCAAATGTCAATTTATGGGTGGAGTTTCAGCCAAGTATCCAGTACCTGTGATCTGACTGATTAAAAAACTCTCACTTCATAAAATTCATTCAGAGAATAGTTTAGATGATTAAAAAAAAACAGCAAATAACACAGAGAGCCTCCATAAAATACATATAACGACTAATCCCTGCACATATGCTTATATGATACTGTGTCTAGACAGTACAGTACTTTCTTACCACAATAATTATGATTATACGAAAAAATATTTTTCAAAGAAATTTTTTTCTACTCCTTTTATGATGTGTAAATGTATTAGTATTACTACTACTACTACTACTACTAATAATAATAATAATAATAATAATAATAAATCATGCTCACCTCTGCCGACTGGTGCGTCGCTCTCACGAAGGTCCGCTGACTCTGGCTCCTCATGTTCCATTACTTCACACACACTTCAGCTCCCTGACACTCACTTTTGTTGCATAAACACTGCACTTGTGTTTTAGTTCTCTCATTGTTTTTACTCTGACGATGGCCTATTTAGTAATAAAAATAACAACTTTTAAGTATTTTCAACCTGCACGACTGGACTGGTCACTCAGCACTGTGACAGCTGCCGATTTCATTTACGCAAGTTTTACCACCCGGGTTGCCGCAAACGTTTCAAGGTGTAAGTTGGCATTTTTTTTCAGCGTTCGGTGATTTAAAATGATATTTTCACCTTTTCTGCGTGAAAGCGTTTTCCTTCATTCTGCGCCGCTCTCTCTCTCTCCGCCGCTCCGTCCTCTGCGGTTCAACTGCAGTCACTTCGGGTTTAGGGCACATCAATCAATCACCGAGCGCTGCGCTCATCACCGGCCGACCGACCGACCGAGCTTGCGTTTCCAACATTACACATTTTTTTTGTGTCACTGATTTTTCCAGCGTCATCAGGATTTCACTGAAACTGGTGTAGCAAAGCTACGAATACAGAGCAAACACACACAGTGTCAAATCTTAGAGTGTTTTGTAACAAACAGTGCAACAGAAGCATTACATATATTCCCAGAACAGGCACAATTAGTACATATTACGTAGCTTATAATTTTCTTGTCCTGAAAAGTGTTCCATTTTATGCAGCAGCATCATCCAAAGCAGTCCTTAGTTTGTCAAAATCCGCAATAATTCAGGGTTTTCTTGTGTCCACGGACAATAATTCGTTGCTTGTTCTAATTGTGTATTCTATTCTATATATATTCTATATTCTAATTACAGTATTTAGAATATCTCCCTCATAGGGTTAAACTAAAGTAAGCCCGTTATGTAATATTTGTCAGTTTTGTTACAGACACACACCTAAGCTTAACATCAAAGTTTAAATATTCCGCAATTTTCTTTAAAATATCTGAAGTATTTTTTTTCGTTTCGTTTATACAAGAGCACTTTTAGTAGTTTTACTCATCAACAATTGAGGCCAATAGGTAGACTGACCCAGGCCGATACAATCGAGTGCCGATGGAGTCGAACTCGCTGAGGAGAACCGCGCTTCTCTGCCGTTACCAAGAAATTCGTGCAGACGCTCTAATTCAGCGTTTTTTTTCCCCATTGAGAGCTTTGATTATTTGAACAAGTGCTTTTTAAACTACAGCTACAATACTAAACGAAGACAAGAGGACCGTCTTTAAAAATTTAAAGGATTCTGCAAACCTGAAATCAGTGTAGACGAAATTATAAACATACATTTTCTATAATCAAAATATCTCCTTTTGTTATTTTTCAAATATCATTGATAAACTAATGCATAAAAACAGTTAATAAATAACCACTATTCTTTGCACACCCCCAGTCCCTCAGGGAAATTACATTAATTAGGGTAATAATTTGTTGTTAATAAAAACAGATGAACCTGGTAAGTGAAGCAAATACATTTTAATTAACATAACGCAAAAAAATGGAAACTATGTGATCCTTCAATATACTACTCCATATTGGATTACTTAAAGTTATACGAACCAACATCACCTTCATGTTAACTGGGCCTTAAAGGTTATTTTTTGGTGAATGACTTGGTGGAATTCCAATGTTCCATTTTCTTTCAAAATGGAACTCATTTTAGGCAAATGTAAACATTAAAAGTTTTTTTTCTTTTTTTCTAGTCAAAGGCCGCAGGTCAGGAACCACAGCTGGAAAAAAGTGCCATAGCCCAGTGCGGCAGTGAAGTCTGGGCTGAGAGAACTAAAAAGTCCATGTGGATATTTAGAGGATTTTTGCGTTCAGAGTTTGTGTATGAGAACTGTTTATCGGGATGCAGAGGAGGTCCTTCTGAAGAAGTTACAAAACCAACCTCAGAACAATGCAGAAGGCTGCACTCCACTGCTCATGTACTACAGGTGTGTCTCTGCTACTGAACTGTGAGAGCCTTTTAAATGACCAACTGAAGACATGCCTTGATTTATTGTGGGAACTAAGTAAAATCTCAGAAAGAAAAAGTCAATAAAATAAAAAGCAAATACACAAACAGGTGCACGCATGCATCTGAGAAACAACAACATTCCTGGAATTTTGTGCACTGCTGTGTCTAGACTCGAGTTTATGGAGTGGTACGATCAACAAACAAACCAAAAAAAAAAAAATCCACTTAGTAAACTTCTGTGGGCAAAACCACCTTGTTCATGAGAGCGGTCAGAGGTGTTCGGTCACATTCGGTGGCGCGAACTAGAAGACCACAAGTGCAAAAATAACAGCTCAGTGTAACAGTGCTGTGCAGAAACGTATCTTTCAATAGACAGTTTGTCAAATCTTGAAGCAGATGGACTACAGCACCAGAATATTGTGCCAGAATCATCTTCTGTGGGCTCAGAACAAGGGCATGAAGTTTCAGTGAACTTGCAGTCATCAAAACTGCATGATTGAAGAATGGAAACACATTAATACGTAACTCTCAAATCCAAGTTTCTTTTGCAAAATGCTGAGCCCATAGTCTGAAATTACTTAATCTATGGACCCATCCTGCCTGCTATCAACGGCACAAACGGTAGTTATGGTGTGATCAATGTTTTCTTGGCACACAGTTTTTTAGTCCCAGCTCAGCGTTGTTTGAGTGACACAAAGCACAAAAACATGCATGCTGACCAGGTGCATCCCTCCATGATCACTTTAATTTTTCTGTAATGGATACTTCCAGCAGGGTAAAGTGGGATGTTACAAAGCACATGTCATCTCAGGATAACGCCACAAGCTTCTGGGTGCTTGTATTCCAACGGCCTATATTCTCCTCATCTGTCAGGTCAATAAAGAATCTTGGGGATGGGTTGGAATGCAATGTTAGCTGAGTGAACGTACAGCCAAAACCTGCAGAAACCCTGTTAAGATGTCAGACCAGCATAGACCAGGAACCATGTGGAATAAAACATCCAGCACACCGTGCCTGAACTCATGCTCTTGTGGAGGAAAAAGAGGCTCCCACCTGGTACTAGCCAGGTGTACCCAATAAAGTGGCTGGCGAACATATAAGAATTGTATGCCTGCAGACAAAATTCCTTAATCTTTCAGAAAAGCATTGAATGAGGCAACATCTACATTTATTTATTCAGCAGACACTTTTTATCTCAAATAGTCCACTACATGCAATTATGTGTCAAAAAGGGCATTACATACCATTAAAGCAGCCTTTTTGTCTTTTGTTCTTTTTCAAATACCTTTATTCAAGGCAGCTGAGACATGGGGACTTCTTGGTAACTCAGATGCCCCAGAGTCCTTTCAGCACTGCGGCAAAGAAACCATTCTGCTTCACAACATTGCGCAAGCCGGTAACGAGTCAAGGGTTACTTTTGTCTGTTAATTGGGGCCTAGTGGTTATTTGTGGTTTCCTCTCAACTTAAGTAACTGACTTCTGCAGTTCTTATTTTCTTGAGATGTATTTTTTCAGTATTGTGCTCGTATGTGCAGTAGGATGTGTCGTTATCGACGTTGACGTATCTATTGAATGTACAATATCTATGCATGTATTTCTTGAAACATTTTAAAGTATTGATTTACTCAGAATAATGATATAGGGAGACAGGGATCTGGACATATTTTTTCCTAAGATTGTTCCTGTAGGGGAAAAAATATATAAACAACTGATTTTACCAGAAGAGCTTTCACCATTGAAAATGGAAGCTGTAGAACTTGTTCTGGACCAAACCATATTATAAAAAATAGATTGTATGTAAAGTTAAGCTCACATGTTATTTAGACAAGGAACTGTTACAGGGCTCATAGTAATCATTACTGGATAACTACAAGAACATCCCAATATATCTGACAATAACTTTCACACACACACACACACACACACACACACTATCTGAACCGCTTGTCCCATATGGGGTCGCGGGGAGCCGGAGCCTAACCAGACAACACAGGGTGGGATGGGGACACACCCAGGACTGGACGCCAGTCCATCACAAGGCATCCCAAGTGGGACTTGAACCCCAGACCCACCGGAGAGCAGGACCTGGTCTAACCCACTGCACCACCGCACCCCCCTTCTGACGACAACTATAAACTAGAATTCGCAGAGATATGCAGTCCAGCAAATAATTACGTTTCATCCTTTTCATCACATTCTAACTGAAAAGGGAAAATCTCTGTCCTTTCATTTTTGTACATAGGATCAGAAACGCTACAGCTTAAAGAATCAAGTTTGCGTGAACAACTGGCATGCTTTTATAGTGACATTCGTCAAGAATAAGTATTCGAAACTAATTCCATTTTCATACGCATATGTTTGGGAACTTTTGTCAGTCAATTAACATGTTTACCTCTACTTTTACGAATTGCTGCATGTGGTTTTAACGTAAGGGCCATGGCAGGAAACTTGACCACACAGCCTCGTCTCAGTTTCTAAAACCCTAACCTCTTTCCCAGACCCTAACCGCTCATGCCCAGCCCAGCTAGTATTTTTCTGCCAGCTGCCTATAAGCCACTGCCTGCGTCCTACATACTCTCAGCTCTGAACCAGAGATATGAGGGGCCTCCCTGAACGTGGATATTGACACCCGGGTTGCCACAGGGGTATAGACAGCGAGAGACACCGAGAAATTCAAAACCACACAAGCCAGCCAAACTCACACAGGGTCTGGACGTATATGTGAAAGTACTTTTGGACTGGGGCTATGGGGCTTCTGGGGTGTTGGGGGCAGTCTTCCAATTAACTGTGGCTTCACCACTTTATTCCATCACTAAATGCAGCTGTGTGACACAGTTATTCAATTTCATTAATGCTCACATCTTTGCTGCAAAAATAATTTGCAAAATATAGATAATCTCTTTTAGCCAAATGACAGCAGTGTCCTCTCACATTCATAAGGCCCTTTAAGCTGGGTTAGAACGATAAAGCTAGAGAAATATTCTCCAAAGGTACCCACAGGTGCAAAACTGCATTTTGTGCAGGAAAACAACAGAAAACGTAAGATTTCCGCGCCACTCGTACCGAACGCATCAAAACCTACGTTTTCAAGGTGTTCGAAAAAACATTATCCTTTTACTGAAACCTTGAAAAGTGAGCTGTGTGGTTACTGTGCATGAAAATTAGTGAAACAAGACTTTGTTATGAAGATTGTAAGTCAGTGAGCTGCCTAGAAATGGTGGAGAAACTGAACTACACGAGGTGAGCTTTAGGAGTAAAAGTCCTTAAAAATGGACAGTTTTCAAAAGATGGCATTGCAGTAATAAAATTACATCAAAATATTCATTTAGAAAAGCACACTTTGCAGGTTAAGTCAAGCAAAATGAGATTATTAGAATTATCAGTAATACATTATGGAGTTTATATATTTTACTGTGGGATGGTTTTATATAACTTGATGCCACCACTGAGAACATGAAGAAGTTGTACGATCCCAACAGAGAATTGCCCTACGAGTTTTTTTCAGTCGGAGAGACGATGGTCAACAGTTCCACAGGAGACGCGCATCCTAAAGTAAATCAATATTTAGGAGAAGTATTTACATTACTTTTATATTCACATTAATCCATTTACCAGATGCTTTTCTCAAAACATAAGTCAGTCAGTTTGTCTGATATCACTGTTTAAAGTAGCATTCAATACATGGGTAGCTGCATATATAATTGGTAAAAAGTTAAAAGTTTTAAAACAGATAACATTACATGAGCAGCAGCATACATGATTCACACACACAGTCTATTTGAAATATTTCCATAATGTTTAGCCCATGGTCCTGACTCACTGCGAACTAGAACATTTTTAATGATGGAATGATTTTATTTATCTCTATTTTGACATAGGTATAGCGGGTTCTTTTAAGAGGTGATTTTGAAATGTGCATCCAGTTATTTGCAGAGCACTGACATGTGCGGCAGATGCAGGTACTGTAGTGATTAGAGCTGCAGAATTCAGCTTGAAAGACCCAGGTTTGAATCTCAGCCACTCCTGTAGTACCCTTGAGCGAGGTGTTTACTGTACATTGCTGCAGTAAAAATCACCCATCTGTATGCTGGGTACTTCATTGTAAGGCCCTTTGGAGAAAGTGTCAAATAGAAATAAAGGAATAAAGAAATAAATAAATGTGATGATAAATATCAATGACGTATTCCCTGGTGACCTTGGGATTCTAGGGGGCTATTCTGTTTCACCTGTGCTAAAGGCTTGTCGCTGCAGCAAAGACAGATGGAGGGCAGCAATGACCATCAATAACGTCCAGAATTTTGTTAACAAGTATCAGAGAGGAAGGCCAGACACCACCAAAAAAATCCTCTGAAAGAACAAACCGGACACCAATACAATAAGAGATCAGAAATAAACGGGCTGGACAGGACACACAAAAAACATTAGAGATAAATGTTACCCAGAAGAACTTCTGGCGTAACCCCTAAGGCAAATGGAAGTGAGTCGCATGAAATAACAACTCGTGAAAGTAACCAAGGGCTGATGTTAAAAGTAAAAGGTAATCCTGGGGTCAGCTGGGGGAGTAATTCGTACAAACAAGTCATGGTACTTTTACCAAAGGTACAGCACCAGTGCCAGATATATGATATTACTAACCTGTAGGTTAAAGTGTGTGTCCTTCCACACTTACTCCAGTTGTCCTACAAGTGAAGAACAAACTCAAAAACATGAAGTGTACAAATACTGTATACAGTGCTGCTTGAAAGTTTGTGAACCCTTTGTATCCATTAATTTTACCACAAAATCGTTAATCGGAAACGTTGGTTAAACCAAGTAGGTACGTCCCATCGGATGTGTAAATTATAATCATTTATTGATTTTACAAGTTTATTTAAATATCTAAGATTAGATTTTATAAGTTTATTTTAATATTTTATACAAGGATAATTACATATGAGGTTCATATACTTTCAAGCTGCACTGTACCTCGTAAATTCATACCAGGCGAAATAGCAAACGGTACTCGTAACATGTGCCCAAAACTCATTAAAAATCATTCAATGATTTGGGGTCAGGTGTTCTGGCAGTTTTTATTAAATCTAGACAGTGTTTTAGAATTTTAAAAGTAAAATAATTGCTCTGTTTCGCTGCACATCAATTAATGTTTGAAAATTATTAATTTATTGTTTTAAATCTTTTTTGCTATAAAGTCATAAAAACTGCAATTTAGGCATCTCACATTTCATCACATTAGCATTATAAAATTTGTTGCATGTCTGAAAATAGGATTTAAACTAAATTTCATCAAATACATCTATGTGTGCTCATTTAAATAACTTTTATTTAAGTCAATTTTCACTTTGTCATCCATACAGCAGGGTATTTTTACTAGAGTGGTTCAGCGTAAATACCTTGCTTCAAGAGTACAATGGCAATAGGATGTAGGTTTCAGTCCAGGTTCCTTCACATTACAGGTCAGTGTCCATAACTGGTACACTTGCTGCTCCTCAAAGAAGAATTTAAAGATACGAAAGGCTATGAAGCCTTTGAATCCAAGTGAGAGTAAAATTCTCTCAGCTCTTTCATCTTTAAAATTTAAATGCTCAGATATCAAGCACTGTCCAGATCACAGCTTACAGTGTTGGGGCTTTGCCTGCTTTTTTTTCCGTAGAGCAATTCAAGAAGCTGTTATCGGAATATTTGCAGTACTTAATGAGAATACAAAGAGAAGTAACCCTAAATACCGTGCTGCAGTTGCCAGTCGCATGTGTGTGGTTGTCTGGGGTTCGCTTGAAAGTCTCTTTGAATGAGTTGTGATCCTTCAGATGTGGACAATCCATCTTATTACAGTAACAATCTCATGTTTGTTACCTTACTGGAACTACTGCATTTGCAGAAAAAAAACAATCTAAGGAGGCGGCAGTGAGTTGTGATTCTTTCACCTTGTGTGTTTCCTTCTTTTAAGTCTCTTTTTGTCTGTCTTTGCATTTCACTGTCTGAGTCGCTCCTCTAAACTCTGTATGAGAATAGAAAGCGAGTTCATTAAATTATCAATAATGTCATGAACAGACAGACCTCACCTATACGGCAAAGTTTCCACCAAACTTCTTTGCAACATTTTCCAGCCAGTCCTTTCAAGTGCAAAACTAGTTTGACATTTGGTTTCTACCCATAAAGTTGGCACATCCTAAATCACAATCAATCTGATTTCCTCTTTAAAAGGTCTCAGATTAAAAAAAAAAAAAAAAAAGATTGACCTCAGGTATAATGAATCAATGCACCCTCAGTCTTAGTATTGAATGTACCCTGAGAAGGCCGAGTGGCGCACAGAGTGACAGTTAGAGCAGGGCTGAGGATCCCTGGTCCTCATGAACCACAGAAGATGATGACTTTCCTTCCAACTGAGCTCATCACCACTCAGTCTTCACTAGGATTGGGAATCACAACTGAGAATTTCAGTTCACTGGCAAACAGTATACATAATGTTTCACTGAAATTAACCTACATTTTAAAAACTTTTGTATATGTTTACATACTAATATAATATGTTAAATTTATTTCTGTAGCATTCCCTGATACAAATGGTTGTGCATGTAAACAGTGACTGAATATACATTATTCAGTTTGAGGAAAATCTAAAAATATTTAGAAATATCTCCACACCATTTGTTTAGTTATTACTTAATTGAGAGTAATTTGAATTAAAAACTACCATATGTGTTCAGCTAATGTATTCAGGTGAAATGTGATTCTAATCATGGATGTGCATTCATCCAAATCCAAATGAAGGCTAATACTAAAATCTCAGCTGAAAATGATAACCTGAAATATACCTCCAAGTGACCATCCACTCTCAATAACCTCTTCTCCACTTGACATCTGCAGTGGTCCAGAGCCTATACTGGGCATTCTGAGCACAAGGTAGCATACACCCTGGACGGGGTGCCAGCCCACAGCACGGCAATCACACGCAATCATATATAAACGCAGCATGGGCAATTTTAATTCACCGGAAACACAGCTTTGGACTGTGGGAGGAAACTGGAGGACCTGGGGGAAACACACACAAAACTCCACTAGGAAGAAAGAGTTCAAAACCATTTTTATGAGCCAATACACTTTGCTCAAGGCGCCATCTGCTGTAAAACTGGAGACACTGGCTTGCGTAGTTTAGCTGTCCATTATCATGTTCATTTAAACATTACCACTTTCAAAACAACACATTTTCTATATTTATATTATTGACAGAGGATCCATGCTGGCCTTACAGCTTCTGCAGATTGTCTTGCAGCATATTGATTCTGTTACCCCCACATTCTACCGCATCCCAGAGATGCTCTATTGGCCTAAGAAAACATTCCCTGCACAATTACTCCATAAATACCAGTCTTTCACATTTACACCCCGCAGATCCATGGATTCATTCTTTTATACCAATTTCAGATTTTCCCATCATCAAGTTGCAAAAAAAACACTTGGAGAGACCAGGTAAGGTGTTTCCACTCTTCAGTCATGCAGTTTTGATGACTGCAAGTTCACTGAAACTTCATGCCCTTGTTCTGAGCCCACAGAAGATGATTCTGGCTCGATATTCCGGTGCTGTAGCTCATCTGCTTCAAGGTTTGACAAACTGTCTATTGAAAGATACGTTTCTGCACAGCACTGTTATACTGAGCTGTTATTTTTGCACTTGTGGTCTTCTAGTTCGCACCACCGAATGTGACCAAACTCCTCTGACCGCTCTCATGAACAAGGTGGTTTTGCCCACAGAAGTGCTATTGGCTAGACTTTGTTAATCACACCACTGTTTGTACAGTCTAGACACCTGTAGTGTGCAAAAATCTTCAGTGTGTGGCTGTTTCACAAGATGTTGGAACCACCATGCATTGTATGGGCATCCATCCATCCATCTTCCTCCGCTTTTATCCGGGGCCGGGTCGCGGGGGCAGCAGTCCGAGCAGAGTCCTCCAGACTTCCCTCTCCCCGCACACCTCCTCCAGTTCCTCTGGGGGAACCCCAAGGCGTTCCCAGGCCAGCCGGGAGACATAGTCTCTCCAACGTGTCCTGGGTCTGCCCCGAGGCCTCCTCCCAGTGGGACAAGCCCGAAACACCTCCCCAGGGAGGCGTCCAGGAGGCATCCGGAACAGATGCCCGAGCCACCTCAACTGGCTCCTCTCGATGCGGAGGAGCAGCGGCTCTACTCCGAGCTCCTCCCGGGTGACTGAGCTCCTCACCCTATCCCTAAGGGTGCGCCCAGCCACTCTGCGGAGGAAACTCATTTCTGCCGCTTGTATCCGCGATCTCATTCTTTCGGTCATGATCCAGAGTTCATGACCGTAGGTGAGGGTAGGAACGTAGATCGACCGGTAAATTGAGAGCTTCGCCTTACGACTCAGCTCCCTCTTCACCACAACAGACTGGTACAATGACCGCATTACTGCGGACGCCGCACCGATCCGTCTGTCAACCTGCCGCTCCATTTTTCCCTCACTCGTGAACAAGACCCCGAGATACTTAAACTCCTCCACTTGAGGGAGCAACTCCCCCCTAACCTGGAGGGGGCAATCCACCTTTTTCCGACTGAGAACCATGGCCTCGGATTTGGAGGTGCCGATTCTCATCCCCGCCGCTTCGCACTCGGCTGCAAACCTCCCCAGTGCACGCTGCAAGTCTTGACTTGATGAAGCCAACAGGACCACATCGTCCGCAAAAAGCAAAGACGAGATCTCGCGGCCACCAAAACAGACACCCTCCGTTCCCTGACTGCGCCGAGAAATTCTGTCCATAAAGATAATGAACAGAATCGGTGACAAAGGGCAGCCCTGGCGGAGTCCAACATGCACCGGGAACAGGTCTGACTTACTGCCGGCAATGCGAACCAAGTTCCTGCTCCAGTCATACAGGGAACGAACAGCCCGTAGCAATGAGCCCCGAACCCCATAATCCCGAAGTACCCTCCATAGGATGCCACGAGGGACACGGTCGAATGCCTTCTCCAGGTCCACAAAACACATATGGACTGGTTGGGCAAACTCCCACGAACCCTCCAGCACCCTAGTGAGGGTACAGAGCTGGTCCAGTGTTCCACGGCCAGGGCGAAAACCGCATTGCTCCTCCTGAATCCGAGGTTCGACTATCGGTCGGATTCTCCTTTCCAGTACCCTGGCATAGACTTTCCCAGGGAGGCTAAGGAGTGTGATCCCCCTGTAGTTGGAACACAATCTCCGGTCCCCCTTCTTAAAAAGAGGGACCACCACCCCGGTCTGCCAGTCCAGAGGCACCGTTCCCGAACTCCACGCGATGCTGCAGAGGCGTGTCAGCCAAGACAGCCCCACAACATCCAGAGACTTGAGAAACTCGGGGCGGATCTCATCCACCCCCGGAGCCTTGCCACCGAGGAGTTTTTTGACTACCTCAGCAACTTCAGCCAGGGTAATGGACGAGTCCCCCTCCAAGTCCCCAGCCTCAGCTTCCTCTACGGAAGGCGTGTCGGAGGGATTGAGGAGATCCTCAAAGTACTCCTTCCACCGCCTGAGGACATCCTCAGCTGAGGTCAGCAGCGCACCACTTCCACTGTAAACAGTGTTCGTGGAACACCGCTTCCCCCCTCTGAGTCGCCGGACGGTTTGCCAGAATTTCTTTGAGGCCAACCGAAAGTCTTCCTCCATGGCTTCATCGAACTCCTCCCAAGCCCGAGTTTTTGCCGCGGCGACTGCCAGAGCCGCGCTCCGTTTGGCCCGTCGGTACCTGTCAGCTGCTTCAGGAGTCCCATGAGCCAGCCAGGCCCGATAGAACTCCTTCTTCAGCTTGACGGCATCCCTTACTTCCGGTGTCCACCACCATGTTCGGGGATTGCCGCCGCGACAGGCTCCAGAGACCTTATGGCCGCAGCTCCGAACCGCCGCCCCGACAATGGAGGTGCGGAATATAGTCCATTCAGACTCGATGTCCCCCACCTCCCTCGGGACCTGGTTGAAGCTCTGTCGGAGGTGGGAGTTGAAGACCTCTCTGACAGGGGTCTTCGCCAAACGTTCCCAACAGACCCTCACTATGCGTTTGGGCCTGCCAGGTCTGTCCAGCTTTTTCCCCCGCCATCGAATCCAACTCACCACCAGGTGGTGATCAGTTGACAGCTCAGCCCCTCTCTTCACCCGAGTGTCCAAGACATATGGCCGAAGGTCAGAAGAAACGACTACAAAGTCGATCATCGACCTCTGACCTAGGGTGTCCTGGTGCCAAGTGCACTGATGGACACCCTTATGCATGAACATGGTGTTCGTTATGGATAAACCGCGACTAGCACAGAAATCCAATAACAACTCACCGCTCGGGTTCAGATCAGGGAGGCCGTTCCTCCCAATCACGCCCCTCCAGGTATCACTGTCGCTGCCCACGTGGGCGTTAAAGTCCCCCAGTAGAACGACAGAGTCCCCCGTGGGAGAGCTTTCCAGCACGCCCCCCAGGGACTCTAAAAAGGCCTGGTACTCTACACTGCCGCTGGGCGCATAAGCACAAACGACAGTGAGAGACTGTTCCCTGACCCGAAGGCGTAGAGAGACGACCCTCTCATTCACCGGGGTAGACTCCAACACATGGCGGCTGAACTGGGGGCCTATTAATAAGCCCACACCAGCCCGCCGCCTCTCACCTTGGGCAACGCCAGAATAGTGGAGAGTCCACCCTTGATCGAGAAGAGTGGTTCCAGAACCCAAGCTGTGAGTGGAAGTGAGCCCGACTATATCTAGACGGTATCTATCAATTTCCCGCACCAGCTCAAGCTCCTTCCCCACCAGTGAGGTGACATTCCAAGTCCCAAAAACCAGAGTTGGCGCCCGAGGTTTGGGTCGGCTGGGCACTCGGCCCCGACCACTGCCCAAATCACAATGCACCGGCCCCTTACGGTTTCTCCGGCAGGTGGTGAGCCCACCGAAGAGCGGCTCCACGTCATGGCTTCGGGCTAAGCCCCATACCGGGCGGGGTAAATGAAAGCCTTGATTTTTTCTTCATAAGGGGTTTTTTTGTATGGGCAATCATAACATTTTCAATCATCACTTAAATTTTGTCCATTGTAAGTTTTGTTCATTACAATGTACATTCAAACAGTGACTGGACCTGTTGGCCCTGTCTGAATACTTCACAATGCAAGTAACAACTATGTGACTCACGCTGTTTAAAAGGTCAGGTGTACCTAATAAGGAGGCCAGTGAATGTGTATGCTGCATATATTGGTGGAACTATTACAAAGTATATTTGTGCCACTAATAAATGCAAGTTGTCATAAAAATGCAATTCTAATATTTCAGTGATGAGCATACAACAGTCAAAATGCAATTTGAAACTACAATAGGCTTTATTAGCATAGCCACCAGAGTATACCTATATTCAGTTATTTTAAAAAATGCTGCAGACCTTCAAAGTGTAATGCTAAAAATAATTACAGAAAACAGTACAATTAAAAAGTTTGTTTGTACAGTAGTGATAGTTGCTGAGGCAGTACTGACTGAAAGTCGAGTAACACCTATACAAGAGTAAACAAAGTGTTAGGCACCCAGAATTAGTCATTATCACTTGTACTATTCCGTGTTTAGCCTACACAGTCTTACAGTTCATAATTTCACCCAATAATACAGCAAGGTATTCTTACTGAAGCAATTTAACACAAGTACTTTCATCAAGAGCAATACAGCAGGAGTGGGTTTTGAACCAGGAACCATCACATTGCAAGGTGACATTTCTAACCACTATACCACCCACTGCCCCAATCACTGAATAACTAGATAAATAGATTAGATATTGTTTTAAATACTGTAGGGGAATTTTGGTCATACAAACATCCACTCAACGAGGGTAGACATGCCTCAAAGCAGTGTCAACGTTGAGTGATAGATGCTATGACTTGCTGTAGTCCTTTTGTTGTATTATCCTCCAATCAGGTGTCCCAGACTGATTGATAGGAACAGCCCTTAAAAAGCGAGAAAGAGGGAAAAGCACAAATGTCAACAGGACAATGAGCAAAATCTAAACATCTCTGCAAGTTCACAAGTTGTGAATGGCAGTGAATTTACATTTTTTTTCCTTGACTGACCACTGAAGTGCATCTTCTTGGCACATTGTATGTTCATAGCATGTGAGGTATCAGCCTCTATAAATGCAAAGACTGTACGTGACCACTGTATGTTCAGGAATGTGACGAATGGATGTGTACAGCCAGTGATGAGTCTTACAGCTGAGAAACAAGTTCGCAGCCCTTGCATCGCAAGTGTCCTTGTTCAAAGACAGTGTGCATCAGTGTGTCTTCAAGCTTGGTGGCCGACCGGAGCAGCGTTCTACCTGTGGCCTCTGTGTGCAGCTTGGAGCCGTCAGAGCTCGTCACTTGACAGAAGATTAAAATCTTTCGTTCCTCCATCTTCTCAAGGAGAGAGTGAACCAGTACCACACTTCCCAGGGGAATGGGGCTAAGTGACATGGGAGAAACACAGCTCAGACTGAAACACAATGGAAGACACATTACTAAAACATTCTGTAAGTTCAAGAAGTCATCCAGTTAACCCTTCAGTCTGTACCCGTGACCGTAACCCTGCTCAGGCTGTTCAGCATCTTCTGATGCTACACTGAATGCAGAGGATGCAAGACCTTGATTGCAATAGGCACACTGGACCTGATCATGGTAAAAGCTGATTATAATTCTCTTCTGAATCTGATTATAAAGCTCTTCCACATCAGCTTGCTTGGTGGTCCCACGCACGAAAGGTAAGCACATAGGTTTTTGGTTCTGGCTCCGCTGTAGTGAAACAACCTCTCCCTCTTTCTCGGAACTGCTGAAACTTTGTCCACATTTAAAAAAGGCCTTAAAACTCATCTCTTTCGGATTCACTTTGCCCACGATCTCTTAAGTTCATGTAAGGTATAAATGTTCATGATCATGCTCGGATAGGTCCTTTACAGAGCCACTCCTGCAATGTAACGTAAATGTTTATATGCATCTCAAAAAAAAAAAAAAACCTACTAGGAAGGTGATTAGGAATCAGCTATATTCTGGTAAAGTTTTATGCAGCTACTTGCGTGATGAATGTTGGTCTATATGGTAAAGGAAGCTAACAACTTAAGAATCACATCTGCAGCTATGTCTCTTTCTCCTAATGTAGTGCACAAATTTTTTTTTCTATGATATGTATGTCACTTTGGAAAAAAGCATCTGCTACGTGAATAAATGTTATAAAAAAAATGTAAATGTAATAATGGAAGATGTCAGTGATGAACCATAAAGTACCTGCGGTAATTGATGGTGAGGTTTGCAGTCATGACAAGTCCACCCAGGTACGTAGTAAGAGCCCCTGCCACAGTATCAATGATGGTGGCTATCGCTCCTCCATGGACATATCTGAAATTAATCTGCTTATTATGACAAGATCATCAGTGATATCATACAGAAAAGCTAAAAATACATTCCTACAAGTACACTGGAACTGGCTGAACTGAAGACACCGTAATGGCATGACCATTGCATACCTTTCCAAAGTGACAAATATTTCTGGTCCTGCATGCTTCCCTCAAACTGTGCTATTACAACTGTGTAATAAACAGAATAATGCCATTAATTATCATAAGAGGCTAACTGTTTGCCATTTTGTTTGTTTTAATCAGAATCACCTTGTGTTTTGACAATACAAATCAGTTCATTTCCTTATGAATTCATACAGAGTGGTATGTACTGATACTTTTATAATGCAGCCCTAGTTAGGGCTCAGCAGTCGTGTGTGTGTGTGTGTGTGTGTGTGTGTGTGTGTGTGAGAGAGAGAAAGACAGAGCGCAGCCTCACCCTGGAGGTCCCTCCAGAAGATGTCCCGCCTGGAAGATACATGTGCACATCTTTTCCTGCTTATTTAGGAAGACAACATACTCAAAGGAAGCACCTTCCTCTTTCATGTTTCGGGTGAAGAGGCGAGCCTTCGCCTGCACCATCTTACTGAGGCACTGCCCCCCTGGAGAAGCAAATAAGGAGGGAATTATGGTCTGCGCACACGCAGGAAGCAAGGTCAAAATCAACTACACAGAGACACAACACATGTCCAGAGGGAGAAGCGACGCAGGTAAACGCACAAGTTAACACACACACACACGTTACCACTACACGAAGTACAGGACACGGGAGCCGATACCTTTGGCGTACTTGAGCAAGCGGTTGTAGCTGGGCATTCTGACCCATGGCGCCTTGCTCTTCCCTCCTCCCTCTTGCTCACACAAGCTGTTGTAATGATCATACAGCCTCATCATCTCTGGACTCCAAGAAGGGTTGGGGAGGCTGTAGTCATGGGGCTGGAATGACGAGAACGGCCACGTCATCTAGTGGACGCCAGCG
Source organism: Scleropages formosus (assembly GCF_900964775.1). Taxonomy (NCBI): domain Eukaryota; kingdom Metazoa; phylum Chordata; class Actinopteri; order Osteoglossiformes; family Osteoglossidae; genus Scleropages; species Scleropages formosus. The sequence goes on along the minus strand of NC_041823.1, from coordinate 17,189,535 downwards.
GTATTGCAGAGAGAAAGAACATTCTCCAGGTCACGCAACATCCTAAAGAAGGACATCAGAATCCCCTCCTGGACAGCGGAATGAGTGCGAAAGAAATGACTAACCGTAACAGACCAGCGGCTGTCGAGGTTGAACCCTAGGAGCGGTGCCGTTCTAACGGAAGGCAGATGCCGGTGAACATGTGGGCGGAGAGCTAGAAGCGCACGAGCCGCAGTGTAACAGAGAGCCGTCACGGCGCGCCGGAACATGGCCGCGAACCGCTGTACAAACTTCAATTTACTGCTGTACAGTAACTACTGCCGGTGTACAAACTGCTGTACAAACTGTGCGCTGAACAAACTAAGTAAGTGTAACTACCGAAACGGAACCAAGAACCGGCGTCTAGCCTAGGCAACTACCTCACTGAGGCTCAGTAGTACCTGGCTGAGTATAGAATAATATCCATCATACCCGGATAAAAATTAAATTAAACGAATTAAATATGCCTTTCGCGTAGAACTTTCAACGTCGTATAGTCTAGGAGAATGAATGTCGTTTAAAAGATGCCCCCCAGCTACCGCTCCACTCCATTTCATTATGCTCATGTGACACTTCCACACACTGCCAGTAACCTTCCTTCCGCGCGGCGAGTACGTAAAACTATCGCTTTGACGCAAGCGCATGAAATCGACCACTTCCTGGGGGAGGAGCGGAAGAGGCACGTGCCGCGTTTGTCACGTGGCCCCCGTGTGTTAACTCGATTGGTGAATAAATAATTGGCGCTGAGCAATGTTTTTAATTTATTCCGTTTCCATGAGAACAAATGTTTTGTTTATCGGGGCCACTGTTTAAAGCCATATACCGTATTGTGTGTTGGTACCGATCAAAGAGCTGCTGGTTTCCAGTGGTTCTCTCATATTGTTCGCCACATTCTGAGCTGACAATGAGCGCGTCTGCTAATGCGCGTCAGTTTGGAAGCACTTTCGTTCAGGAAGAGAGTTACGAGAAAAAGGTAAAACATATTATTACTAGCTGCAGAACAGACCCGTTGCGTTGGTGTCATCGCTTCTGGTTTACTGAGGATTTAAACAGAACATAGAGTGGCACAGCGAGCAGCGCTGCTGTCTCACAGCGCCTGAGTGGTGCGAGAAGGACGTGGATTGAGCCCCTCTCTCACTCTGTGTGGAGTTTGCATGATCTCCGTATGTCTGTGTGTGTGGATTTCCCCCAGGTGCTCTGGTTTCCTCCCACACTCCAAAGACATGCTGTTCAGGTTCACCCATAGTGTGTGAGTGACAGAGTGTGTTTCACTGATGTATGGATGAGTGACCCAGTGTAAGTAGTGTATCTAGCAGTGTTAGTCACCGTGGTGAATAAGGTGTGTGGGCTGATAACACTACATAGAGTTCATTGGAAGTTGCTTTGGACAAAAGCATCTGCTAAATAAATAGATGTAAATACATATAAAATGTCTCACAGCATCAAGACTTTAAATTCAGATGCAGGTTCCAGTTGAATCAGTCTGGGGGAACTCTATTTTCTCACCGTGTTCACATATGTTTCCTCCCAAATTCCTGTTTCCAGGTGAATTGATGACCCTGAATTGCCCATTCTGTGTGAATGAAAGACTGTATGTGCCTTTCCTCGCACCCTATACTTTTGGGATAGGCTCTGAACCACGGCGACCCTGAATTAGAACAAGAGACACGCTATAGACTATACAGCAGATTTAACAGTGAGAGCCGCAGCTGGCTGACTACATTAAGGTCAACGTTTCTACTGACCGTGACACCCCAGTAAGAGGTGATTGCCTTGCAAGGGACATGTACTGGTATTTCACAGCCTTAGCGTAGTCTTTCCATTCACAGGAAGAGGAAGAGCTGCTGGGCAGAAAAGATGAAGGCAGCAGGTGGGTCATTTCCAACAACTTTTCGTACAAGTCGGCTGTGATTTAACAGCAGCACGGCGTGTACAGGAGAGGACCTTTTCTTTCGCTTTCCTTGTGGATGCAGTCCATGTGCAGGTGCATATATACCCTGGTGTGCTGAAGTGGGCCTGGGTTCATTGCTAAGAGTTTATCATGGCTATTACCTACTTGATGTATGGAAGCCAGTATTTCTGGTTGTGTGGCTCTTTGCTCGCGAACTGAAAATTAGTAAAAATAAAAAAAGTCTATGCTGCATTCAGTCAGAAATCTCTCTCCCCAACCCCCTCCTCTCTTTGCCTATCTTGCAGCATCAGGACTGCAAAGCAGAAGGGTGAGTTGAAGAGCTTGTCCCAGGTGGTTTCAGCCAGCGTCCTCAGACACACACAGCGGGTGCTGAAAAGAGAGGCTGCTCTTTGGCACAGAGCACTTGTCATGGTGAGCAACGCCGTGAGGAATAGCGCTGTGTCGTAGATGTAAACAAGAAAGAAACAGGACCAAGGAGAATCACAAAGTGACATAAGAGGAACATCATCCTACAGCAGCTCTCCAGTACTGCTCAAGACATTCACCTGGTCTGCTTTCTAAGTCTTCTTGGGCTGTGGGCTCCGTGATGAGTACCACACGAGTCCCGCACATGAGTACCACACGAGTACCATACACGTGCGTAACGAGAAGTTCAGCTGTATCGTCGTCATCCGTTTCCAGCACAAGGGGGAGATATATTTACATGTATTCCTTCATAAAACAGACAGACCAGCCTTGTACACTGGCTTCTCACCTTAGGAACACAATTGGGACTGGAAGTCTGTTAGTGAGCCCATTTATTTACAGGTTAGGTTTCTGTAAAAGTGTCAGATATAGGCTTTGCAAGAAATTTTTTGTTACCTTTTATTTTTTATTAACTTAAAGCTATTTTAAAATGAAAACACATTTAAAATTACTCAAAAAACAGCAGACATGAGTTCTAAACTCTGGGAGCAGTTGCATTAAATCTCTCCCAAACTTGTATTGTGGTTTGGTGGATTTCACTGCCAACCAATGGCTAGGTGTGTAAACTCATGTTGCTTCCACTCTGCAACACACAGAAAATAAATAGATAACCTGAAGAACATTTATCTTTTAAAATTCTCGACGTGCCATTCCAACACACGAAGTGCAATACAAATTTCAGAGTCGACAAAATAGGATGACAATGGCGTGAGGTTTACAGATGTCCTTGTTAGGAATTATACTTTAATACAGCATGTCAAATTCAGATTAAAGTAATGACTCATTTTCTAATAACTTAGTCCTTATCATTGACTTGTTTAAAATTGGTCATATGTAGCAAAAAGGTCTTTTCATGTCTGTCTGTGAATGAAATAATTAAACTATATGCATACACTAAATCCCACTAAATCCAACCTAAATGGAACAAGTGTATTTACATGTATAGCTGGAAGCTGACAAAGCCCAGTTGGAGGCACTGGTGTTATAGGTAACGACTGGTAGCACCTCACTAAAAAACTTCAAGAGAATCATAATGTAGTAGGGGGGCACAGTGGCGCAGTGGGTTGAACCGGGTCCTGCTCTCCGGTGGGTCTGGGGTTCAAGTCCCCCTTGGGGTGCCTTGTGACGGACTGGCGTCCCGTCCTGGGTGTGTCACCTCCCCCTCCGGCCTTACGCCCCGAGTTGCCGGGTTAGGCACTGGCTCCCTGCAACCCTGTATGGGACAAGCGGTTCAGAAAGTGTGTGTGTGTGTGTGTGAATCATAATGTATTAACTTTCCAGCAGTCCCGTGTTCTTCTGAAATACTTATGAGCCGAATGACATGCACAGGCCTTTATAACGCAATACGAAGTAAATCAGCCTGTTAAGCTTAATGGCCGCCTGGTCGATAGGGTAATTTGATATCTCAAACTCCAGTCAACAGAAGGTATTTTGTTTGCGAACAGGAGCGCCGAGCAGCACTGCTGGATCTTCTGGAACAGGACAGACAACAGTACACAATGGAGCTCAATCAGATGGGGAAAGCTTTTTACATGCTAAGGATCTAAACACACATTGTTTTTCATTGTTGGATGAGATCATTCCTCTGGTTAGTTTTATTTGTCCCTAATATTTAATGGATCACTGAACCTTTTAAACTGTAACATGGCTTAGTTTTGCATTAGGCATACCAACAATATCGCTAGCAAAAAAAGTATATAGTTTGATAGCTATATGAAGAGTATTTTAACTGAATGAAATAAAACCGGTTTCACACCCTGTAACTTGAATGAATGGGAACCCTAGCAGGTGTAATTATAGTACTATCGCTTGATTAGACAATGTTTGAGTCGAATGCTTATCAATTAAAGACTTTTTTTTTGAATAACGCATAAACTGTTGATTTTTATTTCTTCACATTATCAGTGTAAAAGACAGCAGTTCTGTCAGATTGTCAATAATTGGTAAAGATTCCTGTTTCTACACATCCTGACAAAAGTACTGGGGGCACCGGATAAGGAAGTAACCAGCAAACAGACTGGTTGTCGTGACTAATGCACCAGCTCATATTTCCTTTATCCTGGATCCTGAAAAACCATTTGATGTCATCACACTTTACAAACCACAGTACATATTGCAGTGCCCATAAAATAATGCACAGAAGGTAAAAATACTAAAATATATAACAATGGAATAGAAACTATTTAAAGCAATAAAATATCTTTAAAGAAATGGGTAATGCACAACAATTAACATTTTCTTGAGCCACACCTAGAATTTGGAACATAAAATGGATTGTGGTAATCTGTCTTAAAGAAAAATACACACACACACACACACATACATTTTCAGAACTGCTTGTCCCATACGGGGTCACGGGGAACCGGAGCCTACCCGGTAACACAGGGCGTAAAACCGGAGGGGGAAGGGATACACCCAGGACGGGACGCCAGTCCGTCGCAAGGCACCCCAAGCGGGACTCGAACCACAGACCCACAGAAGAGCAGGACCCGGTCCAACCCACTGCGCCACCGCGCCTCCCTCTAAAGAAAAATATAATAAATATAATGAATCTATTTCTGTGGGGGTGCGGTGGTGCAGTGGGTTGGGCCGCAGTCCTGCTCTCTAGTGGGTCTGGGGTTCGAGTCCTGCTTGGGGTGCCTTGCGGCGGACTGGCGTCCTGTCCTGGGTGTCCCCCCCTCCCCTTCTGGCCTTACGCCCTGTGTTGCCGGGTAGGCTCCGCGACCCCGTATGGGACAAGCAGTTCTGAAAGTGTGTGTGTGAATGAATCTATTTCTGCTTACTTCATTGTTGCTGCCATAATGCAAAAAATCATAAGTTCCAGTCAGTGGAATTCAGTTAAAGAAAGCATATCAGTAAATAAGATCAAGTGTGACTATCGCACTACAAACTGCAGCACTGAGTTGTATGCTTAACCACTGTATAAACTTCCTCAGATAATGTAATTCAACTAGAAAAAGAAGCTAATTAATGTTGCTATAATCTTAATAACTGAATCAGTAACTTTCAGTGCTTTCTGCTTGAATCTGAGTTCATGCCATATCAATGAAGCCATTACTAATAAAAATACTCAAGTTGTAAAATATTATGGGTTGATAGGGTATGTATGAATTAAATTTCTATTTCATTGTCCCTCATGTTGTGATTCTTAATTCCTTCATCTCAGTTATGTCCTTTTTTCAGCTGAAAGTATCATACTTGTGTCTAAAACCTTAATGATGTGTAATTAAGCAGTCACACTATTACAGTATATATTGATCTGTATTTTAATTTCATTTCTTGGTAAAACTAAATATTTTACATTACCGAAAAGTGCGTCAGTTGTGTACAGAAAATTGATGTGGGCTGTGGCAATGATTGGTGTGTAGCTATTGAAAAACTATCTCATAAAAAGTTTCCATGGTAACAGTGATGTAAATGAACACTCCCTGTGAGAAAACACAGTGTCTCTTTAAAGTTGGGGGAAAGGCTTTTGTACACACAGTGGTTCAGACAACAGAGTGTGAAAATTAAAATTTATTAAAAGTCCAAGTGTGAGTGAAAAGTCTGGTGGTTTTGTGTGTGTGTGAAAAACAGTTTTTTAGTTACAACATGCTTGTATCTGTGTGCGTCTGTCTGGGTGGGGATCTCAGTTTTGGGCCTGCAAAGCTTCACATGCCTTCCTGCAAACAGAAGACGGAACACACAGTTAGCAGTTAAACAATAAAGAGATACTGAAGGGTGTATCCTGGACATGGGCTGTCCGAGCTGTGATAACGATGTAATCTTACCTTCCTTCTTCTTGGTTCTTGTCCACAAATTGACACACCTTCTTGTCTCTGTCCAGAATCTGATGTTTGAGCTGTCTGATTTGATCTTCTGTGGATATTTTCTCTTTCTCTTGGTCAGCTTTGATAACCCAGAGAGACACAGACAATTATAAATAGGAATCGTTGTATATTTAGAAATTGACACATCACACCGTGTAACACATTTTTCCTTTGTTTCTCTTCCTGGGTAGTAAGTGTTATTTCCTTATTGCTTATGCCTAAAAAGTACAGAAAATGCCCATTATTCCCTTCAAACTTTGCTTTTGTGACCAGGAACTGATATTTTGCAACATACCTATTTCCAAGGAAAAACGGGTGAATTTGCACATTTTCATTCACATAAAGTCAGAGAAAAACAACATATGAATCAAAATTAACATGTATTTATACTAAAGTTATACAAAAAATGACCACAAAAGATTTAGAAGTGAGTAGTTTTTACGATTTACGATTATACCCTAAATCACTTTCACGAATCAGCCTCCAAACATTGTCTCCCATCACGTTCTCATTATGTGCTCCTTAGTAGCGCCATTTAAAGTCCAGCATATCCTGGTGGAAGCGCTCGCCTCGCTCCTCCAAATACGCTCCCATATCCTCCTTATCAAGATAATCATAAGAATATGGACTTTGAGGGACATCCTGCAGCCTATTTTGCCTTAGTTCTTCACCAGAGTCTCAACCAGCTCCACGCAGTTTTCAGCCTTATGCGAATGAAAATGTGCAAATTCGCCCGTTTTTTCCATTGGAAATGGGTACATTTGAAAACATCAGTCTCTGGTCAAAAAAGCAAAGTTTGCTAGGAATAATATCCATTTTCTATACTTTTTAGGCATAAGCAATAAGTAAATAACACTTACTACCCAGGAACAAAAATTGTGTTGTAGTGTTATTGAAGCTCACATGCTTGCACAAAGACTCCTGCGGTGTTAAAGCCACTTTGCAATGAGCCTTCTCAATAAATATTATTCAATAATATTTATATTATATAATATAAATATTTATTGCATAGTGTCAACATGCTCTTTTGGTTCATAAAAGCATTTATAAGCATTTTCTGCACTTTTTACTGTTGTCCTAAATTACATTTACATTTATTCATTTAGCAGACGCTTTTGTCCAAAGCGACGTACATCTCAGCAAAAAGTACAATTTATGCATTAATTTATGCATAAACTACTACAGTCATGTTACCTTTCAGTTTTTTGATGGTTTCAGTAGCAGCATTCTTCTTCTTCTCTTGTTCTGTCTGGGAGAGAGCAGAGAAAGGTTTAAATTTTTATTAGCCAAGATTAGTACAAATAAAATACCAAAAGTAAAGGCATTTGTATGCATGACAATGATAATGTCACCATATTTTATAAAGTTTGCAACAAAAAAATATATATTTTAACATTTTCATTCATTCAATCAGTGCAGTTTTTTGCAATGTCTACAACCGCTTGTCCCAAGCGGGGTCACGGTGAGCCGGAGCCTAACCTGGCAGCACAGGGCGAAGGCCACAGGGGGAGGGACACACCCTGGACGGGATGCCAGTCCACCACAAGGCACCCTAAGCAGCGCTCAGACCCCAGACCTGCCACAAAGCAGGCACAGGCCAAACCTGCCATGCCACCACACCCCCTTCATTGATTCATTAATTCATTGATCCATCCATCCATCTATCCATCCATAATTACAAAAAAACTGCTTGTCCAGTGTATGGTTGGTCATGATGGTTTGGAGCCTATCCCAAAAGTACAGCTGGTGAGGTACCCAGGATTGGCATAATATGGTTTACACTGTACATGTTTATGATGGGAAGTTCAAAAGATCATTGTCTATGTCAAATTTGCATAGCATTTGGCTGTGCTGTAATAAAGGTTCATTGCTAGATGATCTTCATTTGATTGCAAAATTAAGGATTTATTCACAGTTGTGTAAGGGTACTAATGAAATAACATATTTTAATTATTTAAATAACCATGATAATGGTTTCACTTACTCATTTAGCAGCTGCCTACTTGTAAAGTGATGTGCAACAGTTTCTGTGTAGTATTTGTCTGACACCTTTACCCAGGGTGACTTAGCATGTTGGACGGACTGCATTGAACAATCATTTGTCCATCTTACAAAACTGTAACACACATTCACTTACACATGCCATATGTAATATAGTCACAAATTCACCCGAATAACATTTTTGGACTGTGGCAGTGAAAGATGGGGACAACGAATAAATTCCTCATAGACGGAGCTGCATCTGAACCTACGTCCAAATTCAGAGCCTAAGCGAAATGAGGCACGGGCACTGCCTGCTGAACCATAGTGCTGGCCGGCATGTTTATAGTTTATTTCCAAAAATTAATATTGAGAGGCAAAAGGCAGCATACCGAAGAAAGCCACACCCTTGCATTCACAGGACCCAGGTCCCAATCCCTCTTCCTTAACAAACGTAAGTAGACAAAAAGAGGGTATTCATATTTCCCTAAATTCAGAATTCCATCGGCTGAGTGTACGTCAAAACACAGTACTTCACTACATGTTCCATTACCGGGCTGCTCGAGTGGATGTTGGAATCCATCTCGGTCCGCATGGAGTTTGCACCCCTCTCTTCCCATAGTTCAAGGCCACACTTCTGGTGAACTGGACAGTCTGCACTGAGCGCAGTGTGTGACAGCGTGTGCGTATGTGACAACCCCGTGAACGACTGGTGTCCTGTCCAGGGTCTACCTTGCAGCCTTTCACCCGGTGATTTCGCAATAAGTGCCGCGACCCTGACTATGACCAGCGGTTAAAAAACGTGAGTGTTTCATCACTACTACCGAATGACAAATTCTGTGAATGCTGATGAACTGAACCAGATAAGGATGATGGATTAAAATTATACCACATTTACGCGAAACGCAAAAGGGAAAATCGGATGGGTTTTGGGAGGTCCGTTGTTCTTCGTTTCAACAACGTGCAGCAGAATAGCTTGTGAATCACTCTGCTGCAGCATCTATAGCATCACTCACTGTTTTCCACAAACTGTGATAAATCTGTACCTTCTGAGTTCTGCAGGTCTCCAGATCTTTTGCAACTGCTTTTATACTCTTGCTTAGCTCATCCCTCTTTTGAAGCAGGCCATCCCTCTTGGTGTTGGATGGCAAGAGGATCGCATTAAGCTCCTGGATCCTCAGCTTGGCCTGCACTATCTCCGCCTCTTTCTTCTGCACCTCTTCAGCAGCGGTGCGCACTTTGGCCTTTATTGCCCGCAGAGCCTGCTCCTTCTGGAAGGCCTGGAAAATGAAGAATGCCAGCAAGCAGAAGCAGATGAAGACCACTCCCGTGGCTGCTCGCGCCATGCTGTGGAGAAACAGGCACAAGAATGAGGTGTGAGGGACAGGGGTTCTGAGTCAGTACATGCCTGCCTCCAGCTCAGAGATTATAACCTTCCCCTTCCACCTTTTACTCTTTTTTTTTTTTCCCCCTTTCCCCCTGGATTCCACAGCACTTCCCCGTCCCCCAGTCACTCCATTCTCATCACCCGTAAGTAGATCTTCTGGTTTGACAGGATGTAACATTCCAGGAGAGAAACACCCTGGCTCACTTACTCGGTTCTCCTCCCACACGTTTACTTTCACCCCTCAACTGTATAGCGTATGAATGCAAATGCGGACACACATTATTCTGCACCTTTTTTCTCGTTGCACTTTTCTTTGCATCTGCCAGACCTTTGTCAAATCTATAATGTATTTTGGGTAGGTGTAACAAGACAAATCTGAGTGTGGTGTAGAAACATTTATATGGTAATGGGAATGCTACACCTCCTTCATTACACCACCTACAGGGAGTCAGCAAAAACAGTGATTTTCGGTCACATTATTAGCACCGAATTGTCCTACCATGAGCAACTGTTGTAACTTTAAATTCCTTAAATGCAATGAAAAGTAGCTGAGAAATGTGTCTATATTCATTCAAATGTGGCAGCACTGTATATATGACAGCATGTTATACTGAAGGTATAAATACAAGCACGGGATATGAAGTGGATGAGTGAAACCCACGGCCTCTATGGGGCAAGGGGACAGTGACAGGCACCCTGGTGCAGGGTTATTCAATTTCGCTCATGAAAAGCAGATTGTGCAGCTCTCCTTACACTGCTGGAAGGTCAACACGTGAATTAAATGGTTCGGTCAAGACAATAAGCTGAATTCAGCGGTTTGCTGACCAGTCGGAACAAAAGCCTATAGTACGTACATTATAGGTAGCTGAGTACAGTTGCTACAGGTGCCAACCAAGACAATTCCAACATAAGTCACCACCGTTTTAGGAACCTGATTGTTCTTAAAAGTTCTGAAAGAAGTTACACATCAAGTTCTGTTTTGAAAAAAAATTAACTTCTTAACTTCTTCTGTCTGAGCTCACTGTACCATCAGGTCAGTCCTGTATGATCCAGCGCAAATAGAGCATGTGTCAACAATATCTAGGTGGTAACATCCTTGTAATGGCAGGGTGCGCGCACACACACACACACACACACACACACACACATACACTAGGGACAATGCAGGCTCACCAGCCCACCTGAAACACGTGTTTGCTCTGCGGGAGGAAACCGGAGCCCCCAGAGGAAACCCCGAGCTGTGAGGCACCAGCGCTACCCGCCGCGCCCCCGGTCGGACAGCAGCGTAAAAATCACCCTCTCGAACAGAGCGAAAACACACACGGGGAGGCTACGCATCTTATTATTTTACAAGTGTGCTAACAGATCATTATTTGCATTTGTATTTACATTTATTTTCTATGGAGCCTTTCTTCCTCCAGCGCGACAGACAGACTGAGGTCAGGAAGCGTCAGTTCATCAACCGCCTCGTTTTTTATTCCAGTCCCGTAAGGAACCCCGTTTTAACGCATAAAATGATCAGGAAGTTATTTTTTGAAAAGGATCCGCCGGGGTCACTTGTCCCGTTTGTCCTCCGCACTTGCGCTAACTTACCGTCCAGGGATACTATGGTAAACTCACGTGACACGTGGCGGCGTTCCACACTCTATTCGTGTGACTGAAGGCGGCACGAGATAATTCGTCCAAGTGCGGAAGTAACACGAGATACGTTATCTACATAATTGGCTGAATAAATTATTGTCCGGTTATTATGACTGCCAGCAAGTCGTGGTAAATTGACAGTATTGAAATGTTTCCTAGGAGACTGAATCTCCTTCGTCCCTCCTCCTGTCCCCGATCACAACACGCGTCATTCAGGAATTAAAGCAAAGTATTTCAGTCGCGGGGGGTGGCGCAGTGGGTTGGACCACAGTCCTGCTCTCCGGTGGGTCTGGGGTTCGAGTCCCGCTTGGGGTGCCTTGCGATGAACTGGCGTCCCGTCCTGGGTATGTCCCCTTCCCCCTCCGGCCTTACGCCCTGTGTTACCGGGTTGGCTCTGGTTTCCCGCGACCCCCTATGGGACAAGTGGTTCAGAAAGTGTGTGTGTGTGTATTTCAGTCGCGGTGTGAAAGATAAGATGATACTCAATTCTTTGTAATATCTGTTTTACGGCTGTTCTCAGATCTACGAAGGAGCCTGAAAAATATAGTTTTGGCTTCACTTTTTTTTTCTCTCTGTGACTGACACGTCGTCGCCTTTCTTTAGTTATAGTTTTGTTTACTGCGTTATTATTATTGTTGCTGCAGGTGGAAAATGGCTACACGACGAGGAAGTGAATTTTCCTGCCATCATGCATGTGTGTTTCAGTGTGGACGGAGACCGAATATATAGAGCGCTCGGGTGGACGTGCCGAAAGGAGGGGACAAACAAAAACAGGAGAGGACAGGACAGGACAGGACAGGACCTTGACCTTGTCCTTGTCCCACATCCGACACGCGCGGCGCGGAGCCACCAGTCAGTGAGTGAGTGTTGGGCGCCGCCGCGCCGGCATCATCATCATCATGTCCGAACTCACTGAGCACAAAGTTTCTTCAGAGCAGCGCTGCCCGGTTAAGTTTATACTCACCTGTTGGAGAGGCAGCCACCAGGGATTTATTATTGATTCTTTATTGTTTCGCTCGGCTCCAGCAGCCGCCGCTCTGCTGCTGTGACAAAAAAAGTACCAACCAAGCAAGCAACGACGTCACCTACTTACTTACTTACACGACGTTGTCAGAAGTGGGAAATGAGCCACGTTTACCTGCGCCGTTCTTAACCATCTGCTCACACAACAAACTAAACTTTGCAGACGCTCTACTATATGCCCGACTATTTTATTTCCTCGACATAATAATTTGCGCGGTACGTCGCCGGTCGTCGTAGCGCCCGTATTTACTCACCCTCCTCAGTCAGAGAAGCGCTGCTTTACAGCTTTACTTTCCGCTAATATAGCCGGGTTTCCGGATGCGAGCCGTGTGTCGGACCGAAGGCGCGGCGTGTTTTGTGCGTGTGAGTGTGTGTCCGTGTGTGTGTGTGTGTGTGTGTGTGCCTGCGTGTTACCTGGACGCCGCCGGGACAGGGGCGGAGCGGAGGCTGCAGGTGGGCAGTACGAGAACACCTTCTTCCCGCTTCCTTTCTCCGCCGCACTCGGTCCGTTGCTTCTCCTCCGCGACACACCGGACGAGAGCGAGCAAACAGGTGAGTGTGAGTGTCGGTGTCGCGGTGTGTAGAGCCAACGGGCAACACGACTCGCAGCCTTAAGCGGGCAGGCCGGGACGGGAGGCGGTGGGGGGGTGGGGTCCGGTCACCGGGACTTGAAGTTGAAGACTTGTGTGTCACAGTCAGACGGTGGTTCCTGTAGCAGCCAGGGCAGGGAGGCCAACGCGAAGCCCAGGCTGCCAGGCTCATGGACTTCCTCTTGCCTCTTCTCTTGAGTCTTGTAGATCACCATCATGAAGTGGCTGGGGATGCTGGTCGTCTGCACCCTCCTGGGCAGCCTGGGCTTTGGCGCCTTCCTGTACAGGAAGCACAAGGAGCACGAGTCCCTGCTCAGGAACGGCTCCTACATGGAGACCAAGGTGCACGTGAGCCGGGATGTGCTGAGCGAGTACCAGGCCGACGTGGCCGCGATGCAGGAGGACGTGGAGCTGATCCAGAAGCAAATGAATGACTTGAGCGCGGCGGTGGAGAAAGAACAGGCTGAGTACAATGGCAGAAAGGGCGAGATGGACGCCTGCCAAGGAGACAAGGTGAGGGCAGCGAGTGTGTGCCAGGAAGGTGTGCGCGCGCGATCACTGACACGCAGCCGGCCTGAGGCTGTGCGTGTGCGGCAGCCCGCGCTGCACGTGTGAACGATTTCACCGGGGAACTTCGTGGGGCCGCGCAAGTGAGCATGGGATGAGTGATGCTGCGGTACAGTAAGGTGAATAACGTCTGATTCCATAGGTGCCAGCTTACACACACACACACACACACAGAGCAGAACACCAGCTCTCTGACAGTCTTGAAGAAACACTCTGTCCCACTCTTTTCACAGAAAGAGAGCAATGATGAAACAGCAGCTCTGGAGGGGGAAAATAAACGCTTACAAGGTAAGAAAAAAAAGTTCCTTTCGCTTTCAAATGTATCGCCGATAATAAAGCCTGAACGCGAAGTAATTATGACGTGTTTGTTAAAAACACTTTCTGCCACCTGGTGGTAGCTCGAGGTCACTGCAGGCTGTTTGTGAATACAGTACTGTGTTTCACCTTGCATTTACACTCTTATTAATTTAGCTTTTTTTTTTTCCAAAGTGACTTAGTGTTAATGTACTTACAGTCATTTATACACCTGGGATGTTTCATTTAGGGTAAGTACATTGCTCAAGAGTACTACAGCAGGAGGTGGGGTTCAAACCTCTGACCTTTGGGTCCAAAAGCAGCGGCGGCACTAACCGCTACACTACCGGCTATTTATATGCTGCCTCTCTGTGAATTCCTGCAAGCATATTAGTATCCACTTCACTCAGAAAGTTCCCCTTTTAAATTAGTAATTTGCAACGTAAAAATCCTCAGGTTAACGTTAACAAGAATACATGAATCGGTTCCTTTGTGAAGTAACTCTCCTTGAGCATATAAGATATCTGAGATCACAAATATCCAAGAAGTCAGTTTTCGGAAGAGTTAATAATTGTCAAGCAATGTACATAACTTTAAACGACAACGTTTTATAGCTGCTCGGTGATGTCATACTTTATCATGTGATTCATGTAAAATGTAAGCAAATTTTGAAGCTTGTAAACAGTGGGATGGAGGAAACGTTCCTCGCTGCGCTCTGCTCGGATCAGGGCTGGCCCGTCCTAGTCGAGCAGGTTTTAGTGCACACATGTAAATTAGGGCCGCATACCCGGGATAGGAGGCGAGATTACGTGCTGTCTAAATAAGAGTAGCGTGTGCCCTGCAGCTCTCCGAGGCCAGGACCGGCCACTGCCAGTTCAGATCGCATCCTGTTGTTAAGGTTTGACTGGAAGATGTTACCTCTTTCTGTTTCAGTGAGCTGCTTTCTCTGTCAGTTACCCATGTTTTGTTCTCATGTTGCAACTAACATGTCCCTATGGCCCAAACTGACCCAAACTACCTGATTTGCACAGAATGGTTCAATGGGGAGAAGGGAAAATGGGCTAAGGAAATCGAGAACCTCAAAAAGCAGCTGGAAGGACACAGCAATATGTGCAACTTTGTGGAGAAAACGTCAGACGATGGAATGTAAGTACCATGGTTGGTCTTGACCAGGGTGGGTCGTGCTCCTGTTCGGACAGGACCGTAATACCGTAAACACTTCCTTAACCCAGTAGATAGGTGTGCCTCGGCTTACGACAGGGTTTCGTTCCAACAACCTTGTTGTAAGTCGACTTTTTGGTAAGTTGCAAACCCCCTTATGCTGTATTGCATATACACCATAAGGATAGACTGTAAACGGTTAGCATGCATGAATACTATGTTGTATAATAGGGCTTTAAGTTTTTCACTAATTCCACACATTATTCATGTTCAAATAATATTAATATAGAATATTAATAATAAATATAATACAGTACAGTATTGCATTTTCATGCTGTACTATTAGTTTAATTTCAGAATCTTTTTCTTTTCTGTGGTTCCGTATGGCAGCGGAGCCAACCGATGTTGTACAGCAGATGGAGTGGTGTCCTTAGACATTATAACCATGTCATAATTTGGGAACTACCCGTAGTTCAACGCAGCCTTCATTTATTACACTGTACAAGTGTTAACCTGATGCACGTAGTAAATGTAAAACTGAAGTGATTATTGAAACGTAAATTGAATTAAACAGGACATCCACGTTACAGCACTCATATGAACGTAGCTCAGTGACATAGCAGTAGATTGCAATGTTTAGTATGCAGTACATGAATGTGGTTTAACTTGACTTTGATTGATTGTTGATTCTTTTTATTCAAAATATTTAGCATGGAAATTGAATAGGTTGCCAATTGTGACTTTGAGTTCCAAAGACAGACAACACTGTTCTTTTCAAGGAAAATGTGTGGGAAAACTGCAGAACCTGCTGCCAAACAAGAAACTCCGAAGGAGGCTCAGCAGTAGAATCGTATCATCATGGACAGTAGAGGTGGGACAGCCGAAGAACGCATTGTACGTGGGATGACAAGGATCCCACCCTGGCACCTTTCAATGAGCTTTGCGGGGCAACAGTCCGACAAGCGTAGCGGCACAGATTTCTTCTTTTAAAATCCTTTTCGTGCCCAACTTTCATGTTCATCTGTAGCCAGTCATTAACCGATCCTTCATTTTCCCAAACGACAGCTGCGGAGAAATACAAGAATAAAATAATCACTGTGTTCCTGCATGTTGAAGATAATTGTTGTGACATAATTACTCCCTAGGCAATTGTTTTCTAAGTATTTGTGCCTTAGTTCCTGGAATCTGAATTCTCATTCAAATGAAAAATAATTGTTTAATGTTACCATTTTGTTAATTTAATTCAATTTAATAATACGTAGTAATTATACAGTTTTTCATAGCATTATAAAGCCGTACTTAGCTGACCATTTTATTAGCAGACAGTCCCTGCTCCATCTATTGGTAGCCAACATGACCATTAAATACATCCATTAGATGTTTTGTCGCTCGGCCAGCAGTAAGTACGGCTCACTTACGGCAAGCTGCCCACACCTGATTAACCACGCTGCACGCAGGAGCGGTGGACTATTACAGCGATTTCATCACTCTCCTGTCTCGCTGACAAGGTTCGAAGTGTCTCTCGGAGAGAGAGGCTGGCTCGCAGCAGTGTATTGTTGGAGTGTTAGTTATGCGCATACCGGACTTAAGGTCAATTTCTCTGCTCTTTCAGGCTGAACGAGGTGGATCCTTTTCCTTTCATGTTTAAGACAAAGATGAAGATGCCAGAGATATGGAACTCGCCCCAATATGTGAAGTGAATAACAGCACGCCCAAGAGCGTCAGTCTCTTTACAGGGTGACACGGTGCCGTTCGTGTCTTCTACCTCTGCTCTCACCCGGTTTTGTTTTAGGGTTAGGGCTGTGGGGCGGCATACTGCCTAATATAACAGGCACTGTCCTGTACGCATGGGCCCATATTGAACAATCCCACCCTGACAGCCCTTTCATTAACCTTGCCTGTTGCTCCGTCTCTCTGTGCGACCTCCCTCAGGCTCCTACATTGCATTACGGTCGTGTTCGCGTGCGTCGTTCGTATTGACCGTGTCGGCACCCTCTCTGTCACTCTGCATCATTGTCACGGTGTCACCTTGCTCGCATATGCTACAGTCCCTCAGTACCCATCGCAGCGAGAGGATTTTCCAGCCGGGAGCCTCGGACTACGAAAGAAATCCCACTTTTTTTCTACTTTTAATTTAATTGCTGTTTGTTCTTAACTTAGTTGTTTCATACGTAACTTTATTGGCATGTGTTTTTATACATTTTTACATGGACTCCCAGAACAGAACAAGACATACGCAGAGTAAAAAGTAAACCCCAATTTTGATCTGAACTGGTGACTTTTTTTGGTTGTTCTTTTTATGCTTGTATTATTGTCCTTTAGCTGAGGCCTTTGTTCAAGGTGACTTCTAATTCTGGATGAGTAACTCTTATTAAATTATCGATCAGGGATTCTTACTGTATCACTTCAGCAGAAGAACCGTGGTCAAGGGTACTAATGTTAAAAAAAAAAAAAAAAAAAAAAAAAAAAAGAAAAAATTCTCTACTCTTAAGTAAAAAAACAGAAAATGATGAATCTGCTTTCGTCCAGCAGGCCTGCATGCACGTCAACCGATGTATTGGCTGCGTCCGCTCAACTGATCACCCTCGTGTCCCCAACTGTTTCGTTGTCCCTTGCTCCGGCCAGAAGACATGCTGCCCCAGGCGTACAATCAGGGAGACAATTAGAGCTCCACTATTCCGCCCCAGCTGACTCCAGAAGGTCATTGTTTCTGTGGGCTGGGAACAATAAAAATGAAACAATGATGACGGAAATGGATGGAGCAGGAAAGAGGAGGGAATCTGAAGATGGGAGAGAGGTTTACATTATCAAAAATGCCACTGTGCTTAATTATGGTATCACTTTGGTACCGCACGATGCATGTACCTCACAGATTTTTGCACAAAATGTTGTTTTTACCTGCTGAAGTAAGATCACTGCAGAGTATTTAGTGCATATAATACATCCAAACTTTCCAATGAATGGAACCTCTTTTAAATAAACTTATTTCAATAAACCGAGTACCAGACCTCACTTGACAAACTTTGCTGTGTAACCCTCTGCAAAATTCGCAGATGGAGAAGATAATATTACAAAATAATTTATAACTTTATGGCAATAATACATAAACACAAGTCTATTCACTTTCTGAAATGTCCTTATAATTATACAACACTAAATTGGGGGGAAAAAAATAAAGATGCTGTCTGTTTCAAAAGTTTTTGAATTCCTCTGTGTTAGAGCTGTGAGGAGTGTGTGTAAAGAAGCCCTGAACGGGGGTAAGTGCATGTGAAGGCAGAATAACAATGAATTGCCTTTGTGGAGGGCAGTCACATTTCATATTACATTTACATTTATTTATTTAGCAGATGCTTTTCTCCAGAGCGATACCAATGAACTCTATGTAGTGTTATGAGCCCACACACCATATTTACCAAGGTGACTTACACTGCGGGGGGTGCGATAGTGCAGTGGGTTGGACCGGGTCTGACTGGGTCCTGCTCTCCAGTGGGTCTGGAGTTCGAGTCCCGCTTGGGGTGCCCTGCGATGGACTGGCATCCTGTCCTGGGTGTGTCCCCTCCCCCTTTAACCTTATGCCCTGAGTTGCTGGGTTAGGCTCTGGCTCACCATGACCCTATATAGGACAAGCAGTTCAGACTGTTAATCCCATATAAACTGAAGGCAGAAATATGTTTTCAGGGGCAATCTAGACAATTTCTGTCACATAAGGAACGACTAATATGCACTTTCTCACACCTGAGTATACAGTGGCCACTAAAAAATACATCCTGCAACATGCATCAACACTACTGGGTTATGATACCTATTTACCTGGAGTAAAATTTGTGCATTCAACTTTTGATGTACTTATCAGAAGAAAGGCCTTATGGACAACAATGATGTGGAGGAATCCTCAAAGAGTGCAAACAACATCAGAGCCAACAAAAACTTCTTTCTTGTGTCCCAGTTCTCAGATTTCAAGTAATTGTGGGTAACATACAACTAAGTGAGGGCTTTACCTTGTATTTTCTTTAGTTTAAGAATTTGATATATTTGGTATGCAGCACCCTGGGGGTGCGGTGGCGCAGTGGGTTGGACCACAGTCCTGCTCTCTGGTGGGTCTGGGGTTTGAGTCCCGCTTGGGGTGCCTTGCGATGGACTGGCGTCCCGTCTTGGGTGTGTCCCCTCCCCCTCCGGCCTTACGCCCTGTGTTACCGGGTGGGCTCCGGTTCCCCGTGACTCCGTATGGGACAAGCGGTTCTGAAAGTGTGTGTGGTATGCTGTACATTATACTACACTATAGAAGCTATTATACTTTGTTTTAGTTTATAGTGATTTCTTGTTGGTCATACTTCAGGAAATGGCTTTTTAATGAGCTTTAAGAAATACTTAAGAGAACAGCTTGATAAAGCTGTGTTATAATTTCAAGCACCAAATATGAAAGGAAGTTCATCCTTCTGTATATTCACGCACACACATTGACTGAAGCCGCTTGTCCCAAGCAGGGTCGCAGCAAAGCAGAGCCTAACCCAGCAACACAGGATGTAAGGCTGGAGGGAGATAGGACACACACACCCAGGACAGGACGCCAGTCCATCACAAGGCACCCCAAGCGGGACTCGGACCCCAGACCCACCAGAAAACAGGCCCTGGCCAAACCCACTGCGCCACCATGTCCCCCTGCCTCTGTATATTCAATTCAAGTCAATTCAATTTTTTTTTTTTTTAATAGCACGCTCTTCTCACACAGTGACACAGAGCGCTTTAACACAGGCATAAGGCAAGAAAAACAAAGACCAGATAAAGAAACATAGATGACAGTTATATATGGGCTCAGGACCGCTTTATAATTCTCCCATTTCAATTAATGGTAAGTTCGGCTCATTGTACGAGAATTCAGTTTACGAGCTATTCTCAGCGGTGCAATTGTACTCATAAATCACGGTAAGTAGTTTATAGTAGTTTATTAGTTTATTTTCAGGTACTGTGCTGTGATTAACTGTATGTGTGTGACTGTGAACTCATGTCCAAATGGAAATCAAATGTATTGATCAGGCTAATGCAGGGAGGAAGAGCCACAGGGCACGCCAATCAATATGCAGTTAATTAGCCAGAGAAAAAGTCCATGTGTTGAGAAACTTCCCAGTAGAGGCAGGGGCTATATAAGCTGTGTCCCACATGGGACTGTACATACACTTACACACACACACACCCAGACACCACATCGTACGGCTACACAGGACACGAATCTGACTCTTAAATGCTCTCACACACACACACAACTATATTCCAACACCATGAGTGCAAGTACACAACACTTCACGGACAATTCAGCTGCTGCAATCGCACACGCACACACACACACACACACACACACACACAGAGCCAAGCTACGCACTTTTTTCTCTAATGCCAACCGTTGCACTAAAATTGCGAAAACTCAGGCCAGTTATCTAACCTCAGACATGCAGTGCTACAAATACTGAGCAGACAGCTGTTACACTGTCTGGAACCCAACTACACTTTACATCACACATCACAGTAAATGTGATCTGCTACCCATCCCAATATCAGATGCATATGGACATGTAAATTCATACATAAAAAGCAGCTCATAGCAAAGCAGCGCTCAGACGCACACCACTGCACACACTGTATAAACGTAACACTGCTGGAGCTACCGCTGAAGACCTCTGGACCACACGGGACCAAGTGAGTGTGTCACAGTGAGATGTTGAGATTGTCAGTCTGGCCTTGGGTGTGCTGGAGAATATGAGCCTGAAAGTGTGTGTGTGTGTGTGTGTGTGTGTGTTTAAAACAGCTGTTTTCACCTGTGTTTTCATGTTTCAGTGTGTGTGTGTTGCTTTTCCATCAGGGAATTTTTTGTGGTAGATGAACCAGTTAAGTAAGATTTTTTTCCCCTGCTTTGTCTGCCTGCACTTTGCCCTGCAGTGATGTTATGCACTTCGTACAGATACATCCGCACCTCATTCCGCGCGCGCCTCCTTTTTCTAGCAACCGAACAGATTCCTTAACCGTTGCATTTTCTCTTGATTTCCACAGTATTTCAAGTTCTCCTTGTCCAACCTGCCCCGTTTGTCATTCTCTCTTTGTTTGGTCCAAGCCACTTTTCAGGCCATCTGTCAGGAATGTATTGTCCTCCTTGCTCATAGCAACCGGCACTGGACTGACAGGCCCTTCCCAGGCCAGGAGCTGTGTGATATGTTTGATATTCGGTTGTTCTACAGCATAATAAATCAACTAAATATCAGACATATTCCTACAGATCCTGAGCGCACCTCAACGTTGGATTACCTGCCACTGATGTTGCACATTCACATGTGCGTGAAATGTTGCATTGCTCTTTCTAGCCTCACGAAAAGTGGATTCTTTGTCGTTCGTTCATGACATTTTATCTCTGGTTTATTCCTGAAACTTTGTGTTGAGCTTGAAATGCAGGCTTTCTTGTTTTGATTTCGTGTGCGTCAGCATAAATTCTAATTGCAGTTAAAGTGATGCTCCTCCACCTCACATCCCCTCGAGCTCTTTCTTCCTTTCACTCTGTCAATCAACTGGTGCTGTGTGGATGGGTGACGTGTCAGTAGGAGGAGGGACATGACCCTCACGACGAACAGTTCCCTGGATTCTGCTAACTTACCTTCCACCCATCCAGTGTCAGACCGGAGGCGCTCGAGTCGATTTGTCCTTCTGCTGAGATTTGCGAGAACATAATGCACTCTGGTACAAATTGTGTGCAGGGCTACTTTTGACTTATTAGGAGAACGCAGCTGGATTTCAAATTGAGAAAATAGTTATGTCAGACCTTACACGCACGAATAAAAGCAATTATGTGTATTGATTAATTTGCCACTTTTTAATGACAGGGATTAATATTATGTTCTTTTTTATGCCTGATTTCATTTAGTCTTTCATACATTAGCAACAAATATGAATTTAATGGAACACAGTGGTTTCTTTTACCCAGTTTACAAAATCCTGCATATATCTAGCAGCATAACAGCATTGCAGATGAGATCTTTTGCATCGGTGTATATGTGATATGAAAAATGTGTATATATGTATGTATGATGTAAAAGATATATAAAGATATATATAGGATTGATTGTATTTTAAGGATATGTGATCTTATAGCTTGAAGCATTATTAGGCTAATTGTCTATTATGAGGCAATTGCTCCAAGAGCATTTTTTGACAAATAACATTTATAGTATATAGCTTTTCTCTCAGTTTATAACAGCTTGATGGTACAAAATCCAGAGCAGTTTAAAATCACCTCGGAACAGGTCATAACTATTCATACAATACACTGACATTTCTACAAGAACTGGCAATAAATGAAAACTAGATTAACATTTTAGAAACAAGTAACTTTTTGTAACTATTTGTGTAAATGTATTAGAATAAAATTAATTTCATAATGATTTTATTTATACCATATAGAGGGCAGTCTGTTAAAATCCATCCATCCATTTTCATTGTACACTGGTTCTGAGCAGGGTCACGGTAGCCCGGAGCCTATCTCGGAGTAACTGGGCAAAGCCGAGGAGGGTACACTCTGGACGGAAAGCCAATCAGTCGCAGGACAGCCACTCACACACACTGCAAAGGACATTTTAGTTTCACCAGTTCATCTGAACAGTACGTTTTTGGACCGTAGGAGGAAACCCACGCAGACAGAAGAGAACATGCAAACTGGTTTCAAATACCTCCAAACAGCTCAGGTGTTGTGAGGAGGCAGCGCTACTCGTTGTGCCACCATGCCACCCCTTCTCTTAAAATGGTATTCATAATTTCTGAATGCCTACGTAAGATGCAGAGCCTGTAGTATGTTGAGGACAACAGGCAGTCAGAGAAAGGGACTATAAAAGTTGTTACTGAGGCAGCAGAGAGGGCATCTAGAGGGTTGTGACTCAGGAGAGGTGAGCTGTGGGTTCGAGATAATGCAACCTGGATGCAGGCTGAGGTCTGATCAATTCTGGTGGGGTCGCTTAGGAGAGGGTGTCAGATGATGAAAGGCCCAAAACACCCAGTGACCCCAGGTTCCATCACTGGTGATGTGTTCAGGTGCATTGCAAGACCTGGGATACAAATAAGCAGGAAGTACTTATGATTCAGTTTATGTTGTAACACCATCTAGTGGGAAATAGAGTACTGTATCCATACCAGGGATGTGATCAACCAAAATGTTTCAAATTACATTTGAATACAGAGAAACAAAATTAAACAGAATATCTACGTTCGCCTACTTTGACAAATTGGCCTTCACATGCTGAAATACAAGGAATTATCTTTACACACATAGAAACTTTGAGCTTAACCTGAAAGAGAACAGTAATACTATGATGAAGATGACAAAATAATTAACGTGTACTACTAATAAGTTTTATAACGCATTAGGAGCGAGTGTCGAACGAGGCGTCTTTGTGTGGACAGCAGAGTGTGTTAACATCGCCTGTTTTGTTTGCAGCCTTGAACGATCGCACGACTGGTGCAATAAAACCATTCTTTGCTACATATGTTTGTTGAGTTTACGCGTATGTTTTGTATACAACGGTGTCTTATCAGCACATACGAGGCACCTCTTACGAAGAAACACGGCAGACAAAAATAAACACACAAAGAACAGCTGACCCAGGTGAATACACGTTTTCCTCACAATCAAGCTCAGACACAAACACACAGAAAAAAAAACCCACACTATACATTGTGCAACAAGTAAAATCGGTTAACATATTCCCTCCTGCTGTTATTTCTCAAGTTTAAATTGTGACACGAAAAGTACAAATGAATATGGGGAACTGTGTTAAGGAGAATTTCATTCATGACTGGCTGGAGCAATGCTACTGAATGTAAAATGAATTAAATGTGTTCAAACAGTATATTTAGATTTAATGTACATACTATATACACATACATATATACCATACACAGGTATGGACATTTTATGAAGACATCTAAACCTAAATCTTTTCTTCTGCAAATGAAAGAACCCTTCTGAAAGCACATGAGCAAATGTGGTGCTTTCATTTCTTTGTTAAACCGAATAAGCAGGTAAGTCTTATTATATGAATTTCATATTTTTATGAAAAATACAGTAACATTAAAGACATCAGTGTATTCTGCAGCAACCAAACAAACTGGAAGATTCTGTCCAGCTCCCTAAAAAGACATATTAACTCAATGTAGAAATTGCTCAGTTGCCAACTGATATTTTTCCACGGATTGTTTAACATCTATGTCCACTTGAAAGACATGAAGAAAGCACAATCGCTGCCTCCTGGAGAAACGTTATCTGTGTTTGTGCACAGAGTGTGTGCTCAGACAATCTGCACAAGCAGGAAAAGAGAGATGAAGGTGGGTTTTAACGTTGAGGATAAGAAAGGGGAGGGGGAACGTTGGTATAAATGTGAGTGGACGCAGCGCACATCATGAGCTCAGCGGTCGGCAGGTAAACTGAAAGGAGAGGGAAGACAGGACACATAAAAAGACAGCAGCCCGAGGTAAGAATCAATCTGATATTCATTATCATATTAAAAAGACCAACATTAAAACAACGCATATAAGAGGAGAAAATGATGGGAAGAAACACAGTATTGTACTTCACCAGAGACACTAGATAAACAGAAGTCTGTGTTTTGAAGACCAATTAGACCAGAGAAGAACAGAAGGTGAAATAAGCTCAGGGAGTGAATGGTATTTAAAACTGGTATTTGTAAGACAAAAGATAGTTGACTGGAGATGGAAAAATTTAAAATTTTGCAAAAATCTGTATCTATAATCTCCACGTACCTTATACCAGGGCACAGTGGTGCAGCTCAGGCTACGCGTTTGGTCATAGATTCAAATGCGGCTCAGGGCGTGTGGTGCTCAGATGTTCTCCCCATGCTGACAAACCAAAGACTCTTATGGAAGAAGGCAATTGTAAACCACTTCCACAGCCTCCTTTTCCAAGAAAACAATGCAAGTGCTCGCTGAGAGTCATTTCAACTCTGCAGCACTGACTTTACCCTGTGAACTACCTTATCCACATCTACTACAAACCGCTTCAATATCTGTGGCAAAGAATTCAGAATGAAGCTGACTGCATTTATGCGAGGAGAAAATATCCAAGTAAAAGAGCCGAGGGTAAAACAGAAAGGAAACAAGGGAGAAAAGAGAGAAAAGGACAGAGACCAAAGGGACTGAATGGATTCTTCTCCCTTGACAGACAACCATGTGGAAAGTACAGCGAGAGAAGCAGATGCTGGTGGCAGCCATCTACATGCTGAGCATTGGCCTGTCTTGTTTCTCAGTCTACAGCAGTGGGGAGTGCTACTTCAATGCCAAAGGTGGGCCCAAACTCATATCCATCATCCTAGGCATCCAGAGGCAGTGCATGTTCTTGCATCTGTGTGGCTCCCAAACTCAACACTCATGTCTGACTCATACAATTCAAATAATAAAGCTTAATCCAGTTTCCTTAGTTACGGTGGCCCATTTAATACTGCTCTTTTACCATAATCTGAAAATGTTTGTATAACATTTAGTGTCCGTTTCAAATATTCTTAAGATATGTGTCAAGCAATTTAGATTGGATAATTAAAGAGACGTTACCACTGTTAATGTTTATGCTACAACTGCTAGATTTATTTATGTCCATTATTATAACTTGACTGTGTTCAAATGACAAAAGTGATGAGCTGGAACAAGATGTGGGTTGTAGAACACAAACATTTCCTTTCCAACAATCTTAATGTGGGTAAATCCATATGATTTAGGATTCTGTTTGTCCATATCTACACACAGCATAAATAGATTAACTGTGTACTTAGATGGATTAAGCTCTGAATTAAACATCACCCCTTGACTGTAACTCCTTGTCAGATGAAACCATTTCTGCTCTCTTTGCCCTGTGCCTGGTTTCAGCAAGCTGCGAGCATCACGGCCAGTTGTTCGGGATAGGGGAGAGCTGGACCACCGAGGACTGCTACCAGTGCATCTGCATGGAGCCTTTCGGAGTGGGCTGTTGTGACCCGTAAGACTCTCCTGAACACCAACCTGCACCTCACTGTCCTCTACCTCAACATCCTTTTTCTACCTACTCTCTCTCACACACACACTGGCTGAAGCCGCTTGTTCCAAGCAGGGTCGCGGCAAGCCGGAGCCTAGCCCGGCAACACACGGCACCAGACTGGAGAGGCACGCCAAGCAGGACTCAAATCCCAGACCCACCGGAGAGCAGGAGCCAGTCAAATCTGCTGTGCCACCATGTCCCCTCACCTTTTCCACCTACTTTCTCCTTTAAAGTCCTTCAAGTAACAGTTGCCTGCATACTGCAACAGCTGCATCTTCGCACCATTGTCAGTGCCACAAAACTCAGCTATGAGTGCCGCTGAGGCCCGGAACCTAGTTTAACTCTGCGCGATTATTACTGACCTCACATTTTAGTCTCATAAAACTGTGTGTCTGTGATGTACTTTTCTAGCAGGTGTGGAATACCGATGGCCCAGCGAAACCACTTGCTCTTGTCCTTTGCCTTGCCCGCAGGAGCCCACGACCCGTGGATTACCCAGACTGGTGCGAAGTGGTGCGGAAGCCAGAATCCTGCAATGTCGCTGTGGTGATGCGGGCAAACCACAAGCTGCCCTGCCTGTACGGAAGGCGAGGCCGACCGCAGGCGGGACAGGCCTGGAAGTCGGACAATGACCCCATGTTCTCATCGCTTGTTATATAGGAGTCTCCCAAGAGTAACAGTGTAAAACAACCAAAGCTCTTTATTTGCGCATCAGATTGAATGAGGTGTTCGGTTGTTCGACTGGTGGTGAAATGTTTGCAACCTAAATGCAAAGCTCGGCGAACAACC
The DNA here is from genome assembly GCF_900964775.1 of Scleropages formosus. Classification (NCBI taxonomy): domain Eukaryota; kingdom Metazoa; phylum Chordata; class Actinopteri; order Osteoglossiformes; family Osteoglossidae; genus Scleropages; species Scleropages formosus. The sequence goes on along the minus strand of NC_041823.1, from coordinate 17,162,846 downwards.
AAACACCTCAACCATCAACCCGAGCTACGAAGACCACCAATATTCTCTACGATCTTCAGAATGAATGAATGAACTTCTAAACTACTACAGAACTGTCATTTGTGACTGTGAGTTAACCCTTTGTGTCCAGCTTTAAATAAATACGGAATTTAAACATTTTCTTTGGTTCCATAAAGAAAACGGAATCTGACACCTAACATTTTAGGGGTTTATATGGGATTAGTTCATTTCTCACTATTTTAAACTATAAGAACTGTTTCAGAATTATCTTGTGCAAGATTGTACTGTGTATCCCTAAAGCTTGCATAGTGCCTATGAAGTTACGTTTTAACGAGTCATAAAAAACATTTTACTGCCAAACAGGTCAATCACAAAAAGTGCACAAATTCACATGGCAACACGATGTGAACGAAACATGTTTGAACCACAGCATGTTAATTGTACTAACCGGCTAACTAACTAGTTCAACTAGTGCTATTAAAACCCCAATTCCAAAAAAAAGTTGGGACAGACAGTGTGGAAAAATGCTAGTAAAAACAACAAGGAGTGATTCGTAGATTACTTGTTTGACTTGGTCTTGACTTGTCAAAACCAGTAAAAACGCGCACAGTATTTCGTTTTACAACGGCATTGTTTTTTTTTTTTGTTTTTTAAACGTTTATCTTCAAAAGTATGTAATAAGAGAAGGAAAGTACGCATTGTTTCGCTTTTCCTTTCCATCATACCTGTAACCACTTAGAAGTTGACGAGTTGGCTGGACGATACTATTATTACAGAAGATCGAGGGACGTTTCAATTTAACGAACTTTGATTTTTAAAAGTATTTACATTAAATAACATACTTTTTTCGTATTTTTATTATGTCAGAAAATCAATTACATTTATATTATGTGCTCTTTTTCAGTCAATGCAAATTCCTATCGGTTTAACTGCAATTAATATTGCGACCTCCCTCTTGGTTATCAGGAGTAAAGGCGTTCGATTCCTACCGCCTGTGGCACAATTGTCGTACGATGTTACCGTAAGACCTAGTGATCGGGTCATCAGGTTTTTGCGTTTAAGTAGGTCCCAATGTTTCTAACGCATACATTTTGACCTGTAAAATTAAAAAACAAGGGGAAAAGTTGTATTTTTGTACTTTATAACTTCTCTTGTACAAACGAAACAGTTAATTACGTCATATTTCGATACACGAATTATCGAAGTGTTACGGTAAACACCCCACCTCCACATCAGTGGTGTGACTGAATGGTCCTCCTCGACTATGTCGCCAGGCAGGGGGTGGTGATGCTTACTGTTTATTGCAGAAAGCGGACTCATAGCTGTAGTGGATGGAGACAACTGCTCCAAAACTCATACTCTTATTCAGCGGAAAGCGAAAGTCTGGAAAAGACTACGTTACCGACTTCATTCACAAGCGGTGAGTGGAAGAATCACGGATGCCGGCGGCAGCTCCTCCTCAGATCAGATGTGCACGTGTGATATTTTAAATATTATTTTAATTTAGAAGAAGCTACGCTGACTAATTGAAGTCAGTGTGCTTGTATTTCGTAGGTTGGGTCCCGAGCTGTGCTGCATCCTGCGCCTGTCGGCGCCGCTCAAAGAGCAGTACGCGCAGGTCAGGCTTCACTAGTGTCACAGTCTAGTTATTTCGCCTATTTTGGCGTCCATTAAATCGTTGCAGACACAACCCCGCGGTGTGTTTCGCTGCTGTAAGAAGCCTCACGTGACTGAGCCGGTGACGTTCTGTTGCGTCTGTCCCGCAGGAGAATGGTCTCGACTACGGGCTCCTTCTGGGCCCGGGTTCCTACAAGGAGCAGTACCGGGCGGACATGATCGCATGGGGCGAGCAGCGCAGGCAACGCGACCCCGGCTTCTTCTGCCGCCTGGCGCAGAAGAGCGCAACGCGGCCCGTGTGGGTGAGAGTGCCTGTCATTAGTGGCGTAGTGACGCTGTACTGGCGCGTTCTCCTCTCACGTGCCATCATTTCCGTTTCCGGCCGTGGGCGCAGATCGTGAGCGACGCCCGGCGCCTGTCGGACCTGCAGTGGTTCCGGAGCGAGTATCCGAGCCAGAGCCGCAGTGTGCGGGTGGAGGCCTCGCAGGAGACGCGGAGGAAGAGGGGCTGGGAGTTCACCGCAGGCATGTGGAGTCACATATCCCCCCCTTTCTCTGTATTTCTGCTAACAAGTTTTACCGTAATAACTGGAGAACTTATTAACAGTAGGAATATAGCTGTGATAGCCTCCATGACAGGACTTGCATTTCCATTCATTCCTGTAGCTGATGTGTTTCACCAAAGACACTTTCAATGTTAAATCAGCTGGAGGTGGGAATTGAACCTGGGGCCTTTGGGCCTCATGACAGAGGTGACCTTCCAGGTGTAGAACAGTTTCATCAGACAACTTTACCTTTCTGGGCCTGTAGTATGTGATGTTCTCTGTTAACCACTGGATCTTGTACTGTATATTACTGGAATATTGTTTATCTAGTTCACTGTGCACAATGTTTTCTGCAAACCAACTAGTTTATATTGTTGATCCTACATTTATCGTTGGCAGAATGGAGAACTCAACAGGGAGAAGTGTAGTTCATTTCAGTTCTTTACACTTTTCTCAGTTTGTCACATCGACCCCTTTCCCTTCTTCATCTACAGGAATAGATGATGCGGAGTCAGAGTGTGGACTGGACCAAGGAGTACAATTCGACTGGACAATCTTTAATGAAGACTCTGCTCCCCCACTGGGAGAGCAGCTGAAGGAGCTGCTGTCTTTGGCTCTGGAGAGAGCTGGAGTGGATGAGTCAAGCACCTTCAGTTCACAATGAACTGCCTGTTATGAGACTCAAAGTTATTGTACTTAACTGTTCTTAAAACTTTTCTGCTTGTAAACTTTATACTAAAACTATCAAAAAAAGCTATCCACCAAAAGTGTGTCCAGCTTCACCTTATTTGGGGTGGCCGATACCCTACAGAATGTTGCAAGTCTGAACTGATTGGCACTATTAATATATATAGCATAAATTGGTATTTTCTGCATGTTCAGGTGGCAGAATGTATGCTAAATCTTGAAATCTGGTATACTTCACTGTGCTACACCCTCTGAAGTCAGTTCTAAGTTCGTATTGCACCGGAACCAATCCACAGTCACATATAACCATTGTTAACTATACAGCAACCGCCTGCAGTTGTCAAAGGTGATACTTATGGCACTGCAGAAAACTGAAGTTTATACTGAAATTCATTTGAGTGATTGAGATGCAAGTAGTTGGATTTATCCTTACATCTTAAGGTTACACACTGCATTTTCACAAAATTCTTTGTAGGCAGATACATCAAGTTTGGAATGTCAGTAAGAATCATGGTTCTTTATTTAAAAATAATTTGTTCCACATTTTCCATTGTGATTACAATGAAATGCTTACTACCACAAGGTTCATGTTTACCTCTGGTCATGTTCCAGTTTAAAACTAAGATTTTGCAGAAAATTTGCTCAACACCAAACATACTACAGTAAATGCATCTGCTCTTTACTTTCAATTGTCCCCTTGTCTTCCATTTTATCAGTATTACAATTTAATTAGCTGACAAGACTCACCCAATTTCCCTTTCACAAGATCCATCAACTCATGATTGAACAATTACAGGGAGAATTGGCATATTCCATGATCTTCCAGTTCTGACACTGATTTCCAGGCTATACTTAATTCATACACCCTCATGTTCTCCCTCCTGAATAGGAGGGGGGTATATTCTGAAATACGAAACCGTTTGTTAGTACAGTATTATGTAATATAGCCCTGGTAGGGCATATGGTTCTTAGTATAAAAAAAATCATGCAATTAAACAATATGCATCTCCCTTGTAGTAAAAACATGGTCCCCTGTCAATCCCCTGCATCTCCAACAGGACACAACTAAAGTAACAAAAGGTCTTAAGAGTATTTTAAAGTACAGAAGTGCATGAAGAGCTGAGGAGTCAAGTGTGGAAAAGATAAGGGTATTAGGAAGCAGGTTTTTGAAAGGGTAGTTTTGGTTTAAGATTTTACTGTTCTAAAATCATTTTAATTAGGAAAACATTTTGCACCCCCCCCCCACCCACCCCAATCTGAACCCTTATTTCATATTCCATTTAATTGGAACTGCAAAAAAGTAACAAATCAAGACTTGAATATAGAGTACTTGTTTGTAAAATTAAAGAAACCTTTAAAAAACCTGATATTTCATACAACTGGAATGTAATCAAAACAATAGCATTCAAGCTTGCAAACAAATGTTGCTCTAGACATGGTCCCCCTTTTAGAAACACAAGCTGAATAAGCAGACAAAAAATAAGGGACAGCCAGGGTACCAGTTGCAGGTGAATATTCAGAGAAGGTTGAGTCCATACAGGCAGGAACACGGGTCAAGTTTCGTACAGGATTACCAGGATCCCGTTACCAAAAATCTACCCCCAGATCCTACCCACCCCAACCAACTCCCACAGCAGAGACATTGGGGACATGGCAAGGAGACAATACATGTGAAGATGAGAGGAGCAAGAAATTGCATATGCTTTCAGAAACTGTTGAGATCCAGTAGGGTTTGGTCCAGGGTGGCATGGATCTTGAGGTTTTCCTCCTTGGCAGCAGCCAGCCGCTCTGAAAGGAAGACAGTATGGATAACACAAAGACCAAAATTAAAGGGCCAATAAACAGATCAGCTGTTCCATGAAGACCAGCCTGCTACATTGATCAACATCAGAAGATCTATGTATAGGATGCTTCACCCTTGAAAAATAAACCATTAACAGTACTGTAAATGCAACCCATTTTGTGTACGTCTTTTCAAACCCATCACCACAAGTTGTACGAGTCTGAAGTCAATTGTTTTCATGTAAGCTACAGCCACAAACCAGTGTTCACAACAGCATCTTAATGTTTGGAGGAAATACTGCCCTGTCCAAAAATGTCATGTGACTTCATAAATAGTTACTCTAAACTGACCCGAAAGGTGCTTCACTCCTACATTCTGCCCCATTTACAGTGGAAGCTGCAGAACTGGGAACTTTAGGGTCCATGCCACAGTGTAAAGTGAAGTATCACAGATCATGTTTCAGAGTGACAGGGCAACAAAGACTAGTTAAAAGGATATGCAAATAGTAAGGTGCCTGCAGGCAATTACGAGCAGAATGTTATTAAATGTGCATCTTTGCCATTTACTACCTTTCCACAAGCTAAAGCTCTAATGGGACTCAAGATTGTCTGATACTGGCTTTTCAACAGGGTCAAAAGACAGTTGTGTGAACAGGAAGCCTGCAATAAAGCGGTCTCACTAAGGTCAGCATGTATACAACCATTTCAGTAATTAGTATGTATGTTAAACTTTTAATGTGTGACAGTATTACTAGGCACCATTTAGAATCTCATTTTGCAAAGCCTGTCTTCTACATGCTTGACCACTTGCCGGTGTACTCCTCAAGACTTCTGTATTGAAGTACGCAACACAGAAAGACTTGGACATCCTGGTCTCAACAAAGAAAGGGTAATCCCAGATTAACAACTCCATGCCAAGATTCCCTGCCAAACACTTGCAGCTCAGTGTCGATTTTAGATACCTTAACCCACAACCTAGATGACAAGAAATCCTTGACAACCTTCTACAGTGCACCTTGTTGCTAATGAAATAAGGATTCCAGGAATGCATATTACTTGGGGCAACACAGATTTGCAAACAGCCTAAATGTTCATATCCTTATTTAAAAATGATGCAAACAGTCTAAGAGGAAACTGAATAGCATGATCTCTAGTTACACATTTTTTTCTGTGCAAGTAAGAGAACTTCCGATGAGCAACTCTGCAGAAACCTTAAACAGAACTGAATTGTTTCATTCTATCACCTCCCCCCCCCCTCCCCAAAGTGATTTACAATGTGCAAATTGAAGAGGAAGAGTGCAAAAACAGATTGACCTTAAGTAGTTAACTGTTCATTCCTAAAGTGTAGAACTCTGTACAAACTAGGTTAACTGAATAATCTGTAGCATGTTGAAACAGCCTATAGAACCATGATGGTTTATAAGCAGTTTTAACTGGAATAAGTTCTTTTCTGTACTCCAACAGAAATGGGAAGTTGAAATGTGAAAGACCACTGATAAAAGCAAACCACATGCAGATCTGCAGCTCCCATCAATATTTCCAGTATCACCAATTAAAAACCTGCATTTCTTAATTCTACATTAAAAACAAAATCCAGATCAGTCAAAGAATGGAGAATTATTCTGAGAATGATCCTCCACTCTTCATATCATATTCTTCCTAATATGCAATTAGATTTCCTGAGTGAGGCTAAGAAATCCAACAACCAAAAATATATTTCAAGTTACTTTCCTTTGTACAACAAAAATGAAATCATAAAACATTCGACATCGCTTTGCATATTTTATTCCAGGTTTTACTTAAGAGTAGAAAGTAGTGCCACTTGAAATTTTACCACATTTCGGCACACGATAAACACAGACCTTTACGCATTTAATAATGGGTAAACCTTTATAAAGCTTTTCATGTGACTGGTTCCTACGGTGCATTGTGACAATTAACTATTTTAAAGTCGTGTGTCTGCATCCAAATCTTTCCGTTGATATAATGCACTTATTCTTTGAGATGTTTGATGCTTTCGAGAAAAGCATATGTTAGATGAAATGTAAAAGTAAACGCATACAAACAGCAGCTGGCAGACCATCGAAAGGCACATTACTGCCATCAGCTGGGTTGAAGTGCACACGTATTAAATAATCCTCCTCAACCCACATATCACATAGCGTCCGCAAACAGTGCTCCTGGTGCAACAGAAATTATCCGTGCACTCCACTGTTCCACAACGAGACACGTAATTATGGAAGATAAATATGATAGAACAAGTCCGAGGCAGAAAATTTGAGTTGAGGATTTTACTTTTTACTCAACGTTCAGCTCTCGTTAGTACTTGGTGTTACTTTGGTATACTATTAAGACAATATTTACACAGTAATGTTAAATTATAGTTTTGCACAAATGTTTTTATCAAAGGCACAAAGGCATGAGCATGCATATTGTACAGTAGTATTAAAATGTGAAAAGATATGCTTGAGGCTGGTGCAGGAATGCCAAATTTGATGATTTACTGACTTTCCAAATTATCCTAGTACTGGTGCTTGACAGTTATGTACATAACCAGTGTTATTTGCTCCATTCTAATTGACACCGACATGGGATCTAGAGTGAACGCCGTGCCAGAACAGATTTAAACGTAGCGCTTCTTTACCAAAGACAGGCAAATGTGATTTTAAATCATTACTGCATAACATCCTACTGGCTTCCTCGATGTACAGTACTTTGCTTGAAAGTGACCTAGGGTTAGGCATGCAACTGTTCGGTGTATGCTTTTTCAATTGCAGCTGATTCATAACTAGCTGTGATTTAGCCTTTGATAATAAAATGCCATGTTAAAAGATACATTACCAAAGGGCTCAAAATGCTTTTTCAAATCAGGTGCTTTGTTTAATCTTCTGCAAAAATTTCAGCAAAACCAAATTTGTACTGAAGCCAATAGAGTCCTGAACCCTGAAGACTTAGAATGGTAAATAAGTAAAAATTAAATGACAAACTATTTTTCAAACACCATGTTTTCACTATTGAAAGTGTTGGTGTATAAGAAAGATAGCTTCTCAACTGTTTGCAGTTTAATATGAATTGAACTGTATTTCATCAGCTATAACAAAGAAACTTGCAGTAAAAACAGGGGGAACTAAAAATTAAACCAGCACATCAGAATACAGGGGTGAACTGGCTGAGGATAATTATATAATGATTCTTATACATCTAATGTATAAACTCATCCCCTGACTAAATGCAGCTGTAGCATATTAAACAGATTGTTGATAGTTTATAATGCAGACCCTGGATTGTGATATTTGCGTGCTTTTAAGTAGCATTATTAGTCAAGTGACATGCAAATACCTGTGGGATATCCAATGTTCCATTTGGGAGCAAGGAAATCATACAATGATGTTTATAAAGATGACCAACTTCCTCATTACAAGAAGCCATCTTAACTGAATAAAATTTGTCATTTAACTTAATTTCCTCATTTTAAAATGCAAGGAACTCTAGATGAAGTTTTATGAAGTTAAGCAAATTTTGTATAGTACTAGCTTTTACAGCCTGGCTCAGTAGCTTGTTTGATTTAGAGTAGTCACTTTGGCACATTTAACTTGGTCTCAAGTTTTCCTGACAAGATAGGATTTTTCCTACATGGAAAGAAAAGAAAAAAAAAAAAAAAAAAAGAAAAAAACCACTTTATGCACATGAAAAATGCTTGTGTAAGCACTGCTTGCCAGGCATAGTTGCACAAGAGTTACATCAAACTGTCTCGCAGGTGACTCGATACCCCATACGCCCCCTCCGCAATTCAGTCTTGGCTCACACACATTCTCTTGTGTATCACCATTGGGCACAGAGTTGTGAACTATGGTCACGCTCTAAGCTGTGCGCATTCAACTTGAGAATGACTTTGTACGAGTTTCATTTAATACACCTACTTTGCTGTACAAGGCATTTCTTCAGATTTACAAGAACCAAATTTGGATTTGGTGTGTTTCTGGACTACTGTGAATTGTGCAGTAATACAACCATAGCTGAGACACACAGAGAGGCTGATAAAAATCAAGTAACAGCAGCAAATGACAGAGCTGTGCTCACTGATTATGTTCAGCTGAAGCCAACTCAGTTGCTCCAGTGTACTTCTGTTTGGTTCACTTTTTTCATTCTTTTGCTCTCTTTTAATCACTGAAGACTTTTACAATGAGTTACTCGTTATAACATGCGCTTACTTTAACATACATAATGGGATGGATGTATTTTTACTTATTGAAATAATCTATTAGTTTGATACATGATACAGCAGGTTCAGTTAGGAATAAGCGTACTAGAAGATATGACACAAAAACACGCATCTACAGTTGATAGATTTTAGGTCCAATTTCATGAACAAGTTATCCAGACTAGAAAGTAAATGAAAATTGCTGTGAAGAAGCAGAAGCTGTCATTTAAGAAGGGGGGGGGGGGAGAGAAACTTTGCAGATGCTGAATTTGTAGAAAATGTTTAATATATATCATGACCTAATACACCCGGAGGGGAAAACCCAGTTTGCAAAAATAAGTTTGAGAGAGAGACTATGATCCACCATACTGACCTGCCAGCAACTAATGTTCAAAATACTTGAAACGTTTGCATTTTATCACTATGAGAAATCACAATAGTTAACCAGGTGTCAAAGTCTAGGTCATGGCAGTCTAGAGCTTATCCTGGAAGAACAGTGCACAGGACTAAGATGTGCGTATCCTAGACGGGACACTAACCCTTTTCCGTATTAATAGTGGAGTATGCCAGTTTCTTTGCTGTACTTCCACAACCATTATGTCTGCCAAGAAATGTATGCTTTATCCATCTCTATATGAGATAAATAACTTGATGTCTTAAAGCTAGTAATTAAATATTGTTGCTCCCTACAATACTTTCTCACTGAGATATGCAATAGTAACAGATTTTTTTTTAAAAAAAACATGGAGCCTTAAAATCCATTCACAATGATTGTGGCCCTTGGCCAAAAAATGTTGGGCATCCTACCCAAGTGTAGTTATCTACAGCAACTTCTAATGGTATACACACTGCAGTAACCCCTCCCACCTTACCATTCACTCTTTATACAGTAGAGCAATGTAAAACACAAAAACAGGTGGACTGCGGAAAGAGTGCTACGTGAACATGGGAGACGGGGGGTGTTTATTTGTGGGAGGCATTTAGGTAGAAATTCTTTATATTAGTGCTTTTATGTTTTAATTACAATGTGCTTACACAAAATAACAATACTGAACACATCTGTAACAAGTTTGTGGCAGATCCTGTAAGGTTTAGACAATTTTGGTGTGTATCACCAGAAGAGCAATGCAATGCACAAAAAGCTCCAGCAATTCTGAGTCAGCAGTTCATCTGACATGTCTTTGGACTGTGGGACAGTTGGGGCATGTAGAGGACACCCACACTTTAGCAAGTGCATGGTATGCAATGGCTGAGAAAGAGGTCAATGAGCACAGGTAGACCATACAGTGTTACAGAATAAAGGGAAACTGGCTTATGATAATCAATAAAGTGATTGTGTCCATTTTAATTAAATCCAGTGATATTTTAGTATAAAATATCACATCTGGGGCTATGGACTGCAGAGATCTTACCATTGAACCTAATTATGTCTGACATTCACCTTAAAGGGTTCTTTCAGGAATGCATTATCATTGTAGGTGAAGGTATCCATCTATCCAACTTCAAACACCGCTTGCCTTGAGCAAGTTGTGGAGATCCGGAGCTTACGTCAGCAGCTTTGGGTGCAAGGCTGAGAGGGATACACCCTGGATGGGATGGCAGCCCATCACAGAGTAGCCCCACAAGCACACACAGAAGGCAATTTAGAGATGGAAATCTACCTCAACTGTGTCTTCGGACCGTGGGAGGAAATCTACGCCGACAAGGGGAAAGCATGCGAGCTCCACACTGAGTGGGGACTGACTAAACATTCTCCCACCCCTCCCAGGTACTATGAAGCATCAGTGCTACTTGCTGCACTACCATGCCACCTTTAGATGGAATATATACTTATGTTTATGTATAGACATTGTGTAATAGCCCATACCACACATATGATGAAACAGAAGTTTAGCGCCCCAATAAGCAGACACTCCACTGAATGTAACAAATTTTAATTGTTAATCTATCCGAGGTCTAAAAACCAAGCATGCAGTCGTGAAAATTTGAGCAAAACGGCTGCACTCCTACTTCATACTGAGAGTTGTATGTTGTCCGTCACATTCAACCGCACAGCTTTTCATGATCTATTCTTTTGGGTCAGAGGACTGTAGCTCAACATCTTCTGGAACATGAAATCTTGGTGCATTAAGAATGTTCCATATCCAATCTTGTCAGTAAAAGTACTCATAATTGCCTCTCCTCAGTGTGACTTTCTGAAACCAAACCAAGTTCATGATCCACCACAGGTCATAACTACTAGGGTCAGTAGGTTAACATCTACACCCTTACTTAGCATCTTCCATTTCTTCAATTCATGCATTACTGAAAGTTACACGTAGGTATACACTGACAGCCATTTTACACTTCAACACCATTACCATCACTTAATATGACCACAACTCAGTGCCCATTACCTTTTAATAGCACAACACATTTCACCACTGTGTGACGACCATTTTAAAGAGGGAAAATGTTTTCCAACCAATGTTAATGACTGCACTGGCATGGACCTGAACCAGTAAACTGATCTGACCATTAGACCACCTTCCTTTAATTTGTACAACTATGTTATACAAATCTCATAAAATCTGTGTGCACTCATTACTATACCATAAGCTATTGATGCAAGATTCTCATAAGCCAAGACGAGAGGGCCATAAAGTTATACTGACCTACATTTTGGGGGACTATGCAGCAGTGATAAGCCACATTTGTACAAAAATTTCTACAAAATGTATACCAGACTTTCAAGCTGTATCCATTAAAGCACCTGTAAATTTTACTTCCAACTTTTCGTTTTTTGCAAAGAGGGTTATTTGGCTTCATATTAAACAAACACTTGAAAAGCTTGAGCGCAGCATGTGACTTCACTTTGTTCATGGGATGTTATAGTCAAGAAATTAAAGAAAATTAAGGTTTGGATCCAAAGCATAAGAAACTATATAGTTTAGGTATACTGTACAAATGCACAATAGTACATAGTACTAGATAAGAGCACTACAACTGCTGTTTGCATCACTATATAACATTCACATTCTCCATTACCTCTATGGATAATTTAAAATAAGCATTTAAATCCAAATACTCTGATTCATAATTGTAATTTTAGGCTCTTACATATGCATGAACTGAACCTTATTACAAGCAAGGCAATCAGAATGCAGATAACACATGGATTTCATGCTCTGAAAGGCAGTAGCAAAAGCAGCAACAAGACAATGAAGAAAGCAAAATTCAAAGCATTTCTTCGCTGCCTCCATTTGATTATAAACTCTATCCATGACTGTGTACAGAGTCTGTCGACAGTGTCCTGAGAGACAAAACTGCAGTACAGAAAATAGTTCAGACATGTAAAACAAAGACAAAACTTTAAATGGCAGCTTCTTTGCCAGCAAGAGGGAGAACAAGGCGTGGAACAAAGATGGGCGACAGAAAAAGAACAAAAGGGTGGTAACGGTCAGCATGAGGGTGTGGGGGGTTGGTCGGAAGAAAACGTGTGGTGGATTGTGGGGAGGAAACCTTTCTACAGAGAACTAAACAGGGGGAACAGAAGAGAGGCACATGTGAGAAGGGGGCTGCAGAGATGGAAGAGCAGGTGGAGCAAAACTTGAATTCTCAAAATGACAACCAGTGAGCACACATGGGCCTTGCAACACAAAGCGTCCAACTTATCTGAAATAAAGAAGGTGAGGCAATTTGTTTTAAGCAGATGCTCGGAATTCCACTAAGTGTTGCAGTAATGGAGTAAGACCACAGCACAACACACCACAGTGAAGGTCTCAGACATGCAACTGGGGGTAATGTTTGAGGAGTTAACTGGGCCCATTTACTTGCATATCACACTTGAATGGTGTACACACCACCAGGCCCGTAACACTGGCTCAACTGAAAACAATTACACTATCCATGTTATTACACTTACACTGCAAACTGCAAACACACTTGTGAGGAAGTACTTAATATATGCTGTATTCTCTATTGTCATGTCTCCATGGTTACAACCACTTATATTGGAGATGTGGCTTCCTCTAATGTTCTACATTGGAGACGTAGAACATTAAAGAGGAAGCCACACCAACACACTTGACATTCCAGCAAATTCAAAGTGGATCTGTATATGAATCTTCAGCAGTGTGAAACTGTGCTGTGTGTATACAAAGTCACAGCATACTTACAACATATCTTTAACCTCTTGGATACCTCTCTAGAATGCCTGTAAACTTTCCTAAATTAGTACATTTCAAACACTTACACCACACACATGCACCACTCAGGCTAAGTATTTACATGGAGGTCATGTCATTAAGGGCATGGTCCAGTTCCTCGCTAATGGCCTTGTACTTCAGTTTCTGGGTATACAACTCATCTGTTGACATATGGAAGTAGCAAAGAGATACGCAAGTGAAAAGAGGAAAAAAAAAAAAAACACAGGTGTGGATATCAAAGACACACAAATGGAGACTAGCAAACAACCCTACCTTCCAGATCATCAATAGTTTTCTCCAGTTTTGCCACAGACCTCTCAGCAAACTCAGCACGGGTTTCAGCCTGGTGGAGCAGAGGAGCAGTTTAATACCTCATAACATGATACAAGTCATAATGCTACACTCCATACTGGTTCAGACCTCTAATCATATATGCTCAAATATAACAGCATTTAGCATGAATTACAAAGCCTGTTGATCAAGTACTATCCGTATTTCATGGCTGCAATCATTTCTGCCGTGGTTCACTATAGTATCAGTTGTGGTGATGTACCAGACACACACAAGACACTAAAGGCAGGCATCTGGCCAAGTCACCATGCTGATGAGTTATGCTCCTAGACCCCAAACTATATTCTATGAAGTCTATACCATCCACTGTTGAATATAACCAAACTCAAAGCAATACTATTATGCATCTTTACACATTTAAAAGAAGAAAAAAAAAAAAAGTTTCCTATACATGAAATGAGGAAAATGCATTCACCTCTTTGAGTTTGTCAGTCAGAATTTTAATCTCTTCTTCATACTTGTCCTCTTTCTGAGAGTACTGTGGAGGAAGAAGAGAGGCCATTAGAGAATTTCAGCTCACTGAGCTCAGAGACTGGAAACAAGCCAACATTACTGTAGACTCGAGAGAGTGGAAGAGTCCTTTGTGACTTAACATTAACAGAACAGGCAATACTTTGGTCTATAACCTAACCTGCAATGCTGAGGCAGAACAAATCAGTTTTACCCCAGTATACATCAAAGCACCAATTTCTCATGCAGGAAAAACAGAAATGAAATAAAAAAAGAGAAGTGGGTCATTTTGCCCCCCTATTTAGAAGCTGCCACCACCCAATTCTCTTGCTAACGCACTCATGGGGAAAAAAAAAAAGCACACCACCATTTTTAGAAAATCACTACATATTTTCAGGCTAGCAGCCTTGGAGAGCATTGAACATCTGCTATTTTAATTCTCATTTCAGAGATTTGTGTCTATTTTTTACTTAAAGCAACTATGCTTTGCTGCAGTCTTCCCTTACAGTTCTCTGTAGTGACATGCATTTCAGCCTCAATGGCTGAAATTCAGGTCTGAGACAAAGAGTTACAGCTTTATTAAAGGGAAGGACAGCAATTTTTTCAAGGCACAAACAGTTCAACTAACTGAGAAAGGTTCACAAAATAAACTCACTCCTTTAAGGGCAACCTAGTCATGGGTAGAATTATTTTTCCTGCTAATCATCATCCATTCATTTCAAAAGGATGTGACTTGTGACTGCATGCAATGCACAAGAGTGCATGATACAGCCCATTCTTGGAAACTTTAAACCTGTTAAATTCAAATTCCTAAATGTACTGATCCAATGACTTGTAGCTATACACCCCTCAATAGTGCAAAGTGAGTCAAGGACTCCACCGTGAACACCTAACAGAGCATGTCATTCTTTGCTGCTTCTTAACCTGCATCCTCCAAAGTCAATACAAGTTCCATCAAGACATTTTCAAATTTCGCACACTCCCACAACTTTCACAGGAATGCTACTGGTTCCTTTTTTGCTCGGGACTATTGACTTGCTATTTAAGATTTGGGAAAGCTGAACGATGTGCAGATATTCTCCGCACCAGTAGCCGAGCCTAGATGCACAGAGAAGCAAATTAAAATGAGGGTGTTTCGATTTTATAACAGATGAAAGTCACTTGTAAACCATATTACAAAAATTGCCTTCTTCAGTTCTTTCTATTAGTAAAGGTTGCATTAAAAACTGTACTGACACCTTCACAAAGTGCATTTTAATTTCAAATTATACACCAGCATGTGTTGAAAGCCAAAGGTGGCCTCCTTCCAGACATCAACACTCAGAAGTTCCTTTACACTGAGGAAAGGCCAAAGGGAGGGGATCAACAAGGCTTTTCTCTTCACCACTCAGTGCTGCTGTTGTTGAACATGCTGTCGTCACCCGTGGGTGCAGGCCAGCATTCCTGCAGCTGCATAGCTGGGTGTGGTCACTGAGCGCCACCCGGGGCCAGACACCGTGCAGTTTTTGTGTGGGGAGGTTTGACAAACAGGTTTTACAAGTTTTTTTTTTGTTTTTAATAAAAAAAAAAAACCAATGACCACACATACCATTAAGAATATCTCATTGACAGAACAGCCTACATTGCCTTTAGATTGACTGTGGATGGATGGATGCTCAACCATAGATAGCATCAACAGTCCAGAGGAACCAAAGTGTTGCCCAGTTTTGACTGGGATTTCTAGTTGCTCAGGCAGTCAGCAGGTCTGACACAGGTACTAGTGCTGAGACAAACAGATCTTAACTTGCACACAAAGGAATGCATTTAAACACAAACAGGTTCTGATTCAGGTTTTAAAGATGCTTCCTTTTATGGCTACTGATGCAGATTAAAGGATTTAATACAATGGCAATAGCACTTCCCCTCAATATAGTAAACACCTCAACAGTTTAGTGCAACTACTATGGGAATGCATTTCAAAACACCACAGAATTTCAGTTAAATGTGAAGTGACCCCCCAACAGAAAAACCTGCAGATCCCCTCCAATGAGTTGAAAACATTTAAGCTTTCTTTAAAGATGAGAAAGTAATAAATCTTCATAAGAGAAAAGATGATGGGCAAACCTTAGTCACACACAATGCAGTTAAACTTACATGTTCGTACAGTGCTGTGATTGCAGCTTAATATTAGTGTGACAATACATTCCCCTTACAAAGGAGAATGCACCCACTATGACCTGATAAAGTTGAGAACATAAGTCTGTAGCTCTCCACACACTCCTGGTGTCAGATTCACACACAGACATACTTGCATGCAAATACCTCCCAGCCTACCTTCTCAGCTTGGGCCTCCAGGGATTTTAAGTTATTGGTGACATTTTTCAGCTCCTCCTCCAACTCGGCACATTTGCTGCAGTTAATTTTTTTGTTTTTTTTTTTTTTTTTAAGCAAGGGGTGAAGATAGGAAGGTGGGAGAAAGGAAGGGAGGGGGTGTTGTGGAAGAAACATAGGGTGGCAGAGCAGGAGAAATGTTAATGATTGGAGTACAAAGGCCCAAAAGGGAGAGGGGAAAGAAGGATGTGGGGTTGGGGGTTCAGAGACAAAAGACAAGAGATTTACAACAAGAAAAAAAAAAATGGGAAAGAAAGCATGACCTTAACCCTTTTTAACAAACTGCACGGCAATTTCTACTGAGGGGAAAGGCAGGTACTGAAGCTGAGTGCCATCTGAAGAGCTACAATACAATTCTAGCTCTGATGGGTTTTATAAAGATTGTACATTACAATCAGTAATCCCTGCCAAGTTATGACAGGGAGAGAGAACTGAACACTGACAGTACAGAGTGAGACTTAATATGAAGAATGGAGGCAAATGGGGAGCTGGCCTAGGCCTGTACAGTTTGAATATAACAATTCTTGTAAATTGAGAAACACCAATGACATTTTAATGAGCCTTACGAGCAAGTGATACAAGAACATATATAACAAACACTTAAGTGTACATTTCTGAGCATGGCAGAAATACGGGTTAACTCATGCAAGGAGGAAAAGGGGATGAGGAAGAGCCACAACTGCAGAGTGAGGCAAGCAGAATGGGAGGAGTAAGGAGAACAGGGGGAAGGAAGGCGCAGCAGCAGGTATCGTAGCAGGCACAAGTCACTGAACATGCTGAAGTGATCGTGCCACAGGAAGTGCTCTGATTTTACAGAAGGTCTTGGATGGGCTTTGTAATGTATTCCACCAAATTGCCCTGCATAGGTAAAGTCTGTCCACACACCTCCCACAGAACAACTCAGACCACCTTGGGGGGTACGGTGGGGAGTACTGTGACGTGTTATTCCACATCTGCATAGTGGATTGTATGTTGTTGTACTCATCTCACCCACAATACATGTTCTACACTTTGTGTAGTTCATTTCACATTGCTCACTTAGACCTTGCCAAGACACCTTCTGGAATAACCGGAAGGAGGACAACTCAGTTAAACACTCCCGCATTGGCACAGGATTAAGTGTCATCACTGAGAACGAAATGGGGCCAGTACCTTCTCCTCTGAGGCCTGCAGAGTCTTCAGAGTTTGGTCGAAACCCCTCAGCTGTTCCTCCAGCATCCGGGCTTTGCTGTTAGTGAGTGTGAGTGGGGTGATCACGTGACACAGAAGCACATGCAGAAAGGGATGTGGAGAGGGGTATGTATGACATTCAAGAAACAGCTCCAAACATGCAGATGTGGGAAAGGGGGAATATTATATATTGTTATAAGGCACTCCCACTTTTAAATTTTAGTTCTCTTTACAAAAAGATGACATATCATGTTTAACCTCAATTAGACTAACACACCACTTCCTATGTTCCATATTAAGTTGTCATTTAAAACATGCTTTTGGTATAAAAGCACAACTAAGGAGAGTTTTCAAGTAGTCTTATTTACATTGTGTACCTCAAAGATAAAGTAGCACAAGCTAACATTTTCATTAAAGACTTTCTACAAAAAGTTTCTAGCATTAAAAACTATAAAAGTGGGCATGCACACACTGGCATGAAAAGAACGTAAATATTACATGCAATCAGGCCAGGCCAGGCAGCTGCCCCCCCCAGTGCCCCATCCCTGTTCCACCATGATCATAACTGGCTCTACAGACTAGAGCACCTTATCTAGACCCTGCAATGCAGTCAGCAGGGTGGTGCAACAGCAGAAGTGCAGTCTTGTGTGTGCCGTGTTGTCATGGCACCCGTGGGTGTTGGGCCAGTAGCTATTGAAGCAAATTACTTATATAACAGACAAAAGGAGGAACACGCTGATGCGTAGATGCAATGTTCAACAAAGCTCACTCAGCGTGAAGTCTGTAGGTCTAAAACACTAATAGTTAAGGTCTATGTACCGTGTACATTGACTTCAGCACAGTTACAGCTGAAGAGATTGGGGCAGAAGATAAAGCTTAATATGGAGAAAACTTAGCTAACATTCTACCACAAAGAAAGGATACTGTGAATGTGGGTTCAGTCACTGAGAATGCATGTACAGTATGTTAGATAAGGGTGCGACTCACGCCTCGGCCAGCTCTGCTCTTTCCTCTGTGCGCTCCAGGTCTCCTTCGATGATAACCAGTTTTCGAGCCACCTGTCAGGACATACAGACAATAAATGAAGTCCATGTATAAATCACACTTCAGTCTGTTGCTCCTGTGTGAGATGTAAGCATGTCAAACAAGGACAGCTTACCTCCTCGTACTTGCGGTCTGCTTCCTCAGCAATGTGTTTAGCCTCTTTCAGCTGGATCTCTTGCAGCTCCATCTTCTCCTCATCCTTCAGAGCCCTGTTCTCAATCACCTTCATGCCTCTGAACAAAAGACAATTACCAAGGCCAGCTACAGGTAAATAAATACAACTGCTGATGTAACCGCACTCATTCTTCTCTTAGATGATCATCTATTAGAAGAAAAATATCTGCTAAATGAATAGATGCAAATGCAAGTCTCAGATGGTGCCTTATTCTGTTTTTTTTTTTTTGAAGCAATTCTGCATTGTTCAAAGTACTTTGGGGGGGGATCTTGACACCTCATGTCAGTTTCATCACTTGCAAAACCATCTATTACGTAACTGCTTTACTTATTAGTTTTGTCCACAGTTCTTATGGTCCAAGCTTTGAAGAAAGCTGACCAAAACTAAGATCTATACATCACATTTACCTCTCACTCTCATCAGCTGCCTTCTCAGCTTCCTCTAGCTTCTGCAGTGCTGTGGCCAGCCTCTCCTGGGCCCGGTCCAGTTCCTCCTCAACCAGCTGGATGCGCCTGTTCAGGGATGCCACCTCTGCCTCAGCCTGCATGAACAAAGGGAGCACGGGTAAGGAGTGAATGCACTGTACTGCACACTCCACTGAGCCGGAAAATGGGTAATGTTAAAAACTAGTCATGTTTCATGATCATCATCCCTCACCCTGCACAAGCAGCAGCACCACATTCTGAAAACTAACTGACAAGCAAGTGTCTCACGAAGACAACAGTGATCACAAAGCCAGAGCACTACAACTGAAGACCCCCCCCCCAAAAAAAGTCTTGCTATGACTATCCACAAGCTTAACTTAGCAAGACCGGTTCTTTACCCTGCTCAAAGACACTGGAAGGTGAAGGACTTTTACAGTGCATCACAGCTTTAAGGCTTTCTTTGGGCTTCCACATACAAAAAGGTTTCAGAAAAAAGGGTACACAATAGTACCACCAACCCACAAGCTTAACATTCTACTTTGAAAAACCCAATACCTAAGGATGGAAGACTGAGTCCTGTTGCCATGGCACTGGTATGCGAGTGTCAGTATGCATGTACATAAGCAAATCACTATGAGAAAAATTCCTCTCACCAATGCAGCTTTAATGTTTCACTGGCAAACTACAATATCACAAAATCTGCGCGCCCCATTATGCATCCAGTGCTTGACAGCTCCTGAAATCTACAATAAAACTAAAACAGCTTCCAAGTAGAGCCTTCATTTCATCCTAGAAATGAAGACGTTTTTATGCAGGCACCTTGCTTAGAACTACAGTATATGGCACAGCTCTCCAAACCACATCCTGGCAGGATGTAGCCTGTGCAGGTTCCTGGTTCTCAATTAGAACATGTGTGTGTGATTAACCAACTTCGAGAAGCTGGCTGGAAGGCAGACTAGTTAGCACCTCGGGGAGGCTAATTTTCAAGACATCAGATTCCTGAAAGTCCTTGACTACTCTTCAGTTAAGCCAATCTAGAAGAAGAGAAAGCATAATAGCTTCAATTACTTTCATAGTGAAATGAAAGGTGAGAGGAGTCATACCTTGATCCCTAAGAATGTACAGTCACAACTTCCACTCAAGGCAGTTAAGATACTTTGTGACTCAGTAAGCACACCGATTAAAGGCAAGAACAACCACACACGTTTTCTCCAGCTTACATCCTAAACAAACAGCACCATACATAGACATGGAAGCTGGAAATAATTATAAAAAAAAGTTCATTGTCAAAACACATGGGAGTTTTGCCAGTGTTGCTTCCCTGCTGCCAGAAATGTGGTGGGGAGAAGAAAAAAACAGCACAATCATTTGGCAAGCACACTTCCTGTGTTGCCATTGCGTGACCGGACAAGACCTACAGTTGCATCTAAGTTGCTACTGTGATCCTCAATAGCTGTAGCTACCACATTCACAGAGAGTCTAATGCCTGTAAACTGTTTGCCAACCAAGTACAATAAAGCTGACTGTGCAGCTCTTTCATGCATCAGTACGGAGTCCAATTAATCCCAAAATGCAAATTCCTTTTGCATTCACTTTTGTCACGAGCGACATTTTCAACATTTCTTATTCAAAGATTGTTATCTGACCACTCTCCATTTCTTGTATCGTCACTAGGTCAATTTACTTTCTTCCTGAGGACCTTTCCATTCCACTAAAGCCTTCTTTGTAAGCAAAGATGTCCATATTGCTGAGAATGCTGTGCATACTGGCACCGCACAACTGAGCTTCTCCATCCCAGGGTGCAAGCATGCACATGCACACAAGTATATTGGCTTAAATCCATCAGTTATCAGGGCTATATTAGTACCAGACATAACCTTCAAAGCTACAAGTTGGCTTCTGCATCCTTTCTTCTTGGCCATATGTTAGAAACATATAATTCAACCATGTGACCATAAATGGTCATGGATTCTAATGTTCCTAAAAACCAGGCGCTATTAGATGAGAGTGCCCAGTAACCTGAAAGGAATGCCTTGGGAAAAGGAAAGTGTTTGGAGCTCAGCAGCACACGGCGCAACCCCCCAGGAGCTAAACAAACCCTGCGGGAGTCACCCTGCCGTGACATTCCTCACACAGATTAAGGTGGTGTTAAGGCCTCCATGTCTGACACCTTAAAAATCAGATCCTCCGTGCTGAGCGTTGAGGGGAAACCCCAAGGTTTCTTTCACAGCTCTTTGAATGAAGCCTCCTCTAACGTCGAGCTTATTAGTTGACGGGAGTATAGCCTCGGTATTCACAATCGATGCTGCATTATGATTAGTTAAATCAGTCTAGTCCAGAGCAGGTGTGTTATGTACCGGACGGTCCCCATCCGCCGTGAATTGCGAAACGTGAACACACCTGGAAAAGGAAGAGCCAAACACGGCGAGTTCCGACAGCCAGACACACTGTGTCACACAGCATCATCACTGATGTCGTGATCAGTCGTGATCCACTGGTCCGGGGGGGGGGGGGTCCACATGAATCACTACATCGGACTCCCGTGCGTGCAGAGCTACACACAGTGAAATTCACTGAATGACTGAGTCGGTAGAAAAGCACCACTGCCCTGGTGGTGGAAATATTAATATAACCGAGCTGGCGGCTCACGCACGACACGGCGCCCGCCCCGGGGGGGTCAAAGCCACACTCACTCCGGCAGCGCACGCACGGGTGTGGACGGCGGCGTGCGGCCGCCCACGGCTCTGCTCAATTAGGGCCAGCTGCGTGGTTTTTCAATCCACGGCCGAGAGATATTCTCCGTGAGAACGCACAACCCACGCGTGCAGAATGACCGCCTCGCCTCCCCTCCCCTCTCCTTCCCCGCACTCTTGACTTTACCTGCTCCCGGGCCCGCTTCTCCTCCTCCACCTGCCGCTGCAGCACCTCCGCCTTCTCCTCCGCCTCGTCGGCCTGTTGCTGCAAAACTTTGATTTTCCTCTTCACCGCCTCGATGCTGTTCACTCCGGCCATTTTTTTTTTTTTTTTAAACTAACTTACAATACACGTCTAGTAAAATGCAGAAAGAAAAGGTGCGATTTTCCGAAAACTCAACGCCGAAAAGCTGATTAGCGAAAGCCTGTGGATATGATGAGGTAGCTTCTCTGTAGGAGTTTGGCTCCGGACTCGTCTTCGTACCACAGGCAACAACGCCCCGCCAACGAGTCACAGCTGGAAGGAAGGACGGTTCGCTCCCTCGTCTCCTTAACGACCAACCACAGCGCGCGCGGCCACGAGCTAAACAACGTATTTCGCTTCTGCGGAAATGATTCAAATATGCCAGGAGAAGAACAGAGAAGAGACAAGCCGTATTCTCTGCTCAACTTTTTGTTTTAAATAAAATACTCGATTTTTGCGGGAAAAAATACAATGGCGAATTAGAAAACGACGAGAAGCCTGAATGCTCAAGGGAAATCGAGAGTGAATACACGAAATGACCTAATTTACAAAAATCTGAAAGCAAGTAGGAAGACGCCTGGCTACTTGGTCAGCCGCCTCGTTCTCGTTTTCTTCCTTTCAATCTACTTCCGATTTACTCCACCCTTACTAAAGGCGGAAGTGACGTAACTATCCAGTTACTCCACCTTTTTCATACAGGAAGTGACATACGCCCTAATCTCCCGCCACATGGATATGTTGCCTCAGAATCTGGAAGTTTATCGCAATTACTTTGAATTGTAATGTACGTGTAATTTCGGGGGCATAAACGAATCTTTGACAGAGGAAGGAGAATTCACCTCCCAAGACATAATTCGACATCTTGATCAATTACTTACTAGCTTCATGTCTCAGTTTTAACGAAATTTAATAATGCTCTTGTGTGATCATTACGTTTAAAGTCTGAATGTTCTCAATGGCAGCACATCGCTCTACTCAGCAGTGCTTCTTCTTTACCATACGCTTCCGGTTATGAGTGCGCGGGTTCCGCTTTCTTCCGTTTCACCACGTGTACCAGTCATGTACATCACATCCCCTCTGCGTCTCCGGCGCCAGTGGGCCGAGGCCACGGGAGTGGAAGGAAGCGGGGAGTCGGTTTTGGGCGTGGACTCCACCGGCCCCGGCGTGAGCGCGCACCACCGCTTACGCCTCCCTCCCTCTCTCCCTCTCTCCCTCTCTCTCTCTCTCTCTCTATAACTCACTCACTCACTCACTCATTCACTGATAGCTCCGCTTGCGCTCCTTTTTTGGAAGAACATCGACTTGCCTCTTACACAATAGCGCAGGCTGCAGCAAGACACACAGGGGTCTGCCCGAACGGCCCCGGGAAGCGCTATCAAACACACGAGCCGTTATAATTTCCTGTGTGTTGTCGTAGTCGTATACTACTTCCTTAGTGCATACAACTGTTGTGTTACACATATGTAAATTCAATGTTTTATATTACCCGTAAGCTGCCCACTGATATGTGTAATTTAATTATCTAAAATATGACACATTCCGACAGACAAGTCACAAGACAAGTCTTCTAGCCGGGACAATCCGTGAAGTTGTTAGAAGTTTGTCGCGCTCAGCAGGTGCAGTGACCGTGTTTGGCCAGTAGATGTCCTCACGCTGTTCAACCTTTGTCAAGGTTTTTCGTCCGGAAGTATAAATGCACACCACCCTTCAAGAAAGACAGCAAAATGTTTAGAAATATTAATATATAAAACATAATTTATACCAATTATTTATTCAATTTGTCATTACTGTGGTAGAACTCATGGTAACGGGCAGCCAATAGGATTTAAGTCAATTTGTAACAGCTCCAACCTTATTGGATGACTGTAAAACTCAAGGGGGGTGCAGTGATTTGGACCGGGTCCTGCTCTCCAGTGGGTATGGTGTTCGAGTCCCGCTTGGGGTGCCTTGCGACAGACTGGCGTCCCGTCCTGGGTGTGTCCCTTCCCCCTCCAGCCTTATGCCCTGGGTAGGTTCCAGTTCCCCACGACCCCGTATGGGACAAGCTGTTCAGAAAATGTGTGTGTGTAACAGGTCCCTTGTACACATGTTAAGCACAATAGAATGTGACATGTGTTAGAGGTGACGACCCTTTGGTGGCCTGGGGTCCCATCCAGGGTGTGTCTGGCCTGGTTCCCTGTCCTTCCTAGGCTAGGCTTCAGACCACCGTGACCCTGTGCTTGATAACCTGTTTCTGACGGTAAATAGCTGTATGGATGTCTTCGGAAGACTTCGCATTCACATCGTTTTTATACATAAGAAAATATAAATCCAGTCCGTAAAATATATATATCTATATATATATATATATATATAGGTGATCCTATCCCCATGTATAATTTAATCCCTTCGAAGTTGTGGAGGAACACATAATGTGGTACTTAGTGCTATCAAGACATCACTATGATGATGACAATAATAGTTACAACACTGATACTAATTTTACTAATCCCATACATGTGTGTGCAGGCACCCAGCTGGCATCTCTGAGTACCTTGCTGTCTAAACCAATTTAACCCTGATCAGGGAGGCCCAACCATGGAGCTGAAGGGTTTAAGGGCAGTTTCATGGGGAACAGCTGGAGCCAGGGCCCACGCATCGCCGGTGGGGTCTGATTACCGTCCGGAGACACCAAGTTTGGAAACGGATCTGTAAAGAGCACGTTGCTTTCCTTATCGTCAACATGCAAACTGCTTTCTCATTGTCAAAATGTTGTATTTCTGGCCTGTATATGTATATATAGATCCTCTGTGCCGCAATAAGGCAAACGGAACATTTCCCTCAAACTACGCAGTATTTGGCTGAACTTTTTAAAACCTTTTTGTATGTTGCAATGACATATTTTTTCATTTGCTCTCCGTCACCCATGAGACACGATGTACCACGTTCGTCTCTCGGTTCTGTTTCCTCATGATACAGTGAGAGGGTTTCCATCTGACAGACTGTGTTCTGCTTTGTATGTAAATTCGGAAGCAACGGCTTTATCTGTCATTCCCAGTACGCTGCCTGCGAAGATTAATATTAATAAAAGACCTCTCCCAATGTTATCGTATGTCATCATAAATTGATGGCATAAGATTCTCTGCTAAGTGTTGCCGTACCTGCCTTAAAATGTGACAAGACTTATATTTATGAGAGGAACCTGAATATTTTCCCTACCGAGCTCCAAAATACAGATTGATATTGTTAAATTACAGAAAGTACAGATTAATCCACACTGATAGTTTTGTGCCTTGACTTCTGTGTAGTGTATTCTCCAGTCGTAGCTGCGTTGCTTTTGTCTTCTGCTATTTTGGCGCAGGCGGCCTCTTTGTGACTTCTCCATACAAGACAAACTATTATAGTGACAGGTGGTGGGTCTGCTATATCCAGAGTGCACTACTGAGACACAACCATCTGTCTTCACCGGGGAGGCCAGCAGGAGTCAAGGCTACCAGTGGGAAGGAGTCCAGAAAATAGCTCTGCTCTAATTATGCTCGTCCATTTGTCATGAAGTGCTGCGTCCTTTACCGTAACTGGCCGGTGAACATACCAAATAAACATTGTCAACCGAAGTATGTTAGGAGCAACTATATTGTCTGAGCACGGGCCAGGGAAGATTAAAAACTTAACTGCAGTCAAGAAGTACAAACAAATCCCAGTGCTTATCCTATACAGTAATCCACAGGTGACACCTTCAATTCCGGACGGTTTTGTATAAATAGTTAAGAAACTGACTTACACAAGCCAGGAAGGCTGATCACACAGGCGTTTCAGTCTAGAAGAGGAGGAACGGTAGCAAGAAGAAGAATGTGGGGGGGGGGGATCTAGAAATCGGGTTTGGGATTTTAAATATTGGGGGAATGGAAGAGGGACTGTTGTGAGGTTTTAAGGTAATCAGGTTTACTGCTCAGAAGGTTGCTTTTAGGAAAAAAAAGTTGTGTCGGAGGAAGAATGGGAAGGCAGAGATTGTGCACGTGTGCGTGTGAGAGTGTCGGACTCAATCCTATGGTTAAACGTACGTCGGAATATCACTGAGATGTAGTGATTTTTACATCTGAGACGTTGATTTGGTTTTTTGTACGCAGTTCAGTGTGTCTTCATTTGTATAAAATGTATGTGGAAATACAAGCAGTAATTTTGCTTCAGAGTGCTCAGCGTTGAAGTATGCCATACTACCCTGTGTTACAGGCATGTGCCGCTGCTGCCTGCACGGCTGGATTGCTGCACTGTTACACGTGGTCTCGTCTTGTGCAAATGTACGTTTTTTAGAACTGGCACCTCTTTACCATCAGTTTTCTGCCTTGTCTCTCTGGCTGCTTGGCCACTGTACGTCACTGTTGCACTCACGTCTGCTGCCTTCTTCTCTGCCAACTCCAGCTTTTCCTGCGCATCCTTCAGTGCCTCGGAGTATTTGTCCAGCTCATCCTCTGTCCCCTTCAGCTTCTTTGTCATGGCCAAGAGCTCCTCTTCATGCTGGGAGGGTGAGGAAGAAGAGGGACGTAGATGTGGAGGGATGCCGACGGGCAGAGATGAAGACAACAGGAGAGGAGGGGGAGATGGAATGACTCAGGGGTGACAAAGGCAGAGCGAGACAGACAAATGCAGGAAGACTCAGAGCCACAGACAGGCCAGATGGAGGAAAACAGAGATAAAATAGAGAGCAAACAACACTGAGCTTGTTATTACTGCTGGTAGTCTGCATTGGCAGTACTTTACTGTGTTTCCTATAGAGATGACATTTTAACACTGTTGGCATGACTTGATGACATTAGAACTCAGTGACACATGTAGGGTGGGTGTAACTGAGAATCGCTGCAAATCTTGTGGAGCACAAGAAAGTGTATGTCTCCCCACTTCAGGAAAGTCCGAGAACACAAGTAGAAGACAGAAATTTCTGGAATGGGGTTTCTTCACCTGGGGCCCATGAACTCCTTTAGGGTTTATAATTGGGCTTCAAGGGGTTTGTGAATCCCAGGCTTGGTTCGCTTTATTACGTGAAAATTATGAGAAAAATATTACCAAATATTACTATGCTAAATATTACGATCCATAAAATTCTCTGTGAAGGTAACCAAGTTTCAATGCAATAAATTCAGAACAATGTTCTGAAAATCACATTTCTTTATAGACTTTTCAAAAGAAAGTACTCTGTCTAAACTGAAATTGCTGCCTTAAAATTTTTTGTTGCAGGAAATATGGAGACAAGAAATTTCCACCTTTTTGGCTAAAATGTTAAATAGTATGTTGTTACGCAGAGCAAATACTATTTACATTTAATTTGTATTGTATTTGACTTAGTGCAGAAAGATGCACTGATTTGAGGTTTACTTCCCAAAAGCTTCATTTCAGTCCTGCCACAGTTACATTTGGGGGAAATGAACATGTGGAATTATCCAAGCAAATTTCTTAGTGCCTTTATCTGACATTTTTAGAATTTCACCTTGCTAAGCCCACATTTTTTTGAACTGATCTTGTTTTTTTCATGTTAAATAATTGCTTTCATTTTCATAAAAGACTGATAATATTGATATACTGATTAAAAATATAAATATATAGATGGCAATAAAACTCAAAAATGAGGTTGATATCAGATGAAAATATCTGTTTCGTATTATTTAAGCGTCTTTGACTTTCATGGTTGCAGAGACTTCTACTGGGCCTCAGGAACTCCCTTAACTTGGCCATATCATGGTATTTTCACCCTCGCCCTTGGTCTACATTCCACTGGTGGCTCACCTGCTTGCTCCTCTCCTCTGCTGCCTTCTTGTCGGCCTCCGCCTGCTCCGCCTGATCCAGTGCATTCTCCTTGTCCAGCTTAAGCATCAGCATCTTCTTTTTGACGGCCTCCATCTCGACGAGGATATTCTGTTGTTCTTAGCAATGAAGGAAGGACAAGAAAGGGGGTGGAGGAAGAAAGGACCGAAAGGGTCCCGGAGAGCTAGACCGAGAAAGAAAGAGAGAGTAAGCGAGAGAGCAAATTGAGGCTGGCACACAATGGTTATGTATATTTATACTGTATATCTGAGGTCCAAGTGCGGACACACCCACCAATCCTTTTGCCCCTCCCCATTTCTATTTTAGCATCTGCCTCTGTACTTCACTGTCGATTACTTGTGCCTCCTTTTGTTGTCAATCAATTACCAACTTGAAATGCCTCCTGTTTCTTCATCCCTCTTTCTGTCACTGTCCCTGAAACCCTCTCTCTTGTCTTACTTCTCTTCACCCTGACATTTTACCACTTATATCTCCTTGATGTGCTCATATTGTCTTTTCATGCATTGTGGGCACCATTCTACTTTGATGCAACACTAACAGTACAGCAATTACATTCTTCTTTTTCGGACAAATATATTTCCACTATCTTCTCACTCCTTGGCATAACTTTGTAAGTGAGTTTAACTTTTGCAGCTTAAAAATGGAGAAACGACATACAGTGAAAGGAGAGCTATACAAAAATCACTTCTTAATGATCATATATGTCTTGTATTTATGTCACTAAATGAAAGCATAGTCAGCTATAAATCAATGGAGAGACAGTGCAAAAAGAGCCGTGGAAAGGTACAGGCATGTGGATTTTCCAAACTGCAGAAGAAACAACAAAAGAAACGGCAGAACCACCTGTGAACAGAATAATGAAGGAAAGTGATTTATTTATCTAACAATATTTTACCATACATCACAGTGAAATGTTTCAGGCTTTGTAACATAGCTGCACGTCAATATCAAGCATTAAAATCATGCCTTTGAGTTATGACAGTGACAATATCTGGATTCTTATGGGTTGAAATATGTCTATAACAGAATCATCTTTTTTAAGATTATGATCTGTTTGTGAGATTTACAATCTGCATATAAACTTTATGTGGCTTTTAAAAAGAAATGAGGCCATATAGAGAAAGTTTATTTCATTTGGGAGCTGCATGAATATATTTTCCCAAAATAGCATTTAATAAGTAAGGAATTACATTTAAATAACTTCATAAGAAACCTTATTGTGATTAATAAGCGAGTGAAAAGAGAAAACTGAAGTACTGCATGGTGCAATGAACAATAACTACACTGCCCCCTATGGACACTGAAAGTTACTGCACCTCTTCGCCCCACAAGTTTGCTGAATGATGTAAAACGATCGGTCCATCTGCATGTACAAGTTCCCTTTATAGAACCCTGTCCTCTTGGATTCCCAGCAGTCCGCGCACACAATAAGAGGTAATTCTATTCCCACTGCCTTACAAAGTTGCTCAGATGGCCGAGTGGTAGAAATGTCAGCCATGCCCCTGTCCTGGGATATTAATACTTGTCTCTTGGCTGACATTGTCCGGGGGATTAGAAAGAGCAGGAAAAAAGAATGACTGAAGATTTTGTCCAGTTGCTTGTCTAGGACCCTTCAGAACTGGACAGAGAGTGGGTATTATGGGTATTATATTTAAATATATCTATCCTTCATGGTTCACAGCAGCATTTTCAGTGACATTCAAATTTTAGTGAACTTTAATTTTGATATTTGTACAATGATAGTAAAAACTTGCCTAAGGGAGACTTCAAAAGCTTTGGCCCAACAATTTGTTCACTAATTTCTAAAGTCAGCTTTATGTTTTTTATGTGTTTATTGTCACCTAACAGAAAAATTTGAACAGCTAAGGCCATCTTTTTCATCTGTGGCATAAATTTAACCTTGTAAATGAAAGAACAAAATTTTATTCAAATAATTAACAAATGGAAATTTTTAAGAAAATGCAACATTATGTGATAAGGCCTTAATGCTTGCAGTCGAAGACTGTACGTTGTTTTTTGGAAAGCTTTATTCGGAGGCGCGAGGAACTAAATTGTACTTGTTTCGAAACGTAAAAATGCTGTGAACAAACAGTTGTGTCCTTGTCGGTCGCTACACATCTTCAGCCTGACACAAGGCCAGGTAAGCTTGTTGAAGGTCTCCTTTAAATTCCTTCTGTGAAGAGAGTAAGACAAATTGTGAGAAAACAGTCCAAGTATTGAATATACAAGTGAATCGTTTAATGAACACAGGGACACTTAAAATCAATAATACATGGTCAAGAAAAAACCTTAAAAACTCAAGGGGGGTGCAGTGGGTTGGACCGGGTCCTGCTCTCTGGTGGGTCTGGGGTTCAAGTCCCGCTTGGGGTGCCTTGCGACGGACTGGCGTCCCGTCCTGGGTGTGTCCCCTCCCCCTCCGGCCTTTCGCCCTGTGTTGCCGGGCTTGGCTCTGGCTCCCCGCGACCCCCGTATGGGGCAAGCGGTTTCAGATGATGTGTGTGTGTGTGTGTGTGTGTGTGTGTGTGTGTGTGTGTGTGTGTGTGTAAAACTCAATGGCAACAGTTGGTCATAAAAGGGTAACAGAAGAAACCCAGTAGTTAGAGCGGAGAAGAGCGGATGGGGAGGGCAGTGGGAACGGAGGGGCTGGAATGATGAAGGAGGCACAAAAGTGTGTTCGTGGTCCTCTCTGACCTGCAGGGCTGAGTAGAGCGAGACCTGAGCCAGCCGGCGATACTCCACTCTCACACTGAGCAGATCCTCCTCACTGCGGGAGACCAGGATGCCCCGAACCGCAGCACCCTTCTGTGCGCGCGCACACACACACACACACACACACACACACACACACACACACACACACAGAAATAGCACAGGTTACCATTGGCTAGAAGCATGCACAGAGAGAGGGGATGTCTAGAGAGAAAATATCCTCGACATACAGGCTACTGCATGTACTCTATGTTCCTGCACAAAAACATTTGCGTGTCCCTGAGACTTACCTTGATGGAGTTGTGCAGACGGTGAGCGAGGTATAGAGGGGTATTCTGGATGGAATGCACTGCAGAGACAGGCAAGTGAGCACGCAGACATATTGCAGAGAACTGCACACACGTACGCACATCATCAAATACTCACCTAGGGTGCGCAACCCCAGCCTCAAGTCCCCAGAGAAGTGATTGTGTATCATTTTATCCACTGTCTCTCCCTTCACGCTCTCCAATCTCAACAGCACTGAGAGAAAGATGAGCGGAGGGAGCAATGGGGATGAAACGTGAAGATTTCCTCAAACTGAAAATCGGAGCGTTTTTCACCAAGGACGATGAAGACACACTCTTTACCTCTGTCGAGATGGTCTGCATCGCGCGTGGTGAGTACCTTTATCCAGGGAGCCGAATCCACCTTTTTCCCATTTACAGCTTCAGCCAAAGTCTGTGAACACATCAGTATACAAAGTGCCTGAACCATTGCTCTCTTCCAAGTCTCAAAACGTTAACAGAGTCAATACAACATTGAAATGATAATAGCTCAAAATCGGGGGTCAGAGCTGCAATGGGTCTCAGCGGAATTTCCACTTGATCATATTTCGCACACGTTGACTGAAACCGCTTGTTCCGAGCGGGTCAGGGCAAGCCGGAGCCTAACCCGGCAGCACAGGGCGCAAGGCTGGAGGGGATATACCCAGGATGGGACGCCAATCCGTCGCAAGGCATCCCAAGGGGGACTCGAACCCTAGACCCACCAGAGAGCAGGACCCGGTCCAACCCGCAGCGCCACCACACCCTCATCATATTTCGTATTCAGGCTATTCACAGGTTGTGCTGCTGAAGTCAAATATTTAGCACGGAAAAAAAAATCCATTAAAAATCCCATGAATACAAACTGAACTTTAAAACACAACTCACCTTCACATCTCGGTCAATGAGCTCATAATCAATCACTCCAGGCAAATTTTCTTGCTCTTTCTGAAGAATAAAGGGAGCAGATTTTCACTGAACAAAAATGTCCAGAAGGTGGTAACCCCTCAAAAAGTCACAATGTTGACTGGATATTGCACCAGAAGAGAGCATCAAAGAACAAGCCCAAGTGTGGATAATTGTGCCAGCGATGCGCTGGAGACAGGAGGGAGCAGAACTAGGCCTCAGAACTTCAAGGCAGGAGCCGAGGTACCGTCAGAATGGCCAGCAGCAGCTTGGTGAAGTCCTTGCTCGTTTCACTAATCAAGTCATTCTCCAAGTACCGTCCAAACTCTACACAAAGAGATCACACATTGTCTCACACTCAACACCTACGACCATACGTGTGCGTGCGTATGTGTGTAGTCCAGCCAGCAGGGCCTGTGGATGGCAGCAGGTGAGATTTCTGACGCTGTGAGTAACAGAACCGTGGTACCAGGGTACCTTTTTACTCACCCTGGTTGTAAACAACAATGATCTCCTTGAGCTGCTCTCTGGATCTCGTACACAGCACCTCCAACAGAGTCTCCTCATCTGTACCCAGGCCCTGCACACACAGGTCAGGATGTGCCAGTTTAAATTTCCTCCACCCTAAATTACAAAAAATAGCTGTCGTAACTCTCATCTTCAGCATTGTCTTTATCTGGGGTGGGGGATGCGGTGACGCGGTGGCACAACAGGCTTGACCAGGTCCTGCTCTCTGGCGGGTCTGGGGCTCAAGTCCCGCTTGGGGTGCCCTGCGACGGACTGGCGTCCCATCCAGGGTATGTCCCCTCCCCCTCCAGCCTTGTGCCCTGTGCTGCCAGGTTAGGCTCCAGCTCACCACGACCCCACCTGGGACAAGCGGTTGTAGGCATTGCATTTTGTGTTTTCACTTTCTACATCTCTTTCCAAATCACAATCCTGGTCATGTGTTTTTCAATGTCTTCTGACTTGCACAGCTACACACTTCTGTCCAGCGGTGCCAGTTCATCCCTCACCTCCATGGCTTGCCGGAGGCGGTGAGCATCGAACTGGGATGGGGTCATCATGAGGCCCAGCAGCAAGTCCTGCAGTCCACCTGTCAGGCACTTCTTCAGCATGGCACTTAGCTCCTGTAAAGAAAGTATGGTAGAAACAGAAAGGGGGAGGACATGAGTGCTCAGGGCTCTAACAGCTTATATTCCAACCTTTATTGAGTACAAAGGAATACATTTCCATATCATGATGCGTACATTTCCATGTTCTATTTTATGCTTATAGTGCATCGGCAGAGTCCAGCTACACGTATACCTTCCCTGCGAGGCTGCGGTAGGCCTGAGCAACGAGCTGTCTCTGTGCGTTGGTGCGGTTGGTCAGGACCCTCACCAGGGTGTTCATATCTGTAACAACAAATCTATTTATAGCCTAATTACAGAGGTCTGCTTTACAAAGTACGCTCGCCCACAACGACATCAACTCGCAAAACTACAAGGGATCAGTCAACACCAGTAGTAAAGTGAATAAACTGTACAGGCGTTCAGCAAAAGAAGATCAATGTTAAGTGTGTGCTGTTCACGAGCACGCTTCGTGATGATAATGTGCTTCAACGGGAAGCCGTGCAATTTCATTATGACAAAATAAAAAACACAATAATGAGTGTTACACCCAAGTGGACCATGAGGTACCTTTCTTCTCCAGCGCTACCTGGACTTCACGGGCATCCCTCTCAGAGTTAAAGTTGGGGAAAGGCCGAACGGTGCCCAGTGTGCCCCACCACATCTCCTAAAACAGCAGAGGTGCGGGGGGGGCTTGGATTGGGATTACGTTTCATTACCAGTGGTGGTGGGAATAGGAGACCATGTGAGACCTCTGACGTTAGCCAGGGAGAGGAAAGACGAGAAGGGAGAGGTAAGAAGCCAGCAGCAGAGGGGTGAAGAAGGGAGAAGTGATGGGTTGGGTGGGCCTGTGACAGAAGGCTGACATAGAGCACATAGGATGAGGAATACCAAAAGGTGAGAAAAGCGAGGGGAATGGCTTACATTTGGCGTACTCTTACAGAGGGAGATATAATTGGAAGTGATGGCAACAAACAGACACAAATGTTGACACAGCCACTCCAAAACCTTAACCCAATGCACACTGTGTATTAGGGAATTCCTGTAGGTCTTGTTGCTTTTTAGGAACTTACATCATCGGCGGGGGACATAGTTTCCATGGCCTTCTGGAAAATCTCCATGTCCTACACAGATGAGACAAAGCACTGGGACAGTAGCACCTCAAATACATCCAAAAATGTTGCAAGACACTGCGGAGCATATCACAGGGCACCGATGTGAGCAGCAGCAGGTGATATGTTTCATATGTAACATATTTCATAGCTGGGTCCTTTCAAACCCTTTCAGAGTAGCGATGCATATCAGTGTAAAACACTCTCTGAATACCCTAGACTGTGCCATAATAAACCTAAAAAAGCAGAAAATGTCCACATAATGGCAGAACACCATATGCATTAGAAGTATATTTTAGATCTGTAAAGGTATATTTTAATGGTTTAAACAGAAGTACTAGTGAGGACATCAGTTTTAACTGAAAACAGCAAAAGGATGAACATTAATATAACATTTTTCTTGAATGTTCACTGTTACAGTTAATTTATGTATTCTCCTGGACAGGCTGCTGCCTGAACAAGCTGGTCCATGGTAAAACAAGAAAAAAAGCCACATATCTGCTATAATTCATTAGGAGAGAATGTTGATGACAAGAGCGAACACCACACAGCCGGTCCGTCAATAACGAACAATCAGGCTGCCTGCAATTCTGCAGTTAAATGGTCACTTCTGTCAGAACCTCTTGTAAGTGCATGTGTCACACTGCGGGATTCGCTGATCTGCCGTTTCCGACGCTTCGCTCCCGTACGGCGAGGAGCCCCACGTGCCTTGTGGCACGTTTAAAATGGCCTTTGTGGAAAGACTGCTATCTAGAGTACACAGCAGGGACTGAGGTCTTCCTGCTGCTCCATCCTCACATTCCACTATGTGCACATAGTAACACACACACACACACACACACACACACACACACACACACACACACACACACACACACAGCTTGTCCCAAGCAGGGTCATGGTGAACCAGAACCTAACCTGGCAACACAGGGCACAGGGCTGGAGGGGACACACCCAGGATGGGACACCAGTCCATTGCAGGGCACCCCCAGCAGGACTCGAACCCCAGACCCACCAGACAGCAAGCACAGGCCAAACCCGCTGTGCCACCGCCCTCCCCTCTACAAGTTAAACTTTAATTACAAATGTTAACGGATAGCAGGCGATATTAAAGAAGCTCGCGAGCTGGGTTGTAACCCGACGTTAAGTTTGCATAAAAACTGCAAAAAACACGACATATGAGGTCATATTCCATGTATTTGGCCCACAGTCCAGCGGACCCATGGAGTCAGCACCACTTCTTTGGAGAGTTTTCACAAGTAGGATACAAAGTGAAGGTATACACTATGTCTGAGAACAGACATATTTGAATTGCTGCCATATGTCATTGATGACGCTCATTAGATACTACCATTTCCTTACGAAGACACCAGTGCATGTAGTATACCATACTGTACTGCAGGTGTGCTTCAGTGGACCACTTTAGGATGACCAGTTGCAAATATTTTTAGACTAATAATTCCACTATTCTTCAAGAAACTCTTCCACAACATATACTTTGTTAATATACATTAGCTATAATGAAAGTGCAAATCTGGGATAAATATACTGCTATACTGCCTCATGAGGAATCTGACTTTAAATTAATTTTTAAAAAATCTTACCTTTATTTTTGTCTGGCAAAATATCCCAGTGTGGTTTAGTGTGTCAGAGAACCAGGAAACCCGGCAGAGCCCTACAGCTGTTTGTAGAACACCAAGCTAAGTTTACTGTGACGGTCTGGGTGTGTCTATGAGAAGCAGGATAGGGACTTATAGAAGTGGACTCTGAGCAGCAGTGGCCTAACTGGCTGGGGTGTGTCGGCAGTCTCATCCTTCCAGCAGATGTGCTTAAGGCTTCAGAGTGCGGAGAAAAAATGGCCGTGGTTTCGACTTTGCCCCCTTGAAGCAACGTGCAGCGCCACACCCCAGTTCAACTTATCGCACGGAACATGCCCAGAGTTACCATATCCAAGAACACTGAAATGTAGGACATGTCCAACACATGTCCAACCTGCCTTCATTAGTTAAAAATACAATTAACATTGTCATTTCAGGTGAAGCTGAGATTTATTCAGTACTTTACCCACTGGTGTACATGATATGACAGACTAGCAGCTTTGGATAGTTGTGGATACTTTTATCACAGGGTGTAAAAACCCCAAAAGGGACCATCCCCCAAGATACAACACCGATTCACACTCCTGCAAGAATTCATCTACCAACCCAGCCTGCAGTAAGTGACAGGTCCATGTTAGAACAAGATGGGACTCACTACTGGGGTCTAATGTCCCTGGGGCACAGGAGAGGGGAGAACACTTCTTCTAATGGAAGAAAGAAAGACTTGCCAGCTTTAAATGCAACTGTACCACATCTGGCAGTGAAATACTGACAGTAACTTTATCATGGCATTTTAGAGTGTGCCTTACACCCCAGTCCTGTGTATGGAATGGTGAGCAAGGAGCTCATATTCACACTGGAAAATGTGGCAGTCAAAATACATTCAGTCATTCAGGAAAATCTATTTTAATCCACTCAAACATCATCTTGCCTAAACAGTGAGAATACCTGGATTACAGTCTTGTGCTTTACTGCTTATCGCTACAAATAACAAACCCTGCTTTGAGGTACATATAACTTTTCCCTTTTTGGATATAAAAAATGAATCACAGACAATGTGAATAATTTGTCAGATTTATGAACAGAACACAGACCAGCCAAATAAAGTAGATGAGTCAAACAAAATCAAGAATTAAAATAAAATTACAACATAAAAGCTTG
Source organism: Scleropages formosus (assembly GCF_900964775.1). Lineage (NCBI taxonomy): Eukaryota > Metazoa > Chordata > Actinopteri > Osteoglossiformes > Osteoglossidae > Scleropages > Scleropages formosus. Next base: position 17,126,210 of record NC_041823.1, on the reverse strand, counting down.
AAAAGTCCAACATCTTCATTTTCTGAACACAGAGCATATATTTATACACACAAATACATACTTTATATATAATATATAATACGATATAGAAAAAAACTACTGTAGTTTCTTCTGTAGTTAAAGCAAAGGAAAACATCCTATAAATCCAGTTCATCTACTGTTTTACTCTCTATACTACTACTGTTCAGAATTCAAGGAAGTCACTAAAAAACAGCTTTGATTTGCAGCTGACTCTTGTTCCACTACTTCAGTGTCAACTTCGGTCCAGATCCTAGATGTATACAGTAACATCATTTATATCCACATCTATACTGATAAAACAAGAGGTCACAGGACAGGCCTTTCCTTTTTTTTATTCCTTTTTTTCTACTGCAAACAGTTTGGGATAAAATTTTAAAGAACATTTCACAGAATTCTGAACAGTCAATTGCAAAACCCTCCCCTAATAAAAAAAGAAAAAAAAAAAAGAACCCGCTTCAAACAAAACTCTCCAAAACTGTTAAAAAAAAAACATTTTGGTTTTTGAAAATTTCAGGAGAATTCAAGTTTGTTTGTGTTCAGGAAGGGATGGCAGCTGAGCTATGTTATACTCACACAGCCTAAAAAATGTATATACAGTACATTTCTTCATGCAGACTCCTACCTCCCCAATGGCCCTGACCCATATTTGCCCAGCATTTCTCCTTAAGTTCAGTTTCAGTCACCGAGCTCTCCAGACCACAGTCATGCAGAGTACTGAGGATACTGGATGAATGAGATTACACTTAAATTAGGCTAGACTTTCATAAATAAAATTGTAACTAGTTCTTTTTTATCACCGGCTTCTTAAATCTGCCTTGGAATTTAGTTATTGCTATGGCTCCTTTCTCCCTTCCTCCTCAGACTCTTCCTTTAGTGTCTCACCAGTTACAAAGGAGAGAAGAATGGCAAGGAGAAGAGAGGCAGAGGAGGTAACTAATTCAAAGGATGATTCCAAAGAAGGGACATAATATAAAATAAAATAATATGCCATGAATCATGACCTGTAACACAATATCTCAGAACAAATATATACCAGAACATAAAATGATATTTGGTTCCTGGGTCGGCATCTATGTACAATGGGAATGACAAAATCATGTATGCAGCTTGGTTCAGTTTGATTCGGTACTGGATGAGAACACGTCACAGGTCCTGGGGAGGCTGCTGCTAGCTCTGTGTCGTCTCAGGGTCCACCTCAGACTCACGCATGTCAGTCGCACACTCGCTCTCCTCTGGAATGTCCTGCAGATCTGGGAAGCAACGCAGCAAGTCGTTAATTCTCGGATATCGTTCACAAAGCTGCTGAGAACTTGGGTCAGACATCGCATGATTTTAGCATGCTGGTTCTATCCATGTGGAACACATGGACTGATACATAATGAGGCAGAGTTGGAAGGCGTTAAACAGAGGCCCAGTGAAGCCATCCACCCACACTGCAAACACTGGAAGCGAGCCAAAACTATATCTTTTTACATCCAGACACACCTACACAATACACAGTGAGAGAGCAGGGAAATATATGCGGAGTGAAAGGCCACAGAGAGATGATGAGTATAATGTGTGTTTGTGTGTGCGCTCGTGTGGATTGCCATAAAATCAATTTACGTTATATAAAAAAAAAACCACATTGTGTGGGCATGAAGAATACAGTATGGACAAAAGGTTAGAATAACTCTGCTGAAACACAGCACCTTCTGCTCACGGGGTACTTTGCAGATGTTGAGGCTGTTCAAAACACTATTTTTTAGTCATGACTCCCAAAAACGGTCACTGATGACATCAGCAGAATTATTTTACAGTACTTGTAAGTACCATCAGTGGAACAAATAACAGTATACAAAAATCACAGAGGCTTGAAGGTCGTTATTATAAATGTTTGTACAGACAAAGTATTAACACTAGACAGCCGGTCCAATTTTCAGCCTTTTTTGTTAGTTTAATGGGCGGTACTGGGTCACAACATACAGATAGAAACAATATACCTAGAAGGTGCAAACGCTTCCACGTATGTAAAACTGGGACAGGAGTTCAAAACACTGCGGTTTGTCAGAAACTGTAATCATGCAGCACTAATTCCAAAAGGGTGTCCAGACATTACAGAATTAGTTCAGCTTCAAGTGTAGACTTGTAATAAAGTACATTTCCTTGTCAAATATGTAAGAATAATCAGCCCATGTTCCTCCAGGTATCACCTGCTAGTCCCAGTCTCCATCTCTCATTACTTAGGTGTCCCGGTACTTTCTCGTTTTTGGCTCCATTGTGGTGGAATGGGCACCCTTTCTCCCTCTAAACTGCCAAATCTCTCTGAATATTCGACAAAGGTCTCAAAACATCAAAACACAACTCTGTCAGGCGCACTTCTCTCCCGATCTCCTAATTGCTCCATAAATGTACATTACACATCATCTATCATTATTAAAACATTGTACGTTCAGTTCTACAGGCAGCAACTCATGTAATGCCTGTCAGCAAAAACTGTGGTATTGGACAGACAGACTATGCTAAGAAAACCGCAGACTGTGCACAGAGATATTACCTGGATCCAAAAGTATTTTGTTAGTCTGAATTGTATGTCACTTCGGAGAAAAAGTGTCTACAGAACACATAGTATGAAGTGACAAAGGACACTGGATTAACAAAGGAATACAAAATAATAAATATACAATAACTGTTCGATTTAGATATTAATTACATATAACATCCATCCATCCATTCATTCATCCATCACCAACCACTGCCTGGCTAATGCACAATCATGTGGTCCAGAGCCTATCCTGAATGGGATGCCAGTTCAGTAAAGGGCAATCAAATGCACACACACATTCACTTACACAAGAACAAACTCTGGGCAATTTAAGAGTCGCCAATCCACCCAAAGTATGTCTTTGGACCATGAAGGGGGAAAGAAAAAAAAAAAAAAAAACAAAACTATGGAAAGAAAGCCTATGGAAACATGTGGAAAACATGTAAACTTTGCAGAGACTGGATTTGAAACCGTGTCCAAATTCATAGCCCAGGTGCTGCAACACACCAGCACTTCCTGCTTTGTCACCATCATCTTTTTATATGAATCTTTTCAAAAAGGGATCAGGTAGCATCACACAAAAAAATGTCTATTCTAAATGACCACATAATCAATAATGAAGACCGGTTTCGTATTTGAGGATTTGCCGGTGATTTAAGTGGGGTGCTCTCAAAATGAATTAATTCAGTTTTAGTTAATTCATTCTGTGCATAGTACTCTAGAATAGACCATTTAGGAAATCCTGCAGTAACATCAATTTAAAAAATGCATGCAGTCCAGCGCTGATGTAACATACTGACCTCTAGGACTATCGGAGCGAGGGGAGATTCTGATGTCCTCCTCCTCGTCCGAATTGTCGTCTATATCGCTGCCCTCTTGAAGGCCATCCAGCTGATCCACAGACTCCTGGCTGGCCAGCGGTGCCACAGGGCTATCATCGCCTTCACTTGCTGCGACCTTTAGAGGTGCCGGGGGTAGGGCAAGACAGTGGAAGATGTATGCAACTTTTACTACGTACCACTTCCTCTGCACTGGCAGGACTGTGGTTCAAACAAAAGTCACTCAATCAGGAACAAACAGAAATGTGCAAAATATTAATGTCTTTGAAAAAATCAAAGAACCAGTATACCTGATCTGGATTCGCAGTCCCTGTGTTGTCCACTGGGGCAGCAGCACTACTTGCCTTCATGTCCTTCACCTGCTTCTCCAAATGAGCACGGGCTTTCTCACTGTCCTTCAGCTTGCCCTCCGCTGCCCTCAGCCTCACCAGCTCTTCCTGCAGAAGGCTGTGCTGCCGCTGCAGCAGTGCCAGCTCGCCTAGGGCTGCTGCTGGACTGGCATCTAGGCCCGCATCCCGTGACAGGGAGCGGCACAGCTTGGCAGGGGTGGAAGCCAGTTGCGTGGAGGTTGTGGGAGTTGATGTGCACACTGAGCCCTCACGGAGGTAGAGCTCTATAATAGAGTCCTGTCTTATAACTGCTGCCTAAACAAGGTGAGAAGACAAAAAAAAAAAAGTGTTATTAACAGATGACGGAAAGGTGGTGGTACACATGTATGAAAGTGGAACTTTGTCTCCCCACCGACCTGTAGCGCATGGAGCTGGGTACTGAGGTTCACCAACCTCTGACAAACCACCTGAAACAAACACACACACAATCATCACTACACACACACTGGTGCTTAAATCTGAACTGTTATTGCCACCCATACTGATATTGTCATGAATAAGCAAGACATACTGTAGTTACTGTTAATGTGGTTCATTAAACCGAAAAAGTAGCTTTAATGGTTTTAAGTTAGGTATATAATTACTAATAATTACTACTTCACTGAAACACTGTTCTTATGAGGCTGGTGCCCATAACAATTTAATCCTATTGAGTGTAACTTGACTGTACCTCATTCAGTGGTCTGTCCTGTAACTGATTTCCATTCCCATCCTGTGAGGGTTAAAGGCAATGATTAGTTGTATTATAAAGTACTTTAATTGTGTCACTTTTCAGAAAGGGAGAAAAATATAACTAGCTAAAATCAGCTTTTCCTCAATTGTTGGGTCACTGTCTCGCTCTTTTTCCATCTATTTACATTAAATAAAACTATCTATGGAATATCCCAATGATATTCTAGTGGCACATTCTCTCCAGTTATTTTTTATGAATGGCCAAGGGAAGATCACAGTTATAAGTCTCTTATTAACTGAAAACGATGTGAAGCTGTTATAAACGATATAATAATACTTCACACTTAGCAAACTATACACTACTATATATAGGAATGTTTTGAAAGGAGATGGAAAAACAAGAACAATTCAGAGATGAAGTAACAAGGAAACATGGTCCTTAAACAAGCCCTAACAATACAATGTGTGTAGGTGGAGGTGTGGGCGAAGGTGCAACTGTTCTCCATTTGCTAATGAAACTGGGTGCAGAGTGCCGGGGGCGTAGAAACAAGGATGACTGGGGGAAGCTGACATCTCAGTTCAATTAATGTTTTAAAATTTGAACGTCTTTAGTAACGGCAGCACAATGTAACATAAGACTCTCAAGTGGTGGTCCCCTTCAGTCATAATTCACCTCAACCTAACCTTAGTATCTGGGCTGTTGATATCATGGGTTCCGTTGACTGATATCTCCTCTCCATCTGTGTATTAAGGAAGAGAGAATACACATTACTGTATATATATTACATAAATTATCATGGACAGTGGGATTATTAGAAGACACTCACTGCTCACAGGTGCCCCTGTGTGGTTGCGGTCTCCATTGGAATTGCTGGAGAGAGGGACCTCAATGCTGGACCCCAACAGCAGCTCAGTCAGTCTATCCACTAGAGGGGCCAAAGAATGAGTTGTCATCATTTCAAAGTGCACTCAGTGTTGAAACCATGAGAAATTCATATTTCCCTGATACAATCAGGCTTCCTTATCAATCTGTCAAGACATCATTCACATTGTCCATCTGTTCCAGTTCATGTATCAGAGCACAACGGCAGATGAGTGAGTCAAGAGTAATGCCCTCAAAGATAACTCCTTTGAGTCATACCCTCAGCGATAGCATCGGTGAGGAGCTTCTCTCCCAAGGGGGCCTGCGGGGTGTCTGCACGGAAGATGTTACGGCAGTTGGCAGGCAGGGTGACTTCCTGCGCAGCAGTTACTTCAGCCAGGTCTGAGAAGAGAGTCACCCTCTCCTGCAGGAGCTCCAACACTTCACGGTCCTTCTGCTGAATGTCAGCTGAAGAGGGGCAGCAATATGTGGATGTGAATAAAAAACATAATAGTGGTTCCATGGCTATAATGTTGGGAAATTTACAAATAATAAATGAGGTGATAAAGGGACAAATTAGAAACAGATTACTTAGGGACTTCCTGAAGTCCCAAAAGTGTAGAACATTCTCCTCTAGAAATCACATATTTTAGACAGGCCTCCTATAGCATGTTTTACACAGTTTCTCATTGCTTTGTTTTATATATTTTTTTGCACTGTTTTTAAGATTTTAACCGTAAAACACTTTTGCTTTTGTGTGTTGGCTTGCTGTTCAGCGTTTCATAATGTACTCAGATGGAGCGATGTGAGAAGGAGGAGACTGCCTATACCACTGAGCCTGCGAGCGAGGCTGAGGGCAAGCGTGGGGCATTCAAGTGCGGTGCGGAGCTCTCACCCTTGTGTATTGTGCTGATTATGCACTGAAGTGAGTGGGTAGAGGAGAAACCACATGACAGACCTGAGAAAGGCATTAGGGGAAGTGAAGGACCTTACAGGGACATGAGGAGGAGGGAGTGATGGACAGAAAAGGACCATGACAGGAAGTGGAGACAATGCAGAATGGATCTTAAAATCCTCTACTGACCTCTAAGCCTACGCACCAAAGCCTTATCCTCAGTCTCGATCAAGGGGAAATCCTCTCTGGATGGACAGCTGTAGGAAAAGGAATGAGAAGGGCATATATGTTGAAGAAGTTTGCTGTCACTCTACTGGAACATCATACATGTTTAGAACATGCACATTTTACAGCATTATCACAGTACGAAAAGCTCTGGACCCTGTGCTCTAGCGTGCTTCACGTTTTTGGCTGAGGTGAAATAGTTTGTGTGACTGGTCAGTCATATTCATACCTGCTGACAGTTTGCTGAATGAGCTTCATCCAGGTGTTCCTGTCTTCCTTGGAGGCAGCGTGGATCTCGTACATGTCCGGCGGCGTGGTATCACTGATGAGGAACATGCCGCGTTCCTGGTTGGCGATGTCCCTCACAATCAGGTTTTTCAGAGAAAGTACAGAGGGCTTGTCCTGAAGGAAGGAACAGAGTGTAACCCAAATGGCTGCAGAGGAATAGGTGCGGACTATTAAAGGGACTTACGTTGACCTCCAGGAAAATACAAATATAAGGAAAAAAAAAAGACAGCATAAGAAAAGCTTAGGCTCACCAAACAGGGGAAGAAAAACTTCTGATCTTTCTCCTGCATGAACACCAGGATGTCTGTCATCAGCAGAACCTGCACATCTACACACAGATAAACACTGTTACTGACAAACAACTACTACATGAGGGAATAGAACTGCAACTGAAATACTGCCTGTGCCCTACACAACAAGAGCCACACGCTCCCTCCCACACTAACCTTTGAGTCTGGAGCCAGCAGTCTTCCACAGCAACGTGCCCTCATGGATGAGGCTTCGCCTCAACAGCTCGCTCCCGCGAAACACTCCTCCCCCGCGCACCTCCGCCTCCGCCCTGGGGTCCAACCGAGACCGGATCTCTTGCAGCCGCTGTGTGCGTTCAAGCTCCAGAACCTGTTGGTCCACCGAGCTCAGCAGGTCTCGGATGAGGACCAGTGCCTGGCTTACAGAGGAGGCCTCTTCCTCATTACCTACGAACACGAGACAGTCAGTTGGAATTATGTAAAATCAGTCCCAGGATGCATTGTAGTGGACATGTCAAATCCCAGGCTCTAGTTTAAGTTTCAATGTGCCTTGAGCACTTTAATACTTGATTGAAGTAATTACTCCCCAAATCCAAGCAAACAAGCCATCTCTCCACACTTATTTTGCAGCTTTCTGTAGCACTGTGGAAACAAGCTCCTAGTGCTCACCCTTGGTGTTGTCCAGGATGCGCTGTACGAGGACTGGGTACTTGGTGATGCGCTGAGTGACCAACAGGATGCACTCCTGAACACCATGGCGACGGAGCAAAGGGCCACGGCTGACTCGCTGAACAAAACAAGGAAAGGCAATCAGCCAGGGTTTATATACGCACAGGACACTTTATAAGATACACCATGCCGTCAGCATTGGTGACGCATATATCCCTCAAAACAGAATGAATTCAGCAACAAGGTGCTGGACAAATTCCACAGGATTTCTGGTCCATGCTGATTTGAGAGCTTCAGTCAGTTTCTGTTGATTTTTTTGGCAGCGCATTCATTCTCTAATACTGAATTCCACCTCATCCCAAAGTTGCTCTACTGGATTGAGAGGTGGGGACCATGGAGGTCATTGGAGTAAAACTACTGAAGCTTGTGGAAGCGTTTGAGATGACGTGAGTTTTGCGACATGGCACATATCCTACTGAAAGCGACAATATTAGCTAAACAGGCCATAAACAGATACACCTAAACAGTAATGGCATTTTTACACTTTGTGTCACTCAAACACTCAGCTGGCACTAAAAAACTAATGTGTGCCAAGAAAGCATCCATCACACCATGTCTACTGTTTGTGCCGTTTATACCAGACAGGACGGATCCACAGATTAAGTAATTTCAGACTATGGGATCAGCATTTTGCAGAAGAAACCTGGATTTGAGAGTAACGTGTTAATGCGTTTCCACTCTTCAGTCATCCAGTTTTGAAGACTGCATCCGAATGTGATCAAACTCCTCTGACCTCTCTCATGAACAAGATGGTTTTCCCCACAAAAGTGCTACTGACTGGATACTTTTTGTGTATTTCATCATTGTCTGCAAACTCTAAGCCCTGTACTGTGCAAAAAAACCAGGTGTAGCTGCTTCCGAGATGTTACAAACATCACATCTGACACCAACATCCACAGCACATGCAGAATTGCTTTAGTCACGAGTGGATTACGTGGAATGGAATAGAACCTCTTGACCCTGTTTGTATACTTTATATATTCTGAGTGAACTCGTAGAAATACTTGAGTACACTGATAACTACTAACAACATACATACATGCAAAGAAATAATGCAAAGACTCAATAATAATCCAATAATGCAAAGACTTGCCAATTTCAAATGCTTTGCACAGCTTCATGTCAACATCTCCGTGTAACCTCACCCTCCATTCACCCATTTTATAACCACTTTCCTTCCCTGCTTGCCTCTCTCCTCTGGCCAGTACGTCCTGGTACAGTTATATAAACACATCTCTGTTTCTTCACACTTCTCTCCCTCTGTGTGTCAGCCTCTGCCTCTCCCTCTCACTGCCTCTGCACATCACCACCCTCTCCCTTTTCCTCCCGCACAAAAGTACAGCGCATGACTTATGGATTTGCAGAGGAAAAGGGCCTTATCTAGGGACAGCAGGGTTTATGTAGCGTCCACAGTATGTACTACCTAGCTTCATAGACTAAAGAGGAATCTTGGACAAAAACCAGTATTTGGAATGTCTAACTGGACAAACATCAGTCAATTACATACATCTGTAATTCTCTTATTGATCAAAGCCAAGCTAATTATACTGCAATAATAAATGAGCACTTTTTAATGTCTCTTTACAAATCCTCTGAAAATTCATTCTCCTACATCCTCAGTCACTTGGGGAGAACATGAGTATATGGTAGTTCTTTCATGTATCCCTTTCCATCTCATTTTCTCTCACCCGTATGAAGTTCTGGAACCTCTTCTCTCTGGTCAGCAGCTCTTTGTACAGTTTGACTGCCTTCAGGTGTCGGCTACAGAACTCCGCGTAGGCCTTCCTCATTTCATCTGCGTTCTGGCCTGAGAACTGTGAAGACAGCCCACACACCATTGTATTAACTAGGAATAACAACATACCATCTGTCACATGAGAAGTGCATACTGGGAGTGTCCTGCCCTGGACTGGAAGCACCCCCCGCCATCCAGCAGAACTACCTGCTCCTGGAGCACATCGCCCAGCTGGTGGATGGTGAAGTTGGTGCTGCTGCCAGGTGCCAGGCTGTGGTTTTTTCTTAGCAGCAGCTGGGCCAAGAAGTGAGAATGCAAGGACAGCAGCCGGTCCAGGCAGGGAAAGACACCATGAACCAATCCAGGCTCCAGCCTCACTTCCTCCAACATGCCCCGTCGATACACCCCCTCCATGATCCGGAGCGTCCGGACGTGGTGCAACTCTGTTTGAATCAGCTCTAATGGGCATGGAAAGGGAAGAGATGCAAATAAAAGGACCACGTTACATTCAGTTACACTCATGGATGGTCAGTAATTTTCACTGACGCTTGTACATGATCACATTTATGTTATAAATCCTTTTGGTTTTTAGCCACAAGCAGGTGCAGTACTTTTAAATTCATGCATATTTATGAAGACATCTGCACCTATTTATACTCCTCATTCAGCCCTCATTGTCATGCAAGTGCTGAAAAATTACTTCCTTTTCTTGAGCACCTAGTACTGACAAAAACTAAACAGAACACATTATATTCATGTCCACATATGCTGAAAAGAACACAGAAAAAGAAAATGATCTGCTTGCACAAACTACAAACAACATACAAACTAAATTCCATACTGAGTAATAAAAAGATGAATGCAAAGAGCTGAATCTTAAAAGCAAGAACATCACTGGCATCCCCAGCATTCCAGTTGTGCGCTGTGTGCCTCACTGTTGCTGCAATGGATGATGAGTGCATGCACATGGTGCATAAAGAGCGATGTTCCTAAATATTCTTTTTTTCTGCTAAAAATTAATCATTTCAGTTACTCAATTACTGGATCAAACTGAACCCATCAATACTAAAGAACTTTTAAATCTGAAATAAATAAATACTGAGTTAAGTCAGAAATAAACGGGACAGGTACAAAATGCATCTAACAGCTTTGTAAAATGTGCTTTGGTTAAACTGAATAATAAAAGTGGTGAGTTCTTAACTAGCACATTCAGTTCAAAATTCTTTAAACTGTACCACACATTCAATCAAAATGCCAAAAAAGGCTTAGTAATTCACACTCAGGAAGAACAATAACTCAAGCTGTAGAGTCCAGTGACCAGGACTACCCATGTCCATCACTACAGTACCTTACTACATAGCTGTATAGCTCTCTCTAAACATTAGATCCCAACCAAAGAACGAGGATCACTTGACTATTCTTGGTCACCCAGTACAATTCCCATATTTAAGTCTGTCAAGCGTTATTTTGTATGTCTGAGTTCATTTTAACATTGTATTGTTAAAAATACACTGTGAAAGAGAAGGCAGCAAACAAACGCAACCCAAGACCTTACACATGGCTTTGGCATTCTAACGTTCGTTAAGTCAGGCACCAACTGTACAGGAAAACATATGAGCGAGCCTGACCATAGATGACATCCTGCCGTTTGATGACATCTTTGCGGTGAGTCTGCAAGTATGAGGAGTCCACTGCTAGACTCCAGGAGTCTGCCTCAAAGTCCCGTCCTTCCTGTTCAATCTCCTCCAGCATGGAGGCATAGTATACCTCTCCTAAGAAAGAGCAAAGGGTCAGCAAAGACAATGAGTTATAAACAAGTACGTGGCAAACACTGCTGCACATCAGTACTAACTTAGAAATGTATTACACCCATTCCTCCCCTAACAGAGTAAATAATAAATTAAAAAAAGTTTGCTGCTAGATCTTCAGTCGATCATGAAATTAAGCTTTATTTATGACAGCGTAAGGGGGTATTAATAAAGCTGTTTATAATTGTGGCACAAGTACACATTTCTGCACACACATCTCTTAGGTATCCATGGTCCTCAGATATTGTCCTTATTAGTCTTTTTTAAACCGTCCCTGACAGTAGGAGGACACCAGAGAGTGGCTCCCTGTCAGAGAGAACCTACTTCTCAGACCTTCCCCGTATTGAGTTCATCCCACCCCCTTTAATAGCACCCTTGAGTAAGATACTTACCTTAAATTGCTTGAGTAAAAGTGCCCAGATGTACAAATGGGTAAACAGTTGTTGCTACCTCAACACGTTAAGTTGCTTTGGAGAGACGCATCAGATAAAGAATAAATGCAATTTAAATGATTGGTTGACTTTATTAATGTGACAGTAGGTTTTCCATGTTTCCTTGGACTAAGAACAATTAAGTTTCTGAACAGTTATATGAATTCATTACATCTTACAATTTTCTGAAGTGTTTCCGTAAGTGTTCCATGTTTACTGTTCTGTTGAACAACTGAGCCAATACCCAGGGATGGGAGTTATCCTGTCAGGATTCACCCATGTGAGGTTGACTGCATGCATTTTTGGTCAACCGGTCGGTTGCATCTTTGGAGGACTATGTAATGGGCAAAAATATCATTGTACTGAGTTATTAACCCACTGCATGAGAAAATGATATGCATTTTCACAAGCCAGCGTAGCAATTTTTAATTGTTCGGGACCCTGTTATATGAGGAATCGGTGTATTTATGCCTTAGTCACAACTTGTACATTTACGGTTCTCTCTCTACACTCCCTTCCTCATCAAACCTTGTGCTTACCCTCATCGTTGAGGGACTCCATGGACATCGCTCTGTTGCGGAAGTTCAGTGAGTCTGTGGACTGGGAAAGAATCCTGCGCAGTCCCAGGGGAGAGTCATCGTTCAGGTTCCTAGGGCAACGCACACACGCGCAAACACACATACACATGCACATGCCCACCCACCCAAGAGAGTGGGAAAACAAGAGAAGGACGCGGATAGAGACCCACATAATAAAGCCAGAGATAGAAAGAAGAGACGGGAAAATAAGACGACACACACAGAACACACAATTTATATAAAGAAAGATTAATGGAGAAACAAAGCAGGAAAACAAACACAAAGAAAAGATGTGACAAATGCACATCCAGCGAGTTAGACATATAGCCATGCATTCATTTACATATGTTCAGACAGACACATGAAGGTGCGACACCAGCAAAGCCAGAAAGACGGAGAACGAAGCAAGGGCAGGGACATGCACGACCACACAAAGACAAACAAAAACAAAGACGCACAATGTTACAATAAAATAATGTGCAACGCACACCAATACAAAGCAGCATCGTAGCCCACGTTCCACGCTAGCAAACCGAAACAAACACTGATGAACACAGCGAATGTACAGCCATGTCACAACTGACTACCATCCAGCCATGCAGCCATATGCAGTGCTGAGATATGAAGTAGACTATGAAATCACCACCAAATCACAGCAACTTCTTCCAATAGGGATTTTATAGCTTCAGTGCATGGCCACAATTCTAGAAACAGCTTTTGCTGAAGGTACACATCTTTCTGTAGCGATTTCAGTATTTGAAGGTCAACGATAATTCCACTCAACTGAATATCATCATGTTAATCTGACCTACTGAAGCTCTAGTGAACATTGCCCAACCGAGTTTACCCATCACAAACATTAATTGTTCAGTTAACCATAGATATCTACAAGCTTGTGACACTGCGAACATTTGCGTGTAACAGTGCACCCATTGGCATCACCTCTGCCTACCACTCCTCAAGCTGTAACTCCAGTGGTCAACTTGGAGAAGACAACCCATCAGTTCTCATCTTCCCTCATCAGTTCTGCAGTGTTGTCCCTCATACATCTCTGCTGGCGGGTAGCCTTCAAAGTGCTTGTTTCCCCTTGGCCCTTGGACGGTATGCGGCAGCCAGTGAGCTCACCCAGCAATATTGTTGGTGGACACACTCTTGGAGAGGGAGAGGCCGGAGCGGCCGCGGCGGGAGCCTAGCAGGGACTGGCGCAGGCTGTCGGACGGGTAGATTGCCGAGCTGGGCCTTTCCTTCATCATGGGGGCTGCAGGCCATAGAGGGGCCAATGCCGAAGGCAGATGGGGGAGGTGATTGGAGTAGGCAGAGTGGAGATGTACAGAGCAGGCAGTGAGGGCGGGATGAGAGGTAAAAGAGAGAGAGCTCTGTCAGTTGTCTGACAGGTAAGATACAACACACTTACAAGGCTGCTAGAAATTAAGAAAGGTGCATGAAGGAGGAGGAACAGGAGGATGTATTGGATAATAACCCGTTGTTCATATGCATTGATGCATATTATGATAAAAATCTTATCTGCACAAGTTGCCCATTCAGCAGACTGGTGTGGTATAACCAGTGCGTCCTGTTTTGCAGTAACAACATTTATAACCTCTGTATGTGTACATCTCATTGGCAAAATGGCTACGAATGGCCCAGCGGCTGCATTTCTGACATGTGACCAAGAGGTGTCAGCAGAACTACACAGAGCACTAACATACACTGCTGTTGGGCATTAAACATGGGGCGAGAGCAAGAGAGGACAGCATGGAGGAAATAAAGAGAATGAGCAAATGTATCAAGGTCATATAAAAGGAAAGTGGTCAAAAAAAATAAGGGAAAAAGACAAAAAAAAATCTCACTCTTTGCTCGAAGGGCCACATTTGGTAGTCCTGAGCTGTTCCTCAGTACCAGCTTCTGTTGCTGCAAATCACATGTCACCAACACAGAGTTCCACTTTAATCATTCCGCCATTGGAAACACTAACAGCCCATTCAACCTGTGTAAACTACCCAAACTAACTAGCAGGTAACACAGCTCACCTACGGTCAATCAATCAATCAATCAATCAATCACCGACTGGCCAACTGGCACAGTGCATATCATCATTCCACATCCCCGGTGTCATGGGTATCCCCTCCAGATATGACAGTTCTGGCTAAGCAGCTGTTAGAACTTCAATTGTTAAATAATGTCCCCCTTCTTACCCTCTGTTTCATTTTGGCGCAATTTGGCAGAGTGTCTCGGCATCGGTTGTGGATGGTAACATTGCAGGCTGTAACACAAAGCAAAGAAGCAATTAGCTGAAGAAAAAAAATCATTACAATAACATAAAAATCAAGCAAAAATATTGTGTGGAATGAAACACTATTGTCCAAGTGATATTATCTTTGGTTTTATCTATAAAATTCGGAGAAAAAGCATACCGACATTAAAACATTATGCAAAACACTAACATGTTAACTTGAGTCAATCAACCATTTACTAATTTAAAGAAAAAAAATTGGTTATTTCTACATAGAAACACAGCTAAAATGAAAAATCCTTTAAAACTAAGAAAGATGAGGAGGGGATCGAATGCAAAAGTATTTTTGCAAACTACTGCTTTTCAAAAGCAGACTGAAAACATTTAAAATTACAAGTGGATTGAGTTGAAAGTATCCTAACTGTAGGAAGTGATTTTTTTAAACATGTAGAACAACTGTCATGCTTTTCTACTTTTTTCTCTCCATGCTGGTGCTCCGTATTGTGCTGACAAGGTGAAGTATATGAGATCACGGCATCCAAAAAGTCTGTTACTGTATACAAACCACTAGCGGTACAGTAGCTCACGTCAAAACCAGTTCTTCAGGATGAACAAGCATCACACACTTTTTAGTAGGACAAGTTCAGAGATGCCTCCAGACCCTGACCCTTCGTGCCCTGAGCTAAAGAAGGGCTCAGCCTAACCTTCTATTATGTACCTTGACCTTAATCTCACACTTGACACCCATCCTAAAGAAGGGGCACTAACCCCAGTGAACCAAAAACAAAGAATCCGCAAGAGCCAGTCTCGCAGTATAAGGAAACTTTAGCTAAAAGGAGAAACCAAGTGTAAACCCAGTGCAAATGGAAAGCCAAGGCAGCCGTAGGGAGGCCAGCGTCTAAAGTGAGGGCTGCTGTTTCTGGTTTGTTGATCACCAAACCCAACCAATGAAATCATATGATAATGGACCTAACTATCAATGCAAACACTTCTTGTTTCCACATGATTCATCATTTAATAAAAAGAAAAAACAAAACCATTAACATCCAACATCCAGCGAATTCCCAAATGAAGATAAATTTTCAATCTGCGTATGGCATCCAGTCCTAAAGAAGAAGGCACTATGCACCAAAAATTAAGCTAAGTTACTTGCAATCCATAATGTTCTAGTTGTAATAGTTCAGTATACCGTAAACAATCTCCAAATACCAAAAATAATTATACATAATTTCATTATACATGTAAATATGTGAGATAATATGTATTAATCTGGTACTTTGTAAATGTCATCATGGACCCCATTGTTAGGGCATGTTAGGATTACGGGGGGAATGATACTTGTTGTGCCGACTTATTGCTATGTGCCTCACTGTGTTTGTCTCTGCATGCAGCTGCTGGAGGAAGAAATGCTGGGCACCCACCCACACGCACGCACGCACGCACGCACACACGCGAGTTCAGGTTCATGATGATGCGCCACAGGACGAACCCGAGAAACAGCCCGATGCACATTTTGCAACGGGCCGCAAAATGGCCGTAATTCCCCACCTTTACCTCTTTGCCCCTGCTCGCCTCGGCCTCAGTCGCCCCTCTGTCATGCTTGTTCATTGTTAGCAAGGCTTCCCTTCCTCTGCGGTGTTTGCTAGACAGGAAGTCCTCTTTGAAATGGGTAGGGGGGCATTAGGGGGGCGCTTGAGGGAAGGAAGGCACCGGGGCAGCAGTTGACTGTATGTAAGGGGGGTCTACAAGGGGGTTCAAAGTTCTCACAGATGAACAGGCTGCAGCAAGCTCTGTCTGTCACAAAAAGTTAACCGATTTGCCTCAAAATGCTCAAGTCCCTTTTCCCCAAACGGCTCCTTTTCCAAGAAACACGCCAACTCACCCCCCTCATTTACATGCCAGGAGAGTCGCACCCGTTCTACCTCAGCTCCCGCCTTAATCACCGAGATAAGGTAAAGTCCCGCCGGCAGGGTGAATCCTGAGAAAGGTACATTAATTGCGAAACAGATTAAGCGAGTACAGTAACACAATTTAGATTTTTAACCTTTTAAATAAGCAATATTTACCGTTACTTCATAAAGCAGAACAATTAATCGATTTGCACCCCTGTAATGCTCAGAGACTAAACGAAGGATGAACATGTTCTCTGCCAAAGATATACGTTTCTGCCGAAGTGAAAAGTATCCCTTTCTCCCCCCTCCACATTTTTCTCTCACTGAAAAAAAGGTCTATTTTAAAAATAAATTGGAGCTTGCAGGAAAAAAAGCCAACACTGTGACCCAGCAAAGAGCGATCAGGAGATGGTGAGCTCACTTCCCCAGAAAGTGATGGCAAGATAGGGCAGGGACAAGCCAGGGACAAGCCAGGGCCATGTGCGTGTACTCAGATGCTGCCCTTTCTGTTCTCACACACTTTGCAAGGAATGAACAAACACCGAATATGAACGCGCTCGGGAATTTGAGCGCCGCCAACTGTGGAGGGGACCGGCCGAAAAGCGCAACGTGCGAGTGTCAGAGCCGCTCAGAAAACACAAATTATGCCGGAGCACCGAAAAGCAAGTGGCTGCAATCTTATATGTGCGGCTCCTTAGACGCGCGCACACACATACACGGAGAAAAAGGCAGTCAGGAGAGCTGTGGAACTCACATAAAAGTTTCTTAGGGGAAAAAAGGAAAAAAAAAAAAAGGTAAATTGTGTATTATAGACTGTATTTATATGCTGGATGGTGTGTTGCTCTGTCTGGGGATTCGATCGCACCAGGTTTCTAAGTGAATAATTGCGACTGTGTGCGCAGTTTACCGCGTTATGTGTGTGCTGCTTGCCTGAAGATGCCTTTGTACATTTGTGTGCTTGAGCACATTTATGTAAGAGTGTCTGTGTGTGTGTGTTATGTCTGTACTTCTTAGTGTGTGCACATGAGCTCACAAGTCCTGGCCTGGGGCCATACTTGGAACAAAGATGCCCCTGTTTAGAAACTGCACAGTCTCTTCTCTCACACACAAACACACTTATAGACAAAAAAATAACCAGTCCAATAGACATCTTTATATGCAAAGAATAGGCATATATGCACGCAAAAGTGCATATAAGTAATCTTTCAGTATATTGTTCAAAAAAAAAAAAACCCCACACACCAAATTTAAGTTATGACCTCGACCTCTCAGTAAAGCCTCAAATACCAACATACACCGATTAACACAAGTCTTCCCCAAACAATGACCGAAAAGAGAAGTACACAAAATATGCCAGGCGTATACAGTTCGCGTGAAGACACCAAAACGGACTCTTCATAACACATATTCTTTCACAGGCACATGTATCCAAAGCCAAAAGTGGAACAAAAAGATCCTCATACACACAACACACACGCCACAAAGATTTCAGAAACACTCCACTGTATTTATGTCCCAGACACCTTGAAATGTGCACACAAACTCCTGTTCAATGAGCATCTTCTGAGTCTTTAAACCCAAAAAATGACTTGGGTCCCATCTAGGCTAAAATAAATCTGACAATAATACAGTACACCCCAAAAACTCATGCTAATTTAGACCAACAAATACATATATAAAACTCAAGAACATACATGAGCAACCACACACAAATGACTCGTATGCTGTAACAACACTTTGGACAGCCCACTCTGACAAATGATGTTCTCAACAGAAAAATAATAAAATAAAAACCATACAAGTCACAGCACAATTTCCACACAGCAGAGAGGGTGCTGGCCTAATGGGTAGTGATCACTGCCAGTGGTATGTGCACAAAGAACTTTTGACTATTTACTATTTGAAATAATGTATAAGAAAACCGAAGCTTGTAATCTTACTGTTTTTAGCATATATGACAGGAATAAACCAGCCCGCTGGAGGAGAAAATTATACTTGTCATTCCACTTCAGGCTGTGATTATGTTTTATTTAATCTGAAAAATCTATGAAAGAATTCCAATTCAGAGTAATTCCTTCTAAATAAATATCTCTGCAAGGGGGGGAGAAAAAAAAAAAAAAAACACACACGCAAACATACACCAACATGATGTTGTTCCAACAACAGTGTGTTGTACAGTTTTGTTCCGATTCACCTTCTGCCCTAATCTGCCTATTTGTATAATCTGAGTCTCTGATTAGACAGTGGTCTGAACCAGGGGCTGTAATCTAGGCAGTAATCGTTGTCTAAGGATAATCTCACACGCACTGATGCAGCAGCCCTCTCATTAGAACCCCCTTCAATGCGCGCTCCACACGTCATGGCCGAATCGCATCCCATCTTGCCGTCATTAATATCATCATGCGATGCGATGCCTCAGGTTAGGGATGTCCGATGGAAAATGCTGGTTGTTACCGCTTCACCAAAATGAACAGGACCAAATGTCTGCTGGGTGCCATCTGGACTCCGACACATACCTACCCTCCACAGCACCCATTATACCGGGCACATGCATTCTCAAGAAGACTGCCATGAGTCCAGATGACACTTTTACAATCATCTCTACTGTACTGGCCATGAACTTTACATTCAGCATACTACAACACTCCTTTGTCCCAGGTTTTTAACCCACAGGAACAAAATTCTTGAAGCTGCCGATGTATTCATCTAATAAAGAAATGTACCATTTACTGTCACAGGTTTGCACTGTATCAGTATATTAGACTTTGAATACATAAAAATCGCTTATCCGTGAAGGGTTTAAAGGATACTTAGCCCATCTGCAATTTGGATATAAGAACTGAAAACATCTTATATGTACATAGGGGGTTTAGGGATGGGAGGTAACAGACTGGCGCTTAATCTCTCACACCCCTCACTCAATCCCCAGATGCATTAATCCCGATTTTGGTGTTTAGGGGTGAAGAGGGAGGGTACAGACCACGAGCTGTGTACTGGAGAGAGGAGACACAGATATGCAAACAAAGGGCTCTCACACTCCACCAATGCCCAGCACTGCTCCATACCAACTAACATTTACATTTATTCATTTAGCAGAGGCTTTTCTCCAAAGCGACATACATCTGATGTTACCGATATTAGGTGGAACGCATTCTGGCTACTTTCAATTCTTTGATGTTCGAATCATTTTTAGAAAAGCACAAGAAACCCCTACCGTATCCAGCTCAGCACAATACAGACATACTGATCATTTCGATCTACGAGGTTGCCTGTGCACCTCAGCACAGCCAGGACTGGCCAGCTGCAGAGAACACTTAATGTACCGTAAATTTTGACCCATCTCGCTGAGCGATGAAGGACACTATTCCTTTAATGCCCTTGCTTATTCTTTGCCCCTCCCACACTTTTCACATTTTGACCCGTCTCAAGCCCGGTGCTAACATCAAGGGCAATGTATTCATGCACCCCACCCCCCTCTAAACCCAGCCCTCTGCCCCAAACACCCAAACCTACACATCCTCACAAATTTAATTATACCCCCAATCCCCAATCAATAGCCCGCGACCGTTTCTCCCATGGGCTGCAGCTGTTATTTTAACAGCTCCCTATGCAATTTCAACACCCCCCACCCAAATTCCCAAAGCGCTATGTAGATACCCCCTCCCCCTGGCTACAGACATGTGTAATTACCCCATCCCAAAAGGCTACCTTCCTCTTCCCCCGCTGGCCCAAGCGCACGCCGTCTCCCCTCGATTCTTTTGAATTCCAGATCAAAAGGAGAAAAGGTGGCAGAGGCTCTGCAGTATCAACAGGACGCAGTAAGACATGGTACACAATTACCATCCAGCGTCCTTTGCCATCTTGTGAGAGACTGGTGTTGTATCATAAAATACAACAAATGGAAGTGTGGCTGATAGTGACTGATGAGCACATTTAAAGCTGTATAAACACCTTCTGAAAAGAACTTGCCCTCCCCGTCTCCACTTTCACCATCTCCACACTGCTGCCTTCGTCGTCTCTGTTGTTTTCTGACTGATGGGTGTTTGACTGTTGGCTCCGCTCAATCGTCCTGTCGCGTGTACGTCAGGTACCCCACCCCGCACAACCCCACCCAAAGGTAGGCATGCTGGAAGCAAACAGTGTGAGAGTGAGGCTAACAAAGCTGCAATGCGCTCGGTTTAATAAAATAAAACGAAAGAGCCAGTGAGATCAGCGGATCAGCACAGAATCAGCATTTTGCCCTTTGAGTGACAGCAATGGCAATTAGCATCCTTTGAATATCTCCGCAACCAGCAAGCTCCTGGCTCCGTCAAACAAAAGGCCTCCGCTTTCTGTATCTTGTACATCTGTGCATTTCGCTAGCAGACATCCCAATTATTGGCCGTGCAGCACAATCCCATCATTGTGTCGCGGATTGTAGCTGTTAAAACTAAGCACCTTGGTCAAAGGCACAGCAACAGAGCTCAGTTTGAATTTGGAACCTCCTGTTATTCTGCCAAGGGCCCAGAGCTCCTTGCAAACCGTTTGCCTTGTTCCCCAGTTGCCTGCTGCCCGCTGCCTCCGTCCTTGCCAGCTCCCCCACCCCATCCATTTCTCCATCTCTGCGCCGTTACTTGTGCCATTTCCTCTCCTTCCTGCTCTCCCATTTTTGCCGCCATTCCCTCTCCTTTGTCTTCACACACTTCCATACAGTCTGTATTATTGTTCACTTCCTTCCCCCTTCTTCACCATGAGCTCTCTTTGCCCCTCTGTTTGTTTGCCCCATCACCCGCCCTTCTGTCCCCCAACACCCCTCAACGCCCCTCCATCCCCCACCACCCCACAGCTGTTCCCAGTGCAGTGAAGAGGGAGGGGAGGCAGGCGCTCTGATCTGTGCTCCCCACACATTGACACCATTGTTTGTGCAGCACAGGGTGGGGGTAGGGGGGCACACATCAGCAGCTGACTGATGTTCAGTAAAAGAAAAGAAGGGAAAGGCGCTAAGTGGAAGAGAGAGAGTGGAATTCCTCCAGTTTACAATCCAGTTTACAATCCAGCTTACACCCCCATCTCCCTGCCTCTCCCCTCTCATTCTCCTTCTGGTGTTTCTCTCTTGCCTTCCCCCCAAAAACAGAGGCCTAAAAACTGAGCCCATCCCTATCACCTCCGTTTCCCAGCACTCTCTATTTTACTTAAAAAAAAAAAAAAAAAAAAAAAAAAAAAGTGTCCGACTTTGGTTGGATGGAAGGCCAACAAACTGCATGGACTGTTATAGGGAGCACCCAGATTACTGAAAAACATGCAGTTCATGCATGTACTCCATTCATGTGTGGTTTGGTTATGCGGATTTTTTTCCCCCCATGAAATCAGGAAAATAATAAAACTACCTGCATTTGTGTCATGTAGTGTAACATCTTTTTACATCAAGCCCTTTAAAAAGTGCAGTATTTGATCATTGCATTCAAAGACAGTACAGTGCACAGTACAGTACCTTGCTTAACTGTGTTAATTCATTTTGTGACACCACCCCATTATGTGAATTCTTGTTGTCAGGGTATTAAGATCATTTCTTACAGTGAGAGGAGGGGGAAAAAGGTTCCTGGATGAAAGATAAGTCAATTACTTGAGATACCAAAAAAAAAGGTATTTTTATGTATGGCAATCACAACAAAATGTTATATTTCTAACTAAAATACTGTTCTGTAATGTTATATTTTCATTCATTCATTATCTATAACTGCATATTCAATGTAGGGTGGTGGTGGTCCAAGGTCTATCTTGCAAACATAAGCTATGAGGCCGGATACAAGGTACAGCGGAGAGAAACATTTTAACAGTTAGGCTCACAGATGTATAATAAGGTAGAAATAAAGGTCCCAAGAACACTTCCATGTCACTCTGCAAAGCATGCAGACATTAGAGATAAAGGCACTGTGTAGCTTTATGACCAAAAAAAAAAAGTTCGATGCCAGATTATCTTCATTTGATCGTGAGATTAAGGCTTTATTTACATTAGTGCAAGTGTATTCATGTTATTAAAGCTGTTTATATGAGTACGATGTCGTGTCGTAGGAAGGACACTGGGACCATGTGCTCATCACCTTTTAAATAAACAATTTATTTAAACCTGCCCCAGCAGTAGGATGGCGCATAGCTCCGAGAAGGACACTGAAGATCGTTTCCTGACAGAGGACCTGCCTCGCAGGCCTTCTCTCCGTCCCCTGCCTGTTGCGTCATTGCCAAGATCACACAAAGCACATTTGGGGAAGTAGAATAACCGCACAACAGGCAAAAATGCTCTTGTGCTAAATTTATAAACCCGCTGTATGAAAAAAGTGGATGTATTTCCACAAGCCAGTATAGGGATTTTAAATTGTGTGGGACCCCGTTGTGTGAGGGCAGAGTGCGTTTGTGTACAATAGAAGTCTAGCCTTGGTTTCAGAAAAAACACTTTTGCAACCTTGTACAATGCTGACTTGTAATTGTGCTGTTAATAATAATTCATAAACAGTGAAGAAAACAAATGATTTCAGAGAAAAGTTATGACTCAGAACACTTTCAGTCCACTAACAGCCATTATATTTGTTTACACCTACTCAGCCTGTGAGATTGTATATTTGTTAAAAGCGGCCAGCTGGTAACAGCGTTCCTCCTCCATTCCAGTGTCACCTACTAAAATGTACAGTACCTCGAGTAAAACATGGCCATTTGCCTGAATCTGTCCACTACAAATGTCAGACGCTACTTCAGTTTAACCTTCTTCCCTTCCTTTTTGTAAAACAAACTAATGTCTCTGTTACCAAACAAGAGTAACCAACGATCTCCAGCAACAGTAGCAAGATCAGCAGATCAGGTCCAAAAGCTCTCCTCACCGACAGCCAGCTGTTATACACATTTATTCTACTCCACTTACTGACCAAGTGATTTGTTTAAAGTAGGGGTTCTGGTGCACAAATAAAGCAAATATACAGAATGGCTGGAGCTCCATGAAGAAGAGCTATGTACATACAGAAGCGCTAAGGCAAGGATGTTATGTGCACTCTGCTATGGAGCTGAAGCTATTCCAAACAACCATGCCGTCATATCTCAGTTTGACAAAACAAACCGACCAGACTCTGTTTCTACTTAAAAAACCTAATTCCTGAGACACCTATCTAAGAGTAGCAGATGTGATCACTGCACCCTCACTACCACTCCAAGTTCAGCCAGTAGTGCAATACAGTGACAGTATTTTTAGGAATTTCCCTACATTTCCACAGAGGCCACACTTGGGACAGTGGATGGCCTCCTCGAGGTCAATGTCTCCGCCGGAGCGAGTCCATCATGCACGGCCGGTCAGAAGAATGACTCTAGACATTACACGATGAGCCATGACTCACTTGGGCAGCTGAGAGCCTCTTTGGCAGTGATGCTCTTGTTGCAGGCGGAGCAGAGCGTCGTCCCAGACACGGTGAGGGAGGTGAAGAGGTGCCCATTGCTGTACCTCGCCTCCCGCTCCCTCGCCTCCTTCTCTCGTTCCTTCATTTTCTCCTTCTCTTTATTCTGTATGGAGAAAGACAGAGAGGGGCAAAGGACACAGTAAGTCAGGAGAGAATATCAGGGTACATCACGACGTACGCTGTACTGATAATCACTTTGAATTTCATTCATCTAGTTGACACTGTTATCCTGGATTATGTATAGTTGTGTATAGTTAAAATGGTTATTAAAGATCTGAATTCTCTCTCTGCCACACAGATCTAGAAATAAGGAATAAGAGAAACTAAGAAAAGTACTAGACTGTCAAGAGCTCTACTCCTGAAGTTCTCAGTAATATACTGGAACCCCGGGTTCTTGAAAAGCAAGTGAAAATTATTCACACTGGGTAATGTGCATCACACGCATTAAATGTTCAGCTGTATAAAAAAAAGGATTAAGTAAAATGCAAATTAAAATGTGAAGAACTGAATACCGGTCTCAGCTATAATACTGAGCGGTCTAGGAACTTCAGAATCTGAGACTATAGTTAAAAATGAATCAGTTACAAGACAGGTTTGTATAAAACGTCCATGTCTTCCAACAATTACTAAAAACATGTTCTGAATAAAGGAAAGGAAATCACTTGAAACGTAAGATACGCATATTTACATTGACAATTAAGGAACTACCACTTATAATTTCTATTACATAAACTTTATACGTGCATTCACCTTTCAAAACCCATTAAACAATTTTATAGCCTTTCATATTAATAATTCCATATTTTCAATTTATAGGATAAAAAGTTCTAAAGGATGCATTCTAGGCAGTAAACTTCATTACTACTGTATTATACTGAAGAAATAAAGACCGATAATGAACAAAATTGCCACTGTCAGCATCCTCCAAAATTGCACCTATGCATGATTATGAAAAAGTACAGAAACTATTTGCATTATTAAAATCTATTGCACAGAATGGAAACAGAATAATGTCCTTAGTTTGAAAAAAGGACAAACGTGAACACTGCACCTTCAGGCTGGGCAAAAAATCTGCCAGAAACGTTAAACTTTAACCTGGTTAAACTTATTAAAGCGAAATCAAAGCCGTGCTCAAGGTTTACACGACAGTGTATTCTTGGTGAAACGCACTGCTTATCCCTCCTACAGCTTTCTTCCTACATGATATTCACAGCCTGTGGCTCCACACACAGTTTATGAACATTAATCAGTTATTGGCAACCAAGTTTGAGAGCAAAGTGTACCACCAGGGAGTCTCAGTCACATATATACACCATCTGCACAATGGCATTTTCCTACATGCTACTCAACCTTTTGAAGAAACACATACTTTTATTATTGTTCTGAACAGTTGTTATGAATTACGTTAACGTTTTTGTTGCACCCTGCAAGAAAGTAAACACCTTAAATAAACACGAAACAAGGGAGGAAGGAGAAATGAGTCAACAGAGACGGAGAAGGCTCCTCTTTCAGATGCAACGTGTAATTTTAACTGCCGATCAGACCTTCAGTTAGTTCTTCACTGTTGAGATCGAGACCTATGAGAGATCACACACAGGTAATATTCTGATATTTGTCATGGTAATCGGAGTCATGACTCGGGCAAGCCACAGAGTTCCCACCATGCTCTAAATCCGCAGCTTGCTCCAGCTGTTGCTGATGAAACAGAACCAAAAGAGATTCAGCAACACTCATCCAACTGGATGCCATCAAGTTCACAGAGTTAGAAATCAAAATTCACAGAATTTATCATGAATTACAATTAAATGTCGACTACAAAAAGCAGCACGCGCTACATCCTGCACAAAATTACGTATCAAAAAGCAAGAAATCAATTCTGTCTTTGTGTGTGCAACGGATGTTTAAATTCCAGAAATACTGCAGGCATTCACGTTTTGAAGTAGAGTGAAAGTAGCACGCTGGCATTTATGGTGAAACCCATGTAAAATTGTTATAACCCAAACGTTCGTGTATTTCCTTTGCGAGCTGCTTCAAAATGGAGAAGCGAGCAAGGGAGCCATTATTTTCAAAGATAACAATCACAGCCCGGAGTGGACAAAGAGGGCAATTTCACACTGAGCCTTTGGGAGCGAAACCCTGCTGGTCAGGGAGGCACCCGGCACCAAGAGCTAGAGAACGGCACAGGATCGGTGCAGCTGCAGTGTCTGAAAAAGCCTCCTCCAAGGTGGACCTATGGGGCCGGCAGCTTTGTACCTTCACAGTCCCACTGACTGCAGGGCAACGCCCTGGATCCGATGTTTCCAGCTACCCTTGGTCCTGTATCTGCAAGTCTTCGTTACCATTTCCCTTACCATCAGTAAAATACAGAGGTTGGAGACACCTTTCCTCGGTGTCCAAAAGCGAGGGCATCAGAACAGGCTGGGTTAGGTGAAGAGGAACATGTAATAACACGAAGGACCCTGGGAACACAGAGAACAGAGGAGGCAGGCTGGAACGTAAAGAACACAAGGAACTTGAAGACATGAAGCCTGTACCCTTTTGGAAGAAGGCACTATTGAACAAATACAGGTTGCTCTTGACTTACAACATATCCAAGTTACAACCGCCTGGACTTACGACGGCTGTCCCCATTAACCTTAGTGTGTCACTTCCCAACATTTGGTCACAAAGTCTCGTGACAACTGCTCTTTGTTATCATCAGTCGACCTGCCACAAAGGACCCAAATTCATTATTGATTGGGTTTCTCTCAGTTTGGGTGTCTCGCGGGGATTACATTTTGTTTCCGATTCCCTTCGAGTTACTTTTCATATAAAATGGTGAATAGACTTAGAAATGAAAGTGAAATAGTGCAACATTAAAATATAAATACTGTATTTACATTATTCTACATTAGCAGATTTAAATGTATACATTCAGCTGACACGTTTGCCCAAAGCGACTTACAGCGTTAAGATACCTACAGTTATTTACCCATTTTCACAGCAGAGTAATTTTCCCAGAGCAATTAAGGATAGGCACCTTGCTCAAGGGTACTACAGCGGTCGGTGGGATTCGAACCCGCTACCTTTCAATCAATTCTATATTAGTATTTTAAGATGAATAATTATAATTTGTGAAACAAGTGAAAGAAATAAAGCCCTATTGTACAATGTAACATTAATACATGTTAATTGTTCATATGTCCATATGATTCAAATAAAACAGTACAAGAGGATTTGCGACTTGAAGCCGACTTATGACTGGGTCCTAAGAAAGGAACCCTGCCATAAGTCGAGGACAATCTGTAAATACTGCAATCATCATGACTAAGTTTTACAACATACCTGGACCGTCTTCATTCCGGGAGACCGGTAATGGTCATAGTTCAATAACGGGGCTACATGAGAGTCTGGCATTAAGTGTTACTAAGACAATAACCAGTTACACTGTTTCCCTACAGGCCACTTCTAAATACTGTCTTCCTCTGCCCAGCAAAGGTAATGCTTTCCTGAAAAACCTTCGTAAGGTTAATTCTCATAACCTGAAGATGTAATTATCACTAGCTTCAATTGTGAACAATTTCATGTGTTCCCGAGTTCCAAAATGGGCACCCGTTTATTCTAAAGTATCACCAAATGTCATTAAAAAGGACATAATTACTTAAATAGTTACCGTTAGTCATCATAACACAACACAGGCCAGTTTCCCTTTATTAGTTACTTTACAATACTGTATGGCTGTCTGCTCGTACTTGTTCAGCTTTCTTAGCCATTAAATACTGTACACTTAAAACATGCCCATCTATGATATTCATACACACAAATCTTCTGAAACCGCTTGTCCCGTACGGGGTGGCGGGGAGCCAGAGCCTTACACAGGGTGTAAGGCCGGAGGGGGAGGGGACACACTCAGGACGGGATGCCAGTCCATCACAAGGCACTCCAAGCGGGACTCGAACCACAGACCCACCAGAGAGCAGGACCCAGTCAAACCCACTGCGCCCCCCTCTCTGATATTCAGTGTTTATCAATTCAACCTATGATGTGGAAAAACAGAACTCAAAAGAAAATAATGAAAACAATGCACCTGAATTCACACTCACTGAACAAACTGACATCGTTTGAATAGGCACTGACCACCAAGATTATAACAGGAAACTAGAAAACAAGGTGTAACGGAGGCCGAGAACGCAGTATGAGCCAAAGCATAATTGCAAAAAAGATCACATGATGGTGCAGATCCCTGGGCTTGGGGGTACAGCGGAGCAATGGGTAGCACTGGTGTCTCACAGGGCCTGGGCTACGCCGTTCCACATGGGCTGGAACATGGGTTGGAATGTGGGCTTCCTCCATGTGCTCCGGTTTCTGTCCATAGTCAAAGACTTATTTCAGCTCAACTGGTGACTCTAAATTATGCGTACTAGGTGTGTGTTTGTGTTACATTGCTCTTTTGTGGAAATGTGTGAATGACTATAGGGAATTTAATGCAGTGTATCTAGAATTGTAATCCACCTTGGATAACGGTGTTGGCTAAACAGCGGTTAATCATTATACGTTGCTTTGGAGAAACACGTACACTAAATGAATACATGTAAATGTCTTGTGACCTTTAACTGCTGGAAAGAATACAAAATCCAAATTCAGTCTTCGTAAATGCAAAGAAACGCTTTGTAAGCCAAAGCAGGGATATTAAATGAAAGTCGAGCCGTCATCACTCGAACGGGGGTATCCCAGGGTTTGTCCGTACGCTGGATTCAGCATTCGAACCTGCTCGTACAGAACTCATTCTTTCTTCCCTCTTCCCAAGTGCCCATCCCTGAGACCGAGCTTGTGCATCAGCATCCAGGAAGAGAACGACAAAGATCACTTTCACTATTCAGGCAAGCATCACCAACATCGCCGTGTTAGAGAAACATAAACATATACTAGAAACTTACAGGTCATTTATTTTAAACTACAACCTATTTCTAGGAACACTGCTCTACTGAATTTAATCATTAGGTCAGGAAATTACTAACAGAGTCTAACCACATTAGTCTTTTTTTTCATGCCAGCAAGTCAGTTGACTAGCTAGTTGGGACAGCAGTTTCCTGGTACGCTGTGAACCCCCATCATCATGTGAACTACTACAGACAGCAAGACTTACTTAAGGTTAACTGCTAATATCTACTTTTTTCTACACTGCTAGGTTTGTATAATAAGGCACTTAATGATTTTCACATTTATGAACTGAATAATTTTTACTGGAGCAACTCAGGACAAATTCCTTTCTCAAGGGTCCTACAGTGGAAGGAAATTGGCCCCTCAGAATCCAAGGTGATTGCACGGTCATTGCATTTACTTGTCTAAAACTTAAGTTCTTTAAAATAAACATACAATCTCACTGAATACATGTTTGTAGTCGGAGGTTTTGCCATTTGCCAGAATAAAAATTTCCCTAGGTTGCGAGGTGCCGGAGTTGGTCAAAGGCAGAGGAGTCGAGTCAAAGCTGAACTGCGGCGACAACAGCAGCAGCAGTAAAATGGAGAGTGTGTGTGTGTGTGTGTGTGTGTGTGTTTCTCTCTGCAATAAAATGTAGACCTGCTCAATATCTTGAGTTGCACTTCTCAGGAAGTTTCGGTTCCTCCTGTGTTGACACAAGCTCATTTTCAGAGCAGACACTACAAAATGAATCGCATACAACTAGGCCAGAGTGTGTTTTTTAGTTCACAAAACACTGACCGTGTTATATCTCATACAGGAAAACTGACAAGACAAAATATTAATTTCAGCAAATTATTATTAGCATGGGGGCGCAGCGGGTTTGGCCGAGCCTGCTGCGTGGCGGGTCTGGGGTTCGAGTCCTGCTTGGGGTGCCTTGCGGTGGACTGGCGTCCCGTCCTGGGTGTGTCCCCTCCCCCTTCAGCTTTGCCGGATTAGGATTTGGTTTGCCGTGTGTGTGTGTGTGTGTGTGTGTGTGTGTGTGTGTGTTATTAGCACGCTCAAGTACAGACTCTTTTCTTCGGGAAATTTGTTTGAACTCTGAGAACAAGAACATCAACCCCTTGAAAATAAAACATCCAAGTCTTCAATAATCTGGAAAAACGAGATGAATTTGTTGACAACATCTTTGCCCGTGGCAGCAACGACAACCTGCACAGGAAGTAAACTAATCAGACTTCCTCTTTCAATACAGCGGGTGGGGCTTGTAGTTGCTAGGGGAACGGGGAGGTGGTGGTGGGGGGGGGGGGGTGTTGTGGAACACTGCACATGAAATAGTGGCAGAGGAAGACAATGTTGCACAATACGAAGCACAGAATCATGTACTGTGTAGACATTGTCCACCCTAACCCTACTTTGTATTCACGGCCAACATTCACTAACAGTTGCGTTAGTGGCGTCTCCCGCTCTTTAATTCAGTGTATCGGACACTACCAAGTTTTGACAACAATGTGAGCTGGGTGAAACGGGGTGGGGGGGAAACAACTGAACACACCATGTGTTCCGGCTCAGCTCAGTGAACTGGAATCACAACAGCCTTATCTGCTCCGAAGAAGAGTTGGAATAACCAAAAGAACAAATGCTACATTGGCCTAATATGCGAACCTGTAGCAAAGATTCACGCTTAGTACGTGCAGACACTTTTCTCCAAAGCAACATGCAACTGCAAGACATACAAAAAACTATTATGAGTGGACAACACTTATTTCCTGCACGTGTCCGATATTAAGTTTGTATGCCGAGCTACTTAGATT
The DNA here is from genome assembly GCF_900964775.1 of Scleropages formosus. Taxonomy (NCBI): domain Eukaryota; kingdom Metazoa; phylum Chordata; class Actinopteri; order Osteoglossiformes; family Osteoglossidae; genus Scleropages; species Scleropages formosus. The sequence goes on along the minus strand of NC_041823.1, from coordinate 17,095,710 downwards.
TGTTCATTACTATTTACCCTTTTAAAAAGTGTGGTACTTTCATTACTGGTACAGTTCAGGGTAAATCAGGGGTTACTATCAAGGTGGCAACTCCAAGCACTATGCTACTTAATGCTCTTTAAAGACTAGGGTTATTTCACACGTTCAACAATTGCATTTAATAGAACTGTATAAACAAATACAACTGGCTGACTCTGTGTGTTATTCTTATTCATTTTGAGTTCCGTAAAAAAAAAAAAAAAAAAAATTTGGTGGTCCAAATATTCTGTGTACTCCTGTACTGCGACACTCCACGGGTTTACAGAGAAAAGGAATCACGAAACACACAGGGAAAAAAAAAAAAAAACGACAGAATCCCTAATCATTTTGACAAGTAGATGCTGTGACTTTAGCCAGCAGTGAAGTGCTGTGCTTTAACCGACGGCAAATAGGAAAGCCTCTTGCCACAGAGGACCATTTGTATAGACTAGACTGACACGCGATCCAATCTGGTAAAGCGGACCCCCTTCATTGGGAAATGAGGCTTAATTGCTGCCGCTGCGTTCCTCGCGAAGGGCTGGGGGAAGGCTGCCCGAGAGGAAGCTAATTATAGGCAATGGGGGGGTTTTCATGGCGTCTGTGCGCCAGTGTCACACTGCTCTGATAGCGTGGTGTACAGACATGATCAAATGCACAATCACACGACCACAATCAGCCCAAATTGTTTCACTTACAATGAAATTCCATTTTCTTCGGGCGTATTTCTAAATGTTCAATATCGGCGAGCAAATTACGCGGTGACGCAATGCACTTCAGCCCAGCCTGAGGATGGTGTAACGAACCACGGATCTCTGGAGCGTGCTTCTCGTTTTTAACTAGAAAACATGGTCACATTTACCGGACACTAAGGAAACAGTATGCCGAGTGGCTTGAGAAATCAGGACACAGTGAGGTTCGACAGTGAGGAAAGAGGAGGAAGAATAAGGGGACAGCTGGTAGCGTAGTGGTTAGAGCTACTGCCTTTGAACCCAAAGGTTGCAGGTTTGATCCCCACATCTGGCTGTAGTACCCTTGAGCAAGGTACTTACCCTAAAATTGCTCCAGTAGAATCACCCAGCTGTATAAATGGGTAAATGATTGTAAGCAGGTAATAATTGTGACCTTAACATTATAAGTCACTTTGGAGAAAAGCATCAGCTAAACGAATACACGTAAATAAGACAGACAAAGGGGTGCCGGTCAAAGAGCAGCGAGAGTCCACCTGGCAGCCAAGTTTGTTTTTTATCCATATTGATAGCAGAAGAGCCAAAACAGCCATATATCCTAGCAACAGCTCCCTTGCTAATCTATTATACAAGAGATCAAATGTTTACTTTTTCATATAAGTGATCAGCTGCCCGTGAACCGACTTCAGAACGAGTACAATACGACCGGAGAAAACGTACACGAGCCGAGCGGCAGCTCCAGAGGTTTGTGGCTGAAACCCCACCGTGACCATCTGTGCGTGAGTCTTTCTGCAGATCAGGTGCATCTCTAAGTCCTGGCAAAGCTCGTGTGTGTTTGGTTGGTGGGGCCCATGTGGCTACATGCGCGCCCGTGTGCGCGCGCTGCCGCAGTCGTGCGGGTGCAATCAGGGACAGATGGCCACGGCTCATCGTCTGGCACACTTTGACCCTGGCACGTCGAAAGCCCCGCGCACAAAAGGCCCGCCTGCGTTTAATAACCGGAGAGCACTCTTTTGTACGGACAGTAAGACTGAACACGCTGCCGAGGATCTAGAGCGCAGACGCCAAACCGTAACTGTCAATTAATTAAACCAGACACGTGAACTTCTCCCAACATTAAGGACACTGACAGCGAACTTTAGCCTGTCATGCTTATTAAGCTCAGCATGGCGTTGTCGTTCACTCTAAGTTACTTTTCCCTTTTGTTCTCGTTAACGTCTAAGCGTGAGGCCACCGAAACATTTGTGCCGATAGAACTCGTGTAGTAGGGCTCCAACAGCACGTGAAAACTTTCACCGAATTGAAATGTGTATTTTACTAACATTTGCCATTAGGGTTTATAAATAATAGACACAAAGGAGTCCTGCAAAAGGACCAAACCATTCAACGGTTAAACACATCGAGTTTCCTTAGCAACAGTTTTCACTGCAGCATATAGACAGAGACGGAAAAGCATAACGCCACTATCTTTCAGCATAATAAAACGTTTTACAAGAACCGCATTAAAAGAATGGCCCTGCACTGTCAGTTACCTTTGACCGCGTTTTCCTCCGGGGATTTGAGCTCTAGCAACTGCACCTGTCAATAGCACATGTGCTGGGTGAGTTACCAACAAAAAAAACTGATTGTGAAGTTTAACATCCAAGGCAAAGAAGTGTTACTTAAAAAAATTTACTTAGATTGTAGACGTTTATACGATAATAAAATGTTTCATTTTCAAACTTGTATTTGAAAAGTGCCTCAAGCAGGACAAGAGCAGAGCAGTAATTACCAGAAATACTAAAATAAGAAATATGCAGTCTCATTTTGAGACTTTTCCGGGGGGGGATATTACATATGAAACAAATACTTAAACTATTCTTGGAAAGCTTTGTGTGGTCACTAACTGGCTTTGCAGTCTTCAGCCATAATCTTCATTTACAACTCTCTGGGAGTCACTCACATGGCATCCCATGATCACATTCCCATGCATTCAGACTGAAGGCAAACCATTCACTTTTCTAATACTCTGAGAAAATCTGTAGTCGAAATCCATCAGCTGCCATAAATTGGCAGTCCTGCGGTACTACAGTTCCGAATCTCCATGGATGCTACCGCTGCATCTTTGTCATTTACTGCAATTAATACTACCGTGTAAACAAAAGAGCACATGTAATACCTCAAGTATTAAATAACGAAGTCTTCAAAGTAAAATACACAGGTGCTTATTGATTAAGGAGTACCAAAACCCAAGAGAATTATACAGGTACCTTTTCTTTTTTGCACAGCTGTACTTGTATAAGATGCCTAACACATCTCACACTTTGCATATGACTGACGTGCTGTGCAACATGTTTTCTTCAGAAATTATTCAGCGAATTTCAAGGTTTTTATGTACTTGTTTTCATGATGTGGTTTCTGAATTAAATCTCATGTTTGCGATTCGGTTCTACATTGAAGTCACTGATTTACTTTTATTTCCAGTGTGTGAGTGCACTGCAATGAACTGGCGTGCCACCCAGGGTGTACCCTACCTCACATCCTATGCTTCTGGGAGAGGCTCTGAATCCATGTGACCCTGCACCACACAAGCAGTAAATGACACAAGTATATCTGGATGTTCTTTTTCTGCAGGTCCGTAGAAGCCAGGTTTCCAAATATTATACATGTTCAAAAGTGAAAACTGGGAACAAAAACACAGCCTTCCTCCTCTCTTGTCAACGTGTGCCCACCTCTCAGCCGGTCCCATCCCTTCCCCAGTCCTCCATGCGGCTTCTCCGCACGGTTTTCTCTGCTCAGCTGTTGGGCGTTACCTGTTCACTCACAGACAGGTAAACAAGCCAACAAAAGAGGGTCACAAAAGTAATGTTTTTACAGGTCTAATGACCTATCGCAACACAAAAACATCATGCAGCTGTGTGAATAGACGACTCTACACCACAAATGTGGCCACACTCAGGGTTGCTCATGAGGAGGGCTGTGTGACTGTTCCCGTGTTTTTCTCTCCTGCTGTCCCAATAACTGCCTTCGACTTTGCTGTCTGTTGATCTCCTTCCGGTGTGGCAGCTCTTTTCCGCAAGCCCCCGCTCCAATGTCTTTGTCAAGAACCGGTTTTGGCATTTGACTCCCGTGACCCCTACGTAAAATGACTCATGTTGCCATCTCCCGCACGTTCTTTCTCCTGTCTGGAACCTCATACGATCAGGTTGCAGGCCTGAAAGGTGCAATTGTGAAAACAGAGACGGAGGTGGGCAATGGGGTAAAGGGAAAGGAGAGGGCTCAGGTGCATCAATGGGGTAAATCAAAGAAGTGAAACATGTCCCCGACTATTCAGACTCTTCCTGTTGCAGATTCACTCAACAAGGAAACCTGTGTGGTGAGAACATTCCTTTTTATGGACCTCAAAACAAACAACAGATCCTGTGAAGAAAAGGGATGCAAGCAGCAGTGTACTTGCCATCTTTACATTCTTTCAGCTGAATCATGCTCTGAAGCAGTAGTTTCCCCACATGTCAACATTGACCGGCAGACATAAATGGATGGAGCATCACAAAACAAGCGCTACATCATGAAGAACCTCATAACTTCTCAACATGAGCATGGCGACCCTGTAAAGACAGAGTGCTCTGAGACATGTACTAGGTGACAGAAGTAACACATCCCACACAGCACTGATGCAACTTAGTATCATTTCCAGTCAGTCAGCTACCAACTCTGAAAGATCTCAGAAATTCCCTTAGAACCTTCTTTGTTGAAGGTTCGAATCCCACCTCCAGCTGTAGTACCCTTGAGCAACGTACCTACCCTAAATTGCTCCAGTAAGATTACACAGCTGTATAAACGGGCAAACTAAGTAGTTTAACACTGCAAACTGCGAGAGAAAAACATCAGCTAAATAAATGTAAAGGAGTCCTGATCATTTTGCTCTTTTTTTTTTTAAAGGGATCCAAGAGGTCTCCTTTCTTGGCCTCTCCAGGAAGTGCAAACATTACAACAACCACTTCCACAATAATACCAAATGACTTATCATTGTGGTCTAACTTGACTTCAAAAACAAGAACAACTGACCACCTCCTAAAACGGACTGCTGACTTTCCCAAACAATTTAAAGCCATTTCGAAAGAATTCCACGCAGTATCAACGTGAAAATGCAACAGGGACTTGGGAACGTTGCGTTGGCTATTCACGGTTCAGTTAGTTTGAGAGTATGGACCGCTGGCACTGATGCCAAATGGTTTCCCGAGGAACCAGGTGAACGCAACCTCCTGAAGCCTGTCTGAAGGCAAACGCTCGAGACTGGCGGGCACATCGGACAGCGAGTAGATCCCTGACGCACATTCTCAGCAACCGGCACTGGCAGCGTCAGCTCACGGAGAACACGACTCGCAGGCGGACTGATAAAACACACACGTACACACAAACTTCATTACACAGACACACAGTGAGTCACAATGACTACATACTGCGCACTGACTCACTGCAGAGACACTGAAATTCTTCCTCCTACACTCCAGGAAATTTAGACGGTCAGTAGAAAAATTTTGACTTTAAAGTCTCAAGGTGAACTTTGTCATTCGGTTGCTTTAACACACTGCAGACCGGCCCCAGCGCTACACTCCTCTAAGGCAACGGACTATAAACGAACGCTGCGAGAGTCTTTAAATTAGGTTTCGGTGACATGCCGAAGAACTCTCAATTACCGGGCCTGTCACCAACTCAAGAACTTGAGTTTGCAGTTTGAATCGTGGAGAAGAGCACTGGTTAAATCTGGTTCACGGTGCGATGAGAAAATTTGTCATTTGTGGGAAGAACTCATCTCTGAAATTACGAGATCTGAAGATACCGCCGCACTCAATTCTTACAGGGCAACGTAACAGTTACTGCTTCACTTGGTCGAATCAGTCATCTGCAGAGGTGCCTTGTTCCATAAGTTCCTTTTAGGAAAAATCAAGTTTAGAAGAGTGTTGGAACTGTTACAAGTCAAATGGAATAAACCTGACTTTGGAATAAGGGATGCAGTAATAGCTAACATGAGGCAAAGAAAGCAGACCACATCCAAGTAATTTCTCCAAAGTGACAATGAGAACTCTGTTAGCTCTCTCCAGTCTCATCCCCCCGGCAGCCCTCCCCTGTCCAGGGGACAATCTCCGCACTGTGTTAAACCTCAGTCTCGAGGGACGATGCTGCGTACTAAAGACCCCTAGGAGGAGTAAATCAGGTCCATTGAACAATCTGATATTAATGCATAGCTGGAGGAATAAAAATTGTGTTGGTTTGACATGATCAGCAAAAGGAATTGAGGGGAGAAGCAGGTCATTTGCATCCAGCAGAACTCCAACTTATCTAGGTGATTCTGTGTGAAGGTATTTTGGTTCAAGGTTGTTCTGAGAAGGGTCCTAGTTTGAAATGAAATGAACCAGCCAAAGGACTGATGGGAATCTGTACTGTGCCCGAATTAACTGCAACGACAGCCACTGGGGATCCCAGGCACATGAAGAGCTTTGTCTACAATGAGGACAGGTATCCTCTCTCCTGGATTCGCCCACACACCCTGAAGCTGAACTCCGTTTCACCGCAACAGCCGTGTTTCTAGGCCCAGACAGCATATTACTGCAAGAGTGAACAGGAGGGACCTTATCCTCTCTTTGGCACGTTCAGGGCTTTCCAGCATGTTTGTGTGTATTGGACTTGTGCTTCGGCCCCTTCTTCTTCGGTGGACTGCAGTCCACCCATCCGCTCCGCACCGCACCCTTGCCAGCCTGTGTGTTTGCAATGGAATGGCTAAGCCTCTGTGTGAATACCAGTGTGCGTGCGAGTTTGCCAGCCCTAATATTTCCCCACCAGCCACATCTGCTGGCATCTGTGCTTCCCCGTCTGTCTTTGATACTGTAAGAGTGACTTACTGAGTCCATCTGTGCCAGTATGTAAGTCTGTGCGCACGTGTGCGGGTGTGGGGGATGGGAGTCTGTCTGTGGAGTGTGGGGGCTGGGGTGTCTATGCGTGTGTGCACGCGCGGGCACAAGAAGGGAATTGACATGTTCGACGGGCTGGTAAGAAGCTAAAAGAAAGCCCAGTCCAACAAGCACGCTGAACTGTAAAGCCGAACAGAGTCATCGCTTGCTCACTACCCACCAGCACTTCCTATGCTCCGCTACTGACAAACTCGCTGGTCGCACACCCACGCGTGTTCTGTACTCCCACACGCCGGTGCTACAGAGAGACCCGGCTCACAGGAAAAAAGGCATTGTCCTCCATCGGTCCTTCACGTATCACGCGTTAACTGCGCTTGCTCAAATGCACGCAATTCCCATTTATGACAATAGTGTGTCGATGCGCACTGAAACATAAGAAGCCCTTCCATCTCACTTGAAATGAAAAGAAACAAACGCACAAAAAGCGGTTCCCTAAAAGAAGGAACACCTGACTCTCCCTTTTGTCCACCAGTTCTGTGCCACACCATATATCATGCATAGTCTGGATGTGGTATGCCTTGGAATAGATGTCACCTTCACAGCTTTTAGCTGAAACCACAGATATGCAGTGTTGCATTTCTATGGCAACCAGCGCAGGCGCGCGCGCACGCACACACACACACACACGGACACACATAAAATGCATACTCAAATACTCTTCTCAAACACGTAAAATCAAATGTTCGTACAGTATCAGGAAGCAACACACAAAACACAGATTTGTGTTGGTATCAGAGGATAAGTGCCGAAAAGAAAAATAAATGACTCACTCAGCAACCTGTAGTTATGACACCAATAAAACAGGAATGGCAAACTCCAAGTGCATACAGAAAGGGTCTAATAAACATGCAACTGTGATTTTTTTTTTTTTTTGGCTAATTGTGGCATTGATGAGATACAGGAGGGAGCTGGAAGAGACAAAACTAGTCATAAGGTTATGGGTTTTTTCTCCCCCCCCTTTTATAGAATAACATGCAGGAAAAGAGTCAAAGGACAGCAAAACAGCTAAAAGCAAGAGAAGGAAAACTGTGTTGACGTTATAAATGGAGGGATGAGGAGTAAAAACAGGAAGCAGAAAGAAGAACTTGCTCCTTGAGACATGATGCGGAGTCACACAAGAGGAGGCCTTAGTCACATAATGACATGGTGACAGGACCTTTCTGGCGGCCCACTGGGCCAGCGGACACCAGCTGTCGCACTGCCGGGGATGGTCCGACGGAGGGGGACACTGGGGACACTGGGGACTCCTCGTGTCTCCGCCACCGGCGCTCAGCGCAGTTCGGCTTCGACGCGCCACACGCAGCAGCAGCAGCACAAAGAAGAAGAGCGACAGCGAACGAACGGGAAATCCTTCAAGCTCCAGTCTTGGGCCATTTAATTTGAGACGAAACACAAAAGTGTACACAACGCTCATATAAAGCACACCTGAGAAAACGAAGACGGAGCAACTCACAAAACCAGAAAATAATTAAAAAAAATATAAAATAAAAAAAAAAAAAAAAAACTGGCCTGTCCTCCTCCTCATTTAGTTTGCGGCCATTGTTTAAACTATGTAAAGAAGAACAAATGTACTTTTCCATTAGTAAGTAAATAAATAAACAAACAAACAAAAAAAACGAAAAGAAACGGAAATGTGCCTATTCATATTTGTATACCCCGGAGACAACGCGAGCACTGTAGTGAGGGAAGACAAAGAGAGAGAGAGAGAGACAAGTTCAGCGGGAGACACGCACACGGACGGACCGGTGGGCTCACACATCCACTAACTAGGCTGATGTGCACGCGTCGGACACGTGTAACTTACGTGTTCGCCGTTAACGGAAAGTTGGGGTGGAGACCCGCGTTCGGCGACACCGCGAGTCGACGACGACAACGCCAGTAAAAATGTGTACGCGGTCTTAACGGAGCTACGGCCACTACTGTAACACACCGACTCTACTCACTGTACCCTACCAGCAGTGCGGGCTTAATCCCGACGCACAGAGACGCGCAACGCACCCCACCCCCACTCGACTCGTCTCTCGTTCACCCCCGACAACGTGCTCGGGGTCTCTGAAGCGCAGGACTGCCGCTCCTCCCAAGGAATCGTCCATATCCATCCACATAACGGAGCATTTTGTACCGAAAAGTGTTCAAAACGACTTTCAGTACTTCCCGCGTAAGGCAGGTTTACGATTAAGAGCGAACCCCCTCAACTTTCCGCTCGTTTACCGTTTACACGCGCTACGGGGGAAATTCCCGCTTAAAATAACTTTACAGTAAAAAGAAGGTTTAAAAAAATTAAAACTCTGCTCTTCGATAAAATGGCACCTTTTGATCGCCATCAAACTAATCGACGACTGTACCGTACGTAGTACCTGAAACATTATAATTATTTATTAATCAAGTTCATTCGACTGTGTGTTTTGAGACGTGTAAAAAATGTTTACTTACCCGTAAATTTATTTCCTTAATTCTCTCCTGTCGAGTTTTTGGCAGAGGATCCGTAATACGGGACATAACGATTGTTTCCAATAATATAAATATGATAAAATAGTACTTACTATCCTAAGAGATAAATAGATAAAAAAGTAAGCAGCTGTACTGTGAAAACCGTTTTATTGTTTTCCCCTCTCAAGACAGTTCCAGCTTCTCTTTTCGACCGACGTGGTAAACTCAGAGAAGACCGTCATGAACAAAATCCGCTAAATTAATTCTACGTCCCTGCAGAGTCCTCTGATTCCACCTTTTTTTTCTCAGACAGGAAACTCGACAGAGACCTGGAAACCACGCCCATTAGGGAGGGGCCAAGATAAACTCCGCCCCTCCTTCACAACACAGTGCTGTGCTTACAGTTCCTTAAGTTCCTAACTCCGCCCTTCAAAAAAAAAAAGTGAAAACTGTACATCTGGTAATTACGTCGTGGTGTGCTGCATTTTTGGTGAAATGGGTAGTCTTCTATTCCAACTCTACGTGGCAACGTTTATGCTGGACTAAGTGAAAAACCCAACTGGTGCAGTGGGAGTGAACAAAGAAAGGGTCTTCCTGAACTTATTACACATGACTGCCATTATGATTACTTGGGTATTATATCATAGAGTAAGGAACAAAGGTACAATGAAGAGGAAGCAATAATGAATAGATTTCACATGTGAAAGTAACGATAGCAATACTTTGTCTTTCAAGCCTAGATGTGCACTGACTATAATTTGAGAAATCCCCCCCCCAAAAAAAAAAAAAAATCTGTTTCAGTTCTGATTGACTACTATGATAATAAAAAGAGGTCTAATAGGTCTAATACAATCATGAGTATTAAGTGGAAGCAACAGGAACATCAAAGGGGATGCAAGAGGAAAGCTGAGGTGGAAGTGGAGGGATGGGTGGTCAGGTTTATATTTAGATGCCAGAGAGCAAGCGAGGGAACGCCCTGTGCTGCAGTCCCATTGAGCCAGAACCCCATTCTGCTCCTCAAAGCTTCGCACACACAAAAAAGCCAATCCTTGCTGTGTGAAGCACTGCAGTGCCCCCACGCTCTCAGCTCATTCTCTGTGGTCTTATAACTTTATTACCCCTATTACTATTATTTAGCATGAATTTTCATTCAAAGGATCTTACATTGCTCATGCTGTTGGATGTGTTTCCAAGAGCAAATCAGCTGATGTTCCATATTGTTATTAGAATGCCGTTGTGTTTCTGGGACTGACTGACTTTTCTACTCAGGTCCCTTCCACTACCTGCACTTAAGTACAGCAAATCTTTTTTGTCCTTCTTGATAAATAATTTATATGTACCCTGTAGGTCACTGGCATTTTTTAAATGTCATCTTTTTCAAAACCTTAAATTCAGTTCTTTCTTGGCTTAAGTGTATGTTTTTATCCAGGTTTGGTGCTTATCACCTTTATCCCTGTTTAATTTCTCCCCCTGTCCTATTTGCATCTCTTTTGGCGCCACTTCACTTTAGATAAATATAACCATCTACAGAAATAATAATGGAGACAAATTGTTCTGGGGGTGGAATTCTGCTCAGCAGTTTTGTGCCTCTTCAGTCTTCCCCCTTGTCACTACATTCTTCTCTGCTGTGCTACAACAGTAATCTGGCACTAACCTCAACCCATCCTGGTCGGCACTGCCCACGGTCCACAGCTCTCCTGCCTAGAACATCCTGCTCCTATCGACTCCTCTCCAGCTCTTCTGTGAGTCAGCATCCTCCCGCCTGGTGGCTCTGCTGAGGCCCTGTGCTGTCTCACACGCCCACAGCTTTCCCTCAACAGCATGATACTAGTGTCGTGTAAGAGAACGCAAACCCAACCAAGGCCTGCAAAGCACCAGCAAGGGCCACGCTGGCCCGGGGCCTTCCTCTCCTCTTCTGACTACCTAGGGAGTCCAGTTATTCAAAATAAAGTTCTCAAATGGAGACACTTTACCCAGAGACTGCCTTTCCCAGGATCAAGTCTGTCATTGATTAATTAAAATCTAATCAAGTATTTCTCAGCAGCAGTATTAAGATTTACATTTATTCATTCAGGTAGCCCACAATGCTAGATACACTACCTACAGTAAATCACTTATCTCTATAATAGTGCAATGTAACACCATTAGAGTCACCAATTCACCTTACATTTATTCACTCGTTCATTTGGCTGATGCCTTTCTCCAAAGCAACTTACAATGTTAATCTACCTACAATTATTTACTTATTTATACAGCTGGGTAATTTTACTGGAGCAATTTAGGTTGCTTCAGCTGAGAACTGAACCTGCAAACTTTGGGTCAAAAGGCAACAGCCATAATCACTACAGTACCAGCGGTTTACCTGAATCACACGTCTACAAGCAAACTTCACACCAGCCGAGCAGGGATCTAACTCGTGCAGCAGAGCAACCCACGCACATTCTTCATGCAACATCAGCAGTGCTGAAAGTCTAAGTGCTCAGCCGGACTTCACTGACCTGCTGTAAAGGATGCATTTAACTTCAGATGAGGTCACATGATTATCCTAGGACTGACTGAACCCACAGCAAAATAAAGTTATGCTAGAACATGCTGAATATTTAACAGTCAGAAATTCAACAAGAATGAAATGGCAAAGTACTTTCAAAACAAATGTGAATACAACTATTATAGTCACTAAATGACATATTATGGCAATTACACTAGGTAATTTGTGTTTTAAATAACAGTGACAATATCATACTTTTGTAATCTGTATTGTCTACTTATCTTTCAATAATGTTGTTTAACTGTACGGTTTTATAATGCGTTAGCAATTTTATAAGTTCTAAATTAAGAACAGATAAATGGCAATAAATCATCTTTCACTGCATCATATGCACACAATACTGATACAACAGCTCAGTAACTTCACTGGGCTGCACTATTATTATACAAGAGGTTTCCTATCATACTAGTGTTACAGTCCAGTTGTTTTACTTCCCAGTCCTTGTAAGGCCGTTGCTATGGGATACAGCTCAGTTACAGTACTCCTATCGGTCTGGAGGTGTTCTCTGCAGTTGGCATAGGAGGTGTGTGGGTTTCTGCTGCGGCTGAATGCTTCACTCCAATGAGATAATGGCCAGGTGCTAGAGAGCACACAAGCCTGTTATTCAGCATGGGTGCTGACTGACATTGCCACACCCCCTCATCAATAAAAGGCCATTGTGGGGAGAAGAACACTGCAACACACAGAGGAAAAGCAGAAAGAGACAGAAGGAAAATAAAAAAAAGAAATGAACTGGGATGTTGAGATTAAGAAGAAAAAAAGGAAGAAATAGAATGAGGAAAGGGGGAAAGGATATATAGTAAATAAATAAATATGAAAAGGCAGGTGGGAGGACCTACAAGAAAGAATAAAAAGGATAACTAAAGGCAGGAGGGAATTTCCTAAAGATATGAAACAGAAATTGGTTAAGGGAGGAGTACGAGGTGCAAATTCAGGAGGAAGTGGAAGATGGCCTTTAATATCAATCAAACTATGTACATTTGCTCAGTTAATATTATGTCAGTACTGGTACACATCCTACAGTATCTTCCTAACTTTATTACTCAATATCCATGGCTCTGTGCACCGCTTGCTGCGACTTTGGATTGCCCTGGGCAAACTGTACGCCAGCTCTAAGCGGAAATTGGAATGACAGAACAGGGGGAAAGGGTGGCAGAAGAGGAGACAGGAAGAGCGAGAGAGAAGGGGAGAGAGCGATAAGGAGAGACAGGGACGGAGACCGTCCCTGCTGACGCAATCCTGCCACTTGCCACCGAAACTGGCAAAGTCATCCAACTGGAGAATTTAGGGATGTGGGCTAGGGGTGCATGGAAGCAGGACTTGCGCCAACAAATATACTTACTGTTTTTATACGTTCCAGACGGCACTGCCTATTTGTAGCAAGCCATGGAAAAACACGCAGAGTTAGACAATATAGGTCCCTGTGGTACACGGAGTAAACTTACCGATACATTTCAGAAACTGCAAGCCGTATTACACATTCCAACCATCAGATTTCTTTACCTCATAAGCAAAGTAATTAACACTGAAAAAAGGAGACACCCAGAAGGAAAATCAGATGTTAAAGACCAAAAATACAAATCTCTCATAAAAACATCTTAAAATTATACAGTAGCTTACACACACACACTCTGTGACACACACATGCCATCCAGATATGTTCCAGCTGCTACTGTAGCTCTACTAACTTAACTTCTTTCCTTCAAAAAAAAAAAAAAAAAAAAAAAAAAAAAAAATTTTTCTCCTGTGAATAGCAATTTGTTTCCTTCTGGGCGTTTCTCAGTAACTACATTGCATAAGCAGCTCCTCTCTATTCCCTATTAAGGTCCCTTTTACAATTCTAGTACTGAGCAAAATGGAAAACAGCAAGAACAGTTACGGATGGGATTATGTCAAGTTAAGCAGATTCTTTCCCCTTTGTTAAAACAGTGCATATTAAGCCATGTGCACTAGAGAAGGTTGGGATTCCACTCAAAGCAAATAAGTTGCAGCTAAGGCAAAGGAGTGATGTGGCAAATTTCGGCTATGCTGTATTACCGTCACAGACATCTGCCCTGTGCTTCCGAAACGGCGATCAAAGTTACGAACCTAGCTTGTTTTCTTCAGTCCAAAACGAACATTGTGCAACATATAAACCTCACATATGCTTGCAAAAAAAAAAAAAAAAAAAAAAAAAAAAAAGCATACACACCGACAATCCCCTAACCCAGATATCGTTACGCAAGCTGAGGAATACACGGACAAGCCAAGACTTGCATGTATTTACATAGCATCTTCGCACAATATGTCAACTACCTGAACAACAGATTGTTAATACGAACACATACACAGAATCGCTCTCTCTCGCTCTCTATCTCACTTCCCACCATTGGTCTTTCTGAGAGAAAATTCTTCCGAATGTCAACGACGTCTGTACGGCTGCCAGGGTGGGGGAAATGAGCTCAGTGCCTCTGCTCGCTCCACCTGGAGCGTGTTCCTCGGGTGCCCATGTACGCTGCTGCGTAACTTTGGGACAGCGCTGCATCTGCACGAGCCAACCATTCGGCTCGCCGACGGTGGGCCGACAGCACAGAAAATCTAGCAAGCGCCATTAAACTTCACGCTAAACGTACACGCACCTCATATTAATAACTCGCATGATAAAGTACACAGAGAGGATATGCAGACTTGCACAGATATAATCATTCACACATACACACACATAAAGAGCAGAAGATAGGCACACACCCAAAGCAGCGCCAATGACCCAGGCCAGCCATCACCTCATTACAGTCAATCGCTGCGGGTGATGTCATCTGACAAATATAAGTAGCAGAAACCCAGAGCCCAGCTGACCTCACAGCCCTTTCTATGAAGAGCGACTGACAAGAACCTGGCTACGTGTTGATATAAACACTAGGGAGTAGCCTACTCTGTTTTTGCCCACGAAAGAAAGTTAGCGAGAGGTCTGTTTGCACCAGTTCTATCTCATAGGCCCTGCCGGATAGAGAGAGAGGGGAAAAAAAAAAAAAAGTTAATCAAGATTTAGAAAGGACATGACATTCTGAGTTATCAGCTAAATTACGTATTTCATTCACCACTGGGGATGTTTCTTTGGCAACTTTATTGCAAATGCTTAAGGAGCTAGGTAAGGTCGAGAGAAAAAAAAAAAAAAGGTAAATAAAAAAAGCAAAACAAGATCTTATTCCAGCACTCGGAAAAGTGTCTAACCAGTGTTAGCTAATCGATACTCTTACAAATTAACAGCGTTGTGCCCGGTTGCTCCGCCCTGCTCAGTTTTCTGGATATGAAGGCTGAAGGCTGCAGGGGGAAAGACTGCTGCCTGTTTTGATGGTTTGTCCATGTGCTACATTATCATCACTTAGGCACTTCCTTGCCGGTACTTTCTCAGCACTGAATGTGACAGGTCGCTCTCTCGTGGCTGTTTCACTGAACTACACGTACCGCAGGGGGGTATAACCGAAAAGTTGTTTTCAAGTTACAAGACAAACATGAAACACTCGCATTATACCTCACAGTCCATCTTCATTATGACATGTAGCTTAATCCGTCGTTATTTCTGAACCTTTTGGAGTCTTTTACACTTGTACCCAAACTGGATGACTGGATTTATAAGTCAGGATTGCTACAGAGCTCCAACAAAACATGTCCTAAGGCTGCATCTTGGTTCCATCATCTTTGGGGTACTCAAACCCAAAGTTTGCTACAAAGTTAAATGTTTCATATCTAACTGTGTGTGTATTCATTCTACCTGTGCTTTGTTCACTCCGGCAGAATAAGGTTTTAATATAAAAGTATGAAAATGATTTAAGTAGTTACAATACCAGTTTATCCATGAGTAACAGAGTAAAATGCACAACCAGATTTCCTTTAAGCACAGGGTGTACTAAATGCCAGAAAGGGAAAACAATGAAACAAAAAGAGGTACACGAATGGAAAAACTGGTTGCAAAAAAAGAACTTCACAATTCATGCAACCCACAGTTATAACCTGAAACTTGTTTACAACTGACATATTACTTTCCTGACTTCCCTTTTCATATTTTAATCAGCTTATGTACTGAAAGACAGTGACAGAACAACGTTGGGAACAGGAAAAGTCTCTGGGGTGATATGTATCTATAGTCCAAAATTAACATATTCGTTCCTTTTATAAAAATCATTCTCATGTTTGTTTTCTTTTCCAGATTACTGAAATATATAAATGTGGCTAATAACATATAAAGATACAGGCTCACAGTCAAACTACCTCCAAAGTACATGTCAAGCTAAGTGCTAAACCCTAAAATTGCTTTGTGACAGTCAAGGAAATTACAAATTAAAAAAAAAAAAAAAAGTCATGTCTATTGGAGAACTGGTTAATAATGAAACAAGCTGAGTGAGCAGCAATACGGTGAAAGAATTGCAATCAAAGCAGAAGTCAAACACAGTATATTACTTTGAATTCCACCAGTCTATAAGGCCAAGGCACTAACAATTCTGAAAAGCATTGTGAATCTCACAGGCATCAGGAGCAGCAGAGCATAAAAGCTGTACTGAACAGACACTTAACACTGACATCATTTCACCTGTTCTGGTGCTCAGCTGATACTTTCCTCCAAAATTGCTTAAACATTCTTACAGCTTATATACCATTTATTTGAGAAACTCAGGTTGCACTCTTTTCTGTAAAGTTTTTATAACTGGGCCTCAAACCAGCGACCCTCAGGTTACACATCTATCCTTCACAACTACACTTCCTGACAGTCTGAGACAACAGTACATTTCACATAGGTTAAAAAAAAAAAAAAAAAAAAAAAAAAGAGCAGCTTCCCAGCTGGCCATGATGTGGTGCTCTGAGTGCAACTTTACCACACGGCTCCAGACATGCGACGCTCTCTCCTCAACACCGAAAACCGAGTTACACAGGCACCCTCCGTGCTCAGCAAGACACGGAGACGGTGCCGGGACCCCCCGTGTCCTACCTTTCGGTTCCCTGCCATTTTGCGCAGGAAGCTGAGCGTGCGACCGAGCGGGTTGCCTGTCTTCACCTCCTGCTCCCTGCCGTCTCCCACCGGTGCCTCCGTTCTCTCCCCACTCTCCCTATACACGGAGCCCTCCTCGCTGTCGGCATCCACACTGTGGGAGGAGGGAGGACAGGAGGACAAAGGAAACACAGAGGGACTAAGACAACATCTCTATACAGAACCTAACACACCTACTGCAAAATTCACTTTGACAGAAATGAAGCGTATTTCTGAAAGACAAGCTCAACATCGGGATGCAACTGAACATTTGAAAAGCAGCACATCGAACAGAGATTTGCTCATAACTGAACTGGATCCACCGAGATTGTGTAGGACAGAAACTGAGACAACGCAGAAATGCACTCACCTCTGTGTGGACCCTCCAACCAGAGAATATAGGGAGGTTCCTGCGAGCGAGAAACAGGCTTGTCATGAAACACGTTAGACAGAACTTTCATAGCTAAAGTCATTACAGCTTACTGACTGCCAACTCAGCCAGTTAAAAACAGTCATTTGCAACAAACGTCATTTGTTAGTCAGATAAATAAGTGAATAAAAATTTCGATCACCTACTCGTTCACTTGATCAAATTCACCGCTGAGATTAGACAATTAAAGAACTACAGGCAGGAAGACACAAGCCAGACAAGGAAGAGAAAAAAAAAAAAAAAAAAAAACTCTTTGCTGATACATACAGAAAGCAAGAGAAGGCTGTATGGGCAGATGCACAGACAGGGAAATAAAAGAAAGATTAAGGTCTTTGGCGTAGAATGGAATGAGTTTGCGAGTATTAATGGAAAGGGACAAAGAATAAACGGCAAGGGTGAGCAGGAGAAGCAAAACAGCTTCAACTTTTGTATGCTGGATGGACGCAACCACAGCAGAACAAACACAGGAAGAGCGCTTCCGCATTACTGCACATACCAAGAACCATTCACGCTGTGCCTGTGTCGCTCACACATAAAACATCAATGCTCACAAACTGCACACGTAAATTGATAAGAACACCCTTAACAGTTGAAAAAAGTACTGAATGCATACACAAGTACAGTGCTTGGGCCAAATCATTAAAGGAACACACTGCAGATGCCTAGAACCCAGCAAAGTACTGAAGGCCCAGCATCTATAGCCCCGAGTACAGAACACTGATGATGCTTACTGGGGACGTGCTCACCGTAACACTCAGAATAGTGGCGAGGGATGGCCATGAGCGAATGGGACTTGATGGAGGCACAGAGAGCCGGGGCTGAGGCGCTGCAACCCTGCAGCTGTGCCGACTGCTCCTGCAACACAAAGCAGATCACATGGCGCTGCGTTCTTGTGGCATGGCGTGGGCAGACACAAGCGCAAGGCACAGAGCTAAGGCATGGAAAGCCACCCATGGCGGTGCCACTGCGTACACAGTGCAGTTCACTTAAATAACGCAATGGGAAGTCTCCGAGTGGAACTGACTGCAACAGAGTGAGATAAAATACAATACAAAGGAGCATCAAACCAGTTCTGTTAAGTTTGCTTGTCTGCAGTACTTATTTCAGACTGTTTCACATGGCAGGAAAGACTGGGGTTACACCTGTGAGACACACCCATCTGAGCCACTGAGTGATCTCGCCATCATCTGCAGCCAGGATGCTGCACAGGAAGAGAGTTAGCTTCACACAACCTGGTACTACTCTGCTGCACAAAGTTTGGCTCATTTTATGCCGAAGGAAGCAGGAGCCAAGGTGAACACATGTCTTTTACTGTCTTTCCCTTCCTCTGATCAAACTTGTTCAATGAGGCCCAGGTCAAGAAAGTATAACTTTGGAGTGTCTCCAAAATAAATAAAAGTTACACATGCCATTAACAACACATTTGGTCAGAATAAACAAATGTATTTGAGAAAGTAGTGATGTCCTAAAAACCGGCTCAGTCATGCTACATTCTCCCGTGTGAACGGTGAAAAGCAGTGCCCAGGCTCTTGTTAAAACAGCGTACTGTACAACGTACCAAGTAGAAACTATTTGCATGGACACACCCTCTATCTGTGTGTCTAGTAAAAGACAGGCAGTCAGTCCAATCAGCTTGTGTGGAAAAAAGCCTTACCTCCAGCAGAGCGAAGTGTTCTGAGTCAAAGTCCACCTCCTCTTCCGTGAGTGACATCAGGGACCCCAGCTCCTGGGTATAGTGGGTTATGGGGGCTCGGCGGGGATCCCTCCCTCGTCGGCCGCCTGGGGCTCCACTGAGCATTCTCTCAATGGACTCAGGGTCTATCTGCTCCAAACTCACACTGTCAAAGTGAAAGAGAGCGAGACAGAGAACCAAAGAAAGAAAGATAGACAGACAAGACAGATGATGGATTCAGGGATGGACAAGGAAAGGGAGAGGTGTGAAAGGAGGACGAGAAGGGAAAGGAACAAGACGGATTGTCTCTGTAAACATAAAACCCATTGTTCCGCGTCGCAGTCAATGCCGATCCAGCTGTCATGTCCAGTTGCTACTTGTACCGTTGGATGGCAAACCTGGACACCACAGTCAGGGCAACGAAAACTGCCACTATTACCGCCACAGCTGTTAACACAACTGATGCGGCTAAAAACGTGGCAGCAACCACTATTCCCACTACTGCTGCAACACCTATTGCTGCTATTGCTAGTGCGAGTTGTATAAACACTTTCTCCATAGCTATTTCTACAGCTTTCGGCACTCCAGAGCTATGACTGCTACACTGGTCAGCCTGGTGTAACTGCTGCCACTGTAACTACGAGCTATACCCCTGCTCCTCCATCTGCTGAAGTCATTCCTAGAGACTTCAAGCCTCGGGCTCTGTTCTCCCTACAGCTGCCTTTCTGAGTCTGGCTTTTCCGACAGTCTCAACCTCCCTGGACTTGCCAGAGGTACCAGTAACAAGCCTGGTGCAGAACTGGCCCAAACAATGGGGCTCACAGGGACACTGGCGGGGACAATGGAGCAGCGGGGCCCCTCAACGGGCAGCGCGCAGTGTGCTTGAGGAGACAAAGGAGACAGTGAACAGGCTGTTTTACGCCAGTCCTCGTGCCCCCCGAGAGCAGTGCCATGTCTCCATTTGCCATGAAAGTAACTAAGGGGGGGGGGTGTGATGGTGACAGAGGGTCTCCTGGCCCCCTCGCAGCGTGGACATGCAGATCTTCTGTACTTGATGACAACCCACATTCTACTGCTTTAGGAAACACAGCTATGTGCCAATAAACACATCCCTGACACAAAAGTAATAGCTGAGAAATACAAGGATACACAGAATGAAAATTTAAGTACTGTAACATTTTTAATATTAAGACATAGTTCATTAAATGTGTGATGTTCACCTTTAGAAACCCAGTTTTTAAGGAGGCAACGCTCTTTTTTTGTCACCATTTCCCCACTGCGATCGCGCTCTTGCATTAATCCACACGAAGAGTGAGCAAAGGGTATCTCAAAGTTTGCCGGCGACTGAAACAGAGGACTAGCTACCATGGAAGGAAGGAGGTCAGGATGTGAGTGAGGACTCAGGAAGACTAAGAGTAAACAAGGGAGTGCTGCACACTGCAGACTGTCTGAGCCAGAGCAGAATTAGTCAACGGGAGCAAAGATAAAGACACAGAGGCAGTACACAGGAGATGAAGTACTGCACTTGGAATTCTGGGAGGAAGAAAAGGGGCTGGCACCTGGGGAGAGCCAGGTGTCCCAGGGTGCCCTTACCTGCGGTGTTTGCGCTGTGGGTTAGCGCACAGCATGGCCTGGGGATCCCAGCTGCGCCTTCGGGGCTCCCGGCTCTCCAGTAACCAGGAATGAGGGGGCTGTAGGGTCACCATCCCGGAAACGAAAAGGCCGTTCGGGGCTGCAAGTGGCGAGGCGCTTGGGGAGCGAGGAGGTGCAGCAGGGCGAGGGACACAATGAGGGGTAAGAGGGGAGCTGTGTTGATCATCTGCACAGCAAAGGGGGGGAGAGGAGTATAAGACATTCTGGATAGGGACAACTGGAAATGTTTTGCAAAGTTCATACAGTAATTCATGTTGAGCACAATTCACGTCCTTGTCCAACAGAAAGCAAACATGCAACGTGCAGGTGGAGGAGAGCAAAGGAGGGCAAACCGAGAAAGACAAAGCAGACACTAGAAACAGAGCCAGAGGCTACTCCATGACTTCCTCTCAATTACAACACAGCCCCCTACGCAAAGCTACAGTTTTGAAGAATCAAAGCCCCCTCTACAGGTTAACAGTCGTCATTGCAACTTTGCAGAAATTCCCTGTGCCTAGAAGCACCTCCACTTAGTGGTGTGGCAACATCAGATTTGGTATAGATACAAATATCTCGAAAATTGGCCTAAATATGTTTCCGGAAATTCCCGAAAGAGTTTCTAAATATCTCAAAAAAAAATCTCAAAATATCACATACAATTTTCTAAATGTCCTCAAAAATGCCTAAATATCTACATATATGTCTATATTATTTTAAAGATTATGTGTTGTCTATGGCGGGGGCGCGCGGCGCAGTGGGTTGAACCGGGTCATGCTCTCCAGTGGGTCTGGGGTTTGAGTCCCGCTTGGGGTGCCTTGTGGCGGACTGGCATCCCGTTCTGGGTGCGTCCCCTCCCCCTCCAGCCTTATGGCCTGTGTTGCTGGGTTAGGCTCCGGCTCCCCGCGACCCCATATGGGACAAGCGGTTGTGTGTGCACGCGTGTGGCGGGGGCGCGGTGGTGCAGCGGCTTTGACTGGGTCCTGCTCTCTGGTGGGTCTGAGGTTTGAGTCCTGCTTGGGGTGCCTTGCGATGGACTGGCGTCCCGTCCTGGGTGTGTCCCCTCTCCCTCCAGCCTTACGCCCTGTGTTGCCAGGTTAGGCTCTGGCTCACTGACACCCCACTTGGGAGCAGCGGCTTCAACCAGTATGTGTTGTCTATGAAAGGATGAGACTGACAAATAAATGTGTAAAAACAGTTTTACTTGAAATGACTTGACTCTTAGAACTTTCATGCCTGAGTGAGACTCCAGTGGCTTGGCAGAAAAGTTATTAAAGTGTGTTGAATCCAAAAGAACATGTTGAGAGACGCTGGCAATTGTTGGATTTATACACTAAGGATCAGCATTCGACCAATCACTACTGATTGCCCTTCATCAACTCTTGGTTTGGCTCGCTTTTCCTAGGTGCTGACAGAGAACGGCAATTCCTTTGAGTACAGGTTGACAATTTACTTTTTCTAGACAAATCGCTCGATGATGGAGCTTTGAGGTGATCTAAAAGGGACACCACTTCGTTTTCCCTCACTGCTGTACTAGTATTGGAAGTTTGAGCTTCGGGGGTCTGCCTGTCGTCACGATCCGTACCCTCCACGTTGGGTTGCACCAGGCATTGCGAGATACATTATGAAATAGTAAAGCTGCTGGATGATTAGCTTGCCGGCTCAGTAAAACCGACGGAAACGCAGAGAAACCCTCAAAGTAGGCTCAAAACTATACTTCATTTTTCTAAATATCCCAGGATAACAGTTTTTTTCGAAATATCTCAGAAAAATTCTAAATATCTCAGACACTTCTTATCTCCAAAAATATCCAGATATTTGTATCTAAGCCTACATCAGATATGCTGCTGTCCTTTGGATTGATCAACAGGGCCAACAGGGCTTGAATGGGCGGCATCATTTAGTTCCTGTGGTTTTCATTGCCTGGCCTGTCCTTGTGTACATGTACTACTTCTGGGCATCACTCCTCAGCAACCAAGCACACGACACATGTACAGTACAACACTCAGGGGGAAGTTACTCACGGGTCACATCAGCACGTACAGTATTCTGTTACAAACAGTGCCAGGTACTTCCATCTCGCTCTCATTACTCATTAAATGGGTTTGTTATCCATCCAAAAAATGGGTTTGTTATCAGTCCAACATATAAAAAAACACACACACACAAAAAAAAAAAAAAAAAAAAACTTCAATGTACCGGTCCTGATCAAAACAATAACTAATACTGTCTACTTGTTAAAAATAGGATTTCCAAACCTAAACGTAGTAACGTAATGTAAACCAAAATTAGACGGGCTGCCAAACGAAAAAAAAAAGGTGCAAAAGTTGTCTGTCTTCTGCAACTATGATATTAACAACTGTAAATAAAAGAATTATAGGTAGTTTAACCATTGATTTTAAACTTTAAAATCGACATATTTAATTTTTACTTAGCGATTTAAGTCATTTGCCTACATTCAAAATTTTAAATCTTAATTTTGGTGCGCTGCTGATTATTGCTTCATTTTGTAGTTTTGTGCAACACAGATCTGCCTCAATAATCAGGAGCTTTCTTATGTTCAGCTGCTGCACAGTTCTGCATTTTATTGACAACAACTGTTACTCTACTAGAATATATGCTATATATGTTTAACATTCCGGAAGTAAACGTACAGAACGCCTTCCTCATTTACAGAACATTCATTAGTTTCATCATATTTAACAAAGTGTATGTTTGTTACCATCTGCATAAGATTAAGTTAAGCTTATTCTGACTACATACATAGAGAAAACAAATAATAGATTTTTCTTTAACTCAATGTGTAAACATTAGATAAGTTTGAACGTTTGTGAGGTTACAGTGAAGAAGCGTGGCTTATTCCCATGTAACTGTTGTCTAGTTGACTCAGAGTGACAGTGTGCACAGGATCGTTTCCTACGTGTCCCGCAGAACACGGGTGCAGGTGCGAGCGCATCGGCCTCCACACCACCCTGTGTGTTTATGGTGAGTGTTAGACAGGAACTCAGCAACCAGCCCACTAGGTCAACAGCTCCGATAACAAAGAAACTCCCTCGGTGTTGGATAGCAACACACCCATTAGGTTATACGGCCCATTCGATCTACCATACGTCATTCTCACGCAGCTGGACGTCACAATTCAACTCTCCCATCCCTTTCCTTTTAACTTTAAACACACACAGAGTTGGAAACCACTTGTCCTAAATGCGGTCGCAGCAAGCCGGAGCCTAACCCGGCAACGCAGGGCGTACGGCTGGAGGGGGAGGGGGACACACCCAGGACGGGACCAGTCCACCACAAGGCACCCCAAGCAGGACTCGATCCCCAGACCCACCAGAAAGCAGGACCCAGCCAAGCCCGCTGCGCCACCGCGCCCCCCTTTAATTTTAAACCAACAACATTATTCAAATAGATAATGTCTTAGCCTAAAGTCATAAATGGTAAAGAAACACAATTACAGGTACTTCTCAGTTTCAGAGAGACACAGCCAAATGTAATTGGGTGAAAAATTCACGTATTTCCCAGACACTCAGCTTACTCAACAAGTCCAAATGTTTGGGGCAGTTTATAAATAAGAAACACTATGTCTTTTGCATCTCTCCATATTTGAAATTCCTCACACGCCAACAGTAAACACTTTAAAAATGTAAACAAAAAGATAATCAAGCACCTGAACATCAACTGTTTTCCTACATGTGTCCAGGCACGAACACGCATACAGCTGCATCTGTATGTACTCCGGGTTCTGACCAACTTTTTATTTCTAAAGGAGAGGCCTTATATAATGTCTCATGTTCCAAGATGAAAATTTCAGCAACGCTCCCCTGCCCCCTTTCCGTGATCGAGTCATGGATGTCAGATATGGGCAGTGCTTGAAGTGAGGTGGTACTCACCTCACCTGGTGGCATCTAAATAACACAGGGAACTTTCTTCAACGTTAGCCTGGCTGCAAAAGGTCTTACTTGATCTGACAAATGAGGAACCCTTTTGAGTTGGCCTATATGTTGACATTTCTTCATTAAAGAAAGGTTTTTCATTTTAAAATCAGTTCATGGTTTAAAAAGGTCAACACTGCCCCTCTGGACAGCTTTCAGTCTATCAGAGGCAGGAACTGATAAAGGTGGGTCATCTTTCCTGACAGCCCCCTGTGATGGTCTGCAGCTACCATTGTATTGTGACAGCAGGGCCAGTTTTATAACTATGTGAACCTAGGTAATCACCTAGGAGTACCAAATTTTGCTACTAAAATTGAAAAATTCTTATAATTAAAAACTTTGCTGAATAAGGTTTATTAGAAAACTGAAGATATGTCATCTTATATAAACATATCACACATTGCTCCCCCATGTGTTTGAAATGTTGCGACTTTGTAGGTAAAAATCTGCTATGAAATGGACGGTTGGTCTACACAAGAAACAGTACACACAAGTTTCCATATAATAACTATATATATATATATATATATATATATATATATATATATATATATATATATAAAAATATACATACACACAAAATATGTATAAAATTTTATACACAGACACACACAAGTATTGTGTATATGTAAAGTTCTTGATCTAGGCACTTTAGACTGTTCTGCCCAGTCTATCCAACCTGTATAGCTGGGGAAAATTTGATTCTCCATCATACCCATTATGTTCGACAAAAGCATCACTAAAGCATGTCCTCAGCAGCTGCCGAAGAGCACAGATCAACCCGGTCAGTTTGCCTGGGTGAGAGTGTCTGATGTTGACAGACCCAAAATACCCCATGAGAACAGGTTACATCACTGATGATGTGCCCAGGTGCAGCAGAAGACGTGTGGTATAAATATTTGTTCCCTTAAACTTCAGTCTTGAAAAGAAATTTTGATTTCAGCCTGTTTTCAGAAGTTACCATATTTTTGGATGGTAATTAGTATGTTTATATCTATAGTATGTTATATTGTAGTATCTTTTTTTTTACTGTGTTTACTGCTTTGTTTAGTGATTATCTTCTCATCTGTCTTGTCACTGTCATTCTGTCCACGCTGTGGAAGTTTCTGTCACCAAGACAAATTCCTGTATGTGTGAACATACTTGGCAATAAAGCTCATTCTGATTACTGTACTGTCTTTTGCTGTTTTCACAAGTCTTGCACACGTGTACTTTATGTAGTTCTGTGCTGGTAGCTTTGTGTTGTTTTATGTAGCACCATGGTCCTGGAAGAACGCCGTTTCATTTCACTGTATACTGTACCTGCTGTATATGGTTGAAATGACAATAAAGCCACTTTGACTTGACTAAAGCATACATGTGGGTTCTGTATTATTTATTAGACATAGAAGTCTTTAATAATAGGAGACAGATTCTTGTTTAGGGGCACAAAACCTGTGGCTTTGTGTGACAAAGATAAGTTTAATATACAGTATGAGCAAGAACTTTTATGGTTCTTAAATTTCTTCCAAATTGTCTTGAAATTAATAAGAAAGGTTTGCATTTAACAGCAATGTACGTAATGTTCATAACGACTTGTTAAAAACATTCAGAGAAAACCCGAGTACTTGAAGGAAATTCTTTTAATCTTAAATACATTAACTGTATAATAAGTAAACAGTTCTCTAGGACAATTTTTTGTTTCAAGGAAAGTGGTACGTTGATATAAATTAATCTGTTCCTCAATTTTGAAATTATTTACAGTACATCAATTTACATACATTCATGAAATTCTTAAGCGATACATAAATACAAGTTCCTAAAATCTGCCCATTGACTGGCTCAGGTGATAGACTCACGTGTTTCTAGATTGAACACTTGACCCCCAAAGGTCTGCGCTTGACCCTAATGGTCTTCTCTTTACATGCTATCTGCCATATCAGCTGATGTCTTACACTGCAAATTCTTCACTACAGAGTTACTATCGGGTCCAGCATTGGTTTTCAATCCCGCTCCTCCTAGTGCGCTACAGTGTGTGCATGTTTTCAACCAAATGAACCATTCATTCACTCACTGAGGTGAAGCATCATAAAGCTGGCTGAACCGGCTTTGCGCTCCCTCTCATCGCTGAGGTCCTAAGCGGTCCAAAGAGGGATGGAAGCCAACATATACTGTGGTGTCTCAGAAACAGCACGGGGAAACCCAACCAGACACATGATTTATGCTCCTCCAGGAAGCAAAAACCAACTGGGACAGTTCAGGACTCCCTTTCTGTTTTGAATCTATTCACTCTCCTCCATTTCTTTCATGTTCTCAGTAGTCCAATGAGTCGCTCAGCACTTTGATCAGGTCCTGAGAGCAAGAAGAAGCGCCAGCAGAAGATGGCTTTTGGAGAAGCCCCCCCCAGGGCCAATCGTCTCCCCGTTGCCCCCCTCCCTCGCAAAGCTGAGGGCTGTTCGCATGGAGACAGGATGCAAACACACACTCTTCCTACAGGCAGCACATTAATTAACAGCTGAGTGAGAAGCGGAGCCGCACCTGCTCTGCCAGTTCCTACAATCAATGTTGAATGTGAGCTGCGTTTCCTTTCAGCAGTTCGCAGCTCGTACTCGGTTACACGTAGTAGGAGCTACGGGTGCTGGGGGGGTTAAGTCATAAGAACCCGCGTGATGTGAAAGCCTCACATTAAAACTGACGGCAGCAGGATCAGCTTTACTTTGAGAGTGTGTCTCTATCAGAGAATGACGCGCTTTAAAGTTTTTACCGTGTTGTCGAAACCCGCAGCGAAGTGTCCGGCAGCAGTTGGCTAGAGCCAAATGATGACAATGAATGTGCACTCTCAAGGAAGGAATTCCCTTCAGGTTTATTTTAAAAAATATATATATATATAAAATATTAAAAAGACAGGTTTCTTTCTCACCCAGTCTTTTCCGCCACCCGGCATAACTTAGCCCCGCAACACAAAACCTTCCAGGAGGATTTGAGTCGCGCGGAAGGGTGGATATCATACCCGAGAGAGGCTGCGCGCGCCGCACTCACCTGTTGAACAGGCTGTTCTCATGTGTGTCCTGCGGCGGCTGCGGCAGCGGCTCGAGCTCCCGGGCCGGGCGGCGCGCGGGCGGTCCGTTCGCCGGTCACAGACACAGAGAGGAGCGGTTTTCTTCACCGCCTCGGCGGCTTCACGCTCACTAACGCTGCTGAAGTCTACCTCACAGGTGAACAGCAGAGTTTTAAAGAAAGCACCCAGTGAGCTTAGTTAGTTCCTCCTGCGGAGGGAGGCTCTACACGCACAGGTGAGCTCAGCGGTGTGTACGCCACACAAAAACCAGTTCATTTTCTCTCCCTCCTTGTGCTGAAGTGGCCACTCCCTCTCCTGCCCTGTGTTTACTGAGATACCTGTCCTGAGATAAGGCCTCTTCTCCAATTCCACCGCGCCCATGCGCTCTTCTGTATCCCGTGCGCGCGCCCGCGCGCGCCTGCGTCGGTGACTAGTGGAGCCGCGTGCACGCGGAGCAGGGGCAGCGTCTGGAATTCGGTGTGCACTAACTAGGGCCTTTATTCGTTCCTCTCCCTCCCTCCCTCTTTCTTCTCCAGCGTGCCATTCTTTCCTCCTCGTCTTTTGTGGGCCCCTCTGTTTGTCCCGAAGGCCTTTCTTTCAGCCCTGGGTGGGAAAAGCAGGACTACACAACAAGAAGAACAGCAATCCATGAAAGAAATTGCATAACTTTTTATTTGGTTCAGGTGGAGAATGCTTCACTCACTGATGATATTATGTGAGTGTCAAAGTGCGTATTGGACTCTGGTCATTCAGCGACTACAGGACAGCATCGCTCGCCCGGGCGGGACTGAGCCTTGGACGCTCCAGTTCGCTATCTTGTGTTTGGATGCAAATGGGCCTTCAGCTCTGTGTCACAGCAACAGTGTCATTCCTCTGGACCACACTGACCTCGCTTGTAAATTCTAGCTTATGAAGCTTTTTCCATAGAATGAAGGTTGACAGAATGAACTCTCGCGAATTGGATCTTTGTCATTTTTATTGCTCATCACTTGCCTTCCCGAAATGGTAAATGTAATTATGAGAAAAATAGAAAAATGAGAGGGTTGCATATGAATATTTCAAGTGTTTTTTGGGAAAATGTAACTGAGGACATGAATAAACACAAGGACATGTTGCAATGAAAATTACTAGTCTTGCAATGTGTTGCACATAACCAAGAAACTGAGCTACACAGTTTAACATTGAACATTCCATCTAAAAGTGTGAAGCAAATCTTGAGTAGTCCAGATAAATACTCTGTTAAAATGTTTTGCATTATTCACCAAGTAGCAGCCTTGTTTCAGCTTATTGTAATAAAGTTACTGCTTTATAAGATGTTCTGGAAAGTTTTTTTTTTTAAAAAAAAAAAAACATTTTACATACATACTACATGACATTTTTCAGGAAGCATTGTATTATACATCACTTTCAGAATCACAACTATCTGTAGAAAATATACGAAATAAACATGTTATAAAAATAAGGTTGACTGTAAGAAAGCACATTTTTGTCCATTGTCCTGAACTTATTGTCAGTGACCTGACTGGGTACAATGCACACTGCCCACAAGTGACACAACTGTAGACTCTCCATTTATCATAAACTTTTAGTCGTTACCTAGAATTTTAACACACATGCAGTTACTCTCTGACGCTTTTTTCAGGAAACCAGTCTCCATCCTAGAAAATATGACCCATGCTGTGATCAAGTCTAGATGTCATGTGGGCTGTCCTGAAACTTTGTTTACAAATTTAAAGAAATGTTTTTGTATCACGTACTCGTACATATAATATGTTTTTTCAACCAGAAGTGTTTTATGGATGACAAAATAACACTTTCTTACACTTGTCAGTGAAAGATAACGAACCGCTCCCCCTCACCCGGCGACTTGACTGAACAATTCTCTCCACAAGACCAGAGCTGCTGAACAGGGCTGACTAGGAGACAGTCATTTGTGTTTTCGCTTTTCTGGTGAAGAAGCCTAAGAGCTGCTGCTGAGCCGACGTCGAAGGAGGGATGCCGGTTTGGACTCTGTGTCCTCCTGGTCACTCTCACACTGTCTCTGATGGAGGAGTGGGACACAGTGACAAATCAAGGTGTTACCCTTTACTATTGATTTTCTGTTATCATTGCAACTGTTTTCTAGATGCTTTTATCTTAACCAAGTAATTTACAGCAGTTAAAATTTTACCCGAGTCCATTCGGGCTGAGTACCATGCTTGCTGGCCCAGCACTTGAGCTTCTCTAAAGGCTTGAACCATTAATATTTTGATTATGTCCACATTCTTAGTCTACTTTCTCCCTCTCAGTGCTTATGCCACCTTACTCTGCTTTTTACTCTGTAATTATGTACCATATAAGTCTATGGGACCTAACCCTGACTGGACAGAAATGGTTTCAGAAGTGAAAGATTTTAACAATGAAAAGCCCCACGTTTTCCTCACCAGCTCTTCATTTGCCTTCGCACTGGCTTTACATAGTAGCTGCAGGTGACAGAGCCGATTACATGCTGATACCATGTTATAAGACATCTGCAAAGCAAAGGGACAAACTGAAGATTAGACAACAATAAAGAGTAAAAAAAAGGGAGAGATCAAATGAGATGATGCTAATGAATGCAGCTGCAACACTTGAACTACAGATGGCATCATTTCCCATGAAAACCAGCTATGAAGGGTGGTTTATTAGTGAGGTTCAGTAAACGCTGTACTACCGTAGTTATCACTTCACAGAACATACTGTGTGGGTCTTGTTCTCACCTTCCATTTCCTCCTGGCATTGAACTTCTTGAAGTTTTTCATGTTGATGGAAGATCGACATCTACTGGCAGCTTGTTTTCGATTCAGGGGCTGAGAAAAGGTCGGGGTTGTGTTAATGGTGGCTAGGTTGGCTCAGTGACCAAAGTGTTGTGCAGCAGTCTGTCCACGTATAATGGACTAATGCACTTGGCGTGTTGTGAGTGCTGGAGAAACACTTTTGTCATCCTACTTACACATTCATCATCTTATGCATACTACAAAAACATGCGCTCATCAGTCTTCACAACTTACAACATCAATTCCAAAAGCTGGAATGTGTTGCAAGCACCAATTCCAGAATAAAAAAACACACACACACACACACACACACACACACACACACACACACACACACACACACACACACAATGTCTACAACCGCTTGTCCCGAGCGGGGTGGCGTTGAGCCGGAGCCTAACTCGGCAACCCTAGAGGGGGAGGGGATGCACCCCGGATGGGAGAATAAACATATATTTTCAAAAAACAATGCAGTTGATTTGGTAAAACATGAAATACCTCGTCTTTATACTGTTTTTGTTTGAATACAAGTAATTTACAAATCACTCCTTTTTGTTTTCATCAGCATTTTCTATACTGTCCCAACTTTTCTGGAATTGGGTTTGTAATTCCCTCAATACCTTGAATCAGTCTCTCAACCATTGTCCCTCACACACACTCACCTTGATCCACGGATGTAGCAGACTCTCTTCCGCTGTCATTCTCTCACTGTACAGACACACAAACAAAAGGCTCCTTTGGGTTTGCGCTTTTGCTGCACTGTTGCTGAATAAATGTTTAAAAACTGGCATTACACATGCAAGCACTAATTGTTTTTTCTAGGACATTGGAAAAAAGTCTTGAATTCATACAACTGGATGTCTGTTTAAAAAACACTCGAGGGACCTATTCCAACCTGGTATTTTTCAAGTCATCTGTGCGCTACTCATTACTTCAGTCCGACATACAACACCATTGTTATCCAGTACTTAAGTACATATGAGTAACTGCATGAATTGTTGGGCTAACAAAACCGTAACTCCGGTTACTTTTGATCTTTCACCAGAAGCTTCTGGATAAAGTCCTTAGCCATGGCAGTAGTCTGGCTGAAATGGTAGTCATCAAATTCGTAGTTCATGGCCAGAATGTTTCTCAGCGTCTCCTCATCCGTATCTCCTTGGAATGGTGAGATACCACTTAACCTACAGGAAAGGGTGGCACAGACAGGGGGTGCAGTTTGTACACTGATGACTGATACTGAGCATGTTACTCTCATGCTACATGTGGATTTTGGTACTCACAGGATATAGGTGATGACACCAATACTCCTGAAGAATAAAAACAAAAACAAATACGTAGGCTTGATTTATTATGACAGGATGAGAAAGATGATCATGTTTAAGTGTTACATTAAGATAAGGGTGTGACAGTATCTCTTAACATGTTAATTTTGCATTTTTTTCTATTTCACAATTTTTAACATTTTACAAACATTTTATTTTACAATTTTCAGCAAACTGCTGAATGAAGCAGGACTTACCACATGTCTGTTCCTTCACTCAATGCCTCGTAGTTGATGACTTCAGGTGCTGAGAAGGTATAGAAAAAGATTCAGAGATGGGTTAATCTACAACTACAACCTGATTTCACACAGAATCAAAAAATACAGGTTACATGTTTACATTCCCTCCATTTCAGGGAAATAGCTTTAACTATATCGATATACATCACACTGGTATTTAGTATGACTGTGGGTAGTTTTACGAACATGTTTTGAACTTTCTCTGAATTAAAGCTTAATCCGAGAGCCTTTGTCTGTGTCAGCTTCTATAGTTGACACATTTTCTCCATTTGAACACTAAAGATACACTCTTCTCACCAGCCCATGTCAGCCTCATAACATGATGAAACTTCCTGTCCCAAACCACAACTACCTCCCTATCACCATGATGACCCCAGCACCTCCTTTCCACACATAGAGACAGCAGGCTTCGAAAGGACCGTTCCACTCACCAATGTACTGAGGAGTGCCACACAAGCTCCGGTACTCCTCACCCTGCGTAAGGTGTTGGGCCAGGCCGAAGTCGATGATCTTGATGTGGGGGTGCGGTACCAGCTTGTCCGACAACATGATGTTTTCTGGCTGAACACCGGATAAAAACAGGACAGGAGGATCTGTGTGACGTTGACCAGCAAAATGTTTCAGATGGCTGCATGTCCGTGTGTCCCAACACACTGCAATGCAGTGCAGCCCAGAGCTCAGGCCTCACCTTGAGGTCAAAGTGAGCGATGCGCTTGCTGTGCATATACTCTACGCCGTGGAGGATCTGTTCAATGAACTCTATGGCCTCACTCTCTGTCAGGCTCTCCTTCGCTGCAATGAAGTCAAACAGCTCCCCACCACTGATTCTGGGGAAGAAGCAAAGTATTGGAAGAAGTGTAAGCAGAAAGTGGCCTAAAACAAAGCAGGGACAAAAAGCAGGAAAGCATACTCTTTCTCCTATACAGCATTAGCCTCTGCCAGCCTAATTTCCAAACCTGTCTTTCATTTAATATGGTGAGTGAAATAACTGTACCAGGTGAGAAGGCCTGGTACAAAGAAACAGGCAGAACAAAGAAGAGGCTGCAGAAGAATCCAAGGGGAATGTGTGTATCCTCCTATTTGAACCTCAGTCTGCACCATTTTTTATGGATTTGAAGGTGCCGTCTCGCTGAATCACACCCATGCAGTGACACACAAAGGCTCAGAGGTGAAGATATCAGGGTCTTGAACGAGCCTTTAAAAAGACATTGCAGTGCCTGCAGTTAGCCCATCCTGTTTGGTACTGTGTATCTGTGCGTCTGTTTGGCCTCAGCTGACAGCGTGCTACTCCTAATGGAAACGGCCCCTAAACATGACCCGTGTGTTTATAAAACGTTCCAGAATCAGCCACAGGTCCCCACTGCCAGCTAATCCCCCATCGCTTTGTAAAGTAATCTAACACTCCCATTCACAGATCGGAGGGTCTTCCCTCGCGCAGCCAGTGTAGTACAGCGTAACAGCTGCTCCTGGCCTGTGCCCCGTGCTTTGGGACACGTTCCAACTTGTCGGCATTCTTGTGTGAATTAGAAGTGAGTGTCTGGAATCACTGCCTAGAAACACAGAGGGGCAAACAGTCCTCGCAACACAGGCAATGGCAAGCGCTTATCTCTGCCACGTTCTCCACAGCTCTTGTTCATCCCTTCCAGCTCCATCTGCTCAAGCCTCTTGGTATTTTACTAAAGCATCCATTGTTAATCAGTACCCGCTACCACTTTCTCCTAATGTTTCTCAACACCTCTGCTTCCTTTTGTTACCAATGACTCTTCTTTTTACAGTTATGAGCAAATTACAAAACATTGACCCTGGCTGTACAGGACCCTTTCTTACTCATAAGCTCATATATGGTACATTACTGCATAACATTATTCATATTTAAAGCTCACAGTAATGAAAACCCTGAAAAGTACCGAGCATTTGAAGAAGCTGATGAAATGCCTTTCACTCAGCCTTCCTTTCAGCTTTTGTTGCACCTCCCATCCCTTACAAGGACCCTCCTCCTACACACAGATCATCCGTTCTCCTCGTTTCTGTTTCTCTCCATTCCACATCTCTCTCTCGTCCTCTGTCTACTCTTTAATGTGTATTAAGCCAACAGTCAGGGCTACTCACGCAACAATCAGGGTTTTGGCTGCCATACATAAACCAGTTAAAAATACTATAACTTCAGTTTGGTAGCTGGGACTGAACTCTGGGTAGGTCCACAACCCTGCCCCCCATCCCTTACTCACAGCTCCACGATGAGCACCACCTCCGATCTGCTCTCAAACACATCCTTCAGGGCCATGATGTTGCAATGCTGCAGGGATTGCAGGATCTCCACTTCCCTCTCCACATTCTTCCTCTCCAGACCCAGGCGACTGCTGGCGCTCTTTCTCAACTTCAGGAACTTTCCAGCCCACCGTGTCCCCGTGGCCCGCTCAAGCACCTCCCGCACCTGCCCAAAGTGCCCGCTGTGCAAGCCACAATGAGGGAGAGGAGCTGTTAGCCTCTCTGGGGAGAGCATTTTGATAACATCTCTAAATGAGCATAAATGATGGAAGACAAAATTACACCCTGACACTATGCGCCGCAGACGCTAATTGAGAGTCTGGTTGACGTATTCTGTAAACATTCGGCTGAGGCAAAGCAGTCGGCTCAAAGGTGACCACTGGTCACCCCGAGAGAGTGCTGGAGGCTGTCAGACAGCAGCGTGCCTTCGACAAAGTGATGGACGAACAGTGATTGTACACTCTGTCAGAGCTAATGAAGAATATTCATGCTAGACTTTAACATCTTACCTGCCCAGCACTTCTCCAATCTCATATAGATCCTCCACATTCTCCAGTTTGAAAAGTGCCATGCTTGTCCTTCACCCTTCCTCCCAAAAGCCGCCCCCTTCTGTATTTCCACTGCGAGGAGCCACTACTTCATTCTGCACTGATCTAAAGAGGGAGACAAGAGTTAAACGTGGATCGACACACAGCCCAACAGTCAACTGCGGCACGGTGGCACAGCCGGGTGGTGCGAGAGAATGGGGGTTCATTTCCAGCTCAGTCTGTGTGCAGTTTGGATGCTCTCCCTGTGTCTGCCGGGGTTTCCTTCCACAGTCCAAAGACATGTTGTTCAGGTGAACTGGCGGCTCCAAGTCACCCATAGTGTGTGAGTGACAGAAAGAAAGTGTGTTTCACTGGTATATGGAAGTCATTGTAAGCAGCGTATCCATGAGTGTAAGTCGCTTGGGTGAATAAAGTGTGGGCTGATAACACTACATAGCGTTCACTGAAGTCACTTTAGAGAAAAGAGTGTGCTAAATTAATACATGTTAACCACATTGAGAAAGAGACTTATAAATGATTCACATGGAAAGAGCTGAAAGACTACTGTGTGTGCAAAACGTCTTGTCCTGGTTGACTTATTATGACAGGTTATAGTTTTGATCATGTAAAAAAGAAGTACAGTGGCAAGAACATGCACACACACACACTGTCTGAAACCACTTGTTCCAAGCGGGGTTGCAGGGAGCCTGAGCCTAACCCAGCAACACAGGGCGCAAGGCTGGAGGGGGAGGGGACACACCCAGAGTGGAACGCCAGTCCATCGCAAGGCACCCCAAGTGGGACTCAACTCCCAGACCCACCGGAAAGCAGGATCCGGTCAAACCCGCTGCGCCACCGCACCCCCACGTGAAAAGGCCACTGCTGTAGTATTCTTCAGAAACTTCTTTACCTGAATTATTCCAATAAAATACCCACAAGCATACATAGTTTAAACTGAATTGCTTCATTTCTCCAGACAGAATGCCTGGCTTATCAACAAAATAACAATAAAAATCTTTTACACATTCAGTATGAAAATTCCTTATGTTGCTTACACTTCGTAAATGGATTTTTTTATGTGGGATAGGCTAAAAAAGAGAAATTTTAATAAGCTCATGTTGATGTAGGGACATTAAACAACGAAAAAAACATCTAAGAAAGACCAGGAAGAAATACAAAATGCAGCCAAAGGCAAGAACTGTAACTTTGTGGTTAAGAGCACAGTTTGAACCTGAAGGCTTCTCGTTAACGTCTTAGGAAGGACCCTTTTTAGTGCCCTCGAGCAGGATCCTTCACTATAATTGCTGCACTACAATACCCAACAACATACCTTGGTAAAATTATAACTTGATTTGCATACAATGCTGACAAAACCATAAAAAGAAAACAGAAAAAAATTGTAATGGAGACAAATAGAAGTGTTAGTAACACAGTGCATAAGAAAAACGTCTAAAAAACGAGGGATAAGAAAGTGATGTGTTCGGTGGAAAGTGGGGGTTGACAGTCTGGGGACCTGGGAATGTGTGACAGTAGCAAGTTGCTGGTTTGCAGGTGTGAAACTCGGCTGTGGTCACATTTTCAAAGCTCGAAGGTTAGTGTGAACGTTTGCAGAAAATGGACCAGTACCACTTTTGTGCATATGCATGCACCCCCCATCGTGCACAATAACTCAGTGCACTTCCTTGTGAACATTCCTTGAGAGAGGGCCCATCGATCTCACTCTAAACAAGCACCTCTTTATTCCTGTCTCCCATCTGCTCTGCGTCCTTTTTCGTATCACTCGCCGGCATCAATGTGCCCCCCACAACTTGTTATTTCCTGTGAATGTCCTGCGTTTCAAAGCACTGACAACTTTCCAAAGTTTTCCAGCACATGACAGGATGCTCACCAGACTGTGTGCAAAAAAGCTTGACCAGCCCCCTCCCACGACCCTCCAAATTACCCTTTGCTCTGAATTAGAACAAAAGACAAAGCGCAAAACAATCGTTACACCCATGCAGCTCATTACAAAACAAGCTGTTTGGTCCAGCACAACACTTGATATTGAGAGCTTTGACAGCACTAACCCAACCAATTTGCACTAACCAAATATGTATCACGGTTCATTCTAGCTTGTTATGAGAAGAATCAAGAATGCCACTGTGTAAAGGCTTAGAATAAGAGTATT
Source organism: Scleropages formosus (assembly GCF_900964775.1). Lineage (NCBI taxonomy): Eukaryota > Metazoa > Chordata > Actinopteri > Osteoglossiformes > Osteoglossidae > Scleropages > Scleropages formosus. The sequence continues at coordinate 17,059,054 of NC_041823.1, read as the reverse complement.
AAGCTTTTAGGGGAACTTGTGGAGACCTGGAAGTGGGATATACTGGGGCTTAAGAAATTATGTTTTGGCTTTCATGTGCAAGTTGACATCTTAAAATTGAGGTAGCACACGTAACGTATGGCCAGTAGGGAAAAAAACCTTATTCAGTTTCGACAAAATGACTGGTTATATTTCAGCTAGCACTTTTATCTTTTTGCGTGGGCTGCAAGCAGGATAAGGACGCAGACCAGAGAGCTGAAGCCCTAGCAAGAGCCTGGGTGTTGTATACTTGAGGGAGGCACTTAAGCTGAATTGCTCCACTAAAAATATTTACAGTGATAGTAAATAAAACTGTCTGGACAAAAGCACCAGCTAAACGATGAAATAATAATAAATGTGTCTCATCTCCCTTTAAAGAATCTTTGTGGAGAGTGAATTATTGAGCCATTTGACGAAGCTGTACAAAATAATTTTGATTAGTCAACTATGATCATTAGTCAACTGTGTTCTTTGTTTCATATATGATCTAGTTGTTTTTTTTTCTTTTTTTTGCCTTATGCCTGTGTTAAAGCGCTCTGTGTCACTGCATGAGAAGAACACTCTATAAAAATAAATTGAATTGAACTGAATTGATCATTTGTCAAGGCCTGGAACAGAAACCTTCTCTGGACTGGAAGTCCAAAGGTGTTCCACCACCTAAAGGGAGTGAGATCTATTTCTGTCCATTATTTCTGTTGTAATCGTTTATTCGTTGTTATATGTGCACCTTGTGTCGACAGCAAGATACGTGTCAGCTCGCAAGGCACACAAGTGTATTTCTGAAGCGCTAGTGGTCAACTTCAAAGACTATGCTGGAAACCGACCAGGGTCCGTTCACATTTCAGCGTTTCTGCTGACTTCCCTTCACAACACTTCACATCACAGTGTTATTCAGAGAGTGAAGAGCAGCGCTCACAAGCATGAAGCAGCATTACTGATCAGCCAGTTGTGCAAAAGATGTCTCTCTTATGACCCTACAACTATAAGGCTAATCCTCTCATTGCAGACACAACATACTGACACACTGCCCAAGAAACACAGAGTGTAACAATCGAGTTTACCGTTCGCTGTTCGTTTTAAATAAATAAACATAATGTACGATCTTTTCTGTCAAAATAACAATGTGCCTTGGACAGTATATGATGTAGATCAGGGCCAGTCAGTGCTTTGAATGATTTGAAATTACTCTTGAGTTACGCATCACGATACAGCTGCAAAATGTTGAACTGAACAAATTTAAAGTCAACTTAAGAATTACCTAAATTAATTCTACACACTCGTGCACAGGTGTAGAATTAATTCACCAGTTTTAAAAACAACCAGTTTAAAAAACTTTTCTATGAGATGTACGTCACTTTGGAGAAAAGCGTGTGCTAAATGAATACATGTACATGTAAAATGTATGAATCAGATTTACACACTCAGCCTGGCATTTACAAATAGCAGTTGTTCATTCTGGATTTAAAGACACTTTGTGAAAAGTGGTGGATTAAAAGTAACCGGAGCTTGGTCAATATGGGACCAAACATTCGTTGGATTATTTCAACCACAAATGCTATTTTTATCTTACTACCGTAATGTATGTATTTCTCCATTATGTGCTAAGGCATTTCTCTACGCACATTTTACAGGAATATTCACACCTGGGTTATACAAATTACAGTAATAATTTAATAGTTTTTAATGATACAGTGAACTCTTTAAGAATATAGTCCACTATGAATGGTTATCTCTACAACACAATAAACTCATTAGGGCTGAAACCACATTAATGTCCTGTACCATGTTCACTCAATAGGGATTATTTTAAATCTAGCATTTTTCAGAGTGCACCTTCAGTTTTTTACATACTGTACTTTACACTCTAGTATTTTTTCCACATTGTAAAAACAGTCCAAATGTATACTCAGAATACCTTGAGATACAGCCATACCTCAAGATACACCCATTCAAGTCATGAGGATACCACTTTATGGGGGGTTTATTCAATACCCTTACTTTGGCTTATGAGGCATTTCTTCAAATTTACAAGGACCAAATTTTTGTATGCCTTCAGACAGTTCAGCTTTAGAAGACACGTGCATTTGTATTTGTTAATTTAGTCAGTGCTAATGCACACTTGGTTGAAGAAACCAAAGTGAATTACGATGATTACTGAATAGTCCTTAGCTGACACCTTTATCCAAGGTGACTTGGGTAACGTTTGATACATGTCACAAAACTCGCTACAATCATTAACCCATTTATACTGCATAACAATGTCCAGGGTAGTTTCCACTTTTCTTTTTAATTGATCAGTTCTCCATTGGATGAGCAATAAACCAAGCAGGGATCCACTGAGCATGTTGTGTTTATTATGAACAACTTTATAAAGTTGTGCGCTGCTGCTAAAATACAGAAACATACCCAAAAAACCATCAGATAAACTTTTCCTGCTAATCGCTCTGCTGTCCCCGCAGTCATTCAATTAAATAACACACCCAATATGGTCAACAGACATGCCTGTGAAATTTCATACACTTCCCATAATGCTCAACTCTTTTAAAACGGCACTCTCACATTCATAGCACACCAACAGATGGAAAGACCTGGATGCAGACATGCAAACTACAGTATATTAATGCACTTCTGCTTCACTTGTGGGATGTGGAAAACGCAACATTTTTTTGAACATGCTTCAAAGAAATTTTGTTATACTAATTTTTTGTTCCATAAATCAAAAATCGGCTATCAAAAGTAAAAAAAAAAAGTTAGACCAAAATTTCAAATACAACACTGTCTACAGCTGCTTTTCCCGAGCGGGGTCGCGGTGAGCTGGACCCTAACCTGGCAACACAGAGCACAGGGTGCAGGACTTGGGGGGACACCCCCTGGGCAGGACACCAGTCCGCCGCAAGGCACCCCAAGTAGCACTCGAACCCCAGACCCACCACAGAGCAGGCCCCAGCCAAACCCGCTGTGCCACTGTGCCCCCATGCCCCCTACAAATTTCAAATAAAAAGAGTTAATAAACTGGGGAATCCTTGTACATGAATTCATAATAAGCTGACTTCATCAATACTATCAGTCTATGAAGATATATTTCCACAAATGAAGAGACCATTTTAATGACATAACTTTCCCAGAATACACATTATGCATTCTTGTTAAAAACACATTTGCCTTTGTATTCATCTTAGTAATGAATGGACTATTTTTCTACAGAACAAACTTGTCATCACAACTGAAAATGAATAACATTAAGGAGTGAATAAGCATGTTTGTGTTTACTTCCAGTGAATGTGTACATGTGTCACAACCCAGAAGAATGATGCAAACGATCACGTGCGAGGCCACTCCAGGTCCACCATGATCCTTGTTTGTGTACCTGTTTTCTCGAAGCCTTGTTCTCCGTGCATGTCCCTGTCCTGTCAGTACCAGATCTTCCTGCCTCTGTCCAGGTCCTATGTTTCAGCCCTGTCTCCATCACATCTCTGTGTACCCACTCTGGTCCTGTAAGGCTGTTCCACTTATTGTCCTCGTAAGAACACTTTGTGCATCTCTTTGTCCCATGTTTATTGTATCACTTGTGCAACTCACTTGTTAATCTGCATTACGCACTTTTATTTACACTCTCTGTTTGAATACTCAATTTTTACGTCCATGTCCGGACATTAAAATAAAACATGTTTGTGTCAAGTTCAGATGTTACAACGTGACAAGAAGACACATGAAGAAAAAAGAAGTATCATTCACCAAGTGGAAGAAGCGCAAGTATAAGCAAGTCCATAGGAAAACATTTAAAACAGAAAACTAAAATTTCAGCAGAAGATAAGGCAGGAGAGAAAGCTCTCAGAAGATCTAACAGAAGGGATACTGACAGGGAGATGACATGCCTTCAGGAGGAGAAATTATGAAGTTGGGGGTGTCTCATATGTTGAAATAAATAAAGATGACCGAGAGGAAGGGGGGAAGGGGTGAATAGTAGAAGAGGCAGTACCAGTGCAGAGCTGGAATCTGTCTTTGCACAATATGCTCCTCATTAAAGCTCCTCTCCCCTCCCAAGAATTCCTTTGATACATTTGGAAAACATTCCACTTGCAATGATTCCCAGGCCAACTTCTAAACAATCTAACCCTAAACACTTACACATGGTTAAAGAAGAATCAAAACACTGGGAAGAAGGGAAATGTGCAACAAGCCCAAAGTTTCATCGCTTTCCAACTGGAACCCTGGCTTTTAATAAGGTAAGGGGTTGGAGAGGACAGATGATGCTTACTTGTGAAGTGAAGAAGACCTCACAGCCCTTCCATTTTCTGTGTCCTAATTTATGTAGAAGTACAGTAAAAATGAAAGTGATAATTTCCAGTCCCAAGTTTTTCATGAAGACTTATCATCTTATGTTGAAGAAGATGGGTTATCTAAACACAGCTTTCAAATACATACAGATTAACATCTGCATAAAGACATTTGAATGCAAAAGGAATTATTGTGGAAACTGGGCATATGCTGTTTCAAACTACAGGCAGAAACAGATACGCAGACTGCACTCATTTTGGATGTGATTCCACAGTAATGTTTCGCCAACATTTAATTGAAACCACTCATTTTGCACTGATATGGCAAAAACAACCATGAAAAAATGAACATAACATTGTAGGGCTTTTTTAAGACCCTTTTTTTCAGTTCCTCTCGCATTTTAAAGGTAGCTTTTGGAGCAGCACTGCAAGTTAACAACGATTACATCAAACTTGAACCCTTGCAACTAAAACCCACTATCAGTTGAGAACACATCTTCATTCTAAAATACCACATGCTACAAAAGACACTGATGAGAAGTATCTTTAAAACCTGTACTGGTGGGCAAGTGTGTTGAAATGCCAGCTCTAGTATCTGAGAACACCAGAGGATACGTGTGGCAATCAGAGGTTTTTGTCGTCATTTCGTGCTTTTTGAGCACTAGCTACAAATAAACAGAGGGTTTCTTTTAACACAATGAGCCGCTTGACCTGTTGGACACAAGTGATAAAAATAAACCTTCCTGATCGCTGCGGAACATTATGCAAACAGTGAGTGTTGAAGGGCTGGTAGCATCATCAGGGGCCCAGAAAGTGGCCTCTCAAGTGACACCACCTGTGGGAAAGGTGAGCATGAATAAGAAATAGACACCAGTGGGGTAAGGAAGAGCTGGAGCCTGGCGACATGCCGAGAAGGATGGCCTGTAGTGTAGTGTACATAACTTATTATGACAAGCCATCATACAATGTCTTAAAACATTCGTCTTACAACAAGAACATCTAAAAATCTGCGATGCGAAGAGTAACGGATTTTGTATCGCGAGGGATGCGATCATTCATGCTACTAACTAAGTTAACTTGTAACCTCTACCGGTTTCATCATAGCGAAACAAGGTGAAGAAGAAGGAAGATCGAAGCGAAGCGATACAAGCAACTCACCGCGTTCTTTGTTTCCGTTCTTCACATTTATAACACCTTAAAGTGCAATTTAAAGGCGTCGCGAATAAATAAATCAAAATGCGACAGGTGCAGCGACTCGGCTGCTTCCTCGAACCCCGCGCGCTGCGCTTCCACACAGCTTGACGAGGCAGTGCGGCTCGCAGCCGCGCGCAGCGACCCGTGTTCTCGTCTCGCTTCTCCTTCCGCCCCTCCTCCCATTTCTCCTCCCGCTCGCTCGTCCTCGCCTTCCCTCTCCCTCTTCCTGCTCTCGTCTCGGGACTGAAGCGGCGGGACTGGTAGAACCGCTCCTCCGCCAGGCGGTCGCGCAGCCCCGGCCCGAGGCGAGGGACTCGCATTCCCGGGCAGAGATCCTGCATGCCTGGGCCCCGGCCGGCAGGCTAACGGTTCGAGCGGGAGGCACCGCTGACGTGCGAACCGGGGAATCCGAGGATCATGTTGTGTTGAGACTGGGGACAGTTTCTCCATGGAGGTCCAACACTTATATGCCGATCTGGTCGAAAGCGCGCTCTGCCTCCGCTCCACAGACACGGCCGTTCTGGGACCCTTTGTTTGAAAGCAGGGCCAGGGGCGCGTGTCGGCGCAGCTGCCGCTGTAGTGCTCACAGCTCAGCTGCTGTCCTTGTCCTTGAGCCCAAAGGTCACAGGTTTGAGTCCCGGCTCTAGTACCCGCGAGCAAGGTACTAGTTACCCAGATTTACTCCACTGGGGTGAAATACCCAGCTGTATCTATCAACGCCTGATGTATTTATTCTTTTTGCATTATGCCCGTGTTCAAGCGCTCTGTCTGCGTCACTGCGTGAGAAGAGCGCACTATTAAAATGAATTGAATTAAATACATGTAAGTGGGTTAAGACTCTAAGTGGCTTTGGGGAAAAGCGTCAGCTGACTGAATAAACGTAAATGCATGTAAAGTTTGCTACGTAGAATACAAAACGCTTCTCACGTAAGTCCGTTTGCTGTGGAAGGTAAGTTGCCCATCAATGGTGTCATAAACCAAACAGTGTGTACAACCGCTTGTTCCGAGTGGGGTCGTGATGAACCGGAGCCTAACCCGGCAACGCAGGGCGCAAGGCTGGAAGGGGAGGGGACACACCCAGGACGGAACGCCAGTCCATCGCAAGACACCCCCAGTGGGACTCGAACCCCAGACCCGCCGCGCCACTGCGCCCCCTTGGTGTCATAAAATGAATAATAAATAGAGATCCAACACGGAGTTCCAGCAGATGACATAGAGATGCACGGTTTGTCATAATCATGAGTGTTATGTTTATTTGCTGTTAAAAGACATCATTTTTGCAGCTGTAACTAAATAAGACAAATCGAGCAATCTCGGGAATTCCGAATCCTGACATTTACAGTGATCGGCCGTTCTCATGCACCCGCAAAACAGTTTCATACTTAATAGAAATGTTGAAGTTGTATGAAGGAAATTAACTCTGCCCGCGCGACTTTTCTCACCTTAGATTAGTTTCCAAAAACTGATCCAAGCGATTCTGTGACAAGACAGTTCACAAAATAGTGAAGTGAACCAGAAATGAACTAACAGGATGACAAAGTTATTTTGTAATGCAAGTTTACGGATTAAAGTGTAATGAGTTCTTGTAAAAAATACATGTTCAGTGGACAATAAATAGCGTGCTAACCTTTATTTGTTCGTAAATAATGCGAAGTAATGCCAAAATTCCACTGGGCTGAATTCAGTCCAATATCAGCCCACCGCACCGTCCTCCTCCTATCGCTGTACGTCGACTCGTTTCACCAAAAATGGGCAAAAAAGCCAGAAGATATGCGACCCCACCCCACGCACATGGCCCTGTCCTAAAAACAAAGCAAAACCGAAGCAAACTGTGTGTGCAAATGAAGAGATGACACTGAATAAACAACGGGGATAAACAAGGGCCTCGCGCGCACACACACACACACACACACATACAGAAACTCGTATATATTATAGCCACCACTAAGTTAGTGTAACTTACAGTGTTTATACACACACACTAGCAGCGGCTATTTTGCAGGAGAAGCACCATAACCTGCAACCACTGAACCAGCAGCAAACGAAAAACGTCTCGATTCCTCTTTCCACGCGCCGTATAGCGGAAGCTTCCCTCGCAGCGGCTCTCGTGCCGCGGTTTTGCCGACCTGTGTGTGGCGCACGAGCGCAAACGTGCACGGGACGGGACTGGGGCCGTGGAAGCGCCCGGGGTGCCGCGTGCATCTGCCTGCCTGCCTGCCTGTCTGTCTGTCGGTCTACATAACAGAACTGGTCCTACGTGTCACGTGTCAAGAGTGAAGCGTGTGTGTGTGTGTGTGTGTGTGTGTGTGTGTGGAGTGACAGTGAGTGTGGGAGACGTCAAATTTCACGTGAACGCTGGGACACCCGGGTGTTCCGTGTTTCCCCCCGTGCGTGGGCGCAGATTCTGCAGTTGGCCATGGAAATATAGATTGTTTCAGATCTTTCAGTGTAACTAAAGGCCACAATGTAGCAAAGTTATGTGACTTTCTTTTTAAAGCAGCGCGACGTACGCGGCTGTGTAGTTTCGTGTGCGTCAAAGCCGGGTCCATGGCACCGGTCCAAGGAGCTTCACTGGGATCCGGCGGCGCCTCCAGCGGAGCCCTTCTTCGCCCTCCAGTGACACGGCGGTGCCCAAAGAAAGACCCAGGAACACGCAGCATCACCAGAGTACCGTCCATCAGCACCGCGGCCATGCAACTCCCATGGCATCATCGCATCGCGCGCATCCGATTCTACTGTCACCTTTAACACTATTAATCACAGTTGCACCGCGAATCTCACTGACCCTAAATGACTCTAGCGGGTCCGACAGAGGCATCGTCAGCAACGCACGCGACTGCACACGTTCACGAGATTTACTCAGGTATATAGTACAGCAGCAGTTAAACCACAATCTACGTGAGTCACACGTACAAACCTGTTTAAGCACAGGGTGTTTTACCTGTGGGGGTGCGGTGGCGCAGTGGGTTGGACCGCAGTCCTGCTCTCCGGTGGGTCTGGGGTTCAAGTCCTGCTTGGGGTGCCTTGTGGCGGACTGGCGTCCCGTCCTGGGTGTGTCCCCTTCCCCCTCCGGCCTTACGCCCTGTGTTACCGGGTAGGCTCCGGTTCCCCGTGACCCCGTAAGGGACAAGCGGTTCTGAAAATGTGTGTGTGTGTGTGTTTTACCTGTATCCTGCGGCAGGAACCTGCTTGAATGCGACAAAATTGCATTATTAGCAAAATTAACTGTCACTTTGACAGGTAATGATGTAATCTATATATGGTAAAGAAATGATGACGCAGAGAAAATGAGTCCGTCGCTTCTTTACACGGTGCGACCCAACCGACTTGTCAAAACGGGAAAAACCGCCCTGAACCCGGTAGAAAACACGCGTAGGAGGCAGAACGATCCCCGGTGAGCGGTCATGTTTTACATTCTCGTCTTTAGCGACACCTGGAGGATTTTTCGCAGAACAACATCACTCTCATACATCCAAGCAGCAGGGGATTCTGTTTCTGAAAATGTTAGTCTGTTACCGTTCAGTACGCTTGCCTTATAATAATTATTTACACATACAGCATAGTCATAATTGCTGTCTTCAGATCAGATCGCTTAGCTTCTGGCTTGTCGCTATAAAAATACAGATGGTCATGCCTCGACATTGTTCCATTGTTTTCTGTGATCTGTGGTCCCTTTTTGTTTTTTTTTTTTTCTTCCGCCTCCTTGTTTCTGTGTTTTTTTCTGTTGTGCTTATAAGTTTCTTCAGATCTTCTTATTCTGTACACTTCTGAAGCCTTCATCAACACTGACATTTCGTAAGTGGCCCAACCCGAAGTATCTAGACATTTATAAACTCACTCAGGGCATGTTGTTTTTAGAATAAGGGAAACTAGAACTATCATGTTAGTGAAGAGACAGCAAAACCCACAAAATACTCCCCGCCTCTTTCCTCTCTCATGTAGGCACATTGCAGAGATCAGAGGTGACACAGAACAACGGAAAAACATTTCACAAAATTAACTGGCAGCCCTCTCTCAGTTAATTTTTTTAATTTCAGCATGGATTTCGACTACCAAACAATAAAGGGTAAGGCTCTCTGCTTCCTCTTGTTCGCTGTGTGTTCAAAAACTAGTAGTTAGCTATAAAAAATGTATTAGATTAGCTGGTAAACCCGTTAAAGAAGTAATATTCCTCTTGAAATAACACGTTTTGATTTATTGTTTTTCTGTTTAATGTCATATTTTACGCATGCAGTAATTTTTACAAGCAAATTGCTTTTGGGACAGTCCTACTATTTTGTGAGCATCTCCCTTCATGCCATTTGCTTATTACTTATGCTTACTGATTGTTTATTTGTATAAAACAGAAATGTGGAATAGTTCAAGTAATGAAAATATAAAAAGCAGAGAATGAAGATGAAAAAATTTTTAAGAAATAGAAAATGACTGAGCTACTTAGTGTGCAACAAAGAGACTGTGCACTGCCCTTGAAAACAGTATTGTGTAGCAATGGAAACAAAAGTAAAGTCACTTAGTTGTAGATGCAGATGAAAATGTACTAAAAGGACTTTTCAAAACAAAACTGTTTAGGAGTTCTGAGATTTCAGACAAATCTTTTAAAGGCCTCTTCTGTTTTTTTGAGATGCACATTAATCGTTACCATCTGGCCATAGTGCACTGACAAAGGAAATGCAGATTCTCGATGCACACTAAATAAAAGGTCACTCTTTCTGCCAGATGCTGAAAACCAAAAGCGTGCAGAGATCCTGCAGGCACTGCCCATCCCACACAGAAGCCTGGTGCAGAGCAGCAGTAGGTCTCAGTCTCCTCCTCTTTGCCGAGCTCCTCCGGTCAAACCCAGGAGAAGCCTAAAAGCACGACCTATTATGCAAGAAAAGGTAGGTCTTGCGCTTCCAAAAGTTTCCTTCAAACACGTATATTTTGGTATTATATGCAGTTGGAAACGTTCAGCCAGCATTTGTGTGGGCCTATTAATCTTCTGATGTTTTCCTAGGAAGTATGCAAGTGCTTTTGTTTCTTTCAAGCTGATAATATGCTTTGTGTTTGCCCATATTCTGCTGTTCTGTCATTTTTGAGGTAAAGTAGCCTAGTGCAACAAACCTGCATTTTTTGCAGCCAAAGTATAATCCGAATTTGTTTCGTTATTAGTTAAGATCTTTCTCACAGGCCATCTGAATGTAAGCTGGGACATTACAGCTTGCACCTGTGTTTTACTGTGAGTGCATCGCTTCTGCTCCTGTGCTGTTAAAAGTACTGCACACAGTACTCTTTAGCCTTGACACCCCACAACCAACACCCACTAGAAAAAGTACAGCAGAATTCATATCTTCACAACTTCCTGTTGGTATGGTCAATAAAATGAAGCTTGTGAAGACAGGAAATGGAAAATTCACATTTGAAATGTGACACAGTGTGGCCAACTTTCTAAGGGGTTTTTGATTGCTTGCTCATGTTTTTTTCTCTCTTCACGTTTTCTTATTGTTTCATTCGTATAGAATTTTTAATTAAACATCATTTAATGTGCACTTTCAGAGACAATTCTCAAAGTGTCCAACCTTGTGATGTATTATTTCACTTATTATTTATTTTTTCTCCCTTATGGTAATCTATAGCGTGTAACAGAACTCAGGTCAAGCAGATCCTTTCAGCGATGTCACTGATGACTCCTGGCTTTGTGTTTCCTTTTGGAACTTTTAACTCTTTTTCTTATCGTTCTCTCTGTTCTGGCTGCTGACAGAGCATGTCCCTAATGACCATGTCTCTGAGCAACACCTCAGTAGCTCTGGAGCCCCTTTCCACCGCTTTGCGTGCACACACCCTTCTGTGGTTCGAAACATCCCAGATGCCTCGTCTGCGCCGGCCTGGTCAGCCCCTTCCCTGCTGGTTGCATGGTTTCACGACTCGCAGGTAAGACTCAGGGCCAAAGAGCAAGTCCTCAGATGATAATAATAATAATAAGAAAAAATCTTGAATATCTACTTCCAAAGACAAAAGTATGACAGGAGGATACAGGAAACTCTGAAATAAAGAAAGGGCTTCCATACAATGCATAATTTTTTTAAATAACCATGTGTAATTTATATAAGCTTCTTCTCCCTTTGTACCTGTACAAATAGTTTTACTAAACATGGCAAAAAGCTTCAGATTAGAATATGATCAGAGAGGTCTCGGGTTTAGGTGTTTTGAGACTGACAAGCCATGACAACCACAAATTTAAAATACCCAGAGACACAAATACTGACAGATCAGACAGTACAATGTAGAAAGCAGGAAATATACCCTTGAGCTTCTCCTTTAGGAATCACAGTCCTTTCCTTGGCCCATCACAAATTTATCTGTATACACCCTTAACATAATAAAAACAGAAAGACTGAAAAAATAGAATTTACCTTCTTAACACACATTTATTATTGCACATTTCTGAATTTTCTCACTCCAAATTTTACTGAGAAATAAATGTGACTAAACGGAAGTCTCACTATTCCAGCCATGTATTTAGCCTTGGATGCATTTTTGTTCACAATCTGAATACAGTACATATTTTAAAGTTTGATGACTCACTTTCCTTTCAGAGCAAACCAACATTATATAGCTTGAACAACTTAATGTTTTTTCAATATATTTAATTCAACCCTTTTAGTTAACTGCTGGGGGGTGTGGTGGCGCAGCAAGTTTAGCCTGTGTCCGCTCTCTCGTGGGTCGGGGTTTGAGTGGGGTTCCTTGCGACGGACTGGCGTCCTGTCCTGGGTGTGTCCCTTCCCCCACTGGGTCTGTGCCCTGCATTGCCGGGTTAGGTTCTGGTTTGCCGCGACCCTGCTTGGGATTAACAGTTTCAGACAGCATGTGTGTGTGGGTGTATTTAGCTGCTTAGTAATTATACTCAAAATTTCATTCAAACATGAGGCATGAGATCAAAACGACCAATATGCATGCACATCTCCATGGTCTTTTTACTAGCTCCTCGAAGGTCTGATCAGCATATATTACGTTTTCCAAATGATTAATGTGTAGGACAACATACGGTCTTTCATTAACACGTAAAATTAATCATAGTTGGAAAAATATTAGTATGAAAGAAAAAAAAATGGAATAGCTTTAAAATGTTTTAATCCTGTTTTTGCCATCTCCTTTCTTTAGGGAGGCTGAAGAATTGCTGAGGGACACAGTGCAGGGATGCTTTCTGCTGAGACTGAGTGAAACCAAGATTGGATTTGTCCTTTCTTATAGGTACAGTACTCTTCTCTGTGGCATGTCCAGTTGGAGATGGATCTCAGTGTAGAACCGATCTGCCAATCTCTAGGCTTCTAGCGTCCGGAGGAAGTCCGACACGGACGCGCCGCGTTGCTGTGACGTAATAATGTAACACGTCGGAAAAGTAAAATGAGCCCAGCCAGGTGCAGAGTGTATTTATAAGTGCACAGTGCAAACGGTGAAGTACAGTGTGCAGGTGACACGATGAACGCGGGACAAAGAGACACGGCAGCGTCTTCGCACAAAAAGGTAAAAAGTGAAACGCGCATCTGAGTAGAATTTAAATACGGTGGCGTGACGAAATACCGGACTGGAACACTGGACCGGGACTGGAGCACAAAAGGCAGGAGTGGACAGGGGCAGGATTGGGGACTGGAACATAAACACTTACGGAACAACACTTGGGAACCAGGGAACTAATGATTGCCAAGAGAGCACAATGGAAGCACTGAGTGAGAATCCGCTCCTTTTATACCCTACTAACCAGACTGTGGACAGGTGCATGAGTCTGGGCCAGTGGCACTGAGTGGTGCCTCCTCTGGCCTGTAGGACTAATATCGCTGTGGGTCGTGACAGCTTCTAATAGTATGAACCTATCAAGTTTAGTCAAAATGTTCACGCTGCATAATATTATTATATAGTTCTCTTTAGAAAGTCATCTTTTTCTGAGAAGCAAAGCCATGTCATCAGTGATTGCTCTACCCTCCCACTGCAGTCTCAGATTTCTGAAGATCAGTTATTTCGCTGCAGAATGAATGTCAGAGCTAGAGGAAATCAGTCTTTGTTCTATGCACCACAAATCGGTGGAAAAGCACAAGCAGGAACACTTAAGTACTCTGTGCAATATGTAACCCCTCATCATCATAATGCCCCATTTGTGGTTTTTAGGGGCAAAGACAGGTGTCGGCATTTCATCATTGAGGAAGAGAGTGACGGGGGGACTGGCGGAGGGGGCTGCTACCTCATTGCTGGGGAGGAGAGCCGCCACAGCAGCCTGCAGGACCTAGTCGACTACTACACTCAGCACCCAGTTGGACCTTTCGATGAAGTACTCACCATACCCTTTGTCAAGGTGGGTTAGTCCTTATCCTACAAGCCATTACACACTCAGAATTGCACAAGCATTACTGAAGCCTATTTCACTGAGTGAATCTAAGGAGGCACAATCTCAATTTGAATGGCCATAACAGCATTGAGCAAAACTTGCTGATACACGAATGGTTACCCTCCGTAAAGCAAAGCACTGCAAATGAAGTCTCCGCACATCTTGCTTCAGTGACACCACAGTCCACATGTTCACTTCAAAAAAGCTAATATTCATAATCATAAGGAAATCTGTCTCAAAGACGGCTTTTTTCTTTTCTCCCTCAGACTGGTGGAGACAGCAAAGAACCTCTGTTGGAGACAGTGGGGGGACAGGACTTGTCATGTGGTGGTGCAGATGGAGGTGACAGATCAGATGCTTCATCAGCCCCTCTGGCCATCACACCTGCCCTTACTTCCACAGATACCCCTGTGCCCCCTGCCAGCGAGACGGAGCAGTACGCAGTGGTAAAGAAGGGTTTGAGGAAGTCTTACTCTCTACCTGACAACAGCCCCGAGGCAAACTCTGCGTCGCTCAGTCTGCAGGTGAGAACCACAGCAACCGGAGACACAAAGGAAAATGTCAAGATACCATCAAACGTTTTCACCTCGACAAAGACTTTAGTGAAACAAAAGCATGCTTACTTTCATTTTGTCAGACTGAGACTGTTGCATTTTTACAAACAAAACCACAGCAGTAACTTAACCTACATTGTAGTCAATATTTTTTCGAGATGGAAGGCTTCCTTGCCGTAACTCGGTTCAGTGTCTGTGACTTTACAGTTCTGTCACTTAGTTATTTTTAGAACCATCTTCAATGCTAGTGTTGTTCTTTGGGGCTATCTGATACATCACCATGTATAGTGGCCAAATATGAAAATATCAGACTTTTATTATCTCCAAGTTCTTGTTCTTGTTTTTCTGCTCAGGTCCCAGACGCAGATCCTACCAACTCTCCATCTTTCTCAACAAGGCTAGATGATGCCAGGGCCGAGAACAGTGTGGATGTACCGTATGCACGGGTGAACAAAGCCCCTCGGGCTCCATCTGCTGCAGCCACAAACTATGTAAACATACCTACAGTGGCCCAAGAGGGCCCCCCCTCTCCCTCCAGTGAATCAGCAGCGGAGCAGAAGTACTGGGAGATGGTGCCTTTGCACACGTATGAGGAGACAAGTCACTTGATACAGCAAGCAGAGTCACGTGATCACATTGACTTCTATGCCATGGGAGGAAGGCAGACCGCGGAGGAGAGTGCAGGTGAGAGGAGGGCCTGTCAGAATTGTGTTTTTTGTCGGAGAGTAGTGGGGCCTGGCCAGGAAGGGGAAAAAATGAAAATGAGACTCAGGACAGATTGGTCACATTAAAATGGAAAAAGCAAATAAGTCCAAAAAAACGAGTGCAGTCATTTGTTTATCGTTGCTGTATGAATGTGTATTGATGAGTGTAATGTGTTAAGAGAGTAATTTCAAGACATGGTCCAAATAGTGTCTTGTCCATTTATAATGATATGCGGGTTTTGCAGAAAAACACCATTTGTACTCTGAAATCAATCTGAAAGTGAGAGATGTTCCAGCACCAGTGCAAATCCCTGGAAGGTCTGTCCCTGATCTGCCCCAGAGACCCCCTCCCAGGACTGCAAACTGTAATTCAAGATACAATGGAACTGTACAGGTATAAAAGCCGATTAGTTAGTAGTTTAGTTATTTTTAGAACAATTTTCAATACTAGTGTTGGTCTTTGGGCAGCCTGATACATCACCATGTATGGTGGCCAAATATGAAAGTACCCAAGTTCAGTTTTTTTTTAAGTTATTGTTGTTACAATTACGACTTGGTTTTTAGTTGTTTGTTCTCTTGTTTGTTTGGTTTTCAGTTATTCATTGACAACACTGAGTATTAGCATCACATTTTCATGATTCTTTTTCATTAGAGACTGGATGGAAACATAACGCTGGACCAGCCACTTCATTCTAGGATCCCCATCCCCCCTGTTCCGGAGAGACCTCTTCCTGATCCACACTCATCCATTTATGAGCAAATTCCAGATAAGGGTTTTTCATCCAGACTGGAAAAAAAACAAACAAAAAACTGAATAGTCTACAATCAAATCTTCCTTTAAACAAGATAGGAGGAATCTTTTGGGATCGCACTTTGAAGCTGCATTGGGTGCAGTTGTACAGATTATGTGTTTTCACACGTAGTTTTCATTTCAGTGATCCACACATTGGTTGTAGACTACAAAGGTATTCCATTTTCATATTTATGTAAATGTCCTAAATCCTCAGTTTCTTTATGCTACAACCAAAAACTCAGTGGAAAATTGTTATATTGCATTTGCCTACTTTTTTCTCAAAACTTTTTTTTTGCTCTTGCTTTTAATGACCAATTTAGAGGTTATATCCCAGAGATACCTGTGAATACACAGTACTGTTGGGAGAATTCTCCAGTTTTAATTTTTATTTTTGAGGTTTTCATAACAATCATAAACTAGACTATAAAATCTGACATTTGTCTTTTAACCAGGCCACAAAAACCACAACAGACTGTCATGGTCACACCGGAAGGAACAACAGCAGCAACAACAGTAACTATTCTAAAATAAAAAATAGATGATGATTATTATTATTATGGGGGGTGCGGTGGCGCAGTAGGTTGGACCGGGTCCTGCTCTCTGGTGGGTCTGGGGTTCGAGTCCCGCTTGGGGTGCCTTGCGGCGGACGGGCGTCCCATCCTGGGTGTGTCCCCTCCCCCTCCGGCCTTACGCCCTGTGTTGCCGGGTTGGCTCCGGTTCCCTGCGACCCCGTATGGGACAAGCAGTTCAGAAAATGTGTGTGTGTGTGTGTGTGTGTGTGTGTGTGTGTGTGTGTGTGTGTGTGTGTGTGTGTGTGTGTATATATATATATATATTATTATTATTATTACATTTCTGCAATCACTCTGCAATGTGACAGGTCTCCCATTCAGCATTTCAGCCAGTGCAATAAAGCTTAATTTAACTAAAATAAAAACAAAAACCAACCAAAAGAAAGAAAAAGTAGCATTCCAGGCAGATAATAGCTCAAGGAAGAAGACTTCCTCTTCCACCCACTGGACAGAGAATGCAGAAACAATACTAATCTTGAAAGCACTGAAGATTTCTGGTGGTGATTAGAAAGCCAAGGTGGTACACATACAGATTTCTTGCTGTGAGGAAACAAGAAAGACCACATTATTTTACACATGTGATGTAGTAAACTTGATGAGGACATGGAATGTAGTTTTGTAGTTAAGCTGTGTCATTGTTAAAGAATCTGATTGTTAAAAAGTCACTTCCTGACTGATATTCAGAGGAATACAAATGGTACTGTAACTTAAAAAATTAAAAGAACTTGTCCAAAAACTCACCAGAGTTAAAAAGGTATGTGGTCCTAGAATCTATCTACTTGAGTACTGAAGTTACTTTGATTTCAATAAACTTTTTAATGTTCTGAACCACTAGCAGTTTAAATATAATTCCAACTCATAGAAAAATATAGCTTTTTTCAACAATTTATGTGTTGTGCCAATAAAAGAAGATATTTTAAATTAGTCTAGCCAAAAAACACGAGACAAAAAAGAGCAGTGTACTGTACCTGGCTGAATCCTAGTGATGCTCATCCTCCACCCCACTGACACCCGCACTTGGACCTGGATCATCAGAAGACTGACCGCTGGTGTGACCACTTAACTCAGACTCAGTGTGAAGAAAGACATCTGAAGGGTTAGAGGAAGAAGACACTGGAACAAACTGTTAATGGAAGCTTGGCAATAGACGTGTGATACATGGAAGAGACAGAGTTTGTTTTTGTGAGTTATTAGTAGCCTTTTCACTTTGGCAAGGAATTTCCTTTCTGGTTTGGTTAATCCAAGCAGTATTTCATTGGTCAGGTTGTAAATATGGTTTTTGCTCATTAAAACTATTGGAAGCCCAGCCACAAATGCCCCATGCCTGCTTACTCCTTGAATTTGACACGCCCCTCCATGTCACAATGGCAGTTTACTAGGTATTATAACTTATTCACTGTTGATAGCTGCTTTTCAAGTGTAACCTGCTACACCACTGTGCTGCCCCAAAAATACCTTGTTCAAGGGTATTACACTGAGTGGTAGGATCTGAACCAGACTCTTTTTAGTGCAAAGGTGGCAGCTCTAACTACTACACCATCTCTTCTGCTTTGATTGAGTTAATAAATGTTTCGCTCAATCAGTCGGTCAATGAATCAGTTAAAAACCTTTGTATCTCCAGCACAAAATTGGTTGTTTATCAAAGCTTAGTTCTGAATCATATGCTTGCTTTGGGTGATTACATTTTGATTGATGAATGCTTACTAATATGCAAGGTAAAGCAAATGTAATTGAGTGACTCAAGCAGTGTACTCTGCTGTATCTAGCAGTGTAAGTCACCTTGGGTGAAAAGGTGTGGGCTGATAACACTACATAGAGTTCATTAGGAGTTGCTTCAGATAAAAGTGTCTGCTAAATGAATAAACGTAAAGGTAATAGTACTGACATCACTCATACACTTCAGTCAGTTTTGTTTGTCTTCTAAACCTCTGCTCAACTCTCACTTCCCAACATGGACAGTCAAATGAAGAATAATCTTTATTTGAAAATGAATGAGATTTATCTGTACTACGAGATGAAAACATCAGGATACGGGCTACAGGTACTGCAAAAATACCATATGTTAAGACTAATCTGAACACTCCATGACAAAAAGCACAAAACAGAAATGTAACAACATGCTCAGTTAGATTCTTGCTCAGTCAATGATGCAAACTGACTACGAGGGTGGAATCATCTTTCCAACTGCTCTTCAGAAAGAATCCCAGCACACCCTGCTGACAAAGCTTCAGTACTACTGATGGCTCACAGCAACATATTTATCTGTATATCAGTATATGACACATAGGATCACTAACTGCCAAATACATACAAATAAATAATAAAACAGAAGAGCAAAAGGTTACAATATTTTCCAGGAGTGGTAGTTTAACACAGGTTTGGCCAGGTCCTTCTTTCCGGTGGGTCTGGGGTTCGAGTCTTGCTTGGGGTGTCTTGCGATGGACTGGCGTCCCGTCCCGTCCCCTCCTCTAGCCTTGTGCCCTATGTTGCCGGGTTAGGCATCAGCTCGCTGTAACCCTGCTTGAGACAAGTGGCTTCTGTCAATGTGTGTGTGTGTGTGTGTGTGTGTGTGTGTGTGTGTGTGTGTGTAATGTAACACTGACAAAGAAGTTCCAAAATGGGGACCAGGCATTCCAGAGTTCATTTGAATTCTTGTACAAAACAAATTTTAACTTTCCTTCTGGGTTAAAGGTACTGTAGACACAAGTCGACCACATATTTTTGGAGGGAACTTCTGGTGAGGACCCTCTAGCAATACAAGCACCTTCTATAATTATTTTATTGTTCTATTTATTAAATGCATATTTATTGTAAATCATTTTAGAGTAACTATATATCATTCTTCTTCATTTTAAAACACTTCACTAGAACACCACCTTACAAGGTAAATTCTAATAATGCAATCACTGTAATTGCTCCTCCCGTCCTGGGTGTGTCCCCTTCCCCCTCCGGCCTTACGCCCTGTGTTGCCGGGTAGGCTCCGGTTCCCCATGACCCCGTAAGGGACAAGCGGTTCTGAAAATGTGTGTGTGTGTAATTGCTCCTAAAACTTGTGAACCCCTCTCTGTTGACCTCTTTAAAGTAATATTTTAAATTTAATAAAGTATTATTTGCAATAAATGTATAGACAAACCACGCAAAGTCATCTCTAATAATATTGCTTTTCAAGAGAATTTTGTGAGTTTTATAACTTTAAGTTTTAAACACAGGTAAGGCTTTTCCCTTACCTCTTCTTCCTCTTTTAGCACTTGGCAAACGATACACCTTCAGTTCAAAAACATCTTCATAAAGATTACAAACTATCTGAATGTCCATTAAGATTACATAATGTGTAAAACCATAGTACTTTTTAAAAAAAAACCAAAACAACTGAATCAGTGACGAATGACGTGTGCTTGTAAGTGTGAGTTCTTGCAATAACAGTGTAAGGAAAACTTGTACAGTGTTTGGTTTTTCTGGACTGTTTCCTGAACGGCAACAAGAGGTGACCACCAAACTATATGATAAAGCGTCACAGAGCAAAACTAATAGTTAAACAAAAATTTTATTTAGGATGTATTTTGATTAAAAAAAAAATACATTTTAAATAGTTTTGTCAGACAAATATGACTTCAATATTAATCTTTTTTTGCTAATCATCGCGTTTTACATATTGGTACATATTTCTGAAATATTATAACTTAATTTAGTAAGAAATCATAGAATGAATCCAAAGAAAAAGAGCTAAATAACTTATTTTCTGTACCCATTGCTAATTTGTGTTGGAAAACCATAAATATATTTCCTTATAAGAAAAAATAATAATTCTTGAAAGTAGTGGCAACCTAGGTGGATGCGGTGGCACGGTAGGTTTGACCAGGGCCAGATGCTTTGGTGGGCCTGGGGTTTGAGTCCCACTTGAGGGGCCTTGCAACAGACCAGCATCCCGCCATTGGTGTGTCCCCTCCCCTCCAGCCTTGGGCTCTGTGTTATTGAGTTAGGCTCAGGCTTGTTACTACCCTGCTTGGGACAAGTGGTTTCAGTTAGTGTGTGTGTTGGCAACCTGAATGACACCCAGACTGTGTAACTTAAAATATGCACAATACTAAAAGGGAGGATGAGGAGTGTTAAACAGGATGTCTTTTAGAACATCAAAGCTGCATATTGTTGAACTGATAAGATTCTGAATTCACTTTCAAAGACATTCTTTTGAGATGGAATTGTGGATGTGGGAGCGGAGTGTAATGTTCCGCATTACTTAGTTGTCATGTGGCCTCCTATTTGTCCTGTTGTGCGTCCATTATTACGATTGCAGAACCTTTGCCTGCCGGTTTAATGACTATGTGTTTATTTTTCCTTAGTGTCTGTATTGCCCCCCTGAAGGGTGGGCTGAGGTTACGTTTTTGGTTTTGTGTGTGTGTGTGTGTGTGTGTGTGTGTGTGTGTGTGTGTGTGTGTGAGTGTTTATGGGGTGTCCAGTTGTGGGAGAGTCGCATGTGTTGTCAGAGAATTTCTTTAGTTTTTTGTTGCGGCGTAATGTCTCCCCCATGAGTTTGCGTGAGTCTCCTAATTAGTGACCAAATACAAGCTTTATAGCAGAAACTTCGCCCTTCTGGCCACACCATAACAGCCCCAACAACTAATTCCAAAATGCATATTCCGCAAGAATAACACCCAACATAAATAGAAAAGCATACAAACCATATGAAACATTTGTCTATTATAAATATCCCTATCTTACAGTATACAAAAACATTTATCCCATTACACAGTAAATCACCCCTATCAAGTTGGTTGTGCCTAAGGACTCCCACCTAGAAATGCCCCAAGCGGTTCAGTCTATCTGGTTTGCAATACAAGCTAACCAGCACAAGAAAGATGTTAAACTTCTAAAGGGTAAGCAAAGAAACTACAGAAATGATCCTTGAAAACTGCAGTAAATGTATTTACTTTTAACAACCACCTGCATGATGTACTTGTCGTAGTTTAATTTAAGAAACGTTAATAGTTAAGGACAAACGGATACTGGTAGGCCTTTCCCCCAGCAGCCAACCTGGTTCAAACAGAAAATGTTAAGTGAAATACTGGAGCAAAACAAATAGCGTAACAGCACAAAGTGAAATGCATGTGAACAGGCAGCAGCAACAGCAAGAGTCAGTACTTCACTGATGGTATTTTTGCTGGCATCTTACTGATTCTTTGCTACCGGCATGCCTGTCACAGCTCAGGATGTGACAGTCAGGGTTGGAGCTAGGGTTAGGGTTGGAACTCTCCGCTTTCTCGGGCTTGTTCTTTTCTGGGGATTTTGCAAACACGTGAACCTTATTCTGTTTTCTGCACTTGACGCAAACGCGTTATCTTTTTTGTCTCCAGCTTTGGGTCACCGTGCCCTGTTTCAGTCTATGCTTGTGTATGAGAGCATCAACACAACAGTTTTCTCACCCAGTTTGTCTTTGTTAGTTCCTGCTCCTTCATACAGCGTGCAGTGTTACATCTCTCCTTTAGAGAGCGAGGCAGAGCGTGCAGAGCATCCAGAGCAAGGAGTCGAACACCGGTAGCCGAGACGGCGTCTTTCGAAAGAATCGAGTCCCTGTTCGACGTAAGTTCCATCCCGAATGTATCGTCTGACAACAGAATGCGTATCGCCATCGCTCATGCTGACTCAGACAGGTAGAAGGCATGTGGGAGGCGCACCTGGCCAGGTGAATGTTTCACTAGTCTCTCCCTGGTCTCACAAGTTGCGTGTTTCTCACAGTCTGAAGGTGGACAATGTTCCATCCCAAGAACAGAGTCCTCTGGCTTCGCAGGCAAGTCCAGGTCTGCTGCTGCACCCCTACTTCTCACTGAGTCCTTCCTGTACCGCTTGGACTCCGACTACGACCCGTCTCCCAGGGCGATGTCTCGCAACTCCTCTCTTACCAGCGAAGGGTAAGAGGCTCCTGCTCCATATCTCTGCACAGTCTCTAAACGTACTGTGTATCTCACAAGCTCGCTGACCAGTCCTCGGAACTCACAGCTGCAAGCACAACTGGGGCCTCATGTGCGTTCGGAAGTCTTTTTTGTTTGTAAGTCCAAAGTCATTTTCACCACCGAGTCACAGTCCATGGAAGGTTAATTGTTATTGAGGTGTCACTTGATTGATTTGCTGATTGGTTTCTGTAAGTGTCTCAGATAGCTATAATAGGTTAAAAAAAAACCTTTAGAGACATTAATATTTTTATGCACTTCAAGCTGTGTTCCAATTGAAAAATGATCCA
Source organism: Scleropages formosus (assembly GCF_900964775.1). Taxonomy (NCBI): domain Eukaryota; kingdom Metazoa; phylum Chordata; class Actinopteri; order Osteoglossiformes; family Osteoglossidae; genus Scleropages; species Scleropages formosus. The sequence continues at coordinate 17,036,351 of NC_041823.1, read as the reverse complement.
TTTCACCTTTCTTGTTGTTAAGCGCTTGGCCAGTTTGGGGTCACGGTGGTCCAGAGCCTGTTCCAGAAACACAGAGCCCAAGGCTAGGCAGGGTACACAATGCATGTGATGACACTCTGTTGCAGAATTTAACAATGACTCAAAATATGACTGAACATTGGTTCATATGGTGGAAAGAAACAAACTAAGTGTACTTAAGAATCACGTGTCTCTTTCTCCTAATGCAATGAACACATTGTATTTTCTGTGGGATGTACGTCGCCTTGGAGAAAAGTGTCTGCTAATTGAATAAATGTAAAAAAAAAAAATAGGACCTTCACAAGTTCCCACTGAATGCCAGTTAATGACTGATTGATTGATCCCATAAGCATACGTAGCGTTCCTCATTTTGCTGTTGATCGCTGACACTCAGGATCCCCAGGCAGGAGCTGTAACACTGTGGAAGTGAGCTGAATTCAGGTGGTCCCACACTTCTCAGACATCCAAAACCTGAGGAGCCTGTGCGTAAAATGCTTAGTAATCACACACACACACACATTTTCAAAACCGCTTCTCCCATACGGGGTCGCGGGGAACCGGAGCCTACCCGGCAACACAGGGCGTAAGGCCGGAAGGGGAGGGGACACACCCAGGACGGGACGCCAGTCCGTCGCAAGGCACCCCAAGCGGGACTCAAACCCCAGACCCACCGGAGAGCAGGACTGTGGTCCAACCCACTGCACCACTGCACCACCGCACCCCCACTTAGTAATCACTTCTCCTCCAATACTGTGTGTTTCATTCACTGTGACTTTGAAGCCCCATTATTTGTACCTTCACATGCCATCACCTTCCTCATTCTTGACCTTTCTTTGGACTTTTCTCACACATGCGCTGATGTTCAGAATGGTCAGTTTGGAGTTCCCAGCTCACCTGAACAGAATGGCTCACAATCACTCATCGGGCTCTCCTCTCTTTCCACGTTCTGGCAAGTCTGCGATCTGTAGGAAGCAACTTTGCCCTCCTCACCAACGTCTTGTCACCCACGATCAAGTCGGTGTCTCGCTTTCGGTGAAACCTGCCAATCTAAACTGTCACTGCAGTCAGTGAGAACCATGTTACCACCTCCTCTGTGACAGTCTGTGAGTGTGTGAGAGCGTGTTTGACAGAATGTGTGTGAGTAGCATTGTGTCACTGAACTGTGAAAGTATGATTCTTTATGTGGTTCCTCGAACGTGGTGAAGCCTTTTTTCCATCGGCCTCAAAATAATGTTGCGTTCCCCACAATGCCCAGTAGGTGGCGCTGTTCATGTATCCCTGTTGTAACATGCAGGGGGTCTCCGCTGGGAATGCAGCAAACCACTCCCAGGACAGTGCTCTCCGGTACATTTAGTTTGATACGCTTTGCATCACTCACATTCACACTCGCACTCATCCACACACAAACATCAGCACAGTCATGTGACCTTGATGTTGCCTTCATGTGACCTCACAGAGGAGGCCTACCAGCAACTGGCTCGCAAGACCTTGGAGGAGCTAGACTGGTGCTTGGACCAGCTGGAGACAATCGAAACGCACCGCTCCGTCAGCGACGTGGCCTCGACCAATGTGCAGATCTCACTTGTGCTGACTGACACTCGTACCGCGGCACCGACAACCACCATGTGAGAGTATGTGACAACCCCCCAAACGTGACCTGCCACCACTCAGACACACACCCTTTCATTTTTACAGCAGCTAATATCATGGCTAATATCTTCTCATCAGTTACACACACACACACACACACACACACACACACACACACACACACACACACACACACACACACACACACACACACACACACACACACACACACACACACACACATTTTCAGAACCGCTTGTCCCATACAGGGTCACGGGGAACCGGAGCCTAACCCGGCAACTCAGAGCGTAAGGCCGGAGGGGGAGGGGACACACCCAGGACGGGACGCCAGTCCGTCGCAAGGCACCCCAAGCGGGACTCGAACCCCAGACCCACCGGAGAGCAGGACTGTGGTCCAACCCACTGCGCCACTGCGCCACCGCACCCCCTCTCATCAGTTACATTTTTATACATATAGTTTTCTCTTTTTCTGAACACTGAATGCAACGAAAAGTAACTTTACTACAAATGCGTGACTTTCCAGAGATTCAATTGGTACTACCTCTGTGGATCATTCTGCCTGCGCTTCCTCTTCCTGCGATGGCAACAAATGTTTGTTGACTGACTTCTGCGCAAATAAATTTTTATGCTGCGTGGTTCAATGCTCCACTGAAAGTTTAAAAGATAAAGCTATAAAAAAACACACCTTACTGAAACTGTGTGTGTGTGTGTGTGTAACAACCTCTACTGACCCTACGTACCCATACACGTGATTTCCCTCAGACAAGCAGAATGAGGTGGAGCTCCTGCCCCCCAACCAGAAGGAGCAGAACTCAGCACCATGTCAGACCAGTGGAAGTGGGGTTTTGTCCCAAGACTCCAGGGCAACTCTGCCTCGATTTGGGGTCCAAACCAAGCATGAAGATGTGTTGGCCCAGGTGAGCTCCAACATTCATGTGTCGCTACTAAATAACACACACAGGTAGGTGCTCGTGCACACTGTTATTCACAGAGACGGATACCAGTACACATGGGTACACACACAGGCACTGAGACATATTAAGTCCAGTATCATGACAGTACTAAAGTGCATCCACCTGGAGGAAAAGGTGTGTGTGTGTGTGTGTGTGTGTGTGTGTGTGTGTGTGTGTGTGTGTGTGTGTGTGTGTGTGTGTATGTGTGTGTCAAACCTGGTGAGCACATTGATTTTCTCTATTTAATTTCAATTTATTGTGCCTTAACACAGAAACGAACACAGTCTTCGGGTTCTGTGGGACTATTACATTCACTCTGTGACTCCTGTTTCTCACACTTGCATTATTCTTTCAAATTCCTCCTTCACAGGAGGATAGAACATCTGCAGACTTCTCTTGTAACTTGGCACATCTTTCATTACACTACTTTCTGTGGCTGCACTGATGGAGGTGAAGCCGATGCGAGTCATCCGTGGCCGTCTGCTTATTGTGACACTTCCCTGTTTCATCATCCCCTTAGGTGATACTTGGAGTTTTTAAATAGTGGTGACAAGTGACACTTTTCTAACTTCTCCAGGAACCGGAAAATCTGGAAAAATGCAGCTTCAACATTTTCACTGTGGTTCAGCTGTCCTGTAACCGGCCACTCAGCTGCATTATGTTTGCCATCTTCTAGGTAGGTGTGTGTGGAGATTTGCAAGATGACCAGTCAAAGGCAGGCCTCAAGTCAACTTGAATGGATGTCCATCTGCTCCAGCTATAATTTTATTTGTATCATTATTGATTTATTTTCTATTTTTCAATTGCCAGTTAATTTTATCAGCATTTGCTTATCTGTGCTGATGTACTTCATTTTATGTTCAATATATAAACTGACTCACTGTCAAAGTCAGTACTTCAGAGAGAGCAGGATGAGAAGGAGCTCCTTCAGACCTTTGGGATTGCAGTCATATGTTTCATTCCAACATCTTCAATGGACCTTGGCCAAGTTTACGTGGCTCTGTGTGTGTTTGCATGGCTGTGAGAAGGAAAGGGATGTCATGAAGACCTTCCGAATGCCAGAGGACACACTGATGGCCTATGTGATGACCGTAGAGGACCACTACAACGCGAGTGTGTCCTACCACAACAGTCTGCGTGGAGCAGATGTCACGCAGTCCACTCATGTCCTGCGCTCCACGCCTGCCCTCAAAGTGAGCAAACATCTCATTAAATGTTAACATTCTAATGTTGGACAAAAACGCTTTCCAGCACCACACGACAGCAATATGTGCCTTTACACAGCAAGCTCCTTTTTTATCTCACGAGTGTCCAGATGTGACGGGTGGACACCTTATTCTTCTATGGCTGTCTAGAGCACTACAGTAGGGACAATCCGCCGTGGACAATGATGTCCGCTACACCACCTGATGTCCTTTCTTTCGTGATCTCTGCTGGGGCGAACACTCTGTCTGCAGTCTGTGCGGTATCACACACTTTTAGTTTTTTTCAGTAGAGTCGTTAGCAGACCAATAGCTTCTTATGAAGAACTGAAACACCCACCAGGAAGGACCTGCAGGCACATGCCATGTTGGTGCTTCTTTTAAAGAGGACCCCCTGAATGAACATGTGTGAATGTGTTTTTCTCTCTCTCTCTCTCTCTCTCTCTCCCCCTAGTGTACACACATGAACACTAACTAATATCAACTGTTTACATGACGGACGCTGGTACAACTGACTCCCCTCAGCTCAGCGCCGTTAACAGTATATCATCATCATGACATGTGTTGCTTAGGATGCTCTCTCTGGTACCAAGGCCGGGTTAACTTAATGTAAGAGCTGCGATGCACTTGTTGTAACGTCATGATGAATAGCAAAGCTCAAAATGTGAAGGCGAGGCCAAAAGGCTCAGAGAAACTAAGTCTGTTGAAATGAGTGAGAAAAATTTCTCACTTCATAGTAACTAGTTTTGCCGCGTTGAGCAGAGGCAGCTCTGAATGGATTGAGGAGCACAGACACTGAGTCAAGTGGAAACACCAGTCAAGGCAGAATAAAACAGGGATAAGTTAATCCTAAATTAGTTAGTAGGTGAACGTTTCTTAGTTCTGTTTTGTGCTCTGCTTTCATCAGAAATTCTAATGTACTATGAAACCGGAGTACTACGAGTATTTTGTCTGTGTGATTAGCTCAGCTTTGAAAACATAATTTCTGAATGCTGTAACGTGATTTCATAATCGGTCATCAGAGAAATATCACACTCGCTAGAAAATATTCCACCAGTGAATTAAGAAATAAGTTAATAAATTATTACTGAAAATTAAGCCTGTTCTCTCCTAAACTGGCATTTGTTGTATATTTCATATGTAAAATAATGAAAAGTTGCGCTTAACATCTTCACAAATAAGTTTGTAGTGATCTGATCTGCGCCGCAGGCATGTGTTCTGTGTAGACACAAGTTTTGGTCATTATTGGACAACTACATTTTCTTCGCCAACAGGCTTGCCATTTAGCTAATTCCTGTTCATTTTTGATTTATTTTAACTGCAGGTTCTTCTCATGTCTGATCTTGGTGTGGTGTGGAACAGAACTTAACTTTTTGGGGACCCCATATTGTTTTGGTAAGTGCATTTAACAAACACTTGAAAGCTGTACTGATGGCAGCAGTATTTCAGCAGTCATTCAATTTAAACAATGATTTAAACCACAACTACATAGATCTGCAACAGCTAATTGTGCGGTATCCATTTTTTCTTTCTTTACTGATACCATGGTTATGGTACGGTAAATGACCATACAAAAAAGCTAAGCTGAAGAGAAAATATATAGGGAAGAAGGTGGAGCTTGACACCGGTAGGTCGTCATCTTATAATTCACATTGAGGAGCCGTTACATTCATGCTGAAAAAAGTACTGGTACACATTTCTTTCACTTTCTTCATCTTTCAGCTTCTTACTAGATGTGGTTCTGTGTCTTTGGTTTTCCTATAGTATAATAATGACTAATTGCAGCACAGAGTCAACCTGCCCCAGGTCATGTGTCGACAGCCTAACTCTTCATGTTTTGAGTGAACTGTTGGGATTTTAGTTCTGTTTACTCAGCATCATATGAGATTCCATCATGGCCAAAAGTATATGTTCCACTGAACAGATTTTATTTATTTCACCGTGTACAGCTTTATGTAATCAAAGGTGATGCGGACCTCCGTGCCTCAGAGATCATCACTAATGTTTCATTTTTTGTCCCTTTTCTCTCTTTGTTGTTTGTCTAGTTTATGTGGCAGTGTAAAGACTGTGGCACTGAAGTGTCTAAGGTCTAGGTGATCAGAACTTCTTAAACATTACAGACTAAAACGTGGTCATTTCGGAAAAGGCCATCGTATTAAATGTGTATATCCTGATTGTCCATGTATTTATAAGACTTGGAATTCACTCTTGACACACTTGTCGAGGAATCACGCCAATACCTTAACGCACTCTAATATAGTTACGACATTCTCCTGTCATGCATGTGGCCGTAGTGAATTTGGAACAGAACGTGACTATTTTGTGCACATAAGTCATCATCTGAAAAACAATGAGACAGTCACTTGTATGTTTAAAGGCTGTCAATACATTTACATTAATTCGCTTAGCAGACTCTTTTCTCCAAAGCGACTTACAACAAACATTATGTAGTGTACTAGCCCACACACCTTATTCACCAAGGTGACTGCACTGCTAGATACACTACTTACAAGGAGCCACTCATCCAGGCATCAATGAAACACACTCTCTCTGTGATACTCACGTTCAAGTCGCATAAAAGTCGGAAGCACAGCTTACGTTACATTAACCGTAAAAGGACAGCAGTCCTCAAAGCACTTTGCATCTATTTAGGTGAGGATGATGGACCTCTTGTTCAGGAGTATGTGGTAAGTCAGTGTCACATGTACTGTTTTCTATTCAAGAAAATGATTTAATGTCACTTGCCCACTAATCATTACAAGCTGTTGTGTCAGCACCAATAACTTTGGTTCAAAACTCTTGAATAGGTAGAAAAAATAGCTTTCGCAATGTTATAAAGAGAGGTGCTTCTGTTATTTAGCCTAGCTTCATTGATATAAGTGGGGTGGTCAAAGTAATAGAAACGCATGTAAGTAAATTCAGTATAATTTAACAGCACCACGAATTGCAGCCTCCAAAATTACGATACAGCTGAATTACCACCTCTTTGAAAGTTTGAATAAAAATTAAACATTATAACCATAATGAAAGTAGTATTTCATAACCATTGTATTAAACTGCATTGCTTTCAGCTAAATGTACCAAAGAAACTGACAACTGAGTGTATATATGAGGCTTTGATACACACATAATACTTGTTGGTAGAAGGCATTCTTTATTCATTTGGCTCTGCAAAAAAGACTCGATAGAAAGAGATATACACAATATCACCAGACTTCTCTTTAGGGATTGATAGGTATGTGAGCAAGTGTATGTAATTAACATTAAAATAATTGCATGAATACATGCTTTCTTTTTTCTCCTATTTAAATCTACAGGGTAAAGGGGTGCGGTGGCGCAGTGGGTTGGACCACGGTCCTGCTTTCCAGTGGGTCTGGGGTTCGAGTCCCGCTTGGGGTGCCTTGCGATGGACTGGTGTCCCGTCCTGGGTGTGTCCCCTCCCCCTCTGGCCTTGCGCCCTGTGTTGCCGGGTAGGCTCCTGTAACCCTGTCTGGGACAAGCGGTTCTGAAACTCTGTGTGTGTGTGTGTGTGTGTGTGTGTGTGTGTGTAAATCTACAGGACATTAATGGAGATGACATCCTAAGAGACCTGCAAAAATCTACAATGGGCATATATGTCATCAACAAGGAAGGTGCAGAAACTGGACATTATGATGATATTGGTGTTTATGTTGAAGGAGCTGTTGTTCTAGAGAACACTGGATCTGTATCCTGAGCTTCTGCAATGATGCATGGAGTCATCTATGCACTGAACATGGCTTACCCCAAACATCTGAAGTACTGCTATGAATTTATTCAAAAAGTGCTCTTTCGGATGGATGGTGAAAGGCGGTCCCCCAAAATCCTTGGTTTAAAGAACAAAATCAGTGCTGGACTGTAAGATTTTTTCAGCCGCACCCTGTAAAGCTGCTGTGGTATTTATGTTTTTTTGCTGGGGGGTGAGAGAGAACATGTACAATGATGTGAAATGCAGTTTCAGAAGATCTTGTAAACTGAAGAACAAATGGAAAAAAATTAATATTTAAAGGTGTCCTAGGGATTTTGAGGACTATTCATTAAAAATGAAAATTTGTGTTGTTTCTGTCGGTAGTGGTCAGGAATGGTGCTGTTACTTTTTGTTAATGCTACTGGTGCATTTTGTTTTAAGATCTTAAGCCAATCAAGGGTTGAGAAAGTGACTTGCATTACAGGCATTCTTGTTTCTGAGAACAAAACTTGTGTTACGTCTGGTCATGGATCATGACTGGCAAAAGCTTTCGGATTTGTCAGCGAGTAATTTATTTTTATGTTTCCGTTGCTAAGTAGAATCCGAACATCATATTTCATTTTTCTCCACTGTAAAAGATTCTTCTTTTATTTTCTATAGAAGCTTTTATGTAAGTCAGCTAAGCGTTTCAGTTAATGCAAGTGATACTTGTTGAAGAAATTATACCGTACGTTTTCTGCAGTCTTGGTTTATTAGACTTCACTCTGACAGATGTTTCTGAAGTGCTTAATTCAAGTGCCACAAAGTAACAGTTGTTAACATATACTGTTTCCTTTATTTGTCTGAATATTTAGTGTATCGAAAGTTAAACTAATAATGGCTAGAAATGTTTTATTAGAAGGGGGCACGGTGGCGCAGTGGGTTGGGCCGCAGTCCTGCTCTCTGGTGGGTCTGGGGTTCGAGTTCTGCTTGGGGTGCCTTGCGACGGACTGGCGTCCCGTCCTGGGTGTGTCCCCCTCCCCTTCCGGCCTTACATCCTGTGTTACTGGGTAGGCTCCCGTGACCCTGTGTGGGACATGCGGTTCTGAAAATGTGTGTGTGTGTGTGTGTGTGTGTGTGTGTGTGTGTGTGTGTGTGTGTGTGTGTGTGTGTGTTTTATTAGATTAAATGTAATTTCAGTATGTAAAAATCTAAGAATTGATTTGAATGTGCCAAAAAACCCTGGATAACAGTAATCTAAGTTACATAATGTATTTTAGTATATTAAACATGGCTTTAGTTGGAAATACTAAGAAAATTTGTGTAAACTCCACTTAAAATGGTTAAGCTAAAAATACAAATAAAATAGAGTAGATCTTACTTAAAACATTAAGTACACTGGATTTAGACACGTTGATTTCCTGCATCCCTTTGACATAATAAAATTAAGTAAATTCAACATATTTTTTTTCATCATATTTACAGCACGGTGGTGTGGTGCCGCAGCGGGCTTGGCCGGGTCCGAAAAGTTCAGAGGCTTCACTACAGGTGTGATATGCTGTACTGTGTATTATAAACATGCTGCAATGTATACACCTTGAAGTTCTTGGAAAATATGTGAGCTTTTTTAAAAAAGTGCTGGAGATAGGGCTAAGGCTCCAGCTTGGCCTATGGCTGGAGATACGGTTAAGGAAGGAGCTATGGTTAGGGTTAGAGCTTGGGTAAGTGCTGGAGTTAGGCTAAGGGTCTCAGCTTTTTGAGGGGCCGGTGCTGTGGTTTGCGCAGCAGCTAGAGTTCAGCTGGGAGCTAGGGTTAGGCCTGGAGATAGGGCTAAGGCTCCAGCTTGGCCTATGGCTGGAGATACGGTTAAGGAAGGAGCTATGGTTAGGGTTAGAGCTTGGGTAAGTGCTGGAGTTAGGCTAAGGGTCTCAGCTTTTTGAGGGGCCGGTGCTGTGGTTTGCGCAGCAGCTAGAGTTCAGCTGGGAGCTAGGGTTAGGCCTGGAGATAGGGCTAAGGCTCCAGCTTGGCCTATGGCTGGAGATACGGTTAAGGAAGGAGCTAGGGTTAGGGTTAGAGCTTGGGTAAGTGCTGGAGCTTCAAGGCGGTCGAATTTCAAGGCGGTCGAGTTTCAAAGCGGTTGAGTGCAGAGGCTCCACTTTAGCTGCCATGTACTGTACTGTGTCTTACAAATATACTGCAAAGTATACACGTTTAAGTTCTTGGGTAAAATGTGAGCTTTCATTTATAAAATCCAAGCACGCCGGGGGCGTAGTGCCTCAGCGGGCTTGGCCAGGTCCGATGAGTACGAGTTTCAAGGCGGTCGAGTTTCAAAGCAGGCGAGTGCAGAGGCTCCATTTAAGTTGCTACGTACGGTGCTGTGTATTATAAATGTACTGCAAAGTATACACGTTTAAGTTCTTGGAAAAAATGTGAACTTTTATTAAGAAATCCATTCACAGCGCGCTGGGGGTGTGGTGCCTCAGTGGGCTTGGCCTGGTCCGATGAGTACGAGTTTCAAGGCGGTCGAGTTTCAAAGCAGGCGAGTGCAGAGGCTCCATTTAAGTTGCTATGTACTGTGCTGTGTATTATAAATGTACTGCAAAGTATACAAGTTTAAGTTCTTAAATAAAATGTGAACTGTTATTAAGAAATCCAAGTGCGCCGGGTGCGTGTTCCCTCAGGGGGCGTGGCCAGGTCCAAGAGAATGGAAAGTGCTGGAGCCCGCCTAAGGGTTTCGGCTTTTTGCGGGGCCGGCGCTGTGGCTTGCGCAGCAGCCGGATTTCAGCTGGGAGCTAGGGTTAGGGCTGGAGGTCGGGTTAAGGCTGGAGCCTGGGCTATGGCTGGAGCTAGGGTTACGGCTGGAGCTAGGGTTAGGGTTAGAGAACGGTAAGTGCTGGAGCCCGCCTAAGGGTTTCGGCTTTTTGCGGGGCCGGCGCTGTGGCTTGCGCAGCAGCCGGATTTCAGCTGGGAGCTCGGGTTAGGGCTGGAGGTCGGGTTAAGGCTGGAGCCTGGGCTATGGCTGGAGCTAGGGTTAAGGCTGGAGCTAGGGTTAGGGTTAGAGAACGGTAAGTGCTGGAGCCCGCCTAAGGGTTTCGGCTTTTTGCGGGGCCGGCGCTGTGGCTTGCGCAGCAGCCGGATTTCAGCTGGGAGCTAGGGTTAGGGCTGGAGGTCGGGTTAAGGCTGGAGCCTGGGCTATGGCTGGAGCTAGGGTTAAGGCTGGAGCTAGGGTTAGGGTTAGAGAACGGTAAGTGCTGGAGCCCGCCTAAGGGTTTCGGCTTTTTGCGGGGCCGGCGCTGTGGCTTGCGCAGCAGCCGGATTTCAGCTGGGAGCTAGGGTTAGGGCTGGAGGTCGGGTTAAGGCTGGAGCCTGGGCTATGGCTGGAGCTAGGGTTAAGGCTGGAGCTAGGGTTAGGGTTAGAGAACGGTAAGCGCTGGAGCCCGCCTAAGGGTTTCGGCTTTTTGCGGGGCCGGCGCTGTGGCTTGCGCAGCAGCCGGATTTCAGCTGGGAGCTAGGGTTAGGGCTGGAGGTCGGGTTAAGGCTGGAGCCTGGGCTATGGCTGGAGCTAGGGTTAAGGCTGGAGCTAGGGTTAGGGTTAGAGAACGGTAAGTGCTGGAGCCCGCCTAAGGGTTTCGGCTTTTTGCGGGGCCGGCGCTGTGGCTTGCGCAGCAGCCGGATTTCAGCTGGGAGCTAGGGTTAGGGCTGGAGGTCGGGTTAAGGCTGGAGCCTGGGCTATGGCTGGAGCTAGGGTTAAGGCTGGAGCTAGGGTTAGGGTTAGAGAATGCTAAGTGCTGGAGCCCGCCTAAGGGTTTCGGCTTTTTGCGGGGCCGGCGCTGTGGCTTGCGCAGCAGCCGGATTTCAGCTGGGAGCTAGGGTTAGGGCTGGAGGTCGGGTTAAGGCTGGAGCCTGGGCTATGGCTGGAGCTAGGGTTAAGGCTGGAGCTAGGGTTAGGGTTAGAGAATGGTAAGTGCTGGAGCCCGCCTAAGGGTTTCGGCTTTTTGCGGGGCCGGCGCTGTGGCTTGCGCAGCAGCCGGATTTCAGCTGGGAGCTAGGGTTAGGGCTGGAGGTCGGGTTAAGGCTGGAGCCTGGGCTATGGCTGGAGCTAGGGTTAAGGCTGGAGCTAGGGTTAGGGTTAGAGAACGGTAAGTGCTGGAGCCCGCCTAAGGGTTTCGGCTTTTTGCGGGGCCGGCGCTGTGGCTTGCGCAGCAGCCGGATTTCAGCTGGGAGCTAGGGTTAGGGCTGGAGGTCGGGTTAAGGCTGGAGCCTGGGCTATGGCTGGAGCTAGGGTTAAGGCTGGAGCTAGGGTTAGGGTTAGAGAACGGTAAGTGCTGGAGCCCGCCTAAGGGTTTCGGCTTTTTGCGGGGCCGGCGCTGTGGCTTGCGCAGCAGCCGGATTTCAGCTGGGAGCTAGGGTTAGGGCTGGAGGTCGGGTTAAGGCTGGAGCCTGGGCTATGGCTGGAGCTAGGGTTAAGGCTGGAGCTAGGGTTAGGGTTAGAGAACGGTAAGTGCTGGAGCCCGCCTAAGGGTTTCGGCTTTTTGCGGGGCCGGCGCTGTGGCTTGCGCAGCAGCCGGATTTCAGCTGGGAGCTAGGGTTAGGGCTGGAGGTCGGGTTAAGGCTGGAGCCTGGGCTATGGCTGGAGCTGGGGTTAAGGCTGGAGCTAGGGTTAGGGTTAGAGAACGGTAAGTGCTGGAGCCCGCCTAAGGGTTTCGGCTTTTTGCGGGGCCGGCGCTGTGGCTTGCGCAGCAGCCGGATTTCAGCTGGGAGCTAGGGTTAGGGCTGGAGGTCGGGTTAAGGCTGGAGCCTGGGCTATGGCTGGAGCTAGGGTTAAGGCTGGAGCTAGGGTTAGGGTTAGAGAACGGTAAGTGCTGGAGCCCGCCTAAGGGTTTCGGCTTTTTGCGGGGCCGGCGCTGTGGCTTGCGCAGCAGCCGGATTTCAGCTGGGAGCTAGGGTTAGGGCTGGAGGTCGGGTTAAGGCTGGAGCCTGGGCTATGGCTGGAGCTAGGGTTAAGGCTGGAGCTAGGGTTAGGGTTAGAGAACGGTAAGTGCTGGAGCCCGCCTAAGGGTTTCGGCTTTTTGCGGGGCCGGCGCTGTGGCTTGCGCAGCAGCCGGATTTCAGCTGGGAGCTAGGGTTAGGGCTGGAGGTCGGGTTAAGGCTGGAGCCTGGGCTATGGCTGGAGCTAGGGTTAAGGCTGGAGCTAGGGTTAGGGTTAGAGAACGGTAAGTGCTGGAGCCCGCCTAAGGGTTTCGGCTTGTTGCGGGGCCGGCGCTGTGGCTTGCGCAGCAGCCGGATTTCAGCTGGGAGCTAGGGTTAGGGCTGGAGGTCGGGTTAAGGCTGGAGCCTGGGCTATGGCTGGAGCTAGGGTTAAGGCTGGAGCTAGGGTTAGGGTTAGAGAACGCTAAGTGCTGGAGCCCGCCTAAGGGTTTCGGCTTTTTGCGGGGCCGGCGCTGTGGCTTGCGCAGCAGCCGGATTTCAGCTGGGAGCTAGGGTTAGGGCTGGAGGTCGGGTTAAGGCTGGAGCCTGGGCTATGGCTGGAGCTAGGGTTAAGGCTGGAGCTAGGGTTAGGGTTAGAGAACGGTAAGTGCTGGAGCCCGCCTAAGGGTTTCGGCTTTTTGCGGGGCCGGCGCTGTGGCTTGCGCAGCAGCCGGATTTCAGCTGGGAGCTAGGGTTAGGGCTGGAGGTCGGGTTAAGGCTGGAGCCTGGGCTATGGCTGGAGCTAGGGTTAAGGCTGGAGCTAGGGTTAGGGTTAGAGAACGGTAAGTGCTGGAGCCCGCCTAAGGGTTTCGGCTTTTTGCGGGGCCGGCGCTGTGGCTTGCGCAGCAGCCGGATTTCAGCTGGGAGCTAGGGTTAGGGCTGGAGGTCGGGTTAAGGCTGGAGCCTGGGCTATGGCTGGAGCTAGGGTTAAGGCTGGAGCTAGGGTTAGGGTTAGAGAACGCTAAGTGCTGGAGCCCGCCTAAGGGTTTCGGCTTTTTGCGGGGCCGGCGCTGTGGCTTGCGCAGCAGCCGGATTTCAGCTGGGAGCTAGGGTTAGGGCTGGAGGTCGGGTTAAGGCTGGAGCCTGGGCTATGGCTGGAGCTAGGGTTAAGGCTGGAGCTAGGGTTAGGGTTAGAGAACGGTAAGTGCTGGAGCCCGCCTAAGGGTTTCGGCTTGTTGCGGGGCCGGCGCTGTGGCTTGCGCAGCAGCCGGATTTCAGCTGGGAGCTAGGGTTAGGGCTGGAGGTCGGGTTAAGGCTGGAGCCTGGGCTATGGCTGGAGCTAGGGTTAAGGCTGGAGCTAGGGTTAGGGTTAGAGAACGGTAAGTGCTGGAGCCCGCCTAAGGGTTTCGGCTTGTTGCGGGGCCGGCGCTGTGGCTTGCGCAGCAGCCGGATTTCAGCTGGGAGCTAGGGTTAGGGCTGGAGGTCGGGTTAAGGCTGGAGCCTGGGCTATGGCTGGAGCTAGGGTTAAGGCTGGAGCTAGGGTTAGGGTTAGAGAACGGTAAGTGCTGGAGCCCGCCTAAGGGTTTCGGCTTTTTGCGGGGCCGGCGCTGTGGCTTGCGCAGCAGCCGGATTTCAGCTGGGAGCTAGGGTTAGGGCTGGAGGTCGGGTTAAGGCTGGAGCCTGGGCTATGGCTGGAGCTAGGGTTAAGGCTGGAGCTAGGGTTAGGGTTAGAGAACGGTAAGTGCTGGAGCCCGCCTAAGGGTTTCGGCTTTTTGCGGGGCCGGCGCTGTGGCTTGCGCAGCAGCCGGATTTCAGCTGGGAGCTAGGGTTAGGGCTGGAGGTCGGGTTAAGGCTGGAGCCTGGGCTATGGCTGGAGCTAGGGTTAAGGCTGGAGCTAGGGTTAGGGTTAGAGAACGGTAAGTGCTGGAGCCCGCCTAAGGGTTTCGGCTTTTTGCGGGGCCGGCGCTGTGGCTTGCGCAGCAGCCGGATTTCAGCTGGGAGCTAGGGTTAGGGCTGGAGGTCGGGTTAAGGCTGGAGCCTGGGCTATGGCTGGAGCTAGGGTTAAGGCTGGAGCTAGGGTTAGGGTTAGAGAACGGTAAGTGCTGGAGCCCGCCTAAGGGTTTCGGCTTGTTGCGGGGCCGGCGCTGTGGCTTGCGCAGCAGCCGGATTTCAGCTGGGAGCTAGGGTTAGGGCTGGAGGTCGGGTTAAGGCTGGAGCCTGGGCTATGGCTGGAGCTAGGGTTAAGGCTGGAGCTAGGGTTAGGGTTAGAGAACGGTAAGTGCTGGAGCCCGCCTAAGGGTTTCGGCTTGTTGCGGGGCCGGCGCTGTGGCTTGCGCAGCAGCCGGATTTCAGCTGGGAGCTAGGGTTAGGGCTGGAGGTCGGGTTAAGGCTGGAGCCTGGGCTATGGCTGGAGCTAGGGTTAAGGCTGGAGCTAGGGTTAGGGTTAGAGAACGCTAAGTGCTGGAGCCCGCCTAAGGGTTTCGGCTTTTTGCGGGGCCGGCGCTGTGGCTTGCGCAGCAGCCGGATTTCAGCTGGGAGCTAGGGTTAGGGCTGGAGGTCGGGTTAAGGCTGGAGCCTGGGCTATGGCTGGAGCTAGGGTTAAGGCTGGAGCTAGGGTTAGGGTTAGAGAACGGTAAGTGCTGGAGCCCGCCTAAGGGTTTCGGCTTTTTGCGGGGCCGGCGCTGTGGCTTGCGCAGCAGCCGGATTTCAGCTGGGAGCTAGGGTTAGGGCTGGAGGTCGGGTTAAGGCTGGAGCCTGGGCTATGGCTGGAGCTAGGGTTAAGGCTGGAGCTAGGGTTAGGGTTAGAGAACGGTAAGTGCTGGAGCCCGCCTAAGGGTTTCGGCTTGTTGCGGGGCCGGCGCTGTGGCTTGCGCAGCAGCCGGATTTCAGCTGGGAGCTAGGGTTAGGGCTGGAGGTCGGGTTAAGGCTGGAGCCTGGGCTATGGCTGGAGCTAGGGTTATGGCTGGAGCTAGGGTTAGGGTTAGAGAACGGTAAGTGCTGGAGCCCGCCTAAGGGTTTCGGCTTTTTGCGGGGCCGGCGCTGTGGCTTGCGCAGCAGCCGGATTTCAGCTGGGAGCTAGGGTTAGGGCTGGAGGTCGGGTTAAGGCTGGAGCCTGGGCTATGGCTGGAGCTAGGGTTAAGGCTGGAGCTAGGGTTAGGGTTAGAGAACGCTAAGTGCTGGAGCCCGCCTAAGGGTTTCGGCTTTTTGCGGGGCCGGCGCTGTGGCTTGCGCAGCAGCCGGATTTCAGCTGGGAGCTAGGGTTAGGGCTGGAGGTCGGGTTAAGGCTGGAGCCTGGGCTATGGCTGGAGCTAGGGTTAAGGCTGGAGCTAGGGTTAGGGTTAGAGAACGGTAAGTGCTGGAGCCCGCCTAAGGGTTTCGGCTTGTTGCGGGGCCGGCGCTGTGGCTTGCGCAGCAGCCGGATTTCAGCTGGGAGCTAGGGTTAGGGCTGGAGGTCGGGTTAAGGCTGGAGCCTGGGCTATGGCTGGAGCTAGGGTTAAGGCTGGAGCTAGGGTTAGGGTTAGAGAACGGTAAGTGCTGGAGCCCGCCTAAGGGTTTCGGCTTGTTGCGGGGCCGGCGCTGTGGCTTGCGCAGCAGCCGGATTTCAGCTGGGAGCTAGGGTTAGGGCTGGAGGTCGGGTTAAGGCTGGAGCCTGGGCTATGGCTGGAGCTAGGGTTAAGGCTGGAGCTAGGGTTAGGGTTAGAGAACGGTAAGTGCTGGAGCCCGCCTAAGGGTTTCGGCTTTTTGCGGGGCCGGCGCTGTGGCTTGCGCAGCAGCCGGATTTCAGCTGGGAGCTAGGGTTAGGGCTGGAGGTCGGGTTAAGGCTGGAGCCTGGGCTATGGCTGGAGCTGGGGTTAAGGCTGGAGCTAGGGTTAGGGTTAGAGAACGGTAAGTGCTGGAGCCCGCCTAAGGGTTTCGGCTTTTTGCGGGGCCGGCGCTGTGGCTTGCGCAGCAGCCGGATTTCAGCTGGGAGCTAGGGTTAGGGCTGGAGGTCGGGTTAAGGCTGGAGCCTGGGCTATGGCTGGAGCTAGGGTTAAGGCTGGAGCTAGGGTTAGGGTTAGAGAACGGTAAGTGCTGGAGCCCGCCTAAGGGTTTCGGCTTTTTGCGGGGCCGGCGCTGTGGCTTGCGCAGCAGCCGGATTTCAGCTGGGAGCTAGGGTTAGGGCTGGAGGTCGGGTTAAGGCTGGAGCCTGGGCTATGGCTGGAGCTAGGGTTAAGGCTGGAGCTAGGGTTAGGGTTAGAGAACGGTAAGTGCTGGAGCCCGCCTAAGGGTTTCGGCTTTTTGCGGGGCCGGCGCTGTGGCTTGCGCAGCAGCCGGATTTCAGCTGGGAGCTAGGGTTAGGGCTGGAGGTCGGGTTAAGGCTGGAGCCTGGGCTATGGCTGGAGCTAGGGTTAAGGCTGGAGCTAGGGTTAGGGTTAGAGAACGGTAAGTGCTGGAGCCCGCCTAAGGGTTTCGGCTTTTTGCGGGGCCGGCGCTGTGGCTTGCGCAGCAGCCGGATTTCAGCTGGGAGCTAGGGTTAGGGCTGGAGGTCGGGTTAAGGCTGGAGCCTGGGCTATGGCTGGAGCTAGGGTTAAGGCTGGAGCTAGGGTTAGGGTTAGAGAACGGTAAGTGCTGGAGCCCGCCTAAGGGTTTCGGCTTTTTGCGGGGCCGGCGCTGTGGCTTGCGCAGCAGCCGGATTTCAGCTGGGAGCTAGGGTTAGGGCTGGAGGTCGGGTTAAGGCTGGAGCCTGGGCTATGGCTGGAGCTAGGGTTAAGGCTGGAGCTAGGGTTAGGGTTAGAGAACGGTAAGTGCTGGAGCCCGCCTAAGGGTTTTCGGCTTTTTGCGGGGCCGGCGCTGTGGCTTGCGCAGCAGCCGGATTTCAGCTGGGAGCTAGGGTTAGGGCTGGAGGTCGGGTTAAGGCTGGAGCCTGGGCTATGGCTGGAGCTAGGGTTAAGGCTGGAGCTAGGGTTAGGGTTAGAGAACGGTAAGTGCTGGAGCCCGCCTAAGGGTTTCGGCTTGTTGCGGGGCCGGCGCTGTGGCTTGCGCAGCAGCCGGATTTCAGCTGGGAGCTAGGGTTAGGGCTGGAGGTCGGGTTAAGGCTGGAGCCTGGGCTATGGCTGGAGCTAGGGTTAAGGCTGGAGCTAGGGTTAGGTTAGAGAACGGTAAGTGCTGGAGCCCGCCTAAGGGTTTCGGCTTTTTGCGGGGCCGGCGCTGTGGCTTGCGCAGCAGCCGGATTTCAGCTGGGAGCTAGGGTTAGGGCTGGAGGTCGGGTTAAGGCTGGAGCCTGGGCTATGGCTGGAGCTAGGGTTAAGGCTGGAGCTAGGGTTAGGGTTTAGAGAACGGTAAGTGCTGGAGCCCGCCTAAGGGTTTCGGCTTGTTGCGGGGCCGGCGCTGTGGCTTGCGCAGCAGCCGGATTTCAGCTGGGAGCTAGGGTTAGGGCTGGAGGTCGGGTTAAGGCTGGAGCCTGGGCTATGGCTGGAGCTAGGGTTAAGGCTGGAGCTAGGGTTAGGGTTAGAGAACGGTAAGTGCTGGAGCCCGCCTAAGGGTTTCGGCTTTTTGCGGGGCCGGCGCTGTGGCTTGCGCAGCAGCCGGATTTCAGCTGGGAGCTAGGGTTAGGGCTGGAGGTCGGGTTAAGGCTGGAGCCTGGGCTATGGCTGGAGCTAGGGTTAAGGCTGGAGCTAGGGTTAGGGTTAGAGAACGGTAAGTGCTGGAGCCCGCCTAAGGGTTTCGGCTTTTTGCGGGGCCGGCGCTGTGGCTTGCGCAGCAGCCGGATTTCAGCTGGGAGCTAGGGTTAGGGCTGGAGGTCGGGTTAAGGCTGGAGCCTGGGCTATGGCTGGAGCTAGGGTTAAGGCTGGAGCTAGGGTTAGGGTTAGAGAACTGGTAAGTGCTGGAGCCCGCCTAAGGGTTTCGGCTTTTTGCGGGGCCGGCGCTGTGGCTTGCGCAGCAGCCGGATTTCAGCTGGGAGCTAGGGTTAGGGCTGGAGGTCGGGTTAAGGCTGGAGCCTGGGCTATGGCTGGAGGCTAGGGTTAAGGCTGGAGCTAGGGTTAGGGTTAGAGAACGGTAAGTGCTGGAGCCCGCCTAAGGGTTTCGGCTTTTTGCGGGGCCGGCGCTGTGGCTTGCGCAGCAGCCGGATTTCAGCTGGGAGCTAGGGTTAGGGCTGGAGGTCGGGTTAAGGCTGGAGCCTGGGCTATGGCTGGAGCTAGGGTTAAGGCTGGAGCTAGGGTTAGGGTTAGAGAACGGTAAGTGCTGGAGCCCGCCTAAGGGTTTCGGCTTTTTGCGGGGCCGGCGCTGTGGCTTGCGCAGCAGCCGGATTTCAGCTGGGAGCT